>NC_138200.1:44953118-46239336 GCF_964194105.1 Spermophilus citellus | reverse complement strand
AACTTATTTAGTACATAATATTTGAGCTATGACTTTAAAATGGTTAGGGAGTTAGCAATGAAGATCTCTAAGACTGAAGAATAGACAATTTCCCTTTGGGCAAGAAACATGGAATTTCTGGGGAAAAGACAGATGCTGGAGAATTTTATTCCATACCCTTTGGTATCTTAGATTTTGAATCATGTGAGTGCATTATATCTTCAAAAATTAAACAAACAAAAATTGCCCTAGGAAGGGTTTGAAGTGTTACTTAAATTTCTCAAACTATTACAGTACTATTGCATTGGGGAAATTATTTCCAAATACTTGACATGAAAGAGTTGGAACTAATTTTTAATCAGTTAGTGTTTGCTGCATAACAAACCATCCAAAAATTAGCAAATGATTAGGACCGTCACTTATTTATCCCGTGATTTTATGGTTAATAAAATTTGGGCTAATATCAAATTGACAGTTCCTCAGATTGGCTGAGGTGATATTAGCTAGGTTTTTGCTTGTGCAGTCACTGAGTGGCTATTCTGGGGCTAGGTGGTCTATGAGGTGTCTGTAATGGGAAGGGTAGCATCATTAGGTCTTCTTCCCATTTGATCTCTTATCTAGCAGGCTTGCCTTTGTTTGTTCACATGGGAGTCAAGAGCAGAAAGAATAGAACCTGTGAGTTCTCCTGGGTCTTGAGTTAGAATTCTTATATGATCAGTACAATACAGAACCAGCTCAGATGAAGGTGTGGTGAAATAGATTCCATCTCTTGAAAGGAAGAAGTAAAATATGTGGACTATTTTCCTGTTACCTCTGACTATAAAGGAGGCTAGGCACAGTGACAGATACTGGTAATCTCAGAGATTCAATAGGCCAATGCAGGAAGATCATAAGTTCAAGACCAGCCTCAGCAATTTTCCAAAACCCTCAACAAAACAAAAAATAAAAGAACTGTGGATATACTTCAGGGGTAAAGAATTCCTAGATTTAATGCTCAATACCAATAATAATCGTAGTAGTAGTAGTAGTAGTAGTAGTAGTAGTAATAAAATAAACCATAAAGGAAAATTAACAGTATCAATGTTGAATTTGAGGTAGATTTGAGGTAGAAGCTATATCATTGTTTCATAATCAGGTCTCAAAATTTCAGGTAAGAGGGAATTCAGAGTTACAATCAAGATAATTTTATGAATGTGATTCTAAATTTGGAATATTGGAAATAGATCTGTGTCCATTTGAAATGACCCTCTGTTATTAAAATTAAACAAACTGTCTCCCATTTAGATTTTTTTTCATGATAACTTCTAATGTGATACAGCCTGTATCACATCATTATGTTTTAAAACATTCAATTCTTTTTTAAATTATGTATGTGAGAAATAGATAAATGTTCTTAATTTGATTCTGATCAATATCTAGTATAGTCAAAAGATTAATTCCCTACTCTGATATGCCATTTTCACATTGTTCTATTTTTAACTTGAAGTGTACATAAAGAAACACCCTGGGTTCTGATGTCCTCCAACACCTGCACATTTTACATTGCACATGTCCTTGTTGCTTCTCTTTATATATTTTTTTGAGCCATTCCTTGAGTACCTGTCTTAACCAAATTGTAATTCAAAAATTCTTCCAAAGGTATGTCTCTTTAGATCTGGGAATGAGCCACACCATGTTTACCATTTATTAGCTAAAAGACTTCACTTTTCTTCTGTACACTTTAGTTTATTTAGCTATTAGAAATATCATCCCCTTCCCATGATCTTTTTTATTCATTTTCAAAAATAAATGAAACAGAATAAATAAAAATTCTTATTTTAGTGCCTTACCCTTGAAGTGCATGCTGTCTATGGGCTGTTTCCCTCCTTTGCCTGTTATGTTCATGTCAACAATTTACTAATACTTCTAACACAGGGCAGCGATGTTTAGTACAGAAGATTACAGAGTCAGTTGCTGCCCATGGCAGCAATGACCCAGAAAATTCACTCTACAATCACGCTGAATTATTGCTGTCCCAACAAAGGAGTCCACATTATGTATTTATTCTGATAATTTTGTAGGTCCCTTTATTCTTCATTAAAATCAGAGGCTCATGAGGTAGGGATCATAATGTTAATAACAGTGAAGATGATAACATAACAATATCTACTGTGTTTAGGTTTGAAAGTCACAGCGGACCACCCAATCAAGAAAGCACTATTCTTATCTCCATTTAGAGGAACAGTGAGAAATGGTGAGCCTCCAAGAGGCTGACTTGCCTGGTGAGCCTCCTAGAGGCTGACTTGCCTGGGGATACCACAGCTGTTAACAGATGGAACAAAGACCAATCCAGATCTATTGCTCTCCCAATTCCTTGCCCTTCATCATTACACCATGCTATATAAATGAAAATAGTTGTGAAATTTTCAATGATTTACTGACATTAAAACTGCCACTAATTATATTTATGATTCTTCAATAAAATCCTTAGAAAAATCTTTGGTGTTGAGTGATGTTCAGACACAACCAAAAACATGAATTTGAGAGAAATTACAGCAGCTATCATTGGATCAGATATAAATTAGGACTAATTTTTAGAGTCTCAAAAGATTGGGATGTGGACCTGCAGGGATGATAATGGGATTCCGTGGATGTATGTTCTGGGCCCTAGAGAATCGGGTGATAGGTGGCAATTATCATTAGTGACTTTTGAATAAAGATGTTGGAATCTTCTCACTCATTAGACCAAACAGTTCAATGGTCATTACAAGTGGCTGTAAAAAGCACTGAAATGCCATCAGAAAAAGAGTAATGCTTATTACCTTAGCAACCTATTATTTCCATAATGGCAGTGTGATTAAGAAATCAACATCAGACATTATCCCCCATCAGCTGTGGTTTTTAAAAGCTGGTGGCGGTGGTCACACATCAAACTTGGAACAGTTTCCATACCTTTAGTGGAACTCACATGACACATACCACTATCTTTTCCAACTGTGACTTTAATTTGAATATTATCAGGGGCAGGCCCAAACAGATCTGCTATAAATCACTCTGAAAGTTTGGTCAAAGTTGGAGACACACACAGAGCATTCACTATGAAAAGGAGGCCGCAATTTTACAGTCACGGTGTGTCACAAATCTCTCAGGAATAAGAACACCAATGCAGTTGTCACTATTCCACCCCCGCCCCCATGCACTGGTTATAAATACAAGACTCAGGCATTTTTTTTTTTTTGAAAAGTAATGTATCACATCATGAGAAAAACACCACCCGATTTCAGTGCCAGGAGAAGGAACTATGTAGACCACGTTGTAAATTAAAAGATGTAAAAACTATACCAGAGGACATTATGCTTAAGGAAACAAATTCTCATTATTTTGAATAAGACTTTGAATTCTTAAAGTCTGACCTAAATGACAATTATAATTGGATATTTACAATGAAAAATATGTACAAAACCTACAAGCAATAAGTCAGTGATTATGCACTTGCTAAAAACATGTGCTCCGCATTTTTTTTTAATTCCCTAATTAAATCCTAATTAGGATGTGCAGTGGAGTGTTAATTTTTGCTGGCTATACCTCCAGGGCATTTTTTTTACACCTTCAGGAATGTAAGCTTATTCAGATATGTAAAAGATAATTATCAATAAAAAGAACTACCACAATGTTGGCTTGGAGAGTTGCTTATGTGTGTTTTCTTTGTGCTGCAGCAAAACAGCCCTGGGGATCCTTGTACTCCTATGAAGGGTGCAGTCTTTATTTCCTGCAGTAGTGTTCATCTTGAACACCCTACAGGTCAAGTCTGACTACCCCCATTCCAGCCAGAGCTTTCATTCCCAAAAAAGAGAAGCCTGCACTGATACCAAGCAAATCTGGAAAGATGGTTGACAGCCAAGCAGGAATTCTCAAATTTTATTTCTCTACAAAAATTCAGAGCTAAGATTAAATTGTGTACTTCAGTCTCTGAATGCACAAAGTCCACATTAAATTGGTGCTGCATGTCTTGCAATTAAATGATGGGTTTAGTGATAACTGGGAAGTATCTTAATTACCCTCCTAACATTTTCTCAAAGGAAGGCTAAATATGTTACCATCTGAATTTAAGCCTCTGACATTCTTTGTCCTCCATATTTCCGACATATTTTCCCTTTCTTTTCTCACTATGTTCCAAGTGGCCCCCAATTTTTATCAGATCTTAAAATAGGTATTGAGTAAGACACGGGTAATGAAAACCAAAGCTCCAACAAGAAACTTGCAGTTTGAAAACGGAAACAGTCATAGGAAACAGAGTTTATAAAATAGTAAACTATTAATAACATCAACAATAGCACTGATAACAGCATACCTTACAATCTGGCTCTGTTATAAACACTATATGTACACAGGTTCTTAATTCATCTTCTCCAAGAACTATAGCATTTTCTACATAGTTTGTATATGCTGATGATTAGAAAAGCCAAGGAAATTGTCTAGAAATTGTAAAGTCAGGAAGCCTCATGGCCAGTCTTTTTTTTTTTTTTTTTTCCTGAGCAAAAGACAAGTGCAGGATCAGGAAGAGTAGAAATTCCAAACCCATAGTAATGTAGTGGTGTGAATGATACTAGTGGTGTGGATGGGGGAGGGCAAAGAACAAGACATTGAACACCTGTCATGTGGAAGAGAGAGAAAGGCAGGGGACCAAGAAAGATAGGATTAGGTTCTGTGAAGGCAGTTTTTGACGAAGACTTTTCTAGTAAGAACTTTCCATTAACATATGTGAATACTTTTATGCCTCAAAAATGTTTAGTTTAAGTCTCACCAATTATTTTTTTTAAAATAAAGACAATTCCTTCTCTCTCCTTGTTTGCCACTCATTAGTACATCTTGTTCATTTATTTTGAACTGTGACTCATATGTATGCATGTATGTATGTGTATATGCCTACAGACACATATACACGTTCTGCAATATTGCTCTAATTTTTTACTTTTGCTCAGATCTTATATGCCCAATGTGTGTGTTTGTGTGTGCCTGTGTCAAGCTGACAGTGAGGGACAAATATGGATTCCTAGGAATACTCCCCCTTCTCGCTTTGCCCCAAACAAAATGTGCTCTCTTACAAAGTTTTGTTGATGAGCCATCTGTCCCAGATCCCTTAGGGGACCCAGAGAAGATCTTTAAGGAAGACAGATAGCAGAGGAGGTGAGGAGATAAGATACAGAGGCAAAGACAAGCCCAGGTGTAATTGATCTCACAGTGGCCCCTATCTCCAGAATTGTTCAGGTTAATTGCACATTGGAGAAAATTGACTAAGTTACTAGTTTGAGGCAAAACTTTTCTAAAACCAATCCTTTCAGATGGAAAAGAGGAGGTCCTTTGACACAAGGGCATTTCTGAGGATGCACTGCAGAGGAAAATTTAATGATCTGTAAACTTTCACATCTGTTGACAGTTGCTCTCTGCTATTTTTGCAGAGAGCAAAAATTAGAGGAAAGCGTGATTTTTTAAGATGAGTGCAGCGAAGGACTTATTAAAATTATGAACAGAAGCGAAATGCCTAAAACTATGAAAGTGTCACCTGGGCAGGTTTTTAAAACTCTGTTTTACATGGAATAAGTATGATTGGTAAAAACAGATTTAGAATGCCTAAGAATATGATTCAGATTCCTAACTAAATTCAAATTCTAGCTCCTTTGCTTACTAGCTGTGGAAACTGGAGTAAGTTCCTTAACATCTATGAGCTTAAGCATTTCCATCTATAAAAATAAGATGTAACTACTCACTGATTTGTGTTCAGATGTTAATGAGAGTCTCTCTAAAAAATGCCTTAATAAGAATTAGAGTTTTTTTTTCTTATTTGTTATACCCAAGGATTTTGGGGAGCAAATCTCATAATATCTCTTATCTTGCTCTTGGGTATGCCCCCTTCATATACTTTATAAGTAGAGCACATTGTCATGTGACCAAAAATCCATTATTGAAAATATTCCCTATAAGCTAGGATGACTCCGGATCATGCTGGCAAAAGTGATACCCAAGTTAAGTCTTGAGTCATATGATAGGTGAATAAAGGAGATAACTTACATCACCTTAGAGAGGTCCCTTGAGCACCCAACTATCCATATCTAATATTGCAAATAAGATTTGTTTGCCTAGGCTAAAGAGCTGAAGCTCCTTATTGGATATTGATATTCTGGTGCTGAGACAGTGGTCATCCATTCATTATCTGACCCCCTAGAGTTGTACCACATGTCTTCTATTGCAGTCAGATTTTGTGTCACGGTGACCAAAATAACTGACAAGAACAATGTAGAGAAGGAAAAGTTTATTTGGAGCTCATGGTCTCAGTCCACAGATAGCTGACTCCATTGTTCTGGGCCCAAGGTGAGGTGGAACAGCATGGTTCAGGGAAGTAGCTCAGGACATGGCAACCAGGAAGAGAGAGAGAGAGAGAGAGAGAGAGAGAGAGAGAGAGAGAGAGAGAGAGAGAGAGAGAGAGAGAGATGGAGAGAGAGCGAGAGAGAGCGAGAGAGCGCTCTGTTCATTTGGGGGCAAAATATATACTTCAAAGGCATACCCCTAGTGACCTAGCTCTTCTAATCACAGACTGCTTGTCTACAGGTACCACCCAGTAAACCCATACCTGTTGATTAATGCACCAATAAGGTTATAACTCTCACAACATCTAATCATTTCACCCCTGAAAATTCCTTCATTATTTCACACATGAAATTCTAGGGGACACATTATATCTAAATCATAACATTTCCTAAGTAAAGATCAAGTTGGATTGGGCATGGTACTGCATGCCTATAAATAATCACAGCAGATTAGGAGGCAGAGGCAGGAGGATTACAAGTTCAAATCCAGCCTCAGCAACTCAGTGAGGCCCTAAGCAACTTAACAAGGCCCTGTATCTAAACAAAATATAAAAAGGGCTAGGGATGTGTCTCAGTGGGTAAGCACCCCTGGGTTCAATCCCTGGTACAAAAAGAAAAAAAAAAACACCAAGCTGGTATTTAAATTTCAGATTCTTTTAAATATAATTCATATTTTCTTTGCTCAACAGTACACATTAATAGATTGTCACCATCAAGTCATTCAAAGGATTATAGAAAAGTCTTGCCATACCACACTTGGTTGCTGAATACAATCCCAAATCTTTCTCTGTTTGCTTGGGTTGTTCCAGCACAGAGATATGTTAAAATGCAATCATTAGAAACCCCTTCTATCTCAACTATGCCAGAATGTGCCAGCTATTTGAGGAGTCACTGCTATTAAGCTACCAAATAAGTAAGTTATCTCTCACTAGCAGGTCAAATCTGGTAATCTAAGCCATTGTTTTTGAAATGGTTCACTTTTATTGCAGACAGCAAAACATTTTGGAGCTCATATTCAAGTAAACACATGAATTTTAATCTTCCGCAGGACTATCTGTGCTGGTTGAAACTATTATTGCTGTTTACTTTCTATGCTGAAATAAACCTAGCCAGGCTATGTGTACAGATCAGCACAAAGGCTTTTGCTATGCAGGTAAATGCTTCTGATTTTTCAAGCCTGGATTACTGTAATTCCTATTTTCTGGAGCTTTTGCTCATGATGGTTTCTCAGATATAGCTCTTAGAAAAATGCAGAAGGTGAATCTTCATGAAAATGCACCTGCCTTGGTAAATTATTCCCATTTTGATATCCATGCACATGATCCTATCTAGCCTCCTATAATAGGATTCATATTTAAGAACTGGTGGGATAGTGGCTTTCTGCTTTTAGCTAATGCTAGGCTCACTGTTTTTCTTATAGTCTGAACTGTCATATTCTGGTTAGGAGCTTGAGATTTGAATGCTATTTCCCTAACTAGAATAGTCATGATCATCATTAAAGAAATTTACCTGACATCTCTATTTGTCATTATTTTAAAGAAGCTCACTAATCAACTGCTATTTTTTTTTTTAACTAGCAATTTCATTTCAATCCAGGATAAGCATTGGCTCTTTAGGGCCTATCCTTCCTGTCTCGCCTATACTACATTTTGTAAATCACAAATTTTCTTTTAAAATAGAATGTGCCCTTGTAAGTCTTTATTGAAGGAGCTGGAATTGGAAGAAGAATTACTTTTAAGTACCAGTTCTGTCATTTATTTGGGGTTTGTGAAGTAATGCTTATACTTCTTTGAACCCATACTTTCTTACTTACATGTTAAATGGAGAATTAGTCCAGAAAGGACTGTTTAAAATTAGATAACTTGCTGTAATAAGTGGCTCACTAACTGCAAAATTTCCCCAAGTGATAATTCCTTAAAATGATATTCATTTCTAATAATATTTGTGAATCTCTATTTTGACATTGTTAATGACCTTTTGCGATTGACTGTGACATCCTCCCTTATAGGAATTTTATCTTATTTATTTTATATAGCTAATAAAATGCACAATATTAAAGGAGTTCCAAATAATTGCACATACTTTTTTTTTAGTTGAAAAAGAAAGAAAATCTTTATGAGTTAGGAAAGCATTATTATTTTAATTTGTCAAATTGCAAAACTGAATCTAGTAGAGAAGAAGGGATATAAGATGATAAATTGAGCAAACCTTAGAAAGATGTGTGGAAGCCATATTCTCCATCTCCCAGTCTACTTCTCTCATAGAGCTTTGCAATATTTGTTTCTGCTGAAATATTTCTACTAAAGAGGGTAAAACACACATTCCCAGAAGTTACAGACAGTGAAGTTTGACAAAATATGCTGCTCAGATAGAAAATTGAAGATTATGTTTTAAGTATGTAAAACTTCTAGATCAAAGAGAAAATCAAGAGCTCACATTTAACTTATCTGAAACCCCAATAAAACAATGATAAAAATAGTTTGCAAAGCCTTAATACTCAAAATGAAGAGAACAGGTGAGAGAGATTCCAGAGACATATTGGATAGATTCTTGACCTCTTAACTTAATGGAATATCGTTCTATTGACAAGCCTGACTCAAATAACTCATGCTGTGTCCTTACCAATAAATATGAAAAGACTTCCAGTGCCTTCTAGACATTTGAAGGGAGACCAAAAATAGTTTGAAGAAGTCAGTGTTCTTAGGGTAATGAACTCTGTACAGCACCATCAAAATATCTTCTCTCTCTATTCTGGTCTCTGTATTGTCTCTAAAAATCCTTAATATAATCCATTTATAAAGATGGAAAAATTTCTATGAAAATAATACGAATAAAGAAATGTTAAAGATTATAAGAAACAGCTAAAATTAAAATTAACTAATTTATTAAAAACAAAAGATGAAACTTAATTTAATAATGAAGTGAACATTTTGTGAATGAAAAACAAATTTAGAGTTCAGGACAAATAATATTTGCTAGTAGTTTATCCCCAAAGGAGAGAACAAAGAAAAACACTCTGGATTCAAGAAAAACCAATAAAGGGATTTTGCCAGAGATAAAGAACATTAGCCATCATAGTAAATGCAATGTTTCATGCTTAGACTTTGCTGCATAATTTTTAAATCACTAGCAATGAAGTGAATAATCTAAGTTATTGTGAGGTGGAGATCAGTGTGAGAGAGAGCAGTTAAAAAGCCACTTACAAATAAACTGGAATGTTAGAACATAAAAGGGAGTTATACGTTATGAGAATAAATGATGTGCAGCTTAGGACTGTACCCTATTAAACTATCATTCACATGAGTTAAGCAAAATAAATATATTTTCCTTTATATTAAGAATTCTACATTCATGTACCTCCAACAATACACCATTAACACAGGAAGCAATCTGTACATATACTGGAATATAATTGAAATTTTACTGGAGTAAAATAAAGAACAGGAATATTCAGAATCAGGGAAATACCATTCCAAAGTGTAATTATAAAAAAATTAAATATCCAACATGAAGCCTTGAGGTCAGACATGAAGATTTATCAACCTAGAGTAAATCAGCAGATGGTAAAGATTCAAGAACAATCTATGATGAATAGTATTCCAAATGTATTACATCATTTTCTTTTTTAAAATTTTTTATTGAGATGGGGTATCAGTCTGCTCCCCACAATGGCACCAAACTCACAAACTTTCTGTGTCAACTTCCCCTGTAGCTAGGATTACAGATGGGTGCCACCATATCTGACTTAGATTCCATAGATCTGATGCTATTGTTTATTCAACTTATGATTCAACCTACATGCAAACTATTTAGGGCTTAAATATACATCAGAAGAGCATATAAATATAACAAGCCATACACACAGGAAGCTACAGTCAGTTAGTTATAAAAGTAGACCTATAAAGCACAAGCACTGAAATATGAAAGGAATAGAGGAGACTTAAGAAACAGAGCAGGAGGGTCCTAATATCTTTCATTTGCAAAGGGAAACATCAAAACATACTATCTATAGGAAATGAATGGACTGTGAAATATTTAAAAGATACAAGGCTAAGCAACACAGGAACAAAATTTGGATGAATTGTGAGTTTAATCCTTCCTTTAGGATAGAATCATTAAATTTTGAAAAGAAATATTGAACATCAAGACATTTAGCATCAGTATATTGCAGACATCATCAGTGATTTGCCTGTATCCCTTGGACATGCCTACATGAGAGAAATCCAAATAACTGACATCTGTATCTTTGTGCCTAAGGACTTTTACAGAAGGTCATTCTGCCCACTGGCAAAGGAGGCAGGTCAGACATGTGGAGGACTCATAAACCACCAGGAACAGACCTCAATCACAGCCTCATGGAAGATGAATAGATATCTCTGCTCTTTCCACCATCAAGTAGGACATCTCTGAGGTACTTACTAATATTCCACGTTTTTTTCTACAGGATTAACCAACCTCCACTTCCTCATTAGGTGACTCACACATACTCTAGAAGTTGCCTTTTCTTCTCTGTGTCCTGTTCTCATTTTCTTAGACATTTCAAATAAACTACTATTTCCAATTCTTTTCCTGGGATTTGCCTCTGAAGAAAACCAAATTAAGACATGTTCATAGATATGAATTCAACTAACCTATCATTAAAATGGAGATGAGAAAGTACATGAACTTTACTTTTTGTTGTATACCTTTAAATATTTTTTGAATGTTAATGGCTAGAGAGATAGATATTAACAAATGATGCAGATAGACACCCAGAGAAAGATGGATAGAGAGCAGGCTGCACAATTGTCACAGTTGTTAGTTAATCCATCCAACATATAAAAGTCTCTGAGGGAATCAAGCTCACATTGCCCAGTACAAATTTTTTTTCCAATTACCAATGCCAGTCAGGCAGGGCAAATGAAGCACAATTTATCCACCATGTTTGGTTTTCCTACACATGATGTGACCATGATAGATAGGCAATATGAGGCAAAAAAAAAAATGGTGCTCAAGAAGTTTCTACATTCTCAATGCAGTTAACCTTCCCTACATCTTCCCCTCCAACTCTTTCTTAATAGACCTCAGCTACATTCTCAGGATGAGCTCCTGTCAAAATTCAGCCCAGTCCCTCTCTCTCTTATATAATGCTAACAAAATACAAACCCTAAATCTTGCTTGTTCATCATTATATTTCCAAATTTCTTGCTTGCTAAAATGTGCACAGCTTGCTGACTGAGTCACGCTCACCAAATTCTACTGATTTAGTATCTTTCATTTGTGCTAATAGAACACCAAGTATTTTCAAACAGATCTTCATGATTATATATTTTCCTTTAGGAATCCTTTAGCCAGGCACATTTTAATACATATCACTTAACCTAATAAATTTCTGTACTTCACAGCAACATATTTCCAACATAATCAATATAAAAATATATTCTTCAAGTAACTTAGAATACAGTTGATTCTCTAAGAAGCTTAAGCCAATCTTCCAATATCCCTTTGTAGCTATCATACAACTGTATGCAACAATATATCTCTATGGGGTGTTGTAACCCAACTTGAAAACTATAGGCCATACCATTGTTATGCAAAATTAGCCCACACTTCCGGCTTTTAGCAAGATTTGAGATGCTATAAACTTTTTTCCTGGTTTTATTCCAAGCTATTATAAACACATGGCAAGTGCCAGACTGGAAATGGTGTTAGATTTTGGTGTTCACTAAATGAATGTTTTGTTACCAATGTCTTGATATTACATCAATATTGAAGTTTTCATTGAGGATAGTAATCGCAGCAAAGCAAGATTCTTCATTTTTTTAATTCAGCTCACCATTTGAATCCCACCGCAATAGGTTGGCCCCATCTGTGCCCCCCCAAATTATACTTTATCGCCTCAATTTATGACAAGTACTAGAAAGGTGAATATTTTCACTATAGGGAAGCTGCTCCTATCTTAGCAAGAAATTTGGAAATGTTACAATGACAGAGTGAGAATTTTAATGATAAGCTCTCAAATTTTTGAAGTCTTACTTAGAAGACATTAGTTGGTGATCAAGACAGACCCAAATCCAGTCAAGGGAGACTTATAAAATAGACTGCCAATGATGAATACCAAGTAAATACAACCCTAAAGAGGTTGTATAAAGACAATATAGCATATAACCATAACTGGTCTGGAAGGTGAGGGCAAACTTCTCTGAGATCTGAAGGATTATCTAAATAAAGTGAAGCATGCTACTAATCACAGAAAAAAATGTTTCAAGTGAAAAAACAACATGGGTAAAGGTCCTAAGACAGAAACCAGATGACTCTATAAAAGAGGTAACAGACTAGAGCCTGAAGACCACATCTAACCAACAAATATTTTTTTTTCAAACAGTCTTTTGTTGCTTCTTTCCCAGCCATTAGATATTACCCAATATTTATATACCAGGAGATAACACAGTGAAGCCTATACATCTGCTTTTAGTTGGAAAATAAAATGATGGAACATAATGCAACCATATCCCTAAATGCCACAAACTAACTAAATAATAGCACTCTCCCTTTAATGGGTTTTTATCTTCCCTCTGTTTCTTTGGGGCCTGTGGTAATGAAATACATCATTGCAGGACTGTGTAGCAGAGTAGACCTTGGCTTATGCTCCTGAAAAAGAATGACTAACAAGAGCTAACAGCTGGGCGTGGTGACAAACATGTGTCATCCCAACAGCTCCAGAGGCTGAGGCAGGAGAATCATGAGTTGAAAGCCAGCCTCAGCAACTTACCAAGGTCCTATGCAATTCAGTGAGACCTTCTTTCTAAATAAAATACCAAAAAAAAAAAAAAAAAGGGCTGTGGCTATGGCTCAGTGGTTAAGTGTGCCTAGGTTCAATCCCCAGGACCAAAAAAAAAAAAAAAAAAAGCAATAAAGAGGTAGGGACCACCAAATTCCCTTTAAGGTCATGCTCCCAACAACCTAAATTCCTCCTATGTCCTAAACTTTCCACTACCTCCCAATAATGCCACATTTTGGTGCCTTTAACATATGGGCATTTCGGGGAAAACTTTAAGATCCACACTAGGGGCACTTAGTATGTGAGCTCCCTGGATACTCAGGATTTTTTGTGATCATATCACTGCTGTTTCCCCAACGGAGAACCAAGAATACAATATGACTTGAAAACTCCACTGAATGAAATACAAAGCATTTGAGAGACAATCCTAGTCCACTGTGACTGGATATAAGGGAGAAGGAAACATAACAAGAAAAATGACTGAGAATTAATCAAACATGGACCACAGTAATAGGTTTTTATTTTATATGTTAGAGCAGGAGAAAAACACCAAAATGTGTTCAACTGAGGAGTGAAAATGGTATTTGTAAAAGAATATTTCCAAACCACTAGAGGAAAGGAGATACTATACATGGTGTGTAGTTTATAAAGTAATAGCTTACATGTCTCTTTTAAGGTTTTAATATAAATTGTGTATGTCAGGATAGCTCCTCTGTATCCACATAGTTAAACTTAGACTTGAGGGAAGTGCCTTGCCCAAAGCACAGGGCTGATAGAATTCAAGAGTTAAAGACAAGTTTCATCCCCTGACTCACTGTGCCCTTTCCATATTAACAGAAAGTAAGTAGGGAGATAAGCTTTTTTCACAGTTGCTATATTTAAGATAAGACCTAGCCTTATGCACCTGCATAAGAATGACTAATAAGAGCTAACTTGACCTCCATAAACACTTGTTTATGGTTGAGCAGGAAGATAAGAAGACCTTGATATCTGCTTCCTTTGGGTGCATATGTCCTGATCAATATTGCAACAACTACCTTTAAGAAAAAACTGACATTCTCTGCCACTGCCACCATAAATCCCAATTTGAAAATTAAAACCAAAGTACCTCCACAAAACTCTGCATTCTTATTTGTCGAATTCTGCACATTTTTTAAACATAGCCAAAATCAGTGTTCTATCATTAAAATACTGTATTTCTGTTTATAGAGAAAGAAAAAAGTAAAGTTTAGAGGTTATCACTACCCGGGCACAACAGCACATACCTATAATCCCAGTGGTTCAGGAAGCTGAGACAGTAGGATTGCAAGTTCAAAGCCAGCCTCAGCAAAAGTGAGGCACTAAAGCAAATTAGTGAGAGTTGCTTTAAGTAAAATACAAAATAGGGCTGGGGAGATGGCTCAATGGGTCAGTGCCCCTGAGTTAAATTCATGGTACCAAAAAAAAAAAAAAGTGGTTATCACCAAATCCACCAATCATCAAAATAGATCTCAGATTTTTATCTTTCTTATACTAAAAATTACAAAACCAAAAACATGTATTTTCAAATATTGTACTTAAAATATATTGATGTTCTATTTGATCTGATCAAATATATATATCAATCAGTGAAAATCATGGACTTAGTTTACGTCATATTATAACATTTGCAAAAATACGACCTGATAAATAATTATAACAATTGCATGCCCTAATTTGCTAATGATATGGGAAAAAGAAAACATAACTATACTACATATACATTAAAATTGCAAAACATTTTTAAAGCAAAAAGAATATTATATATTTTCATTCACAATTTAACTTCAAAGATACCTACATTTTAATTTCAATCTTATTTTTGAATAAAAAAACTTGCTGCAAAAGATGTTAATAAATAGTAATGGAAAACTGCATGTGACCTACAATTATTTCTATTTTGTGTTCTTTAGTCTTTTTTTTTGTTTGTTTCTGCACAGCTGGAGTGTTAATTTCAAAACAATAATCAGAACTTGCAATTCCCCTGGTAAATTAATTTGAACGAACACCTGTTGTTCTTAGAACAATTCTGTGTAGATCACCATGGACACAATAATCTGGTTCCTGTCCATGTTCGCAGCCACTCACTTAACACCCCCAAACCCCACACTCCCATAAAAACCAAACATCAGGCATGCTGGAACCTTTCTACACTTAGCCTTTATCTGTCACCTGTTGTTTGCACTTGGTATTTTCTCAGCCTGAAATGCCTTTTCAAAGGCCTTCATAATCTAGGGTGTTTTTTGGTTGTTTTTAATATCTCAGCTTGAATGTCATGTCTAAGTTCCAGGAATGCAACCCAAACCAAATGAAAGTATAAATCCTTGAGATACCCTGTCAATCCTTGGCAAGATTACTATAAACGGCAGATGCAGGTCTTGTCATGTGTCATGAGGAAATATAGTTTTGACAATGTTACAGCTTAGACCTGGAATGCACCCCCAAAAGCTCATTTGTTGAAGGCTTTCTCTTCAATGCAGCAAAGGCCAGAGGAGGGGCTTTTAGGAAATGATTGTACCACTGAGGGCTCTGACCTTATCACTAGATTATTCCATGGTTAACTCAATGAATGTTGGGAGGTGGTTGAAACTGGTGAGGTGGGCCATGTTTGGAGGAAGTAGGTCACTGGGGGCATGTCTTTGGGGAGTACATCTTACCCTTGGTCCCTTGCTCTCTCTTTGTAGCTTCCTGGCTGCCATGAGCAGAGCAGCTTTCCTTTACCATGCCCTTTTGCCACAACCATGGACAAAACCTCTGAAACTGTAAGCCAAACTAGATCTTTCCTCCTCTAAGTTGTTCTTGACAGGCATT
Organism: Spermophilus citellus; assembly: GCF_964194105.1. Lineage (NCBI taxonomy): Eukaryota > Metazoa > Chordata > Mammalia > Rodentia > Sciuridae > Spermophilus > Spermophilus citellus. The sequence goes on along the minus strand of NC_138200.1, from coordinate 46,223,424 downwards.
TGGGTTATAGCAACAAGCTGTCAATGCAGACAGCTAAGTATTCCCAATGATAGGGTCAGCTGGATTCTGGTTGGGTTTGGGCAATGTATTGACTGATTGGAAGGCTGGAGAGAGATTTCACACCGAGGGTTTCCCAGGGTGAACATGTTTGCCAGGACTCCAGCACTCTGAGGCAGCCTACGGGAAAACAGCTTCCAATCTGGGATTCTGGTTCCTGCTTCTTTCCACAAAGCTTCCTTTCTCTGTCCCCCCATAAACAAAATTACTTCTCATTTTTAGTATGGGATTGAACCCAGGGGTGCTCAACCACTGAGCCATATCCTCAGCCCTTTTTTTTTTTTTTTTTTTGTATGTTATTTAGAGAAAGGGTCTCGCTGAGTTGCTTAGGGCCTCACTAAATTGCTGAGGCTGGCTTTGAACTCCCAATACTTCTGCCTCAGACTCCCAAGCTGCTGGGATTATAGGCATGTGCCACCATGCACAGCTAAACACAATTTCTTAACTGTTAAAAATCTGTTAAATTTCTCATTTATAAGTTGCTCTTAATTCTCCAGCTTTAAATGTGATAGGGTACTGTCCCAAGAATCTTTTTTTTTTTTGAAATTTCCAAGTATTGATCATTATTCCCTTGCTAAAGCAGAGAGGGAAATAGATTGTTTCTCCCACTGCTGCTTTTAAAGGTATCTGAATGCCACAGCTATGTAACCACACTGTCTCCTTCAGTTGATCAAGCCAGTTTATAAAAAAAGAAAGGAAGGAAGGAAGGAAGAAAGGGAAGAAGGAAGGAAGGAAGGAAGGAAGGAAGGAAGGAAGGAAGGAAGGAAAAAATGGTGCTTTACAGGCTATTTTGAAGAACTTTTCTGATACCAAGAACCAAACAGTCAAAGAATAGAACTTGGATTTTGTTCAAAATTACAATTAAGAACTAGCAAAATGATTCCTGAATTCATGGCTATTCTTAGGAAATAAAAACTTGCTCAGGAATAAACTGTGCACATGAACTAAATAAATAATTGAATGAATAAATGAATCAATAAGTAGAACTTATTCTTATAATAACCTTTCTGGGATCTGTCCAATTCTGGTGCACTGTGCCTTATTGCTATATAAAGATTTGGATTTCAATGTCAAGCCTTCAGTAATTTGTTTTGATGGCTATTCCATGTTCTGTTCCTAATTGTCCACTGAGACATCCAAAATGTAGTTAAGCCCTTTAGATTAATTTGAAAACATTTCCTTACCTTCCATGTTCTTCATGTTGTTGTGATACTGAACAATGAAATCTTGACAGCCACAGTTAAATATAATAAAGATATAAGTCAGGAATTTAGGATTTTTTTTCAGGAACAGTTAATAGAAAAAGTTGTAATCTAACACAGGGATATCTTAAATATGACAAATACATAACATGGAAAAGTCATTATTATTATTATTATTTGTTGTTGTTGTTAACACAGATTGAATCCAAGGGGACACAACCACTGAGTCACATCCTTAGTCCTTTTTGTTCTGAGACAGGTTCTCACTATGTTGCTTAGGGCCTTGCTAAGTTGCTAAGGCTGGCTTTGAGCTTGAGATCCTCTGGCCTCAGCCTCCCAGGCTATTGGGCCATTCATTTTAAAAATTATTTTGGAGAGTCAGAGTTAGCAGAAATAACTCAATGGGAAGGCCAGGTAATAGCTTCATCTTTCTCTTTGCATATTCTTCTTTTTTTTTTGTCTCTCAAAATCACATTTACTCTGGTTCTTTTGCTTTCTTTCTTTCTTTCTTTCTTTTCTGGAGTCCCTGGGTGTCTTAAAATGGTCCAATCACACATGGAACATTTCCACCCTTGCCAACTGTTTTAAATGCCACTATTACTCTGAGACAGTTGCTTTTCTCTATTGAACAATTTTGTTAAATTCCTCTCTTTTATCACTTCAAAAGCTGAAAATATTCCTGACAGCCTGCTGCCTCTCCTTCTATTGTTCATTTTCTAGTAAGACTTTCCTGTTCTCTCCATATTTCCAGTTACCTACTTGTCATTCTGGAATTTCAATGTCTAGGCTCAAAATTAAAATAATGCAAAAATTCAGAGCTTTTCATGATTTAAAAAAAACTGTCTTTTCTCACTACTGCATTTTTCAGTGCATCCCTGTAAAAATACTTGTGTGTGTACACACACACACACATACACACACACACACACACTTCACAAACTTATGGGTCTCTGTTCAGTATAATGTCTCTTAACTTCCCTTATTTATTTCTCAGAGATGAGAAAATAATTTAATTCTCACCATCTACAAAGGAGAGTTGGGTAAGAGAAACTCTGACCTAAGGATGGAGAACTTCAGAACAACTTTTCATTCCTCCTTCACTTCCCCTCCTACATTACAAACTCATAGGCATACATCTGTCTTTCTTCCTGGATGAGTATGAGTAAATCTTTCCAGTCTGATTTTCAGTAGCTCCCTTAGTTTATTGAGCTCAGTCTCTGAAAAGTTAACTAAAAAACAGCTTAGCTCAACTCTGCTTCATCAAAACTTCAGTGATTTTTTAAACCTATTTCCACTTTATTTTCCAAAGATGCTAAAATCTGGAGAAGGGCAAGCCTAGCATTTTGTATTTGTAAATGTGTGAGTGCACATTATTGCTGCTGCATTGATATTTTGTCAGAGAAGTGGGTAGAAGGACATGAATCACCAGTGATGCTACTTGTAATTCGGAAGGTTCTACTGAACTCTGAATTTCATTGCAGAAGACAGACTTTATCACAGATTTTGAATGCACCTGGCACAAATATTCTGTGACGGTATAGATTTCTCAAGAGATAATTTTATGAAGTTAAAAAAAAACCAGAAGAAGTCATTGTCTATTTTGGCTGCTATCACATAATATCTTAGAATAGAAAATGTGTAAAGGAAAGAAATTCATTAATCACAGATCTGGGGACAGAAAAGTTGAGATCAAGAATCATCAGATTCTGACTGGTGAAGGCCATTCCTTTAGAGAGTCCCCAGCACAAGGAGTAGAAAGCTCCCTCCAGTTTCTTTAACTTATTACATCATGAGGGCTCCTACTTTGATCTAATTACCTCCTAAAGCCTCCACCTCCTAATATCACAGCACTGTTGATTGGGTTTCAACATATACATTTGGGGGAGTATTATGGCTTGGATGTAAGGTGTCCCCCAAAAGCTCATGTATGACACAATGCAAGAAGGTTCAGAGGAGAAATGATTGGGTTGTGAGAGTCTAAACCCAATCAGTGAGTTCATCCCCTGTTAGGGATTAACTGAGTGGTGACTGAAGTGGTAGTGTGTGGCTGGAGGAGGTGGGAATTAGGGCGTGGCTTTGGGTATAAATTTGTTTCTGGAGAGTGGAGTCTTTCTCTCTCTGTCTCCTATTCTGTGATGTGAGCTGCTTCCCTCCACCACACTCTCCCACCATGATGTTCAGCCTCACCTAGAGCCCTGAGGAATGGAGCCGCCCTTCTGTGTTCTAAGACCTCTGAAAACTGTGAGCTCTCTACAATTGTTCTTATCAGATCCGTTAGTCACAGCAATGAAAAAAAAACGACTAAAACAGGGAGTTATAAAACTTCAGATCATGTCATGGTCTCTCTCCAATTTGGGGGAGAAAGCTACATCAAAAATGGAAAACTTAGAGAGATCAGGCTTTCCTCCTTTTAGTTAATGGGCCAATGCATCTTGGCATCTTTAATCTCACCTTTGGTCTTCCTTTTCCCTTCTGCTATGTTAAATGCTTACTTGTCTCTCTTGATCTTTCCTGAAAACTAAATTTGAGGGACATAATGAGAATATCCAGGAAGTTGGCTATTTCTATGATGGTAAGAAATTCTAGAACCTTCTCATTTTAAGATCTTTAATCATAATAATTAATGATATTAATTTATATATTACTAATATATTTGATCACTTACTGATCTATAATAATATAATGGTATAATCAGAATTAATCATAACAATAATATTACTATACATTAATATAATATGTTTATTTATATGTTATCATATGGTTTATTAGAAGCAATATATTTTAGAAACAATTAATGGTTTTTAATGTTTCATTTTGCAAATTAAGATACTCAGGTCAAAATGACTATGAAATTCTTTTCATGTTATACTGAGAGGAACCAGGGTCAAATAATTGATTCTTGAATTATTTCTCACTCTTCTGCCTAATATAATATATTCACAAATAAATGTAGACACAATTGAAAACAAATAAAACAAAAAAAAAACATGCAAACAACAACCAAAAACATTTGCATTGGCATCTGGAAGGCAAAAGCTGGGTATAAAAATAAGTACCACTTTTGTTTTCAATAGGAAACAACTTCAAAATATACAATTTCTGCTATGTCTTCTTTCTTTTTAATGACACATTTTGGGGTATTTCTCCCAAGTTAGAGCATGATATAATAAAGCTGCCTTTCCTTCTACAGCAAGGCAAAACAAAGAAGTGGATCTTGAATAAAAATGTTAACATAAAACATAGATAAGGCAATTTACATGAGTATTTCATAAGGATTTTCCTCCTGAGATTCAACTCCTCTCTCTCTCTCTCTCTCTCTCTCTCTCTCACACACACACACACACACACACACACACACACACACAGCCTTCACTTTTTAAAATTTAAAGGAAAATGTAGTGATTAGTTACATTGCCTTTGAGAACTAGGTAAATATTTATAAAGGAAGAAAGTCTGTGTGTTCTATATATAGATATTTTATAGGGAGAGCAATGGATACTCAGAGTAGAAATCTTGTTTCTGTTAGGGTGTGTCTATTGCATTGGGAACCCATTATGTTCTTTTGTAAAAGGGGAATATATGTTCTATTAACATTTTATTCTGATTTGCAGCATTTGTATTTCTGGAGATTAAAAATAATCCATATGGTTGTTGCATGCTTTCATGAGTAATAATATCTGTAAGGCTGTTTGCTTATAGCATGTAGCTGGGCTCCTTAGTGTTGATCCCAACAGGAATTTTCAACTTTCTTAGAAAATTCCCACTAGGTGCCTCCTCTTGCTCTCTTTCTGATTATGCACATGCTAAGCATATTAATTATTCCATTGTGTATCTGCTGACATTGAAAATTTGTCCCTTGATATTTTGGTTATACCTCTGACTCCTGGCATAGAACCTGCCTCATCTACTTGGCACTGAGAACATAATTAATTTTCTAGTCTGACCTGTTTCACTTTGATGAACATGTTAATATCCTGTCTCAGTTATCCTTCCACTTCCAACAACTTCCTAATCTGCTCTAGCTATCCCAAATATTAACTAATAACATCTACTTACAGTTATACAAATCTATTAACATTTTTCACAATCTCTTCAAGAGAGGAGTCATATCATTTAATATTACCAGGTTGAGCCATGTGTTTCTGCAATACCAGGTTGTAAGAAGGAGAGAAAATTTAAGGACATCACTGGAGAAAATTGAGGATTACTTCCTCAAATCCCAGAACAAGCTAAGATTTCTTGAGCACAAGCTGATGCCCACTTGTGGCCAATTAGCCAATGTATTGTAGCAAATTGTATTTTCTAATGATGTCATCACCAGTACATTTTATATCCCATATACTCTTACAGTGTAACATTGAGATTTCTCTACTGAGAAACTGGGATTATATCCTTTCTCCTTGAACTTAGTTTACCTTCACAATTGCTTCAACCAGCTCACCATGCAACATGGCAGAAAGGATACTGAGTGACTTCTGAAGCTAGTCAATAAAAGGTAATATGACTTCTGCTACTCTGTCTTAAGATGCATACTTTAAACTGCCTTGATCTGATAGGTAAGAAGGCTAGATGCCCTGACACCACTTCACTTGTTAAGCTGTGTGGGAAACCAGACAAGTGCCTCAAGGAGTCCACATTGTGGGTGTGCAGCTTGAGTCCTCCCTTTTTAGGCACTAGGAATTAGTAGGCACACCTTCAGATAATTCTAGCCCCAGCTTCCTGGTAGCCACAGTTGAACAAAAAGAACTTGACCTCACCGAGTCCTATCTGAATTACTCTCTTAAAAGTAAAAGCAAAGCAAAACAAAACAAAACTTGAAGTTGAAAACTACTAAATTTGGGGTTGGTCTATGAGGAAGAGGAAGGTATATTAATTAAGATAGACATATTTCTAAAGGCCCCCAACATTTTTAGAAATTAATTAGCTGTCAAACTCAGATTTGCATTTCACTTAAAAATCTCAGTATCTACTTACTTGTGAGGTCAGATCTGTCAACCACAAGTCACTTTCCTTCCATAGCACTACTTAGTTATAGATAAGTAGATTCTGCCACTCTCAATGAGGCTAATATTGTCAATTTTCCCACATTTGCCACCACTCCTAACACATGTATTCATTTCTATTATCTGCCTGATCACTTGGGGTATTCAAATTTGGACCTTCAATAGAGTGGTGATTTATCTCACTAGTACAGTGCTTAACTAGCATATGCAAGACCAAGAGTTCAATTCCCCACACCTGAGATTAAAAAAAAGAGAGAGAGAGAGAGAGGGAGAATCAACTTATCACTTCTGGACCGTTGATATGGCATGAAAAAATATCTCATTTATATAAAAGAAAAGGAAATGATGTAGGCAAATTTCTTAGGATATAGATGCAAATATTGGACATTGACATAATTCAATGCTTAGCTTTCAAAGAATTTTCAGCTACTGATGATATTTACATTTAAGGATGGTTGTTGTTTAAGTCTGTTTATTTTCATAACTACAACTTTTCAGTAATAGGTACCAGTTGGGAAATAACTTCATTTTCTGTGTTAAGGTATAGAGGCTTGGGTTGTTGGGTTTTGAGTATAGCTCTGTGATAGAACACTGGCTTAGCATGAGTGAGAGCCTGGGTCCAATCCCAAGCACTGCAAATAAATAAAAATAAATAAATAAAATAGAAGTTTCAAAGATAACAAGTCTTCTAAACCTTACTCTGTATAATGCCTGGTTAACTCTCCTGTATTTTCTGGTTGCTGCTTGGTCATCTGTATGCCCCTTCCATGGCTATCTATTTCATCAAGTTAACTGACCTAATTAAGTTTATCCAGTCTAATTGATTGGGTTCTTAACTCCACTTCACAATGGTTTCAGGCAAATATTTATTGATATGTTTGATTTCCACTACTGTAGAAAAGTATTTAGATACTTAGAACAATTCTGGCCTGGGGAAATGTCTCAGGAACCTAGATTAGAGAAGCACCAGGGGACTATCTGAGCAGATTCCCTATTGGAGAAAGCAAACTTTTTTTTTTAAACAATGGAATATATAGTCATGAAGTTCATTCTATTTAGTCATTGCTCCTCAGACACAAAGGGAGACCAGTAGGACATCATAAAGCAATTGTCATATGGAGTTTGCCTGAAGGACTGGGCGAGAAAGACATCTGGAGGAATTTCCTGAGATGCCATTGACCGGTGAGGCATGTTTCTATAGGGTATTTCTATTATAGTGTAAGGTACCATATCCTAGGACAATTTTGTCTTGGACTAACTTTTCAAGGAAATTTGTACAGCAAAACACCTTGGAAGATATCAGGGAAAGAAGGAAGATTTATTTCCTGACAAAGAAAATAAAAATAATGTTTTCCTTAGGGCAAAATTTGGGCATATTTATCAGCAGTGCTTTTACAAGACTGGAGATTTCTTAAGTTTGAATTTCCCCAGGCATGAATCACACAAGTCCACTTTGTGTGCATCATCTACCTGAACCACTCTACTTCACACCCACAGGGCTTGTAGGACAAGGTGAACTGACATGAACATGAGAGTTATGCGGGCTGCTGTGCTGTGAGTAATCATGGTCTTTGTCTCTGACCCTAGAGTCTTGTGTCTTTTGTAGCATACATGAAACTATGTCAGGTTCACTGGTTTGTTTACAACTGGGGAGAAATAACAGAAGCAGCACACAAGAACATATATTCTGCTCTTAAAAAGTAATCCAGGATCTTGCCCCACTGCAGAGAATGGTTGGGGTTGAAGATGGTAGAAGGAGCTGGTAGTAGCTAGAACTACTTCTTTGTTTTTTTGTTTTATTTTTTTTAAAGGAAAAATATTTCTGGACAGTCTGAATTCTCCTTAGTATATACTCATCACCCCACCCCTGATTGAAACTCCTGAGCATGAATATGAACTCTGCCTCTGGCTTCAAATATAGTGCATAAGAACTTTGCATTTGGATATCCTATCACAAAAAAGGCAAGAGAAGGTGTCACATCAGTGACACAGAGAGGGAGGGGAGACTCTAAATGTAGGTGTCTGGAAAGTATTCTGTAATAAAGATGGTAAAAGAGATCATAAAATGAAAAAGGTTTTTGACACCAGGGATATGAGGACATTTTCTTTTCTTTTTTTTATTGGTTGTTCACAACATTACAAAGCTCTTGACATATCATATTTCATACATTAGATTGAAGTGGGTTATGAACCCCCAATTTTACCCCAAATGCAGATTGCAGAATCACATCCGTTACACATCCACAATTTTACATAATGCCCTATTAGTAATTGTTGTATTCTGCTACCTTTCCTATCCCCTACTATCCCCCCTCCCCTCCCCTCCCATATTCTCTCTCTACCCCATCTACTATAATTCATTTCTCTCCTTGTTTATTTTCCCATTCCCCTCACAACCTCTTATATGTAATTTTGTATAGCAATGAGGGTCTCCCTTCATTTCCATGCAATTTCCCTTTTCTCTCCCTTTCCCTCCCATCTCATGTCTCTGTTTAATGTTAATCTTTTCTTCCTGCTCTTCCTCCCTGCTCTGTTCATAGTTGCTCTCATTATATCAAAGAAGACATTTGGTATTTGTTTTTTAGGGATTGGCTAGCTTCACTAAGCATAATCTGCTCTAGTGCCATCCATTTCCCTGCAAATTCTATGATTTTGTCATTTTTTTATTGCCGCATAGTACTCCATTGTGTATAGATGCCACATTTTTTTTTATCCATTCATCTATTGAAGGGCATCTGAGTTGGTTCCACAGTCTAGCTATTGTGAATTGTGCTGCTATGAACACTGATGTGGCAGTATCCCTGTAGCATGCTCTTTTAAGGTCTTCAGGGAATAGTCCGAGAAGGGCAATAGCTGGGTCAAATGGTGGTTCCATTCCCAGCTTTCCCAGGAATCTCCAAACTGCTTTCCAAATTGGCTGCACCAATTTGCAGTCCCACCAGCAATGTACAAGTGTACCCTTTTCTCCACATCCTCGCCAGCACTTGTTGTTGTTTGACTTCATAGTGGCTGCCAATCTTACTGGAGTGAGATGGTATCTTAGGGTGGTTTTGATTTGCATTTCTCTGACTGCTAGAGATGGTGAGCATTTTTTCATGTACTTGTTGATTGATTGTATATCCTCCTCTGAGAAGTGTCTGTTCAGGTCCTTGGCCCATTTGTTGATTGGGTTATTTGTTATCTTATTGTCTAATTTTTTGAGTTCTTTGTATACTCTGGATATTAGGGCTCTATCTGAAGTGTGAGGAGTAAAAATTTGTTCCCAGGATGTAGGCTCCCTATTTACCTCTTTTATTGTTTATCTTGATGAGAAAAAACTTTTTAGTTTAAGTAAGTCCCATTTGTTGATTCTTGTTATTAACTCTTGTGCTATGGGTGTCCTATTAAGGAATTTGGAGCCCAACCCCACAATATGTAGATCGGAGCCAACTTTTTCTTCTATCAGACGCAGAGTCTCTGATTTGATATCAAGCTCCTTGATCCATTTTGAGTTAACTTTTGTGCATGGCGAGAGAAAGGGATTCAGTTTCATTTTGTTGCATATGGATTTCCAGTTTTCTCAACACCATTTGTTGAAGATGCTATCCTTCCTCCATTGCATGCTTTTAGCCCCTTTATCAAATATAAGATAGTTGTAACTTTGTGGATTAGTCTCTGTGTCCTCTATTCTATACCATTGGTCCGCTCGCCTGTTTTGGTACCAGTACCATGCTTTTTTTGTCACTATTGCTCTGTAATATAGTTTGAAATCTGGTATCGCTATACCGTCTGATTCACACTTCCTGCTTAGAATTGCTTTTGCTATTCTGGGTCTTTTATTTTTCCATATGAATTTCATGATTGCTTTATCTATTTCTACAAGAAATGCTGTTGGGATTTTGATTGGCATTGCATTAAACCTATATAGAACTTTTGGTAATATCACCATTTTGATAATGTTAATTCTGCCTATCCATGAACAGGGTATATTTTTCCATCTTCTAAGATCTTCTTCTACTTCTCTCTTTAGGGTTCTGTAGTTTCCATTGTATAAATCTTTCACCTCTTTTGTTAGGTTGATTCCCAAGTATTTTATTTTTTTTTTTTGAGGATATTGTGAATGGAGTGTTTTTCCTCATTTCCGTTTCAGAAGTTTTGTCGCTGATATACAGAAATGCCTTTGATTTATGCGTGTTGATTTTATATCCTGCCACTTTGCTGAATTCATTTATTAGTTCTAGTAGTTTCTTTGTAGACCCTTTTGGGTCTTCTAGGTATAGAATCATGTCATCTGCAAATAGTGAAAATTTAAGTTCTTCTTTTCCAATTTTTATGCCTTTAATTTCTTTCGTCTAATTGCTCTGGCCAGTGTTTCGAGAACTATATTGAATAGAAGTGGTGATAGAGGGCATCCCTGTCTTGTTCCAGATTTTAGAGGGAATGCCTTTAACTTTTGTCCATTCAGAATGATGCTAGCCTGAGGCTTAGCATAGATAGCTTTTACAATGTCAAGGTAAGTTCCTGTTATCTCTAGTTTTTCTAATGTTTTGAACATAAAGGGATGTTGTACTTTGTCGAATGCTTTCTCTGCGTCTATCGAGATGATCATATGGTTCTTATCTTTAAGTCTATTGATGTGGTGAATAACATTTATTGATTTCAGTATATTCTACCATCCTTGCATCTCAGGGATGAAACCTACTTATCATGGTGCACAATTTTTTTGATGTGCTTTTGTATTCGATTCGCCAGAATTTTATTGAGGACTTTTGCATCTAGGTTCATTAGAGATATTGGTCTGTAGTTTTCTTTCTTTGAGGTGTCTTTGTCTGGTTTCGGAATCAGGGTGATGTTGGCCTCATAGAATGAATTTGGAAGAGCTCCCTCTTTTTCTATTTCCTGAAATAACTTGAAAAGTATTGGTATTAATTCTTCTTTAAAGGTTTTGTAAAACTCCGCCGTATACCCATCCGGTCCTGGGCTTTTCTTGGTTGGTAATCTTTTGATGGCTTCTTCAATTTTATCCATTGATATTGGTCTGTTCAAATTGTGTGTATCCTCCTGACTCAGTCTGGGCAAATCATATGACTTAAGAAATTTATCGATGTCTTCACTATCTTCTATTTTATTGGAATATAGGTTTTCAAAATAATTTCTAATTGTCTTCTGTATTTCTGTAGCATCTGTTGTGATATTGCCTTTTTCATCCGGTATGTTAGTAATTTGAGTTCTCTCTCTTCTTCTCTTCATTAGCACGGCTAAAGGTCTGTCGATCTTATTTATTTTTTCGAAGAACCAACTTTTAGTTTTGTTAATTTTTTCAATAGTTTCTTTTGTTTCAAATTCATTGATTTCCGCTCTGATTTTAATTATTTCTTGCCTTCTGCTACATTTGCTGTTGTTTTGCTCTTCCTTTTCTAGGGCTTTGAGATGAAGTGTGAGCTCATTTATTTGTTGTTTTTTTCTTTTTTTGAGGAATGACCACCAGGCGATGAATTTTCCTCTTAAAACTGCTTTCATTGTTTCCCATAGATTTCGATATGTTGTGTCTGTATTTTCATTTATCTCTAAGAATTTTTTTATTTCCTCCTTTATGTCTTCTGTAACCCATTGATCATTCAGTAATATATTGTTCATTTTCCATGTGATGTAGGATTTTTCCTTCCTTTTTTTATCATTGATTTCCAGTTTCATTCCATTATGATCAGATAAAATGCTTGGTATTATCTCCACCCCTTTATATTTACTGAAGGTTGCCCTATGGCATAATATATGGTCTATTTTTGAGAAGGATCCATGTGCTGCTGAGAAAAAAGTATATCCACTTGATGATGGTTGATATATTCTATATATGTCAGTTAAGTCTAGGTTATTGATTGTGATATTGAGTTCTATAGTTTCTTTATTCAACTTTTGTTTGGAGGATCTGTCCAATGGTGAGAGAGGTGTGTTGAAGTCACCCATAATTATTGTGTTGTGGTCTATTTGATTCTTGAACTTGAGAATTTGTTTTATGAATGTCGCAGCACCATTATTTGGTGCATAAATATTTATAATTGTTATGTCTTGTTGGTGAATGGTTCCTTTTAACAGTATATAATGTCCTTCTTTATCCCTTTTGATTAACTTAGTCTTGAAGTCGATTTTATTCGATATGAGGATGGCCACCCCTGCTTGCTTACGAGGACCGTGTGCGTGGTATATTATTTCCCATCCTTTCACCTTCAGCCTGTGTATGTCTTTTCCAATCAGATGTGTCTCCTGGAGGCAGCATATTGTTGGATTTGTTTTTTTAATCCATGATACCAGCCTATTTGGCTTTATTGGAGAGTTTAAGCCATTAACATTCAGAGTTACTATTGATATATAGTTTGAACTTCCATCCATGATTGATTGTTTATCCTTTTTTTTTTAAAAAAAAAAAATTTTAGTTTGTTTCACCATGATTGTCTTTCCCCTCGCCCTCTGTCTTTACTGAGGCACTTCCCACTGATGGTTTTGGTTATTGTTTTTCATTTCTTCTTCGTGTAGTGTTTTGCTCAAAATGCTTTGCAATGCTGGTTTTCTGGCTGCAAATTCTTTTAACTTTTGTTTATCATGAAAGATTTTTATTTCGTTGTCATACCTGAAGCTTAATTTTGCTGGATACAGGATTCTTGGTTGGCATCCATTGTCTTTCAGTGTTTGAAATACATTGTTCCATGACCTTCTTGCTTTCAGTGTCTGTGATGAAAAATCCGTTGTTAACCGTATTGGTTTACCCCTAAATGTAATCTGTCTCCTTTCTCTTGTAGCTTTTAATATTTTCTCTTTGTTCTGTATATTGGATATCTTCATAACAATGTGTCTTGGCGTTGGTCTACTGTGATTTTGTGTGCTTGGTGTCCTGTATGCATCTTCAATTTGTATATCTGTTTCCTTATTTATTTCTGGAAAGTTTTCTGCAATTATTTCATCCAGCAGGTTACTCATTCCCTTGGTTTGAATCTCTGTACCTTCTTCTATCCCGATGACTCGTAAGTTTGGTTTCTTCATGTTATCCCATAACTCTTGGATGTTTGTCTCGTGATTTTTTACCAGCCTTTCTGAGTTGGCTAGACTCTTTTCAAGATGGTATATTTTGTCTTCATTATCTGACGTTCTGGCTTCTACTTGCTCCACTCTGTTAGTGATACTCTCAATTGAGTTTTTAATTTGGTTTATCGTTTCCTTCATTTCTAGAATTATTGTTTGATTATTTTTTACAATCTCTATCTCCTAATAAAGATGCTTAACTTCTTCTTTTATCTGTTTATGTAATTCATTCTCAATGTGTTCTTTCGCTGCTTGAATTTGCTGTCTTGTATCCTCTTTAAGGTTCCATTCCATCTGTCTAAGGTGTTCCTTGAGTTCTTTATACGACCATTTTTCTGATGACTCTAGGTCCTCGTGAATATTTAGGCTGTCCTGCATTGTTTGTACTCCTTTTCTTCCTTGCTTTTTGAAGCTGCTCATGTTACTTCTTGTTCTGTTTGACTGCTGAGTTACTGTTTACTCCTATAAATTTATTTGATGCTATAGCCGCAGGTTTCAATGAAGTTGTCTCCTCCGCCGCAGTCTGATGACGTCAGTTCTCTGCCATGGTGGTGTCTCTTGCAAATGGTGACAGTTCCTTTCCCTTTGCCGGGCGACCAATGCAACGGGTGGGTCCTTACTGTCTCTCCCAAGCCCCGTTTCAAACCTGTGGTCACTACCTATGAAGGCTCGGTAGGCATTTACCTCCGTAGGAACAGAAGGGCTGACCAGTTGTTTCAGCCGGATGGATTAGTGCTGAGTCACAGCTGTTTGTCTGCGGGAAGCAGGCCAACGGGAGCTTGAATTCAGCCGATCCGGGCTCAGTGTGTGATGAGGACATTTTCATCAGAATAAACAGTGTATGGCAAGGTCATGTGGATAAAATCAATCCCAATTATGGATTTTGCATGCACATCATAATAGGTAAGCCAATAAGCTCCTCATAGAATCATTGAGGATGGGAATAACAGAAGCTTCTCAGATCCCACTCAGAGTTTACCAACTCTGTTTCAAAGAATCTTGGTTCCCTGGAGGGCAGAAGAGAGTAAGAGTGTAGTTTTAGAATCCCTCTAAATTCACTTCAGTAGGAAATTCTTTTTTATCTAAATAAATATATACACTCTTAAGTAAACTTGCGTTTCTTCCAGGGTGCATTTATACAGCTTTCATAAAGTTTACAAAAATGACTATGGTTTGGATCCTTTATTTATATTTGAGAAATCAGATTTCCAAAGAAAGAACCCATTTTTTTTTTTTTCTGAAGGTTATATGGCCGGTAACAGTCAGAAGTGACTCTCAAACTGTGTGTTAAGTGCTGAATTGCATCTCCTTCCTGACAGCAATGCATATGTTGAAGCTCTAAACTCAGTGTGATTCTGAACTACTCAGAAGTAGTTCAGGTTAAACAAATAGGGTTAAAAGGTGACCTACTCCAATAGGACCGTTGTCCTTATATAGTGGCAGGGACATGAGGAATCAAATGCCCTGATGAAAGGCCATCTGAGAACACGGTGAGAAGACTGCAATCTACTAGCCAGGACAGGAGGCCTCACCAGAAACCTGCCCTGTGGTCACCTTGATCTTGGAATTTTAGCTTCAAGATCTGTGAGGAAAAAAAAAAAAAAAACAAAACATTGCTATTTAAGCCACCCAGGGTATGGAATTAAGTTATGGCAGCTCCAGAAGACAAACACACTGGGAGCTCCATTTCTATGCTCTGAGCTTTTCACTACAACAAACTGCCTTTTATGATGATTGCCAAGATGTCTTCAAATACAAAGACATTTGAATCAAAAAACCATTCATCTGCATTTCTGTTTTGCAGAGAAAGGGATAAAAGTAACCCATTGACTTCTTGAACTTTTTTTTTTCACTTTTGCAGGTTATTTTCCTTATTTACTGCTGGATAATGAAATGATAAAAGTGCTCAAAATACTTTTTAGTTTGGTTATGAAGAGAAATCAATAGTGCTTTGTGTTTCATAGAGGAAAGGCATGCAAGGACACTGAGGTATTAAACACAAGTGGATTGAATAGTTATTTGTGAGGGGTTGCTAACAATTGAATTACTATTTTAATGTCATAACATGGCAGTACTCGAGATTACCTTTCACATCTAATCATACCATTTACATGGAAGTGGGAAAATGCTTCTGAAGTGGCCAAATGCTATCCACTGAATGGATCATGATAACACTAGAAATTGCTCTGGAGGAAAAATAATCAGATTCCCTGCCAGGCTCTGGGGAAAGGTTAATGTGACTTCATTGGAAGAAAAAGCAAAACAAAAACAAAATCCACAAATCACATTTTTTGTTTAAAAAAAAAGCAATTTATGCAAAAAAAAATATGAACTGAGGCATTGGCTTTTGGCTCTGATTTTTGACTTTTAACATGAAAGTCATTGGTTTTGCCACAGAGTTGGAGTATAAAATCGACTGACATGCAAGAACACTAGGCCCTAGGATTTCTATGAATTATTATGCCATTAATACTTGCAAAACCTTTGGATATGGATGCATTATTGTGCAAGTCAGGTTTTTGTTGCTATGACCAAAATACCTGATAAGAACAACTTGGAGGAGTTTCAATATGACAGAATAGAGAAAGTCACTTATCTGGTTGCTCAGTGATGTGAAACCAGCAAAGCAGATGGGCATTTTCTCAGCAAGGTAAGTGAACAAAATAAATAAATATATAAATAAAGGGGAGGGACCTTACTAGAATTTAATACTGGACATTCAAAGTAGATCAGACACTCAGGAGGTTGGATATAATAAGGAAAAAAAAAAAAAACAGCACTACAGTCACTGCTACATCTGGAGTCACCAGCCAGAAAAGTCCCTCTGAGAAAAGTGGTGGGACAAGAGAATTAAAGGGACTCCAATCCTATGGCAAAACCATTTTAAAGAGGCCTGAGGTATGTCTGGGTACAGAGAGTTTTGAAATCAAAGACACTACTTGAATATACTGAACAATAACCTTGTACAGGAAAGAAACCACCATCTCTCAAGGCCACATGCAAAAGACAGAGGAAAGAGCTATTTTGCAGCCATGGAGCAGGAGCTGGTGGCTGAGGGAGCTGAAACCAGAGTTTGGTCTGAAATGCGGGCCTCGCAAACCCAAGCTGTCCTACATAGAGTGTGCCTAAGTGATCACAAGAAAATCAAACATGGAGAGAGTTTTACCCAGGGGACAACTGGTCATGGAAACCCACAAAGCTCTAACCCTTCCCCCTCCAACCCAGCAGCTTGCAGGATCCAGTGGGAGAGAGGCCCCTGGCTGGGAATTTGAAAGGGCAGGGGCAGGAGAGATTGAGTTGAGAGACTGAATCCCAGACCAGGAAGCTAAGGGACTGCAGGAGACATAGTTGACTAAGACTTAGTTCCTCAATCACCCGAGTGGAACCCAGGGGAGAACTCTGGGGTGTAGTCTTTCACTGAAGACTGACAAGTTCTGGGCCCTGGTTGTGTGCTGATTTAAAGTTTCCAGACCAATTGGCATCCAGCAAAGAGTCTGGAGCCCAACTAAGCCTAAACCCCACCTCCAGGAATTCCACCCACAGGATTAACTCTGTCACCCCAACAGCCCCAACCAACACTGCTGAGAAGGGAAATTGAGAAACGTTTGAACTCCAAGAATCACAATTCTTTAACTTTTCATTGATATCTTTTTTCCTTTTTTCTGTTTCATTGTGACCTTAATGGTTCATGGACATTTTTTACATATTAATATTTGTCTTTTACTCATTTCTAGCATTTTTAAAGCCAATTATTTTTCATGGATCAATATTTCTTGCACTAGACTATTTGATTAATATATTTCAATTTTGTTTTGTATTCTTTTATTTTTCTATTTTTTACTTTATATATATATATATATTTCTTTTTTTTTCCTCACTTATCTGTTTCCCTTGCTTCTCTCTCTTTTATTATGGTAATAGCCAATCTCTCTTGTTCTTTCTTACACTCTTCCTTTATTTTTTTACTTCTATCTTCTCTCCTCCTCCTTCATAATCATCATCTCCTACATCACTTCTGTTCTGTTCCAGTCGACTGTTCAAATTTGTAAACTCCTTTGCAAACTTAACTGTTTTTACTGTGGGCAATAACTGATCACACCATTTCAGTTTATTGTCACAATTAGCATTGAAGAAGTCATCGTGGGAACTATTTAGTTTAATCCTGTATATTGTTTGCATCCATTATCGTTATTATTTGTCTCCCTGTAAACTGTGAGTAGTGGAAATCTTCAGGGACACTAAGTGTCCACAGGGTAAAAACTGTACTACTTCAGATACATACTGATAGATGGGTAGACATACAAATAACATGAAAAAGCAAGGGAAAATATCACCCCAAACAAACCAAGATAATTCAATAACAAAATCTAATGATACTACAGTGGAAGAAATGTCAGAGAAGGAGTTTAGAATGTCCATAGTCGAACTGATCTTTGAAGTAAAGGACGATGTAGGAAGTAAAATCATAAAGAAAATACAGGAAGTGAAAGATCACTCCAATAAAGAGACAAAGATTCTGAAAAAAAATAAAGGAGAAATCCTCAAAATGTAGAAATCAATAATCCAAATTAAGAATTCAATGAAGAACATCACCAACAGATTAGATTACTTAGAAGACAGTTTCAGGCAATGAAGACAAAATATCTAATCTTGAAAATAAACTTGACCATGTAGGAAAAAAATGTTAAAATACCATAAACAGAAATTCCAAGAAATATGGGATATCTGAAAAGATCAAATTTAAGATTTATTGGGATAGATGAAGGTTAGAGATACAAATGAAAGGAATGCATAATCTTTTCAATGAAATAATATCAGAAATTTTCTCAAACCTAAAGAATGAAATGGAAAATAAAATACTGGAGGCTTACAGGACCCCAAATATATACAATTACAACAGACCCACACCAAGGCATATTATTATGAAAGCACCTAACATACAGAATAAAGAGAATTTTAAAGACTGCCAGAAAAAAAAGGGGCAGGTAACATTTAGAGGGAAACCTATCCAGATCTCAGCTGAGTTTTCAACCCAGACCCTCAGAACTAGGTAGTATTGGAATAATGTATACCAAGATCTGAAAGAAAATGGATGCCAGCCAAGAATACTGTACCTAGAAAAATTAAGCTTCAGAACTGACCATGAAATAAAAACTTTCCATAAAAAACAAAAGTCAAAAGAATTCACAACTGGAACGCCTGTACTATGGAACATTCTCAGCAAAATACTCCATGAGGAAGAAATGAAAACTAAAAGTGAGAAACAGCAAAGGGTGGAACTACACTAGAATAATAGACAAACAAAGGAAAAACTAATTCAAACTAAAAAACCAGAAATAAATAAAAACAACAGGAAATAAAGATAATTTCTTGATAATAAAATTGGATGCTAAGGACCTAAACTCATTACTGAAAGGACAAAGACCCAACAATATGCTATCTTCAAGAGCCTCACCTCAGAGGTCAGGACATACACAAACTTAAGGTGAAAGGATGGATTAAAAGCATGTCATTCACCTAGATCTTGTAAACAAGCAGGGATTTCTATCCTCAGATCAGATGAAGTGGACTTCAAGCCAGAGTTAATCAGAAGGGACAAAGAAAGCCATTTGGTACTATTTATAGGAACTGTACATAAACATGATGTCACAATGATAAATATTTATGCCCCAAACAATGGAGAATCTATGTACATCAAAAAAACTCTTCTCAATTTCAAAAATCATATAGACCACAACACAATAATATCGGGTTATTTTAACTTGCCTCTCACCATTGGATAGATCCTCCAAACAAAAACTAAATAAAGAAGCTATAAAACTAAAAAAAACACTTATAAATATATATATATAAGTATATATATAACATTTATATATATAATATTTCATTATATATAATATTTCATTCATCATAACTGAATACACTTTCTTCTCAGCAGGACAAGGATTCTTCTCTAATATAGACCATGTTATGTAAGCTATCACATATGTTGGCATACAATTGCAATATTACCTTTATATATTTTTAGCCTCAGTAGAGTTGTTTTGATAGTACCTTTTCCATTTATATTAATTTTTGTGTTACTGCTTTTTTTCTTGATTAGTCTTATTGATATTTGTCAACTTTTAACTTGATACTCACATCTGGTGATATCTAGTGACAGACCCCCTAGTGATGGATTGAGATGCTGGTTTAATAATGCACAGTTCTTACAAGCACTCTTGGCCAAGAGTGCTTGCCTGGTAGGTGACTCTCTCAGAGCTCCATGGTAAGCAGTGTCAAAAAGGACAGAGAATCTTGAACTCCTTTTGCAATGGTACTACTGGGAAAGATGAAACTACCTTCTCAGTGAAGTTATTATTCATCTCTTTCAGATTAAGGGACAAGCAGGCCAGAACCTAGTACATGAACTGATCTTCTCAATTTATTGTATGACTTCATATCCATAACCAAAGGTGACTGACCAGCTGAATCTCTTCCAAAGCTACTTATGCCCTACTATTTGGCTATCATCCTGTCGTTATGAACACAGGATGTATTTGGACTAAGGCAGAGTTTGACTTGAATTCTGCTGATTGTTAAGTGTGCATGACTGGGAAACATTCAAAACACTTCAAGCCTCAGCTCTCACATCATTAAAATGGGAGTAACACCAATGCCAAGAAAAGAAGGCTAATGATTAATTGACAGAATGAATGAAAAGGATTTAACCCACCACCAAGCATAAATATTAATTTCTTTTTCAATCGTCTCTACAAATCCATGATGGGGTAGGGTTCTAATGATCCTATCCTTATTTTATAGACAGAGAGAGTCTAATGATCCTCCTCTTATTTTATAGACAGAGGAGGAGGGAGTTGCACTGGAGCAGAACAGAGATAAAAATTATGCTGCCTCTGCTTGTCTCTGGCCTTGGAGCTTGGAATTTCCAGCACCACGAAAGTTTTTGATTGTACTAACTGTTGACTAAGTAGTTATAGAATGTAGTCATACTCCTGCTTGTAAAAGAGCAGTGCCTGGAAACAGCAAGTCATTAATTTGTCAAAGTAATAAGGATAGGTACCTTTACTGGGGACTAATTTCATACACAATTTGCCAGGCACCAATCCAAATCCTTTATGCAGATTAACTTATTTAAGTCTCACACACCATTTCATAGACACCCTAGTTTGCAACTTCATGCATATATAAAAAAACATATATACACAAAATAGATGAGCAACTTGCCCAGTGACACAGCTAGTCATAAGTGAAGTCTTGATTCAACCTCAGTCTTTCAAACTTCACTATAGTCCCCAGATGTAAAACATTAGTTGTAGCCACATATTTTCCTCTGTTTACCACTGTTTGATTAATTTTCAGCTTAAAAATTTAAGAATAGCCAGAGTTTGAGGAGTTTCAGGAGTTTGAGGCTACAGGATCACAAGTTCAAGTTCAGCCTCAGCAATTTAGTGAGACTCTCAGAAACTTAACAACATGTTGTTGTTAAAAAAAAAATGACAACAACAAAAAACTAGGATGTAGCTCATTTGCAAACTAAACTGCTCCTGGATCCCCCCAATTTAAAAAAAAATTAAGGATGAACATCTTTCATCATGTAATTAGCAATTCTTCCTCATGATTATCTTTGTGTGATTAATTTTTTTTTTTTTTTTGCTTAAGAGGATATAGTTGAGATTAATACCCCTCCCAAAACATGTGCAGTGAATTTGAAGAAATCACTAGGAACCAGAAGGGGCTTATCATTTCCTATATTTACAAAATATTTTTTTAATTAATTACCGTAATGCAAATCTTCTCACTTTTTCTCCAAATCTCTCCAGGGAGGAAAATACTTTAGATCAAGAAGAGATGTCTTTAGCAGAAAATCTCAAGTAAAAGAAGGAAGGAAAAAGGTTTAACATGACAGTGACTGTATCCAGTGGGGAAGGAAGGTTAGGGGGAGACACAGTGAGTGGGTTTTGAATTCCTCACCTTCAACCCAGTCTACTTCCAGACCATACAGGGTAGATTTTGGCCACCTCTGACCGGGGCACAAAATTGAGTCCCAGATTCTGACTCCAGGGTTCTAGCTATATGGCCAAATTCCAGCAGATCTTATGATACTCTTTGGGTACAATCCAAAGAACTTTTGGCCTTAAAAGAAGAATCCTTTGCTTTTTTATATGGTATCCTCTGTTATAGCTTGGATTCAAAATGACCCTTAAATATCCATTAACCATTTATTTCTTCATGGATTGGCATTGTTGGGAAGAGATAACATTGAGTGGGAGGTCTTGAGGTCATTGAGGGCATGCCCTTGAAGGGGAATGTGGACCATGGTCTCACTTCTCACTCTCTTCTTTAACTCCTGGCCATGACATCTATCATTTTGCTATACTACATGCTCCTTGCCAATGCCATTGTGGCACCCCTACCAGATAGCCTAAAACCAATACATCTGCCTTCTTGTGGACTGAAGCTTCTGAAATCCATGAGCTAAAATAAACCTTTTTCTTTATAAATTAATCTTCTCAGGCATTTTATATACTGACAGAAAGCAGACTAATGTATTCTCTTTTTTCCTTCAAGGAACAAGTGATTTTCGTCTTCTTTTTTTTTTTTTTTCCCTCCTAAGTATTTATTTGCCCAGTGTAGACCTGACACCCTTCTCCCCTTGGCTACAATTTAAACCTATTGCTCCAGTGGCTTTTCAGTTCCCAGAATCACACTACCTTCTGATAATCTGCAACTTTGGGTTTTGACACACAAGAAGGAAATATTAAGGTGTTCTTTCATACCCAGCTTCCTTAGCTCCACCCACCCTTTGGGGGGCTGATTTTGTATCAGCAGCACCTGAGCACCATGACTGACCCGTAGTTAATGGATGACAGCTGCCCCTTTGGGGTACGCACTGATTTGGTTCAGGTTACCAGCTTAGCCCACTGCCTTGGGAGCTTTTGGTTAAAACATCAGGTCAGATGTGAAACCTAAGTTTCATCCACTGAATATTTATTGATTGCTGATGATGTGTTAACCCTTAAGGACTACAGGGAGAACAGAGATGAATAAAACATATATTTTCCCCTGGGAAACACTATATTTAAAAAAACCACAAAAATTAACATCAGCTTTCTAAACACTCAGGGAAAGTGATCCAAATACTGCAGTCATACTTGTTTAGTATGTCTATTCGGGGTGGTTATGTTTTGGGTGTTGAAAAATACTTCTCCAAAGTATTTAGTTGTAAGCTCTTATCCCATGGTGTGTCCAGATAAGTCCTTTATTCTGACTTCACATGCTTGTTAGAAATGAGTCATATACCCGAGTCCAGACACAAATAATCAGGATTTCTCAAGGTGAGCCTGAGCTCTTCCACTTGTACAGCCCTACCCTGTCTGTGAGGTGTGTGGTATCCTCCCCCCCGTGTTTGTAAAACGTCATAAGGAGGAAGGCTCAGCGTAGCTAGCATTGCACTAGAGGCACACTCAGATATCCTTCTTGGGGCTCCAACAATGACTGCTACTCGCTTCAGTTCAGGGTCATTCAGGGACTGCTGAGCTCAGTCACGGGAGGTAGAGCCATGACATTTCAAAATTTCAAGTTAGCTTAATTGTCACTATCCCTGTGAACATCTTCTTGATTTTTTTTTTTTTTTTTGTTGTTGTTGTTGGTACCAGGCTGAGCCACATTCCTAGGCCTTTTTATTATTTTTATTTTGGGGATAGGATCTCACTAAGTTGTGCAGGGCCTCGCTAAATTGCTGAGTCTGGCTTTGAACTTGCGATCCTCCTGCCTTCAGCCTCCCATGTCACTGGGATTAGTACGGGTGTGTGCTACTGTACTCAGCTTTTGATTTAAAAGGCCTCACTTGGGTATAGTATAGGAACCCCAACTGCTATAACTGACATTTTCACCAGATTGTGATCTCAATTTTAGGGACAGTGTCTTATGCAATATTTTAGTCCCCCAAGAACCAATATCATTTAATGCATAGTAATGATTTAAATACTAGGCTAAGTTTAGGTTACATGCCTAAATTCATGCATGAATGTTCCTTTGATGTTCAACTGAAATCCTGAGATTGATGACCAATAGCACTTAGGAGTGGTCACTGTGTACATTTTGCTCATTGCTCATGGTTTTGAATATGACTCTTGCCTGGATCATATTAAATGTGTGTTACTTGTGATCATTTTTACTTTTCCTTAACCCCAGCCAGCATTATTCAGAATTGCTATTAATGTAGTTACAACCATGTTCTAATGCTAGTACTTCAATTTGTTAATCTTCACAATATAATGTCAATATGTCAGATAAACCATGTTGTGGGCTTATTTCTCTCATAGCATTATTGAAGAACTTTTAAAATTTGTGTCTCCGCTAGCCATTAACATTAGGTCATTTATTATTAAAATAATACAGGTTCTCTATACATTTTGTTAAAGTAACAAAATTGCTAACACAACTACTTTTGAAAGTTTATTTTGGGTGTGATGGCATGTTCATGCAATCCCAGAGGCTCTGGGGGCTGAGGCAGGAGGATTGCAAGTTCAAAGCCAACTCAGCAATTTAGTGAGGCCCTAAGTAATTTAGCAGGACGCTGCCTCAAAATAAAATATAAAAGGTGATAGGGATGTAGTTCAGCAGTTAAGCACCCCTGAGGTCAAACCTTGGTACCAAAAAAAAAAAATAGTTGCTTTCATCTTATCCATAGGTATTGATTAAAAATAAATGTGAAGGATATTTTGTTGAAAATAACATAAAAGGAGGAGGAGGAGAAAAGAATGCATAAAATCATGAAATGTAAGCATTTAGCCCAGAGGCAGGCTAAATCAACTTCATGAATCAAAGGTCTTTTTCTCTTAGAAGATATCTGCTCAGAAATAGTAAATGATTACTTTTGCTCATATTCTATGTTCATTTTGTGTCTAAATGCTCCCGAACCTCTATTGCTACAAAGTGGGAGGGCATCTCCCAGGCTTCAGCTTAAGGATTTAAGCAAATTTAATTCAAGCAAAGTGGCAGCAGGCTGGGCCTTCTCTATTAAACTGTAACTCACAGGAGACTATTCGGAATGAAAAGAAGGGGTGATTTTGCCAAAGGTGATTTTCCTAGGAGTGAGCTTCATGGGATTTACTGAGAAGAGTCACAGTAGATAGCGGAAAGAAAACATGAATTTCAGAGTCAGACGACTGGATTCAACATCCGCCTTCATTATTTACGAGCTGTGTGACCTTTAATGAATTACTTAACCTTGCTGAGTCTCAGCGTCTTTACTTGAACAGAGATAATACCTGCTTGAAATTTATTTTGAAGATTAGAATGATAAGGCATATAAAATGGTTGGAACATGATAGTTGTTCACCCTACATACATCCTCTTAATATGAAGAGGAAGCTACAGAAAGACATTTGCCTTCAGGTAGAGGGTTGGTTCAGGATACTTAGAGATCAAATGGAGTATTACACACATTAACATATGGAAGCATTCATCCCTGAGAGCTGTGCAGAGAGTGAAGAGTCTTCTAATGTGTGAATGGCAGGTCAGTTTAGGGGGGAGTGCCTGGGAGAGGTTGAAACACATTTCAGAGGTAGCTGTTCTTTCATGGCCTCATCCTATGTCAAGTACTTAGATATGCTTCTCACAATAAATATGACCATTTGGACCTTGCTGTATCCTGTCTGGTAATCATTGATATAGTCATTTTGGAAGCAGAAAAGCTGAAGCTACTGGAGGCACATTAATTTGCCTGAGACCAAATGACCACTAAGACCACTATGTAGAAAAACTGTTTATCTGATTATAAAACAGCCTCTCTCAAAGTTAGCTGTGGAAATGGAGGATTCCCTTTGTTAATTCCAAAGGTATTTAAATATATTAAATGCCCAGTGACTGTCTACTACTTTCACAAAGAACTCTCGTAGAATTAATGGAAAATTATAAAATGCCTATGAAAAGTAGATGAAGAGCACCTCATGTCATACATCTGTGAGTGTGCATATATGTGTGTACGCTTAATATAGACAACTCAGTAAGCAACATTGATAAGCTCCCCGTGAGTATGAGATATGTCTCCTTGAGATTCTTTTTCATAGTTAAGTTCTATTCCATTACATACATGTATCACAATTTATTTACCCTCCTTATAAGTATTTTGATGGTTTTCAGGTCCTGGCTATGATAAATAAGGCATCTGCAAGTATTAGCATATAAATTATGGGTGGATATATGCTTTCATTTTCTTAAGAAAATATCCTGGAGTGAAAGAGGTGGATTATAGGGTAGGTTGACTTTAACATTTTAAGAAGCTACCAGTTTCAAAAGCAGTTATGCCATTCTATAGTATTATATAGCAGTATACCCAGATTTCCAGTCCTTTCCATATCCCTGCTAACACTTGGAATGGTGTATCTTTTTAAATTTGAGTCATAAAAAAGGTATTTCATTGTGATTTAATTTTTGTTTCCATAAAGACTAATGATGCTGAGCATCTTCTTATGGACTAATTAGCAATCTCTATAATCTGTTGGGTGAATGTTTAAATCTTTTGTACACTTTTTATTGATTTTTTGTTATTGAGTTTTGAGAGTTTTCTTTACGTATCCTGGTTAAAATCAGTTTATCAGATGTATGTACTTTGCTCTGGCTTACATATTTGTTAACAGTATATTTTCAAGGGTAAAAGTTCTATCTAAATTTAAGTTCAGTCCAATTTATCTTTTTAACATCCTTTCTCTAACCCAATTTCATGGATGTTCTACTATTGTTATGGAATTTTTTAAAGAAGTCAACCCAGACACATATGGTCAACTAGTCTTCGTAAAAGAAAATAGGGCAAAGTAGTAGAGAAAGGTTAATGCTCAAAATATAGGATGGGGATATTTGTATATTCATGTGAGTAAGATATGATCCATACCTTACATGATATATCAATGTGTGTAAAATAAAATGAAACGAATCTCAGATATAAAGAACATTCATTTTTGTTTATTTCTTATGCTATGTGACTTTGGCTATAGTGGTGTGTTTGTGTGCATATATATATATATATACATATATATGTATATATATATATAAATATGATTGGGTGAGTATGCACACATATACTGTCATTTTGGGTTTCTGTATTATAGCAATGCTGTCTCATAGTTAAAAGAAAAAAATGTTTCACTTGACTAATTTTATATCCTGTGATAGTTTCTGTAAGAGAAGGGTCATCAGTGCTTTGAACATTTTATGCATCCTTCCCATATAGCCATCTAATCTTGATGTCTTTGGGGCCTTTTACTTTTTTATAAGTTTATTGATCAATTCCTTAGTCTAGTCATTTTATATTTCACAAATTTTACCCATAATTAATTTGATTATACTCCCCAACTTTGTAGTCAGGTAGTATCTGATATAGAGTAGACATTTTAAGTGTGTTTGTGTGTGTTTGTGTGTGTACACATGTATGTACGTCTTATCTCAAATTACAAGTCACTGAAAAAGTAAATTTGATAAGTACTATAGGTTCTTTTAAAAAATGTAGTTAGAGTTCAGAAAGAGAAGAAACAAATAAGAAAATGGAAGGGAAAACCAATATGATCATGCTTGCCTCTTTATAGAGATAATGATTTTCTCTTCAAGTTAGTTTTTTCTCTGGTATTTCACATCTCAGTACATGACAATAGCATCTCCATCGTTGTTTGGCCAAACAAAAGGAAGCAAAACCACATAGATTCAGGATGTACTGACAAATTAAAATTTAGGATTAATAAAAATGAATAATATGAGCTTTCAACTCTTTCCTGAAAACAAGATCTCAGATTACATTTTAATATGTCATTATAAAAAAATCATAAAAACTTGATGACATATAATTTTTTTTAATTTATTTGCGTTTTTGCTCTCAAGGTATTTTGATATAGGAGGACCTTTACTCTTGAGGAATTAAGAAATCAAATTGGAGTGGTAGGAAATGATTCACCCTGACATAATGCCATCTAAATTATGTAAAAACTCGTCATCAATGTATAAAGAGACTTAAAAAAAATCTGAAGCAACTTTATCCAAAAGTAATTTATAAGTTGAATTAGATTCAATTAAAAAGAATTATAGCCTGTTTGGAGAGACAAAGGATGATAAGAGGTACTGAATCTCATGTGGCTTGGATGAGGATTCACTTTTACTTCTTCTTTCACCTGAAATTTATATATGATCAACTGCTGCGGCTCAATTTTCTACACCGAATCTATCTAACTCACTTGAGTGTCTCTCACTTCTCCATTGACTGTATTCATGCGTATTATCTCTTGGTTGTTGGCCAATGTCACTCTCTATGTTGAGCTGAGTTAAGAAGCTCAAGAAAATAATGACAAGATGAAAGAGTAAGCTTGTTTAAGAACCATGGAAAGAAAACTGCAAAAGCAATGACCTCATCAGCTTACTTCTAAGATGGACAATGAACTGATAGAAGGAAAGAAAAGCAAAACAGACAAAACAAAGTGATTTCAAGCTCCTCTCTCCACTTACTTTTCTCATCTTCTTAAGATAAGTTGTTTATTTTCACTAACAGGCTTTTGCTTACATTATTAACTTGCCTGGAAGTGCCTACCCCATTTTTCTCTGAATATTTGAGTTGAAAATACCATTTAAGGCTGAGCACAGTGGCATGCGCTTATGGTCCCAGCAGCTCAGGAAGCTGAAGCAGGAGGATCATGGGTTCAAAGCCAGGCTCAGCAGAAGCAAGGCACTAAGCAACTCAGTGAGACCTGTCTCTAAATAAAATACAAAACAGAGCTGGGGATGTGGCTCTGTGGTCAAATTCCCCTGAGTTCAATCCCTGGTATCCCTCCCCCCAAAAAAATACCATTTAAAGTTTAGTCATCACCATTCATAGAATCCTCTTTTGTGCTTATTAACTAAGGATAGCTAGTCTTATTTCTTATTTCTCTAAGCTATCTGGCATGGGAAAATGGAGATGTTGACTGAAAGGCAGTCATCATATTTTTCTTGGATATCTTCAATAACCTATTTTAATCTAGTTGTTTTACATTTGGATAGTATATGCACTTACATAACCACATAAGGCAAGCATTGTACTCTCACTTTTTCTGTCTCCATCTGTAGGTGTCTTCTTTGAGTAGCTAGTCTGTAAAACTCTTACAGTGTTATAAAAGGACATCTTGTCCTTGGAGACCTTGCACACAACAGATCTCACCCCCCAAAATTAAATATTTAAGTTATCTCTAATAATTAACTTACTACTAGACACATCTTTGTGATTTTGAGGACATTCTAAAGACTGTATGAGTAGTTGGAAAGATATATCTATCTGTAGTGGGTTGGAAGGTAAAGTAGGACTTCATTAGCATAGCAACTGCACCAACCAAAAAGTAGGACTTTTACCAAGAATAGTTCATCCATAGTCAAGGAAGTAGCTGTTGATCAAATCTCCAATTCATATGGCATATCTGAATATATGTGAAAGGCAACTGAAAATGTTGAGAAATGTTAACTTATTCAAAAATGTTAACACCTTACTGATATACAAAAAGACAAATGTAGAACAGGAATTTACCATCTATATATCTATGAACATGTAAAGATTGGGATGTAAATTTAGGAAATGACAGTATAAATTAAATAGAAACATAAAACCAAAACATAAATTTATTCATAACATATACATTAGTATACACAAAAGTTATAGCCTAAACTTGGTAAAATTGAGCATCTGTTCTGTTTTGTGTTTTTCAAGCAATGGTCATTTCTAGTTAGTGGAATTGAGAGCAATTTAATGACTTACAGTTTTCTCAGTACCTCGTGCTATTTATATTTGCTCGTAGTTTCAATCTTTGGATAAAAGAATCATCTGAACAAATACATACGTCCAATAGGCAAAAAGTGTTGGCTTATTATTGTGAGACCAAAGCTGTTTTTGTGTATGTATTTTCTTATTCTGGATCAATATTTATGCTTATTGGTAGTTTGTAGCAAATTGCATAGAAGAATTTAATATTTTACCAAAGACAGTAAGAATGGGAAATTGACTCTCCGTGCACCTGTCTGGTTAAATAGGCTGAGTTATCAGAGAAAATGATAGTTCATAAATGCTTTTTAAATTCATATTCTTCGCTCTTTGAATTTGCAGCATTGGTCTCCACATCAAATATGTATTATATAACAAAGTGTTCTGAAGAAATTAGCTGTCTTATTGCCAAAACTACCAGAACAACAGCAATACAAACCTTGGATCTATATGGTATAAATATTTTCACATCTATCTCATTAGTGAAGGATTTTATATCAGGAACTAATCCAGATGCCTTACTTTCATGAACTGTTTCTGAGGGATTCTATTTCTCAAATATTATCCTAAAAAAATAACCTGTGCTATATATTTATGAAGATTATTTAGATTAGGTGGTCTTGGGTAGAACCACTGAATCTTTATTTTTAAAAACACCAGGAATTGTGAGGCAGATGATCTAGTGAAATTCAAAGATAATTAACATTCCTCCCTTTGTAATATTTATCTGAAACTAGAAGCATGTGTGCATGAGCAAAGAAAAATATGACTCAACTTTGGTCTCACAATAAAATACAATTAATTCATTCAGTTAGTGACTGTAGAAATCCTACTTTTTCAGAATTGGCCAATCTCACCTTTATTCTAATCATTTGCCCTTAAGATGGCAAATTGCCACCAGATTTCTAAAAGCAGCTGAGTTGTGAAGCAACCCTAAAGAGAGATCAGTCAAGGAAGTGAAGGAAATTTGCTGAAACTGAATGTCCTCTGCAGATATTTAAGCTTGTAATGCATGGACCTAGATAGAAGTGTTGAGGCTCCTCTACAACCTTTTACCAATTAAGAAATCCAAAGTTCTGTAGGTAGTCTGAATCATAGACTTAGGCACTGTTTTCTTTTTTTTTCATTTTGAGCATATATTGTGTGCAAATCACTATAGGGCTCGAAAGAAGAATGAGACACAGACATTTATGTAGTGAGAAGAAAAATCCTTTGGCTTAGATTAATAGGGTTTGAAAGCGATGCTGCACTGATCAGCTGCCTGGACACCTCTCATTTTCTAACACATAAAATGTAGACAAGAATTCCCCCCGCCCATATATTTTATTGGTGCATTGTAATTGTACACAACAGTGCGATATAAATTGGTTTGTTCTACACAGATAGGGCTAAGGGATTTTTGAGAAAGGCACAAATATTTCAGTGGAGAAATCAGAACCTTTCCAAATATGATCTGGGAACAATTGGACATCCGTAAGCAAAGAACATAAACTTCAACCTAATGTAAACTCACACCTTATACAAAAATTAACTCAAACTGTATCACAGAATTAAATGTAAAATTTAAACACACAATTGCAATTCTATTAGAAAATAAGAGCCTCAAAGCAAAAAAAATGTTCAGAGCTAGGTGAAGTTTCTTAGACTTGAGAATGAAAGAACAATCCATGGAGGGAAAAAGGGATAAACGGGATGTCAATCAGCATTAAAAAGTTTGCTTTGCAAAAAACCCTGTTAAGAGGATGAAAAGACAAGTGACAGACTGTGAGAGGATATTTACAAACCACATATACATGAAAGGATTAAAATATATTTTAAAACTTTGAAAACTAAACAGAAAATAAAACAACCATATACACACAAGTGATCCAGTTAGAACACAGGAAAAACAGGTGGACAACACTTCACCAAGGAGGATACGCAGTTGTCAGATAAACACATAAAAACAAAGCTCAACATTATTAGCCACCAGAAAAATGCAAATTCAAGCTACTGTAAGATTCCACTGTTCCCCTTATCAGAAAAGCTAAATAAAAGACAATGACATAACCAAATGCTGAGAAAAATATGGAGAATATAGGTCACTTATACATGGAGGGTAGGAGGTAAAATGACAGCTTGTTACATACTTAACTAGCCAGAATCACACCAACCTATACTTATCGATATATCCCTGGAAAAATGAAAACTTATATTCACCCCAAAATCTGTGCATGGATTCATAGAAGCTTTATTTGACAAATCCAAGAACTGGAAGCAACCAGAATGTCCTTCAATTGGTGAAAGCTTAAGCAAACTATGGTTCACTCATACTAAGAAATGCTACCCTAGATTTAAAAAAGAAAAAAAAAAAAAACTATTGATGAGTCCCACAACTTGGATGAATCTCAAAAGGAAATGTGCTGAGTGAAAACAGCAACCCCCACAATTAACACATTGTAGGATGCCATTTATTTTATTTTTTTTTGTAGGATTCCAGTTATAAAATATCATCAAAATGACAAAATTACAGAAATGGAGAACAGACTATTGATTGCCACCACCTAGCAACAGGGGCTGTGGGAGAGAGGTGACTGTAGCCATAGAAGGGCAGGACTAGGGATTCTCGATGTGGGGGAATAGTGTTGTCCCTTGAATGTAGGTACCAACAGCCACAACCTGGTTGTAATATTGTACTGTAGTTTTGCAAGGTGCTAGAATTGGGAGAAACCTGGTAAAGGATACAAAGGGATTCTTGGAATTATTTCTTACAAGTACACATGTGAACATGCAATTATCTCAAAATTTTCAAAAAAGATTAATTTTTACTGGGCATGGTGGGACACCATTAATCCCAGTGGTTTAGAAGCCAGAGGCAAGTGGATCACAAGTTCAAAGTCAGCCTCAGCAATTTAGCGAGGCCTTTAGCAACTTAGTGAGAAACTGTCTCAACATAAAAATAAATTAAAAAGGGCTGGAGATGTGGCTAAGTGGTTAAGTGCTCCTTATTTCAATCCCTAGAACCAAATAGTAATAATAATAAAATTATTATTATTTGTTATTATTATTTTAGAAAAACTTGACTTTTGACTAGTACAATGAATAACAAAGAGTGAAAAATTTTTGAAATCAGAACTCTGAACAATCGAAGATACATGTCCAGAAATCATTGCTACAAAAAGTTTCCATTCTACACATATTTTTTTGAAAATATTATTTCAATACGTTCTCCTGAAAGAGGTGAATAAAATGTGTGAAAGAGCAAATGACTACTAAAAGTACAATAAAAAGAGACCCTAGACTTCCAAACTGCCCTTGAAATAAATCAGGCCATATTTGAGAAAATGTTCATAAAATAGCCACAGTAAATAAAATAAATTAATAAATTACACACACACACACTTATATAAAAAATGAATAATAATATTTTTATAACGAAATGAATAATAATCTTTTTCAGATGGTTAAAAGTATCATGAACCTAAAGAAGAGAAAAGATTTAGTAGCAGTGTTGGCAGGGTGGATTTGGGCTGCTCAGACCTCCCTTCACAGGAGGACTTACCATTTAGAGTCCAGGAGTAGAGTCAGCTGACCTGCTACAGTTTTCAGTGTCTTCTGAATCCCCTTCAGCTTCCCTGTCAAAACACCATGTCCCTCTGGGTAGCCCTGGCCAATGACTGAGGCCAGCAAATACAGAGGGACTTGGTCATTTCTACTTATTATATTCTCAGAGCTCATTTAATGGGCTCATTGTATGTCCCAGGGTATGTAATGGGGTTACATACATATGAGTGTATGTTTTCGGGTTGAGTATAAATATCCACATTTCTCTATACTCCCTTTTTAATTTCATGCATTGATTTCCATTAATACCTCATGTAAAATCACTCTTTGTCCCAGCTGGGCAGTCCATCATGATACATTTAATGTATTTCCTCATCATGTACTATATGTAAGAGAAAGAATAAATATCACTGCAGAAAGAGAGTGCTTTTTACTAAGGCATCCTCATAATAAATGGCTTACAGATAAAATAATACACTCCTAACTTAAGAAACAACCACTACTTCCAAATTAACTAGGAACAAAAAAGGTAGTTTCCGGGTTATTAAAAGTTAGCTTTGTTTCTGGGCCAGGTGGGAAGAGATAGAACAAAGACCTATAAAGAGAAACAAGAAAAAGAAAGATGTCTAGCAGTAGCCAAAGGAGGACATAAAAACTAAAAAATTTACATTCCATGTTAGGTATATTAAACCTTTAGAGTCCATTGCTAAATGTGGTGGGTTTACTTCTCCACTTTGACCTTGCCATTTTGTTTTAAAAATCTCCATAAGAAAACACAAGACATTTTATGTTCTTGTCACTAGTACATTTGGCACTTTGAACTCTCACAAACTTTACTTTCTGTTTTATTTCAAGACTTCT
Organism: Spermophilus citellus; assembly: GCF_964194105.1. Taxonomy (NCBI): domain Eukaryota; kingdom Metazoa; phylum Chordata; class Mammalia; order Rodentia; family Sciuridae; genus Spermophilus; species Spermophilus citellus. The sequence goes on along the minus strand of NC_138200.1, from coordinate 46,189,930 downwards.
ATTAATTGAATCAGATCTTGAATTTCTCTTTGAAGGAAGACTTTGTTAAGAGTTCTGCATCATCTTTGATAGGAAGAGAGTGCTGATTTTCAGCTTTTATTATAACCTATTTTTTTCTGTCAAAATGTCCTTTAACACAGGCTGTTTTAATCTCCTTAAATTAATGAATCTCGTTAAATGGCTCTTAAAGAAATCATTTTGATAATGGATGACAGATTTTTTTTTTTTGCCCTAGATGGATAGCTTAAGATAGTTTCTTTTTTGAAAAACAGAGGGAAAAGCCATTCCCAAACTGCAATATTTTGTGTCTCCCTGATGAATACTTCCCAGTGTTGGTTTTTCTGGTTTGTGACCAAAGAGTGATTTAGTCAGAGAGAAAAAATGACTTAGATACACATCAAAGAAGAAGACCTCAGGGACGGAGAGGTTTAAGAAATTCTTATATTTTTGGTTTGTAACATTCTTTTGTCAACTTTGTTTCCAGGTTTATACCTTTTCTGACTATCATTTATAGAGTGACCAGTTTTGTTTTATTTTATTTTATGTTTTCAAACTACAGTATAAAGTGATCCTCAACACGTATTACTAGATCAGGCACATGACACACTCCAGTAATCTAGCTATTCCAGAGGCTGAGGTAGGAGAATTGCAAGTGGAGGTCAGCCTGGGCAACTCAAGGAGAGCCCATCTCATGATATAATGGCTCTGGATGTAGCTCAATGGTAGAGGACCCCTGGGTTCAATCTCCAATCACACTCACACAAAAGAATTACCTCTGAGATGTCTTTGATAGTGACCCAGGTCTTCATTTAGTATTGAAGACACGGCATTTTTCATAGCATTGATTTTTTTATAGTATTTGCACATGTAAATCAATTTGGAATATATTTTGTTAAAAGTTCTATATATTATGACATCCTTAAGACTCAGGACTAATGGTGGGGTGGGACAGAAGATCAGGGATTTGAATTATTGTTATATTTAAACAATGATGTTTTAACACAGTGTTCACATTTTTTAAAAGGGCTAGCCTTCAATTAATCAAATTTTTCTTTTAATTATCTCCATATTGCCAAAAATGTATGTATATTAGCTAAAAAATAACCAGTGCAGAAGAAACTGTCTTGTTTATAAAGAATTACCAAATGGCCAGACATGTATGATATGTAGGTACTGCAGCTTTACTCGGGACAGGAAATACCACAAAGGGAAGAGATAGAATGAAGACCTATAAAGAAAAAAAAAATAAAGATGTCTAGCAGTAGCCAAAGGAGGATATAAAAAATTTTACATTCCACGTTAGGTATATTAAATCTTTAGAGTCTGTGTTAGGTACATCTTCCTGTCCTTGGGGTTCTCTTAAATCTTAAAAGGCACAGAATAAATATTATTTGTCTGAATCAAATAAGAGGATCAGAGAATGACTAATGAGTGAAAATTCTATAAGCCAAAGTAGGATGGTAGTCCTGCCAGGGTGTGTGTGTGTGTGTGTGTGTGTGTGTGTGTACATATGTGCATATGTGCATATATGGAGTGTAAGGGTGAGTGGGGAGGGAAGGAGGAAGGGAGGGAGGAGGAAGAGGAGAGAGAGAGAGAGAGAGAGAGAGAGAGAGAGATTTTTTTTTACTGTACGTCATACTGGTTAGTGAAACTGAGAATATAAATAGGCAAGTATTTTTTTCTCTTTTCAGGGTTTTGTAAGAGGATTAATAGAGGCATATGAACCAGCTATTTCCCTACCTCACAACATAGATGTGAAGATTTATCTACCTGGCAGCTAATTGCAAAGTTATCACAGAAGAGTCAAAAGCATGCATTCCTTACTATGTTTACATTACTGTCCATGCCTAGGATTCTGGATCTTCAGCTTTATGATTATGGAAAATATGACTTATCCTCTAAAAAACAAATAGAAACAAAGAGTAAACCCAAGTCCTGCTTGCTAGTAATTGCCAAATCCCTTGTCCAGCAGAGGACATTGGTCAAGTGGTTCTGATTCTTGTTTCATAGCATGAGATGGAAGAAGTGACCACCTGGACTGGGTTGGGGAGGGAATCTTAGGAACTTGTTTCAAGGACAGATCTAACACAAATCGGGATGACTGAGTGAGTCATTGGTCCTAGGAGACCAATGGTCTTTTTGAAATTAAATTGTCAGTCAAATGAGGATCATCAAATATTTAAAGATGAGAACAAGTATGCATGAATAGACTTACAGCAAATTAGGGCTTGTATATCATTTTCCAACATAATCTAAAGTATCTGAGGTTGTATTTTAATGTGTCCCAGTTGAAGGGCTATAGGTTAGTCAAATTTAGTTACAAGAAAGAACTCACCAGCTGACTGTCAGATCTTGAGCAACAGAATCTATATATTTATCTCATTAATTTTAATCAACTAATTCTGCATCTAATAGGGAATGTAGAAAAATTAACTAAAGCTTCAGGGTTGTTTTTCTTCTTCTGTGTTTTTTTTTTCATTCATAGAATTTTCAAATCACATACACTTTCCCAAAAGGTATTCAAGAACAAAATTGCTGTATCCTAAATGCAGTAATTTTATTTATGGAAAAGAAAAGATAAAAGGCAAATGTTTTATCTGTCCTTGGAGTTTTCACAGAATATACTCTCATGCATTTATTTTTTTTTATTTCTCCCCAGGTAATAGATTATCAGAAGCCTGTTAAAAATCCTAGGACTTTTTAAAAATAAATTCAAAAGACTACTAATAGCAAAATTTGAAAGTTAAGAAGTGAACTACACAGGGAAAGAATACATATGGTGTGGAACAGAGAGAATGTGAGCCCTGCACCTCCTCATGCCAAGGAAGGGGGATAGCATCCACCAGACTAGGGGTGTTGGCTTCATGTGGAGCCACCTTCTCCTATTTCAGTCAGCTGGTACAACTCCAACAAGGGAAGTCAGAACAACCCCACTTGGCCAGGAGAAATGAAACAGGGTTAAAGAAAACACATATTAGAAATTATGTTTATAAAATTTTAATTTTCTAAATCTTTAAAGGTTAGAAAGTAGAATATTATTACTACTTGAACTCCTTTTAATTTCCCCTATATAATATTTATTGCTGTCAAAAACATTTTTGCAAAAGTCCTAGAAGTAAATTTTAATTTTTCGATGAAGGATGAACAAACTATGATCTGTTAGTCAAATATGGTACCTACATATGCTTGTATAGCCAAGCAGCTAAGAGTGCTGATTGACCTTCTAAATTTCTTACATTTTAAAACAATACATTTCTGTATACACAGTAACATCCAATTTGCTATCTGGTCCTTTAAAGAGAAAATGCCCAATCCTCATTCTAGGTCATGATTTCTTACTTTAAGCTGTTGAAATAAAATATAGGCAGATTCAGAAAACCTGAAGTCATGGTAATGCAAACTTATGTTGCAGTTTTTCTGTCTTTTTTATCTTTTTTTTTTAATTTACTACCTGATTTAGGGAAAGAATACATTGTAATTGAAAAGATAGACCAAAAAATGAATTATTTGACCACAAATGAATTAGCATGGAGCCACAGGTACACAGAAATTTAAAGCTTAAAGTTGTCAGACAATTTCTGCTTTTCTACTTTAGGACCTGATAGCACCTAAACCCTCTCTGTCAGTCCATCCCTTTTTCTAGATTGTATGACAAAGTATAGTCTGGGCAAAGAACAAGACTTCAATAAGTCTGGAACTGTTCCCAAATGATAATTGATTGGCTTTCAATTAGTAGCTGGTTAATATCAGAACCAGACCAAGAACTGGAACCCAGATCTATTAATATCCAAATTGATCTCCAGAGTGTCACAAACTGTGTGCATCTAGTAAGGTCCTCTGTGATTCCATCTAAGCATGCACATAGGAAGAGAAAAATACCCTGGGATGACTACTAACATTTATGGTGGGTGCCTCTGATGCTAGGATTTGGGATAATTTTTATTTGTTCTTTACGATTTATAAGTTGTTGTTTGCTTTGTTTACAATAAGTATATTTTATTTGTTTTGTATTGAGAAAACTAAGCTACTAATGAGCATTTTTCAAATGCAATACTCTAAGAGTTATCAAGGAATTAGGAACACTGGTCTAGGGAGGTGAAAGTGAAAAAAAAGCAGATAGTTCATGAGCAAGTATCACAAAACATGGGTTGGTCATTAACCTATGCACAGACCATTGAATGGTGTAATTATTTCTGAATTTTCCTTCCGATTCTTCTTCCAAAGTTTTACTCTATAAACACGTAGGCTTACATTTTCCTTAATTAAACATGGGTTTTAATATTGAAACACCAACCTACTGATCAAGTTTCATTTCTTTTTAATTAAAAATGTCAGGTCTCCTACATGGATACAAAGGGTTAAAAATTGAAGGTGACAGCACATGCAAAGTAGAGGGTGGGTTTTATAATCAAAAGAACAGAAGTTTGAATTCAGGTTCTGCCACCCCCTGACTTTGTGACATTTGTCAGGCAGGCCATTTAAGAGCTCAGAGCATCGATGTATGAGTCTATAAAATGCCAAGGATGATATCATATATCTCAATCCTCTCTCCAGAGTGAAATGCACCAGTGTGGATTTAGGAGAGCCATTGTGAGGATCCAAAGACCCACTATGTGCTAAGTGTGTTGTGTGGTGCATTAGGTAGCTATTTCTCCATCTCACAGAATGAAATACAAAGAGACACAGTGCAATGCCAGAACTTGAAACCAGAGAGGGAGCTGGGAAACTACCCAGGGACTCTCTCTCAAGTTCTCCAAGCTGCTGCTCAGGTGAGTGGTTGACCACACAGCTTTTAAAGGTGTAGTCTAGCCATCTGGAAAGTCATTTAATACATGGGTGTCTCATCTATAAAATGAGAATCACACTTCCTTGAGTCATTATAAGACTCAAATAAAATTATATTAATCATAGTTGATAGTTAGTTAAAATAGATATTTCTTTTCTGACTCCAGCAGGTAAACATAAAGACTTAACATGGAGTGAGCCTTTGATGCAGATTATGTCCTATTATCATAATATCTCCTCTTTGTAATCAATATAATCCTAGCACATTGTAAGTGCTCAAAAATACCAATTACTTTTATTTTTTGATTTTTCTACTTTTTAAAACTGGTTCTTTTCAGATACATAAAATAATAGAGTCCACTTTGATATAATAGATAATACATAAAACAATAGAGTCCACTTTTATATAAGCATGGAATATATTATTACTTAATGTCACTCTGTCCCAGTGCCTTCGGTCCCCTGTCATAGATCTTAACAGAAAAAAAAAAAAAAAGGAAAGAAAAGGAATTTCTTAACTTTCAGTGGGCTGCCTTTACCAAGCAGGGCTTAATTAGGGATGTCTGTTTTAGTGATGAAAATTCACATCATTTAGCATCATTCAGCATCCATTTCTCTCACAGGCAATGCTTGAACTTGTGTGGTCCAAGGGATTCAGACCATTGGCCATAAGAGCAGATTGGAAGCCTGAATAGAAAATGAAAACTGGATAGAAAGTGTGTCATTTAACCTAAATGAAGAGCAGAGGTTTGAATTCAGGCTCTGCCACTCCCTGATTCTGGAGGAACAGGGTAGGAACTAGAGGTGTTTTTGTGTGAATGTGGGTGAACCTGTATGTTATGTGTCATATTTGGGGTAATAAGGGAAGAGGTTGTGACATCATGTGCTATATTGCTCCATATTTTATTCTTTCAAACCTCATCACTTTTGCAGAATCAACACAAGTATCTCCATTTATCAAATAGAGATAAGACTCAGCATCAGAGAGGTTAAATAACCACCAGAGGTCACTCAGAATTTAATGGTAGTGGTAAAACTCATGCTGAGATCTGATGGCTGTTAAACTCTTTGTAATTTAAATAATAACACTTTTTAATTAAAGTGATAGGTGTTCATTATAGAAAAATTTAAAACTGTAGTTAAGAAATAAAATTAGGGCTGCGGTTGTGGCACCGTGGTTGAGCGCTTGCCTAGCACATGTGAGGCACTGGGTTTGATCCTCAACACCATATAAAAATAAATAAACAAATAAAGATATAAAAAACCCACGTTAACACATACTTATAAAAAAGAAATAAAATTAAAGTGATTTTTAATCTACCAGAGAGAGCATTCAGGGTGTACATCATCCCAGTGATTCTCAGTGTCTCACACTGTCTCACTTAACTACTAAGGTCCTCCTTTCCCTCATCTGTAAAATTGAAGCAAAAGCAATAGTGTTTCTTCAGTACCTTACAGCTTTAAAATCCTATCATTTTATACCTCAAGTGATTTCGCTTTCAATTTTTAGTCCCCTTAATGGAAGAAAAAAGTATCCACACAGAAAGATAGGCAGATTTCTATGAACAGTTCAATACACCCTGCACAGGGTAGGACACGCAGAATTTCTCTATGAAGGTGACATGACACTATCCATTCCTCATTTCTCAGAAAGGCCATGCTAGTGCCCAGCAAATATGTGGCTACGTTCACTGCCCCTGGCTGCATTTAAGATGATTAGAGCAAGGCATCAGGAGAGAAAGCTAGCTTAGAAAGGTGATAACATTTTTGAGCATTAAAGTGAATTTGGTGAATATAAAATTGTCGACCAGCTTGGAAACATTAAGGAGTTACTGGTCCAGTTGCTAAGAGCAAATAGATTGCTATTAAAGCAGAAGTAGTGGTTAATCAGTCACCTCTACTTTAGATGTTTGGTCCTTCTGGTAAGCAGTATTTTTTTTTTTTTCCTGCTTCCTGACTACTCCACTGACAGAAAGATTAGAAAGTTACATAATTGCATTAGGATAACAAGGCAGTTCAGGGAGAGTCTGATACCCTGGCGGTATTTTTAGAATAATTTGGAGGAGCTGCCATTGCTATCTTGTTGAGAGCTGACTTCATTTGTCAGGAGGGACAGAAAGAAGTGAGTCTACCGTCTACTTTTCCAATTAATGGGAGCTTCAAAGATAAGTTCAGAAGAAGCAACATGAAAATCAGGTGGTTTGGAAAATAAGGACGTCACTAACACCTTTCATAATGACTGTAGGTTTGCTTTGTTGTTGTTTTTAAGACAAGCACAGGATCGGTAGTATTTCACAGTTAGTCTTTTATTTCTTCTCTAAATTTTTCCACAGTCCTTGACTTATTTTTCTTTCTCACCTTGTAACTGCACATGCTATCAGGGACACAGAAGACACAGACACACAGAGACATACACAAATGGACAGACATACACACACACACTGATGGCAGATGTAGAGTTTGGGTCTTTAATGCCTCCCCCCAGCCACCAAAAAAAATGCAAGAATATTCATAGGTGAAATTAAAATTTTGAAAGTTGAGATCTCATCTTTAAAATTAATTCATTTGATGGATTAATCATTTGAATGGAAAATGGATAACAATTGTAGGCACATGGGGTGTGGCTGGAGGAAATGGGTCACTGGGGGTCTGTTCTGGACTCTGCTTCTCTTCCTCTTTTTCTCTCTGCCTCCTGACTGCCATATGTTGAGTAGCTTTCCTCGGACTTGCCTTTCCACTATGATGTTCTACCTCATCTCAGGTCCAAAGCAACGGAGTTCAGCCAGGCATGAACTGAACCTCTGAAACTATGACTCCCAGATAAATAACTTCTCCTCTAAGTTGTTCTAATCAGGTATTTTTGTCAGAGTGAGGAAGAGCTGAGTAACCCAGAGGCACATATACAGGAGCACCCTAAGAGAAAATTTATTTTCCTTGAACAAACTCTAAACATATCATATGTCTATATCAAATATGTCTACTTAATATCCTTATGATACAACCAACCTTCTAAACTACTGATTTTCCATTTCTCTAATACTCAATTTCACCAACTGTAAAATCAGAATGAAAATGTCATATAACCAGGATTATTATAAAATTTTGAAAGAGTTGAAATCTTTTCAACTGAAAGGGACAGAAATTCATATTGTGCTCTTTTCTTTACTTTTAAAAATTAATTCCCTTACTTATGAGTTTAATTATCCATCTTTATGAGGTAGGATGTGATATTTATATACATGTATACAACCTACAATGATGAAATCAGAGTGGCTAGAATTTTCATCTCCTTACACATTTTCAAGATTTCTTAATTAACACACAATAATTTTACTAATGAAAGACAGCATATTATTTCAACACATGTATACAAGTTTTACTTATCAAATTGCATTTCTTCATGTTTGGAGCCTCTCCAACTCTTTCTTCTAATTGTTCATAAAATATACAAAACATACTGTATTCTCTTAGCCAAAAACAGGAACCCTTTTGTGGTAAAATGGATCTGTTCCACATGATGGATTTGTGTTACTAGGGCTTGATCTTCTCAAGCCAGGGCCACAAAGAACCATCCCACCCTATTGGTGTCTCACGCCCTGCCTCCACAGCTCATGCAAACTTGGGTGTCTGTCTCCTCTTATTTCTTCCTGGAGCAGAACAAAGCAGAGTCCAAGCTGCTGTTGATGGCACTGATATGTTCCCCTGGTACCAGGTGAAATATACTCATTTTCCAGCATTGACAAAAGAAAATCGAGCCTGTTACATGTTTCATTTTCTATTTCTTTTCCACAAGACTAACTATCCCATTATTTCTATTTTTTACTTGAAAGTTTGGCTCCCAAATCACACAGCTGTTTCACACTAACCCCACCCCCCACCCCCTGTGATTTCATTCACACATACTCAATATCTTTCTTGCTGGGGTCATGTTCTTGCTATGAGGCTCTTTTGGCAACTGGGGAGTACAGCCAGTTTCCAAGTGGAATCTGGTTCCAAGTCAGATTTTCAGACAAGTACATTTATTTTTTTTGGCTAAGTACCATCTTTAAAAACACTTAAGTATTTTTTTTTTTTAATCTTGACTCCTAAAGCAGAACCCAGGAATGAAAGAAGCTTCAAAGTGTTATGGAACACAGAGGAATTTGTTCCTTGACTTAAAGAAAGAGAGTAAGTTTGGAACAGTCATGTCTAATCAATTTATTTCAGTATTCATAAAGTGGGAGCTTACTTACTTGACTTTCCAACACCTTTGTAGTTTTTGTTGCTGTTGTTATTTTGTTTGTCTGGTGCTAGGGCTAAAACGAGGACCTCATTAGGCTAGGCAGCTGCTCTACCACTGAGCTACATCTCCAGCTCTGACTTTTCTATTTTGGTATCTAATATGACACCTGCTACAGAGTGGGCACTTGATGAATAATTGCTGAATGAATGAGAACATTCATGGAGGAAAATGTTATACTGCTTTGGTGATGGTGAACAGAAAATGTAACAGATTGTATTTGAAAACTCAAAATAATTTAAAAAGGATGAAGAAGTGAAACTAACACTAAGATGAGATATTATTCATTATAACCTATATATCTATCTTTGGGGGGAAAAAGTAATCTCATATATATTTGTTTATATTTTACCAGGCCTTTTCACAGGAATTTAATGCTTAAAGAGGATTGGAAGATGCTTTTATAATTACTTTCTTTCCCAGATAAGAAAACACAGAGCCAGCGATGTCTACCTCAATGCATAAAATCAGTGAGTGGCAGAATTAGTGTTAATGAGATTTTGTAAAGCATAATTATTTTTTTTCCTTCTAGGAACAAAGATCTTTCCTTAAATGGAGGCATTTTCTTTAAATCACAGAATCCAACTAGAATGTCAAACACCCAACTTTTCTAAGGATGAGAAAGGACTCTCAGAAGATTGTGCTGTTGATGTCACAAAGTCCCTCCCAGTTCGCTTAACCTTATTGGGGCCTTCCTCCCAGAGTGGAAAGTCTGGTGACTTTGCATTGTATGATCCCTGGTTAAATATCACTCTTCCCTGGAAGAACTCCAGGGAGAGAACATTTACTAAGAAAATAAGCTGGGGGTCGGGGGGAGAAATATGGGAACCAGAGTGTTCACTATTTTCCAAACACAGCAGAGACACTAGAGATAAAAATTGAACAGAACACCTTCTGTAGTCATAAAGAACTCACTCTCTCATGGGGCAGACAAACAGCAATGACAACCAAAGGGCAGTGTGACAAATGGTTTGGCAAAAATCCATAATGATGCTCTTATGGTATGGAGGAAGAAATTCACCTCTTTGTGTAGGCTGAGGTTTAGATGATGGAAGGAAGTACAGAAGAAAGAGCTAATGCAAAAATGTAGACTGGGCTTATAAAGTGACAGAGTTAAGGCCCAGCGAAGCCCAGAGACATAAAAGAACATGTTCAAGTAATTGCTACTAAGATCCTGAGCTACAGCTTCTGGCCTCTTAGAGATCTGTTCTCCAGACTAAGATTCTTACACTATGTGTTAAAGGGATTGTGAGATTCTACAGCTTCCTTAAAATTAAGTTAGAGGAAGAAGAGATGAAAAAAACCTGTGTAAAATGAGAAGCTCATCACAATTCATCGATGGGGCACTTTATAACACCACTCCATTAAAGAAAAATAAATTATTTTCTATCTCCCATCTCATGGATATCATAGACCATGACATGATGCCAAATTCCACAGAAACAGAAAAAAACTTCTCATAAGTCAGAGGAACAAAATCTAATGGAAACAGGATGTTTTGGACCAGAATTAAGCATGTGAGTAGGTTATATTTATTGTTAAAGACATAGTCTGATTTGTTTTGATGCTCTATTTAATTGCAATCTTCTTCATTTGTTTCTTAATGCAAGTGGACTAGCAGGTCAACTATGTTCTAAGCCTTTGTCCTAGGTACTAATAAAGAAGATTGATGGACATTGGTTCTTAAGATACTTGAATGCCAGTAAGAAAAATAAGCTAACTAAAAATATTGCATAAAGGGCTGGGGATGTGGCTCAAGCGGTAGCGTGCTCGCCTGGCATGCGTGCGGCCCGGGTTCGATCCTCAGCACCACATACCAACAAAGATGTGTGTCCGCCGAGAACTAAAAAATAGATATTAAAAAAGGTTCTCTCTCTCTCTCTCTCTCTCTCTCCCTCTCTCCTCTCTCCTCTCTCTCCTCTCTCACTCTCTCTTTAAAAAAAAAAAATATTGCATAAAAATCTAACAAGTTAAAACAAGATGATTCCTAAAAAATTTTTATGGTGCTTACTGGGCAAATGAGAGAGAGATTACACAAGGGTGCCATCATAAACAAAGATTTGTGAGTCAGAAATAACTTGTATGTTTGGAGAATCCTGTAGATGAGGTATAAGGAAGAATTAGGTGGAAAGGGAGCATTATTATGGAGAAATAATCGGAAATATTGTTTTACGTGTTGAGAAAAGTAGTTCCTCTTAATGAGAAAGACACACGGTACTATATATGCAGTTAATTTAAGAATCTAGTTTATGATTTTCTGGATGATAGGAGCAAAATAAGAGGGGGAAAAGGAGGGATCCTATGCAAATAGAATGGATATCAGTTGAGTAGAGGAAGGGGAGAGGAAAGAGGGACTGAAAAAAGGAGGAAATGCAGAATTAAATTGACCAAATTATGTTATGTGCAACCAAATATATCACAGTGAATTTTACATTTACGTGTACATATAAAGCATGAAATTTAAAGGACAATAAATAAATAGAAGACACATAGAGTAGAGGGAGAGGAACTGGGGAAGGGAGGAGAGAAGGGAAAGAGAAAGTACTGGGGACTGAATTGGAGCAAATTACATTCCATGCTTGAACAATTATGTCAAAATGAACTCCAATATTCTGTGTAACTATAATGAAACAATAGAACTATTAAGAATTCTTCTTCTGTCTACATTTATGATATTTTATACACTTTAGAAATAATTCAAATTTGATATTTAATATATAATACAAGCAGATTATATAAATGATGGGGTGCAGTGCTTTTGAGGGCTTTTGAGGGCCAGATATGTGAGGCAGGGGAGAGAAAGGAGACCAGTAGGAAGAAACTAGTTAAAAATACTGTCATGAGTATAAATAATTAGCATAAAAATATTGGTTCTTTTCAAGTAAACAAATTATTATTGACACAAAATAATGGATTATTTATTGGTAGAAATGCATAAAAATGATTGTTCTCATCAAAAATACCCCTGAATGATAAGCTTATTTCCTAATTCAGAAGATGGAAGTAATTCAGGAAATTCACATAGGAGCTATATTTAAATGACAGGCATCTGATTCTAAAGCTTAAGTGCAGTTATTATGCAAAAATGACCTTTATGCTCTCAAATATGGTAATTCTATATAAATGACACTCTTATCCAGATTTAGTTATGAGTAAATATTTTCTAATGTAAATCCAAGCCCCAATTCAAACCAAGATATCCCTAATATATTATGTTTCTCTATTATTCTTTTATAAGTAGTTCTGCATACTTAAAAGAAACTTGTCTTTTCCCCTTAACTTTGGGTAGAAGGAATACCTTATTAAAGACTAATTCTTAAATAAGAAGAGAACTTTTTGAGATAACTCCCTAATAGCTGCTCTATGCCTTCTGAATTTAAGTGTTTCAGTGAAGAGAGCTTTAGTTTATAAATTCTGGCTAAATATGTATGTAAGATATTTTTTTGCTTCATAATTATGAAAGATATGCATGATTTTTTTGAGAAAAGAGAGCAAAGTCAATATTTATTTAATTGCCTTTTCCCATTTTTAAAATTTAACTGATACATAAAAACATGAAATTGCACATATTAATAGAGTACCATGATATTTCATCACATGTATACATCATGTAATGTTTAAATTAAATTATACATACTCATCCCTCCAAACATCTATCATTTCTTTATGGAAAAAAAAAAGAAAATTTCAAAACACTTTGTTCTAGCTTTTTGAAGTATACAGTACATTATTAAAATTTATAGTCAACATGCAGTGCCAGAACATCTTTCTCCTATGTAGCTGTAGCTTAGTAATGATTAATCAATATTTTCCCATTTTTTCCTGTCCCCCCTCTTCTCCTCAGCTTCCGGTAACCCCTATAACACCCTCCACTATGAGATAAACTTTTCTTATATTCCACATGAGTGAGATCATGTGATACTTGTTATTCTTTGTGTTATTTCACTCAACATAATGATCTCCAAATCCACCCATATTGTTGCACATGACAAGATTTCATCCATTTTTATGACGGAATAGTATTCCCGTAAGTATACATACCACATTTTCTTTGTCTTTAAATCGATTGATAGACCTTTAGGTCATTACACTCCTTGGCTATTATGAATTGCGTTGCAATAAACACAGGAGTGCAGATCTCTCTTCAACATAGAGATTTCATTCCTTTTGGATATAAAGATAGTACTGGGATTGCTGAATCATATGGTAGTTTGATTTTTATTTTTGAGGCACTTCCATATTGTTTTACATAAGGGTTGTATCCACCAGGAGTATGCAAGGTTTCCCTTTCCTCTACATCCTCACCAACATTCGCTATGTTCTGTCTTTGATAATAGTCATTCTTTCTGGTTTGAGGTGCTATTTCCCTTTCGTTTGGTTTTGCATTTTCATGATGGTTAGTGATGTTCACTCTTTTCATGGGCCTGCCGGACATGTGTATATCTAATTCTGAGATATGTTATTTTGGTCTATAGCCAATATTTAACTGGGTAATAGGTTTGCATATTGTGTCTTTGGAATACCCAATTTACTCTGGATATTAATTCCTTATGGGAAATGTAGTTTGAAAATAAATCCTTCCATTCTGTAAGTTGTCTCTTCACTCTGATCATTGTTTCCTTTGGTGTGTGGTAGATTTTTAGTTTAATGTAATTTCATTTGTCTATCTTTACTTCTGTTTTTTGTGTTTTGGTGCCTTGTCCAAAATAAAACAACATATAAATTAAAAAAAAAACACAGAAATACATTCTCAATATTATATCTGTAAATCACACTTGGTAATCACATAGGAGTTTGAAGATCAGTATATAAAATAGAACGCATATCCATTTCTTTTAAATTTTTTTAGTTGTAGATGTACACAATAGCTTTGTTTTATTTTTATTTATTTTTATGTGGTGCTGATGATCGAACCCAATGCCTTACACATGCCAGGCAAGTGCTCTATCACTAAGCCACAACCACAGCCCCTGCATTTACATTTTTTAAATTCAACACTTATAATATTTTGGTAATTCTCATTTTTTCTTTTCTTTTTGAAACCTATTTGTTATGAATGTTTTGCTAATGTTTTTTCTACACCCTTGATATCAATCTTATTTCTAGTATCAGTAAATAAAAACCAGAGGTTTAAACTGAAATTCAAAGGGTAACAAAAAATAATTTCTAAAATTAATTGACTGATTTATTTAATCTGCATTATTCTGTTTTGGAAAAATAACTTTGAATTATTTTCACTGGCAACTTGTTTTTCCCAGAAATGCAGGGATTTTATTTCATCATAAAGGGTGATGTTAATTATAGGATTCTCCCAAATCCCTTTATCAAGGAAGAGTAACTTTTTCATTCCAAGTTGCTTAGAGGTGTTATAATGAATGGATTTAAACTTTGTCCAGTGCTTTTTTCTCTATGTATTGAGTTGATTATGTGATTTTCTCCTTTATTCTACTGATTTTGAGATTTATTTGATTTTTCTTACATTACAAGGATAAGCTCACTTTTAATATATGGCTGTATTTATTGGCTGATATTTTAATGAGGATTGTTATAACAATTTCCCTGAGGAGTATTTGTCCTTTTCTTTTTCTTATAATGTCTTCTTTTCAAATTTCAGTACTTGGGTTAGGTGATTCTTTAAAAAAGTTGGGAAGAAACTTCTTTTCCTCAAGAAAGTTCTAAAGGACAACAAGCCTGCTATTATTTCTTCCCTTACCCGTATAATAAATGTCACCTATGAAGTCGTCTAGCTTTTCATTCTTTCTTCCTGAGAGTGTTTTTTGGTGCAAATACAATTTTTGATACAATATTTTGTATTTTTGCAAATACGATTTTTAATATACTTGTCAAGAGAGATAGGGAGCAGAGAGGGAAAGAGGAACGTGGGAGGGAGGAGGGAAAGGAAAGAGGAAGCCCTGGGGATTGAAGTGGAACAAATTATATTCAATGCATGTATGATCACATCAAAATAAATCCCACTATTATGTGTAACGATAATGCACTAATAAAAACATTTAAAAAGAAATATATGAGAGTGGCTTTCTTTTTTGATTTTATTGATCAATTATTTTAATGTATGTTTCAGTCTACTTAAGAAAAGTCTACGTAATTATTTTTAAAGTTTTTAATTTACCTCCTCACAAGAGGATTTCCACATTTAAAGTTTTTTCTTTAAATTAATAAATAAATCTTTTAGCTGATTATAGAAATTTTTCAGTCTACCATAATTAGATTTAAGAAGATTCTTTTGTAGATTCAAATACAAAAATTTGTGCAAATTTTGTACAAATACATTTTTTTAACAGATATCCCATTTCTTCTCTTGTTAGTGTAGGTATTTTTCCTTTTAAACAATTTGGTTGGAGAAAATACAGTTTTGATGTTCAATCATCTTATGCTAAACTTGTTAA
Source organism: Spermophilus citellus (assembly GCF_964194105.1). Lineage (NCBI taxonomy): Eukaryota > Metazoa > Chordata > Mammalia > Rodentia > Sciuridae > Spermophilus > Spermophilus citellus. The sequence goes on along the minus strand of NC_138200.1, from coordinate 46,174,459 downwards.
ATAAATGTGGTTTAAAATTTCTATAAAAATAATTTTACAGGGGAAAAAGACTTTTTTCTCTAGAAGAATAATTTATTTTTCAGATGATTCCATAATAAATTTAGATCTTGCCACCACTAATTCAATATACAATACAAAGGTAATTACAGTCTTGTTTTAGTTTGACTACACATCACAGCTAGAATGGTAAGTTTTCCTCTGGGAAAATTTGTCCCATATAGACAAATATCTACCAAATTTAGAACATTCACATTTAAACCTACTTATGACAACTAAGGCAAAAAAATCCATTCAATACATGACCAGCATTCTAAGTGAAAGAGAGGATGTTGTCCATTGTTAGGCACTCTACATGAAAGGGCAGTTAGCTGAATATTACCTATTTCTTCAGGAGAAGCAAGAAATTGGGTTATCATAAACATTTTGATACTGAATGAGGGTTGGCAATAAGCTATAATGTAGAATCCATTTCTGAGTGTTCAATTTGGGAAATGTGGATAGCACATTGAAATATACTTTTAAAAATCAAGGTAACAAAATCAGGTACAGGAGGAATGATCTAGAGTGAGGAACATTTCTGGATTCAAGTATTTGTATGATCATGACATAGAAGAAGAATCTGAAGTAATATATTTCAGTCATCAGCAAATGAGTAGAAACCTGAGAACAATGATGAATATATTTACATAGCATTATAAATGACCTGGAGGATACAGAATATTTGATTCTCAATGTGCCATGTAGGCACTCCTATATTATTTTGTGTTTAGAAAAGTGAGACACACAAAAATATTAACAAATCAACCCAGGTAACATAATTTCTGGGAAGTGAAGTTGAGATTTAATCTGTGGTCAACTGGCTAACCAAAAACTGATGTGTTTTTCCTTTGCAACTCTATTTTCAACACTGTCACATTGGTGGCCTGAAATTATCCATGAGAGAATGATTCATGCCATGAATTGACAGATGCTATATACCAGTACTTCCCTAAGTGTCAGTCATTGATCATTTCTGGGCCTAGGCTTGATTCAAAACATATGAGGTGCTCCAAAAATTGAGCTCTTAACCACTAGAATCACAGAAATCCAAAAATAAGTAAAAATTTTAACAAAAAGATTCAAATTACCCAACCAGAGGATGTCTTAGCTCCTCCTGACATTTGGGATATTCATCTAGAAAGCACATGAACACAATTTAGACATAAAGCAGAGAATATTTAAACATTGAATAGAGACTGAAAGCCATCATTCTAGAACTGTAAGTCTTACTTTCTATGAACTTTAGATATTAAGAATCTACCACAAGTGACTTTGGAGAGGAAGAAAAATAGCTTTCTTAACACTCCTAGGCTAGTCACTGAGGCCCCTATAACAAAAGAAAAGCATAAAAATGTATTTAAGATAAAATTAATACAACAAGGGAGGCTTTATAAGAAAACAAAGACACAAGATGAAGAAATAGTCATTGAAAAATATTGGATTAAAAAGTATAATCTAATAATAATAAAATGAGAAGAATTTAGCAAAATCTTTTTGTTCAGATTTACTCTGAGTCTTCAGAGGCAAGGGTATTCCTGTCCTCTGAGTAGAAAGAATAGCATTTTGAGTGAGGGTCTTAGGAACCTGCTTCAGGGGATGGTCAGAAAAATATTTCCTAGGTTTTACAACCTGTTTTAGAGGAGAGGAGAGAGGAGAAGAGAGACCTCTTCCTTGTTTCTGCTGTTTTCTCAAGAGAAATATGCCAACATGCTATATTTTGGGATAGCATATCCTAAGCTTTCTCAGCATAAATGATAATATTAAATAAGATTGGAATATTCTCTCTAAATTTTTTTTGTTTAAAACTGAGTAAACATTAAGGTAGTTTTGTACCTCATCATTATGAATGTAGCATCTATAGAAAATATTTAGCATATACATTTTGAGAAGTATGAAAAAACAAATCTGAAAATCTTGAAGTTTCAAGTCAGGAGGATGACTCATAAACCAAATTAAACATTCCCTAAAAGTGCCATCCAAAGTCTGGAAGGGTCATTTTATTTTCTGGCTGCATATTTCAGAGCAGCATGACATTTTCTAAGTCTTGTTTTATGTTGTAAAATATTGCACTAAAATAGAAGTTAAGGTTAACAGATTTTAGAATGTATTCTATTAAGAAGAAATATAAATCAATTTTGACTTTTTGAGGCAAAGTGAAAACACCAAGACTGCAGACATAATACTATTGAACAAAGGTTAAGTTTAATTCCTCATGCACTCACTGCCCTCACAGGAGGGGGATTGGGGTTGAGGAATATGTAACAGTAAGTTTCTCTAATTATAACATAATGAATAACTGATATTCTTTTTTGTGTTTAATTTGGCAGCAGTAGGTGAAGTACAAAATGTTCTTTGATTACTATTGTTTCATACAAGCAAGTCTCTGGTTCTGGCCAGTGGGTGTGCACAGATCACCTGCTAAGAACAGTCCCTTTTGATGGGCTCCACCCTGGTGATAAGTGCACTTCAGCTTTGCTCTTTCCTACTTGAAGTCCCTCCGGGTTAGTACTCTGCAAGTTATTTTACTGCTGACCTTGTCCATTACAATGCACAGGCCAGTGGCTGAAGTCATTAGCAGCCTCCTCACCAACCTGTTTCCTCCCTGGTTCCTGAGGATAAGTGGATGGCTATTTCTCATGTCACTTGTTATTTATTTTCTTGCACTGAGTGTAAGGTTATTTGAGAGAATGCAAGTGAACTTTACCTTCTAAAAGCTGGCTTTCAATTATCTATAAACTTTACAAAAGATTTTTTTTTAATTTTTTAAATCATCAAGTGTTGTGAATAGGTGATACACAAAGGTACATTGCATCTTTATTTTGGTCTTTCTTTATGTGGGCATGAGGAAAAGTAGGAGGGACATACATAAAGCAAAGAAAAGAAAAAAAATGAACAAAAACAGAAGGGAGGCTGTAAAATATGAATGAGTTCTATTATATATTTGCTAAGAACTCTGATACATGATTTAGTATGTTTTCCTATTTTTTCCAACTTATAATGTTGCTAAGAAGATGAAATAGAAAAATATATTGAATTAATGAATAATTATTTTAATATATTACTACATCAATATAAGATTACTACATTAATTTTATATTATACAACTATACATCAATGAATTATATTACAATATTAATTATATAAATATATTAATGGATTATAATAATATGTAATAGAGTGTTATTAGTAATAGCAGTTATCAATAGTAGCTAATGAATAATTATTTTATTATATTAATCTGTCAATGTTACTATATTAAGTGTATATTATAAAATTATACACAAAGGAATGATATTACTATTTTAATCATATAATTACATAAATATGTTAATAAATTATAACACATAATAGAGTATTTTAATAATAAAAGTTATCAATAATAGTTATTATTGTTATATACATTTTTTGGTGTCATGAGGTTCAACAGAGCTAAAGAGACTTATGCAGTGGTATACAAATGAACTGTACAATGGGAAAGTAAATAACTGTTTAAAAACAACAAGCAATTGCAGATAATGAAAGTGAAGGTTTAATTTTTACTTAGAGCAAAAATTTTAGAGAATTTTGAACATTTAGCATTGATTTGTATTTAAAAATTGAATCTGAAAGTTTAATGCAAAAGGTTGTGAACAACACTGATGCTACTCTTTCTATGACCTGTCCTAACAAAACATTCTTAAAAACTACACATTTTAGAGTAAAACCAAGTAGTGGTGCTTTCAATCTGTAGGCTTAAGCATCAGGTGGGTTTCCATTTGTATTCTCTATATACAAAGAATAGTAGAGCAGCAGTCTCTATTATTCACGCAGAGAACACTTGGAGAAGAATGCAATTCAGTCAGGAATACAAGGGTGACCCAATAAAGTGATTACAAAATGTCTTGAGGCCTTGTAATCCCCAGCACATGAGTTCAGACTACTTTTTTCTTTATGTGAGAAATTTACGATAAAATAAAAACTACTGGCAATGTTGTGTTGCCGAGAACTAGAAATTTACGAAATATTTTTGTATCTGATAGTTTTATTCCCCTTTCTTTCCCCCAAATCTATGAGGAGTGGGAAACAAATTTCCTTCACTTCCCCAACACATTCTGCTGATGTGATATGCTCAGAAGCAATGCAACGTGTATGGGCCCTGTCCTAGATTTTAATATGATTCCCTATAGAAAAAGAGGGGACTATAAAACAAAATTTGCAGGCAATAATTTTCAGGTAATCCTTAACTTGTTTTCACTTTTTAAAAATGTGTTTTTGTATGCATCCTACATTCTAGGTATTATATTGCAACATAAAATTGTCATTTCATTGTGCAATTAATAAATAGCCTATTGCATTGTAGCTTTATTAATTAATAGTTATTGGTTTATTATTAAGCTAATTATAGTACTAATGACAAAAATGTGGTGAGTCTCAGACATCAAAGTATTCATGTAAAAGTGATAAAAACCTAAAAAAATGCCTGTGATAGTTAAACTACAGTTTCAATCATATGTTCATTTAACTTAAATAGACAAACTAAGCATTGGAATGAAAAGACATAATTAGGATTTTTAACTCTCTAGAAAGATACATCAGGTTTATTGCCCAACTTTTGCAATTTCAGCTTTTATGCAAATATTTAATGACATAATTTTTAAAAACATAGTTAAAGATTTTTTAAAAACTAATTTCAACTTCTGATTATCTCCTTATATGGATATATGAAACCCTATTTGCTTATGTATTCAGTTCTTATTCTTTTTTTTTTATTGGATGTTCACAACTTTACAAAGCTCATGACAAATCATATTTCATAAATTAGAATCAGTTGGGTTATGAACTCCCATTTTTTCCCAAATACAGATTGCAGAATCACATCGGTTACACATCACATTTTTACATACTGCCATAATAGTGACTGTTGTATTCTGCTACTTTTCCTATCCTCTACTATCCCCCCTCCCCTCCCCTCCCATCTTCTCTCTCTACCCCATCTACTGTAATTCATTTCCCTCCATGTTTGTTATCCCATTCCCCTCGTAAACTCTTAAATGTAATTTTGTATAACAATGAGGGTCTCCCTCCATTTCCATGTGATTTCCCTTTTTTTTCTCCCTTTCCCTCCCGCCTCATGTCTCTGTTTAATGCTAATCTTTTCTTCCTGCTCATCCTCCCTGTTCTGTTCTTAGTTGCTCTCATTATATCAAGGAAGACATTTGGTATTTGTTTTTTAGGGATTGGCTAGCTTCACTAAGCATAATCTGCTCTAGTGCCATCCATTTCCCTGCAAATTCCGTGATTTTGTCATTTTTTAGTGCTGCGTAATACTCCATGGTGTATAAATGCCACATTTTTTTTATCCATTCATCTATTGAAGGGCATCTGGGTTGATTCCACAGTCTAGCAATTGTGTATTGTGCTGCTATGAACATCGATGTGGCAGTATCCCTGTAGTGTGGTCTTTTAAGGTCTTCAGGAAATAGTCCGAGTAGGGCAATAGCTGGGTCAAATGGTGGTTCCATTCCCAGCTTTCCCAGGAATCTCCAAACTGCTTTCCAAATTGGCCGCACCTGTTTGCAGTCCCACCAGCAGTGTACAAGAGTACCCTTTTCCCCACATCCTCGCCAACACTTGTTGTTGTTTGACTTCATCATGGCTGCCAATCTTACTGGGGTGAGGTGGTATCTTAGGGTGGTTTTGATTTGCATTTCCTTGACTGCTAGAGATGGTGAGCATTTTTTCATGTACTTGTTGATTGATTGTATGTCCTCCTCTGAGAAGTGTCTGTTCAGGTCCTTGGCCCATTTGTTAATTGGGTTATTTGTTTTCTTACTGTCTAATTTTTTGAGTTCTTTGTATACTCTGGATATTAGGGCTCTATCTGAAGTGTGAGGAGTAAAAATTTGTTCCCAGGATGTAGGCTCCCTATTTACCTCTCTTATTGTTTCTCTTGCTGAGAAAAAACTTTTCAGTTTAAGAAAGTCCCATTTGTTGATTCTTGTTACTAACTCTTGTGCTATGGGTGTCCTATTAAGGAATTTTGAGCCCGTCCCCACAATCTGTAGATCGGAGCCAACTTTTTCTTCTATCAGATGGAGAGTCTCTGATTTGATATCTAGCTCCTTTATCCACTTTGAGTTGACTTTTGTGCATGGCGAGAGGAGGGGATTCAGTTTCATTTTGTTGCATATGGATTTCCAGTTTTCCCAACACCATTTGTTGAAGATGCTATCCTTTCTCCATTGCATGTTTTTAGCTCCTTTATCAAATATAAGATAGTTGTAGCTTTGTGGTTTAGTCTCTGTGTCCTCTATTCTGTACCATTGGTCCACCCGCCTGTTCTGGTACCAGTACCATGCTGTTTTTATTACTATTGCTCTGTAATATAGTTTGAAATCTGGTATCGCTATACCACCTGATTCACACTTCCTGCTTAGAATTGTTTTTGCTATTCTGGGTCTTTTATTTTTCCATATGAATTTCATGATTGCTCTATCTATTTCTACAAGAAATGCCATTGGGATTTTGATTGGCATTGCATTGAACCTATAGAGAACTTTTGGTAATATCGCCATTTTGATGATGTTAGTTCTGCCTATCCATGAACAGGGTATATTTTTCCATCTTCTAAGCTCCTCTTCAATTTCTTTCTTTAGGGATCTGTAGTTTTCATTGTATAGGTCTTTCACCTCTTTTGTTAGGTTGATTCCCAAGTATTTTATTTTTTTTGAGGTTATTGTGAATGGAGTGTTTTTCCTCATTTCCGTTTCAGAAGTTTTGTCACTGATATACAGAAATGCCTTTGATTTATGTGTGTTGATTTTATATCCTGCCACTTTGCTGAATTCATTTATTAGTTCTAGTAGTTTTTTTGTAGACCGTTTTGGGTCTTCTAGGTATAGAATCATGTCATCCGCAAATAGTGATAATTTAAGTTCTTCTTTTCCTATTTTTATGCCTTTAATTTCTTTCGTCTAATTGCTCTGGCCAGTGTTTCGAGAACTATATTGAATAGAAGTGGTGATAGGGGGCATCCCTGTCTTGTTCCAGATTTTAGAGGGAATGCCTTCAATTTTTCTCCATTCAGAATGATGCTAGCCTGAGGCTTAGCATAGATAGCTTTTACAATGTCGAGGTAAGTTCCTGTTATCCCTATTTTTTCTAATGTTTTGAACATAAAGGGATGCTGTACTTTGTCAAATGCTTTTTCTGCATCTATCGAGATGATCATATGGTTCTTATCTTTAAGCCTATTGATGTGGTGGATAACATTTATTGATTTCCGTATATTGAACCATCCTTGCATCCCAGGGATGAATCCTACTTGATCATGGTGCACAATTTTTTTGATATGTCTTTGTATCCGATTTGCCAGAATTTTATTGAGGATTTTTGCATCTAGGTTCATTAGAGATATTGGTCTGTAGTTTTCTTTCTTTGAGGTGTCTTTGTCTGGTTTCGGAATCAGGGTGATGTTGGCCTCATAGAATGAATTTGGAAGAGCTCCCTCTTTTTCTATTTCCTGAAATAACTTGAAAAGTATTGGTATTAATTCTTCTTTAAAGGTTTTGTAGAACTCCGCTGTATACCCATCCGGTCCTGGGCTTTTCTTGGTTGGAAGTTTTTTGATGGCTTCTTCTATTTCATCTATCGATATTGGTCTGTTTAAGTTGTGAGTTTCCTCCTGACTCAGTCTGGGCAAATCATATGACTTAAGGAATTTATCGATGTCTTCACTTTCTTCTATCTTATTGGAATATAGGTTTTCAAAATAATTTCTAATTGTTTTCTGTATTTCTGAAGCGTCTGTTGTAATATTGCCTTTTTCATCCCGTATGTTAGTGATTTGTGTTCTCTCTCTTCTTCTCTTCGTTAGTATGGCTAGGGGTCTGTCGATCTTATTTATTTTTTCAAAGAACCAACTTTTTGTTTTGTTAATTTTTTCAATAGTTTCTTTTGTTTCAATTTCATTGATTTCTGCTCTGATTTTAATTAGTTCTTGCCTTCTGCTACATTTGCTATTGTTTTGCTCTTCCTTTTCTAGGGCTTTGAGATGAAGTGTGAGCTCATTTATTTGTTGGTTTTTCCTTTTTTTGAGGAATGACCTCCAGGCAATGAATTTCCCTCTTAAAACTGCTTTCATTGTGTCCCATAGATTCCGATATGTTGTGTCTGTATTTTCATTTATTTCTAAGAATTTTTTGATTTCCTCCTTTATGTCTTCTGTAACCCATTGATCATTCAGTAACGTATTGTTCATTGTCCATGTGATGTAGGATTTTTCCTTCCTTCTTTTATCATTGATTTCCAGTTTCATTCCATTATGATCTGATAAAGTGCATGGTATTATCTCAACCCCTTTATATTTACCGAGGGTTGCCCTATGGCATAATATATGATCTATTTTTGAGAAGGTTCCATGTGCTGCTGAGAAAAAAGTATATCCACTTGATGATGGTTGATATATTCTATATATGTCAGTTAAGTCTAGGTTATTGATAGTGATATTGAGGTCAATAGTTTCTTTATTCAACTTTTGTTTGGAGGATCTGTCCAATGGTGAGAGAGGTGTGTTGAAGTCACCCATGATTATTGTGTTGTGGTCTATTTGATTCTTGAACTTGAGGAGAGTTTGTTTTATGAACGTCGCAGCGCCATTATTTGGTGCATAAATATTGATAATTGTTATGTCTTGTTGGTGAATGGTTCCTTTTAACAGTATATAATGTCCTTCCTTATCCCTTTTAATTAGCTTAGTCTTGAAGTCGATTTTATTCGATATGAGAATGGCCACGCCTGCTTGCTTACGAGGACCGTGTGCTTGGTATATTTTTTCCCAACCTTTTACCTTGAGTCTGTGTATGTCTTTTCCAATCAGATGAGTCTCCTGGATGCAACATATTGTTGGATTTGTTTTTTTAATCCATGTTACCAGCCTATGTCGCTTTATTGGAGAGTTTAAGCCATTAACGTTTAGAGTTACTATTGATATATGGTTTGTACTTCCTGCCATGTTTGATTATTTATCTTTTTTTTCCCCCTAATTTAGTTTATTTCTCCATGGTTAGCTTTCCCCCCTTCCTCTGTCTTTACCGAGGCACTTCCCGCTGATGGTTTTGGTTATTGTTTTCCATTTCTTCCTCGTGTAGAGTTTTGCTCAAGACGCTTTGCAATGCTGGTTTTCTGGCTACAAATTCTTTTAGCTTTTGTTTATCATGAAAGATTTTTATTTCGTTGTCGTATCTGAAGCTTAATTTTGCTGGATACAGAATTCTTGGTTGGCATCCATTGTCTTTCAGTGTTTGAAATACGTTGTTCCAGGATCTTCTCGCTTTCAGCGTCTGTGATGAAAAATCCGTTGTCAGCCTTATTGGTTTACCCCTAAATGTAATCTGTCTCTTTTCTCTTGTAGCTTTTAATATTTTCTCCTTGTTCTGTATATTGGATAGCTTCATAACAATGTGTCTTGGCGTTGGTCTACTGTGATTTTGTGTGCTCGGTGTCCTGTATGCATCTACAATTTGTATATCTGTTTCCTTTTTTATTTCTGGAAAGTTTTCTGTAATTATCTCATTCAGCAGGTTATTCATTCCCTTGGCATGAATCTCTGTGCCTTCCTCTATCCCGATGACTCGTAAGTTTGGTTTTTTTAAGTTATCCAAAATCTCTTGGATGTTTTTCTCGTGATTTTTTACCAGCCTATCTGAGTTGGCTAGACTCTTTTCAAGTTGATATATTTTGTCTTCATTATCTGACGTTCTGGCTTCTACTTGCTCCACTCTGTTAGTGATACTCTCGATTGAGTTTTTAATTTGGTTTATCGTTTCCTTCATTTCTAGAATTATTGTTTGATTCTTTTTAATAATCTCTATCTCCTGATAAAGATGTTTAACTTCTTCTTTTATCTGTTTTTGTAATTCCTTTTCAATGTGATCTTTAAGGTTCCTTTCCATCTGTCTAAGGTGTTCCTTGAGTTCTTTATATGGCCATTTTTCTAATGACTCCAGGTCCTCCTGAATATTTAGGCTGTCCTGCATTGTTTGTACTCCTTTTCTTCCTTGCTTTTTTATGCTCATGATACTTCTTATTCTGTTTGACTGCTGAGTTACTGTTTACTCTTATAAATTTATTTGATGCTTGGGAGGAGAGGTATTAGAGGGGAAGGGAAGAAGTCACTAAAGAGAGTGAGTGTAGGCAGGTGGGGTTCAAGAGAGGGGGAATAAGAGAGTTGAAAGAAATGAATAGACAAAAGAAAAAAGTGAGAAGAAAGAGAGAAAAAACGAAAAAATAAAAATTTAAAACAAACAAAAAAAATTATAATGGTATTAAAAAATGGAAATTAAAGTTTAAAAAAATAGTAATAATAATAGAATAAAAAGAATTAAAAAAAATGAAACCATTGATAAGAAAGTTAAAGAACAACAACAACGTCAACTACAAAAAGTGAAAATAAAAAAAAAACTAATAATAATCATTAAAAAAATAATAATAATAAATGCAGTCATAGAGCTCGATTAACTTCTCTTCCAGTAGGTGGAGCTATGCCCACTGGGCCAGGCTTCTCCTCTTGATAGGTGGGAACCAATCACTGTGCCTCAGCTCTTCTTCCCATACTGTGCGAGTCTCCAGTCCTGAGTGCCTAGGTCCTTCTCTTGTGGTTCCTCAATCCAGGCCCCACTCGCCTGTGATGCTTACCACATTACTGGCTACACACCGGGTCTGCTGCTCCTGGGAGCCCTGTTTTCAAGGATGCCTGGGCACACCCTTTCTGTTTTCCTCCCTCGGACCCTACGTTTGTAGGGCTTGGGGCTGAGGACCCCCAGCGAATTTGTTTGCCCTCAGGTAGCAACTCCCCTGGTAGCTGGTGCAAGGGACCTCTGTTGTCAGCCCTGGTGGGAGTGATAACCGCGCTCTTGGGTGCCACGCTTGTTCACGACCTTAGCAGCGCCGCCGCGGCCTCCGCTGCTCCTCGGCCTGGTGCCTAGCTCCCAGGGCCCAAGCGTCTGCCGCCGCGGCTCTCCAACCCCCTCCTCCAGAGCACGGGTCCCCTCGCAGGGGGGTGCCCAACGACCCCAGAGCAGGCTCTGCCCCAAGGTGCAGCAGGGAACAGGCGACCGAGGCGCTTGAGGCCGTGGTCCAGCCTTCAGAGGACAGGGCTCGGCACGCAGCCCAGTTCCAGTCTCTAGATGTGGCTGCTGGACAGTGTAGACAGGGCCATCAAGGCAGCATGCCGAAAGCAAATGGCGGCTCCCGCGGAGTGGATTTTCGGCCCGAAACCCCAGCCCAGCCAACAATTTCAGTCCACTAACTCTCCCTGTATATACAATATTCAAAAAAAAAAAAAAAAAAACCAAAACAAACAAAAAAAAAAAAAGGGCGGGGTGTACTGAGCTTTCTTTGCCTCAGGTACTTAAGATCCACTGCTGATTACCCATTCAGCTTCTCTGCAGGGAGCAAAGTGAAAGAGGAAGCATATGGGGGCAAAGCGCCCGCGGCTCTGAGCAGGAAAGCGTCTGGGAGCCAAGCGTCTCTTTTTCAATCTTTTTGGTTTTTTTTCTGCTGCTTGGCCGGGTGGTCCACTACAGACTAATGGTGAAAGGAGCTCTAACAAGCTGCGCAAAGTCTCTATTAAAGCCGCTACTCTGAGCACCAGTTTCAGCAGTTCAGCAACCCCCGTACGCAGCCCAGTTCGCTATTTCATAAAGGCTTGGTTAGATTCCCTTCACGTCGCCTCCTGAGCTGGGTGGGCGGGGGGGCTGTTTGCCGTGCAGGTGGGGACCCTTATCGCCGCGCCAGGCCCGGCCGCCGGGGGCCGTTTGCAGAACCGGGCAGGCGCTGGCGGCCGTTTGGCGGCGGCTGGCAGGGAGACTGAACCTCTGCACCGCGTGGCCAAGATTCACTCATCTGGGACAAACTGTCACCTCTCATAAACTTACTGATTCCCGGCAGGTCTCCTTTCCACGGAATTTTGCTAGAGGTTCCTCCGTAGGTAGATTCTAGGTGTATTAATGGGTCTTTCTGATCGCGTTACTGTGGAGATCCTGAAAATACTGCTTCCTCCCCGGCCGCCATGTTGGGTCTCCTCAGTTCTTATTCTTAAGGATGAAATCTACTCTTTATTCCCAGGACTATTATCTACCTAACCCTTAGACTACTGCTATATGAATAATAATACTGACAATGACAATATGACAACAATAACGATAATACTAGCAAGAAATATTCATCTGCTAAGAGATTAGACTGATTATCTAATTTTGTTCTCATCTTAATACTATTAGGTAACCTTCTTTGTCAACTTTTGTTTACTATAACCAAAAATCCGAGATAATCAGCTTACAAAGATAAAAGGTTTATTTTGGCCCACAGTTTTAGATATTTTGGTCCATGATTGATTGGTACCATTGCTATAGGCTTGTGTTGAAGCAGCATGTCATGGTAGAGCAGAATTGCTCTTTTACTACAGGAATCTCCTTTAATGGCATCACCCCCAATGACTTAAAGAGCTCTTTCTAGACCCCATCTATTATTTTTCCACTACTTCGATAGTGCCCCCTGGGGAGATCAAGCATTTAACACATGGGTCTTTGGGAGGCATTCAAGATCGAAAGGATAGCAATAAGTAATGCTCACAGCTCAGTCCAACAAATGAGAGAACAGTTGGCATTACATAATATTTTTAGCAGCTACCATCATGTAACTGGTAAGTAGTAGAAAATTTACCTAAATCCATGTCTACCTAAAACCAGATAACATGTAGATTGCTACTTATATTCAAATTATTCACTATATATGATATATTCTTAAAGAGCAGAGAGTTCTCACATCCATCATCACCATCACCACCATCATTTTTCACATTGTTATACTTATTTCCTAGCATCCTAGACATTCAATTTTTTCCTTTTTCAAATGATTAGCTGTAAATTTCTATAGATGGAAAGATGACAGAAAGAAAGAAAGAAAATTTAAAAAAATGTCCACGAAGCCTTGGTGAAATTCACTGAGTAGTGAAATCAGGTAATCTGCACACATATCATGAATAGAATCCAAGAAGCAATCCTCCCACCCTACCCCATCACTAGCCCTCCTCTTCTTCAGGAGAAATGGCCAATCTGACTTCTGTCATCACAGATTACTTTAGTCTGCTTTTGAGTTTTATATAAACGGAATTGTGTACTTTTCTTTTTCAGATCTAGTTTATGTTTCTCAATACTACATTGAAAGTTTTAAAAGCAGTGTCCTATAGTTGTAGTTTATTCATTTAATTCATGTATAGTAGTCCCTTGTAGGAACTGACTAATATTCTTTAATTTATTAGATTTGAATTAACATTTGAGTATTTGGAGGTTTTGTCTCTTAAAAATCAGTGCTTGAAATGGAGGGAATTGTTATATGCATTTATGAATGTTTTCAAGATGAATTCCACAATTATGTATAACAGTAATGCACTAATAAAAGTAAATTAATTTTTAAAATACCAGTGCTACAATAAGGAATTTCTGCACATACCTTTTGTTTCACACTATGATTATGTTGGGTTTGTGCTTAGAGATAGAAATGTGGATTGTGGTAAAGCATAAATGCCTCTTCCTAGGTACTAATAAAAAATTATCCAATTCACTCTCCCATCTGCACTGTATTAAAGTTCTAATTGATCCTCATCTTCACAGACTCTTAGTATTATCAGTTATTTTGATTTTAGCTTTTTGTGAATAAGCAACTTTTTCAGTTTACATTTAATTATCAATTTTTTTGAGTTTGCTAAGCATATTTTATAGAGAGAGGGTTAATTACTAGAATTGAAAAAAACTAAAGCAAATCTTTTTCAAAATTATAAGACAGGTATGGGTAGAGGTTATAATTGTCTTGTGGTGAAAACAAGCAGAGCAAATTCATCCATGCAGAATTTTGTGTGCATTTATGAGTATTGAATTGGTACAAGAAAGAAGATTTTAAAAAGCACAGAAAATTTCTAAAGAATGGGAAAGAAAGAGTGACTGGTTTGGCTGGCATAACCTAAGGGCAAACATAACTTTATAATCTCAATAAAGATATTTTTTTCCCAGAGAATTCTCACACTGGTGAAAAGCAGCACAGACAATCATGGAATTATGTGATGAGCTTCTCTCTTAGCTGTCACTCCACGTGAAAGATATTAAGATCCAAGGCCACTCTTGTGTCACAAGTCCAAACTTCGGGCTCTATTCAAGTTGAATTACCTAACAGTTCAAATGATAGGTTTTTCACTAGTCAGTCCCATTTTTATTGGCTTATTGTAATGTACTTGTATTTTGTGCTAAAAAACTTTTTTGAAGACCTTCAAAAAGTCCCATTTTTCATCAAGTATTTAATGAAGGCAGGGCAATTTAGTTAAAGACATTAAATACTGAAAACTAATATGTAAATAATATCTCCATGTCCCTTTCCTGAGTACTTTAATCTGTCATGTATTTTACCAGCATTCATTCATTGTGGATTCAATTATGTTTGATGATTTAGTCTATTTTACTAACTTCTAGAATTTTTATTTATCACCACCATGCAAAATTCTATGTTGAGTTTCTTTCTATATTTTTTTTCTTGCATCACAGATTTTATAGATTTTTTTTTATGATACACAGTTACTTGGCCTTTCATTTCCTATGCTGAAATTGTGCCATTTTATAGATTTCTACCTCTGGGGTGAATCTGGGATTCAGGAAGCTCTTCATCCTCTATTCATATCCCAGTGTATTGTCTAATGCTTATCCTCAAATTGGTTTTCCATGTCAGTAAACAAAACATGGAGATGACAATTTCAGGGATGGTTTAAAAAGCCAAACCACAATCCATTTTTAGTTTCTGTGGGCTATTCTGTACTGAAGTTACAGGCTTTCATTATTCAAGATGAATTAAGATTTATGAAATTGCATTCCACTTAAACGTATGGGCATGGCATTGGCAACTGCAGATTTATGAAATAAAAGATGAAGATACATTCTCCTTTGGTTGTTAGGAAGGCTGTTCAAATGGTAATAAGCTGGAATTATCATTTAAAAAGATCTCTTATTTTCCTGTAAAATTATAGCAGCCACTTTTAAAATAAATTTTTCTATCTCTCAGAGAAAAATGATCCATCATTATGGTTATTGAGAATTTTTTCACCTAAACTAATGAAGGTAACCCTTCTTTTATGTTGTAAAATAAAGGATTGATTTTTAAGCATCTATCCACCAGTATTTTTTTTTTTACGTCAAGGTATATTACACGGATTCATAATTTCAAAAATTAAAAGGACGCTTTCTTTTAAAAAACATTTAACACAAAGAGTTTAATAGGATATCTGAAGTTTAATTTTGGCTTCAGTGGCTGGTTTGGAAATTAAATCTCAACACTGAGCAACTTTTTGTTTTTAATTAGTTTCTTTGTCAGCTTGCAATTTTTACCACATGATCCAATGGTCTGGATTTATGCAAAAAAAATATAAAATCATGTCTACATGTAAAAGGGCAATTGCACAACGTTGCCCACAGCTTCTTTTTTATGACTTCTCAACCTTTAAGCTAGTATGTGAATGAATTCATACATAATTATCCTGTTTCCTATATGAAGTATCATTACTTCCCCCTTTTTTAGAAGCCTGGCTTTTATTAAGGGGACAATAGCACGATTACATACTTTCTGAAATGGAAGACCTGTGTTTCTGAGATTGAATTGTTCATGACTGAAGATCCTTTAGTAGTTGTAATCTCTTTGTATTCTTAAGGACATCCCTGGGCATTTACATTACTTGGGTTTTCATTTGGACCCTCTTGTCTATCACCATTGACATTCATTCCCTCTTGACTGCATGTGGAAATGTATCTTCCTGCCTATCCCACCCACTGCTTTGCACCAGATTTTTCCTTTAACATAATATTTAGCAGCACAGTCCTTGAGCTATTCAGCCATAGGTGTGAGTCCAGCTCTGTCCCATGCTAGCTGTCAGCCTAAAACATCTTATATAACCTCTCTGGTGCCTGGTTTCCAATTTGGGAAAATAAGGCTAATGATGATACATAATTCATAGGGTTGAGGGGATCAGTCAAGAACAAATGAATAAATCTTATCATATATGATGCCTGGCAACTAGTATATGCTCTAACAAGGTATCATATTTAAATTTTGGATGCCTGTCTCTGCCAAGAGAACATGGGTTTCTTGAGAATGGGGACATGTTTCTGGTTTTGTTGTTTTTTTTTTTTATTAGTCTTAATAAATGTGATAGAGCTGACATGGGGTAAAATCTCAATAAATGGTTTTATTGCAATTTTATCCAATTCAAAGACAAGAATAAAGTCTGTCTCTCTATTCTGTATTTCTGTCCTTAAGCATAATGACACTGCAACTTCAGAACCTTTCTTACAGCCTCCTTCCTGGGTTTCTGTGTGTCAGATGACCCAAATTCAGTGGATACTATTGTCTCTAAGGTCATATCTTATGGCCTGGATGGGGGAAACAATGATACCTTTCAGTTCCTTCAGTATATTCTAATATAAGACCACACATCATCCATTTTTGTGGAACTGAAACTAACACTGAAATTAGTCAAACTTCCCAGCTTCTTTTTATTCCTTGTTTTTGTTTTGTTTTACAACTCACAGTTTATGAATATGAATCCTCCATTAATTTTGGACTTTGACACTCTTTTCTGTGTAATTTATTTTAGTCTTCTAATTCATGATCAGAATTTAAAAAACATTCCTTATCCAATCTATGAATCACTTCAAAACAATGGCTGTCTTTCTTATAAATACAAGTCACTGGAAAGTCCCTGTCTCCTAAACACCCTGTTCCTCATTACAAATTAGAAAGTTTTCCTTTGTTAAACTTATTTCTAACTTCAAGCAACCTTCTTCTGTTGCGTTTAACCCAATTTTTTTTGATCTAAGAAAAGTAAGAGTGACTCACTCCTAATAGATTTTTTCAACTATTTAAAGGTAGCTTTTTGCTAACTTTTTGAGTCTATACCATAGGAAAAGAATATTTACTTCAATTATATTTTATGCATCTTAATCTTGAATTCTCTAAATGATAATCAGGAAAAATAAGTCTTCCTGTGTATTTCTCAATGACTCATACCCAGATTGACAGTCATGTGACCTGTCCAACAGGGAAAATTGTGCAGATATGCTCTGGGTACCAAAGTTCTAGATCAATTTTACCTGCTCCACTCAGTACTTACTTTTGCTGAAACAACTGTCAACTGGAATCTTAACACTTTTTATTATTTTCTTTGGTTACTCATGTATCCCTCTCCCACCTTGAAACTTACCAGATTGTTTTAGCAGACATGTTTTGCCCAATTAAATTTTATTGCTAATTTTTTACTCTTTCCTTTGGCACACTGCCAAAACATATTTGGATCCTGATTATATCAGTAGCTGAACTATAATTATATTTTTCTTCCCAGTCTCCCAAACACATGCCATCCACCTCTGGAATTACATTTTCTTCTAACTATCTAGAAGCCAAGCTCATTAACATTTATGGAATTTCCAATACCACAAGTTTTCCTGAAGTATCTCTTACTTTTAAACTAAAAATATATTCTATGACTTTCAAATCTTGAGATAATAAGGTAAAAGTTTGATTTGAAATAAACATGCATATAATCTGAATTTTTTTGTTTTCTTCTCTATCATGTTTACAGGATAACCCCTTTAATTTACATTAGGAATACTTAAATTATCAGGTGAGGATTTTTTTTTAATAACCATAATATGTCCAAAAGAAGATATGTATTTTACAGAAAGTAGAGTTGTTTTTCTTTCAAATATTGTTTTAATCAAATGAAAAATTTCAATAGTTTAAATTATTTACAAATTGTATTTTTTTTTTTTTATGTTTCAATGATTTTTAATGCCTTTCTTGCTTCAGGCGTTAACATTCGGGGTGAATTTGGATCTGATGGACCTTTTAGGATATCAAATAAAGGTCCCAACTCTCCTGTTGGTATACCTAGATAAGGCCTTATCCAATTTATGTCTCCTAATAACTTTTGAAAGTCATTAAGTGATTTGAGTTGATCTACTCATATTTGAATTTTTGGTGGACGGACCATGGTTGAGGATAATAGAATTCCTAAACAATTAATTGGAAAATTTAATTGTACTTTATCTATTGCTATCTCTAGATTATAATTTTTAAATAAGTTTGTAAGTGTGGCATAACATTCTAGCAATGTGTTTTTATCTTTGTGTGCTAATAATACATCATCCATATAGTGAAATATTTTTAATTCAGGATTTTGATTTCTAAGTGGCTGGATTACTTTGTTAACATAAATTTGACACATAGTTGGGCTGTTAGCCATCCCTTGAGGGAGTACTTTCCATTCATATCTCTGATCAGGACCTTCATGATTCAGTGCAGGGATAGTAAATGCAAAACGTGGACTATTCTCAGGATGAATTGGAATTGAAAAAAAACAATCTTTAATATCTATAACTAAAACATACCAAGTTTTTGGCAAAGCAGACAATTGAGGAATCCCTGATTGAGCAGGTCCCATAATAACCATCTCATTATTAATGGCTCTTAAATCTTGCAATAATCTCCATTTACCAGATTTCTTTTTGATGACAAAAATGGGAGTATTATGGGGAGATACAGAAGGTTGTATATGTCCTTCCGCTAATTGTTGTTTGACCAGATCATGGGCTGCTTGTATCTTTTCTTTAGTCAGGGGCCACTGAAGATTCTAATAAAATTCCCAAGAGAATTATTTTGGGGCATTACTGGGGATTGAACTCAGGGACACTTGACCACTGAGCCATGTCCCCAGCCCCATTTTGTATTTTATTTAGAGATAGGGTTTCATTCAGTTGCTTAGTACCTTGCTGTTACTGAGGTTGCTTTGAACTTGTAATCATCCTGCCTCAGCTTCCTGAGCCACTGGGATTACAGGTGTGACAGAACTTGACAAAATAGATCTAAAAATTCACATGAAGAAATAATAAAAATATAAAAACTTAATCATAATAGGGATAATGATGAGATATTGCCCTATCAGATTTCAAGATTTTTTACAAAGTTATGGTATTTAGAATGATACAAAGATATAGTGTGGTGGTGGCATAGAGAGAGGAATCTATCAGTGAATATAATGGAGAATGTGGGGATAGACTTAGCAATTATTGGGAATTTATGACAGAGATGTATTTTGTATAATTATGATAATCTCCATAATTTGTAAGAATTTAATTTTCAATTAATAGCAAATGCCTGAGATGAAGCATCAGAAACATACATAGAAACCCAGGAGATCCTGATGTTGGTGTTTAAATGCAAACAGTAGGGAGAAAAGCCATAAGTAAAAATTCTCTGTTGGCTTTGTATTTGCATTTGCTTGTTTCAGAATCAATTTATTTTTAGATTCTGCCTCTGTGGTCCACTTTCTCTATAATTTGCTGTATCTTATCTCTACAACATAACTTTTGCTAAAGCCCTACCTCCTATCTCCTGCACAGAGGCAATAGTTCCAGTCTTTTGAGACTTTGCTACCTCAACATGAGAAATTGGAAGAAAATTTATCAACTAAAATCTTATTTTCATGCTTCTGTTGCTAATAATAACCAAGATCTAATGGCTTAGCTCTCAAGGTCAAGTCTCTAGATTTTGACATTCTCCAACCCTCAGGTCTTCCCCCATGTTTCCAGCACTACTTATAGTCAAAAACCTTGACAGACTTTTTTATATCCAACAATTTGTTGCACCCAATTTGGTGAAAAATGTTGTCATTTTTTTCCTATCCATGTTCTCTTCCTTATTTTCCCAGTGGATGCAATCATCATTTTTAAAAGATTAGCGGACTCTATATTTTAGAACACTTTTATTTTTATGAAAAAGTTGAGCAGAAAGTGAAGAGAATTCCTATATATAGATACTCTTCCCTAACCTCTGCACACAATCTCCCTTATTATTAATATCTTGCACTAGTGTAATACGTTATTATGATTGTTGAAACAATAATAATCGATTATTTCTATTTTTTATTTTTAAATTTTGTTTTTATTAACACATAATAATTGTATGTATCAATGGGGTACAATATCATGTTTCAACACATCCTTGTATAATAATCAAATCAGAATCGCTAGAGTAACTATTGTTTTAATGCATTATTAGTAACTAAAGCTTATGGTTTATATTAGTTTTCACTCTTTGCATTCTACAATTCTCTGGGTTTTGATAAATGTCTAATATCATGTGTTGACCATTACAGTACTTACAGAAGTTTCAGTTCCCTAAATATCCCATGTTCTTAACCTATTCATCAAAAACCTGCTTACTACAGTTTACAATTTTGTAGTTGGAATTTTGAAGTATACAGGCTTTTTGATTGACTTCTTTCTCTTACCAATACATATATAAATTTCCTCCATGTCTTTCATTGATAGCACATTTCTGGTTAGTCCTGAATATTATTCTTTTGTATGAAAATACCAGTCTATTTAGCCATTCACCTTGTTAAGGATGTTTTGGTTGCTTCCAGGTTTTGGTGATTATGAATAAGGCTGTTGTGAATATCCATGTGAATATTTTTTTTGCCATAAATTTCCTTTGGGTAAATATCTGGAAATGCATTTGCTAATTCATTGGAAAGACTATTTAGCTTTGTAAGAATCTGACAATTCATCTTCCAAAGTGAATTTCTATGTTTCATTCCCACCAGCAAAAAGGAAACTCCCTGTTTACCTGTATCCTCACTACCACTTGTTATTCTAATGCTTTGCATTTGAGCCATTATTACAAGTGTGCAGTGGTCACTAGTTGTTTTAGCTTACAATTCCCTGATGACACATGATGTTTTATATATATATATATATATATATATATATATATATATATATATATATAAACACAATACCTTTCCTTAAATTTATTCATTTATTTTTTTTATGTGGTGCTGAGTATCGAACCCAGTGCCTCACATATACTAGGCAAGTGCTCTACCACTCAGCTACAACCCCAGCCCCAGCTTGTACCTTTTAATTTTTTTCTCTCTTTCATATTTTTTCCTTTTAAAAAATTTTAATTGTACAAACTAACTATCATAAAGTCCAACCATCCTACTTCTGGATATATATCCAAAGAAAATGATATCTGCATATCTAAGAGACACCTGCATACCCACATTTATTGCTGTACTATTCACATAGATGAAATATGAAATCAATGTAGATACCCATCAATGCATGAATAGATTAAAAAATGCTTCATGTATACACAGTGAATTATTATTTAGCTATAAAATAGACTGATAGCCTCTCATTTGCAACAAAATTGATGAAAGTAGAGGTCATTCAATTATGCGAAATCAGACATAGAAGGAAAAATACTATACAGTCTCTCTCATGTGTGGATTTCTTATTGAGTTATAAATATCATTTTTAGGAACAAACTAGGATCCTTTTATATTACAATTAAATATTCTCTCTCTCCTATCACTCTGTTCTTTGAACTACTTTTTCAATTCTATACTTAATTGTATGAAAACACTTGTATTAATAGATTAAAATTAATCATTTACACATTCCCTTCCCGTGCTACTTAGCTATCCATTGTTGTAACAAAATACCTGACATAAACATCTTAAGGGAAGACACATTTATTCGAACTCATGGTTTCAGAGGTTTCAGTCCATAATTACTTGGACCCATTACTTTGGAAGTACATAATTGTGAAATTCTGAGTCAGAGAAGGAAGCTAACCTCATCATGGCTAGAAAGTGAAGAGAAAAAGAAAAAAAATAGAAGGGCCCAAGGTCCCAATATTCTATTTAAGAGCTTGCCACCAATGGTCTAACTTCCTTCCACTCAACTCCACCCACCTGCTGAATGATCCACCACCTCCCAAAGCACCTGGTGATCAGACTGGTGACCAAGCCCCCAACATATGGCTTCTGGATACATTAACTATCCAAATCATAGCACTCCTCTTACAGAAAATTGTAAAGTCTCTCAAAGCTGAATGATATTTGAATCCTCATATATGTATATCTTCAAGAACAGAAGAAACAATAGTACGTGATTTTGAATGAATATTATTACTAAATTCAGCTAATGCAGTCTTTACAGCTAGACATCAATTCACTGTCTCAAATGTATGATAAAATTTCCTATTTCTAATAAAGAATTATAACACTTAAAGGTTTTTCAGAAAGAACAAAGCATTTGATGGGTGTGACCCAGCTCTGAGACATTTCTAAAAATATTGATTCTGTTGTTATTTATCCTTTAGTTTCTCAAAAGTTGGGATAGCTGGATGGAAGTTAGTCATATCATTCTGTCTGTCTGTCTGTCTGTCTCTCTCTCTCTCTCTCACACACATGCTTCATTCTCTTTAACCTGAATTTTACCAAGGATAAAAATGCAGGAAGATTTAAGCACTTATTTTTTAAATTTTTAAAAATATTTTTTAGTTATAGATGGACATAATATCCTTAATTTATTTATTCACTTTTATATTGTGCTGAGGATCAAACCCAGTGCCTCACATGTGCAAGGAAAGCTTTCTACCACTGAGCCAAAATTTAAGCACTTATTGATCAGTTCTACCTAGTCATCATTTGTTCTGCTTGTGGGGTAGGGGGGCAAGAAGACAGTGGTGGAATCACTGTGATTTCCTCAGTGGACTCTTGAATAGTCATTGAGCAGCTTAAAGAACGAATAATCATTCTTAGTTTAATTCATAAACACACATGCATATACAAACACACACATAAAGTTTGGGAGGATAGAAAGATAAAAATTTTGTATATGCCTGGCTCAGAAAGAAATCACCTTTGGTCATTCACTCTTTGAAAACTCTCACACGTGCCCACAAGCAATCATATGAAAGATCAAGTTTTAATTGTAATAAGAAAAAACCTAAATGATCATGGCTATAGTCACATAGTGCAGTGCCGTACAGCAAGTGAAATAAGTAAATAGTGGATCCATGAATCAACACGAGTAGATCTCAAAAAAATTAAGACAAAAATTCAAATTGCAGAATAATGCAAAAAGGTAGAATTATATAAATAGAAGATAAATGTATTTTTAATGTATCAATATAAGTGGTAAAATATGTATTTTAAAAGGGCTGGCAGTAGAAGACCCTGGGAAGATGGGTGAAAGGGAAGCCCCAGAAACATGTCATTCAAAATACACCAATTGCACAGACAGAACTGTCTGATATGACATTTTAGAACTCTTGAGTATATTGAAAGTTTGCAATGTTCACAAGAAGGTTTTGGGTGGTAAATTAGGGAAATTCTGGTCATTCTCGGGTTTTGGTGGAGGATAGATTTCCTCAAAGGAAAATCAGGGTATATTTTGTGGGAAAGCCCTCTGAAAAGCAACGTGTAGAAATCATTATATCAGAGAAGCAATGATGGTACCATGCGAGATCAAAGCTCATCTGCTATAAAATAGCTTATGCTGTCATGCCACTCCAGGCCTTGCTATAGAGGGGAAAGGTCATTTCCCTCTTAGCTAACTACACCACTGTGTGAGAGTTTTCACAGCCTTTAGTGCTGCATATATGTACAAGTTCTAGTTCCAAATTCCTCTCTTCTTCCAAATCCCTGTCCTTTCTCCCTAGGGCATATTGCCTGTTCTTTTCAGCCAAGGCATCCTTCAGCATTCTGGGCCGCATGAGTGCAGCTCAAATGTAATGCCAAACAAATCAACAGAATAGCTGTCAGGCCTTCACTGGAAACAATATTAGCCTTGTCTGTTCATACTGAGAGCAGAATGGAAGTGACACAAATAAAATGTAATGGGATAAAATATATTGCTCAATGTACAGTAACAAGGAACTACTGGTTGACAATGTTTTTCCTTCTCCTCACTACATTTCACTATCATTTCTCTATGATTGCTTCATAGTATACTCTAATTAAGTGCATATATCAGCCTCAAAACATAGTAAGGGGGTGCAGTTAATGTATTTTAATAAATGAACAAATAAATAATGAATTAAGTCTCATTCAATGAATCAGTTATGGAGTTTGTATACAGAATTTTAAAGTTGGAAGGAAATTTGGCTTAAAAGCTATCTGATATACCTATTTTCCCTGAAAATACATATTTCACCCTAGGTTTCTCATATGTAGTTATTTTGATGCCAGTTGGAAAGAAAATTCATTACCACGTGGACAACTTAATTCCAATGATCTATAGCTTCAAACATCTGAGAGTTTCTTATATTAAAAATAGCAATGGTTGTTGTGATATCCATCCACTGAACCCATCCAGGGTAGACTGTAGGTATTAGGGAAGTATTAAGGAGATTATATAAGCCACTAGTGTTCTCTTTGGATTCATGGAATGCCTATATGCTTAGAGAATTAATATCATACAATACAATTTTAAATAAAAGAATATGATGCCTTAAATTCTAGTTTCTTCTGTCTCAACAAACTGCATTTTCAAAAAAATTTAAAAGGTAAAAGTATAGAGAATTGATAAGAATTTGTTGATGTCTATTATGTCCATTCTACTGTTGTTCCTTCATGTACAAAATCTCTTTTCATCTTTGCAGTAAAGAAGATATTGCTATTAATTCTCCTCTCAGACGAAACAGGTATAGGAGATGCAAGTAACATGCCCAAGGTCACACAGCAGGTAGGTAGGTGGAAGAGCTGGCCCTTGAACTTGTGTCTTTATGATGAGATAGTCCATGCTTTAGCCTACATACACTGCCTCCCAGCTATGTTTATCATTTCTTTCCTAAATTGCTTCAAAAAATTCAGAGATATTCTTGGCAAAGGATTTGCTTGAAAAACACACATGCTATTGGTTCTTCTGTAACATTTAACATTTGTGATACTGTTTGCTGAACGAGGAGAAATGCTAAGACTGGAGACCAAATGTTTACTGAGCAGATTATTCTTGATGGCCTTCTGCTTAAAAGTTTAAAATTAAAAATAGAACACGATTCTCTACTTATCCCCTGCCAAACTGTGTAGGAGCAGCCACACTCTGCAGGGCTAGCCTTCTGAAGCTCTGAGCTCGACAATACATCTTGCTTTGCCCCCAGTGTTAATATCCTCTCCACTTCTCTTTCAGAACAGAAAATAGTAACTAATAGCTTTAATAGCTGCCACTTTCATCACTTTAACTGCAAATAAACTCAGTTTTTCTTTCACCCTTCAGAATCTACAGACCACGGATGGCCACCTATGGCTTTATGGAGTCCCCGAACTGTTGCTTTGAGGGAATTACTACCATGATTCCTCAAATGTGTCTCACCACAAAAATGATAAATGGTGCTCAAGGAGCCAGGATAGGATCTTAGGAGACTGTAATATATGTCCCTCAGTTCTCTGGATGTACTTTAGGTTTCTCACCTTGAGGGAATATGGTTGCAGTCATATTATGTGGTAGGAGTAAATGAGAGTGCTCTTTTCAGACAGAATTTGTACAGCAGGGTGATTTTACCTGGGGAGGAGATAGAATAAAACAAAATATTTCCTTTGCTTTTGATCTAAGTAGTCAAGGAGAAATGTTGGTATTGGTGGAAAGCATCAGGGCTGATTCATGGCTAGGCACTGCTTGGTTATTTCTGGAGAAGTCTTCAACAGTAGTTCAGAACCAAATATGTTGGTGTGCTCAAAAGGAAGGAAGGTATATGAGAGCAAGTGCTGTCATTGTGGGAAGACAGGAAAAGGTTTAATTTCCGCTCTGGCACTTTCTAGTTGAGTAATCTAAGATATATAAGGTAAGTTCTCTGAATCTTAGTTTTCCCAGTTGTACCTTGGTGATGAGTTAGAAACTCTTTCAGAGCTTCCATGAGAATGGTGTTGCCAGATTTAGCCAAAAGCAAACAAAACAAAACAAAACAAAACAAAACAAAACCCAAAAGTTAAATTTGTGAAGTAGTTAAATTTGGATGTCAGTTGAAGAACAATAAAATTTTTAGTGTAAGTGTGTCCTCAATAGTTCCTGGGCTATACTTACTCTATAAAGCTATTTTTTGTTTGCAATTCAGATTGAACATGATTTGTATTTTATATGGCAACCTAAGAGAAGGAAATTAAAGCTCCTGCTGGCACAATGATTAACACTGATTCACTGGATATTGAATTGGGGAGAATTCTTTGAATTCTATCAAAAGTTTATTTTTCTATATTTAACTTGCAAGAGTGAAAAGAGGAGGAAAAATAATTTAAAAAGTGGAAATATTTGGAAACCTTAAAAAGAAAAGACAATTAAACTGAAAGTGGTGTGATAATGTAGAAGTTAAACATATTTGTCACAATTAAGCCTATTTTCCATCATTCCAATATTAAAATGAAGAGCAAGTGAGCTATGCTTACACAGCATTTAAATTAAATTAATGTGCACCAAGGTTGGTAGTATGAAACATAACTCTCAGTTTTATTTTACAGTTGGATTAAGTCCAGCCCTCTAACAATGTGCTATTAAATTCAATTTCAAAATATTCACTCTGTTGCTAAAAATACCCAGTTTTAAAAAATATGATTATTAGAAAATAATATATTTATTTTTAATACTTATTGAATGTAATAAACTCTACAATATCTATGTATCTATCAACTTACTCATAGGCAATATTAAATCCCATTTTTTAATGGCCTGATGCTTTGGAAAAGAATATCTAAAATTCTGAGTGATCCTTTTGTGCTTTGTGTTCCCTATGGAGCTGGATACATGCACAAGTTTGCAATTCATGTCATTTCATTTTTCCATGTATGAAATAAAGACCACTTTATTCTAGCAGGAACTACACTTGCAATATGCTAAATATAAATAAATATGTAAATAAATGAGATGAACCATGTGGAAAAAAATATAACCTTAAAACCAACTGAGAATTAGTGTCTACTTATAACAAAAGAATATATTCCAAACATATCAAAATATTTGGAGACAATTTATTTTATGTCATGATTGGCACCTTTAAATGAGATATTGAATATCTGATGTGCTCCTGGGCCAGTATCTGCAATTCAGCCTCCT
This sequence comes from Spermophilus citellus, assembly GCF_964194105.1. Lineage (NCBI taxonomy): Eukaryota > Metazoa > Chordata > Mammalia > Rodentia > Sciuridae > Spermophilus > Spermophilus citellus. The sequence goes on along the minus strand of NC_138200.1, from coordinate 46,147,448 downwards.
AGTATTTGTGAAATATTTCTTAAATGGAATAGTCTATGGTATTCTATTAATGACAAATAATTATTTAGACAATTACTCCTTTTTTTTTTTGCTCTAAGTATTTCACCTTTTTGTTTTTCTAAAGGCGGTGTGAGGTCCACAGGAGGAAGTCTATAGCTTTCATCTTGATTTATAGAGATGATGATAAAAGTTTAGTCTCACAGCTTGTTGCCCACTCCTCTGGTTGAAGGCAGCCTACAGAATATGTTCCAAGACAGGTTATCCATAGCTGAATGTAGCGTGGGTTTAGTAAACACAGACTAAATATATTGAATTTTGGTTCAATTGCATGGGAAGGATAAGTCAGACTATACCACTATGCAATAAGTTTTCCAATGAATTTTGTGCCCAAGATCTTTGTTGTTGTTGTTTTTTCCTCTCAATCCTTAGGAAATAAAATTCACAGTACACAAGGATCAATATAAAAAATAAACATATTGATAGAATATTTAGCTCAGATGTAAATGTTATGATGTTAATTCATTCAGAAAATAATTTTCTTGAAGGCTCCGAATACTATAGGTATTACTGTTGGAATGAGGTCTATACCGTCTCAACCATTATCAGGTTTATAATCTAGTAGAAAATAGTTGACTAAGTGTGCAAATCACAAATGTTGAAGCATGTTACTATGGAAAGTGAAAGATGCTAAGAAACAACATCATGGAACATTTGGGAATATTTTTCGAAGGAAGTGATTTTTATGATGAAACCCTAAAGAGTGAGGAGTCAGACAAACAGAAACCAGAAGGAAGGATGCTCCTCTCCACAAACTCTGAAAACTTGAAGGTACTTGGCAAAAGGTTGCGGTTCTTATCAGAGATGAAGCCAGATTTGGTTAATCTTGGGAAAGTGCGTAGCAAGGAAATGACAAACGGATTTACATGTTTCTTTCTTCTGATGTCAATAGAGAATACACTAAATTTGATAGAGAAGGAAATGTTAGAACTAACACAAAAGCTTATTGGAACTTAATGGTGGCAATCGAGGTAGAGAGACATGGATTGCTTGGGACAAGTATTTGCTCATTATTTGGAATGTCTAAATTGAAAAAAAAAATACAAGTACATTTGTATGCAAAATTAGCTGGAAAACATATTGCATATTGGAATGTCTCTACTCACATAAATGTCTTTCAAGAAGTCTCAGAAAAGTCTGTGAGACACACTGACAAGCAAGCCACTGAAGAAAACTTCTGAAATGAATGATAATAAATAAAAGATATAACAGTGATATCCTCTGCAAAGATATTACCTTGTATAGGTGGAGGGAGCTCTTTTTTCTCCTTAGTTCAAAGATCTGTCTACCACTTTAATCCAGTAGAGGAAAAAATGTGCTTTCCTGTTTGCTATTTTTACAGGGCCCTTTATTCATGCCTCTGCCCCTCCTACCTTGTGACTCAGCTCCTTTATATAGTGTGTTTCACATGTATTTGAATTGGCAAAACAGATAAATATTGCCTATATTAAATAATGGGAATGGATACGATGTAACAGTTGCTACCAAAGGATTCCACTAAGCTATAAGAGATAGGAATTCATTCACCTCTTCACTCATCCTAAATTAGGATATGTTATTTCCACAAAAGGATCCCAGTACTGCTACAAACATACATACTCAGGGTGACCACATGGGAATGTGATAGAAGATGACTATTAAGGTGTTGGCAATGCTCAAAAATGGAGCAACCTTGCTAAAAATATCAGCAAAGCACTTGTTTATAATATTAAGAGTAAAATAAATGAGTTGATGAAAAAGTTCCACAGTCAAATTTCGTGATCTGTAAAAATAAAATATTTTATTTCTTTTTCATTGGTAGAATGTACTTTGCCTTTGTTCGGAGTGATGTCCATTGGGGTGGCTATCAACTCCCTTAAAGTATGAAAATGATTGAGGCTCAGACAATATTCAAGATAGAAAGAGATCATGGTAGTTAACTTCAGATGAGAGTTTGTTACCACAACTTAATTCTATCAAAGTCCATGCAAAAAAAAAAAAATCTATACTAGATCCATGGTAAAAATGATATGTTTCAACAGAAATTCCAGAGAGGCAAAATACGGTTTTAAGTATCCTAATCACACCTTACATTAGGTTTCATTTCTAAAAATATGACCTGAAACATATAATACTTGCTATTTTAAATTGTGTTTATTTTATATTTTAATCAGAAATGATCACTCTTTAACATATAAAATAGTTTTCTAAATATTGTATAATTTCAGCCCAGAAAATCCCCACAGATAGTTATATAATTTCACAAGCACTTCTTTTCAACAAAAATGGAAGCATCAATGAATTTTAGCTGAATCAGCTGATACAAAAATATCCATAGTTCCCTGAGGAAGAATTGTTTAGCTGTGCCCATGGAAAAGAGTGTGTAGTTTGGAATGAACAATTCACTCGGATTTTGAAAATATTTTAACTTTGCAGGGGTTTAGCACAACTGATGGAACCATCCCTTTGTTCTCTGTTTGAGCCACCAAATGTCATTTCTTGAAAGCAATATTGATTGTACAATTAAACCTGCTGGTTTTACAAATGGCAGGTGTAGTGCATTATCTCTGGGAAATTAAGTGATTTTACCTGTGAACACAGATAAACCAAAGTTTAAAACACATACACTCGGTGTGTGTGTGTGTGTGTGTACAAATTCCCTTTGCAGAATGCCATGAAGTAGATATCTCTACACTTAGAAATAGAGAAATGGAGTAGACAGGCAAGATCTGTTGGAAGTCAACATTTCAAAAAAAAATCAGATAAATTTTATATTATCCTAAGAACACTGTCCTAAGAACTGAAGATGCATAAGAAATATAAAAGCCATAGGAAAAAGTGTAGCAATAAAATTCACATCAGAGCATTAATGTGGACCGGGATAGAAGGAGTCAAAACGAGAGACCTGGAAGCTATTTATGAATGTCATGCTCACCAACAGAATGTTTCATTCAGGTATGCACTGACCATCAAAAGAAGCCAGGTTGTGCTTATTCAATACTATCCTCCACATCTAACCAATAGTCGGCACAACTACTATCTGATGTTCTCTTCAACCACCAAGCCAAATCCTGAAATAAGTAATTGAATTTTCTCTCCTTCCTGATCTCTTAATTTCCAAAGAAGAATGTTTAGATGTGTATGATAAGCATTGAGGAAACCTATTTCTCTACTTAAGATAACACAGCTGAAGGGAAACTCTGCCTTTGCCCAAACACACTTTCCCCAAAGCCGCCTTAGAATAAGATTAGAGCTATTTTATGTAATCCCTAATTGCTTGTGGAAATTCATCAGAACAAGGCTAACTGTTCAGTCCTATTTCTACCATCTCCTTTATTGAAAGTCCTATCTATCAATAGGAGCACAGCCATTTTAAAAAAATGGAAATGAAAACATATGATGAAACCTCTTTCTATTCTAGGGGCTGAGGCAGGAAAGAAAGAAATTCAAATGTGGCTCCTCCTCCAAGGGCCTTTATGATCCCAGTCCTTCCTTCATAATTGAAGAAAGATGGTTTCTTTACATTGATTCCCACCATCTATTTCCTATTTGTGTTGTAGCAGTTCTTTCTTGATTTTTCCTCTTTCTTAACAAAATTATCATCCTTAGGCTTTTTCTCTGGCCCCTAGATCAACATTGCTGATATAAACTGGGATCCATTCTCAAAAGAAAATGCCAATATCAGGTGGTCAACAAACACAGTCAGGTGGAAACTTGTTTAGAATCAATGGTATGTATCAGGCCACCCAAGCAGGTATTCAAAAGCGAGCCTTCTGTGGAGAGGGAATAAAAAAAGAAATAAAAAGTGTGAAGGATCTGTTGAAACACAGTTGTAAGCAACATGCAGTAACTGTGAATGGCTGAGAAATCACAGTAGTTTAATAGACCTGCTGGGCATATCTAAGGAGAGAAGCAATTTTTTTTCTTTGAACAAAGTAGCTGCCTATGTCTGTCAGCACGGTGGGGTTTGGGGGCTAGGACTGAAGATCAAAATAACCATTCCAAGTCTGCTCAGAATAGAAAAACAAAGCTATCTTTTATTGTTATTTTCAGGCACAGTAATCATAGTAATATCAACAGTAAGCAGGAAAATAATTGCCATTAAACATCATATTAGGCACTGTTAAAATGCATTTGTCTATGTAGTCTTTACATATTAGTATTAAAGAAAACACATGCAGTTAAAAGGGACAGAATTCACAGTGGCTTCTACTAAAGGGAGAACGTGTTGACTTGTGTAATTGAAAGACTTCATTCAGGTATGACTGATTCCAGGCACTAAGCCAATATCATCAGAACTGAGACTCCAATGTTGCTTTTCTCTCTTCCCTGGGGGCTCCGTCCACTGACATGCTTTCCCTTCACAGGGAAAAGCAGCTCCAAATATCAAACCTGTCTGTGTAGTGAGCCCCAAAGAGAACATCTTTCCCCAATTCTTTTAATCAAAAGAGCAACTGGGCCTCAATTGCTCTGATCGCCATTCCTGCGGTCACCTGCCCATCTGTCACTAAACCCTGTGGAATGCGGAAGGCCAGGTCCAGTGCCATCTCATTTGTCCTTTTGCTGAATGAGGAGGAAGGGGGTTCAAGATGGCAAGTGGGAAGCTGCTCTGAGAGTTGAGTGAATGATTGCTGGGAGACAAAGATTTCTCTTATACTTTTTATTGAAAATAAATAGAATAAGAGGCATTTGAGGCTTAGTATGGAAGGATGCTAAATCCAGACCAGGATTTGAGGTTTGTGTGACACCTACATGTAAAATAAATAAATAAATAAATAAATAAATAAATAAATACATACATACATACATACATACATACATACATAAACTACAGAGTTAAAACAAGAGACAAGAGGGCTTATGCGATTAAATAAAACTCTTACCGCATGGTATTCTATAAATATATAGAACTTTTATGTTATCAGTTAAAAATAAGTTCAAATTTGACCAAAAAAAAAAAAAAAGAAAGAAAGAAAGAACAAGGGTGGAAAGATGTTAAGCCACAGCATGATGGAAATATTTTAGGAAAAACATAAAATAAAACGAAATTTTGAAAATTTTTGTAAGATTCTGTCAGTTTTCATGGGGTTATCAACAACTATGTTACACCTCTGTATGAACCACCGTACTGGGAAGGGAAAGGTGGGCAGAAAGGAAACCAATAGCGATTGTACCTTTCACTCTTTCAACAAACTTGCCAGAAGGATCTTATTATTATCATAATAGAGGCAACAAAATCGAAGATCAGAGAAGCAATGTATGGTCCCCCAAATCACCCAGCTAGTAAGAACAGAATTAGAATTTTAACTGAAATTTGGTTGATTCTAAAGTAATTAAAAAAAAACAAAACTGCTGGACATCCTTCTTTCTGCTCCACTAAGTAAAAAAAAAAAAAAAAAAACAATGTGGAGCTAAGGTAAGGAGGTTGTATTAAAGCAGTTTTATACATATTTTTTATTTTTTTACAAGTGTCAGGTGAACCAGTATAGAAAGCAAAACATTTTGGTAAATTCATGCAGCTTATGCAGACATTGATAGTTAAGGCTGAAAAGTTAAGAATCTATATTCTAAGGAGAAGAAAAGATTGCTAGTTGGCAGTTAAGGATATGTTTATATTAATAGAAATCAACATACTGGTTTCAAGATGTAGAAAAAAAATAAGTTTTCTTAAAACAGACTTCTTATTTAAGAGGAATAGATTCACATGTTACCTTCAAAATGCCATCAGTTGGGTGGCTAGATTCAAATGTTGAATGTGAGAACTCTTTGGGAAATGCCAGTAATGTAATTATTTAGAATGTGATGGTTGCTGCCTTGTAGTGTACAGTGTTCAATCTCTTTTCCTCCCCCACTCTTCTTTGTGGCTAATAAGAGGGAATATTTGAAAAGTGACAAATAACCTTTTTTTTTCCCTATCCCTGATGGTGTTACCATATGGCTTTAGCATTTGGTCCCATCCTTTTCACCCTCCTACTATTTATTTATTTTAATCACTACTTGTGATTAGTATAAAGAAGGGCTCTGAAGAGTCTATTCCTGGCTGTCTCCTCACTGACAGTTTGGACCCAGATCATTCAATTTCCCCCTAGCTGCAGAGTCTGCCATCTTTAAATGAGCATAATGTTACTTACCCTTTGAATGAAATTCTTAAAAATGATGGTTCCTTATGTTTTAAGAGAGTTTCTATTATCAGTGGTTTTTTTTTTTTCTCCCTAAGTTCCAGAACCATCTGTGCCTTCTCATTTATGGCCAAGACTCTTTTGAGTTTCAAATTTGCTTAGAGCTGACAAAACACAACATCTGGATTTCAATTCAATGAGGAAGGCTCATTTGAAAGCTTTTTAATGCCCCTGGACCACAATGAGATCAAATTGAAGAACATTTTTTTATGAGTTGAGTGCAAATGAATTAGAAACATGTGGATTAAATTTCTCTTAAACCTCAAAGGGAATTTAAATATTAAGGAAAAGTGCTTTTGCAAACGGCTTCTTGGCTTCTGCCAAAGTCAGAATACTTGAAAAAAAAAAAAAAAGAGTTGGTGATATCTATTGAATCCTAAATGTACCCAGCATTTTCTTCTCCAGAGTGTAAAGGACATTTTGATCTTTGAATAAAAAAGAATAGAACTAAAGTTTGGCACGTCTCGTATCTAATAATACTTAGACTTCAGTCTAAAATAAGCACACATCTAGATTTCACAGACTTTCCTATATCCCTTTTGGTTGCTGTCCATTTTCAGAATAATGCAAATATGAGAGAATGATAATAGAATTTTTCCCTTTTAAGGATATTGCAAAATAGGAGTGAATGATAATATAGTTTTGTGACATGGAATTTCTCAGTCATGCCACGTGCTTTCCTTCACAGGTAGGAAACACTGATTAATAATATTTGTTTCACATATATGGCATATAACAATTTTCATTTCAGGTGAACTCAGATTTTTTGGTGGGGTGGTTAAAAAGCTCTTCTGATTAATCAAGAATAACTCACCCTCTCCTTGGCATACACTCATGAAACCCTGGCTCTGTAGCCAATGTTGTCAAACTAATATGCAAGCTTTTGGCTCTGTGTGCACAAGTATATAACAACAGAATATTATACTTATGCTTCAGCTCTATACTCCTGACCTCAAGGCCCCCATATACACTGATGAAGTAATTCTTCAATTATCTGCAAGAGAAGCTTTGCCATGACCGTGGACCTCAGGGCAGTCCCTGCAAACAAGAGCACTGAAGAGGGCAAGCTACTAGCCATTGAAGATTTTTCGAATGGAATCAAGCAAACCTTCCTGCTTCTCACAAAAGAAGTTAATTTTTACTTAACCTGTATCTATGATTTAGATCATCGCATGTTTATTATTGGATTTTTCCAGATAGTTCTAGTGCTATCTTGAAGACACAGAGTGACCTGATTTACTCCCCACTTCTGTTTTCTCTAATTCACTTACTCCCCTTGCTTTTCTCCCCAGTTACAATGGGTCTTTTTTTTTTTTATTGGTTGTTCAAAACATTACATAGTTCTTGATATATCATATTTCACACTTTGATTCAAGTGGGTTATGAACTCCCATTTTTACCCCGTATACAGATTGCAGAGTCACATCAGTTACATTTCCACTGATTTACTTATTGACATACTCATGTCTGTTGTATTCCGCTGCCTTTCCTATCCTCTACTATCCCCCCTCCCCTCCCCTCCCCTCCCCTCTTAGGAAGTATCCGTAGTTTTACATGTGCCAAGAAGGGCTCACCCCACAGTTACATCTTGTCCATTCCCCACTGTTCACATACTATGGGAGATAGATCAAGGAGTCAAATGGAAAAAGAACGCTGACAACCATCAAATAACATCTTTATATGTCAACAAAACCTTGTGACTCTGCCTTAAGAAGATCACTCAATCAGCCTGGCTCTACTAAAGCATCTAACTGAGAAAATTGCTTTTGTCACAAACCAATGAACTAAAAATATACACTGGACTCCAAGGTAGTGCCAGAGGGTAACAGTAGGCACAAAGCTGTGCCAACTTTGCCTTAAGCTGTGATGTGTTTTACTACACAAATGATCCTAATCACATCCCCCAATAATAATTTCTACAGATTTCATGTGCTCCATTTTAAAAAAAGGGGGGAAATTATAAAATTATAAAAATTTTAAAGATTTTATTTTTAAACTGTATATTACTAAAATATATGTATCTCACTAAAATAAAAGTTCTTGTACTACACTTCAAAAAAAAAAAAAAAAGAGGGCAAGCTAAAGGTAACAATCATTGAGGTTGGAGCTGCAATTTTCCCAGTTTCCTAAGTCAGAAGCAGCTTAAAATGATCCGTTGCTGGTAGCCACGAAGTCTGGCAGTGACAGGGAGTAATTCTCCCCTTCTGCCCTTTCCTCTCAGAACCTTGATCTACTCTTATCCTGAGGGTAACCAATGTCATGACATGTCTGCAGCCTTCCTTATCACCGCTGCTAATAACAGATTCTCGCCTGGAGACAGCACCACGAGTACAATTTTAAATAGTCTCTTCTGGCTCAAAATGATTTTGTAAAGCAGACTCTGCAATCGAGGCAAATACTCACAAATATGCCAGAATCACTCCAGAAGTCACTTGACGACATTAAGATAAAACCTTAAAACTGACAACTTCCTCTCCTATTTTTTTTTCCTCCTCTACATCCTGCATTTAAATATGAGACCTTCGGAGATATCCTTGTGCTTACCACACTCTAGCTTGGGAATAATGCCGAGGGATGCTGTGAATCCAGGGAAAGAATATCTCACCTACAAGACTCTGAGAGGATGAGATCTAGACAGTGAGGTCTAGAAAGGTATGAGGCAAGATGATTTCAAATTAGGGAAAAATAAAAATAAGATAGCCTCAGAAATTGAGCTATGTTTGGTACATAATAAAGTTGATATTGAGAGGAAGGCTTGTGACTCAGTGATACAGCACTTATCTACCATATGTGAGGCTCCTGGATTCTATCCCCAACACTGAAAAAAAAAAAGTTATTTAAAAAGTTAATATTGTATTTGCAGCATTAAAAGTTACAAATAGGTTTGTTCACACCTTGCCGCACCTGAAGGAAAATTTTAAAAAGGATGAAATCTTCAGGTTCAGAGCTTTCATTTTATCCATGGTAGTGCAGAAAGCAAATGCTTCAGAGAACAGCCCCATCCAAGCAGTAAACCTAGCAAAGAGACTCCCTCTGCTTCAGTAAGGGGATCAGAAATCAAAAAGGAGCAAAAGACCAGGTGATTTAGAAAATAACACCCCCTATAGAGAGCAGAAAAGTGCATATATGCCACTCAGATTTTAGTAAAACTCATCATTATCTCAAATTTACTAGAAACATGTGTTGGGTCTTAACAAAAGAACAACTCAAGGGCTGTGAAAGATTCCCGATCAATTACAATTCAGTGATAGATTTAGTACTGTTCTTTTTTTTTTTTTTTTTTTTTTTGTGTGTGTGATATTCTTTCATTAAGATTCAATGGTGGGCTGGGGATATAGCTCAGTTGCTAGAGTGCTTGCCTCACATATACAAGGCCCTGGGTTTGATTCCCAGCACCACACACACACACACACACACACACACAAAAGATTCAATGGCAAATTACCAGCACGTAGTGAACTTTGTCTAGGACTCACTCTTTCCAGGTCCAGGATCCAGTGTTTGTTTATGGTAGTCTCTGAAGGACAGAGATCTGGGAGAGTGGAGAATATGTGGTGGTTACTCAAGTGTTCTAAGGAAATAAAACAGAAGGATCTCAAGAAGCATTTTGGGGCAGCCCTTCCAACCGAGTGTATTGTCTGCACCCAGAACATTGTTTAAAGACCTGTACTGAGTATGATTCTCTACATTCGGGTACCTACTGTGTATCAGGCACAGTGCTACGGAACACAGTTCAGGACCTCCAGGTTTAGCTGGGGTGCACAGGGAAGTAAGCCGGTAATGACCATGTAGTGAGAGTTGCTATTGAAGCGCCCACTCAGGAATGGGACCAAGCTGGACCTTGGGGTTTGGGAAGTCCTCCTGGGTCAGAGTCATTCCAGGAACTATGGGCTGTTCAGCCTGGTGAGAGGAGAGTGTGCCAGGCAGGATGGTGAGAGGCGAGTGTGGGCAGTGAGGATGGCAGTCTGCTGACTACTGGGGTTTTGGAGACCATAGGCAGGTGCCAAATGGGGATGAATATAATTTTTTTTTCTTTTTTTTTTTTTATTGATTATTTATCGCATTACATAGTTCATGATATAGTACTGTTCTTAAGACATCCAAAAGGACATAGTCACTCTCTTGTGCTGGCCAACTGTATTCATTAAAGGAGATACTATATGTCTTTTTATTCACATTTTTGGAAACTTCTCTAGAGCGCCAATCATCATAGAATGCACTTAGTTAATTGTACCCCATCTGAGTGGCAGATTCTAGTGGTTTCTGATTGTAATCTCCACCCTGAAAAAGTGCAGGAGAAAAAGTCATTGTCCAGGCAGTCAGGACAATGGTAAGTGGTTTTCAAGAAATGTTCTGGGGCAAGAGTGAATTTTCATGATTTATCCTCTTTCATTGTTTAATGATAATATATAAAATTTTCACATATATATAAGTTTTTATCTGCAAATGAGTAATAGCCCGTGGGGGGAAATGAATAAACATGTGAATAAGTATTGAAAAAAAATTCTAAAAATATTCCACATACCATCTTTTGTCCCTAATATGCAGCATTACAGATTTTTTTAAACCTTATTTTATTTATTTATTTATATTTTATTTATTTATTTTTATGTGGTGCTGGGACTCGAACCGGTGCCTTGTACATGCTAGGTGAGTGCTCTGTTGCTGAGCTACAACCCCAGCCCCTCATTACAGATATTTAATCCCATGATTTTTCTGTTAGAGGAATCACTTATTGGAATTACAGAAGAAAATGTATTAATATTTCAATGTTGGAATCAGAGAAAAAATCATATATTTGATAAATTTCAAAACTTATATAAACATAAGGCACTTATTCCTCACTGAGCAACAATTAATCAGTTAGAGGAACATCATGCATGAAGAAAATGTAGTCTAAATTGACAGAATAATAGAAGGAACACCTGCATTTTGTTGCCCACTAATTCTAACAACCTGTGTATAAACACTTTTTATGTTACTTTATAGAATTATCAGAACACTATAAAATAGGAGCTGCTATTGGCCGCAATATACTGCTAAGAATGTGGGGCATGTAGAAGTTAAACAACTTACTCAAGATCATGCAAGTAGAATAACCAGTCAGAATTGGAGTCAAAACTCCTCCCTCTCTATCTAGAACCCATTCTCTCAATGACCATGCACTAGTGCCTTGGAGACAGAGATCTAAAACACGCTGTTTCTTCTTAATAAGCTGAGATCCGCTACAAGAAAAAGAGATGACCACAAATCTTAGATCGGTCACCTCCACTTTACAGGTAGAGAATCTCTTTGGTGGAATTAATTTAACATATGTTCTTTCTTGGGCAATGTGTTATGTTGGTGGCATGGAGTGGTGTGTAGTTAGATGAGGGGTCTTGGCAGGACAAGACTGGGCAAGTTCTCTGGGAATGACACACAAGCACAGTGGTAGAAGGCTCAAGCAGCTCCCTAGAGCATCCTGTATTATTCTTCTCCAGATGCACTGATCACCTCCCAGCTGTGGGGATTACTTGACGTACATTTTTAATATGTAAAAAGAATTGTATTTTTTGTGATATTCCCATCATGTGGACATGTTTAAAAGAAAAGGTGTTTAATATAGTACCTGCTCGACTTTGGTAACTCAATCATAGTCATATACAAATGGTTTCTAAACCCATTTTAATACTTTGTGTGGAGGAGCAAGATCTGCATATATCCATTCTCCAGATTTGTTTTTCACCCAACGATTTGGAGAGAGAGAGGGAATTTTCCATAATGTATCCATTTTGTTCCCAGTAGCAGTGGAGAGCTCCATTTCCTAGGCATCCGGCCTATGCCTTGTGCTCTTTATAACTCCATCAGATATCACCTCCTTCATGAAGACCTTTTACTCATCCAGTGATAATGATCATTGCCTCTCGTTTAATTCCTCTATAATGTTCCTATAGCTCTGTCATCTGTTTGATAGCCAGTTTTTCTTACCAGAGTGGGAGATTTTTGGTTGCAGAAGATGTGTCTTATTTATCCTTACTTTCTTTGTTCCATTCTAAGAGCCTGTCAAATTACAGCAGCCAAAAGCTGATGATGATGATGATGATGATAATAACAACTAAACAAAAGATAGAAATCAATTCTGTAAACACAGTTTTAGTAAATGTTTGAAAATGTTTTCTGAACATTTTCTGAAATTTTACATTTGTGCTGTTTTAGAGACTCAAAAGAAAAGCATATGTAAAATTAACTTTTAAAAATAATAAAAATAGTTAACATTTGTTTATCATAATCTACCTGCCAATATTCAGCAGAACGTTTTTCCAGTACTATCTCCATTTACCCTCCCAATAACCTTATATCTTATATGATGAGAACTTGTATTCTACACATCCTATACACATAGAGGTTAAGTGACTTGCCTCAGAAAAGCCAATTAGCTTGGAAGTTTTGAGCCTAGAGGCGAAGCATCCTTATTCTAAAATCTGTACTCTCAATCATTACATGTATACCCTCCTTAGGAAGGGGTGACCTTTTTGTGTCTAAGCCCAGAAAAGGAGTTTGAAATGTAACCAAGAATAAAGCTCACTAAGCCAGAATTTAACACAATAAAAGTATGGAACAGGACACTTGAGATTAGGCAAACTTGAACCAGAAGCTAGACCTGCCTGCTGTGGGGAGAATATATATATTTATCCTCCTTCTGACTGTAGCAAACATTGACTATGCACCTTAGTGCCAGGATTCACTCTGACCCCTGACACCAAGTCAAACAAGTCACGATGCAAGATCCGGAAGGTCTCAAAGTCTGCTAGATCTCTACACTAGAGCTGTATTATTCAATATGCTAGTCATTTGCTACATACGGCTACTACTTAATTTAAATTGTAATTAAAATAAATGAAATTAAAAATTTAGTTCCTCTATCTCTTTAGCCACATTTCAAGGGCTTAATAGCCGCATGTAGCTGCCACACTAGCTAGAACGAATATAGAATATGTACTTTATTACAGAAAGTTGGTCAGTGTTGCTCTAAAGAATATTTAAGTCAGAGAGGCAGCAGTTCAAGTTGACTATGGTTCTTTGAATAGGATACTTGACTTCTTTATTCCTCAGTTTCTAGTTTTTGTATCTGTAAAAATGAATATTATTATGCACTTACCTTTCAGAGTCTTTGTAAAGATTATCTTAGGTAGTCCACATAAACATCCTAGCACCCATTTAAGCCATAGGCACTTAATAATTATAGACTCCTAAAGTTATTAAGTGTTGTTGATATTAACACTAAAAATAAATTATTCATAGCTGGCAAAGTACATGATGATGTGAACCATGAAAGACCAGGAGACCCTTTCCAATTCACAGATGAGAACACTTAATTCTCTGGGAAATTACCCACATAAATCAAATTCTCATGTGTAGGAGGTTGAAAGCACAAATCATACCCAACACTTGTGTTCCTGCCACATCTTCAGTACTCTAGGCAGAGATTTTTCACCAAAATATTTCTTTGTTGTGTAAGTTAAGTAAAAGATATTTGAAAAAGGACTTTACCATTCCTGTCTTTTCAGCTGTATTTGCTGTTTAATGGGCTGGTTTCCAGAACATGAACTTGAGGTTACACTTAGATGTCTGGAATAGATCTTCCTAATGACAGGCACTGGAGGAGGGAATAAAGTGTATCCCAGTGTCTTTCATCAAACATTGGCAAAGCAGATGCCTTGGTTGAATGTGAAAGAGGCTCCACGGATATACTTATTATTGATCTTAGAGCAATTCACTGAATAAGACATTGGGCATTTTGTATCATACCACAGACTAAGCAACCAAAATTCACTTAGGGATATATATTTGTATGTGTTACTTAACTAAAATATTACTTAAACATATCATGTATAAATAGAAAATTTGTGTGATCCTTATAGAAAATCATTTAGAACCTTCTCACATGTGTAATGATGCAATTGGTAATTAATTATTGGGTGCCTATTCTATTCCTGGTAGTTTAAAGTCAGATTTACTTGAGGACATGTAGAAGGTGAGAGAAACAGAGTGATACAAAAAGAGCAAATTAATAGACATGTTTGATTCCGCTAATTTCTAGCTATGTTCATATGACCACATTATTCAATTTCAGATATTCAAATGACCGCATCATTCAATCTCATTCAATATTCTTATTGGGATGACTCTACCTATACCTAATTTTTAAGTAAATATTAAACTAGTATATGGCTATGGTATTCATAATACACTGCATGTATTACTCAGCTTTATCACTGCTATAACTAAAGAATATGACCACAACAATTTTAGGAGAGGAAAAGTTCAATTAAGGGCTCATAGTGTCAGACGTCTCAATCCATAGACAGACTCCATTCCTTGGGGCTTGAGAAGAGACAGAACATCATGACCCAAGAGTGTAGTGGAGGGAAACAGCTCACATGGTGATCAGAAAGCAGAAAAAGAGAGTCTCCACTCTAGAGATACAGAATATATGCCCCATAGCCACACCCCCATTCTCACCTTCTTTAGCCACACCCCACCACTTCAGTCACCACTCAGTTAATTCCTATCAGGGAATTAATTCACGGATTGGGTTAAGACTCTTACAACCTAGTCATTTCTCCTCTGAATCTTCTTGCATTGTCTCACATGTGAGCTTTTGGGGGACACCTCACATACAAACTATAGCACTGCACATCCTGTGTCACAACAGAAACTAAAATGATAACATGATCCTCACAGAAACTTTTTAAGGTAGTCATTATTATCTCTCACTCTGAAGGATAACCTGAGGCTCCCAAAGTTAAAATAGCATGCTCAAGCTCAAAGCTTTCAAAATTATACCTAGTAAAATCAACCAGTTATAACCAGAAATTCCAGATGCCTTCCTCTGCCCTTAAAAGAATACATAGTATTGCTGTGAGGCAATATTCAATATGCTTTAATATAATGCTGGAAAAATCATACATAAATTTTACATATCTACAGTCAAAGAATGAAAGGAATATGGAAGAAAATTCTATATGCTGGTAAACCTAAATTTCATCACTAGGCGGAATCACTGCCCTGAGCTCCAAACTTATATCCAAATGTTTTCATAAATCCTTGGCTTGGAAGCCCAATAATAATCTCAAAATTGATAGTCACAAAACTGAATTGTCAATCTCATCATCTCCTTACCCGCTACCAGCTCTTACATTGTATTTTTCTACCCTACTGCCTGGAAATTCCATTTTACTAGATGCTCGGGACAAAACCTTGGGTTATCTTAAATTTTCTCTTAAACACATATCCAGTCACTCAGTATATTCCATTAATGCTACCATCCAAACATCTAGAATCTAACTACTCTTCACTTTCTTCTACAGTACAGAATCCAGAAGGATCTTCTATCTCTTGGGAGGGAAAGAAAGCCCTTAGAATAATCCACATGACTTTCCATCATCTGAACCTTGTCCCTTTTGACTTGGTCCTCAAATAACTGATGTCACCACTTGCCCATGTCATTCTAGCTGCACTGGTCTTCTCCATATTCTGTCATCAGAGCAGTTACATTCCTATCTTAGGACATATGCATGGATTGTTTCTTCCAGGATCCCCCTCCTTGATTCTCCAGTAGGATCCAAATCACTCTTTCTCTAAGTCTTTGTTCAGACTTTCTCACTAAATCTTTCCCTTCACCTTATTTAAAATTTTAATCCCTTATACTAATGCACACATTTCTTCTTCCTCCTTTCCATCTCATTTTTGTCTATGTGTTTATGCATCACCCTATAAGTTGGATAGGCTAGCATATGATAAATAGGATATACATGACATGATGATAATTTTTTCCATCTCCCCTTATTCAAATTTAATCTCCATAAAGGCTGAATTTTTGTATGAATAGTACCTAGAGTGCTGACTCAGACATTATATATGCTTGATAAATATTTGTTGAATAAATGAATGAAAGTGTGAGGATAAAAGGCATTAGAATGGTAAGGTGCTATTTTAAATCTCTCCACTTTTCTGCTCCTTTAGATGAGCAATAATTGTTTGTATTTTAAATGCCATTTTTTCTTACATGATAGTTTTTCTTTTCAAGTTTCCATTACCACGCCATAACATTTCATTTCTCCCTGTTTCCTTGTTTTGATTTTAGGAGCTCTGCTTTTGGCAAGCATTGGAAGAATCTAAAAATGTCCATTGTTTGAAAACAGACATTTAATGGCAAATGTTAATAGTTTAACATTTAGTTAATAGTTTCCTAGTAGTGGTAGTGGCAGAAGCATAGCAGTCATTCACTGAGAGCCTATTATGAATTATAGACGATGTTGACTCTTTGTTTGCGTGGGTTTACTTGACCCACAGAAAAGTCTTGTGAACTGTCTGTAATTAACAGAGATAGAAACTGAGATTCTGAGACACCAGGTAATTTTCTCAAAGACATAAAACTAGCAATTGAGAAGTTAGAATGTTAATAAATTCCTACCCATAGAGTTCACAGCATCATTACCTCAAAACATGAAAGTACAGTGTGTATAAATATGATTTATTTAGCTCAATATTCATCTGTTAGCATGAGTGACTCTGATATGGGTTGAATATGATCAGAAGGATTAAAGTTTCTTATATATTTACTACTATTTTAGAAAGACATGATTACTCACCAGTAAGCTCCCATTTCTTGAGCTGACAATGCCTTATTCTTTGTGTGCATGTACTTTTTTTTTTTTATGCTACTTCTAAAGGTCTTGTAGGATAAGCAAGTGACTTTTTACACAGCCTGACTTTCTTTTGGAAGAATGGTCTTGCTGCCTTGAAAAGGATTCATAATCACTCCGTTACCTTTCCTTAGATGTGTTTACTGGACTCCTTGGGGAGGCTTTGAAATCCTGACACTTCATGTAAGTGCAGTATGTTTGCCAAAAAATATTCTTTGTTGGGAAGGCTAAGGACTTTTTTTTTATTATTTACTTATGGACACAGCACGGTTTATGGCCTCCCAGAGTGAGGAAATGGAAAAAGAAAATGGCAAAAATAAAATAGAAACCAGCTCCTTGGTAAAACAACTTTAGTTTGAACAAAAGGAGATGGAGAAACTTTGAGAAGGGAAACTTCTTAGAATTAATCAAAGCAGCTGAGGGGGAAATAATATTTATGAAGTGCGCCTAACGTGTACAATGCCTCTGTATGTTTCAAATTATGCATCTTTGCAATTGTTCGCCCATTTTTTTCATAGAATTGTTAATATTCAAAGAGTTTAGATAATTTATTCAAAATCAACTGCCTTAAAGTCTTTTCATCTTGAAAACTGCAAGCCTCCAGACCCAAGTATAGGGTGAAAAAAAGTTAGGAGAATACCAAAATTTAGGATGTTATTTCTGAAATGTGGTTATTTTTTCCTCTTTTTGTCAATATTTAGCAGATTTTTCTTTCCATTTATGCTGCCTCTTCCCCCATGTCATAGTACTTTAGGATCCTGGAGTAATAAATCTTTTAAAAGTGATCTGGATGAAACTCTCCTCCTGCTGATCAAAACTCAAAAATAATGATTTGCTTCAGAATGATAAATTTTTCCTTGAATCTCAAAATTTCATGACTATGCCTACACAGATTCTAACATTGTAATCTAAGTCTAGGATGAAATAACAGGTGCTAGATTGAGCATTTCACCAGAAGCAATCATCAAACACCTATGAAATAACATTTTTCTGACTTTGCAAAGGTGCAGAACAGAGCAGTGATGCCCCACAGATGTGACCCATGATGGCACCTGGATTGTGACCTGGAGAGGACTCCAGGAAGGACAATGGGGAGGTGGGGAGAACCCAGGCAGACCTGATCAACATCCTTGAGTTAGCCTGAGGAATTTGGTGCTAAGCCTAAAATTTAGATTGAACACAAACGTGCTGCATTTATCTGGTGAATCCAGGAGGATCTTGAACCAACTACCTCAAATTTCATTTCTAACTCTGCTCTCATGGATAAATAAGGTCCCTTTGCCCCAAACATTTCTTATCAAGGGGAACAAACACAGCAGAAAAAACTGGTCAACAGAAACAAATGGTACCAGATGAAAATATATATCATATCTACACAAAGTATAACAGAATTATAAACATGTGGGCAGTCATAAATCTCTCCTTTCAATCTCTTTAAAAGTTAATTGATTCTGTAAAGCAAAATCTGATGACAATGAATTATGAAATTTGTAATATATTTAGAAGTCAAATATGTGGTAAAATATTACAGAGGCCAATAGGTGGGCAATGGCATTATACTATGGTAAGATCTTCACGTTTCACATGAAGTCATACAATATTGATTACAATTAAAAATTAAAGATATGTAATAAAAATGATGAGGACTTTTTCAAAGGACACTGGAGATGATTGATGGGACTCATATTCTGGAATATTTCGTTATGAAAATAAATAATGATTATATTAGATTATAGTCCTTTGAATGTATTATGAATCTTTGAGCCTCTACTGATATAACAAAAGGATGAAAAAAATGATTAAGTTCTTCTTCTCTTGTACTCCTAAATTTCATACTTTCCTCATGTTTCAGTTAGCCTTCTTCATGGATCATACACATGGATATGTTGTGTAAATTCTACTTTCTTTTATCATTTTTTTAGATTTAAAAAAAAGGCTCATTAAATCCTACAAACAGAATACTTGATTGAAGGCAGGAGATAAAACTTCAGTATCTATATTTAGAATTTTTCTTATTATTGGTTCTATTGATATAGAAACATAATTTGATTTTTTATTTGCTTAGATATTTTTCATCTAAATCTCTTTGGAATCTTATTGAAAATTCTGTTTTCATATTATGCATATTCTAGCTGAAATTCAAGAAAAAAAGGCCTAAGATTCTGGTAAACAAACAACTCAATTGAAACTCTGAACTTTTAAAATGCAGCTATATGCTCAGTGTGACTACTGAAGTTCATCTATTTTGTGTTTGTGAATTCAGAAATAACTGCCAGTGTGTGAATTCACCTCATGTGCTTTGTATCTCTTCTTATAATTGAGAGATCATGTTGTAGTTCCTTGTCAAAAATAAAACAAAATTAACAGCTACTTTCTTGTTACTAGCTACAGAAATCAGATACAAAATACTTGTTAGCATCTTTTAAAGGTGATACTGTTATACAATATTACATATCCTGCAAAAATGGCTATTCCAATAAAATATAACAAAAACCATTAGACAACAGAACTTTACCACATAGGGACATCTCATTAGCTTCAAGTTTTCATATCTTGAAAAAAAGATAATGTTAACTCAAGTAAAAAATGACAGCAGGATAATTTGTCTGTTTCCTTCTCTTTTATTTATTTAATGCCAAATATGTGCCAGTGCACATTCTAGGTCCTCAAAAAAATCCCTAAAACACAGCATCATATCTTGACCATTACTATCCCAATTTAAGAAATTTCAAGTGATATTTTATCCTTTAGACTAAATATGGAATCTCTTCTTAAATCCACAAAAATGCTAAAAATATAATGTAGGTAATAAGACTAACTTTAATAAACAATAGTATTATGAAAGGCATTCACAATGTCTTTTGGTAGAAAGTTTTAATAGATATGGATGTATTTACAGAGAACTATTAGATATACCTTTGAAAATTATCTCCAGGTAATAAGAAAACTCAATGAGATCCTTAGAAAGGATTTGCAGTAATCTTTATTCCCTTAGGAAAATAAATTAAGTGGTTTCTCTCTCTAGATATAGTTGAAAGCAGAATTGCAGAGGATAAAGACATATTGTTGTCTGAACCAAGAGACTGGCCATTTTAAGGAGTTTAAAATTTATTAAGGCTGACTGCCACAAAATGACTCTGCAGCTACGTGACAAATAGAACAGCATTTATATTTTCTTTATTTCATTTCTGACCGTAAATCATTTACTTCCCACCTCTCTCAAAACACAAACACTTACACAACACTCTCATTATTTAACATGACTTCAAAAAAATAGATTACATGAAAAAGGCACTTAACTTCATCACAATAGTCAATAAAATCCTAAAATAAAAGTATTGAATTTCCAGACGAACCATCATTGGCCTAATAATCCTCACCTTGTTCCTAAAAATGTGAGCCTTACAAGCCTAACAATGGATGAATATATTTGGCTATTATCTAATCAATATAATCAAAAATTTTATACTATAGCCATAAAAATAGCAACCATCAAAACCAAACAAATTAAAAAATATATAGTCCTAAAGCCTCATGTTGGTGACCAAAATGATTTCAAAGAGGAAGATAGATTATTTAAATACCAACTTCCAAAATATAGTGAAATTATATAAAGAAAGTGGTAAGTCAGTGTTTAAAAAAGGGTCATCCTCATTATTTAATAATACAGAAAATTTTGCATGCTGTGAATGTTATACTACCTTGCAGGGCATAGCAATCCCTTATTTATTTATTCACTCATTTATTTATATAATAACAGCACATGTTTCTAAATGTCTGGCGATGGAGACTTGAATCTACAAGGAGGCCATTATGATTATAATATGCATGCATAAAATTTGATGCATTCAGACTGAAGCCCAAAGTAACCCTCCCGACTAACAAACTAATGAAAGGGCAAAACAGGAAGATAAATGGACCCAAGAGACTCAGGAAAGAACAGGTGCAAATAGTACCTTAAACACAGAATTATATAAATGGTAATAATTGCCTGATGAAGCCAAGACTGAGCTTTCAATAATGAGGACAGAATGATTCAGACCGACTATTTATGGATATAATTTTCACACCAGTATCCACCAAGCATTGTTAGTCTATGTGGAATAAATACAGAGCTCCCTTTAAGTATGTGTAGATATATGTATGTATGCATCCCAGCTGGAATGGAAAGTTAGGCAGGACAACTAAATTTAGGTAGTTCCTGATTAAATGAAATAAAGTTCTCAGGAACAGCACCAGACCAGTTTAGTACATCAAAATTTTATCAGTGGATGAGCACTTATTCAGTCACTGAGCTGGTTTTCAGGTGAATCATTTTGACCTTGATGATATTAGGAACTCCATTTCTGCTCATAGCTTTTATAGATACAATATACTCTGAACCATCTCTGGTGACAGATTTTTGTGGGAGTCATTTGGGCTTCATTTCATATGGTTTTCTCAGCTACTTCATCTAGAGACTGCAGTATCACCCCTACTCCAAGCACTCACTTGCTTGACTCTGTTTCTTCAATTCGTAGTATCCATCACTTTGTAAAATTATTGCAACAAACCCTTTCCCCCCTCCCACAATCTGCTTAAATGAACTGCCCTCACTTAGAATATAACATTTTTCAGAGCAGGCACTTTTACTATCTTGTTGAATATGCTCTATACTCAACTCTTATTAGGTGAACGGTAATTCTTAATTGAATAATATCACCTAGAATTTAGGAAATTTTTTATTACAAAGTAGTCCTTCCCAAATATATTCCAAAATACTCGTTGAGGTCAAATGTGGCCAAATGTGTAGTGAGAACCATGGGAATGTAGGGGATGGACTACCTGGGGTGGATACCAAGTTCTAAAATAACTGTCTAGTTCCTTCTCAATAAGAAAGTTAAGAAGAACCATTAGCCAGAGTGGTTGAGAAAGTAAGGCTCATCATATCCTTAGTGAATAACTTCTCTCTCTGCTGGTCTTTTTTATCCCCCACCCTTTTTTCTTTTCAAGGTATCCCAAAGCAATGTGTTTCCCTTTTGTGCCTAAAACTGTTTTCTTTCATGCTTCAGGACCTTTCCTAGTATTGCTTATGCTTGATCAAAATATCCTTTGTTTCAAATGCTGATCAATTGATTGCTACCTATCTGTTCTACCAATGCTCTGCCATGAACCACTGTGGGACTCTTTTCTTTCTCATCTAGTGATTTTTCAATCCTGTTTGCACATTATGATCAGCTGGGGAGCTATTAAAAATAATGTTGCCTGAGCCCCACCTCAGACCATTAAATCAGGATCTATGAGGGTGGGGCTCCACTGTGTCTTTTCAAAAGCTCCCTAGGCAATAATAATGTGCAGCCAAGGCTTAGACCTACTGCATTAGCCTGAATGTCATGCTCAGCCTCTCCTTTCTCTCTTTCTGTCATGCTACAGTGATCAGAATGTTTATATCCTATTCCTTTGGTGCCAGAAACAATGCTCTTGGTAAATCCCCAGTTGATGAAGAGCACCCCACTCTGAAGAAACATGGAAGTCATGATACATCTGTGCATGTACTCACATATTATGTATGTGTGTGTGTGTGTGTGTGTGTGTGTGTGTGTGTGTCACTGCCTCTGTCAAGGTGTTTTATTTTTTTTTTAACAGAGATCTAATGTATCCACACATCTCTCTCTCCACACATTCCTACATAACACTCTACTTTAGAAAAGAGCTAAGCAACTGCAGAAAAACATGACAATAAGTAAACAAATAACAGGTCTCCTCCCAAAATGCCTCCCGGAATCTTCTTGTAGATAAATTCTTAAGAGAGGCTTAACGGGGATGCTTCTTCATACCTGTTGTAAACTCTGCATAATATATACCTCGATGGTTGGAGAATCTCTTCTTGCAATCTAAAGCCTTTCTGTTCCCCACTCTTTTTTCTATTAAAAGGGGTTTTTCTGATAAAAAGAAATGTCTTCTTGTAATCTCCTTTTATTGCCAGGATATAGATAGGTGACATATTTGAAAATGTATTCATACTATTGCCAATTTAAAAAAAATACTTTTTCAAGATATACTTAAAATGTCCTAATTATAAAACAAAACAAAAACAAAAAACACTTTTTAAAGTGATGCCAATCAAAAAATATTACAATAATTAAAAAAAAACATTTATTTATTTCCTCAATTCTAATTCTATTCCCTGGGGGTAGGCTAGGATAATTCAGTGCTTTTCTAAAAATTTCCTTATGCATTTTCGAATAGATAGTTGCTCTGTGTATTTTGAACATAGCTTTTATTCCCCCTTAACCTCTCTTCATTTGCTGTGTATGATTTCTACCACTCAATGCCAAGATATTGAAACAGTCTTTACTGATGTACCTAGGCAGGGCCCACTGTTGAAGTATAGTTATAACTTTCCAGGAACACAAAGGAGAAACAGCATAATTTTCCTTCACTTTCCTTCTCTCGGTAATGACTAAATGTTTATAATGGAACTTGGATTTTTAGGGTGACAGGAAAAGAGTGTCAATTAGGAAGACAAAATAACTTTGACAAAAGTTCACAGGAGCTAGATTAGAACAGCACATTGCTAGTCCTATCTGTCATTTCCCCAAGATTCCTTGAGCAGGATCATGTGGGGCCTTCCCTCTTCCTTTCTAGAGGAAAAGGATCATCTCCAGGGCTCTCAGTGAGTGCAGAAGAGGAAGAAGGAGTGATAGTCCTCACCTCAGGAACACAAATAAGTGGCATTTTCTCAGTTTGTGGTTCATGAAACATCTATATATTAATGACAGTTGATGTTTGTTTAAAATGAGTATTTCTGGGTTCAAATTTCAGGGTTGAATTTACATATCTGGGGTGAGCTTAAAAATCTTCATTTAAAAAGTGTCTGAGCTGAGTTTAAAGCATAGGAATGTTAAAAAACAGTGGAAGTGTGCCGGCTATATGGGTGGCCGCTCATCGCCCTGGGCTCTTCCACACTGCACTAGATCTTCTGAAGGGACAGTGGTAAACAGAGACTGAGACACCTAAAGAAATTACCGACCTGCAAAACACCGAGATCTGGCCCCCCTCCCTATATAGAAGCTAGTTGACAACAAACAGGAACATCTTCCAAGTACACAGTCTAAAAGAAGCAATTCTGGAAACTCGGAGAAGTATAGGATTCCTTACCATAAGGGTTGATGATCTGATAGGAGACAAAAGCTACACAATATAATGTGAGGAGAAAAAAAAATTATTCTTACCCTAAGTATTTGGTTAAGTGTTTTAACTTTTACTTCTACTTTAGCCATAGAGAAAAGAATTCATAATTGAGTCTTTTTTTTTATTGGTTGTTCACAACATTACAAAGCTCTTGACATATCATATTTCATACATTAGATTGAAGTGGGTTTGACCCTGCTATTGCCCTTCTCGGACTATTCCCTGAAGACCTTAAAAGAGCATAATTGAGTCTTCTAACCTTTGCTCCAACGTTTCCAGTAAGTATTCTACATGTGTGATCATAATAGTCTAGATCTGACTCTAAATATTTATTGATTCACTGTACATATAAAGGTACTGTGTTCTGTATTTGCAAGGCATGTATAGTATTCAATTTCATGTATTATTTTCTCATGCTTTTGAGAGATTTTAGAAACCTCATTGCTTTAAAACCCGCTACCTACTTGCTTTTGTACTTAAATATAAAACACATGTGATTTTTTTTCACTTATGCATTAATTCATTCTGTCATAAATTGGGGGTCATCTATGTACTTCTGGGTTATTAAAAATTGTTTAAAGTGATCCTTGTTCTCATAGACCTAAGAAATAAGGTAGATATATAAATGAATCATGTGCCCCAGTTTTGAGTTTGGAGAAAAAATGTGTGTGTGTGTGTGTGTGTGTGTGTGTGTGTGTGTGTGTGAGAGAGAGAGAGAGAGAGAGAGAGAGAGAGAGAGAGTGTGTGTGTATACTATTGCTATATAGAATATATTTTGCCCCATTTTCTTGGCAGATAATGATGATTTCAGAATGCATGAAACAGATTAAAATACTACACAGAAAGATGGATGGAGAGGGAGCACACATTTAAAACCAGCCCAAATATGGGTAGGTGACAGATAAGTCAAGGAACCTTATTTTAGCAATGGAGAGGAAAAGGACCTGTAATGATCTGCTCAGTGAAAAGAATATGCTCCTTAAATAGTCACTATCTGACATGCTTTTCCCATCTGATAACCAGATTAACTGTGACACAATAGAATTCAGGGCATGGGTGAGGGAGGAGAGAAGAGCTCTCAACCCGGAACAGAAATCCGGCTAGGGTGCACAGTTGCCTTGCCCCACCAACTAGAGATATGTCATTTATGAATGAAAGCACCCATCAAAGCATTTTCAATGTAGACTCCTGGGATGCCTTCATCTGTCACTGGGCTCCTTCTCCTAGCCCTGGCAGGAGACTCAGATGCTAATTGTCACCATGGGTTCCTAGATTTACACATTGCTCGCTATGACATAATCCTGGGGGAAGACAAGAGATTGGGGAAGACAGATCTCTCCAGCCCCACTGTGAGGGGCTAGATAAGCAAACCCAAAGCAAACCTGACAACTTTCCCTTTAATTGATTTAAATTAGGAATTCCTCCAACTTCCAAACTGTTTTCTAATTAAGTTCGATATGAATGATGGCCCACATTGTAGATGGTTGAAAAGCAAGTTTTCTAAAACAATCATGAAACAGGAATGTGATCTAGTTTTGTGGAGCAGTAATCCATGCTATTCAGATGACATCTTTCAACATTTTGGGGGGTGGTAGTGGTGGTGATTAGTTTATTTTGGGTTTCCATATAAAATGACATTCCTCGAATGACATT
Organism: Spermophilus citellus; assembly: GCF_964194105.1. Classification (NCBI taxonomy): domain Eukaryota; kingdom Metazoa; phylum Chordata; class Mammalia; order Rodentia; family Sciuridae; genus Spermophilus; species Spermophilus citellus. The sequence continues at coordinate 46,121,719 of NC_138200.1, read as the reverse complement.
CCTCGAACAGCCTTCCAAATACTAAGGTTTGTCTTAAAATTAATTTTAAGGAGGTTTATTTTTATCCATATTATTTTAAAAATTAATAGTGTGCATGAGAAAATATTTGAAATATAGAAAGTAGAAAAAGAGAGTAGCCATAATATCAACTACAGTCACAGATAAAGATTAATATGTTCGAAATAATACTTTTATGCTTTATTTGCACCTATACATAATTTTGAAATCATACTAAACATACACACACATATATATTTTTTCATGAGCTATAAAACAAGTATGCTTCCAACAAATTACAATATTATACAAAGATGAGTGCAATCCTTGCTTAGTACTTATTCCTGCAAAGCATACCATAATTTATTTGTATAGTTTCTCTCTTTCATCAAAAAGGCTATTTTCAAGTGTTCTGTGTTTTAAAAAGGCTTTGTGATATGTATGTTAATGTGGATATTTAAAACATTTATTGTATTAATTTATTTTGTTGTTATTTTATTTACCTCTTTAGATATACTTCTGAAAGTAAAATTTAGAGTTAAGGATTATAGTAACATTTACCTCTGTAATCCAGATTTTTCTTAATATAGATTGAATTCTAGCATTCTATCAAAAAAAAAAGGAAAAAGCAGCTTTACATGTATGAAGACATGAATTGGTGTGAGCATATTTTATATACAAACAGAGATATGAAAAAATGGTGTTCTATATGTGTAAATAAGAATTGTGATGCATTCTGCTGTCGTGTATTTAAAAAATAAAAGCAATTAAAAATATAAATAAATAAATAAATAAATAAATAAATAAATAAATAAATAATAAGAATCCAATAAAATTTGGGGCACTATCTTTCAAAAAAAATTCACCTCAAATTCTGCTTCACTATCAAGGTAGAGCTCCCCCACCCATTTTACTGTAAACATATTCTAATTTTTACAGTTGTTTATTTGGCAGATGAATACTTTCTAACACTGAAGCTGAATTTGTATTTATTACACTGCTTGCTGAGAAGCAGAATATTTCCATTTGTACTATTCCATCAGAATTTCCTCTTTTATAAATTGTTTGAATCTCTTTTGTTTGAATACATGGAAATTATATTGTCAATTTCTTATTTTCAAAGAACATCATTGGTCTGTGGAGAGATTTTTCAATGAAAATGTGCAAGAAAAGAGACTCTTCTGTAGTTTCACCATTCACACAAGTTCAGGAAAATAATCTAAACAGTTAAGATTTCTTTATAACATAGGATTCTGAGAAGTTCAACAAAATCTATTCTGCATATATTTCTCTCTAGTCACCAACTTCTTATACACTAATAATTTTCTATAGAAGTTTAAAAAGTATTAACTTATTATTTCTACTACCCACTAAGATGAGTGCCCATCAATAAAAGTGCCTGAAATAATAGATATCTCTTTGTAAGTCAAAACACACATTCACACTGAGATATTTGAAAAAAATAATGGAGGGGGGGCATATTCTGGGTCATTCCTATGTAAACTGTATTTCTCTATTTAGAAAATATATATATATATAGTTTTCTTTGTCAATAGCTCTGTGAAATTTGAAACATGCTTTTGGTTGGAAATCAAAGTAACTCAATAAAAAATTACACTTAAAAGTTCTATATTTTTCCAGTTCATTTTATTTTTTTATTTTTTTTTAAAGATAGAGTGAGAGAGGAGAGAGAGAGAGAGAGAGAGAGAGAGAGAGAGAGAGAGAGAGAGAGAGAGAGAGAGAATTTTTAATATTTATTTTTTAGTTCTCGGCGGACACAACATCTTTGTTGGTATGTGGTGCTGAGGATCGAACCCGGGCCGCACGCATGCCAGGCGAGCGCGCTACCGCTTGAGCCACATCCCCAGCCCTCCAGTTCATTTTAAAATGAAATAAAATTAAAATATAATAAGACTCAAAATAAATTTGAACTGTGACTATTACATGAACTATTAGCAATAATAATATCTTTCTCAGCTAGAATACAAAGTTTCCAAGAAGGATTTTCATTTTCATTTATTTTAAATCTTTTGACCTTAGTATTCTTGATTGCAAAATAAGGTTAATATTTCCTACCCCTTTGCATCTTTTTGAGGATTCCAAAAGATACATGCAAATTAAATTTCCCAAAGCCTAGCATTTGGTATGTGTTCATTTAAATATATTTCTCTCAGGTCACCTTCCTCTTAAGTACTATAAATTATGTGTGTCATAATCCATAATTTTTCAGTCTTCCGTTTGGGACAATGGGAGGCATCTGCATTTTTAACATTTGAGAGAAAATGGCAAGACCTAAACAAGAAAGTCTCTATTTTGAAAGCTCCACAGAATCAATTGATTCCTTTTCTTCGACAATGTCCCTCTTTTTAGAAAGGATCCATACAATGAGATGCACAGGAGAATCTCTCTTCTGATCACTGATGAAGGGAAATGTTAGCTGTGCTTTGTAAATGCATGTGGCTAGCAGAGAGAATAGGGAAGGTTGTCCTAGGATCCACAGTAAAGAAACAAAATGGGATGTTTGAGGAGAATGCAGAGGGACCTATTAGGGTTGCCTGAGAAATCACGCCTTGGTTAGGTGCCTATGCAACTGTGAAGCTGTCAGGATTTGTTTAGCTAATGACTCTAACTTGTTAAAATTTTAACTAAGGTTTCTTCGCCTTCATTTCAGAGGATTCATGATGTTCCTTTTATTCTTTGTTTTCTGTGTTTGAAAAGATCATGTCACCTGAGTATTTCTCATTATTTAACAACAGGAGGGCAGTTATTCACATCTTTTTATCCATTCCCCCCTCTGGTTCAGTTAGCTATTTTCTTCCAGCAGACTGCCTCTATACTCTTTCTTTTCTGCTCAGGAATCTGAACTTTATCCAAGATAAATGCAGCATAAAAGTAGTAAGGAAGTGGAATGGAGGTAAAAAATGGTAGGAATACGGTTCATCATTCAGGTTATATTATCTTATGCAATATTATAATCATCCTGGGATAAGCAATTATTTTCATACCCATTTTGCAGTTGAGGAAACTGAGTCTTAACAAGTTTCAATAACATATTTAAACTGCACAATTGGTACATTTCCAATAAAGCCTGGTTCCTCTCTGAAAACAATGTTAGCTTCATCATTTTTCATGAAATCATCCGTTGGGTTCATGTGTTTCCATTTGACTAATGAATGCACCAAAACTCAGGGAGAATAATTAACTTGCCTAAGTTCATGTAGCTACTCAATAACAAGTGGGTTTGATCACAAGTCTATTAATTTTAACAAAATACGCCCTATATTTCTTAACCTATATGTATTTTTGGTACTTGTCTATTAATAAATATTACAAGTGATTTAAAAATTAATCAAACTTGGTACTTCCTCTGAATATTCTGAGAGCATATCAAGGAATATAAATTTGATATTTTAAAAAATATTTGAGGTATAATTTAACAACAGCCATAAGATAAACATAGTAGATAATATGGATTACAGTAAGAAGGGGGGGGATTCTAAGAAATTAAATGAGAAATAGATGGACTTCTGGTCACTCTCTAAAGTGTTGAGATAGGGTGAAAATACCTGTGTTATCAAGCATCGAATTGATTCCATGTCAGGAAACTGACTTACAGCCATTCTAGTAGAAAAATGATTTAATTCAGATCAATGTGACAAATAGAAAATTAATACTTTAATGTCCACCTACTACGAGGTTTGTAGAAAGTTAGTAATCATTGCTCTAAAATTTACCTTAGGCTTATCATAGAAAAAAAAATGGTTTTTCTAAGAAAATTTGGAATGAATACAAAAAGTAATTGAGATGGTTCGTAAAGTACTAGATATTTTTTAACTACTTGGAAGAATCTTTCAAATAATATGCATATCATATTTCCTTCAATATAGAAACTATATTTGCAAATTTTAATTATTTAATAATGGTAAGGTGTTCAGTTTCAATGCTCCTTTAGTTGGTAACAGGATTTTTTTTTCTTTCTTAATCATCACTAACTTGTGCTTCTGAAAAGATAAAAACTGTGGAGTTACCCAACCTATTTATAACCCATACACTTCCTTACTTTTAATAATATCCATACTATTATTATATTATTATTATTTATGTATATATCACCCTTGTTATAATATCCATTTATATATAATCCATACTTTCTGTAATGATTTTTTTTCTTTTGGGATTCTTTTACACTTTTAATATTTTTATTCTCAATGTTTTCAATGTACAAATAAAAACTGTACATATTTATGGTGTACAGCATAATATTTTGAAATTCTTGCACATTGCAGAATATCTAAGCAAGCTCATCAACAAATACATTATTCCACATACTGTATTTTTATATTGAAAACACTTAAAATCTATTCTCTTAGCAATTATCAAATCAACATCTTGTACCACAGATCTTTTGAACTTTCCTCTTCTTATATATGAAATATAATCAAGTAATCAGCAAAGCAACAGTATACAAAATCCACATATAAAAATCAGTAACATTTCTGTCCACTAACAATGAACTACCTGAAATAGAAATCAAGAAAACAATCCCACTTACAATAGTTGACCTATTTCTCCATTTGCAATAATAAGGTTTTACATTCTAGAAAACAGTGGATTAAATAATATTCTTCTTGTCTATAACAGACACTTAGAAAATATTAGCTAAATTTCCTTTGGTATAAATTGCTTCCTCTTGTGCCTTTTACATATGGGGTACTCAGAATTCTCCTAAGCCTCCCCCACATTAAAAGAGCATATGTTTGTCTAACTTGACTTCTATTGTTTTAGTTGTCATACAACTGATTTCTAAGCAGAGGTTGAAGCACTCTTGATTCTCCCCCTTCCTCATCTCATTATGCATTATAATGATGCAAAGGAAGCTTCTGCATTGTCTTTTCACGGTGTCAGCTGTGAACTATAAGAAACACTAGCTATAGACTAAACAAAACACACATGAGGGATGATTTGTAAATAGCAGAAGTCATCATTGTAATTAAAGACTGGCTCAGACACACAAGGCACTAAATTTAACTTTCACAAACTTGTTAGGAACTCTGCTAATATTTAACTTTAATTTTCTGGCAAGAAGAATGTTGGAAGTTACTTTTAAAACTTAGTTGGAGAAGAATGAATATTGAACCTCTTTATCTCAAGGAAAAAAAATGATAAAACATTTGAGAAAAGAGACAAAAATTCTGTAGAGGAGCTGAAGGCCATGAGATGAAGAAGATTTTTTTTTTTTGGTATGAAAAATAATCCTAACCTAGAAATCCATTAATGTTTTGATATGGCAGAGGCTCAAGGAGGGACATATAATCATTTGGTTTCCTTTAGTCTTTTGAAAGATAATGCTATTTCTGTTCTTTGATGGGTTGCTTTGTAAAAGGATCATGTAATTTTCAAAATATAAATGTGAGTTTATCTTATGGTGAGTGTCAGAGGGAAGGAGGAAAAGAAGGGCATGGTTTGTATATAAAGCACCTACCCAGGCTGAGTTCTTTGCATCTGTAATTGTTAGGTGAGGTAGATACAGTTGAGAGAGCTGAGGCTCAGAGATACTTGACAAATTTATCAATGTCACACAGCTATTATGGGAGGAATAATAAATAGTGCTCAGGTAAGTTTGATTTTACTTATAAGCCCATGTTTCTCCCATTGCACTTTTTTTGCTTGAAGGAAAAGATGGGACCTAATTTTCTATTAGTTCATCCACTTCTCTACTGTCTTATAAACACCTGCTTAGAAAAACACTCCAACTGCTGTCTTCAGTGTCCAATCGACAAATGTACCATGAAGGTTTCTTTTGAGCCTTGTTAAAAAACGAAACAAAAAGAAAAAAGAAAAAAACCTGATCAAAGTAGTAGAATAGTTAGAGCAGTGTAGGCACTTAACCTCTCTCCTGGGAGATTTGCCTGAACAATTTGCCTGGCCTAAGATAGAATAAAAATTGGGGCTGGGGCTCAGTGGTAGAGCACTTGCCTAGCATGTGTGGGGCACTGGGTTCAATCCTCAGTACCACATGAGAATAAATAAATAAAATAAAGGTACTGTGTCCATCTACAACTAAAAAACAAATTAAAAGAGAATAAAAATAAACATTAAAAACCTGACTCTTGCACATTTGGCTCATGCAATAAACTGACTGAAGCCAAATTCTAAGACTGTTTTCTTTTTTTATTAATTTGTGTTTTATATATATACATACACACACACACACACACACACACACACACATACCCACACTCACACACACATATACATGACATTAGAGTGTATTTTGACATAATATTCATTCCTGGAGTATAATTTATTCTAATTAGGATTTCATTCTTGTGGTTGTACAGGATGTGGAGTTTCACTGATGGTATATGAATATATAAAAAACTTTTAACATCTCTAGCACTTAGAGAAATGAAAATTAAAAATACACTGAGATTTCAGCTCACTCCAGTCAAAACAGCAATTTTCAAGAATGCAATAAAGATAAATGTTGGCGAGGATGTGGGAAAAAGGTACATCCATACATTGCTGGTGGGACTACAAATTGGTGCAACCACTCTGGAAAGCAGTATGGAGATTCCTCAGAAAACACAAAATGGAACCACCATTTGACCAAGGTATCCCTTTCCTCTGTATATAATCAAGTGGCTTTTAAAAATTAGCATATTAAAGTGATGCAGCCACATCAATGTATATAGCAGTCCAATTTACAATAGCTAAGCTATGGAACTAACCTTGGTGCTCTTCAACAGATGAACGGATAAAAACATGTGGTATATATACATGATGGAATATTACTCAGCCATAAAAAAGAATAACTATGATTTTTGCTGGTAAATGGATGTATGTTAGGGTCTGTAAAAATGTTAGGGTCTGTAAACAAGTCAGGATGGCGCCTGGCATTTTGCCAGAGGGAGTGGTTTGTGAAGTAACACCAGCGAGACATTAAGTGTGGAGATTCCTTATTGGTTGACTGCTGTATCTAGTTAATGTTAATTAAGATAAGCTGTGTGGAATGTATATATACCCCTCCTGTGCTACAATAAACGGCTCCCACTCCTGCTGTATCAATGTACACAAGTTCTTTGTCACTCCCCAGTTATTTGCTGCAGCTGGACTGCAGCAGATGTATCTGGAGACTATCATGCTAAGTGAAATAAGCCAATCCCAGAAAACGGAAGATTGAATATTCTCTCTGATATGTGGATGCTAACACATAACTTCCTAAGACTGTTTTCTACCTGATTATACTGCTCTTAGGACAAATATGGATAGTCACTTCTCTTGATACTTATGGTCATTTGCTTTGAACTTTTCATTTGCACATAAGTGTTGGGGACTTTCTACTGAAAATGCCTGAAAATAATCTATATTATATCACAGAGTAGATACAAATGGAATTTCTGGTTCTTTTAGGTGGAAGGCCTAAGGGCTTACCTAAGGTGAAGGTAATGTGTCTCTGTATAAATTCACTCTTTACCTTGCACAGGTGAAAGATCTATCAGATAATACTCCTCTACAAGATGATTCAAAAAGTTTTTATCTGATATGTCCGTAACCACAACATCAAAATGAATAATTTATCAACATGCTATTTAGGAGATTATATTTGGATAAATTTCTTCCCCTAATAAAATATTTTGTTATTTTTAATTTTGATCCAGTATCTGATTCCCTACCAAGGTCAATCTGCTCTGTAAAGATCACTCACAAATGGAAATACCAAAGTGGAAGGAAGGGTAATGGTTTTTAAAGTAAAAATCTTATAATTTAAGGTGATTTTTCTCCTTTAGAAGAAAAATAAAGTTCAGAAACTACTGATTTATTACATTCATCCATTTTAGATATCAATGAAGTATAAATATATGGTATCACATCATACTGTGTCATACCATATCTTGTTTTGGTCCAGATGATTTTCAGGCATACGAATACAATCCTCTTTCTTCTCTTAAAAAAAAAAAAAAGACTGTGCTTACAAAATATGTGGCCCTAGATGTACATTTTTGATATACATGCAAAGTTATTTATGGGGAGTGTTACTTAATACAAACTTAAAGCCCGTCACAGTCCATTGGAGACATACTTTTATTGATAGGTTTTTGGCCTAAAACTCTGCTTTGCATGAGTGTGCCCACTATTTTGCATTACAATGCATTATTTTAATCTTAAAACTATCACCATACACAAAATCAGTGCCCCATTCAGATGCAGGTGTGTAGGAGATGGTGATTAACACCATCCATGGATGATCCAAACTGTTTCAATTAATGCTGTTTTTAAACAATTGGAAATAGCTGATAATTACAGCTGCTACCAAATATCTGGCTGCCTTGGGGATCATTTAAATGTTACTAACATAGTGACAAGGTTTACAGTCATCTATAGGATTCAGATATGAATGCATACCATCAATAAAAACACAGTGATGTTTGCTTTATTTTTCCAGTAGAAACACTGTCAGCTTTAGTTAAAATTTAATAGGAATTAATGGCTTCTTAAATAAATCCTGTTGACAAGCAACACTTTCTGAATCAAGTATTCTCAGATCGGTGTTTATAACTGGAAGCAATGTCTGTATATATTTATACCAATCGCTCATTAGCTTACTCATATTTTCTTTAAATAGCCACTTTATGTCAGGTTGAGGGATTTTTAAAAAATTCGGCTCAATTCTACTTCAGGCCAGACATTCTACTAGGCACCTGACACCTTTCAATCAAATTCTTCTGTATCAATGTGAAACAGAAACTATTACTCTTATTTTGCATTTGAGAAAATGAAAAAATGAGGCCTCAAGTATTGCTGTAGGACACATGATGTGGGGAGTGGTGGAGAGAATTTTTCAGAGGTAACTATTATTTATTGTGTATCTGTTATATGCCAGGTGCTTCATAAGGGGCCTATCACTTAATCTCTCCAAACCTGCATGGAGAGATATGCTTTTAATTAAATGGAATTCACCTCCATTCTTCTGAATACATAAAAGTTTCTTCAGATAATTATCATCATAGAATATTATGTTGTGTTATGATAATCTGGCAGCATGATGTGGTTACGGGAGGTAAAGAATGCCACTTCATTTTTACAGAGAGAGCTTTGGAATTATTAACATTTCAGGCAGGGCTTTTGCAACTGATCGTAACTTAGCATTTGAAAACTTCTCATGCTTGTTCATGGGTGCCTCATGAACAGACATTCTGGAAGTTTCCTCTAGGCACACAAGAAGGCTTCTGGTGAATCAGATGCAACTGTTTGGGGCTGGGGATGTGGCTCAAGTGGTAGCGCGCTCGCCTGGCATGCATGCGGCCTGGGTTCAATCCTCAGCACCACATTACAAACAAAGATGTTGTGTCTGCCAATAACTAAAAAAATAAATATTAAAATTCTCTCTCTCTCTCTCTCTCTTAAAAAAAAAGCAACTGTTTGCATGTACCCTAAGTTTCTCTAAGTTCAGTGACACCAAAAAAGTGTCTAGGCAGATATAAAGTTTACCACTCGTTCACCAGCTAGAGGTGTTGGCTTCCATTGGAAATATGCTTATAAGTCCAAGACTAATTACATGGAACTCTTGTTGTAGTTGTTTTGTTTTGTCTTCTTTGACCAAATTCCAGATTTTAGGCCATCAACTAAGAAAGTAAATGTTTCTTGTGTATCTGCAGACAGCCCCTTCCCCCTGGGTGGGGTTGGATGTGGCTTCCACCACAGTCCCAGTTGCAGGTACCACCTTAAATTGAAATTGCTTTCCTCATGTTGAAAAGTCAGAGCTTTGGTTGCTTCTAAGTTGATCTTTGCTGTATTCATTCATGTTTATTAAGTGTGGTGAATATTCTAAGTCCCTGCTGATTTGTTTCCTTTCCCCAACCACAACTGCCTGTTCCATTTACACATATACAACTGTATCTACCTACCTGCAAACATGTCCATTTAAACAAAATATTTGCATAATTGAGAGTATTTTTTTTCAATTAAATCTCCAATGCTAAGACAGCCAGAGATTATTCCTTAGGGTCTTCCAAATTGAAGAATGAACCCACTATTTGGAAAGGAGAAGTTTGCTAGTTGGATGTATTGAATCTCAAACTAATATTTTATTAGTAACATGTAGCAAGTCTACTGATATGTGCCTTGTATAAACTGTCTTATATAACCTGCAAAAATTATTTACAAGCTTCTTTACAATGGATGACACTTTTTTTTGGGGGGGGGCAGTAGAAACTAAGTTGGTTAAAGAGTCATTGCACCTGGAGTAATAAGAGCTCTGGGATTTTAATACATTCCAGGTTATTCCAAAACCACATCTTTCAAGTCAATGCAACAAACTGGAAAGAGGATATGCAGAAGAAATGTACATAAAAATAAAATAACAAAAAAAAACAAAGATTGTCCTTTAATTCTCCAGAGCTCAATATTCCTATTTAGAAAAGGTGCCAAAGCAACTGTAAGGTCAGATTCCAAAAAGAGGCTGGCAATGATATACCGACCCAAGACTGTCAATGTCTTTGTAATTATTGCATGTAATCTGGAGTGTATATTGTAATGCTGCCAACTTCTCATCTAGAGATATTGAATTATCTGACAGATCATAGTTTCGATTTGGTGGATACCCATTGTTCATGCCTCAAGATCAGCTCGCCAATCGTCACAGGATTCCTGATGCCTCATGAGCCTGACCTTCATGGACTGAATCAAGGAGCCTCCTTGCCCTCCACAGTCTCTTTGGGCCTATCTAGTGGTGGTGCTGGCTGGAGGTTAGGGTGTGGGAGGAGAGGATATGGAGGTACTTATACTCTGGATACCCTCCATGCTGGATCCAAGTTTCAGAGTATTTAGACAACCCTTTCTCAAAGGTTACATCGCGGTCTCTGTGTGTGTCTCCCATAGCTCAGCTCTTCTCAGGCTCTGAAAGTTTATTTTCCTCACTCCTCAGATTTATAAATGACAATGCCTGGTTATTAGTTTGGAATCAAGGATGATTCTTGATATTTTATTCATTCCTTTAATGCTCATGATACTTTTATATATAATCCCTTCCTTAAATTCTTCCTATGTTTTGAATCAATGTCCCCCAATGGACTGTGTGTTATAGACATGGCCTTCAGGGTGTTGGGAGGTAGTGGGACCTCAGAAAAGTGAGGCCATGTGGGAGGTTCCTAGGTCATTGCTGGTGTACCCTCAAAGGGGACAGTAGGACTTCCACCATCCTTAGGACTCTGACAACTACACTGTGTTCCTTGGCTTATGATGTGAGTGGTGTGCTACACCACACACTCCTGCCATCATGTGCTGGCTTTGCCAGAAGCCAAGAGCAATGAAGCCACCTGATCTTAGACTGGAATCTCCAGAACTGTGGGCCAAAAGAAACTTTTTTCCATATAAGTTAGTTGACTCTGGTATTTCATTGTAGTAATGTAAAACTGACTAACACAACTCTTTGATTTTCCATTTTGACTGTAATCTTTTTTCTTTTGAGACCCTGATTCAATTAATATAGAAGATCTTAGGGATACTTGAGAAAACTCTGAGTCTGTATCATATTTGTGATAAAACCTTAAAAACAGAAAGGATAGATGAAATGATCAACACTAAGGGAATGTCTTGAATGCAATGGATGTACATTGAACTGTCACTCAACTAATCATAGAATTTTTTTGAAAACCTAATTAAAATAATATAGGACTTCCCCTCAAATAAACATTTGTCCGCTAACAAATCCCAGTTTCACCTTTGTTCTAATCTTGGCACAGCATGATATTTCATTTAAAAAAAATAAATATGAGTTCCACAAATAAATGTAATAACAGAACATTTTCTAAATATTACTTACATCATTTTAAGAATTTTATCATAAAAGAGCTCTTCTTCATATCTCAAAGCAACATTTTATCACATACTCTTTCATTTGCATTTATTCTCTCTCAAGCTAGCAATGGTCCAACCACTCACTCACATCAACAGTCATTAGCCATCAAACTCTTTCCTTGAGTTTCCGTTCGGCACAGGTCTCATTGTTTTCTACCTATTTCCATGTCTTCCTGCTTCTCTTTTCTTCTCACTTCTCTGTCCCATTACTTCTCCACATTATAAATATCACTCCAAAACCACACTCAAAGATAGAACTCACTTAAATGGATAGAGGAAACGGAAACATGACTGAAAAATACCTTTGTTCTTTCACTTCTTAATGGAAAACAAGCTCTTGTGTCGGGAGAGTATATATGTTGGACCAACTTTCTAAATAAGTTTCAAGAGATCCAAAGAGATAGTGGAGCTAATTCACAAAAACGCTAGACACTGAGAAAGTCATGAACTTCAAGTCCAAAACAAATGGACAGAGTAGAAAATGTATAACACAAATTAAAATAAACAGTAGAGAAGAAAAAATCTATATTCACAAAGCCCAGATGTATGCTCTAATAACACCAGTAAGTCTAGACTATAAATAATTAACTGTGTATTATTTGTATATTTGTATATTTCAATGTACATGTATGTGTAACTTTGGCTATTTTTAACTAATTGTTTAAAAATATTCCCTTATGAGCTTTATACTCAATTTGCCTATTTATCTCTTAGAAATTTGTTATTTCAACTTTGTATACTGTATTTGCTATCAAAATTAAATATAATCATTTATATATATTAATGCTTCTTTGATAGATCACTATCAAAGATAATATTCTGGGTGATATATTAGGATGTTTTTAGTCTTCTGATTTATATTGCTAAAGGTATTTCTGAAGAAGTGTAATCAATACACGCTTCTACTCTCAACATGTGAGGTTCTTTCTCCATGAAATCCTCAGCAATTTATTTGATGCTAGATAAATCAGTAAAAATTGCATATTGTTATTTTCATTTACGTTGGAATGGAGGATTATGCTATAGTTCACATTTATTAACCATGCTTTTTACTCATTTAGACACTGGCGTTAAAGACACTGGTTTAGACACCTTTGGAAAAACTTAAATTTCATAGTGATTCAATGTGGGGCATTTTTCTTTGTCAGTAATTTTGTATTTCCTATCTGTGATTTAATGTTAATATCACATTTTTAAAACAACCCTCTGTCCAAATATGACGTTCCTTACAAATTACTATTGTCAATTTTACATTAATATTTAGTGTTTTTCCCCTCTATTGGCCTTCTCAGTTATTATCTCCATCTAATATTTCCAGTCGGAATTTCCAAAATGCCAAAAGTCTAATGTAGTGTAATTTCTCCGGCATAAAAAACTGTTTGATTAGGGGCCTATTATTAATTTCAGTTAGGTTTCGGTAAGAGAGTATCGTGTTTATGAGTTTTGATTACATAAAAAACTAAATTTGCATAGTTATTTATAAAAATATAGAAACAATGTCCATAGTTATTAGTTATGTGACAAAATACAGTGAGATGTAGCAGTGGCATGATTGTTATAGTAAAGACTATTGAGTTTTTATTCTGGAAGGAGGCTGTAATTAAATTCTTCTGGGTCTAACATGAACCTGACCAGCTGCCATTGTATATTTTGCCCATCAATTTATAAATCACTCAGTTTACTCAAGGAGGACTATTGAATGTGCAAAGGGGTTTCAAATACCAGCACTAGTCTTTGGTTACATGGAAATCTTCATAGCCTAGGGAATCGAACATCTCATTTCTTTTACCCACCATCTATTGGTCATGACTTTCAAATCCACTCTCATTGTCACTCAGGTCACTGTCTTCTGGACTCACTCTGCTATCTGTCAGTGTTCTGTTCTAAAATCAGCCCAAACTGAGACGGCCTTTCCTTCTTATACTACATAGTATTCCCCAAATCCTGTCTCATGTAATCAAGAACAAAAATAATAACTTAATGAATACTTTTCATATACCAGAAATGATTTAAGGTGCAACAGAAACAGTTTTGAATCTATAATCATCGAGCTTACAGAGAAGAAAAGGCCAAATTTCTCCACTCCATTGTTATTTATCAGATGATATGGAAAGCCATATCCAGATATTATCCATACTTCTTCTGAACTTGTGCTTAAAGGTAAAACTATTTTCTGTATCCAAATAATTTTGAATCCCAAAGTTTGCATTGCTGAGACATGAATGGAGTTGCTTATTGTTACCTTCAGAAAAGTTTCTGAAATGACTACTACAGGGCTGGGGTTGTGGCTCAGTGGCAGAGCGCTTGCCTCGCACATGCAAGGCCCTGGGTTCCATCCTCAGCACCGCATAATTAATAAATAAATAAATAAATAAATAAATAAATAAGTTAAATAAATATATTAAAAAATGACTACCATAAAAAAGGATTGTTTTGAACTCTTTATTAATTTTCCAAGAGAAAAATAATAGGCCCATGCTCTCAGCAATGTCAAATTCATTTTTCTCTCTTTGAGATTAAAGAAAAAATAAACAATCCTGAGAAAGAATGACAGAGTTGGAGAACTCTGAAGTAGAGTTTAAAAAATGAATGCAATGCAACAGTTGCTAAGACAGTGTAGTATTGAAATAAGGAAAGACTATAGAAGAAAAACTAAAATTGAGATTACGGAAATAAACATGGTAACTATTGATTTTCAATGAAGGTGCCATAGACAGGCAGTGAAGAAAGATAGTCTTTTCAACAAATGGTGCAGAGAAAACTGGATATCTACATGAAAAAAAGTAAAGTTGCATACCACATACAAGACTAAACAAGAATGAATAGAAGACCTAAATATAGGAGGATTAACCATAAAATTCTTAGGCAAACACATAGAAATAAATCTTCATCACTTTTTTTTTCAATGAACTCAGAAATGACAATGTAGAAGAAGACATTTTGCATAGGCATATCAAATTTCATCAAACTTAACTTTTATAGAACAAAGGACATAATCAAAAAAGTGAAAAGTCAACCTATAGAAAGTAGGGAAAATATTTGTCAACACTACATTTGATAAAGGGTTTATATTTAGAATACAAGAGGGATATTTCCAGATGAATAATAAGAGAAATAACTCCAAATGTGTGCAAATAATCTCATGTCATTTTTACAAAGAAAATACAAATGTCCAGGAAGCACATAAAAAAGATGCCAAACATCATTGGCTGTCAGGGAAATGCAAATCAAAACCACATTGAGACACCATGATAACTAGAATAAAACAGTCACATAGTAAATTAACATGTTGGCAAGAGTGAGAAAAATTCAGACCCCCATGCACTGCTAGTATAAACAAACTGTCCACACAAAAGCTTACACATTAGTGTGTATTGCCACATCGTTCATAATATAGAAAATTGAAAGCAGCCCAATTATCCATCAACAGATGAATGGATTTATAAAATCTGTTGCATCCATAAAATGGTGTATGGTTTAGCCATTAAAAGTATGGATGAGCCAGGCATTATGGTGCATGCCTGTAATCCCAGTTGCTTGGAAGGCTGAGGCAAGAGGATCTCGAGTTCAAAGCCAGTCTCAGTAAAAGCGAGGTGCTATACAACTGAGTCTCTCTATAAAATACAAAATAGGGATGTGGCTCAGTGGTTAAGCACCCCTGAGTTCAATTCCTGGTGTTCCCCCCACCCCCTAACAAAAAAAGTATGAATGAAGTGCTAATATATTCTACACTGTAGATAAACTTTGAAAACATCCTGCTAAGGTGGGAGAAACTAGTCACAAGAGGCCACATATTATTATGTGATTCCATCTGTATGGTATGTTCAGAATCAGCAAATGTATAGAAATTGAAAATAAGTTAGTGGTTGCTTAGGCAGAGGTAGGTGAGGAATAATGTGGAATGACTTTTAAAAAGTAGATTTTTAAGGGGATTTCAGCAAGATGGCAGAATAGGGGTTCCCAGTCTATGCTCTCCTACAAAGAGGAGGAGGGAGGAGGAAAAATAGGAAGAAGCGGAGTAGGGAAAGGGGGAAGAGGAGGAGAAGAAAAAGAGGAGGAAGAAGAAGAATTACAAGAAGAATTAGGCAGCTATTCATGAAATAAAGCAAGCTGGGGAAGGTACAAGATTCTAATTAAGAACCTAGAGAAGCAAATTAGGGCAAGAAAATAAAATGAAAAATAACCACACAGAAATCATTGCTGGGGACACTGGCTTAGCAGAAGCATCTGGAGATGGCAAGGAACACAGAAGTGGCTATCTGTGTCAGTCCTGGGGCAGGTGCCACCATAGTTGCTAGTGACCTGCTTGCTCTGCAGATGACCCTAGCAGTCTTTACCAGTGAAGACTTCAACAACCTCTCTCACAGTCATGACTTCCCACAGCTTCTTCAGGGAAGTACACCACATGTTTGTTGGTTCCAACTTCAGCAGCTTGCTACCCAGAAGACCGCAACAACTTTGACCACCAAGGTAATGAGCGGCCATAGCTACCGTGATCTCCTCCAAAGACAGACCCTATTGCACCCCCCCCAAAAAAAAAGATTTGTAGTCTCACTTTTCTGGGGCCAGAGTTTCTAATTGCCATTCCTACATACCACAAAACTCATAATCAAAGTTGCTCTATTGGTACTGTCACTTCAGACTGCTGGATAACCAGCACCTCTGATCCCAGACCACTGTCATTCCACAAGAAGCTATACTGAAGTTCCTAAAGCCATAGGCGCTCCATGGTCCTCAAGGGACTCCAAACAGACTTAAACCAAAGAAAACGTAACCTAGACACAATATATTAAAATTTACAAAAATAAAAGGCAAAATAGTTTTCAAAGCAGCAAGAGAAAAGACTTAACTCGCACCAGGGAACTTCCATGAATTTCTCAACAGATTTTCAGCCGAAACTTTGCAGGCCATGAGAAAGTAGAACAGTACTTTCAAAGAATAAAAAAATAAATCTGCCAACCAAGAATACTTCACCCACAAAGTTGCCCTTCAGAAATGGAGACCAAGTCTTTCCCATACAAACAAAAGCCAAGGGCCACTAGACCCACCTGTCAAGAGTTGCCAATGAAGTTCTTCACACTGGCCTGAATTCTTCACTATTTCATCCAGATTGCTATTATCAGCTACACCTGGAAATTCAGATATAGAAACACAGGCATTAGTCATAGGGAATTATTTTGGGGGAGTAATTTGCATATCCAAAAAAAGATGCTCAGTTTCATTCATTTACATTAACTGGGTGGCATAAGTGCCATGCTTATTCATCCAAAACTAAAAAAAAAAAAAAAAATCACCACTTCCTGTTGTCCAGAAAAAGTTTAGCAAAATATTTTATCCAAACTTTCATTGAATTAAGTTTAAATAAGTAATCTAAGAGGAGATTTGAATGAAATACAGTAATTTAAAAGAAAAACATAATAAGTGCTAGTAGTATAAAATATTTACATGTCGGTATAGGAAAATTGTAGAAGAATGTGAGAAACATTATATGGATATGGATTTAGAAGAGAATTCCAGAGAGTTTTATTTTATTGACTCGTAATACAAATACAAATATATAGGGTAGCATTAGTTTAAGTGTGTTGGATAATATATTTGCACATACTCAAAATAAGAGGCATAAAAAGCATGTTTATTTTGAAGAATTAGTGAAACAAAAAAACTTAAATGTTGCTTTAGATAGCTCCTTAAAATTGTAACCCTACCAAAACTGTATTAGGTGAAGAAATATAGGAAAATTAAATCAAAAGTCCTCACATTCAGGAGAAAAGAAGAGGGTTTGTTTTATTGGAGATGGAAGATGTTAATAGAGTCACAGGGAACAGTAAATATGGAAGAATTCTCTAAGATCTCATTTCCAGCTGCTTCGTTTTCCAGTGGAAGAGGCTGAGACTCACTTATGCCCAAGGTTATATCTAAAACTTGTGACAGAACAATGTCAGGAGCATAGATTTTCTTTATAGACACAGGGACCTGCTCCTCTGGAGAGGAGATGACAGTGTGATATCATCTTTGCTGAGAATAATTCTAGTTTCCTCTATACTCATGTGAAGTATTATCTTCATTCACTCTTCCTGATACAGCCTGCTGCCGTCCCTGAAGCTGTTGATTAATTACCAAGAACCATCAAACTCTGCAGTGACATCCCCTAGGCAAAGGCTGTCTTCCTGCCTGAGATGCCAATCTGGGTGAAGGTCTGGGACACTCTATGCTTCCTGACATTCTTGGCTGTGGGGCCCCTCTGCCTGGGGCTGCTTCAGTAGGAAGAGGGTTGACTTTAACAAAACAAGATGCTGCTTCCCCACCAGCAGGCCTGCTGTTGCTGTTGTTTCCAATCCTCCAAAGGCAGGTTCCTCCATATGCTCAGCCACAATGGCCCCAGCACAGAATCAAATGTGTGAACAAGTGAATGGGAGGAGCAGAGACCAGTGGAATTTAAGAGCAGGACTGGCATTAAGCCCAGTCAGGCAACAGGAAGCAACTAACACTATACCTTAAATGAATAGAAATTCTGTGCTCAAAATGCGACCAACCTGAGAACTGAGTTTCTAGTTTTGCTATGTCACAAGGCAATGCCAAACGTAGTCAGAAAACCACAGTTTTGCAATCGAATCTGAATATCATTCTGTGATTCTTAAATTCATAGAGATCTAAATTATAATAACTCTATTACCATCCAGTGATGACAAGCATATAATATGATGTGTCCTGAGTTTATTTATGAATATGTTCTACTGTTCTACTTTGTCTCCTAAAAATACTGTGCCATTTGGAAATATGCAGGTATGACGAGTCTTCAAAATAGCTACACTTTTTTTTTCTATACTAATTATAAAATAACATTAAGGATCTGGACACATAAGAACAAAAACACAGCAAACAAAGCTCTCTCTATATATGTACTGCAGCAGTTATGAAAACGTGTTTCTCCTATCATCTTTTGGATGTGCCAGGTTTGCAACAAGGCTAAGTTTCATGTGGGATGTTGTATGTTGAGTATGGCTGGTTACCAAAGGTTATCTGGTAAGATGAAGTGCTCTAGTGATAGGTAATTTTTTAGCTTTAAGGAATCTTCAGTGACCTTGTTGAAACTTCTCTGTAAGTCTTTCTAGCATAAATATGCCACCTTCTATCTCTCATTTAACAGGAGCTAGCCCACATTTTATTTTAAAGACTCATGCTCCTTCCCCCAATATCCCTTTCTTGCATGTCCAATCCCTGCATTACTGTCTCTTTTCTAGGAACCCAAACATGTTAAGAATATTTAAACCATTATTTATTCTAAAAAGAAAAATGACCTAACTATTCAATTGTACTATGAGATATTACAGTGCTTATAATATTAAACCCTGTTTATACTTTAATTTTAACAAAGAATTTGAATTTACACAAAAAATATTTAATAGAATTACATAATTGTTATGGTGATCATTTGTATTGATGCCAACTTTCTCTTTTAAAATCTAAATTCTTTAAGGGAAATGCTATGATTACCTTTCTCACAGTCCCTATCTCTAATGCTCAGGACACTGCCAGCTACACAGTAGCATGATTTTGTGATAAGTTCTAAGAATTAAGCATGGTTTACAGGTTTTCTATTTTTCCAAAATCCTCATATTGTGCCCTTGATGTTATGTGAGGTAACTGTGAACATTTCTAAGTTAAAATTGAGAAGAAAGAAACTTGTAAAACAAGATAATTGAGCAAATGTGGACACTAAATCTCTGAATAATAATTAATCCTATCTATTTAGTAGCATACTTCTTGGGAAAGTTATTTGGTAGATACTAGCCTGGATATTTGATTTCATGAACTATTTAAGCATGCATTTATTTTGCATTTATTGGTCTTTGCAATGCCTAAGAGAAACGTCTATGCAGGCTTAAAAATATTCCAATTTTTGCAGCAGAAATATTGAAGAAAAATGTATAGTAAGATTTAGAACTATTGCAAAAAAAATACATTTTGGACCATTGAAAAAAATATCTCATTTAACATGTATAGACATATCATATGGCTAAAACTTTAAAGAACAGACTGACATCTTGATCATCTTGATTTTCTCATCAATTCCTAGAATTGCATGATCCACAATGTAATGGCTTCATAAGTCACTTCTTTCTATCCCCACAGTCTAGCAAATGGCCCTGTGGTTGACTATGACAAGAGGTTTTTAGAACACTTTACAAATTAACCACATATTCCCAAATGAATTTCCCAATAAAAACTGACCATGGAAGGTTCCCACCTGACCTCATATTCTGTATTTGTCCAAATTGGTGGTCTATATGTCAGGAGTAAGAAATATTAGGAATGAATTCCTTCTTGTAGTCAATCATGTCACTCAGTCATTTCCCAGCATTTCAAAGATTCTCTCTTTCCTTGACTTCAAGCTTCAGGCCCTCCAGAACGGTGTACAAAACTCTCATTGACCTCACTTCTCAATTTCTCTTTCTCTTTTCACGTTCTTCTTTTTTTTTTTTTTACTCCACAAGATTCCCTCAGCTACAGCTGCCTTGGATTCATTATGATGCCAAAGCTATGTGCCCCTCATCTCCCTTCTCCCCTCCCCTGTTTCCCACCTTCTGAACTTAAAACCTTCTGTCCTTCATTGGGGGCCTCTTTTCACTCCTCCTCATATTCAGTATTTCTGTTATAGTCAGTATATCTGCATTCACAGGTTATTCCAAAGTCAACTTAAAAAATCTACTTTAAAGAAAAGCTCCTTCTCCCCACAGTTTCTCCTAGGTAGACTTCCCACTAGCACTCAGTGCCTACCTTTATCTTCTCACTTACTATATCACATTGATACTACTTTCCATCTCATTGGTAGGTCTGAGAGCTCTGTGAATGCAGGAGCCTTCTCTTTATTTTACTTCCAGCCTCTTTGTGGAGATACAAAAATATTTATTGAGTAAATGTCAAATAAAGTGAGAGCTCTACAGTTTTAATATGAGGCCATAGATTATAAAGGAAAACAAGAAGTAAATATATTTATTACTATCACTGTGTCCTAAAGAAAATAATTTGTTTAAGATATTACCTTTAGCATTTCAGGGCTCATAAAAAATAAAAAGGCTTGAAGGACTACTCCTGTTAATAATCTCTGTATCAGATATCTTATTGAAAAAGTGCTAACATCTGCTAATAAAAGATTTGAAAAAGTATGTTTCAAAGTGAGTTTTATTAAGTATATATCTATTGCTTATTTGACCCAAAACATTTGAAGATATATATATATATATATATATATATATATATATATATATATGGCTATAAATGTTAAAGGAGCTATTTTTCCAATGGTCCAAAATGTATATATGTATGTATATATATATAATATATATTTATATTATATATATATTATTTTATATATTAATGTATATATTATATATATATATAATATATATATATATTAGGATATATATCCTAAAAAATTGAGGAAATATTACAAACATCATTGAATATGTTTATGTAGTCTGTTAAAAATTGTTGAAAGTCCTAAAATAATATGACTTGTGAATTACTAAAAAGTGGATTTAATAAATATTGATGATAGAAAGAAATTTCCTCCTTTTTTTTTCTTTTTTTGGGGGGCCTTGCAAAATTGTGGAGACTGGCTTTGAACTTGAGATCTTCCTGCCTTGGCTTCCTGAGCTGCTGGGATTAGAAGAGAGTGCCACCCAGTGAAACTTTCTTTCTTAAAACATTAAGTCAAAGCAGAGTGTGGTGGCACAGGCATGTGATTCCAGCAGCTTAGGAGGCTAAGGCAGAAGGATGGAGAGTTCAAACCAGACTCAGCAAAAAGGGAGATGCTAAGCAAATCATTGAGACCTTTTCTCTAAATAAAATACAAAATAAGGATAGGGATGTGGCTCAGTGGTTGAGTGCCCCTGAGCTAAATCCCCTGTACTCAAAAAGAAAAGAAAAAAAAAAACATTAAATCAACAATCACATCAAAAACATGCATTAATTGATATGAGTTAAGGTATTTCCTAGGATTGATATGCCATGACACAAATGTCAGAAAACAATGCTTAAGTTAACATTTCATGAATGCCAGAATTCATTTTAAGCCTTATAAAGATGGGGCACTTATTAAGATTATACAGTTTACTTTTCCAGGTACAAATCAGTAAAAGATGATGCATCCATCAACTTAATGGCTCTTTCCTTATTCTCATAAAATCCATCCCTTCTCTATAAAAACAAAGATCTTTACATGTAGCAAGAATTACTATCTATTTTTTTCCAGGGGTTTACACAATTCTAATCACAGAAATATCTGATTTGTGTTGTAAAATACGAATTAATAAGTATTAAAACAATTTAGGAGAAATGGCATTCTTAAGAAATGTGCTACTTGACTCTCCTTGTAGATCTTATCTACTTGATGATTAGTACAGTGAATACTGATGGCCTCCCTGAGAGGAGATTCTTCTGATGGTATTGCTGGTACTGTGGTATAATCTCATAACCCTGTGATTTAAGTATGTATATCAGAAAATACTCATGAAGTGTTTACCTCGAGTCAGAACTATGAATGAAAAATAAGAATGTGCTAATGTGGTATTAAGCAAGTCATCATTCAATAAATACTGTTTTCATATTGAATTTCAAAGCCTATTCATTCTAGCTTCTTTTCTTTATATAGTCATCATTTATACCATTTATATTATTGACTGAGACACACTCTAATAAGCACAAATTAACACAGTCCCCTTTTCCCAGTTCTCTATTACTTTAATCCATTTAAAATTTTAATATAAATTTAACAGAACTAAATAAATGTAACAGAACTAAACTTGCTCTTATTAAAAAGATTTAATTAATCCAACACTAGGGTATTTATTTGTCCCGGTAACCAGTAAGAAATAATAAATATTTCTCACCAGGCACAGTGGCACATGCCTGTAATTCCATCAGCTTGGGAGGCTAAGGCAGGAGGATCACAAATTCAAACCTAGCCTCAGCAACTTAGCAAGGCTCTAAGCAACTTAGAAAAACCCTACCTCAAAATAAAAACATAAAAAGGAACTGGAATGTGGCTCAGTGGTTAAGCACCCCTGGGTTAAATCCCTAGTAAACAACAACAACAACACAACAAATAACAACAACAAAAAAAAAAAAAACATAGATTTCTTTTTACTAATATAGCATGAACACACAGAATAAATGACATTTAGAAAATAATTAACATAATTTTTATAGTTAATATCTTTTGCCGTATCATGAGGACCATGACTCTTGATCTGCCCTCATAATATGTGAGACTCTTATTTTTTAATGGATATATCATTGCCTTACTATCTCCCTGCATCTCACTTTCACAGTTTGAATTATGCATGTTACAAATACATAGGCATGTGAGAAGGTTGTAGAAAGTTATTCATAGCAGTCTACAGTAGAGGTTTTAAATCAATCCTATCACATTTTTATTTAAGACCCTGGTTTGCTTTTTATGTCTGAGAATCAGATAATTTAGTCCTCATGCTTAATATTTACTTTTAAGCAAATAATATCACCATTTTAAAAAGCTAGCCATTTCTCAATTTCACATCTATTTTCACATGTTGTCATCTTGTCCTTCTGAATAATTCACCAGACTTCTATTATCTTCTAATGATGCAACCTGTAATTTTCCATGTTTAATAAAAAAATCATTCAGTATTAACCCTTTTTGGCTAAAGGTCTTTCAATTGCCTTCTGTTCTCTTACAAATTTATATTTTAATTAAATTTTTGGTCATAGCTAAAAGAGAAACTGAACATTGTATTGCTCTATTCAATTCTATGATTCATAAACAATTTAGACCAAGGTCTACTCACAGAAATTCTATCCCAGTTGTGAGCTTTGTTTCCTATATTACACATAAACCAGAGTTGTACCCCTTCATTTATTTATTTTCTTCATTGAACAAGTGTATGTGGCTACCAAAATCAAATTGACATTAGTTGTTTGGTACACTGCGATGAACAAAACAAATTAGCTCCCTTCTCTCTTGGGGCTTATATTTGAAAGGCATAAAATATATAATTACATCTTGTAATATATTTACTAAAAAATAAATAGAGACACCAAGAGAAAACAAAAGGAGTACATTTTAAATTAAAATGATGTGGGGAACATCCTAAAAGGGTATGTGTTAGAAGAGATTATGATGGCACACTCCTGTCATCCCAGTAGCTCAGGAGTCTGAGGCAGGAGGATTGCAAGTTCAAAGCCAGCCTCAGCAATTTAGAGAGATCCTAAAGCAACTCAGTGAGACCCTGTCTCTAAATAAAATATTGAAAAAGGGCTGGGGATGTGGTTTAGTGGTTAAGTACCCCGAGGTTCAATCCCTGGTACAAAAATACATACACACACACACACACACACACACACACACATACACACACACATACACACACACACATACATATATATATATATCCCAGCTCTGCACTGATAAAAGCTACTCAACAAATGTTAGTCTCCTTCATCTCTGATGTACCACACACTGGCATAGGCATTTTATTTATAATTTTCATAAAGAAGTAAGTTTATTTTATTTCCCCTGGATATAAAGGATTATATCAAATTAATATGAAGTGTCATGAGTTACATTGTCTTATAAATAAGAGATCTTTACAACAGCTTTGTAAAACAACCATTTTTTACCAAGCACACAGTCTCTTGACTGTCTGATGCAGAGGATCTCAACCTTGGAGGCTCGTGAGAATTACCCAGAGAACTCCTAAAAATTATCAGGCTCTCCTGAGATCAATCAAATCATAATCTCAGGGCAGGGACCCTGGAATGTCTATTTTTATAACTCCATGGGGTGATGTTAATGGTCAGCCAAGGTTGAGAACCACTGTTCTAGAGTGCTGGGCAGACACCATAATAAGCTTTTAAAAAGACATGCATTCACCTTTTTGGAAAAAAAAAAAATGTATTTTATTTTTGAAATCCTCCCTACTTTCAAGTCCCAAAGAATTGTCAACTCTATTATGGATCTTTTCCATCTGAAATAGCCTTGCTCTTTTGTGGACTTTATGACGTTTCTATTACAGCAATGACAGAAATAGCAATCTACAGTGCTTGAAGAAAGCAAGTCTCTTTAAAGCAAGTCACTTAGCCTGGTGACTCTCTCTGCCATACATTTTAATTAATTTATAACAAAATTGATATGAATTAAATTCTGTGCAATTAGAGTTTAAAATTTCACACCTAAACATTCAACTATATCCGATGCAGCATCTCTTTATCTCTGTGTCTATACTTACATTGATCTATATACCTATAACCTGATCTATATTAATATAGATATAAATATATAAATGTTGATATATGTATTTCTGTGGTATAAATCTTAAATATCCCCCCAACAGTCCATGTATTAAAGGGAAATGGGGAAACCTTTAAGAGGTGAGGCTTAGTGCAAGGTCTTACAGGTAAAAAGATATTGGGGCTCTAGCTTCTCCTCATCTCTTTCTCTTTCCTTCCCTGCCAAGTGGTGAAGGACTTCCTAGGTCATGCATTCATGCCATGATGTGCTATGCTGCCACCAGCCCAAAGTCATGGGTCTGATTGGTCCTGCATTGAAACTTCCAAAAGTATGAGCCAAAATAAAACTTTCCTCTTTGTAAGTTGGTTCTCTTAGGTATTTGTTACAGTAACATAAAGCTGACTAATACACATAATTAGCCAGTACAAACAAAAGGTGTGATTTGATATTATATCGGACTTTAAGTAAATATATTTCACTATAACAAATATTTTATATAAGTTATAATATTTCCTTAAGGTAGAAATGATGGAACTATGTCTCTTAAACATAATGGGTATTCATCAGTATTTTTTTCATGGTATCATTAACATCTCTTAAAAGAATATAAGTAATAAACCCTGGAAATTATGATGTGCTTATTGTTTTAGAATAATTGTCAGATAAGGGGAAAAGGGATTGAAGAAAGTAGGGGATAATTTTTGAAAAGAAAATGAAATTGAATGGGAAATAAAGATTCTGGTTTGAAATCTGACAAATAGTTTATGGCTGTTTTCTCTTTCATATTATAGTTTTCTCTCTTATAATTATGAAACTTAGATCAAGTAAGCATTATTCTCCACCATCTTCTTGAATGGAAAAAAAGAGGTTATGGATTATTGAGTTGTTGATTCTTGGGGAAATAAATATATATATACACACACACATTATATGAATATATACATATAATATGTATATATATGCCATATATAGCTATATATGACTAATCCAAAGTGAACGTCATAGTGAATGGGGAAAAAAAGAAACCATTTTCTCTGAAATCTGGAACAAGATAAGGACATTCACTCTCACCATTCCTACTCAAATAGTACTAGAAATTCTAGCCAGAGCAATTAGGCAAGAGAAGACAACAAAAGGGACAAAAATAGGAAAAGAAGAAATAAAATTATAACTCTTTGCAGATGATATGATCCTATAATTAAATTAAAAAAAAAAGACAGCTACTAGAGCAAATAAATTCAGCAAAGTATCAGGTTACAAAATCAACATATAAAAGAACTCAAAAAAAAACCCTTAATACCAAAAATAAATAAATAAATAACTCAATCAATAAATGGGCTAAGGAACTGAAGAGACACTTCTCAGAAGAAGTTATACAATCAATCAATAAATACATGAAAAAAATGTTCAACTTCTCTAGTAATTAGAGAAATGCAAATCAAAACTACTCATCAGACAGGCAATTATCAAGAATACAAGCAATAATAAGTGTTGACAAGGATGTGGAGAAAATGGTACACTCCTACATTGTTGGTGGCACTGCAAATTGGTGCAACCATTCTAGAAAGCAGTATGGAGATTCCTTAGAACATTTGGAATAGAGTCACCATTTGACCTAGCTATACCACTCCTCGATCTATATAAAAAAATCTTAAAAATCAGCATACTATAGTGACGCAGCCATATCAATATTTATTGCAGTTCAATTCACAATATCTAAATTGTGGAACCAACCTACATGCCTTTCAATGGATGAATAGACACAGAAACTGTGATATATATACACAATGGGATATTACTCAGCCTTAAAGAAGAAAAAAAATATGGCATTTTCAGGTAATTGGCTAGAGTTGGAGTATATTATGCTAAGCAAAGTAAGCCAATCTCCAAAACCAAAGCCCACATGTTCTCTCTGATAAGTGGATGCTGATCCATAATGGGGGGGGAGGGTTGGGGATTGGAAAGAATAGAGGAAGTATGACTGGGTGAAGGGGAGGGCATGAAGAGGAGGGAGAATGCGGGCAGGAAAGACAGTGGAACGAGATGGACATCATTACCCTACATACATGTATGACTACACATATGGTGTGACACTACATCATGTACAACCAGAGAAATGAAAAGTTGTGCTCCATTTGTTTACAATGAACCAAAATTCGTTATGTTGTCATATATACCTAATTATAATGAATAAATTTTTAAAAGGGACATATTAAATGAGATATTAAAAAATCAATAGCTTTTATATACACAAATAATAAATCTGCTGAGAAATAAATCATCAAAACAATCCCATTCACAAACAATATCCCCCCAAAACTAGGAATAAATTTAACCAAGAAGGTGAAAGACATGTACAATAAAAACTATAGAATGTCGAAGAAGAAACTGAAGACACAAAAATATGTGACTGTAATTGGGTAATGACAGATTCAAGTCAACAACCAAATCTCCCTTGCCCTGATATTGTATAACTCATGATTCCGCAAAGTGACTGAGAAACTCTTAGAGGACAATGTTGACATTGCCCTGACATTTTTACCAAATGGTAAAAGGAGGTCTGTGGGAAGTGCCTTTAAAAAAAAAAATGCCCTCAAAGAATTTAATTCACCCTGTCACCCCCATGAATCATCCATCATATGAAAATAAAAACCTTGCTAAGATTTGAAGATGATATCAGGATTAAAATGAAAAGAAATAAGAGAGAATGAGTCTATATTTGTGTATCTCACTGATATTTTTAAGCAAATATTTTACATGTGGTGGTACTTGCCTACTGAGAATTCAAAATTTTGCTAGTACACTGAGGGGCTAGAATTTTATTTTCTTTATTTCAAATATAAATATACACATGTGGTTGATGTTGCCCCACTGGAGAGTACAGCTGTGGGCTCTAACCTCCATTTAACCTTGTTTGAAGAACAGGAGGATATGGAGGAATTCCCCTTCCATTTGGGTATCTATAGTGATCTTCCTTATTTTGGAAACCAAATGTGTCTTCCTATAATTTCTTTTTTTCTTTTTTTTGTTTTTTTTCTTTTTTTTATTGGTTGTTCACAACATTACAAAGCTCTTGACATATCATATTTCATACATTAGATTGAAGTGGGTTATGAACTCCCAATTTTTACCCCAAATGCAGATTGCAGAATCACGTCGGTTACACATCCACAATTTTACATAATGCCCTATTAGTAACTGTTGTATTCTGCTACCTTTCCTATCCTCTACTATCCCCCCTCCCCTCCCCTCCCATCTTCTCTCTCTACCCCATCTACTGTAATTCATTTCTCTCCTTGTTTATTTTCCCATTCCCCTCACAACCTCTTATATGTAATTTTGTATAGCAATGAGGGTCTCCCTTCATTTCCATGCAATTTCCCTTTTCTCCTCCTTTTCCTCCCATCTCATGACTCTGTTTAATGTTAATCTTTTCTTCCTGCTCTTCCTCCCTGCTCTGTTCATAGTTGCTCTCATTATATCAAAGAAGACATTTGGTATTTGTTTTTTAGGGATTGGCTAGCTTCACTAAGCATAATCTGCTCTAGTGCCATCCATTTCCCTGCAAATTCCATGATTTTGTCATTTTTTAATGCTGCGTAGTACTCCATGGTGTATAAATGCCACATTTTTTTTTATCCATTCATCTATTGAAGGGCATCTGGGTTGGTTCCACAGATTAGTTTTTAGCTCAGATTTTCTGAAACCACACAAGACAGTTAAATTCTCCTTTGACTCTGAATACATTTCTTAATCTAGTATTTTATTTCCCAGTCCAGGTAGTAACTTTTTTTTTTTTTCTGTAACAGGGTTTGAACTGAGGGGCAGTTAACCACTGAACCCAATGTCCAGCCCTACAGTAGTAGTTTTGTCATCTATCATTTCTCCACTCTCATTCTTGACTCTAGTCCATAAACCACACTGAGTGCCTCCCCCATCCAAATTCAGGTGTTGAAGCCTCAACACTCAATGGACTGTATTTTGGAGAAATTATCTAAAGAGGTAATTAAGGGTAAATGAGATCATAAAGGCAAAGCCCAATCCAATAGGACTGGGTTTCCTTAATAGAAGAGGAGGAGGCACTAGGAGTTATGAGCACAGAGGAAAGACCAGAACAGGGCACAGTGAGAAGGCAGCTGGAACAAGCCAACACGAGAGCCTCAGGAGAAGACAAATCTTGACAGAGCCTTGGTCTTGGATTCTAGTCTCCCGTCCATTGAAAACTAATCTATTGTGTAAGTCACTGAACTTGTGGCATTTTCTTAATGGCAGACTGAACAAACTATCATACTTTGACTTCATCTTTTTTAAATCAGGAAGATGTGATTGGAAACTTGTCTCCTTATTTGCATACAGTATGTTCTTGAAAATATTAAGCCTAGTTTTGAATTCCATAAGATAGGTATAGCAATATTAACTATCTCGCACTTGGTTTATGAGGAATAAGAAATGTACATGGCTAGTAAATGGCATGTAACAGGTAGTGAAATTTTATTTCCCTCTCCCTTAAGGTTGATATGTAAGTGAGATCCAGAGTTCCATGTACACTGTTAAATGAATTTGACCAAAAGCACAAAGGACACCTCCTAATAGTTGACCTGATACATTGATATTATTGTAGGAAACTGTTATTTTTCCCTCAGTGAGAGGGAGAAAGAGAATTGCTTCGGTAACAAGTTTGATGTCCCAAAACTTTCGCTGAGAATAGGCATTGCAGGATTTATTGAAGTCATCTTGTCTTCCACGTTCAGATACTTGCTGTTCTGACTGCAATCATTTGTTATCTACAGGACTACCACTCTAACTGTGGGGGAAGAAAAGCAGTTTTATATCAATGCCCCACAGATAGCTTATTCACTTGCCCCCCAGAAATGGTTCATTACTTTTAAGAGGGAAGAGTGGCTGAAAAATGTGTAGGTTTCCACAGATGGTCTTTTTGAAACTATAAACTGCTCTACCTGGGCATAAAACTACACATCAAAAAGGAAACAACAGAATTCTTTTGAAGTATGGGACAAACACTTATTTGAACTACATTTATGAATGCATTAAACACATTAGATATAAAGATATAATGGTATGGGTGTATGTGTATGTAAATAAAATGGTATATATTATATGTATATATGTATATGTGTGTGTGTATAATTCTATACCATTATATATTATATATACTATTGTATCTATATATAACATGCTTGAACATAATGTATATATACTATATATATGATGTACATAACATTCCATGTTATATGCATCATATCTTTATATAAAATGTTTAAACTTAATGCATTTTTGTATATATAGTGGCATATATATATGTACACACACACACACACACACACACACACACACATATATATATATATATATATATATATATATATATAAAATTTTGGAGAGTTCAGACCAATTGGAGGCTAATAAAATATTTTGAAAAAATAAATTACAACTAATAAACAGCTTGATTGTCATTGTTATGTAATTTATAAATTATATATTCAATCTCTAAGCACATTTTTCATCCTAATAGCTTGTCTTCTTTTCAGACTTAATTTAATTTTCACAAAATGTAAATTATGAATGATATCAGTAACCAGCAAATAGTTTAACATAATGTAGCCCTTATTCAAAATATTTCCTCTTGGAAGCATACAGGTGATAAAGCATTGTCTGCCAAATATTTTTATGCCAAAAATTAATTCATTTTTCATGTTTATTGAAGACATTTATAATACCAATTTTATCTCTTTATTAATAAGGTAAAATCAGTCTCACCATATTGAACAAATTATTTTTCAATCTTTTATTTATTTAACAAGTCACTATAAGCATGATGTAGTGGGGATATGTCAGTGAAACATGCAAACATGGAATCTTCCCCTATGATTCCACAAATTGCACACCTTACTCAGGGAGGAGAGAGTGGAGATAGCAATTTTTTTTTTTTTAAGTTGCCTAGTACTGCAAAGAACACATTAAGACAGGCATAGGGTTAAACATATTGTGCTACCCAAACTATTATCTTGGAAAAAAGGCATCATTAAGAACCAAAGAAACGTAATTTTTCTTTTCTTTTTTTTTTTTGTACCAGGAATTGAACCCAGGGATACTTAATCACTGAGATATATCCCTATCCTTTTTTTTATATTTTATTAAGCTTTAAACTCGCGATCCTCCAGCCTCAGTCTCCCAAGTTGCTGTGATTACCAGTGTGCACTACTATGCCAGGCCATGGGTGCTCATTCTAACAAAAGATTTTTTTTAAGAGAGAGAGAGAGAGAGAGAGAGAGAGAGAGAGAGAGAGAGAGAGAGAGAGAGAGAGAGAGAGAGAGAGAGTTTTTTAATATTTATTTTTCAGTTTTCGGTGGACACAACATCTTTATTTTATTTTTATGCAGTGCTGAGGATAGAACCCAGTGCCCTGCGCATGCCAGGCGAGAGTGTTACCGCTTGAGCCACATCCCCAGCCCCACAAAAGATTTTAATAAATGAAAATTGAGTGTAGAGAACTATCCCTATTGTGCTCACAACTTTTCTGAAGATTGAAAATGTTCTAAAATAAAAAGTTTATTACTAAATCGTAATTACAAGGATTAATGAAGGAGCAACATGGTTACTATAGCATTGGTTTTATTTTTCTCACATTTCCCAAGAAATACACAAAGTAAGAGAAACAAAATGATAGTAGTAATAGTAGTAGTAGTAGTAGTAGTAATTAGTAGTAATAGCAGAAAAACTCTTAAAATTTAGGGGGAAATATCCCTGTGCAATGTGTACAAGAACATATAATAGCAAGAGTAATAAGAACTATGTGGGTAAAAGCCCATTGAACTTGCCCAGTGCTGGAACACAGGATACCCACTCTCTCCATCATTTCTAACTCACAGCTCACAGTTCTCAGTAAGGAGCCCTTCTTTGGCTAATGAGTACATGTTCACCTCATTTCTTTTCCATGGAAGTTCCTTTTGTAATACCTCAGCTTGCTCCTGCATAGCATAACAATCTTAAACATTTGTTATTTGTATTGGAACTTTCAAACTCTTCTCTTCCTGTTCTTTATAAAATACATAATAAATTACCCTTGTTAAACTCTTGTGTGTAACTATTCTTATGTGTAGGTCTCTTTAGAGCCCTACAATAATTAGATTAATAAATTTATCCTGGTCTATTCTTAACATTGAATGAAGGCACCATCTGTTAAAAGAGGTAAATTTATATGGACTTCAATAGCTTTATTTAGGTATAGTTATACTGCCACAAACAGTGTATGTAAATGTATATTTATGTGTAGCTACATTGATCTGAAACTGTTTATATTTACATATAAAACCATCACCAAAGACAAGATAATGAATAAATCCAATATCACCATAAGCTCTCATTTCAAATTCATCATTGTTATCCATTCCCCCTTGTGACAGATGACTAATCTGCATGTGTCACTCTGTTATTTTCTATTTTCTGGGATCCTATATATGAATGTAATCATACAGATTGTATTAGTTTGTATGACTCCTCTCTCAATATCATTATTCTAAGATTCATCTATGTTCATATTTCAGTAATTCGCTATTTCTCATAGCTATTGATGGATATTTAGGTTCTTCTGGTTTGGGGCTATTGCAGTTAGAGCTGCTATCAATCTGCTTTAGTATCACTTAGATAAATAACTCAAGAGTACTAGGGCTGGAACACAAGGAAGACATGCATTGAATTTTTTAAAAACACTAACAAATTAATTTCCTAGGATGTATATCACTTGTTATTTCCTCCAGTAAAACATAGAATTATTATTTTTCTAAATCCTTGGCTACTCTTGATATGTTCAAAATTTAAATTTTCGGAATATTAAACATATTCAGTAGTATCTCTTTCATGTTGACATCTACCTGATTCTCATAATTAACAATACTGAACTTTCCATGCGAATATTTGTGATTTCTGTATGTCTTTTATTAGGGACTAGGTCCAAATTTTTGCATTTTGGTTGAATTTTGAGAGGCTTTTACACATTATATATGCAATTTCTTTATGGTATTTGTTAATATTTTCTTTCAACTTGTTAATGATCTAATGTTTCATAAAAGGATCATCAAAAAGTATACATTTTGAAGAAGCCAGGTTTTCCTTTATGAATTGTTTTTGTGCAATATTATTTAAAAACCTCCCTGTTGGTGGGGATAGATATATTTAATCAAATTTTCACAATACAAAATATATACATGTATAAAAATATCACATGAAAGTGCATTAATTTTCACAATTCTATGCTCTGTGTATTAGTTAAATATAAACATAAATTAGATGAAAAATATTAGACTGAGAAAATCAAAAGTAAAACACTTTCTTAAACAAGAAGCCATAAGGATTTCTTCTTTGCTTTCTTCTACAGATTTCATAGTTTTAGGCTTTACATGTAAATCAATAATGGATTTGGAATTAGATTTTGTATGCCAAGTGAGGTAATAAAGTTTTCCATGTCTGTATGCTGAGTATTTCAGTGACATTTGTTTAAAACATTTTTTCTCCACTGAAGAATCTTTGTTTATGATTAATCCACCAAGTATAAGTGGGTTTATGTATGGAAACTAGTAATGTGCCTTTTATTGCTATATTATCTGAACACTAATAGTACATTTTCTTGACTACTAACTTCAGAATATGTCTTAGATTGAATGAATGCAAGTCTCATAAATTTGTCATTCTTATTAAAAACCACTATTTGATCCAACTAGCCCACTCGGTCTATACCCAAAACACTTAAAGTCAGTATTCTATAGTACTGCAGCCAAATCAATGTTTATTGCACCTCAATTCACAATAGCTAAACTAGATGCCCTTCAATAGATGAATGGATAAAGAAACTGTGATTGATATATATATATATATATATATATATATATATACACACACACACACACACACACACACATACACACATACAATGGAATATTACCCAACATTAAAAGAATAAAATTCTGGTATTTGCTGGTACATAAATGGAGTTGGAGAAAATCATGCTAAGTGAAGTAAGCCAATCCCCAAAAAACAAAGGCCAAATGTTCTCTCTTATAAGTGAATCCTGCCTCATAATGGCTGAGACATGTAAAAAATGGAGGTGCTTTGATGGGGCAAAGGGGAGGAAGGGGTAAGAAGGGGGTTTTGGGGCAGGTAAGATGATGGAATGAGATTGACATCTTTACCCTAGGTACATGTATGACTGACTGCACATATGATGTGATGCTACATTGTGTACAACCAGAGAAATGAAAAGTTGTGCTGCAATTGTGTACAACGAATCAAAATATATACTGCTGTCATATATGCCTAATTAAAATAAATAAGTTAACTTAAAAAAAAGTCATGTTAGATTCTGAGTTCTTTGAGTTTCCATGTGGAATGTAATAGAATCAGGTTGTTATTTTCTACAAAAGTACTCTGCAGGGATTTTGAAATTATATTAAATTTATACTTAGTTTTGAGAGTACTCACATATCAATGTTGAGTCTCCTGATCCAGGGAAATGTTATATACTTCTACATTAATTTAGTCATTGTTTTTTTTATTTTAATCTCAAAAATATTTTGTACTTTTCAGTGTACCAAAATGTAGGAGGTTTGTCAAATTGATCCCTGAATATTCATAAATTTAATGTGATTATAAAGCAATTTTCAATGACTGGTGTTTCTATACCAGTGTATAGAAATATAATTGATTTGGGGATATTTATATTATATACTACAATGTTGCTAGATTCACTCATTAGTCTTATTCCTTTTCTTTTTTTTTAGATTTGTTAGGATTTTCTCCTTAAAAGATTACATTGACTGTAAATAAAAAGATATATATCTAAATTTCAGAAATTGATTACTTTTACTTCTTTTTAATACCTTATTACATTGACTAGAATTTCATTACCATATTGAATAGATGTTGTTTGGGGGAACAAGCTATTTTCTTTTACTATTAATATATAATGCTATCTGCAAGTACTTTTCAGGATATCTTTTATCTGGTTAAAGACATTTCTTATTATTTTTAGCTTATTGATATATTTTCTTAAGAATTGATGTTAGATTGTGTTGAATGTTTGTCTGTATCAACTGAGATGATGTTATGATATGCACTTCTCCCCCAAGTTTTTAATACTGTTGTCATATGTGTTAGGGCATTCTACGTCGTGGTTATTAAACACTACAATCTATTGTTACTAGTTTTGCTTTTAGGAGATAATTATCTTTCAAGTAGATTTAAATAAGAAAAGGTCTTTGCATTTATTCCTGTAGTTCCCAATTCTAATGTTCTTCATTTACTTATGTATGTCCAGATTTCTTTCTGATTATCATATCCTTCATCCTAAAGGACATCCCTTATCTGTTCCTGCGGTGCAAGTCTGCTGCTGATAGATTCTTTTAATTTTCCTAAGGCGGAAATACCTTATTTCATCTTTGTTTTTGACAGGTATTATCTCTAGCTATAGAATCTTAGGTTGTCAGGTGTGTGTATGTGATTTTTCCTTCTCCTTCAGCATTTTAAATATGTTATTCCATTTTTCTTTTTCTTCAACTCATATACATTCCTGGTAAGGAGCATGCCCTTATTCTTAAATCATTCCTCTCTATATATCTTTTTTATCTCTGATTATTTTTAAGATTTTTCTCTTTACCTTTATTTAAGCAAAGTGTTAACATTTTGTATTGGTATAGAATTCTTTATAGTTCTTTGTTGATGGAGCTCTTTTAATCTGCTGCATTACAGTTTTCATCAAATCTGAAAATGTTTCTGCCATTATTTCTGCATTTCTTTTTATGTTTCACTTCCTTTCTTCTTCTTCAGGAATTCTAATTGCACAACTAGTAAACCACTTGAGGTTGTCTTACTGCTCAATAATTCCTGTCTGTTTTTCCATTATTATATTTTCTGTGTGTATCATTGCAGATAATTTTATTGCTATGTGTTCAGTTTCACTAATCTTTTCCTGCAATATTTAATCTGCATTGGAATGACACACACATGGAATTGTAAATCCATTCACTTTATTTTCATCTCAAATATTTTTTAGTGTCTGCATAATATTGAACCATAATCAATATTTCCCCTACCTTCTTCTTCATATGGGATAAAATTCTGTTAATTGAGTGGCTTTGTTTACTGAAACTACAATCTGTCATGTCTGCATCCATTTTAATTGGGCAAATTTTCCTATCATTCACCTGTAATCTCAGCTACTCAGGATTGCAAGTGCAAGCAAAAGCTGGTATGAGCAACTTTCCCCTTGTCTCCAAATAAAGGCTTAAAAAAAAAAAAAAGACTGGGCATATAGTTCAGTGGTAGAGTGCTTGCCTAGCAATTGTGAGAACCTGGCTTCAATACCCAGTGCAGCCGAGACATCTGAATCATTCTGAGTTGTAGTTCCCTGAGTTTTTTGCATTATAATATTCCAAACACTATAGATTTCATCCTTTTGTCATGGTGGGTATTCTTGTTTTTCCAAAAATATTTTAATTTCACCTGGGATACAGTAAAGATACATGAAATAATTTTTACTTATTTGATATTGCTTTTAAACCTTCTTGGTGTGTTTTCTGATAAGTCATGGCTTAGGAGAGTTTCAAATATGCCTGGTGGGAACAGAAGGTATTTCCAACCTTACACTAATCAATACACAGTAATAGTCATGGGGGACCCTGTATGAATAGCCACCACTCTCGACTTACAGCTCTTTCTTTCCTGTTATTCACTTTGCAAATTATAGTCACTTTGGCTTCCCTAATTTATAAGCCATTTCCTCCTCTCAGGGAATGACAAGAGAGCTAAACATAGCTGAGAAAAGATTAGAAATAAGAGGGAGGTGGGGTGGAAAGAAACAACAGAAATGAGCTAAATTAGAAGGAGCAGAGTAGCAAATAGTTAACAGAAAATCTACAAAGAAAATAGAGGATGAATGAGAGGGAAAAGGAAAAAAAAATCAAGTGGAAATAAGATGATAAAATGAATATTTAAAAAATGAGTAGATGAAGAAGAAAGGCACAGATGATCAGGTATGTTATTATATCAAACACAAAAGAAACTTAATACAACAGAATGCATAACTACCTGTGCACACGCACACACGCGCACACACACACACACACACACAAACTCACACTGCTGAAATGCTATTAACTAAAGTCAAAGAAAAGTTTCTAGACTTAATATGTAAACTTCCATATTGCAAGGGAATACTCGGGTGAAAAAAAATCAGAGTAGGGTCAATGGTCAGAACCATTTTCATAGAATTATTAAGTTTTAAAGAACTACAACACCCTCAGTGCATCTAAACAGAAAGTACAAATTACTTCAAGAAGAGAAAAAGTCAGACTGATGTCAGATTATTTTTTAAACTGCACTCTATTTCAGGAGACATCAGGGTAATATATTTAAGATACTGAAGGTATGAAAATGTAAAGCAAGAATTTTATATCCAACCAAGCTGGTCATCAATAATAAAATCCATAGGAAAGCTGTCATAAATGAGGAAGAATACAAAGGATGCTGTTATGGGGTTTTCTCAGTGGCTCTAAGA
The DNA here is from genome assembly GCF_964194105.1 of Spermophilus citellus. Classification (NCBI taxonomy): domain Eukaryota; kingdom Metazoa; phylum Chordata; class Mammalia; order Rodentia; family Sciuridae; genus Spermophilus; species Spermophilus citellus. Next base: position 46,084,025 of record NC_138200.1, on the reverse strand, counting down.
GATTCTAAAGAGCAATTTGAGATGCTTCTTCCAATAAATAAGCTGAGAACCTGTATCATAAAAACAGGTGGCTGGTATGTTTTCACCATAGGAAAAATGCCCAAGTCCAAACTGGCCAAACAATAAGAGAGGGAAGTATGTGGGTTAACACAGATCCTTGTCTATGACAGTTAGCTGTTTTGCATCATCCTACAATTGAATTGCCATTTAAGAAAATATCTTCTATCACATTTGGAAAATCAGCTAAGTGTCCTGTAAACGGTAGCATAAAAAGAGAAGTTATGAGATCACATACAAGAGGGAATGAAAGTTGGTCTACCTGACAAAGAATGAGTAGGAGAGATATGGTTCAAAGAGGTGGAAAAGAGTGTTACTGCAGAAAGAGCAATAAATGTAAAGCTTTGACATGCAATATGTGGCATCCTTATGGAAATAAGAAAATACTGAGTATAAAGGGAGAACACCATGGGATTTTTGTGGACAAAGAGGTAGACAGTAGCCAAGTCGATAGCAATATTGAAAGAAATGTAAGAGAATGTGCGTTTTATCTTAGGAAAATGCAAAATAAAGACATTTGAATGGCAGTGAAAAAATTAATTCTATGTTAGCAATTATAAATTTAGATACTATATTAAAGAGTGAGAACTTGTAATGGACAGTCTTTTTGGTAAGAAATCAAACCAGAAGAGTTCTGGGGGACTTGGAAGGGTAGTTACACTGACAATGGAAAACACATTAGCTCTTTTAAGAGATATTCAACAAGAATCCATTCAAACTAGTGAAAAACTGAATGTGAATAGTGAATGAGTATGAGAATGTAAAAAGTAGCATTTTCCTGATGTTGAGTAGCAGTTGAAAACCAAAGATAGCTGGCCATTCTTTTGGTCCCTGTGTTTTTTATCAAGATTAAATACACAAAGACCCTAAGATAATACACCATGTGATGATGTACCTAATCTACTCCTCTAAACTGAATACTCACAAACATATTGGATTACATTGGGTTCTTAGATTTCTGAACTATAAAAACTCCTTCTGGAACTCAGTGGTAAATCTCTTGCGTAGCATGGTGCAAGGTCCTGGGTTTAATCCTTACCACTGAGAAAAAATAAACAACACAAATGTCTCATACCTCCAGGATTAGTCCTGGATTATTTATCTGAATAAACATATTATATACATCTATATCAGTAAGTTCTTTATGTGAAAAAAATAATTAATCTACATGATTACCTGATCTTCAGGCTATTGTATCTAAGTGCCTACCATAGTTCCTGGAACATAATAAATATCCAATAAGAATTTGTTGAATTAATTAACTAGTTGTCTTACTAATAAATATACACAACAGGTTACGATGTCCAGTGCATTACATCTCTAGTATTACTACATGATATGAAAATCATTTATTGTCAGTTATATTTATTAGTTTTGTATTGCTGCTGTAACAAGTTTCACACTTCAATGACTTAAAACAATGCAAACTCATTGTCTTAGAGTTATGTTTCAAGTCTAGTATGAGTGCTCTAGAGGATGTAAGGGATAATATGTTTCTCACTCAGTTTGTTGCCAGAGCTCAGTATTTTTCAGTTGTATGACTGAGATCCATATTATTTTGCTAGTTAAGAACTATACTAACTTTCCAACAAGCTGCCATGCTCCTAGACCCATAACCAATTTCCCTCTTCTTCAAAGCCCTTAATAGTGGGTCAACCCATTTTCTCAAATCCCTCTTTATCTTTTACCAAATATCTTTCTAACTCCAAACTCTGAAGATACTTTACTTTATATGGCTCATTAACTAAATCTGGCTCACCATGAAAATCAAGGAGAATCTCCCTCTCTCAAGCTCCTAAAACTTAAATATATCTACAAAGTCCCTTTCACCTTGTAAGATATCATTCACATAGAATTTGCTGAATTGACATCTTTGGGAGTCATTATTCTGCCTACCTCAAATATCTATGAAAATTCATGAAATTGCTTTATAATTATAATTGGATGTGCTTTATTTAAAATGCACAGGAAAACTACTTTTCCCTCTAGCACTGCAACAAATAATCTTTTTACGAATGACATAAAAATGGGTCAAGGTACTAGGTTGCATAAAAAATTTATAATGTATCTTTAAATACTTGAGTTGTCCTGATCAAAATAAGGCATAGATATTATGAAGGTTCTGGAAATCTGAGAAGAGGAAAATAGATCTAGAATCATCTAGCTAAAGTTCTTTATTATAAATTAGCAGTCTAATGGTGGGTGAATATATCTGCATGGTTCTAATTGTTTTTTTGCCTATTTTCCTTCACTGAATTTTTCCTTACTTCCAACTCCCCTTCTCCTTTTCCAGGCATAATGCATTCTGCAGTGTATACAAGTCTTCTTCATATCCACACCCAATGTCCCTAGAGTGGCTGGCATATATTTGTATAGTACAAGCCAATAGCACCCTACACTCTTTAAAAAATGATGTCTGTGTAACAAAGATATTTTCAACAAACATCATTGCTATTTCTTTGTGAGTAGCATGAGAAATATAAAAAATATTAGTACCAACATAAAGAATATTGTGCTACCAATACAAACAGAAATAATATTGTACTACTATGATTTTCACCAAAAAATACTTTTAAAAAGCTGACATAGAATTAAACAAAGCAATCTGTATAAACCCTCTAGGTTATAAAATAATTCTTCCAGGAGAGAACTGGGAATGAAGTTCGGTGGTAGAGTACTTGCCTAGAATGTGCAAGGCCTGGGTTCAATTTCTAGTACCATAAATAGATTTTTAAAAATAAATCAATCAATCAGTCTGCTAGGTGGATATGATTATTTCTTATTTTCACAATTAAAGGTACTAGGATTAGACAAATTCACCAAATAAACTGTAAAACATATTTAGTGAATGCCAGATGTTGGGATTTTTACTCCGAGTTCTCTAACCACATCACAGAAGGTTTTCTCTTCCGTCTTTCTTGTCCTATACAATCTTTGGAAAAATATATGGGCATACTACAGAAAGAAAGCATATTACATTAGTCTTCTAGAACTGCTATAACAAAGTACCACCACAAACTGAGTAGCTTGATATGTTAAAAACATATTCTTCCAGCCCTCTGGAGACTAGACTAGAATTTTAGACTTCCTAAAAGTCTAAAATTGAGGCAGTGGTAGAACTGATTTGTTCTGAGGGCTCTGAATGGAAACAAGTCCTATCCCTCTCTCTTAAACTCTGGTTCAGCTGTCACCCCTTGGCATCTCCTCGCTTATGAATACTTCATTCCAATCTCTTCTCCTATTTCACGTGACATTTCCCTTGTGTTTCTATCTTCCCATAGACTGAATTTTTGGAAGGGTACCAAGCACATTGCAATAAAGATAATCTTGTGCCAGGATTATTTCATCTTCAATACATTTGTACTGACTCAGTTTACAAATAAAATCTCATTTTGAGCTACTGAGAAGTAGGACTTCAACATGACTTTCTTGGGGGACACAGTCCAAACCCTAGCAGAAATAGTACTATCTGAAAATAGGAAGTGTTCCCCAAAAAGCCTCACAGAGCCAAGCCAACATGATAACACCTTAAAATATGGTTAATCTTTACAAAATACATCATGAAAATAAATAGGCCTTTGGCTTTAAGAAGAAAGGTTATTTTTGAGCAGCAGTTCTTTAATGCAATGCTTATATTTTATTAATAATTAATAAATGATTAATGCAGATTGCTTTCTTCCAAATAAATTATCAGAATGTGTTATAACAGATGTGAATAAATCATGGGCTCTGTTCATGAGTTGTCTGCACAAATGTCAAGAGTAAAATATATTATATTTAAATATTAGTTATGTGTGTGAAATATAGACAAGAACTCAGTTGTAATATATTAACCACTATTCCTATCAATGAGTTATTAATTATTGAAATTCACCATGTTATGAAATGACTTTCTGGATGTTTTATTGTTTAAATCATGAATTGATACTGATTTAATTTCTCTTTTTCATTTAGTGGTATATAATTGGATTGGAAAAAACATCATCCATAACAATTAGAGATAATCTAAAACATCCTCAATACAGTAAAAAAATCATCCATTCTTCTTATTATTAAGAAATGTAGTTGTTTGTTCAAATGATTTTCAATCATTTTCTTAATGGAAATACTGTTTGTATGATGAAAATAAACTAGCAGAATTATCATCATCTGATCATCATTATCATCATCATCATCATCAATCCCTCAAAATTATTTCAGTGCCAATTTTGTGCCAAGCAATAAGAACAGTGCTCTAAATTATTTCATTTCAACCTTTAAACAATCTTAAGAATTAGCTATTTTTGTGCTTCCCATTTTATGTACAAAAAAATTTAAAAAAAATACCAGCACTTAGTTAGCAGGTAAGGGCCAGGATTAAAATTCAAAAATTTAAGTTAAAGTTAAAATTAAATTAAGATTAAAATTCTAGAGACAATACGTTTTTTTTTTTTTTTTTATATTCCAGGAGGTAACAGTTGGTAATGTAACTCAGAAAAATTCTATTTGAGCACCATGATTCATTCATACTCTTGGGGTTTGATGTTCCCCACCTGCAACCTGAAAATATTGAGAGTAATGTCTAACATGTGTGTAATGCATACAAAAACCAGTTCTCAGTGACTTACATATATTAACTCATTTAATTATCAAAATAACAAACTAGGGTAGATCTTACACTCTTGCTTTACACATCACAAGTTTGATACACAGTAATCTTACGTGATTTTTTTCAAGGTTTCATGATATGGAGTTGGACAAAAATGTGAAACCAAATTCTGGATGCTCGTTTTCAGGTCCTAATAATTATACTCCACTATCATATGTATTTATGAATGCCTATACATATGTGTGTGTGCATGGATTTATATAAAAAATCTCCACTCTCTCCAAGCTCTAAGCTGTCATTTCTATGTGACTCTTTGTTTCATGTCCCAAGAACATTTCAAAGTAATTGGTACTCCAAAGTCTTGCAAACAATAAAAAGAACAGCTTTTGTCAATTGGAAAATATTAACTAAGCTCTGAAAATTATGTTTTAATAATGATGAGAAAACAAGGATGAAGAATATGGCTAGTCCATTCTCTCCATAATTATTTCCAACATACTCTTCTATTCTTATCTCCCACCAGACTTTGCATGACTTCCAGACCCCAGTTGTCCCAGCTTCTCGAAAGGTAAATTCATGCTTCTTGCCTTTTCCTGTGGCCATAGTACCTTGGCTATAAATTAGAAAATGCCAAATTCTAATATCAAAGGGAGTAAACTGGAGAGCCTAGAAACATGAGAAGGGCAAAATGGTATCATAAAATAGAAATAATGAATGAATTATCATTTGTAATGTCTTTTGGTCTGAAAGTGGTATTTCAATTGGGTATTTCCAATTGCTTTTCTTAATATTCGTTCATCATAGGTTTAATTAACAATAGTCACGTGACTGAGAGTATAGCTGTGCCTCAAATCCACTTCCTCTTCCTGGATTTACAACTATTCTACATTTACCCTCTACTCTGTTCATCCTGTAACTAGTTCATGTAATATAAGCAGAATTGATATTAACTATGACCAGGAATAGCTCACAAAATTCTACATGTATCCCTGAAATTATTTACTCCTCTCCTGGGAAAGATGGGCTTGGAACTGTCAGGGATCCCATTGGGACAAAGGATTGCAGATGTGGGCCTTAACTCGTAGCTTGTTAGCTATTAAAAGCATAATGTGTGCTTTTCCCTGTGCTCTCACCTTCACTCATGGCTTATTAGCTATTAGGAGCATGATATGTACCTTTTCCTGCCCTCTCAGTCACTAACTCTCAAACAGTCTCATCCGCCTTAGAGACTAGGGGTATCATGAAATCCAGGATTCCCCGGCCATCACTCTCCAGAGACAAGCAATGCAAAGGATAAAACTGATGAGGAGTCACCTAAACAGTAAATTCCCAGGCCCTGGGTAATTTGTCATAGTTTGTGTTTTCATCCAGTCCCCACCCCATGTGTTTTCTTAACAGCTACAACTCATCCTTATAAGAATGCACAGATGTTTATAGAGGATGCCACATCCATACGAGAGGTGTACATGTGGTACCTGGGGACTGGCCAAGGTCCCTTCCTTCAAGGTTAATGTTCTTGGCTTCCTGGGGAAAAAACACCTTTTGAAAGGTACATAGAACAATTAGTATTCCCAAACTCTAACCCACTCGTACCATCCTTTCACATGAATAAAACCAGCTCTATCTTTTGACCTAGCTGCCTCTGTGTCCCTTCTTCTTAAAAAGAAGTCCCATTGCAGTGTCCTGTTCTTGTCATAGTTGTGCCTGTGTTCCTCTGATAGAGAGAACAAGAACCTGTGAGCCAGAAACAGTCCTGCTGAAAAGTGATACAGTCACACGAAAGAAGACACCCTATACTCTCAATTGACTGCTTGGAGTTGACTTACCTACTGGTTTTCATTTTTGATGAACAAAAATAAACTTCTCTTATGTTTGAACATACATATCTTTTAGAGGCAATTGTTACTGTTACTCTAAATAAAACATAAAATAAAATAAATAAATAAGTAGTCATTGAGATATGCTTGGGGGAAATAGTTGTTCTCTCTAGTTTGCAGCTAGCTAAGTTTCTGCCTGTGCAGTTTTCTGCAAACCTTCAAAGCCTTAGCACATTTCAATCTTTACTTGGGTCCACTAAACTTCAGGATAATTCTAAAAATATATTTAATTTTTCCATTTATGTTTTCTGTCTCCTCAGTCTGGTATGTTCCTTCTTAAAATCTTTTAATATTTCTCCTCTCTCTCTCTCTCTCTCTCTCTCTCTCTCTCTCTCTCTCTCTCTCTCTCTCTTTTGCTTCCAAGTATCCTTACAAGTATCAGAGAGATGACACAATCTGGCAGCACAAAAGTTGGCTGTATTGCTTTGTGGTTATATGCTCTGGCTCTAGAGCTGGGCTGTCCAAGTTGGAAGCCACTAGCCCCATGAGGCCATTTTCTCATTTAGAGTAGTCATATTTGTGTGCTCAATAGCTACTTGATTCTTGGGTCTACCATATTGGATAGTAGATTATCAACATTCCTGTTATCAGAGATGGTTGTATTAAGTATAAGTACCCTAAAGGAAGACATACTACCATAAACTATTGACTTTGACTCTCCTTGCCTCTGTTTCCCACAATAGCTCAGATAGCTTTGGAATTAAATGAGACATTACATGTAAAATATGTAAAATGGTTCCTCGTTGACTATTAATACTCAAAAATACTTTGCTATTTTTTTTTGTCTCTAAGCACATATTGCAGTTTCCATAAGATTTTTCTAACCACCTGAACCTCAAATCTAACTGTCATGAGCAAGCTGTGTCATTGACATAAACCAAACATATTTTTCTCTTTCCACAGTAAATTCACAGGCTACACCACGTTCCTCAGTGACAGTTCACTAAATATTTGTGGGTTGTCAACTGGTAGTCATAAGCCAGGCAAATGCAAGTTCTTATACACTAATCATAATTTCTAATATCTGTAACACTCAAGTCACAAAAGACACTTATTCAATTATGTAACAGAAAGGCTAAGAAAAGCTTAAGGCAGCCACAACAGTTCAGGACACTGAACCTAGAGCAAAGGCAGAGAGCTGATACTGATACACTTGTTCAAGCCACAGAGATACCCAACCCGCAGGAACTTCTTCTGGGCCAAGGTCCAGACAGATAGCAGTTTCAGACTGTAAGTTTGGAATGTCAGCTTGAGAAGTCAGCTTGAAGAGGCTGTGTATGGTCATCAAAAGCAGGAAAGCTACACTCCACTGAAGCCAAAGGAGAGAAATTTGCACATTCATCACAGGGGTGATTTTACTGGGCAAAGTGTCCGGCAAGTGACTAGCTGACAGGGTCAGGGTGATGCTGTGTGCAATCTTGGGATGGTCCTCTTTTTATGGGCCCTGTATGAGGGAGTTGTTGCACTGGATGGTCTGGTGTGTCCTATAATCTCATGAGCCTGGTTGTTCAAATATGAGTTCATTATATACATGCATCCATAGGCTTCTGATTATCTTAATAAATTCTCAGGAGGTCATTTAATTGATCAATTAATTAAACAACTAATTTATTTATCAGTTGTGCCAAGAAGTTGGTTGATTACTTGTATAAATAAGATATAGAGTCGTTCCACCTCAGCACTTAAATTTAAAACGGAATAACTTATGGCAAACCACTGCTTTATAAAATGGATAATACAGGCTTCGGTGTAGCCTGAAAGCTGCTGTTCTGTACATCCTGGAGTAACTCCAAGCAGGACAGAGTCTGCCCTCCACACTAACTTGCAATGTCTAACACCCCTTATACCCTGTTCTCATCTTATCACTTTCTTTTTCCTTGGATGTGACAATCTCAAAATTAAAAAAAAAATGGCTGGGGATGCAGTTCAGTGGTAGAGCACTCCTGGGTCCCATCAACAGTACCACCACCAAAAAAAAAAAAAAAAGATTGGGGGGGGAGAAAATACGAGAATTAACCCAGGGTAAGTAAGAATTACAGGGGAGGAGAGGGGAAGAAGACCAGGAAACACTTGCCTCATTTTGCCATTTTGCACAGAAACCAAAACTCCACATAAATTTCAACAGATATAATTACCATGTGACCCAGAGTCTCTTTCTAGTTCTCAGATTTCTCAGGTTTCACTAGAGAGAAAACAAGTGTTAAGAACCACTCACTGCCTTGTAGTCTACCTGGATTTAGTCATGGTTGTTATAGAAACAGTGTGAGGCTGACTTCTCCACCCATTTCACAAGTAATCAGGCAATTAAATCACATCACTAAAAATCAAATCCTTCCTTGGGCTCTACTATACAAATAGTATACTAGTATTCTCTTGGCATCTACATTCCTTGGATTCTTGAGTGATGCTGTATCACCTACTTAGAACTTAAAGCCTATGAGATGGCAGCTCAGTGACCTAAGGGAGAGAATATTGTTCATAACTTGGATGGTTCTGGGCATCTGGGCAAACATTACACCCCTGCCTAACTGGTCAGGTTCCTAGACGCTATACAATCAATTACTACTACTAACAGACAAAACATATGATAACCTCTACCACTTAGAGAGTGCCCTCCATGTCAAGCTCATTGCTAGATATTTTCAAAAGGACAAAATAACAGCTACATTTATTTGAAAATAAAATTTAATGCATTTCAAGAAAAATGGAAATGAGCCTAGAAAGGTTAAAAATTTTATGAATTTTGTACCACTTGCAAGAATAGCAACTCAATATGAGGTCCCAAAAGATCAACTCCAGGTCTGGGCTTAGATAAGTGTCTAAGGGCAAAACTTTCCTGATGAACACAAAAGGAAAATGATCAGGCCTCTTACAGCAAAGCTTCTAAAATGGGGTGTAGGTTTTCAACCCTAAAGTACTTGCTGATTGCCTGAGTGCTCTTCAAAGATTTCCTAATTCTAAATCTTGGGAATGGAGTCCTAGAATGTGCATTTTAAAAAGCTAGCCAGGGAATTAGGCTGTCTTCTCTTTGAGAGCCCATGCCTTAGCGGGAGAATAGTAGGCGCCTTCATTGGTTGAGTCAAATATGCTCACCTAAAGTCAAATTCTGAAGGTGAGCTCACCTATGAATAGCAATCAATGTTAATTATCGACAAAGATCTTAAAACAGGAAGAAGAGGGAAGCAGAGGTTTCTAACTGATTCAATGGAAAGAGAGATGCATATTTTAAAGAAATGTTCATTTACCCCCAGCAGGTGCTGAATCTAGCCAGAACCTCGGATGTTTGGATTACAATACAAATGTCATGGAAATTATAATTGGAGGAATAATACAAATGAGTTAATATATACAAACTTGAGAGGGGAGTTCTAATGAAGCAAACACAGGAGGATCCTGACAGCTGAGGGATATAAGAAGCATCATCCAGAATCTGTTTACTATAGAATTCTCTAGAAGTTGCTATATGGAATCTAGTGAAGATAGACCCTCCATCACTACTCACCAATGCTGTTACTACCTGTAGACTAGATTTTAGTTGCTCTTAACATAAAAAGTGGGGAGGAAGAAATGTAATTCTGGAAGGTGAGGGTAGGATAATTTCTTTGTAGTTACATTTTTTACTGTCTATACATATATCAAAACATACCATTCTACATGTTAAATATGTCCGATTTTTTTTTTAAACAAAAGAATATCGGAGTAGAGAGACTGAACTAAATTCTCCTGAAACAGAAGGCTGGAAGATTTTTAAGTGTGGGGTGAGCTAATGGAAAGCTACTGAAGGACAGGATACTGGTATGTGGTGGGGTCAGGTTGGTCAGTATGCTTAGGTGACCTGTTCTAGGTTAGGTTCCTACTGTCCATGCCCCGCAGGAACTCAGTCTCAGGGACTTGTCTTCCATGATGATTACATTTCAAAAGACTACACCTAAGTCCTTATGAAAGACATCTCTGGGTCTATAAAACTGGCAAGAGGCTGGGAGAACATTCACATCTCAAAGAGGCAGAGAAATAAACATTTCTAAGGGAAATATTCTCAGGAAAGGGTTATGGGACTGTAGTTAGGAGGAAAGCTAAGATTTAGTCAAGCTCAGGGAATCAGTAAGGTCATTTTGGCCACTGAATAAATAAGGGTCCTGATCTCAGGTCTAATGAGAGTAATATAATCATGATATAGCTAATCGTTGCATTATGATAGCAAAACGTAGACAGTACCACTTAGGGCAGTCATCAGCGATGTTAGCCAACGACATCCAGCTCTATGTTTTGGACATACATAGCAAGATGTTGATTTTTGTTTCCCTGAGGAATAGATGGAGCTATGTGAATAGTTTTGACTGGTAAGTTGTGGAAAGCAATGACATATGTCACAGCTGGATTGGAGGTTTTGATCATTGGTTTGTGAGTCCAGACAAGGTAACCTGTAATGTTTGAATGGGAACTACTGAGCCTGATTTCCAGAGACGGAGGATGTGAAGTCGAGTCTAAGACAATTCCCAGTGGATGGCAGAATGAGTAGAAATAAACTTTTGTTTTTAGAAGCCACTAATAATGAGGCACTGTGTGTGGTTTTTGCATGCCCTCTTCCCTTCTGTAAGCATCCTGACTTCCATCAGAAAAACAAAATAGAAAAATAAAATGTTCATAAGTTTCAAGGATATCTCCCCAAATCAAATAATAACAGGAATATACCCAAATCATGAAAAAAATGTGTAGGGGAAGGGTCCCGTGGGGCAGGAGGGGTGGCGCTTGGTCTCTTCTATTATTAAAAGGCATTTATTTTTCCTTGTTCATTTTTTGATAGATATATAAGCCATCAATTTTCTTTTATTTCAAGAGCCTATAGATTTTCTACAAATCCACAGCAATGAAAACATTTATATTTCATTATTTCAAATTCCACAGGGAACTCCTTCTCTTTTGTACTCCTTCTCAATTTCATTACATAATTAAAATGGGAAAGTTGCCTTGGAGAAATAATGAAATATGCTAGAATATACCTGTCTCAGGTAAATATGTAAAATATTTTAAATTACTTTGGCTTCCTTTTAGAAATATACCTAATGACATGACATGGACAATTACCTAAACTTGTGCATTCTTACACTTTGAATGGTAATTATATTTTAATTAAAATGCCAAGGTGATCAAAAAGGGAAGAATAAGCTATTTACTGTGTGGAGTCTAAACAATGAAATAAATGAGGAGAGAACTTAAATCTTTATGATGCTTTTTCCTAGTAACGCTGAAAAAGTGATATTGAGAGCAATTATTATTTTTTTCCAAAATACAGTAATACATAAATAGAAGCAAATTAAATCTACCACTCAGCAAATTTCATTTGCCATGGGGAGATTAATATAAGAAAGGGCCTCTGAATTTTTATCAGGGCAGAAAACTTAATAGGATATTTCAAAAATTCAGCTGTGGCTGGCTTGAGGATAGATAATGGAATTTTGTAGCTTAAATCTTGAGGTCACTATTTCAAAAATGCCCCAAGTTGGCAGTAACTAAAAGCCATTTCTATCTGATGGCACTGCAGTGCCTATGTGAAATGAATTATTGGTTTCACTCTGATGGATAGCAGATAGGGTTCTAATACCGTACGAACAACTGGAGCTAATTGGCCAAGTTGCTGGTATTTCAAGGAGGCATCCAACAATTGAAAAATGGAATTATATTCTCACTCTATACTTAGTTGCTTTCCCATGATGGGCATGACGGGTGTGAAGTTTATCTGGGCTATCTCAGGCTTTGATGTAAATAAATCAAAGATTTGTTCTGGCAGCTCATGCTTTCACCCTGCAGGGTCCTGAAGACCTGGCCTATTAAGTTGGGGGTAATGTGTCTTTTCCCTTGTTTGCCTGGAAGGAAGACTTTGCAAACGAAATGGTATATTAGAGGGTCCTGAGCTCCATGGATAAAGGAATTATTCTAGGCTATAGGGATTCAGGGAAGGTTGATTTGGCTGCCTTCCCTCTGACTGCCCAGTATGCACAGAACTGACTCCTCGTGTAAAAGATTGGCATAATGGAAAGATGGGTTGGAGTCAGACATATATGAGTTGGGGACAAAAACTAACCGCTCTACTGTCATCAAGGTAAAGCAGTGAATGTATAAGAGCAATGGCCCAAAGACAGATGGCCTGAGTTCAAATACAGGGACTACGTTAATAGTAACTCTACATTGGGCATGTAGCTTATCTTCCCAAAGTCTCAGTTCTGCAGTTTTCTCATATGACAGTTGTGAAATAAAAAAAAATAATAATAATGAGAATATGAGAGAGTCTGTAACCACATAATACTAATTGTATTGTGAATATTTTTATTAAAATTAGTAATAGTAATCACTATTATTATTGTCAACACCTGTCTTGGAAAATTTCCTCCTAGTTTTTGTTAAGAAAATCATCTGATATTAAAAGATGTGGAATGTATGAAATGTCATTACAAATTTAAGAAGATAATAATTATAATTTGTATGGTGTGTGTGTGTGTGTGCGCATGTGTATGTGTGTTATCATGTGATATTTCTCAAACACACCTTATTTCTGAGATTTCAGATAATTGCATCAGGGACTGATTCATGCACTGAGCACAGAATAAAGCTGAATCAAATAGCGAGAGGAATAAAGAGGACTTGTGGGAAAATTTAGGAAAATATGAGACCTGTCATTGCCTGAAGCAGGTCCCCTCTAGGTCTGGGTTAGTAGGACTGCCAGGTCACCAAGAATTCTTTGTGCATGCTATTTATTGGAGCCAGTAGGTATTAAATTATTTAATCAAGCCGTCCTATAACTTTGCAGCTCCCTGGTGGGTCTTCTAATCTCAGATTATGTTCACCCATTGAGCCATGATTGCTGGAAGGGTTATTACGATTTCTCATTATACTGTCTCCTGAGTCCTCTTTTATCCTTTGTTAAAATTGCTCCACTGAGAATATTTTTTTAACTCAAATTGAATTTCCTTTCTGACTTCCCACTATGATGTCATAGGGTTTGAGTTTCCTAAAGATCTCTTAGAAAATCCTAAGGGAAAACAAAATATGTGGGTTCAGTATGATTTATTTCTTTTCCTGGGAAAATCACTTCATTTTTTCCCCCTAATCCTTCTATCTGTGTTAGTCAAAGCCCTAGGCCAGGTCCTGAAGATACTGTGTGTGTGTCTGTATGTCTGTGAGTGTATGTGCATGCATGTATGTGTGAGAGAGAGAGAGCATATACACAGTGTAGGGTAATAATTATGAGATGTAAATTCACACTGACTTTTATGATGTAGTTAAAATTAACAGTCATTTTTTTCCTGTGTTTAAATCCAGGCATTTATTTAATGGGTCTTCTCTATCTTTACTCTCAATCTGAGTCTGAATTTTTTTTCCTCTTATTGATTGACCTTCTTCACATATAGCCATTTGCTAAGCAGTGTGGAAGTGAATTATAAATGAAAAATCAGAAACCATGTATCAGTGATACATTTTATACCGAGTGACTGATGGATTTTGTCTTCCTTGGGTATTTATAAAAGTTGAGCTCCCTGCCTGGTCTTTTAAGTCTGAAAATGTTCTCCTCAAACATTACTTTGGCCTCCTGAATATTCCCAACTCTTGCCAACTAGATATAGCACCTTATCAGAGAATAACACCTATCTGCTTCCATTTACTCCTCTTTAAAATTCATTCATCTCATAGTTTTGGCAACTGACCCATTCGCAAAACAACTGCATTTTTCTAAACCCAAGCAAGGCTACCAACAGCTGCTTCTCCTCTTTCTGTGTGTAAAAGGATACAAAGATAAAAGATTCTTATGAGTGATATGATCAATGATTGAAGATAGGAAATCAAGGCCCTTCCCAGAAAACTGCAGATTTATGGATTCTATCACAATTGAACTAGAATATGGAGTTTTAGGTCACATCCTTACCCTAAGGACAGAAACAGAATAATACAAAACACACACAGGCCATGACATATAGCAACTGAGTACAGCTTTATGAGTGGTGTGGACCATTTTTGTTTTGCACTATAGCACACCTAGTGGCTTGTTCAACTCCTGGCACATGTATGAACTCAATAAATATTTTCTGAAAGAAGGCAGAAAGGAAGAGACACAGCCACAGAAATAATCACAACTGTATGCTATAGAGTGAAGACTTGAAACACAAGATGCTGGAGATATATGTACCTATTGACATCGATCCATATCCCCTCAAAAATGAGAGGGAGTCTCAGAAAAGATTTTTAAATACATGTTATGAGTCATTCTTTATCTTAAGAGGGATACAAAAAACAACAACAAAAAATTCCTGCTCCCTCAGGACATCCTAGTTTCCTGTGGTAGACAAATACATACCTACATATATAAGATACAATAAGGAAAGCACTGTGCCTGCATATGAACAGCATAGTGGTTAACACAAGAGGCAGCTCCCCTGATCCAGGCTTTGTTCCATCACTAAATGTCAATGTGGTCTTACAAACTATAAAAACTGTTCTGTCCATTTTCCTCATATGGTTGATGAAGGTGATGTTAGTATTTATCTCTAAGTTTTATTTATTTATTTGTTTGTTTATTTATTTATTTATTTATTTATTTATTTATTTTGGTGAGGAATAAATGAAAATAATACATCTAAGTGGCTAGTATAATAATTTTTAATAATAATAAATGATCAAAATGACTTTTACCCATGAGTTTTCTGATGTTTCCAGGGAAGTAATAAATTGCTCACTAATAAGTTAGAGAAGTTGGCATTAGGACCATGCATCTGAGATGATTATGGATGAGCAGGTACTGTCCCAACATTGTAGCAGGGCATATCTAACCCTGACAGTTGGAACAGCAAGTGCAATGATTATTAGAGTGAAATTGAATTTCCTATAAAATGTGGACCTCCAAATTAGAAGCATGGACACATCCTCTTCCTGTTGACCACAATGAGACCAGTATTCCTCAGAGGAAGATGAATTATATAATTCGGATCATTGATCATACAGAGATGCATTGTCAGTTTGACTTTTAAGATTTGCCAGGTATTATAAGAGCTTATTTATAGAAAGCAGATGGCTTTTTGTCATTTAATTCACTGAAATTTACTTAGTATGAGGAAGGGAGAAATCAAGCTGGCTCCATGATAAAAGCTCTCTAAATACATTAGCTCCTTGAGAGGACTGCAGAGGGACAAATGGAACACTACTTTTAAAATGAATTAGGCTTCTTTTATGTTTTAGAAGAGATAAGACCAAAGTCCTCAGCAGTGAATGATAACATGAGTAGAAGCAATTTCAGAATTTGCTTTATCAAACGCTGAGTCCTCTCTCATCCCCTTGACCACAGGGCTTCCTCCTCTCTAAGGCTCCCTCCCTGCTCTCCATCAATGTATCAAGTTCAAACAACAGTGACTGATTTCAAACCCCAGACCATTCCATGCCTATTCTCAGATCTCTGCTTTGTTTACTTATTTTTTGGTTCCATTCAAAATCCCAATTGGCTGTTCTGTTTTTCAGGCATTAGGAGACAACTTTCGTGCTGCCTTTTGCAGTAGCACATATTCTGCACCCTTCAAAAAGATAATTGAGATTATTCACCCATAATGTTTTCATTATGACATATATACCCGGATGAGTGCATTCTCTATACTGTTAGTCTCTGTGTCTCCTTTCTTCCAATCCTCCCTTTCTCTCTTCCTCCTAAAATGCCAGACCAAATAGGTACTGGTCAAGAGTGCCAGCAATTAAAAACTCTGGAGTCAATAGATTGGTATTCTGATTGTAGTTCTTAATTTATGACTTATTAATCTTAAAAAGAATATTTTTTTCTATAATTCTCTCATCTAAAAGTTAGTTCGAGGGCTGGGGATGTGGCTCAAGCGGTAGCGCGCTCGCCTGGCATGCGTGCGGCCCGGGTTTGATCCTCAGCACCACATACCAACAAAGATGTTGTGTCTGCCAAGAACTAAAAAAATAAATAAATATTTTAAAAAATTCTCTCTCTCTCTCTCTCTCTCCTCTCTCACTCTCTCTTTAAAAAAAATAAATAAATAAAAGTTAGTTCGATCTACTTCGAGGAATCATTACCAGGAACAAGTAAGATAGTGAGCCTGTGTACCAACAATGCCTGAAAATAGAGAGTTATTTCGTTGTTCTCATTCAACACACGTTGTCAAAACTTCCTAGTTGCCACCACGGATAGCTCCCAGAGATACAAAGACAGAAAAGAATGGTATCTTCCCTGAAAGAGCTCACTTGTGAGGTTTAGAAGAGTTTAGAGTACCACTATTTTAGAATATACGATATGTGTGAGTAGGTAAAGAAATAATGATCATGAAGGCAATATTTTAATTCTCTTTGTAAACAGATTTTGAGCACTGTTGTGTGGGAGGGAAGGTGTTTTGTAGCTCAGTCTGCATGCACTTAAGATGGCCTAGAAGTACATAACTGGAAGTCTGTACTGGATGGTGAGGCAGTTAGCTCCAAGGGATCACTTCTGTGATCTCTGTCTGGAGCACAGAATGAAAAACTAGAAGAATTGCACATGAAGTGATTAATACCATGAGGAAAATTAAGATGCCTAGAAAAGACTCATGCATTTCAGAATCTTACAGTGCTTAAAAGGGAACAAGGAACAAGTTTTTATACAAGGTGAGTCAAGGCTTTTTGAAGGAGCATCTTAGGAATGTCCAGTCATTTGGACCCAATGAAGGTCAACTCTGATAGCCAGTACACATCTGGGCTCCCCATCAGAGTTGGTCAAGACTTTGTCAGGCCTGAGTCACATTACTGCCCTTTTCCAATCTTACATCTGCCCACTTACTTTTATAGGTTTGATTCCTGGTACGTATCTTCCACACAGGTCTCCATCTCAGCATGTAATTCCAGATAAAACAATCTGTTGCCTGGGATTTAAATAAGATATGGGCATTTGATACAGAATGCACTTTTTTTAAGAGAGAGAGAGAGAATTTTTTAATATTTATTTTTTAGTTTTTGGTGGACACAACAGTTTTATTTTATTTTTATGTGGTGCTGAGGATTGAACCCAGCGCCCTATGCATGCCAGGCAAGCATGCTAATGCTTGAGCTACATCCCCATCCCAGAGAATGGACTTTTCCAAGCACATTTCTACAAATTTTGCACAGATATTTCATATAGAAAACATATTTATAAGTATGCTTGTGGTAGTCCTAGACCCTAAAAGAAAGAGTACACGTGAATATTTTAGCCCATTTCATCCAAATTGGAAGGGGCCAAGGATGGTCTAAAAGTGATACTTATTGGCATTTTTGGAATCTGATATTCCAAATGTCTATTTTTTTTGGTTGCCCTACTTCAAAGGGCCCTTTAAAAATGATAGTGGGGATGGATGTACAACATTGTGAATGTTCTAAAATGCAACTGAATTATACAGCTTTAAAATGTTTAGAATGTTACTTTTCTTTTTCACATAATAAAAACATGCTAACAAAAATGGAGGTGCTTGGAGAAAAAGTCCTAAGCTTGGAGAAAAACAGCTAAAAATTGACTACTGGGAAATTGGTCAAGAATGGGAATTTTTCATAGCCTTGCTGGTTAGGGAATTGAGAATAAGAAAGAAAAAAGAGAAGAGAAAGAAATCTATGAACAGACTAGGGTTTCTCCATCTGTCTTCCACTCTTGGAATTCCCAGCCTTTGAATAAATAGAAGAAACACCTGAGGAGGGAGAGTGTTAAGAAGACTATTCTTTTGGCAATGACTCCAAAATAATTATATCAGATTCTCTAAGGGTAGATCCCAACCATCAGCTAATTTGGGTTCCCAAGTGATCCACTGCGTGATCAATTTTAAGAAACTCTGCTCTACTTCTACAAATTTTACTCCTGAATATATTTCATCATAATGGGTCCTGTTATATACCAAAATTCTTAACTTGAGAGATGATATGGAAGTAACAAAAAGTTTCTCATTCCCCAAATGCTGACATTGCTCTTTAGTTCCCAGAGCCCCAGGAGGAAGTAGAAAGGGAAAGCTTCCACGGGTAAGATTCTCCCTTGTTGAAGAGTGAAAATGCTGTCCATGTTCAGCTTTGCTAATAACAAATCATGGCTAAAGATCCTGACATGTGCATCTCATCTCTCCCACCAGTGCCCAAATATCACAGTGTAGACTAGACTCACCTCCCATTTTTTTTTTTCCAGAAATACTGCAGTAGTCTTCGAGCTGCTTTTCCTGCTTTTAGATTATTATTATTATTATTATTATTATTATTATTATTATTATTATTGTTATTATTATTATTATTATTATTATTATTATTATTATTATTTTCCCACTCCTTTATCGGAGGAACAGAGTCATCATTCAAAAAAGCAATTTTGCCTATGTCATTCTCCAGCTCAAATCACTACCGTGGAATTCTGTCTCAGCCTTTATAATAAGCAGTTACAAGACGAGAGGTGATCTGTACCTGCCCACATCTACAGCTTCATCTTTCCATCTGGAGTTTCCTTCTTGCAAAGCTTTCTCATCCACTCTCATCGTACTTCTCATTCCATCTAATACCTTTCTCTGTATATTTCTCACTTCTTGCTAACTTGTCCCACACGAGAGCATCTGACTGGAATGTCTATTATCCTTGCCTTGTCTGGGAATCCCCACTCGTCCTTCAAGTCTCAGGTTAAATATCCTTCCTCAGGAAACTCTTCCTGCTATATTACCCAATGCAAAAAAAAATCAAATTAAATTAAGACAAAATAATAGTGCAGCAGGCATAGTCAAGATAAGTCCATAGCCAAGTATGTATATTAGATTGTTTTTTTCTTCCTGTGGGCCTCAAGTTGTAAAGAAGTGTAGTAATGCCTGCTTTATTTACCAGTTTGTCACCAGGGCCTAGTATTATGTCTGCTGTTTTGATAGATAAATGTATCTTCCCTGGAATGATGGGGTGACCTACTGATCCTACTTCCTGTAACAACAAGCCCAGAAGGAGGGAGATTTCATCATGCTCTAAGTTGTTGTGTCTTTTCATTTCAGAACAATGTTTTTCCATTCTCAAATTAGATAGAAAATTTCTTGAGAGTCCCTGAAGTCTGGGATTAGTCACAAGAGGATTAGACCTTTAACTAGAATGATGATGGCTCAGAGGGTAGATGATTATAGCCTCACATGTCACAAGAAGACTCAAGAGGATGAACACAAATTTGGCATTTGAAGATTTGTTGAAGCAAAGTGAACACCTCCCTGTCAATCTTGATAAAGGTCAGATTATAAGAAATGAAAGCAAGTACCATTTAACACAGTAGGTAGTATATCTATACCTCCATTTGCTCTAAAGCTTGAGAATATAAATAGTTGAAAGACAATTCAGACAAATTAACTGATCCAGAATACAGTAACATGTCATTATCCACCACCAGGTACCAGACTCTCTCCATGATCCTTCTTTTCCCTGACTTTTGATTCTCCATGCATAAGGAACTGGATTCTCAATTCTCCTAACCCTTTATATTTATCTTTTCCGTAATATTTTTATTAACTATAGCCTTACAATAAACACTTACAATAAACACAATCAAACTCCTGTTCATGCCCTTGGTTTTTCTGATTTCTCTCAAGGATATAATTGATAGCTGCTAAACTGAGGAAAGTCTCACTCTATGAAGTCATTTCCTTCTTTTTGTTTATATAATGCTTGCCTCATGAAAAGAGCAAAGACACCTTTATATGGCTTCTGGTGTTTATTAATTTCTTCCTTGTTGATGATCTAATCTCTGTCTACACTTAAGTTTTTTTCAGAAAAATTTATTTTATTCTTTTTTTTTTCTTAACCATCTTTGTCTTCCACAGTCCCAGAGTATGGATTTTATACCTTAAATGTGGGCTTAAATGTCACAATGTACTTCATAAACTGTGAAGCACTGGGCAGATATTAATTTTTATTTATTACTTTGAATTGATAACAAATCCCTTCCCTTCTTGTCACCTGGTAACACTTCCTGAGGCATGTTTGTGATCTTAATACATTCAGCTTTTCTCAATAGAGTCTTTTCTGATTTTATGCCTTTCCAATTTTTTTCTATTATTGGAAGTCTATATACAGGAAATATTATTACAGCAGCTAAATAATGGAAAGACAGTAATGCCTTATTTTTCATACCTTATAAATATTAAATCCACCTTAAAAAGTGGTATAAAGCTAAATTTTAGGCTTGAGTCAGAAAATCATATTTCATTTATTTTTGAAGCTTAACAATCTGCCTCATATCTGACAATTAGTAGGTACTTGAAAAATTTTGAAATGTGTCATCATTATGGAAGGCCTTGTAGGGATTCAGGTACAGTACCATCTCTTGTATGCCCAAGAAAAATAAACACAGCAAATAATACAAAATGAGAATGTAGCAATTTTAATTCAACAAAAATCTTTCTAGTATATATAGTGCTCATAAAAAAAAGCAAAAACAAAAAAGAATGTTTTCCCACTGATGATCTATCTCATGGTGACATTTTGAAATAAATCAATTTCATCATAACTGACTCTAACATAATCCAGTACTTTATATTCAATCAAGAAACTTATGCTAGTCACTGAGGTGTGCAACACATATCAAAACTTATTCTCCTATCTAAATGAAACTTTGTACCATTTGACAAAAAAAACCCCACCCCCACTCCCATACCCCTACCCAGCTTCTGTTAACCATCATTCAACTCTGTACTTCTATGTGTTAAACTTTTAAACTTCCATGTATAATTGCTACCATCTCATCTTTCACTTTCTGTTCCTGGTTTATTTCATTTAGTATAATGTACTCCATATTTATCCATGCTATTGTAAATGACAGGATTTCCTTCATTTAAAAAAATTATAAAATATATTATATATATAATGAAATACTAATATATATACAAATTTTCTTTGTCCATTAACATGTTGATGGGAACCTTGGTAGATTCCATACCTTGGTTATTGTGAATAGTTGTGAACATTGGAGTACAGATAACATTTTTATGTATTGTTTTCAGTAACTTTAGCTATACACACAGAAGGGGATTGCTTCATTTTATGGTAATTCTATTTTTGGTTTTTTGAAGAAATTCCAAACTGTTTTCCAAAGAGGCTTTACTAATACACATTCCCACCAATGGTGTATAAGTGTTCCTTTATCTCACCAACACAGTTACAGATTACTTTTTGATAGTAGCTATTCTAATGAGGTGATACCTCATTATTTTTTAAATTTGCATTTCCCTAAGGATTATTGAAACTAAATATTTTTCTTGAAATTTCTGAGCATCTGTATAGCTTCTTTTGAGAAATGTCTATTAAGATCTTTTGCTTTTTAAAATTTTTAATAGACTTGTTAGAATTTCTTATAGACTTATGATATTAACCCCTTGTCATATCATGGTTTTCAATTTTTCTTCCACTCTATGAATTGTATCTTCAATTTTTAAATTATTTCCTTTGATTGGCAGAGCTTTCTTGTATAATTCAATCCTATTTGTCTATTTTTGCTTTTGATGTGTGTGCTTTCAGTGTCGGAACCATAAAATCTTTTCCCAGATGAATATTGTGCAGATTTTCCCCTGTATTTCTTTATAGTAGTTTAATATTTTTATGTCTTATATTTAATTTATTAACCCACTTTGAGTTGAATTTTGTATATTGTGAGAGATAAAGATCCACTTTTGTTGTTTTGTAAATGGATATCAATTTTCTCCCCCAGGATTATTTACTTAAGAGACTGTCCTTTCCCAATGGTGTATTCTTGATATCTTTGTTGAAAATTAATTGGCCCTAAGTTCTTAGGATATTTTTGGGCTCTCTGTCTTGTCATACTGATTGATATACCTATTTTCATACCATTAAATGCTATTCTCATTAAATAGCTTTAAGATATATTTTGAAATCTAGGAGTATGAAGCTTCCAGGTTTATACTTTTGTTCAATATTCAGATTTTTTATGATTTCATATGAATATGAGGATTTTGTTTTCTATTTCTGTGAAGATTACCATTGGTATTTTGGTAAGGATTCCATAGAACACTTTGGAAAGTATGAATATTTTAATGATATTAATTCTTCCAATTTATGAATGTGGAATATCTTTACATTTACTTCCATTATCTTATTTTTATCAAAGTTTAATAGCCTATAATTATGAAATTTTTAATTCCTTGGTTAAATTTGCCTAATTTTATTTTATTTTATATATTCATATTGTAAGTGTAACATTTTAAAATTCTTTCTGGGTAGTATGTTTTTAGTATACTAAATTGCTATACATTTATATGTTGATTTCATATCCTTTAATTTCATTGTGTTTTTTCATTCTAACAGGTGTTTCAATGGAGTCTTTAGGGTTTTATGAAAGTTTAGGGTTTTATGAAAGTTCATGTTATCAGCACACAGAGACTTTCTTCTTACTTTCATCTTAGAATAACATTTACTTCTTTTTCTTACCTTATTGCTTTGTCTACTACTTCCAATACCATGTTAACAACAAATGGCAAGAGTATCTGTGTTTTGCCCCTAATCTTAATAAATCTTTCAATTTATTATTATATCACTATGGGTTTGTCATATATGGACTTTATTATTATAAAGTATATTCCTTTAGTACCTAATCTTTTGAGAGTTTTTGTACAGAATTTTATCAAATAGTTTTTCACCACCTATTGGGAAGAACATATGATTTTATGAATGTTGTTTATCACATTTATTCATTTAAAATGTTGAACCATCTTTGTACCCCAGGATATATCCATTTGATTATCTTGAAGGATTTTTTTTACCATTTATTGAATCAGAAATACTATTGTTTTGTTGAGGATGTTTATATCTATGTCATCAGGCATATTGGGCTGTAATTTTTCCCCATCTCCTTCTGTTCTTTCTCTTTTTCTTGTATCATCCTTATATGGCTTTGATATCATGATAATTCTTATCTCATAAAATGAGTCTGGAAGTATCCCCATACTTCAAGATGCTGGCAGACCTTTTAGAGAGATTGGTATTAGCTCATCTTTAAAGGTTTTGTAGCTTCAACTATGAACATTCAGTCCTGGGATTATCTTTGATGGGGGATTTTTTATTATCCATTCAATTTCCTTTTTTTATAATCTGTTCAGATTTTCCATTTCTTCATGATTTGGGAACAAAATAAATGAAACATTGGAGTATATATTTGATATTTTTATATAGTTATTTATTGTTATAAATTTATTATTTAGGAATGCTTTTGTTGCTTCTCATAAGTTTTGGTATGTTGTTTCATTTTTTTCTCATGATTTTATTTCTTCTTAATTTTTTTTCCTGTGGCCCACAGATCAAAAATATTTCTATATTTAAATTCAGATAAATGAAAGTTATTGACTTTATACATATTATGCATCTAACAATAGTTTTATTTTGTTTTGGTTTTCCTTGTTTGTTCCCTCTGATTCTTCATTTTGATTTATATAATGACAAAAACATATAGGCAAACTCAAATATTTGGGTAGTAGACAAATTTCACCTGGTTCCCAGATATTCAAATCCTAATCTCAGGAACTTGTGAACATGTTACCCTTCATCACAAAAGGAATATATATATATACATGTGATTTAATTTAAGAACTGAGATAGGGAGAATATCTTGGATTAATCATATGGGACCAATTTAATTACATGGATCCTTGAAAGTAGACAATCTTTCCCTATTGTCAGAGGGTCACCTGATTATAGAAATAAGGTGTGGAATGAACAGTGCTACTGCCTTTAAAGGTGGATAAGCGAAGCTGTGGGCCAAGGCAGATTCCACACACAAGAAAAGTAAATGGATTCTCTATAAAACCTCCTGACTGCAAGAAGAAATGCGGATCTTTTGACACTTAAACTTTCTATCACTGAGGCCTTTGTTGAATTGGGGAGCTGTAGATGGAAAGTTTGTTTTCAGGCATTAAATCTGTGGTAATTCACCACAGTTGACCAACAGTTGAATTTTTTTATATTTTATATCTGGGCATGGAGAAATAAAAATATCTGACAATACTTTATCTACATTCCTGGTGGAAATAATCAGATGGAGTTGAGTCCTTTAGGTACATGATCACTAAAGCCATAAATCACCCTCTTCAAAAAAATGTGCCTACCAGCCCTACACACTAACACAATCTTCAAGGTCCCTGTAGAATTTGATTCTCAAACACTTAAGTGAACATCATAACTAAGTCATTTATAAAACTTTGAAAAACTGTGTGGATAAATTAAATTAGCATCTCGGTTAAGATATATTTGAGAAGGACTCATATATGCATAAGATGGTGCACAAGGTCACTTTGTTCTTGTTGCTAAGATATTTTCCATTATTTCTACTAATCCACTTTTCCTTATACCCCAAAACCCATCACATCTTCACTAGTTGCAATTAAATATTTAGCTTTACCACTCGTTGAAACACCATGCCATGTCCTACATTATTGTCTTTAAATATGCTCCCTCTACATAATGATGAAACTGAAGCTAAAGGCTTCAATCCTCATTGATAATTAACAAACTTAACCAAACAGTGAATTAATTTTAAACATGGTCAGATTCCAGAAAGGATGGTGGACCATTCTAGAGCTTGGAATGAGGGAGAGAGTGGTGGAACTCCAGCACCTTCTCATGTCACTAACTTCCTGTGACACCTTGAGCAGGTCACAACTTCTCTAATATTCCAATGGGGGTTATATTAAACATCTCCAAAGATTTATCCAGATTTTCACTTCTATTACTGTAAAAAAAATCAACTTTTTACTGAATGTAGTAATGTTTTAAGGGACATGTTGTAGTCTGAAGTTATGTTCAAATCTATGAAAATGAACTAACCTGTAATTGTCCAGATAGATTTGAAGTCAGAGCAAAAGCTATTGAATTCCCAAAAGAAAGGTGGCAGTTTTAATTTATTTTCTCACTGGGAAATTTAAAACTTAATTAGACCTTGTCTTGTGCCTCTATTAGATCTAAGTTATGCAGTTCAGAATTCAGTTGCAGAAGAGTGTGCATGCACCTAAAAAATAAGGGCAGCTGCGTATAAAGTATGGCTTGAGAAGCCCCAAAAGGACATTCCCAACCATAAACATAATAAATAAATAAATAAATAAATAAATAAATAAATAAATAAATATGCTCCCTCCTCCCTCTGCATTGAATGCTGGTTCCTTCCTTTCAGCCTTGACAGATTTTTGGTCTTCTTCAAGACCAAGGCACAGGTTAAATGTAATTTATATTTTCCAAGAAACAGTGGCATTGTCACCTGAGTTTTAAGCTCAATTCTTCCTCTTTCCTCACTTATCAGTGGAGTAAAGACTCAAGGAACAGATCAAATAAAATAATGCATTATAGTAACTTATTAGTACATTGTTACTTTATTTGCCTATGCATTTTTTTTGATTTGTATATTCATAAATACTAATTTGATGTCTTCTATATGCTAGACATTACAGGAAGACATTAGTTACATAGTTTTAAATAAATAGAGATAAGTCTGTCCTGGAATTAGGGTAGAATTATCCAATCTAGTAACATCCATCTTCCATCTTTATAATCACAGTTCCTAAACATAGGGCCTGAGATGCAAGATATCTGCTAAATATTTGAAGAAAGGACAAAATAAAGAAAATAGAAAAGAAGAAGGAAAACGTGATAAGGAAGAAGTAGAAGAAATAGGGATGGAAGGGAGGGAGGAAGAAGCAGATGAAAAGGGAATGATTTCCCCACATAACAAGTTTTTACAACAAAATTTGGGCTAGACCTGATTCTAAGGATGCAGGAACAAGCAAGAGAATGTAGAATATGTATAGTTGTCATCTTGGAAGAAACTTGTTTTTATTTAATGTGCAATATCAAAGAGTTGGCAATGCAATGTTTTGCAAACTTCCCCTCTGAATTATTCTAATAGCAAGAGGGGAATGAATAAGAACCTCCAGAGGCTCACAACCAACTGGAAGAACAGAATTTCTTTTAAGTCTCCATATTTATTTGAGAGATTCATATGCATTTTATATTCTATTCATAATCTAGCCATGTTAGTTTAAATTAAAAACAAAACAAAACAGTAGTCTTCTCGCAAATCTGTTAGTAAGGTTTATGCCCTAGGAAATTGCATCCATAGTTATTTTAGGGCTACTCTTTCCTCCTGGCATATCAACACCTACTCAGTGGTGCTAGGCATATGCCAGTGTTCCAAGCTATAGATGAGAACAGTCAGGAATATGTGGTCCCTGGATAAAATTCTACAATGATTGTGACTGGGACAGTGAATGGGACTCTTTCCCCTAACCTTATACCATGAAGAGCTTTCCACACTAGAATGAATTCCTCTGCTCTTATTTCACATGCCTGGAGTCCTTTATGCATTTTAAAACAGCAATTACTATTTAAGAAGTTCCATTTTAGCTGTTTCTAAATCAGTTAATAATATGTATTTTCCTTTTAATATCCTTTTGAGGAGACTAAAGTGCTTCTCACATAATTTCATTATCTGCACAACATTTTCATTTTAAAGATAGGATTTTTTTATCACTTAAAGTACCTTATTTTATACCATATTAACATTGAATATTAAGCATTTCTCTTACTTAAGTAATAGCAATGTTTATCATTGGATGGAAGCTAGGATTTGAGCTTTAAACCTGGATTATATTTTGCTATCAATACAGTAAAATGAGGGGGCCTGTTAGTTAAACTCATTGTTTTATACACAGACACACTCACACTCATATATATATATATACATACATACATACATACATATATAGTCTACATTTGTATAATTCTTTTTTAAGTTCATGGATATATTTATAGTGGTCAAATTCTCATTTTTCTGGAAGGATTATTTGTTGATGTAATAGTTATATAAAAAATTCTAAGTATTTAAAAATAGGAGCATGTGCAAAGACAAATAATAATGTTTAAAGTAATCATAATATATAGGAGACATTGATATTCTGCTCAAATATCTTATGTAATTGAAAGCAAATTATAAAGCTTTCTTTTATGTGTATATACTGCACAGATTTCTAAAATATTTAAGAACACTTTCCCAAAGGACATCTGGAACTACTTTTTCAGATAATGCTTAGCCTGGAAGGTGCTCTCTTGCTGTCATAATCAGAGTCATTTGTGAAGCCACCCTACAGAAAGAGGGTATAGGTAGGCATTTTCCTGGAGGTTAAACATAAGAGAACATGGCCCAGCCCTGTTAAAATTGCTTGAACATGTTGAAACGCAAATAAAAGACTATGCATTTAGAATAATAGAACTACTATATTATGATGTCTTACCTTAAAATAGGTATACAGGCTTATCAGCATCTGTGTCTGAAATTAATATGATGCTTATCAACATTCACATTAACAAGTGTTCTGTCCAACATGTAGCTATTCAAATAACAAATATTTATGAAACTCCTAAATTCAATAGTGTGTGGTGATAGTGATCAAGATAGAAAGAAACAAGCCACTTTCCGTTATGGAAGTTACAGTGCAGCTAGCAGACACAATCCAGAAGGCATTGGGTAGTAATAGTCGCTTATTGTCAAAAGGCTATAAGTGAATATCTGGGTGTGCTGGCCTAGGAGACTCTTCTACAAGGGTTTATCCAGGATGGACCTGCTGAGAGGTGACAGCTGAGTATGACAAGTGAAAAACAGACAGCCTTATAAATACCCAAGGAAAGTTATTCTAGGAAGAGAACTAAAAGGCCCATCTTACCCAATGAGTAGTATGATTACTGGGGAGGTGTAAACAGGAGGAAGTCTGCTAGGTGAGGTTTCCAGACATAAGCAGAGCACAGGCCAAATGGGTGAGATGGTAAGGCCTGGAAAAGAGAGGTGTTTAATTGTGAGTGCTAATGGGAATTCTTTGGAGTGACTTGAGCAGCAATAATTCTTGATCTTATTTATGCTTAAAAACAGATCACTTCTTCCTGCACTGCTGTATACAAAAAGAATAAATAAATAAGTAACAGAAGACAAAGAGCAGGGGACAAGAAAGCAGTTAGGAGAAACCATGGTCTAGCAGAGAGGAAAGGGTGACTTTTTGGTAGTTATTACAAAGGGAAAGTGGAAAACAAAAAAAAATGAAAGATATGAATATGAAGAGTAAGGCAAGAGTGGAAACTAGAATGATATGAGCTGTTTTGTCTAAACACCTATGTGGATATCAGTGAGATAACTGAGATGAGAACACAGAGAGATGGTCTATTTGGGCAAATAAGGAATTCAGCTTTCCATATCCTAAGTTTGAAGTGCCAATTAGATAACCAAGAAGAAATGGAGGAATGACAACAGGAGAGTTAATCTGGAGGTAATGTGAGAGTTTAAGGGTACAAATATACATTTGAATATTGGCATCATGTAGTTCATTTTACAGTATGGATATGAAGAAGAATATGAACTGAATATATTTAGAGAAGAGAGAGGCAATGATTGATCCCTGGTTCATTCCACCACTTTGACATCAAGATTAGATGACAAAGAACCCAAAAGGCAGCATTCATGGAGGTATAAAAAAATCAAGACAAGAATGGTCCTCAGAAGCCAAATAAGAAAGTGCTTCACAGTGCAGAGGCTATTAACTGTAGCAAATGAGGTGAGGCTCAAGTGAGACACAGCTGCTGATTACCACTGGACTAATTTAGATGAAAATCTTTGGTGATCTACTCTATGACCTAGTGAGGAACAAGAAAAACAGAAGTATATTGAGTAAATCATGGGAGATGAAGGAAAAAGCATTAGGCAGTTTTTTGAGTCATTTGTCTAAAAGGGTAACAGAATTGGTGTGGTAGCTTGGAAGGACTTAAGGATTGTAGTTACTGGAACATGTTTTTCTGTGATAGCAATGAACCATCATGGTGTATACCTTTACTTCTAATCATCTGATTCCAACTGTTTAAGTAAAGCTCTTAATTGGAATAATTTAAAATTGATCAAAATTTCATTCTATAGGCTAAAATTTCAGAATTAAAAAGGAACCATATGGTTGCTTAGAGTTCATTTACTGGCTCATCTGCTCTGGTCTCCCTTTTTATTTTCCTTGATTCATTTCTACAGTAGAATCCATGATATCCCTTCTGAATGACTCAATAGCACCCAAGAAAGGAACCATACTTATTCTATGGTTTCCATATGAATTGTCCCACAAAAATCATGCATTTGGAGTGTGTTCCCCATTGTGAAGATGTTCAGATATGTGGGTTTAGGGATGTGATTATGAGAGCTATGACCTCATCAATGGATTATCCATTGAGGGATTCAAAGCTGAATGGACTATTGGAAGGTGATAGAAACTGGAGGAAGCAGAATCTACTTGAAGGGAATAGGTGCAGCATGGCATTATGCCATGATGTTCTGCCTAGACTCAGGCCAAAAGCAATAGAACCAGGTGATCCTGAACAGAAATCTCTGAAACCATGAGCCATCATAAATCTTTCCCCTATAAGTAGTTTTTCTTGGGTGCTTTTTCAGAGAAACACAATGCTAAAACAAATTATTACAATTTAGCTTTTTAAAATTTTGTCATCATAGACATCATTGATGAAAATAAATCTTAGCTCATTTTTGCTAAAGATAATATAACTAAGTTGAATATTGTATCACTGTTTTACAATTTTGATTGTGTCCAGACTATGAGAAGATTTACTCCCATGAACATAAAGGTCTGAAGGTCTGCTATGATCTGAATTTTTGTACCCCCCCCAAATTTCATGCATAAAAATTCTTACGCCCTAAGACAATAATGTTGGGATACTGACCATTTTAGTATGTGATTGGATCATGCAGGTTTTGCCCTCATGAAGTGGATTGGTGCCCTTATTAAAAACAATAACAACAACAACAACAACAACAATAAAAACCTGAAGGGAGTTTGCTAGTCCTATCCACACTATCTACAATGTAGTTCAGAGAAAGAAGGAGCCATCTATGATTTAAAAATGGGTCCCCAACCTGAGTCCAAGTCTATTGAAGTCTTGATTTGGATTTCTCAGATCTAGAAATGTGAGAAGTAAAATTCTGTTGTTTCTAGGCCTCACTGTTTATGGTGATTTATTATCACAGCCTGAATGGCCTAAGACATAGTGTAAACACAGTATGGCTGAACTGAATATAACATGTGATGCACAGCAATTTGATGCCACTTGATGTCTCTTAATCCAAGTCTGTATCAAATTAGAAGTATACCACTCTTTATTCAAACTTATTAGTAGAATAAGCAATCAAATTCAATCTTTGAATTATACAAAGGAAAAATTAAAAGGTCATATACTTCTAGTCTTAGAAAGGTTTTGTACAGTTCCCATCCAAAGTCTAATTTCTCCTGAATTAGACCACTGATTCATGGAATTAGACGATTTGCTTCAGATAGGGTTTTGCAAGTAGCACACATTTTGGGGGGCTTTAAAATGGAAGTCATGGTGTAGTAGGACATTCTATAAAAACCCAACAATAATTAAGTAGGAAAAGAAACAGAAAGTGCATTCTTTAGTTCTACATGATAACATCTTACCATTCACACATTCTTCTCCCACCTATAATTATATCAAAGCTTTCACATAAAAATAAATAACAACTATACTCATCATAATCAACAATGTGAATGACTTTTCTCCTATTACTTGGCTGAGACTACTTCCACTGAATAGTAGATTTCAAGGAAGAACTCAAGAAAAAAAGAATGCTCTGCACTTTTGTAATCCTAATTGAACTAAAATAGGAAAGTGTTAGGGAGGTAAGAGTTCTACTAGAAATTATTATAATTTCCTGCTTGATTCTGCTACTTGCTAGCTACATAATCTTAAGTAATTTGCTATATCACTATTTCTCACTTTGTCATGGCAAAAACACCATAATAATTTCTACATCCCATGTTTTTGTGTATTTTGATTTGATTTGATGTTTTAGTAAAACTAAGTGAGTTATCTATTGAAAGCAGTCAGCAGCATGGCCAGTACATTATTAATAGCCTTTACTGACTGCTTATTATTACTGTAGGAAAAATTGGACTTCAGAAAAGAAGAGAACTATCTGACATGTCTCTGGTTTCTGGGAAGTTGGCTGTCATTCTGCCATTTAGGTTTTATGGGAGATCCTCTTTTCCTATTCTTTCTCAAAAAGCTTACAATAACTAATCCTTATTCAAAATGATCTCATGTGAGAATACATTACTTCCTATCGAGGTCTATCTAATCATGTTAGAAAATGAAATGCTTTTTGTAGTAGCAGGTGACAATAGGAGTTAGGGTTTAGTTATCATTGGTTTCATGTGACTAAAAATTAAAAGTACATATTAGGTTGCATGAAGAGAGGAACAAAGGTGAAGGTCAGAGTAGATGACCAACTTTTACTTTCCTCCCTTTATTATAACAGTCATGATCATTTACAGTTACTACATGATTATCCAATATTTTTGGTGTGTCTAATATGTTATCTAGTGCTATGAATAGAAAAACAAGATATAATTTCATCTCTAAAGGGACTTGGAGTTGAATAGATATAATAGAGACCAGAAACAGCAACATACAGTATAAATGATCTCATTGTATGATGTATATGGAGCTTATGGTTAGAGAAGGAAGATATACAATTCATTTTTTCCTTTTCTTCCAAGAATATATCATACCCCCGATGACCAAGATAGTTTTAAGGAACAGTCGAATATGAGAAGGGGTGTTGCAATTTCAAAATTTGTTTTATATTGTTTTTTGAAAATTTTGAAAACTGACACAGCACAGTGGGTGACTGTAGTTAATAATAACTTATTATATTTATTTTATATATAATTGGAAGAGAGGAGATCAAAGGCTGCAAATGCAAAATAACAGAAAGGAGATAGAAATATTAATTTCCCTGACTTGATCAGTACATCTTATATACATGGATCAAATTATCACATTGTACCCCATAAATGTGTGCAATTTAAAATAATAATTAATTTAAGAAATTCCTTTGCAGCCGAAGAAAAAGAAATAATAGAATTTTGCAGAGGCAGGCATGAATTATAATTAGCATATTAACAACTAGCATCCAGGGCCCTTAATATGTGCCATGTAAATTATTTAACCTTACATATTAACGACAAGTCTGAGGCTAGAGCAATTGTGTAATCTCTCTTTTACAATGAGGCAGTGGGGGTGCGTGGGAATAGTCATTTTCCCAAGGTCACAGAGGTACAGTGGCAGATCCAGTTCTACAGTTTAGTCAGTTCAACCTCAGATGCTGCACTCTTAACATTGCTAACGAGAGAATAAGTAAGTAGAAACCTTCACTCATGAGGAATCCATAAAAAAATTCAGGTCTGCTTATTTTCAGATCAGATATCCTGGCAGGATCTGATCTGGTGAGGGTCATGGCTAAAACATTTAAATGCTTACTATAGAATGAATATCTTTCCCATACAATAGACACTTATATGATTCCAAATAAAAAGGCGTAGGAGTAAAACATCAAAGTCATAAGAGACAGAATTTACTTAATTATAGAAGAAATGCATTCATTTGTAACAATAAAAATTTCCCCATCATGAGGTAATAAGCTAAATCTAGATGACCGGAATTATTCCATTGTGTAACATCTACCATGATCATATGCTGGACTCAGATTAGAGTTTAGTGTAAAACAGTTGAAGAATAAACAAATAAACTAAACTAAGTTTTAGGAAAGCTCCAACTGAAATAAAAACAACTATTAAAGTAACCTTAATATTTCTGGCCACACTGTGATCTAGAGATACCCATAAAAGGGATCATAAGAAAAGTATAGTCTTGGGTGTCCTCCAAGAAAAAAAGAAATGTTGGAAATGATGTGATATGAATTATAAGAGATCAGATTGTTCTTCTGCTCACAGGTTGCCTAAAGTCTCTGTTTATTTTTCCTAGTCCTATACGACAATAACAATTTCTTTTTCAGAGATACCATGCAGATTTAAGTTCATTCATAATAGATTTTCTTCAGTATCTATTACATGATACATGTTAGATATTTTCATGTTATATATGTAAATAAATAGCACAGCATACACTAATTGAAAATGTTTCAAAGTTGGGTAATGAAAGAAAGGTAGATTTATAGGCCCAGAATTGCCATTAATCCTCTTAGCTTGTTTTTAAATAAACTTTGTTATTTCTATAAATTTCTAATGGAAGTTGTGTATCTAATGAATCAAACATAGAAATATGAAGAAGTCCCTATGACATAAAAGCAATCAGAGTGAAAATGGCAGTGGGTATCTCTCCTCATTTTATGATGCAATTATCTCTTTTCCCACTGCAGAGTTGTAGCTATTCTTGGTCTGCTAAGTGCTGTAAACATGGCCTTGCTTAAATGATTCAGATGTCTTCATCTTTTACCTAACTAGAAATGACTGATACTGGAAATGGCTTTTGTTTTCCTGAAGTCAAAAATTTTAGGCATGCATTTGATTTAGTTTTACAAATTCAAGAAATCTAAAGATCATGCATAAATTATCTACTGCTACTGCTATGGTCTCAATGTTTATATCCCATCCAAATTTCATGTTGAGACTTAATCCTCAGTGCTACAGTACTCTGAGATGTGGCCTTTGGGGGCTTCTTTAGGTCATGATGGTTCTACTTTGATGAAGGGATTAACACTGACATAAAAAGTTCCTGTAGGAGTGAGTTCACCTTTTTCTGCTCCTCTGTCATGAGAGAACAAGTATTTCCTCTTGCTGTTCCTTCTACCTTCTGCTATGTGAGGATGCAGTAAGAAGTTCCCATAGCAAATGCTGGCACCTGAGGTTGGATGTCCCCAACTCCAGAATTGCAAGAGAATAAGTTTTATGTTCTTTATAAATTACTCAGTCTTAGGTGGTCTATTACAACAGCACAAAAAATAGACCAAAGCAACCACAAAGAATTTAGTTTATAATATGTGAAGACTTTCATTTTATAGAGAATATTGAGAGACACAGGCAAAGTGGGGGTACAGGAAAGGAATGCTTTGCCAAGTCAAATGGTCCAGTGATTCTTTTTAGAGCCCTTTGTTTTCGGTTGCTAGTTGTCTGGACAACAATCATTAACTAATTTATGGATTTCCACTACTAAAGTTATATAAATCTTCCTCTTTCTTTCCCTCTGATTTCCTTTCGCTGAATAGGTTCTTCAAAATTAGAATCACATGTGTTAGTTATTTGCATTCATACCACATGGTTCAAGGGCAAATAGGAGACTCTGGCCCATGCTACTTTACATTGCATATTACCGAGGTGCTAATTCCTCCATCATCATAAAATATCATAATTATCTCTGGATTTCTTCACTGCTATGTGATTCACAGATACATACCCAGACACGGGTGTCATGTATATTTTATTAAAATTTCACCAAGCATCAGCAAAGATAACTGTTCATACCTCCAGAATTTTTTATTCATGTTTATCCACAATGGGTGAAAGCAGCATGCAAAATAAATGAAGAATGATACTGCAAATGTCTTTAGAGAGATATTAGAAGAGAATCAGCAGAGAGGGTTATGAAAGTTGTATGAGCTATATATTATCTATGCGTATGCTACAACGGTCAGAACATTTAGTATGTCATGCTCCATACCAGTCTCAAATAATATATTTGACACAGAATGACGTTCTAGCTTGGGGTGGGGAAGTAAATTCTGCTTTTATTGTTATTTTTAAAAATGAGTTTGTCTTTGAATATGCTATTCATATGAAAAGTCTCCGCATATTTTCATGATCATTTGAAACCAGCCCGTTGTAGGGAAACCTCCAACATCTTTTCTATATTGCAGCATGTAAGCATTAACATCGTTTTTCAGTGGCTTGAGTGGCACCCAATTTCTTAATGCCATTCATATTCCTCTTTGTCACAGTGTTACTAATGAATATTGAAGCAGAAGACAGAAAATAAAGTGCCTAAGACAAGGTCAACAGGTTAAAACAGTAGCATATTTTAAAAATGCCCATAAAATTGTTTCTTTGAGCCTAGGAGTCATATGGTAAAGTAGAAGATGAAGAGGCCCCTTCACTTAGAAAAGCATTTTTCTTCTAATTAGCATGTGTCAAACAGGAGTGAGGGGGGAAAATGCAAGATGACATTCCAGGCTTTGCAATAGAGATGCTATCCAAGGAGTGCAAGCTTAGCAAATATATAAGCGCATTTAAACGCATTTATTTTATTATTATTTTTATGCCTTTTGTCTGCTGCAATTGTAAAGGATATGGGTTTGTAGAAAGGTCAGAGCTGGAAAGGAATTAGACATAATTTACTCTACCCTCTTCATTTATAAAGATGAGGACACTGCAGTCCAAGGAGGTCAAAGGAAATGCTTAAGTTCATAGAACTAGTAGGAGGAGGAATGAGGAAAGAAATCTGCTGCCCAGTGTCAGCTCTTCAATTTTGTTCTATGCTGTGACCCAAATGACTCAAAAGTCAAGCAAATGTTCGAAGAAAACTTCAAATATAACACTCTGAAAATTTTATTGACCCTATTACTGATAACAAATGGTTTTGAATATCTCAGTCATTTCAGATGGATGTCTAATGTTGCTCTATGTAGCCAAGTAGCAGTAATACAGTGACAGATTCCATGACTGACCACTATGCTGAAGTTAGATGTTGCTAATTTCAATTCAAGAACTATAACTTCTATTTATGTGAACTTGGAGAAGTTATTCTGTGCCTAACTTTTTCTTTTTTTCTCAATAAATTTGTATAATAATAGTTCCAAACTCATAGTGTTGTTATAATGGTTTAGTCAACTAGTCTGAAGTTATGTTTCAATATATCTCAGCAGCTATTATTATTATTAACAAGAAGATTTTCATTGCTTTGCATCTGGATGCAGTTGATTGGACTAATGAATTTATTTATCTTCCATAATAGTGCTGTCTCCATCTTCTAACAGTGAAGACGCATGAGAAGAAACTGGTCAATTATCATGTAATAAATGAATACAGACCGAAAGATTCACACTCTTCTTGGCTTCAAAACACATAGACAGATGGTCTGTTTTGACATATTGGATTTCAAATCCTTTTTCAGTCTTGTAAAGTTCAATCAGATGAAAACCAAACTGTAAGTCATGGTACAGGGAATCAAGTATTTGGCCACAGTTGGAAGGCTTGTGTTGGTTGAACTAAATAACCCTAAAATACAATCACTACTAGGTAAAAAGATTTCTTTTGCACAAAATTATTAAACTACCTATTCTGAATAAGTATAGTATGTCAATACTTTTATCCTCTGGCATATAGGAATGTCACTTTACCAAATAAAGAGTTTTTTGTTTGTTTGTTTTTAATTTAAGGGCTGCCCATTTACCAATAGAACATTCTATATATTCAGCCTACTGAAGTGTATTCTAAAAAGAACTGCACAAAGTCCCATTGAACCACTTTCTTTATACATATATAGGGTAGGACACTGATTCTAAACCTAGGAGATCTTGGGGGAGATTATCCATTAAGATAATTAGTATGATTGCTGCCTTGCTATATGTAAAGTCTCTCTCTATATATATTAGTTTCATATTTTATTTAAGCACCATGTAAAAATTACTATGGTTTTTTATCAGGTTCCCATTAAGTAACTTCTGACATTAATAGAATAATGTTTTGGTAGGAATGATCCATCTATAGACAATCATGAAAATATCTTCTTTGTTCCTCTCCTTCATATTCAAATCTAATGGCAATACACTAATCAGAGCATCCAGAGACCTTAATTACCAAATAGAATGCTGTAGCTCAAAGCAGAGTTAGTACTAAGAAACAGCTAATTGATTTACAAATAACTTGAGGTCCAAGACTTAATTTGTAAGTAACTAAAAGACTTAAATATCCCATGAGGACTATTGACTAGTACAATCATAAAATAATCATAATAGTAACAATTCATAAGGAAGACAGGGCAACAGTTAGTTTTCTTTCTCAATGGAGACTCTGTTATAGTAAGCTTTTAATGGCATTCCCTTTGATTAATGTTTGTGTTATGCACAATTTATTGTCACTTGCTCAGCAGAATCCTTGCAGAGAAAGATCACATGCAGCAGGGATTCACTAGTTCTCTGTCCATAAAATATATCTAGATTACAAATTGGACAATAGAAGACTAATTAACACTGATCAGCACATGTGTATGCCAAGGAGGTGCACTAAGACAAATTTACAACTCAGTTCCTGGAAAAAAAAAAAAGAGAGAGAGAGAGATTTATTTGTGATTCCTCACAGATTACCTGGACGGGCATTTAAAGTCTTTCCCCAAAGGCTTCTTCCCATATTACAACATCAACATATCAGTCTTCAGAGTTAGATAAAAGGAATCTGATGAGGACCACGTTAACATTTATGTTGAGCTTAAATAAAACATGAAACTAACATCTTGAAAGAGTCTGTGAGTTGAGTGAGGCAGCATTCACACCACAATTCAAGAATTATTCATGAGGGTTCCGAGCTTCTCAAGATTTTAGTTGCTTATCTCTGATTTTACTTAAAGTTCTCCCTGATTGTTTTCAGATATTTCATCTACCAACATAGGAAGTGTGCAATAACAGGAAGAAACAGCTTTAGCACTTAATGATAGCTAAAAGCCTTAATTGCCTGATCTTCTTCCTTCCTGATTGTTAAATATCTGTATTTATTGGGATAGAAAGGTGTCGGTGTCAGGAAAGGGAGAGGTTTACATTTAGGGAACATAAATTAAACAGAATGATCCTATTTGAGAAAAAAAAAAAAACTGAGGCTACTCATTTCCTGAGTTCAAACTTCAGTAAAGTCAGATGTATCTTCTAATGATGTTGTCACAATATATCCCGGCTCTATCTTCAAGTAAAACCCACCGAACTGACACTACTGACCGGGTTTATTGGTATTCATCCCCCAAAATTCTTACCTGTATCTTTTCCGGGGGTAGCGGGGGCGTGTTCCTCCTCTACATTCAAAACTTGGTTCAAGTGTACAAACTTTCAGTTAGAAGATGAATAAATTCTGAGGATCTTATATGAAGCATTGTGATTACAGTTAATAACATTTGAAATGTTGTATTGTACAGTTTAAATTTGCTGAAAGTAGATTTTGTGTTCTCATAGGAAAAAAGGAAACTAGGAGGTGATGACATGTCAATTAGTTGATTATGGTTAATAATCTGACAACTTATGAATATATCTAATCACATTGGACACCTTAAATGCACACAATGTTATTTGTCAATCACACCTCAATAAAGATGGAATAATTTTTTTTTAATCTTGCTCAGTCTCTTAAGAGAATATGTCATAAAATGATGTACCCTGACATCCTTCAAGCCCTGAAATGGCTCAGTCCCACCCAGTTTTCTGAGAACTCCTTATGAAGCAAGCCTTTGTCTTCCAAAAAAGGGCATTCCTCCTCCTTGAGAAACTTCTTAATGGCCCACATTTGCTAAGTCAGAAAACAAGGTCCCCATTAGCCACTACAGAGGGTTGTATCTATTTCTATAGTGATTTTTAGTTTCCAAAGTACTTTTCATATATTTTCTCATTTGATAACAATGAACCTTCAGCTCTATTGAAGGCATATGCTAGACTGGGAAAGGGACTATAGCAGATGTGACATTTACGGAATTTCACACAGGGCAGAAATTAGCATGAAGGAGCCAAGGCTGTTCAAGTGTGTAAGACTCATCGTCCATAATCAGGCAGAGGGTGTCATTTGTATTTACATGCAAGAAGAACTGCAAACGCTGATCATGAAACATTCAGCAACATCATTCCTCTCTCTCTCTCTCTCTCTCTCTCTCTCTCTCTCTCTCTCTCTCTCTTGTTTAATGTTGGCATGTATTTTTAACTCTAGTGCAATCCCAAATAATTTGTGAAATTTAAAAGATAAAAACTAGTTTGACCCAAATTATGCATTACTTGATGTAAAAGAAAGAGAGTGGAAAAAAACCACCACACATATGTAAAATGGAAAATAATTCTTTCAGTTGGAGTGTTTTATTCAGTTTGAAATTAAAGCATTTAATGGAGAGAGGGAGACTGAAGTAGTTTTGTGATTAAATGTGTATGATGATATTAATGTTTTGTAATGACATGTAGCTTTTCCTCTGTGATTTTAAATTGTCTATCATTTAGATCCTAGTCAAGATGCACCCAAAAGAAACTACACCTACAAATTGCCTCAACAAATTAATTCTTTTAAAAATGTGTACCAATGTTACTTATACAGTATGTATACATTTAAATGCATTTCCAGTTTGGATTCTTCTGAACCACCTGATACCAATATATTTTACACATATTTGATTACATTTCTGTCATGTACAACCTCAAAGTGGAAATGCCTGCTTGAATGGTATATATGAGTTCCCATGTGACTGTATGATTACATGTCATACATGTCCCTCATGGTAGAGGTGGCAGCAATTAGTATGATGTCTTATTTCAGTCTGGTTCATTCTGCTTTATAACATGGTGCTGTATAATTTTAATTTGCATTTATCTATTGACCAATAATATTAGATAGCCTTTATAGTAAATGCCTGATGAAGTATTTTGTCTTTTGTATTGAATTGCCTGACTGAATTAAAAGATTAGATTACTATGGAGAACAAAATACAGATGGATTGTAGGTAGCTAATGAAATGGCTTTATTTATTCCTAATAATATCTGTCCTAAAATATGTTTTCTCTGTTGCTAATATGTCCATGTTAACTTTCTTTTAATAAATGCCAGTATCAAATATTTTTTCTAACCTTTCATTTTTAATTCATTTAAGTCTCTATTTTAAGTGAGGCAGTGATAGCAAGGTTAGGCAGCATTGCTAGTTAGGCTTTGCTTTCCTTTTTCTTTTTTTAAATAAAAATCTATCTCTTTCTTTAAATGAGATTTTTAAGTCATTTATTTTCAAAGTGATTATTAACATAGTTGAATCTATGATATTCTTTCAATTAGTTTGAGTTTGAGTGTATTTTTTTTCTATTTGTCATGTTTCCTTTATTTTATATATATTTTTTTTTAAAGAGAGAGTGAGAGAGGGGAGAGAGAGAGAGAGAGAATTTTTTTTTTAATATTTATTTTTTAGTTCTTGGTGGACACAACATCTTTGTTGGTATGTGGTGCTGAGGATCGAACTCGGGTCGCACGCACGCCAGGCGAGTGCGCTACCGCTTGAGCCACATCCCCAGCCCTCCTTTATTTTATATTAATGATTCCATTTTGTCTCCTTTGCTGCTTATGAGCTACACATCTTTCGTGAGTTACCTGAGCATTTGCAATAAGGTTTGTAGTATGCACATTTAATTACCACAGTCTACTTTTATGTGATGCTATGTCTCTTCAGCTGCTATGAAAGTTCTCTATGAGAACATGCTTCTCTTCCCTGCTCAAGGGGTTTGTACAATAGTTATCACATCTTTCATTTCCATAAATGTTATAATCTCCTCTATTTTAAGTATTTAGTTTTTTCTTTAAATAGTCAATTATCTTTAAATATATATAAATAAGCCTGGCACAGTGGCACACGCCTACAATCCTAGCGACTTTGGAGGCTAAGGCAGGAGGATCTCAAGTTCAAAGCCAGCCGCAGTAAAAGCAAGGAGCTAAACAATTCAGTGAGACCCTGTCTCTAAATAAACTACAATATAGGGCTGGGGATGTGGCTCAGTAGTTGAGTGTCTCTGAGTTCAATCCCAGGTACCAATAACAACAACAAAAGTATATATATATATATATATATATATATATATATATATATATGATATATAGAAATAAGTATGAATACTTCTCCTGAAGTTTAATTTCTGATGCTTTTCATTCTTTTCTATAGATTTTGATTTCTACTTGTTAGGAAATTTATTTTACAATAAGGATTTTTTTAAAAAACATTCCCTATAGTGCATGTCTGTAGTGATAAATACTTTCAATTCTTCCATTTTCTGAAAAAAAAATTACTTGATTTTCATGTTTGCAAGATACTACTGCCACATAAAGGATCTAAGTTATTGGATCTTCTCCTCAACCCTCTGTATTTTAAAAATGTTGCTGTCTTCTATACTGGGTTATTTACAATAAGAAGTTTGCCATCTTGATCTTTGTTTCTTTTTGCATAATTTTTTTTTTGTTCTGGCAGCTTTTAAGAATTTTTTCCTTATCATTGGTTTTAAGCAATTTGATTTTGATATGCTTCAACTATAGATGATAAGAAAGTAAAAATTAAAATTTATCCTCATAATTTCCATTGCTTTTATTGTTCTGGCCAGGGGGCACATTGAGCTTCTAATATCTATAAATTTATAATTTGCATCAAATGTAAAAAATAATTTGCTAATGCTTCTTCAAGCATTTTTTGTGTATTTTCCTCCTTGTAAAATACAGTAAATAAACTCAGATTAAAATACATGAATTGGTAAATAAACCAATTCATGGCCCACTGATCCCATACTTTATTTTCACCTTTTTTTTTTCTCATTTTGAATAGATTCTTTTGCTAGATCTTCAATTTCACTCTTCTTTACATTTGCAAAAATTAATAAGTT
The DNA here is from genome assembly GCF_964194105.1 of Spermophilus citellus. Lineage (NCBI taxonomy): Eukaryota > Metazoa > Chordata > Mammalia > Rodentia > Sciuridae > Spermophilus > Spermophilus citellus. The sequence continues at coordinate 46,042,021 of NC_138200.1, read as the reverse complement.
GATAATTCTATTCAGCCTGTTTTCTATTTCAATTATCATGGATTTAATCTCTAAAGTTTTGATTTTGGTCTAGTTTCATATATTTACTTAACATAGTATGATTTATGTCATATCTTGAGCAGTTTCCATGGATGTTATTCCTCATTATATGGTATAGGTTCCTGTGCCTGAATATCTCTATTGGATGCCAGACATTGCTTCTTAGTTGAGCCAGTTTTTATTCTAAAGTTAGTTGTCACCCTTTACTGAGGCAAGGACCCCATGCTGGTCTCCACCCGATATCATGTATAATAAGAGCATTTCCACTAGCTGGGGATGATAGACTTTGTGCCTGGTTCCATGGGGTCTTCAGGCATGGCTCCCTCTGTATCTTTGGAATGGTCCTTTCCCACTGTCTTTAGTTTCCTAGCATCTGTTTACTGATCAGCACTCAGTTGAATAAGTACGGCACCCTGGGCACAGCTCTGGACTTGTATATTAGTATAAGCCTCTGCTCTTTGATACTCTGCCCTAAACACTTGGGCTTCCTCTGTTTCTCCAGATTCTCAGCCTTCCTCAACTTTGGGATCCTGGCAGGGTCTTCCTAAACCCCTTCTTCCCTTCACATGGCCTGTAAACTTTTTACAAGAAGTAAGATTGGGTAATTGTAAGGATCACCTTGTTGCCTGTATCTCAGGGATAACTGGCCTGTGTAGCCTGATATTGGCTACTTTAGTAGGAAGTCCCTTATCTAACAGTTTGTGGTGAATGTTGTATATTTGTGGTAAAGAATCATTCAGTTTGTATAAATAACATTTACATCCAGAAAAGAACACACCTCTCCTATTTAACTGCTAGTGTTGAGTACTTATCAATCTATACAAATATTTTTTTTCTGTTTTGTTTTGAATTATTTAGGATCAGTTCAGTACAGTTTTCGAATTATTTGAGTCATGAGTCTTTCTTTAAAGGTCTTATATTTTGTGCCAGAGGAGTGTCCCTCAGTCATTGCTATCACCTCAGTTTCTCCTGAGAAATGGTAGAACAAAGACTTATGCTATTATGAGAGCAGACGAGTCCTGGACTGGTAAAATGTCACATAGCTAAAAGTGACAATTGGTAAAGCACATGCAGAATTGTGGGGGCAGGACCATCTTTAGGAAACCCTCCATGCACCCTATACCTGGCAATATCTTTCCCACTCCTGTCTTGAAAGCACGTGGTAAAAAGAGTTGCCAGATTAGTGCAGCTTTTCTCTTCTGTCTGTGGCTCCTAGGGATTCTAAATCGACATGTCGGATCACCTTTGAACTTTGAAAATTCATTAAAAGAAGTCATGCTGGATATATATATTTTTTCCCCTTCTTCTTTCCCATATCTATAGCAGTTTTCTCCTTTACCACTGCTCTGCAAAGGGTGACAGCAGCCATAAGTTTGTTCTCTCCTAGGATGGGCTCGACACTCTCTCAATTTCAGTTCATTAGATTTCTTCCTATTCTCAGCTCTCTGCTGGGAATTACGAACATGATTCTGCAGGTTATGGACTTATTCTCATCACTAAGGCAAGGACACATTTTCCTGTGACTGTGTACATCCTAAAAAGAAACATTAGCTTGGTGATTTTTTATTGAATGTCTCCATGTGTATGGAAAAAGTACAGAGTGTAAATCATGCTATCTTCTTCCAGAGATGATTGATCTTTTATCCAGTGGGCAATTGCAATGTGGCCTAACTACCTCGAATGAATTAATATTTGGGTCAATTTGAGGCTGAGTTTTAGGCTGTTATGCTTCCTGTTGGTCTAGTCTTGGAGCTGAGTGCTTCTAGGTTTTAACTGGAAGCTTCATGTTCTTACCATGGTTCCTGGTCCCTGGGAGACATCATTTCATGTCTTCAGCATTGTGAGATTACCATTCTGCTGAGCTTTTTATCTCCTAGTCATCAGAGTTTTATACAATTTTAACCTTTTATTCTTTGAAATTCATATGTTGACATGTATGTTGTGATCCAACTAAGCTAATAAGGATTTGCCTTTTCTGTGTTTCTTTGGCAGGGATATTAACCCTTCAAAGACCATGAGTCTTGGAACTCAACACTTTCTTTGGGTATTTTGCTGTGTGTCCCCAGTCCTGGAATAATGCTATATACTGTAAGCCATACCTTTCTCTATATAAGTCTCAACTTGAGAATAAGAAAATGCTCAGAAAAAGCAATATATAAAGTAGGTGTAAGTAAGGGCATTGTTCCATTGTATTTTCCTTTTCTTTTATATTTTTCTTTGCTTTCTGGTGACTCCAAACACTTTCATGTTTGTTTTGGGTGAGAGATTTGGTGTAATACTGGATCATCAGAGCCTGAAGTGGAAGTTTCAGCTACAAGTAGAATTGCTAATAATATGAACTGCCTACACCATGAAAATTACTGAGAATTTAGGGATTCTATACAAATCTCAGCTTCTTTTAGGTAACTTTGTAAGAATTATATTTAAATGAAAAGTTAAGGACAAATGTCTTATTGGTAAAGGTACTAAGCCAGCTTGTCATATGCAAGCTGTAAGAATATCTTGGTTTAAAGTTGCACAATTCCTATGGCCCACCCACGTTCTTTCTAGCTAGTGGAAATGACTAATCCAAAATTCTCCATATCTGCCCAGTGGTAATGGACTTGAAATTCACTTATTCTGACATTAATAAGTGGAATATCTAGCCAATAAATTGGCTAAGCTGTAGTTGATTTCATTTCTTTTCTTCCTCATTCCTACCAGGTCAATTCCGGTTCTGGCAGCAGCTACTTTGTGCACAGGTTTCACAAATCAGGCTAACTTCCCCCATCTTCATAACTATGCCCAAATCGGAATTATAAGATCCAGTAAACTCTTTTCAAGTTATCATATGATATTTTCATGCAATATAAAGTTTTTTCTATAAACTCACAACACAGATCACTTCTTGACCTCCAAAAGTGTGGGGATTTCTTCCTACCACCAAGCACACAAGCAATTCTGCAGCCATGGACACCAGCTGAGTGTCCTCTAATTCAATTCAGTTCTAATGCTGCCTAATGGGAGGTAGTATCAGAGGCCACAAGGTGAGAATTGTGCCTCTCCACTTCAGATACCAGTTTGAAAACTTCAGGTTGCTTTATTTGTACCTCTGAATAAAAAGCTATAAATCAGGGTTCCCTCAAACCCTTTTCTGGGTTCAATTAATTTGCTGCGGTAACTCATAGAACTCAGAGAAACACTGACCTGAGTAGGCTAATCATAACAGATATTATGGAATATAGACGACTCATTGAGTGAGGTACAGAAGGGACATGGAACCTCCATCCCCTTTCCTGGAAAGCCTTGTTTCAAGAAGTTTCAAGTTCAAGTTCAAGTTCAGCTATCCAGAAACTCTCCAAACCCTGCCCTTTTGAGTTTTTATGGAGACTCCATTGCAGAGGCATGAATGCCAATACAGTGGGTGGGGAAACACAGCAGAGCAACTCCATTTAGATCCTTATTGGCTTCTTTGTGCCTCCTTCCATCGCCCAGGGTATGGGGCAGGACCCCTCTGGTGGTTGTTATGAACTACTATCCAGCAGGATAGGGCAGGAAGGTCTTATGAATTACTATCAAGCCAGGTAGGTCAGAGAATTTTTTAATGTCCAGCTAAAGGCAAGATAAGATTAAAGTTTCTGAGATGCCTTGAAGAGGAACTTATAAGCCAGAAACCATGTGCAAAAAAAAAAAAATATCATAATATCTCACCATAATTATATGTCGTTTCCTAAAATGCTCTTTGAGCAAAATTCCTGTCCTTTCCAAGACTTCATGACTTCCTCTGTGAAGACTTTCCTCAACAGACTAGCATTATACCTTCCTCCCTCTGTTTTTCCAAGAGTCAGTACAGGTAAATCTGCCGTAGGGCTTCGTTTTTTATTCTCCAGAAATGTCTCCTGATTATTGTCTCAATTCTACCTCTCATTCATTGACTGTTTCTATGTCCATGACTCTATCTGCCATGCATCCACCCTTTAATTTCTATAGTTTTTATTCCAAATTGTCCTTCCCCAGAGCTTCAGAATTTTAATTGTTTTCCTCATTTCCTCTGCTGTATGCCTTATTTATTCCACACAAGTGATTGAACCCATTGTTCTTCCTGTTATATTCTCTGTATTACTTATAAATATTACTAGATACCTAACCCAGTCTTGTTAGCCAAGGTAACCTCCTGTAATTTTTCAATTCAATTTTCCCCTTTGTTTCCTGCATCCATAGAATTGCCAAATTCTGCTAAGTCTGCATCAGAACTGTCATTTGTTTCTGTCAAATTCTCATCCCCTTCACCAGCACTAATCTAGTTTGAATCACTATCTTCCCAAGTATCCTTATTCCAAGCAATGTCCAAAGGCTAACAGTTAAAGATGCATCTCATATGATGACTTCTGTTTAAAAATTTTTAAATCCTCCCAATATAAAAACTTACCTCTCTAGTTTGATATATAAGACTCTGTGAATCAAATGAGTAACCAAGGAAGAGTATTCTAGGCAGAGAAGCAACAAAGAGCTTAAGGTAGAAGTAAATGTGTCATGTTTGAGTAACAGCAAAAGGTTGTTTTGGAGTGAGCAGAGAAAAGGAGTAGAAGATAGGAATGATAAAACTAAATGGAGAAAAAAGTTTCTGTCGTGCCTTGCAAACTACTGTGAAGATTGGGGATTTATCTCTGAATAAATTTATGAGCTTTTGTAGAAGCTTTTGAGGAATAAAATGATCTATCCTATATTATCAAAAGATATAGTAGCTTCCTCCTAAAAAACTTCATACTTTATTTTAATACTCATCACAATGTGTTGAGTTTTTATATTGAATCTCACATATCTCTGTTCTTCCCACATTCTGAGGTTCTCAAGAATTAGAATAATATTTATATTTGTCTATACATACCCAGGACTTTGCATATGTCCACTAAAACTCATATGTAGATTTAATTACAATGTATTGTTTGTCTAACATATGTCAGGCATAGGGATAGACATTGTTGCATTTTAATTCAACTCACAATAGAAGTCAGATGTAATTTATTGTACAAACAGATGAAAACACATATTCAGTGTACAATGCTATTTTTGGGCAAAAAGTCACCATATACTGAAATTAGACCAAAAAAAATCTTATATCACCTAAAATTTCCATATGATTTGCATAAGATTGAGAATAAGAATAACAAGCAAACAACAACAAAAACAAACATTTTGAAGCCCTAAGAAAACTTGTAATCATTGTGTGATTTTATGTGTATTTTAATGTCATAATTTTTTGGTAGGAATCTTATAGAATATTTAATACTATTTTATTTTCATAAAGCAAATGATATTTATTAAGAATGAGGATTTGAACCCAAAACTAATTCCTGTCAGAAACAGAACTTCAATGATATTTTTGTCAGCAGGTCTCTACATTACAGGAAATGCATGCATCTATCTATATTTCAGAGATATGTATCTTGACTTATATTCATAACACTTCAATAGTATTTATATGAAAAACAAATACTACCATATTCATAAAAACTGCTTTTGTATTTAAACAGAATGCTGTCTGTGGTAAAAGATGAGACACTGGCATATCCAAAAAAAGAATAAAGATTGGTTTATCAGCTTATTTTCCTCAATCTAAAAATTCTGACTATTTCAGTAAGATCCCATATCAATTTCTCACTTTGGCTTAATGTGCCTCTTGAATGCTTGAAAAGATACATGGGGTTTTAAATTGCAACCTTGGTTCCTTTTACCTTCTCATAGTGGAAATAAACCTTAGCAATTTTTCTTTCTTCCTGTATTTCCTTGTTACCAGTATTCTCTCCTTGTCCAAGGCCACTTTATTCTCTCACCTGAAGGATAGTGCCTATCACTTTCCCAAATGGTTCTGCTGAGGGACAATTCTGAAAGATATATGAAAACAATTCCCACTGACAGTATGTGAATTGATACATAGTTACATACGTACATTCCTACATACACACATACATACACAGGATAGGTTCTGTGTTGTGTTTGTGCATTTCATGTGGCTGTTAAAAAATCTTAAACTCTAGGATCAGCTGAACCAAGTTTGGAATCTCAAGTTCTTACCATTTTAGCAGCCTGACCCTCAAAAAGTATCAAACTCCCTACAACTCAGACTTCATATCTGTAGAATCAAAACCAGAATTTTGAGATGAAACCAGATTGCCTGCTTCACCAATTTCTTTCTGGGTTATTGTCTCAATAAAATCCCCAGACAATAGAGGAAGGCAAGAGTGGGTGCAGTATAATTTATTTAAGTGAGAAGAAGAGAGAGAGAGAACTCACTCCAAGCAGGAAGGGAACTGAGAACAAAATAAATAAATAAATAAATAAATAAATAAATAAATAAATAAATAAATAAATTAAAATTCCATTTTAGTATGCTAGTCTAAGGGCTTATATGGTGTTGGGAGATGAGCATTGACCAAAATCTATGTAAAACAGATCTTTAAAAACTATCAAGGCTGCTAGCTGTGCCCTTCAGCCTTTGAGTTTTAATCCTTCCTATTCATGCTTTAACTCCTATTCAGGTTCATCCCTGCCTCCTCTGGGAACACGGAGTTGGCTGGAGTGTTCCCACAGGTAAACCTCATGGTCTTTGCTTGAAAAAGGCCTTTAGGTGGGTCCATGAATTAGTAAGTAATTCCTGCTTTGGCCTTTACACAAGACTTTAAGTGGGGCTCTTTACCCCATTGCAATATTGTCATCTTCAGAAGTTTCTGTAAGAATATAGTGACACAATGACTTTCAAAGAAAATGGAGGAAACTTCCAGTATTCATCTGCTAATAATAATTTGCTATCAGTTAACGACTATCCAGAACCCATGCATTAATATCTAATATTTCCACACACGAATTGCATGCACTAAGTTTGTATACACTTAAGTAATGTATCAGTATCAAATTAGCTTATATGATGAAGCACGGAAATGCAAGCATTTATGCAAGCGCAGTGATAATTTCCTTTGCTTTGCAAAATCTTTATACTGAAAATTTCACAGTAGTAGTGTATGGCCATTTTAAAGAAACCTGCTTCTCAAACCTTCCTTTTAGCAGTTGACTAGTCTTTCCAATTTCCTGTGATTTACACATCTGTCCACCATGATGGGAAGCCATGCCAATAGGTGGGCAGAGGTGGACCAAGCATTGATCTCCATGACATGTCATTAGCCATCTTCTTTCACTTAATACAATCTGACGAGTCTTGGCCCGCTCAATTTTCCCACTGAGGCCACTGTGTTTAATAGAATTAGAACGCCCTCTGCTCTTATGTCATGTATTATGCTTAGACACACTCAGGGTTATCTCTTCTTAACTCATTTTATTTTAGGTTATTTCAAGTAATTTTTAATGGTTTTGTTTTGTTAATAACTATATGATGTAAAAAAAAAATTCCCAGTAGCTGTGTAGAAATTGCGAGTCATTCTTTTAAGGAAATTTAGAGTGATAAATAAATTATTTTATAGACTTGTATGGAACCCTAACCATTTGGAGCTTTTGTCTGTGATGCTGTTTTTAACAGAATTTTTTTTTTCTTTTGTTCACTCAGATGAAGTCTCAGTCATAGAATGGAACATCTATTTGACAACAGACATACTTCCCTAATCAGCTACTCTGTCATTCTTAAGACCTCAAAAGAGGAGCATTTTTGAGACAGAGGAGAGTAAATTTTATCAAAAATATGTTCTGTTGTTAACTAAACAAAGTGCAAGTCATAGAACTAGAAAGCGTTTAATTGATGCTAGGACTTTGTATCCCTGTCTTTCTTCCTGCCACATTTTTTTCAAAGTGATAAATTTGTTTGAGAACAGACAAATGAGGATGATGGGAACATGAGGTTTAGAGAATAATTCTATAAAATGGGCCCACTGTGCTCACCCTTACATGCTTTCTTTGCCAAGAAGCAGTTTACCTGCAGCCCTGCCTGGCCTAAGTGGACAGGATATGTCACATTCCTCAGCAAACTACGTGTTCATTGCAGGAGAAATAGAGGGCCAAAATAATGGTAATAAGAGGAACCCAAGTTACCTTGAAGGGAGGCTTTTGTGACCAGATCCTGAAACTCCGGAGATAAGGATATTTAATCTTCATCATAATGTCTGTAAGAACTGGTCAGCATGGGCCAAGCTAACTTGGAGTTGCCATGGCACTGGGGACTTGAAAGTCTGCTGTCAGTCCAAAGGTCTGGAGGTGGACCTGGGTGGGACTCTCTGGAAACTTCTTTGGGATCCCCAATAAAACTGGAGTACCGGAGGGGCATGTTGTCCCTCTCCTCTCTGAGAGGACCCACTCTCTCCCTTGAGACTGTCCCCTTTCCCTTTTCCTATCCCTTCAATAAACTCTTTCCTGAGCAACATGTCTGAAATCTTTCTGACCTGATCTCACACACTGGAGTTTCAAGGCAGGTCTTCACATTGCCTGAGTTTCTTGGAAGGCCCCATCTCTGTAACAAGTTGTGCATTTTATCATTTAATGTCTACAACAAACATTTCAAATAGTATTTGTGATTTTCATTCTGCACATGAGGAAAACAATGAGCCAAAACAACAACAACAACAAAACAAACAAACAAAAAACCTAGCGTAGTTTATGGCTATAAAAATTTTGACTTTTGCTTCTTTCCTGCTCTTATGACCCCAGGATGGTGAATGAAATTTCCAGAATTCTATTCACCTTTATTAATACTGACTGAAAGCGCTCCTTTGCCTAATAACAATGAGAATGATAAGAACAAAAGCAACACAAAAGCAACCCCCTTCCGGTGAAGGATCTATAATGATAACAAAACAATAACAACTGAACATTTACAGAGTCTTTATGTAGGTTATATTAAAATTTGCATATGTTAGTGTATGCAGAGTGTGTGTGTGTGTGTGTGTGTGTGTGTGTGTGTGCAGGCTCATACTTGTAAAACCTCTCTTCTTTGGCTTTTTTTTTAATAAATGTAAATTTTTAAAAAAGATATATCTCTACTAACATCCACACTGTAATGTCTGGGGTTTATTAAGCATATTGCTGTTTGATAGCAGAGTCCATAGTTTCCTTCATAGCTTGTGGCAGACCTTTCCCTGCCTTGTGGAAAACTTACCTAGAAGGCCAGTTTCTATTTGTTTTCTTTCTTTCTTTTTACTTTTTTCTTTTTTTGGTACCACGGATTGAACCCAGGGGCACTTAAACACAGAGCTACATCCCAAGTTCTTTGTGTTTTTTTTTTTATATATATATATATTTTATTTTGAGGCAGGGTCTTGCTGAGTGGCTTAGGGCCTTGCTAACTAGCAGGAGCTAGTTTGAACTCCTGATTTTCCTGCCACACCTTTCAAAGCCGCTGAGATTACAGGTATGTGCCACCACGTCTGGCCCTCGTTGTTTTTTTGAATGGTGGTATAGTTTGTATCTAAAGTGTTCCCCCAAAGCTAATGTGTTAAAGGCTTTGTTGCCAACCTGTGGTACTGTTGGAAGGTGTTGAAACCTTTGGAGGTTAGGCCTAGTGGGAAAAAAGTAGGTCATTGGGTGTATGCCCTTGCAGGAGACATAAGGACCTAGGCTCTTTGCTGTCTCTCTCTCTCTCTCTCTGCTTCCCGGCTGCAACATGGTAAACAGAACTCTACTGCTATGTGCTCTTGCCATGATGTACTGTGCTGCCATAAGACTAAAGCTATAGGACCACCTGTTCTTGAACTAAAACCTCTGAAACTGTGAGCCAAAATAAACTTCACACCTTCATGAGTTGTTTATCTCAGGTATTTTGTAACAGTAATGCAAAGTTGATTAACATAATGGTTTATTTCTTATTGCAGCTGCAAAACATTACAACAAATACTAGCTTAGAACAACATAAATTTATTCTCGGGGATTTCAACAGATCACAAGCCTCACTGGACTAGGTATTGGCAGGGCTTTTTGTTTCTTCTTGAACTTTAAGGGAAAATCTAATTCCTTGCCTTTTTCATCTTTTAGAGATCATCTGCATCTTTTGACCAAGGCTCTTTCCTCACTGTTCAGAGAGCAGCATGACATGAACTCTCTCTCTGACTCTGACCCTCTTAGAAAGCTCTTTGCAATTACATCAGGCCTACCTGATAACCCTGGATAAACTTCCATCTGAAGATCTTTAGCTTAATTACATCTATAAAGTCTCTTTTGCCATGTAAGGTAATACATTCAAATTTTCTGGGGATGAGGATTAGGACACAGACATCCTTGAGGAAACCCTGCTCTACATACTGCACGTAGAAACCAATTTCTTCCACTATATTTGTGTGAGTGTACAAACCACTTTACATTTTACATTTAATATAAATTTATACATATTGATTTTGTTGTGGTTTCATTTCACCTCTTCCCCCAAATTTTAGAATCCTAGAGGACCTTGAAATCTTAACTCTTCAATTCTAGTTTGAGATTTGTGAAAATATTTCGACCTCTCAATCATCTTTTTTTTTTTTTCAAAATAAACGAACTTCATTTTTAGAACACACACGCCAAACCACACAGCTCTTCAGGAAAACCTTCAGAGCCCAACTGCCACCACCTGCTTCCCATCCGCCTCTCAACCTCCCCCACTCCTCCTGCTCTTGAGGCCGATTGGCTGGGTCGTGTGGGTGGAGCCAAAAAATGTCCCCCAGTGAGCAGCTCCGTGGTCTGAAAGGGCAGGTAAACAGCCCAATGAGCATCACCGCAGAGGAGCCAATCAGTTGGCAGCTAGAAGTTTGCTGGGGCCGCTGTGAGCCAATCATCAGCTGGCAGCTGGAAGTTTGCTGGCAGCTGGAAGTTTGCTGGGGCCCCTTCAGCTGTGGCTCTCAACATCTCCCCTTCTCTGTTTAAACAATAAGCATGTGGCTTAGGGACCGTGCCTGCCTTAGGTTGTCCAATACTGTATATGGTCCTTACCCGTCATCGGATGAGGTGACCTCAAGTCGTCAGCCTCCTGTCTTAGGTTCCTACCATTGCAATTGGATCTTACCTGTCATTAACTACTGGTCCAGCATAAAGCCACACCTGTGGATAGGTCTTTGTACCAGCGGGGGGGGGGGTGAGGTTCTTTGCTGGCCCCCAAATTTTAGCTGAACGACCATCACAAGCAGAAGGGAGGAGGATATACCAAGCCAATTGATGGCTCCTTTTGGAAAAATTGTACCACTGATGACACCATCAGCAAAAAATTCTCAATCATCTTTTAATTCCTGCAACATTAAGCACAACTTACATTTTTTAAATGGAACTTAAAATTTTTGAGAGAGACTGCCAAAATATAAGTGAGGCAAAGTAATAGATGCAATAGATACACAAGTTACTTTTTTAAGTAATTTTGTTGGCAGGTAAGACAAGACTGACAGAAACTCCACCAAAGGCTTTACCAAAGGTGAAATATAATCAAGGTTAGGATTTTCTTTTTTTCAAATGGAAGGATTCAGTCCAAATTGTGAGAAGCAAGAGCCTATGGTAGCTGTTAAGGGAAAAAAAAAAGAAAAGAAAAGAAAAGAAAAGAAAAGAAAAGAAAAGAAAAGAAAAGAAAAAGAAAAATTATTTAAGTCCCTTATCTTGAATCCTGATTGTATTTTAAGATTGCTTTTGGGATCAGATGGTCAGTGTTGTGCATCTTCTACCTCACATGAACATGTTTAGACTGTAGCATACAGCATCAGAGTGATAAACCCATTTGATACCTTCTTTTCCAAGAGGAGAGAGTAGTCATTAAGATAATAACATCCATGTTCTCAGTTTCTGGAGGGGCAGAGAGGTGGTTTATTTGGGGACTATTGTGAAGGATGGAAACAGTAAACATTATAAATGATTTCTTTAAATTCAGAAAAATTAGAATTCCTCCACTGATCATGATGGTCACAATACCTATAACAAGAGCATCTTGTAAAATTTCATTTCCACAGATCTGAGAGAAAAATCCAGAAATCAAGAAAAAAATAAAGTTTCTGCCAGATGAAACATATTCTGATTTGAGAAAATTGGAACAAAACATTTTAGATTAAAATCATTTTACCACTTGTTTCAAAGGCTAACCTCCACAAGGTCCCTAGCAATTTATTAAATCTTCAATTTTCAAACAGATTAGGTAAAAGAGGGTAAATAACATGAAAGCTGCAAAAGAATAAATGTAAATTGTTATTTATTTAAGTTTCAAGCAACAAAGTTAGAATAACTTTTAAATCAATGCAATAAATTGTTAAGTTTGCTATCATAAAATGTCTAATGTGATTGCTGTTGCTTCTGATTCTGCTGTTGCCAGCCTGAGGTCACCTGGCTGTCTTCTTTCTGGGTGCTGCTGCCACAGAAGACACTGCTGCCCCAGATGCAACTGAAGCCGACACTGCTGCTGACCCTCAGAGATTGCTTGGTGACCCTCAGAGATTGCCTGGTGATGCTGCCCCCAAAGCTGCAGTTGCAGCTGCTACTACAACTGCCGCTGCTGCTGACCCACTGCCTGCTGCCAACAACCAAAACCACTACTTCTGCTACCACAGCCTAGATGATTGCTCTAGGGGAGACTCCAGGTTTGGTTGGATGTAGCTGTACCCATTTCGGGACACCAACCAGGGCCTGGGGCCTGGGTGCCAGCAGGTTTACCATCACAAAAGTGTCTGTCTGGGGACTCCAGCCAGGGTCTGCAAGTCCAGTATAGGGATACCTACAGGTTTGGAGGAGCCTGCAGTCTTCCTGCTGAGAGTGCTGGTGGCCCTTGTCTTATTGCTGCATCTTGGGGTTGCTCCTTTGCATAAGTGTATCCCTGGTGGTCTCTCTGCAAGTAGGAGCAGCATTGAGATCTTGGGACTGCAGCGTGGACGAGCCTGAGGTATCTGAATCCCAGATAAGTAGAATAGAGACTGGGTTTGTGATGGCTGATCTGGGTTTGGAGACATCAGAGACAGGGCTAAGAACCTTTTAAACACTGACAGAGACAGTTCGACTTTCCAGCAAGATTTATTTTATTTTTCAATTCATTAATCTCTCTACCATATTTGGAACAGGATTTTTTTATGCATCAGTGTGTGGAGGACAATGATATATGAATGGTGTTTTTCATTTTTGTTGTATGCTTACATCTTTAATTTTTTCCACTTTGTTTATATTCTTTCTCTCTCTTATCTATTTTCTTGGATTTTCTTTCCAATGTTTCTCCAACCAACAGCCAATCTCTGTCAGCTCCTCTTCCAGTCTTCCTGTGAATTTTTTACTTCTAGCTTCTCTCTTCCTTCTTCATAACTATTACATACTACACTACCTCTGTTCTCTCATCCACTATTTGAAATTGTAAACTGTTTTAACAAATTTTGTGTTTGTACTATAGATAGTTATTGAATTCATCCTTCTTGTTTAATAGGAGAAAAAAGTAGATGCTTTAGTGGGAGCTATTAGATTTAAGGCTATATTTTGTGCACTGGATGCTGTTGATGGAACCCTTCAGTGACACTATAGGTCTACAGGGTAAAATTTATGCTGCCTTAGATCCATACTTCTAGATGGGAAAATACACTAACAACATAAAAAAAAAAAAATAAGGGAATAAAGTGCCCCAAACAAACCATCTTTCAACAACAGAAGCCACTGATAACACAGTAGAAGAAATGTCCAAGAAGGAGTTCAGATTGTACATAGCTAAATTGATATGTGAAGTAAAGGATAGTATAAGGAGTGAAATCAAGGAAAAAGTCAGGAAGTGAAAGACCATTCAATAAAGAGTTAGAGGTTGTGGGGAAAAAAAAAAACAAGCAGCAATCCTTGAAATGAAGGAATCCATAAACCAAATTATAAATTCAATAGAAACTATCACCAACAGACTACACCATTTGGAAGACAGAACCTCAGACAATAAAGACAAAATATATAATCTTGAAAGTAGAGTTGACTATGCAGAGAAGATGAAACCATGAACAGAACATTCAAGAATTACAGGATAAAATGAAATGACCAAATTTAAAAGTTCTCAGAATAGATAAAGGAACAGAGATACAAATCAAAGGAATGTACAATCTTTTCTATGATATAATAGCAGAAAATTTCCCAAACTAAAGAATGGAATGGAAAATCAAATACAAGAGGCTTACAGGACCCCAAATGTAACAAAATTACAGCAGACCCACAACAAAACACATTATCATGAGAATTTCTAACATAGAGAATAAAGATAAAATCTCTTAAAGGCTGTGAGAGAAAAAAAATCAAATTATATATGGGGAAAACCAAATCGGATCTCAACTGATTTCTCAACCCAGACCCTCAAAGGTAGGAGGATCTGTAATAATATATTTCAGGCTCTGAAAGAAAACAGATACCAACCAAGAATTTTGTAACCAGCTAAATTAAGTTTCAGATTTGAAGATGAAATTAAAATCTTCCATAATAAACATAAATTAAAAGAATTCACAATTAGAAAGCCTACACTACAGAGCATTCTCAACAAAAAATATTCCATGAGGATGAAGTGGAAAAAAAAGTGAAAATCAGCAAAGGGAGGAGCTACACTACAGGAACATTTAACCAAATGAGAAACTAAAACAAATCAAAACCCAGAAATAAATCAAAATGACAGGGAATACAAATCATATCTCCATAATAACCTTGAATGTTAATGGCCTAAACTCATCAATCAAAAGACATAGATTGGCAGATTAGGTTAAAAAACAAGACTCAACAATATGTTGACTTCAAAAGACTCACCTCATGGGCAAAGACATCACAGGCTGAAGGTGAAAGGATGGGAAGAAACTTATCACTCATATGGATTGTGTGAACAAGCAGGGGTTTCCATTCTCATTTCAGATATACTTCAAGCCAAAGTTAATCAGGAGAGACAAGAAGGACATTTCATGTTTCTTAAAGGAAGTATATATAAACAGGACACAACAATTATATTTATGCCCCAAACAATGGAGCATCTATGTACATCAAACAAACCCTTCTCAATTTCAAGAGTCAAATAGGCCAGAATACAGTAATACTGGGTGACTTTAACACACTTCTCTCACTACTGGACAGATCTTCCAAACAAAAACTAAATAAGGAAACTATAAAACCAAATAATGCAATGAATAATTTAGACTTCATATATATATATATATATATATATATATATATATATATATATATAGAATATTTCATCCATCGATGAGCAAATATACTTTCTTCTCAGCAGCACATGGATACTTCTCTGAAATAGACCATATCTTATGCCACAAAACAACTCTTAGTAAATGCAAAATAATAGTAATAATAATAATAATAATAATAATAATAACCCTGCATTCTATCAGACTACAATGGAATAAAATTAGAAATAAATGATAAAATAAAAAATATAAGCTACTATAACAAAAGGAGATTAAATAATACACTATTGAATAATGAATGAATAGCAGAAGAAACCAAGAATGAAGTTAAAAAAAAATTCTTAGAGGTAAATGAAAATACTGATACAACATACCAAAATCTCTGGGACACTATGAAGGCAGTAATAAGAGGAAAGTTTATTGCACTGAGTGCATTAATTAAAAGAATAAAAAGTCAACAAATAAATGAGCTAACCCTATATCTGAAAGCCCTAGAAAAAGAAGAACAAATCAATACCAAAAGAAGTAGAAAATGGGAAGTAATTAAAATAAGAGCTGAAAGCAATGGAATCAAAACAAAAGAAAAAATTAAAACAATTGATAAAACTAAAAGTTGGTTCTTTGAAAAAATAAATAAAATAGACAAATCTCTGGCCACACTAATGAAGAGAAAAAGAGAAAAAAAACCTCAAATTATTAAAATACAACATGAAAAAGGAAATATCACAGCAGACATGTCCGAAATATAGAAGATAATTAGAAACTATTTTGAAAATTTATACTCCAGTAAAATATAAAATATAGAAGACATCAACAAATTTCTAGAGACATATGACCAGCCCAAACTGAATGAGGAGGTCATACATGATTTAAATAGATAAATTTCAAGTAATAAGAGAAAAAGCACCATCAAAAGCCTACCAATGAAGAAAACCCCAGGACCAGATGGATTCTCAGACAAGTTCTACAAGACTTTCAAAGAAGAATTAACAGCAATACTCCTCAATGTATTCCATGAAATAGAAAAGGAGGGAACCCTTACAAACTCATTCTATGAGTCTAATATCACTCTTATGCCAAAACCAGACAAAGACAAATCAAGGAAAGAAAACTTCAAACCAATATCCATGATAAACATAGATGCAAAAATTCTCAGTAAAATTCTGGCAAATCACATACAAAAACATATTAAGAAGATAGTGCATCACTATCAAGTTTGGTTCATCCCAAAGATGCAGGGTTGTTTCAACATATGGAAACCAATAAACATAGTTCATCATATTAATAGACTTAAAAATAGGAATCATATGATCATCTCAATAGATGCAGAAAAAAAGCATTTGACAAAATAATAGCACATCTTCATGTTCAAAACACTAGAAAAACTAGGGATAGAAAGAAAATACTTAACATTGTAAAAGCTATATATACTAAACTCCAGGTCAGCATCACTCAAAATGGAGAAAAACTGAAAGCATTCTCTACAAAAACTGAAAGAAGAAAAGGATGTCCTCTTTCACCACTTCTATTCAACATCATCCTTGAAAGTCTAGCCAGAGAAACTAGACAGAACAAAGATATTAAAGGGAGACAAATAGGTAAAGAAGGATTCAAACTATCACTTTTTGCTGATGACATGATTCTATATCTAGAAGATCTAAAAAATTTCACAAGAAAACTTCTAGAACTAATAAATGAATTCAGCAAAGTAGCAGGGCAAGATATAAAATCAACACCCATAAAGCAAATGCATTCCTATACATCAGCATTGAATCCACTGAAAGAGAAGTTAGGAATACTACCCCATTCATAATAGCCTCAAAAAATAAGATAAAATACTTTGAAATCAATCTAACAAAAGAAGTGAAAGATCTCTACAATGAAAACTACAGAGCACTAAAGAAAGAAACTGAAGAAAACTTCAGAAGATGGAAAATGGAAAGATCTCCCATGTTCCTGGATAGGTAGAATTAATATTGTCAAAATGGCCTTACTACCAAAAGTGTTATACAGATTTAATGCAATTCCTATTAAAATCCCAATGACATTCTTCATAGAAATATAAAAAAACAATAATTAAATATATTTGGAAAAATAAGAGACCCAAAATAGCTAAAGCAATCCTTAGCAAGAACGGTGAAGTGGGTTGCCTTTCATGCACAAGGCCTTGAGTTCAATCCCCAGCACCACACACACACACTCACAAACACACATACACACCAAAAAAAAAAGAAGAAGAAGAGAAGAGTGAAGCAGAAGCCATCACAATACCAGACTTTAAACTATAATACAGAGCTATAGTAACAAAAACAGTATGGTATTGACAACAACATTGACTTGTAAACCAATGATACAGAGTAGAAGACACAGAGACAAACCCACATAAATTCAGTTATATTATACTAGACAAAGGTGCCGAAAACATTCACTGGGAGAAAAGATAGCCTATACAACAAATGGTGCTAGCAAAACTGGAAATCCATATGCAGCAAAATGAAATTAAACCTCTGTCTTTCCCCCTGCAAAAAAATCAACTCAAAGTAGATCAAAGACTTAGGCAGTAGAATAGAGACCTTGCACCAAATAGAAGAAAAAATAGGCCAAATCTTCACCATGTTGGCCTAGGATCTCACTTCCGTAAAAAGACTCCTAAAGCTCAAGAAGTAAAATCAAGAATCAATACATAGGGAGGATTCAAATTAAAAAGCTTCTTCTCAGCAAAGGAAACAATTAGTAACATGAAGAGAGAGACTACAGATTGGGAGGAAAATCTTTACCACATGCCCCTCCAATAAAGTTCTAAACTTTAGGATATATAAAGAACTAAAAAAACTTAACACCAAAAAAAAAAAAAAAAAACAAATAACCCAATCAATAACTAGGCTAAGGAACTGAACAGACACTTCACAGAAGAAGAAATACAACAGATCAACAAATATATGAAAAAGTGTTCAACATCTCTAGCAATTAGAGAAATGTAAATCAAAACACACTAAGATTTCATCTCACTCCTGATAGAATGGTAATCATCAAGATATAGAAAACAATAAATGTTGGTGAGGCTGTGAGGGAAAAGGTACACTCATATATGGCTGGTGGGACTGTAAATTGGTGCAAATACTATGGAAAGCAGTATGGAGACTCCTCAGAAAACTTGGAATGGAACCACCATTTGACCCAATTATCCCACTCCTTGGTTTATACCCAAAGGACTTGAAATTAGCATACTATAGTAATACAGCCACGTCAATGTTTATAGCAGCTGAACTCATAATAGATAAACTCTGGAACCAACCTAGGTGTCCTTCAATAGAAGAATGAATAAAGAAAATGTGGCATATATACTCAGTGAAATATTACTCAGCTTTAAAGAAAAGTGAAATTATGGCATTTGCCAGTAAATGGATGGAGTTAGAGAATATCAGGTGAAGTGAAATAAGCCAATCCCACAAAACCAAAGGCTAAATATTTTCTCTAATATGAGGATGATAATTCACAATAAGGTACACTAGGGAAGAATAATCTTACCTTAGATTAGGTAGAGGGAAGTGATGGGAGGGGAGAGGAAGGGATGTGGGGATAGGAAAAGATAGTGGAATGAAACAGACATTATTACTGTATGTGTGTGTATATATATAACTACATGACCATATGATTCTGCAACATGTACCCTCAAAAAATTAGAAATTATATCCCATCTATGTATGATATATCAAAGTGCACATATGCATTTTACTGTCATGTATAACTAATTAAAGGAAATAGAAAAATTAATTTTAAAGATATTGCAATGGTTAAAGATGCAGAGTGAATGCTGCACTTAGTAATTTACAGGCAGTTTAATTATATAATAAATGTAGGAAGAAACTAAGCAAAACCTCATTGAAATTGCGCTTATCATCTTTCATTAGGCAACCCCAGGAAAGCATGCAATTTGTTTTTGTTACAGAAAGATTGTTCATTCATGCTTGTGCCAAGCTGTCTCATGACCTGGACGAGCTGTTCCATCATAAAAATTTTATCTAAATTATCCTCATAATACAATTTATTCATTTCAACAACAACAAAATGTCTAATATGCTGGAAATATATAGGTTAAGTTTTATGATGCTGCGCTGTTTTTGAAGGACACATACTAAATTTAAATTAAATAAATGTCTCATTGCCAAATTAGAAAATTATCAAAAACTTTGTAATTTATAATAAAACTGATATCTTTAGAGCATTTTAAGATGCATGATATAATGTTAATTTGAATCTTTTAAAATCAATATGACTGTGTTAGTGTTTACAAATATTAAAAATAAAATCTACCTCATTTTTACTAAATGCATTTTGTAGCCATTTGTATTAAAAATTATTAACTGTTTTATGACCTTGGGTACAATAATTAATGTAATTTATTAAGTGTGAAATTCAGAAATTCTGGACAAAGAAGAATGTTTGACATGGACATACATTGTTTGGGGTTGAACGAGTGTGATGGTTAATTATATATAGCAACTTGGCTGAGCTTCTGTACCCACATGTGCAGTCTGACATATTTTTCTGAATATTACTATGGGGACATTTTTGATTGAGATTAACATTTAAGTGGATGGACTTTGTGGAGAGCTGATGGTTTTCCATATGGGTGGGCCTCATCCAATCAGCTGAAATCCTGACATAGCAAAAGACTGATCTCGTTTGAACAAGCAGGAATCCTGAAAATAGAACGTCTGTGAAATTGAACTATAGATTTTGGACTTGCCAGCTTTTATAATCACTTGAGTCACCAATGACAAACACAAAGGGAGTGATTTATGTTCCAGAAATAAATGAAACAGAAAGGAAGGCAATGGATCGCAGATAAGTCATTCTATCCAGAGTAGCATATGTCAGAAAGGTGAAAAGTAGCCTTAAGGGTAAGGCAAAAAACCAACATCTTTTAGCTGCCAAGGATGTTGCTACTTGCTTCAAAGTTAGCCTTCATAATTTCCCTAATAGATATTCATTACCATCCTCAATTTTTATATAATAAAAGGGTCTGAAAACTCTTAAGCAATCATACAATTATTGATAAATATATAATTTTTTAAAAGTTTGTTTTTATCTACCTACCACGGCAGGCTTAAGTTGATTAGCCCCTCCCCAAACAAACCTTTCATGATACCTTCCCTACCATGAATCAGATATTTGAGAATTGATTTCATGTACTATGCACAGATCGTTACATTAAATTCAAAGTGCATTACTAATATGGTTCACAATTAATAGCCCAAAGAGGATTTGTGCCTCATTACTATTTCATGTGGTATAATTCATATGAAGTGTCATACGTATATATGATATTCAGGTACAGTTTATATGTAATTCGGAATCGTCCCGTAGAGCTGAGAGGATTAATGAAAATTAACATTCTGGGGATATTTCATATCTGCAGCGATCGTGCTGGGCTCTGGCAAAGGAGAGAAACCTTCAATGGCCCCTCTGTGACTGAGTTTTATTGCCTCAATGATTTTGTTGCTTGTTGTAACCCAATATGTATGTTAGGATACCTCAAGGAATAGGTTGTCGTCCGATTTATTAGTTGGAGTATCTTACATCTTTCAATGGTAGGGAAAATTTTATATTGACATATCCAGAGTTTTTATTGAAGTTATATTAGTCCTATCTATCAGAGATATGCTAGAAAATCTATAACTTGCACCAAAATGTTGCCCATGTGAGCAATTCAGTTTATGAAGTGCAATCTTCTAAGGCAGGCTTAGGGCCTCGTGATTCATTTTTCAGTCCATGTGATGTTTAATGATTTTGTCAAAATAAAAACTAATACACAGTTCTATGTCCATCATCAAATTATGCCATTCAATTTATAGCTTAAGCTATGAAAAAAGACACCAAGATATCGAGGTGTGGGGAGTGGGAAATAACTCCAGTCTATGTGATTCTCTTTCCTCTTCTGACACAGCTATTTGCAGTGAATAAGAAGTGATTTGGCTTATTATCACACTGGGAATTGTTACAACAGAGTAATGACATTGTTTCATTATGTCAAACATGTAGATATCTGTCTAGGGTATATTGTTGAGCCAATAAAATGATTATTAAAAAAAAAACACGAAACTACAAAGCAAAAGGAAAAAGGGTTGAAAGGTCTTTATAGCCTTGTTTAAACCCATCTTGAATTCTATTTTCTAAACTACTAAGCAGTGACTTCTAAACACATTCATTTTTCTTCAGTGTCAGAACATTCTTGCATGTTGTATGTGTGCATGTGTAGTGTATCAGACTGAGGTGAATGCATGCACATGAACTCTTTCAAAAGTTTAATTTAATTCATAGGATGTTTGTCTTGAGGATTGCATATTGCTAAATAAGGTCAAGAAAGGCATAATCATAGAAAATGTAAAAGAAAAATATGATATCTTATTTGGATGATATGAAAATAAATTTTATATAGGTTATAGAAATAGTAGTAATCAATAAAAATACAGCCTTTTTGAAAAGTCTAGTTGTCTTCATGTTTTAAAATAGATGAAAATTGACCTAACTTTTCACAAGGAGTTACTTCCTTAATGTCATTTATTTCCTATGCCCATGGTGTGAGCTATCTTGTATTCACCAATACTTCCAAGATCCTTTTGCATTACTCTTTGTATGCCACCCTGGTCTTAGATATGCAGGTTTGAGACTACACAGTATCTCTCTACATGCCTTAAAGCTCAATTCACTTGAAGGGCACTGGAACGTGTTTTAAGCTGGCTCTTGACCATGCAAAAAGACATTTTTCCTTCTGTATTCTGAGAAAGCAAATAAAGCTCTCAATGGTTCAAAGACTAGCCCAGAGCCTCAATGTTAATTAGTAGAGAGTTTAGACACATATTGAAGCTTGTCAGATTCAAAGGCCCATGTTCTTTGTAATATCACACAGTTCCCAGAAGTTGAAGAACGCCAACTTTAATGGCGTAAAAATCACAGACATATGTCAGATTTAGAATTTATCACCAGAATGTTCAGCACAAAGATTCCATCCTCCTCTGCAGGCGACATCCTACCACTATTCATCCTGCCTTTTTCTCATACACAGCACATGATTTGAAAAGCCAGGTTCACATGGGAATGGAATTTACATTTTAAATGATGACTCTGTTTCTGGAGTACACAGGACAGAATCACCTCTACTTCTACCCTAACCATCTTATTACCCGTCATTAGTCAAAGGCATCTAGAGAAAGCAGACAAGTACTGAAAACAGAATTTTGGGATTTTGTCATCAATAGTGTGATTTAAGTGGAATGAGGTGTTGGGGAATGTGGGAAATAAAAGCTATTACCCAAATAAGTTAATGGGTCAAACGTTCTCATAACAGAAGAGATGGAGGAGTAAAGAGTCATCAGTTTAAGTCAAATACCACAGCACAGGGCACAGAATAGAGGCCTACCTGTAGGCAGAGCACAGTCCAAGGGGTTTTGTGTGAAAGGAGAAAGCTTCAGAGTAAAAGTCAGAACAGGAACTGCTTTTAGAGCTAGATAACCATCCAAAGACTTCAGTTCAATGGGTATCAAGAACATCCTATCTTAAGATATACAACATTTCACAGAAAATTATAAGTAATACAAAAAAAATTTCAGATGCTAAACTAATAATGAAATGAATGCCATGGAATGGTTAATAAAATTACTTCCTTTTCCATTCTTCTTCATATATTCTAATTATTTTAATTTTAAAAATCTCAGTTTTATATTAATGTGTTGGACACTTTGTTAATAATTGTCAATTTCTCCTATGTAGGAATGTCAGGTTTACATTTGAGACACTTATTTCCACTCAAAGGAAATTAACTGAGCCATGCATGGTGGCATGTACCTGTAATCCAAGTGGCTCTGGAGGCTAAGGCAGGAGGATCACAAGTTCAATGCCAGCCTCAGCAACTTAGTGAGACCCTGACTCAAAATTAAAAAAAATAAAATAAAGGGGGGTGGGGATGTAGCTCCCTGAGCTAAAATCCCTTGTAACAAAGGGAAGAAAACAAAAGTTGATTTAAAGAAAAGAAACTGGACATAGACATTGTGACAATCATGATGGAGCAATATAATTACTGAACTTGAGAAAGAGCGTACATGTATGGACAAGGAGATGAAACACTAAAATACCTAAGTCTATTAGTTCAATTTCAGAATGAGATTTGAGGGAGGAACTAATACTAGGGAACTAAATACAAATCTAGTGAAGCAAGAAATAAGAAATTTGCATTAAAACAGTTCTTGGTCTTCCACTGAATAGCAAGCCCTGGATACAGAGATGAACCACCACTCCCCAGCACCACCAGGATGTTCCTGTTGTTTGGTCTCTAATTGTAGTAAGAACCTTTCTCAGGTAGTTCTTTTGCAGATCAGTTCCTTTCAACTAGACTGTCTATAACATGAGGCTGCTCATCGGATCTCCAATCTCTCTTTCCATGCTAGATGCCAGATATTCATCTCTCCCTGAATACTTATCTCCACTTGAAAGAAGCCCAGTTTCTTTGATCATTCCTTAAATTTCCCTTCATCATTTTGATTCTTCATAATTGAAAGAATTCCAGTTCATCCATAATATTTTTAAACATTATAGTCAGAACTGAATTTACATTTTTAGATCTAGCAATATTATTTTAGGGATGATAGATATTATCAATTGAGCATTGTTTCCGAAAATATTCTCCACTTCTGTTTCAACTCAAGTTCACTACAGTTTGGTGGGTTCTATTGATAACTCCAAATGAGATTACTGGTACTTTTTTTTTTCCCCTAATGGCACTGAACACAACTTAAGTAATCATTTCTTGTAGTCTTATGTGCTTTGCAGTTTAAAAAACAACAAAAAGACAAGTCCCTTGAAGAAACACATTCTTATGAATGTTCTCTACATTGCTCAGGATATATAAATAAGGATGCAAAGGAAAGTAACCTCATGTATGGGAGAATATTATCGGCTCCCTATTTTATTTTATAATATAGTTTTTAAAAGAGGGATCTCTAAGCTTTTGAAGTTAATAATACACATCATAAAACATGAGACATCTAACAACTTGAGACTGCATAAAGATTTTTTTAAAAAATTGCTAATTCCCCTTCACCAATGCTTTCTTCTTCCAATATACCATAATTACTCACATGTTTGTGATGATACTGTTTTGTTACTGTACGGGAAGGTGAAAATCAGTAAAATGTATGCAAATAAAACCCTCTTTGGGATTGCATGTGCCTTGCCAAGATGTATTTCTCTAATGTTATTAGAGGAGAAGACTGTACATGAGTTCCTTGGCTAAACCACAAAAAGCACAAACTCTAACTTTCTACCAAAGAAAGATGACTCCAGCTTCTCCAGGTACGCTTTTATTTATAAAGGGCTGTGACTGGTAGTCGTCATGGACAGCAATGTCTTTAACTGAGGGGCAGTACTCAATCAGCAGAAAATCAGGAGGTAGTCCATTATCTTATCAAGAGGAGAGATATTCAAAGCCATTCTGCTTCAGTGAACTCTGACCAAGATTAGGCCAAAGCTTCTGGAACATCAATTTGCATACAAATTATCTGAGAGATCTCGTTAAAATCCAGATGTCGCTTCTCTGACTCTAAGGTGAGGTTTGAAATCTGGCATTTCTAACAAGCTTTTTGGAGGAGCCAGGCCACTGGTTTTCAGACAGTGCTTGATTATTTAGGGATTAACAGAATACTGGGAGATTGGAAGTTTCCAAAATTTTTTTTCCAATCTATTTTAATATTAGAAAACCATGTAGTTTACTAAATATTTGAGCATCTGCAATGTCTCAAGCACTATATTAGTTGCTGGGCATTCAGTAGTGAATTCTTTTCTCCCAGACCGGAATCAAAAACATAGTCTCTTCTTCGAGAATGCTTTGCAATAAGCAAGCATTTTTAACACAGCTTTGACATTAAGTTAAGAATAGAGATTTGAGACATTAGAAAGGCTTCCATTTTGAGAGCTGACTCTTTGTCACTTAATAGGCTTGACACCTTGGGTAGATTAATTAAACTTTGAGACTGCATTTTCTCATCTAAGAGGAATTCAAAGGCTTGCTTTTAATGCATTTATACAATGGCCTGCAGAAGTAATATTTTTTTTTTAAAAAATCAATTGTTATTATTCTTGGTCCAGTTTTTTCAGACACTGAACTATGAGATGAAGCTGAACCTGTGAACACAGATATACCTAGGAGGTAATCCAGGAAGGACTAGTGACAGTATTGAAGGACCCTAAAAAATAGGTCCTTCAAGGACCAGAGATCTTTGTGTGCATCAAATCTTCCAAGCAGTATGTTCACTTCCTATGCCACAGGTGAAAAGCTGTGTGGCATGTGTGTGTTGAGGGATGGTCCCAACACAGGGTAGTATTTTAAAAGGCAAGGGGAAAAGAGGTACTGTTACTAGATAGGAGAAGATCTGGACACCAGGTGGTAGCAATGACTAACTGCTTAAGTACTAAATCACCAACTTGAGGATCCTAAATATCTTCCTGACTTGGACCCAGGATCTGAGAAAAATTGTGTTAGGGGGTGGAGGCAAGAATCATTCATTCATTCATTCTTTTTTTTTCTTTTTTTTTTATTGATTATTTAAAGCATTACATAGCTCATGATATATCATCTTTCATACATTTGACTCAGATTGTGTTTTGAACTCCCATTTTCACCCCAAATACAGATTGCAGAATCACATCTGTTACATATTCACATTTTTACATAATGCCATATTAGTGACTGTTGTATTCTGCTACCTTTCCTATCCCCTACTATCCCCCCTCCCCTCCCCTCATTCTTAGACAAAATGTATGGTAAAAGAAATCTAACCCCAGCTGCAGTGCTCAGTTATGCAAATTAACTTTTTGAATAAGGAAGCGACTTGTTCCACGCGGGTCTGTATGCTTCCATGGGATGTATTCATTTTAAAGGCTGTAAAAATGCATGTCAGGGTACTGAGATTGTAAGAGAAAGAAATATGTGGCTGGACAAAAGCACAGGGGGAGAAAATGAAGAATATGACTGAAAAGAAAGGTGTGTTTACCATTCAGAGGACAGTTAGAAATCAGTCTAAAGAGACAAACTGTGGATAACTTCATATAACACTAAAAATTTTGCCACTGCCTCAATTTTTATTTTTGTCCATATGCTTTGCCTTTTCCTTATGGATTAGGATGTAATCCAAGAAAGAAAGAAAGAAAGAAAGAAAGAAAGAAAGAAAGAAAGAAAGAAAGAAAGAAAGAAAATTAGGAGCTATATATGCATTTTTTGTTGGACCATAAGAAAGAGGATCTGAGAGAATAATACACTGATCTGATGCTCTTCTGCTAATATTGAATGTCAGGGATGAAGAAGTGAATGATAGGGAAGCTTTAGGAGAGAGAAAAAAATGTCTAAAACCAAAACTAATTTAGACTAAGCACTCAAGGGCAGTAGAGAGATAATCAGAATACATATTAGACCTGAGAAAGGTACTTTCTCATAAAGACCCTTGATTGTTTGAAATCTGCTTTCACAGACCTCAAATCATTTAATGAGGAGCTTGACTGACTGAAGATCAAGTAAGAAGGCCAACCATTATTGGCAGCAGCAATTAGAGGTCCATAAGTTCCACTAGGGAAAACTTTAATTCCTAAGAACAATGAACTTCAGCTCTTGTACTCATTTGCCTTTCTGATCTTACAGTGGAGTTCAGCATCAGAAGGAGTTTAAGAAATTGTGGCAAGTACAGTAGATTGTCACCATACTTGGCAAAGTGGCCTCTTGAAGGGTACTTCTCCCCCAGCTCATTTATCTTACCACAACAATATTTTGTGTTCCTTGGCATTTTAGAAACTTCCTCCATACTCCTTTCTGATAATCATCCATAGCAAATCACTGTTCCCTAGTTGACTTATCTGCACTTTTAATGTAAACACCCATGAATATACCAATGTTAAATAAATGGAAAAGGTGACCTTGATTTTTTTTTTCTTTTCGCTCTTCTGCAAATGTCATGTCCTTAGTTGGAAACATCTAACAAAAAGAGAGGCCATTTTGCTTCCTCTCTCCATATAACAACCACGTCCATCTTTCTTTATGTCTGCCTTTTCTCACAGTTTTTCATGGGGCCCAGTCCAAGTAAAAGTAGAAAGTGGGACAGTTCATCCGCAATAAATTGAGATTCCCAGGAAGACATCTGAATTCAATAAATGAGACCCATAAAGACATGCACATTGATTAGTATAATGCACATCAGTGTGCTATGTAAGAACTTTTTTCTTGCTCAGTGTATACCATCTACATTTTTAAAGCAACAATGAAGAAAATGTCATCGTTAGCATAAATAAATAAGAAAGGGTAACTGCAGAATATGTCTGAAATGCAGTTACATCAATGTGTAAACAACTGTGTATTATTATCTTTTATTGTCTACTCTTTAAAATTTGATTACTGAAATTCAGGCAGATTCTGTCTTTATAGGAAAAAAATTAAAGTAGTTATGTATTCTGCTGTCATGTATAACAAATTAGAACAAATAAATAAATTAGTTAATCAAAAACATAGTAGATATGTGTGTGTGTATATATATATACATATATATATATGTATATATATATATATATACATATATATATATTTCTTTTTTTTTCACTAGGATCTATGGTCACCACCTATGGGAACAGCATATCAAAACTAGGAAAACTTACACAACCAGGAATTTGTTTTGATTGATTGAACAAATCTTTACCTATCTCCTTTGCCTCCTCAAAGACAGGCACAAGCATGAGTTTTCTCTGTTTATTTACTTTCTGCTCATATACTTTGCTATGGTTTGGATATGAGATGACTCCCGAAAGTGCCTGTGTTAATGCAGGAGGTGAAATTATTAGATTTTAAGAGCCATTACCTTATTGGTGGATTAATCCATTTTATGGATTAAAACTTTGAGCAAATTATTGGATGGTAACTGTAGGCAGGTGGGGCATGGCTGGAGACAGTCGGACTCATTGGGGGTGTGCTTTGGGGATTATATACTTTGTCCCTGGCTCATTGCGTGCTCTCTGTTTCCCATCTGTTATGAGCTTTCCTCCATCACACCCTTCCACTCTGATGTTCTGCTCCATGTTGGACCCAGAGCAATGGAGCTGGCTGACAATGGGCTGAACCTCTGAAACCATGAATCCAAAGTAATTTTTTTTTCCTCCCTTTAGTTGTTCTGGTCAGATATTTTGGTCAAGACTTAACACACACACAGTTAGTAGCCATTTACATATGTCAATTTAATATGGTAATCATTTTTATGAAAATGAATAGAAATGATTAGTAACAAATTCATTGTTTATATTTTCTTTAGAACTAACTTCTTTGTTTTTTCTACTGTATTCTCTCTTCAGTGGAAGTAAATGATGTAACTTCATTCTGCACATAAAGAATATGGATTTCCCAGCCTCAGATAGCTACTATGTAAAGAAACTGAAGTTCAGAAGCATCACTAACTCAGTAAACTAAAAGTTGTTTTGTGCATTAACCCAGTCATTCTTCAGAAAAAGGTAGTATCATGTAGGTTATGTGAAAATAGTTTTTTCTGCAAATGAGAAACAAAAATGTAAATAAAACTAACGACTACCCTGTAACTAGTTCATTCAAGTAATAATATTCAAAGGGAAAATTAATTTAACTTGGTCTCATACCAACAACTTGGGTTTTCTTTCCTATATTATAGAGAATGAATATGTATATTTATTTATAATAAATTTAGAAAGAAACAACAAAGAAGTAGAATACAATAACCAAAAGTGCCAAATCAGATTTCTGTACTGAAAATGCCAGTTCTACCACATTGAACTTGGGGCAATACACTTAACTTTATTTTTTTAAGCATTTTTGCTTACATGATGGAACTAAATACAGACAACCTCAGGGGATGTTATAAACAACTAATCATAGCTCGAAGACCTTGGATACCATATTATTGCATAGCATGCAGGTCATCCTTACTCTTAGAGGTAAAATATTACTTTATATTACTATATTCTCTTTAGATTAGTCTAGAATCTAGTATTATTTAAAATATAGACATTTTAACCTCAATTAGCAAAGGGAAGTTTTCCCTTCCCAACTCCTATGTCTCATTCCCCAATGGGTTAATTGGAGTTGAGGGATTCTGGGAACAATTTTTGGATCTGGCTAAAATAAAACTTGACTAGAACTATGTGGATTTATCAGGATATATTTACTCATAAATCTAGCTTACTGTTTCAAAGTAGGAATGACTTCCAAAGGAATGCCTATCTACCCCATAACAACACACAGATAGGTAGTATCTTCATACAAAAAGGTCCTATGGCCCCCAGTACCAGAATTATGTGGCAGAAGGGGAAAAAAATATTTAAAATTTAAAGCTAATCTATGGAATAATCTGCAAATGATATGTATATGTGGCATTTTAAAGAAAATATTTACTTTTCACTGAGACTTGTTCAAATCACAATTTTTAATCTCACGAAGAACATACTTGACAATTAAAAAAATTAAAAGACCAACTGTCAAACTTGCTGGAGGAAAGACTAAAATTTACTTTCTATTCAGTCTAGAAAACATGATAATCCAAAATCATCATGAGATTATGTAGTCAATAATTATGCTGTGTGCATGTATGAATACATCATAGTCAATTCAATTTTTAAGTATAATTATAATGCACCAAATAAAAAAGTAAATGCATATAAGGAAGACCACTAAAGTAAAGGAAAGGTACCAAGGGGAGAGAAAGGAGAATACTGGGAATGTATTGGAGCAAATTATATTATAAGCATGTATGATTATGTAACAATGATTTCCACTATTATGCATAATTATAATGCACTGATAACAACATAAACATGATTTTGCAGTTATTATAGTTTGGGTTTAAGGTGTTCCCGCAAAACTCCTGTGTCAAAGCAGGAATGTTCAGAAGTGAAACAATGAAATTATGAGAGTTGGAAACTAATCATTCCATCCTAGTTTGAATGGATTCACCAGGTGATAGTATGGGCAGGTGGGGCATGGCTGGAAGAGATTGGTCATGTAAATGTGCCCTGGGAATGTTCATTTTCCCTGTAGCCTTTTTCACTTTCCCACTCTCTGCTTCCCTATTTTTATGAATGAAGCAGCTTTCCTCCATCATGCCCTTCCACCATGACACTTTGTCTCACTTTGGACCTAAAACAAGGGAGTTACCCACCATGGGCTAAATCTCCAAAACCATGAGCCAAAATAAACTTTTCTTCTTCTAAACTGTTCTGGTCAGGTATTTTAATCACAGCCACACAAAGCTAGCTCAGCAGTCAAATAACTTAGGAAACAAAAGGTACCATTAAAGTGTTCCAAGAAATTAATCAACTTAAAAATATGTTATTCACTTGGATCTTGCAGTATTTTTAACCTTTTCAATTTAGACCAGTTGTGATTTCTCTACTCATTCTAAATACATGCTTTCTTTCATACAAACTTGTGTTCATCCTTTTGTATTCATTATCTTAAGGAAGAATTCACTCGTATTGAAATAGAGTAAGATCTACAAAACAGAAACACACTCTTTCTAGAATGTCTTCCAAATAGATATGAAAGGATTTTTAAAGTTTTTTTTTTTTTTAGCAGAAATGCAAACTTAAGCAATTGAGTGTAAACTTGAAATGCAGAGATGGTAAACATGAGGGGACGATGACATCTTATCTCACATTCAGTTGGCCTGTTACTTTCCTCTGGGGCTCTCTACACTGCAAGCCCAGAGAATGAATAACCTCTCTCGACTTTCCAGAGCTACCAGGAGGTCTCTTTAGAAAAATGGAACTCCATGAAGAACAAAGCAATAAATACACACAGAGACCTGAAAGGCATCACAAGAATTCAAAAAGGGGTTGAAAGAGCGGGAATAAAGAGACTCTGAAGAACAAAGAGAACAATATGCTTTCACTAGCTAAAATAATGCCCCTCCGCCCTCTTGATTTGCTTCTATCACTCTTTTTATTACGTCTTTAATTGCAAACTCATGCAGCAAATGCACTTTACATGGCAACCATGTGCCAGGAGGATGTGAACTTTGTGATGGCATATCATGTTGAGAAAAACGATAGGTCCAACACCAGCTAATGAAGTGAACTGCTGTATGCTGGCCAGGGGTGGGGTCTTGGGAGTGGGGTTGGATGTCCCACTTTCCTGTAGGCTTACCATCGTAACTCACACAAGTTGGACAACCCTAAGGTCTTTAGCCTATCCACAGGGAAACACTTGATATCTGGATGATGAGAGGAAAAAGTCTCTTCTGCTGAGATGCAGCCCTTGGTCAGTCAGGTGCCACACACTCTGTCAGCCTAGTTAGGGACAGACTCTATTATGTCCCATCCCCAAATGCCAGGGAGCCAGATGTGACCAACTATGACCCTTCATGCCCACATCCATGTTCCTGCCAGTAAGGAGGGTAATTGTATGTGGAAGAAAGTGGAGGTGGGAGGGCAGCTGAATCGGCTTAAGAAACTAGGAGACAGGGCACAAGGTGCAAGAACCCATAGAAGGGAGATGATGTAACATTACATATGAACCAAAGTTCCAAGTTTCCACCATTCACTTGGACTTCACCTATAAAGCATGGATTTATAGACAAAATTATTGAAAATTCCAGGAAATCAACTGAACATCAAACCCTATAAACAGAACCCTTCTGAGAGAATAGCCCTATGTAACTACACTGATCACATGCCCATGAAACCAGATGTATGTGAGAGACAGAGGAGGCCAGGAAGGCTTCTGAGAAAGTGAGACCTGAAGGATGAGACAGATATAAGAGGAAGACAGAACACTTATGATGATAAATCCCAATTTAAAATTTAGAGAGGTTAATTAATCTGTCTATGACAAAATGAAAATTAGTATGACTGCTGTGAACCACGTTCTATACCTGCTTCTACATGGGAAGATTTGGTTTGCCCTGTTAAGCACTGTAGGAGAGGCAGCCAAGAATAGTTTTCTGACAAGAAGCTATGCATAAAGTTATGAGGAAACTTGTCAAAAGCTGCAGTTCTGTTATGCATTGCAAACAAAACAACAACAGAATCTGAACACCCATGAAACCATATTGAGAAGGTTGCAGTTTTGCTGAAATTTTCCTTGGCTTTCAGGCATCAACACAATAACGGTCCATCCCACCAGTTATGGCTTAAGGGAAAACACTCTTTGTACAGGTTTTTGATTCTTGATTTAGCCTATATCTTCTGTTTTTCTCTTCTCATCCTAGAACTCTAAGGTTGGAAAATAAAGAATATATATAGTTGCCTAAAGCTACCAGGTCACTTTATGCTTCTGAAACTTTGCCCCAAAGAATCTTTATCCAATCAACATCCTTCTCTTATCTTGTATACTTAAAATATGCAAAGGACCAAAGTCCTGTTTACCAGTCAATGTGTTTGGAAAGAGGCTGCCTACCCCTAGATAGCATTATGATCCTTTATTCTGTTATGAATCCATTTATCATTTAGCTCACTTCTCCTATTGTTTCTATTTGTTCCTACAAGTCCTTTTTATTAAAATTAAACTTCTTCTGCACATGTACTGAATGAACTTTGTGTTTACAGAGTTAACATTGTGCTTCACCCACATCCCATGCTCATTTAATGCTACTGACTTGTACTTTACCAATCAGATGTTGTTCAGCAGCTATATCCACTGTCAGAAAAACAAGATGGCCTACTTTTCAAAAAGTTTTTTCTTAAAAATTCTATACAAATGCATCTAACTGGCCATGTTCTTTAGAGTTGAACAGAAAAACAAAGAAACGTCTCTGTAGGCCATTTTGATGTTGGAATTTTCTTGCCACCAACACTTCCAATTAATGTTCAAGGAAAACTATTTGTTTTGGACAATCATGTCAAAGATACATTTTGTTCTCTAAAAGAATAGCATTTGACTCTAGATAGAAGCAGACAGATAGAAGACAACAGAATAAAGATTTTTTTTTTCTTTTCCCTCTCCCATTTCAAAAATAAAATATACATCAAGGATAGATTTTGAGGTTGGTTTGTGTTACTGTCTAGCTATTATGCCCATTAGGCACTCACAGAAATGAAAGAGATGAATAGAAAACACTGCAAAGGGAAAGGAGAGCCTAGGAATCCGATAAATATAAAGTATTTAAACCATATGCTTCATTTTATATATATCACAAATTGATATTATATTATTAACATGACTATAAAAATTACGAAGTAAAATGTGTGTGCATACATTGTGACAGGCTCCAGGCTATTTACTTTGCACATAAAAAATCATTTATTCCTCTCAATAATCTGTTTTGGGTTTCAACCACTTTATTGAGGAGTGATTGATTGATATACCAAAAGCTGTACATATTTAATGTATATGGTTGATGAGTTTGGGTGTATATACATCATGAAACCATTATTATAATAAATAGCAATCACCTATAAAAGCTTTCTCACACCCTCTTTATTTATTACTATTATCTGGGTGCATGTTTGAGGGTATGTATGTCTGTGTGAAATAAGAACACTTACTATAAAATAGACTTTCTCATCATGGTTTTTAGCTATGCAATACAGGATTGTTAACTCTTAGTACTGGGCTATGCAGTAGATCTCCAGAAATTATTCATCTTGAAACAATGAAACTTTATTCACTTTGATGAATACATTCTAATCACCCTATGCCCAGTTCTGGGTAACCCCCATTCTCTTCATTTTGTCTATGATACTTGTTATTTTAAATTCCTCATTTAAGTGGTATTGCATAGTGTTTTTTTCTGTAACTGACTTATTTTACTTAACACAATGAACTTCAGATTATCTCCATGTTGTCATAAATGATAAGATTTACTTCATTTTTTAAGCCTAATTAATATTCCACCATGTAATCTAAGTATATTTTCTTTATCCATTTATCTATCAATAGACATTTGGATTATCTTTCACTCTACAATTATGACTAAAGTTTCAGTGAATGTAAAGTTAAAATATACCTTTAAAATTTCAATTTGAATTCCTTTGGATGTACATCTAGAAGAATGACTCCTTGACCATGTCTAATTATATGTATAATTTTTAATTTTTTTTAAATTTTTGGTTCTAGGATTGAACCTAAGGATGCTTTGCCACTGAACTACATCTCCAGTCATTTTCATTTTTTTTTTATTTTGAGACAGGGGCTTACCAAGTTGCTTATGGTTTCAGTAAGTTACTGACACTGGCCATGAACTTAGGATCCTCCTGTCTCAGCCTCTAGAATTGCTGGGATTTCAGAAATACATGGCTTCAATTGTTATTTTTTATTTTTTTAGAAAAACTACCAGGAGTGAGGTGACATCTAATTGTGGTTTTAATTTTTTTTAATTTGTATTTCCCAAATGATTAGTGATGTCCAGAATCTTTTTATATACCTGTTGATCATTTGTACATCTTCTTTGAAGACATGCCTGTTGAGTTCTTTTCACCATTTTCAATTTTTTCATTAGGATATTGAAAAAATATATATGTATATGTACGTGTGCATATATACACACACACACACACACACACACACACACAGAGCTGCGGAGCTATAGAAGTTATATATGAGATAAAAACTCTCAGATATATAGTTTGGAAGCATTTCTTTAATAATATAGATTTGCTTTTCATTCCTTTATTTATTTTGCTGTACAGAAGCATTTTATTTTGTTATGGTCCTACATATCTATTTTTGTTTTTGTTACTGTGATTTTAATGTCATGTCCAAGAAAGCATTGCCAAGAGCAATGTCAAGAAAAATTTTCCTATGTTTTCTTTTGGGATTTATAGGGTTTATGGTCTTATGTTTCAATCTTCTCACTATTTTGAGTTGGTTTTTGTGTATAATGGAAGACAAGAGTACAATTCATTTTTTCAAAAACTGGATATCCAGTTTTTCCAATACCCTTTATTGGTGAGTCTATCTTTTCCCTTTATGAAAATGGCACAGTTGTCAATGATCCATTGATTTTACACAAATAAGTTTATTTGGGGGCTTTCTCTTCTGTTCTATGGGTCTATTTTCTGTTTTTATCCTATTGCCATACTGTTTTGATTGCTGTGGCTTTGTACTTTATTTTAAAATCAGGAACTGTGATATCTTCAACTTAGTTCTTCTTGCTCAAAACTACTTTGGTTAGTCTGGGTCTTGTATGGATACATATTTTTTTTCTTTTTTCTATTTCTGTAAAAATTGTCATTGGGTTTGGTTAAGGATTGCATTGAACTTATATATTGCTTTGGTCAATTTGTACATTTTTACATGATTAGTCCTTCTGAACATGAACATGGGGTATCTTTACATTGATTGAGTCTACTTTAATTTCCTTCAAAAGTGATTCATGGAAAATGTAACAACAAATTGCAACACAATTGTGAACAGTTAAAATATACCCATAAAAACATAGAAAGAAAATTATCCATAGTTCTCAGGTTTTAAGTCTTCCGCCCCCTTGGTTATGTTTATTCCTAATTATTTTACTCCCATTGATGTTATTGTAAGTGGAAGTGTTTTATTGATATCCTTTTCAGATCGCTTATTGTGCATGTATATAATTCAACTATGTTTTAAATTTGAATTATGTATCCCTTAAATGACTACAATGTGTGTATTCTAACAATTTGTGCTCCTGTGTGTTTGTGTGTGTAGTGTTATCTTTTAGGTCTTCTTCATATAATATCACTCCCTCTACAGATAACTCTACACTTTGTGCTTTCTGATTTGAATTTCTTTGAATTTCTTTTTCTTATCTAATCTTGACAGGTAGGGCTTCCAGTACCATGTTGAATAGAAGTCATGAGAATGGGTATCCTGGATTAGATCCAGGTCTACTGGAAAATCTTTCAGTTTTTCACCAATGAATATACTATTCTCTGTGAGATTTTCATACATGGCCATTATTTTAGTGAGGCAAATTCTTTCTGGAGATGTGTTAATCAGTGTTCTCCAAAGAAACAGAATCAGTGAGATATGCATCAATAAATAGCAGAAATTTTATTACAGAAATTAACTCAAGAGATCATGAGGGCAAAAGTCCTGTGATATGCCAACTATATGCTAGAAAACAAGGAAAGTGAGAGGTAGAATTTAATCCAAATTCTAAGGCCTAGAGTATGGAAGGGCAGTAAGGGGGAGACAGAGAAGCTGATGTGAGTGCCTATGTCTGAAGGCCTGAGAAACAGGAGTTCTTATATTCCAGGGCAGGACACTATGAATGTTTCAGTGAGTGAGAGACAGAGAGAGGGAGAGAGAGAGAATGAAACTGAATTCTCCCTTTCTCAGCATTATGTTCTCTCTGGGCCCTTATCTTCTTTATTCACTCCACTGATTCAAATCTAATTCAAATGCTAATCTCTTTAGAATCAGCCTGACAGATACACTGAGAAATAAAGTTTTTTATCAGTTATCTGGGCAGTCCTTAGCACAAGCGAATTGACACATAAAATTAACGAGCACAATATTTAATTCTCTGAGATCTTACAACAGTCTTGTAAGGTCAACATTATCATTTCACAGACGTTGAAATTTAAACTCAGAACAGGATTAAAAGATTTAAATTGTGATCTTTTTTTTTTCCTTCCATAACCCATGCTATTGGTATACTTGGTCTAGTAAATACAGGCAACCACAATGATAAAATCAAAAGCAATCACAAAGCACAGAACAGTCAGAGGTATAACTTGAAAAATTCATAAGACTTATTGAATTTGTATCATACACCCATTCTTAATGCTATTGGTATATAATCTCTCCCTAACTGTAAACTTGTTATTCCTACTTGTCAGAGGCTCAAAGAGCACAGACACAGTACACCAAAGGTTATAATGTCTTTGCATCATGGAGCTGGAGTTATAAACCAGTCAATCTCATTAAAGGGCTAAAGTCCCAAATGCGTATGTTTCAGAATCATGTGTGTGTATTTTCAGATGTATGAAATATCTACCAATCTTCATATATTCAAGTAAATATCATGTATCAGTTAAATTGAAACACTCTATAGACAATGTACTAAATGACAATTTACTATTGAGCAAGGAGGCTGAGACAGAAGGATCACAAGATCCAGGTCAGTCTCAGCAACTCAGCAAAGCCCTAAGCAATTTAGTGAGACCCTGTCTCAAACTAAAATTAAAAAGGGCTAAGCATATAGCTCAGGGGCAAAATGCCCCTGAGTTCAGTCCCCAGTATAATAATAATAATTATTATTGTTATAACAACAAGAAGAATATTACCACAACAAAATTACAGGAACAAATATCAACTCTTTGAAAATGATAGTGTCAACATTTATATTAAGTTCATTTTAGATGACGTGACAGGAATCCTTCCATCTTTTAAATTAAGACCTCCTTGGGCTTTGTGTCAGTACATATGTGAACGTGATTCAGTGGATATAAGGAGGGAGTAGGAGTTTGGGTGTTATGGCTGGGTCTAACTGGATTTATTGTCTAAGCACTGCACATTCACTGCAGTCTTTTATCTTGGATACTGTACCTGTGAGTTAGGAATTAGTATTCTCATTCTAAAGGTAAGGATCCAATTGTTTTCTTGCTAATTATCATTTGTCTCTTGATGTTAAGACTCTGTAGAAAAAAAAAAAAGATGTTTCCAACTGGTAGCTGAGGGAAAGAATTTAACAGGAATATTATTGAATTAGTTTCAGCACTGTGGCATGCAACAAAAGCTATTTATATAGGAGGAATTGGGGGGGGGCATTATGTGCAAAAGAAAACTTCTCAAATCAACATTTGTAGGATAATCTTACTTGTTTCCTAGTTTGAAGGAGATACTAGGTATAGCTATTATGTATTAATTTGCTTTCTCTTTCTGGCTCAAAAGTATCTCTATAAAAAAAATAAGAAGAACAACTATTGCTTTCTCTTACTTATCTCTCTCTCTCCCTCTGTGTGTGTGTGTGTGGGGGGGTGCATAACTAGAGCCATTATTAAAATGCAATTTTTACAAAATCCTCAACTATTCCCCCAGAGTTCATTCTTTTAACAGAATGGCTCAAGCCTTTAGTCCAGCATTCTTGTTTGATTTTTATTTTTGTTGTTTTGATGCTCTGATTATTTCTTCTGGTTTGCCTGTCCTTCCTTCCCATCAGCCATCTCCCCTCACCATTAAAATGATGATGGTTTCCACTACTATATTCTCTAATAAGCACTAGGCTTGGGGATGACAAAATGAATTTTATTCTTTAACCTATTGTTTTGGAGGGATAATTACTGGATAGTTGCTATCTGTCAATATTCAGCAGATATAATATTATGTTAGAAGTAACTAAAGCAATCTCAACTGCTATACCATGAGAGTAGAGGATGTAAGTAATTAAAAGAGAGTTGTAGAAAAGAACAATAGCTATGATAAGTGGAAAAGGATGCCTTGGATACATATGGTGGAGGAAATTGACCAAAAATGGAGTTGTACTCTACCACGCGGCCTGCGCAGTGGTTTCATTAATGAGGTTCTGGCATTCAGTTAGTTAGAAGAGATCAAAATAAAACACACAGACAGTACCTTATTTTAATGCTAGGTCCGAGACGGCTCGGTCTCCCTGTTTCCCTGCCTCCAGCCGCTCAGCAGGGCAGCGAGGATTACTCTGGGCTAGCAGGAGAGAGAGAGAGCGAACACGCCGGGGATCAGCCTTTTATTTGGGGGAAACAAGAGATTCAGGGGAGAATTCCATCCAATGAAGGTTGAGGGGGGGCTGTACTCCAAGGTCAGGGTCAGTGATTGGGTCTCCAGGGTCAGTGGTTACGCACACCCCCACACGGATGGGCTCTCTCATCAGGAAAGGGTCGGGATAACTCCGACACAGCCAGAGTGCCTCAGGCCCTTAACGGGAGTCACCCAATCACGTGTCAGAATGGCTCCCCACATATTCCCCCTTTTTATTCTTAACAATGAGGCGGCGGTTCACTCTCTGGAGTCCCCGGATTCTTGATTGGAGGACTCGCCATCCTATAGTTACAATACAAAAGAGAATTAACAGCAAAGAGAATAATCCAATAATGTACCAAGCGGAGTGTTTAAGAATATTTCCAGGGTTGAATCCATTTAACTCCTTCAATATTTGATTAGCCAAAGAAGAAGGATCTGAAAAATCAGCTCTATTATTTTGAATGTCTTGGATATGGTGATGAAGTTCCAGAATATCCAAGCTATTATTACTATTTTGCCAAATACCTAATAAATGGGTTTTAACCTTCTCCCAATCCCAGAGAGAAGCATTGTACTTGGCAGCTGTAACACATACATACTTATAATTAGCATGGCATTTAAGCCTTTCCTTAAATTTTAAGGCTGAAAGTTCATTACCAATGTTAATAACAGTCGCCTCTAAGGCGTTTAATTTAGTCTCAATCCTTTCATCAATATTTACTTGATTACGCAGAGCCTTGGAAGTATTTTGAGCTAAATTATTAAGAAATTTTGCATGCTGAATATTCTGAGACAATGTCAGAGATGCAGAGACGGTTGAGGCAATAAATGAGACCAGTGCTAAGACACCAACAATTATGACTCCAATAGCACGTTTAGGTCTTGTTAGCTGGGCATGAATTTGTTGTAGGACTTGTAAACCAGCATCAGCATACCATGGCTCTGAAATATTAGCAGGTAATAAAACAAAAGAGGGCTGATGAAGTATCAGCACTCCTTTTCCTCCATTATACCTAGAAATACAATTGGTTAGGTTGCACTTATTACAAGTAACAAAATATCTATCATCTATCCATCTAACTTTTACATTTCCAATAATTAAAACATAAGGAGATTGGACACAGGCTCTTAGGCCATAGCAAGATCCCTCTTTACAGTTCTTGCCAACAAATTTTGGTAAAGGTTTATCTGTAAAATGTAAATATTCTGAGGCAGCAATTAAACGCCAAATATCTCTTTGAATGCCTCCTTCACTATAAGTCAAAATATTACTAACAAATCCTGTAGGTGTCATAGCAGAATTTCTTCGTAATAGTCTCTTATCAATTTTTGGAGACCAATCTAAAATATACCCACTAGCTTTAGACACCTTATGTTGTACAGGAAAGGTATTTACACAATCCATCCATTTTGGAAAGGTGCCAATTTCAATTGTAGAACTATTTGGACAGTGGGGTACCGGTGGAGGTTTTGCAGAAATGACTGGCTTGTTATGGGAAAGTCCCATCTTAATTATTGATCTAGTATTAGGTTTTAAGTCTCCATAAATAGAATTATTTGTCAGTCTAGGTTTACCAATCGCTGTCTTTTCTTCGAATGATACTTTCAGACAGCCAGCATGTTTATCATGTGACCAACATAAAGGTAATTGGGCACTGTAGCCAGAATAATTAAATCTAGTCACATGATTGGGAGTAATATGAGTATCTGTAAATCCTCCCATCATGAATGAGTCATTAGTAAATACTGGAATAGATTCTCCAGTCCACACAGCTGGGTGAACCAGGGGTGGATCTGGGAAATAAGTCCAATAAGTGTCTACTTGATTCCCTTTTACCTGACAGCCCAGTAGGGCAATTACTGTCGCTACCATCAAGACTGGTGTCCTGTTCTTTCCTAGGCGTCGAAGTATTTGGGAAGCCTGGGTTGTCAATTTCTTCACATCTTTCCACGAAATCAGCTTCTCGGCTGGTTCAATCTGGTCTTTCTTCATCTTTTTCCGATATCTCCTCCTTCTGGGTTGTGGCTCCTCCGTGTCTATCCTCAGTCGCTTGAGTCTGGGTTCTATCTCCTCCATGTCTGATGGCACGTTCAGGCACCCAGATGGGACGGAAAGCACCTTCTGGAAAAACACAAGCATGCCCTCGGCCCCATGATATTACCGGATCTGGGCCCTTCCACTGACCAGTCTGTAAATCTTTCCACAGAACTCTGCCTAAAGGGCCTGTCACCGAGGGAGACATTTGCCTCTCAGCAGCAGTGTGACCTTCTGTGTCACAGTTTAAAAAATTTAAAACAAATAAGGCATGATTAAGGCTATTTTGGGGAGTCATTATCTTATTCCCCCTTTTTAATTTTTGTAATTGAAGTTTAATAGATAAATGAGCTCGTTCTACAATGGCTTGACCTTGGGGGTTATAAGGAATTTCTGTTTTATGATTAATTTGAAACTCTTGGCAAAATTGTTGAAAAGCAGAGCTTACATAAGCTGGAGCATTATCTGTTTTAATCTGCATAGGACACCCTAAAACGGAAAAAGCTGCTAAGCAATGAGAAATTACATGTTGAGTATTTTCCTTAGTACGTGCTGTGGCAAAAATAAATCTAGAATAAGTGTCCACTATGACATGCACATAACATTGCTTACCAAATTGAGGAATATGAGTTACATCCATTTGTCATATTTGATTTGGTTTTAAACCACGGGGATTTACCCCTGATGGCAGAGATGGAGTGTAAATAACACACTTAGGGCATTGGCTTACAATCTGACGAGCCTGTTCTCTGGTAATACTAAATTTTTTACGTAAGCTAGAAGCATTTTGATGATGCAAGGAATGGGAAGCTAGGGCACAGTCATATGAAGACATCTGTTGACAAAAAGCTACTAATTTATCAATATTATCATTACCTGCAACCAAAGGTCCAGGGAGGCTAGAATGTGCTCGGATATGTCCAATAAAATATGGGTACTTCCTCATTAGCACTGTCTTTTGTAAATTATGAAATAATTTAAATAACTCCTGTGATGAAGTAAACCCAATAACTGAGGTTTCAATATTTTTGGTAACTCTGACTGCATATAAGCTGTCAGAATAGATATTAATAGGCTCATTTGAAAAATAATCTAAGGCCAAAATCAGGGCTTGAAGTTCTGCCCTTTGAGCTGAAGTATAAGAAGTTTGTATTACCTCTGTATGAACACGGCTGAAGAAACCTGCCTTACCAGAGCTGGAACCATCTGTGAACACCGATAAAGCTCCCTCTATTGGATGGGAAAGTACAATCTTTGGAAAAATAAGTGATGTTAATGATGCAAATTGTACAATCTTATCACGAGGATAATGGCTATCTATCTGGCCAGGGAAATCTGCAAAAGCTATCTGCCATGAACTAGAAGTTTGAAAAAGCCAATTAGTCTGTTGAACAGAAAATGGAATAATTATGATATCAGGCTCAGATCCAATTAATTGTAAAATCCTAGTTCTACCCTTAATCACTAATTGAGCTGTAGAATCATGAAAAAGTGTTAATGTCTTTTGAGGGGAATGAGATAAGTAAATCCATTCAATAACTCCTAATTTTTGCCATATGGCTCCTGTTGGGGTATGTTCAGTTGGAAATATTAATAAATATATTATTTCTTTAGGATCTATTCTAGTAAGCTGTGCATTTTTAATTGCAATTTCCACTTTCCTTAAGGCTGCTTTGGCCTCCAAAGTTAGTTGACGTGGAGAGGTTGGAGAAGGATTTCCTTGTAATATCTGAAATAAAGGACTTAACTCAGAAGTAGTTAACTTTAAGGATGGTCTTAGCCAGTTAATATCTCCTAATAGTTTTTGAAAATCATTAAGGGTACGTAACTCCTTAACTCTTATCTGAAGATTTTGAGGACGGATTGTACTCCCTTGAATTATCTGACCTAGATATTGAAAAGGAGATACCTTTTGAATTTTTTGAGGAGCTATACTTAAACCCAATGTTGTAAGTGAGGTCTCTAACTGAGTAAAAATTTCTGAAAGTACTTCTGAATTAGCATGGGCCAATAATATATCATCCATAAAATGAATAATGTATGCATCAGGGAAGCTATTTCTAATGGGATCTATTGCCTGATCAACATATTTTTGACACAGGGTAGGGCTATTACGCATTCCCTGAGGAAGGACTTTCCAGCAGTATCTTTTAACAGGTTCCTTAAAATTAACTGCTGGGACAGTGAAAGCAAATTTTTCACAATCTTCAGGATGTAACCTTATAGAGAAAAAACAGTCTTTTAAATCTATTACCATCAAGCTGTAATCTAAAGGAATGGCTGTGGGGGAGGGAAGTCCTGGCTGTAATGATCCCATAGGCTGAATTATCTGATTTATTGCTCTTAAATCCTGCAGTAATCTCCAATTTCCTGACTTTTTCTTAATAACAAAAATAGGTGTATTCCAAGGGCTAAGTGTTGGTTCAATATGACCAGCTTGAAGTTGTTCCTCAACTAATCTATGAATTATTTTAAGCTTTTCCCCTGAGATGGGCCACTGAGAAATCCAAATAGGCTCTTCTGTGAGCCATGTAATTTTTTCAGCTGTTTTAAGGATCGGGGAAGTACTCAGTGCCCCTAATAAAAATTTTGTCCTG
Source organism: Spermophilus citellus (assembly GCF_964194105.1). Taxonomy (NCBI): domain Eukaryota; kingdom Metazoa; phylum Chordata; class Mammalia; order Rodentia; family Sciuridae; genus Spermophilus; species Spermophilus citellus. The sequence continues at coordinate 45,998,608 of NC_138200.1, read as the reverse complement.
AAGTATTTACTAATCCTTGCCGTGGAGACTGGCTTGTAAACAGATATTCTTCCTGAAAGTTTTCCCTATCATCTCCAGGAAAATACCTTTGATTAATTTCTTCAACTGACCTTATAGAATTTGGGGTGACTAGTAGCAGTCCCATTTTGGCTAGTATATCTCTTCCCCATAGATTAGCTGGTAAAGACTCTAACACATAAGGCTTAAATATTCCACTGTTCCCATCAGAATCTTCCCAACGGAGATAGTTGGCACTTTGAGCAGGCTGTGAAATTTTTCCTATTCCTTCTAGATTAGCTGAGGCTGTATGTAGAGGCCATTGTCTGGGCCAAAACCGGCTGGACAACACGGAGCTATCAGCCCCTGTGTCAATTATTCCTAGGAAATTTTTATTATTAATTCTAAGTTTTAATAAAGGGCGTTCTTGTCGCACTAACTGGGACCAATATACTCTGTCCGGCGGTTTAGAAACTGAATCTGCCGGCAGGTGCCTTTCTGAGACACAAGGCAATAATATTAATTGAGCAAAAATATCTTTTGGGGTGAGTCTTAGGGCATAATTGGATCTTACAGTAACATATAATTGCCCTTTAAATTCTGAATCTATCACACCAGGTATTACTTCAATAGCTCCCTTTAAATTATTACGCCCCAAAATTAAACCTACAGTATTTTCAGGAAGCGGCCCGAAAATCCCAGTAGGGATTTGTGTTGGTCCCGTTTCAGGATCTAATTCAACTGTCTCTGAAGGTCCTAAGAAAACTGTCTGTGATTTATGTCTCTGCTCTGGTAAAAATCGCGGACTGTCCTGGTCGGCGCCGCTAGTGACGTCACACTGTGCGACGTCTCCCCATATTGTTTCTGGGCCCGGGGAGGGGCCGAACGGAAGTTTTTTGTCCCCTCGCTAGGAGGAAATACTTGTGGCGAGAAGGCGGGCTCATCCGCGCCACCTGAATCAACCACGTGGCGCCGAGTCCTGCAATATCTATTATCGCCAGTAGATGGAGCCCTAAACCTAAATTTGCGTTGGCGACATTCGTAGGCGAAATGACCGGGTTTTCCGCAAACGTAACACTTGCTGCGGGACTTCTGAACTGAATTTTGTGGCCCCAAAGTTTCCTTTAATATTGTTGCTAAGGCTACCGTTTGTAACTGAGTGGAATCTAAGTCAGAACACAAGCGAATATACTCAGAAATTGTTCCTTTCTTACGATGGGGGCGGAGAACATCTTGGCAAATTTTGTTTGCGTTCTCAAAAGCCAATTGTCTAACAATAAATTCGCTAGCTCCTGGGTCTCCGATGGACCTGTTTGCAGCCTGATATAGTCGGGCTACGAAATCTGAATAAGTCTCACTGGCACCTTGTCTGATTTTGGTAAGAACTAAATTGGACTGGTCCTTGGGGACAATTTGCCTCCAGGCACGTTTTGCACAATCAGTTATTTGATTGTACACTACAAAATCATAATTTAACTGTCTTTCTAAATCAGCAAAATCTTCAGTCCCTAAAAACATCGCTACTGGCGTTTCTATGCCTTGTCTTCTGTTTCTTTCTGCCTGTTCATTACAAAAATCAGTCCAGTAAGTTTTCCAAAGTAAGTAATCTCCCCCGCTCAGACAAGATCTGGCTAAAAAAACCCAGTCACTAGGAGGAAGGGGTTGTGAGCAGATATTTTCTATCAGACTCTGAACAAAAGGCGAATTTGGGCCGTACGTTTCACATGCATTTTTTAATTCCTTGATAGTTTTAAATGGAATTACAGCATGAATTCTAACTCTCTGATTTTGCTCATCAGTTTGCTCAAAAACTGGAAAGAGGTGAAAACCAGTAGTATCCTCCCCCATTTCTTGAGCCTTCTTAATACCTTGCTGAACTGGGGTAAGAAAAGTCATCTTTAATTTAGCACACCTGTTAAATTTGGTTCTTCTAGCAGGTATCGGCTGAATTTTTAGGGCTTGGGCAGGTGGTGCTAAATGCAATCTATTAAAATTTCTCTCTAAGTCCTGAGTTTCTATGTCTAATTCTTCTTCCTCAGACTGCGAGCTGCTATCAGACTCTGTACTATCGCCATTTGGAATTTGGGTTTCTAACTCACGTGGCTGAGAAGAAACCTGAGCCCCGCTAGGAGTTTCCTTTGTATTTTCCTCTCCAGGAAGATTGGTTACCACTTCTGGAGGGCTCTCCAAGATTAGAGATGCTTCTTCTTTATCATGCTGTTCTGTATAATCTGTCTGCGGGCTAGCTTGCACATTTCTAACCTTTGTTTTAGCTCCTAGCGCTTTTGTTTTAAAACGGCTCAAAGGAAAGGAAATTAATTTAGCCTCAGGCTGATTTTCCATTTGAATAGACCTAATGGCTCTTTGAATACCTCTCAGAAGCTCTTCTGGTGGCCACGGACTCTGGTCCATGTATTCAAAGAGACAAATTTCTAGGGCCGTCCAAGTTTTCTGTATATTCTCTATGTCTCCAGGTATTTCAGTAGAAAGACAAACTCTCTGTAACTTTCTTCCTAATTTCTCCCAAGTAAGTAAATTTGGAGACTCTTGGTCACAAAACCAAGGACAATATTCACCTACAATCTTTAAGAATTGCAATAACTGAGTTTTCTTTATCTGTTTTCCTTTCTGATTAATTATACTGTCTAAAATAGTTAGATACATTTCCTTATCCGAAGAAGTAGAATTTCCCATTTTAAGTAAATTAACGTCTCTTTCCTTCAATATTTCCTGGTACTTTTGTGACTCAATTGTCACTTCTTCCTTTCTCTTATTTCTTATTTTCTTTATTCTCTTTATTACTTTTGTGACCCAAATGTCACTTCTTCCTTTCTCTTATTTCTTTATCTTCCTTATTTCCTCTATTTTCTCTTTATTTCTTTATTTCTATTTCCTTAATCTTTTTAGCGCGCGCTCCCACTCAATCTAACTAATTCAGAATGCCCCCCTCTTGGGCGCCAATTCTACCACGCGGCCTGCGCAGTGGTTTCATTAATGAGGTTCTGGCATTCAGTTAGTTAGAAGAGATCAAAATAAAACACACAGACAGTACCTTATTTTAATGCTAGGTCCGAGACGGCTCGGTCTCCCTGTTTCCCTGCCTCCAGCCGCTCAGCAGGGCAGCGAGGATTACTCTGGGCTAGCAGGAGAGAGAGAGAGCGAACACGCCGGGGATCAGCCTTTTATTTGGGGGAAACAAGAGATTCAGGGGAAAATTCCATCCAATGAAGGTTGAGGGGGGGCTGTACTCCAAGGTCAGGGTCAGTGATTGGGTCTCCAGGGTCAGTGGTTACGCACACCCCCACACGGATGGGCTCTCTCATCAGGAAAGGGTCGGGATAACTCCGACACAGCCAGAGTGCCTCAGGCCCTTAACGGGAGTCACCCAATCACGTGTCAGAATGACTCCCCACATTGTACCTGAAGAAAGAGTTATTTTAAAGTGAGTGGTCATGCATGGTGACCATAATTTTGAAGGCCTATTTTCCAACACCTGGTCCAGGTAATTAAGAAGCAAACAGCAAATTGCCTTTTTTTTTACATAACATCCTTTTCTGCCCACTGGACAGCACAATGACAAAGGCCCAGTTTCTTCTCCCTCCTCCACATTTATTCCCAGCCATCACACAATTCTCTGTCCACAGATTCATATTCTATAATGTGACAGATAAGAATCATTTTGCTTTCATTCATGTTTTGGTTATCCTATACATGAGTATCGGCCTCATATGTCACTGCTAGATAGTGAAAGGAAGACAAGTAGTTTCCAGTTCACTTTTTTTCTCTCTACTTTCTCTTGCATGTTTCCATGACAAAAGTAGACAACCATTAATCATTAAAGGCACAAGCTTTAGAGACAGTGTGGGCCAACAGAAGTCTTGACTTCTCTATGTGGACCTTATAAGAACTTGAGCACTGATCTAATTTTTCTGTGCCTGAATTTCCCTATCGACAAACATGAGACACATACTGTAACTGTCCATTATGTATGCAAAAGAGAGTTGTAGAGAAGAACAATAGCTATGGTAACCGGAAAGGGTAATGATGATGAGATACATACTGTTGTGGGGAACCACTCCAAATGCACAGACCTTTAAGTCCTGATTCACCATGGGGATCTGAAAGATCACTGTAGTCTGGTATGGTAGTGCCATGACTTGTGACTCAGTCTTTTCCCTTGCTCTGATAACAAGGCTAACAAGGCATGGCCCTAGGAGTGGGTGGCACCCAGAGGAGTTGAGCTACACTCATTACATTCCCTTGTAATCCCACTCCTTGCCTCATTTGAATGGCTGCTTCCCAATAAAACAGTTCCCCATGTGTTCCTCTCGCTCTCTCTTTCCAAGGACATTTAAGGTTGGAGAAGCCATCACAGGACCCAAAGAAAAAGATATTTCTATGTCTCTATGTGATTATTTTGTGCAGCTCAGTTCACCTGGAGTGACCCTGAGTGGTTAGTCATGGAACGCGACATACTGTAATATCAGGGCATTATTGAGATAAAATGAAAAGGCTCCTGGCTCATGGTAACTGCTTGTCCATATCAGCTATCATCACTGATAGGATTTGAGCTTGCCAGCAGGATCACATTAGCTTTTATCGTGCATCCCATGGGCCTAGCTAGCCTTCTCTAATTCTATATTTGTTGCTTACTTTCATGCTTAGATTTAGCATGGGCTTTCTGATACCAGTTCTATCAGTTTAGTTTTAGAACCAAGTATGTCCCTAGAAACTGGAATCTTATGACAGACCCTTTCTCTTGTGTTATCCCTTCATATTATAAGTTGGTTCATGTGCTCTGTTGCTCAAGGAACTTATTGCATGTATTAGAGGCTCCTTGTGGAGTGTAGCTTGAATGGTAAATACATGAAGTAGTCTTGTGGGAACAGAAATCATGCCAATGTCGACCACTCTCCTCCCACAAATGATCTGCCTTCACACAATACAGATTCAGAATGGTTTAGAACCACAGGCGAAAATCACTCTCTTGGTACAAAAGGCTGCAAAAGAAAAGATTTAGTTGTGAAACATGTTTACCTAGGAGATTTGAGCATGTGCTTTTGTTTCGGATTTTCTCACTTTGCAATCTGCATTGTTTGTACTCACAATTCCTTCTGAGAGGGGCTATAAGCGACTTCCAGCTGGAAGAGAGAGGAGAGAACAAGCAGCTTGCAAGCAAATAGGCAAAGAAATATAGGTTCTAACATGGCATGTATATGTTTGTGAATGTGTTGTTTTAATACACCAGCACGGAATTCTTTTGTACTATAATTTTTTTAAAAAAAATGACCTTGCAATTGAGCTACAGCAATAAGAATGAATAAAGGACGAAAATACGAAGGTCTGGTTTCATCATCTATCCAGAAATATGTGACTTCAGTGTCAGGAAGTTGAGAAAAGTTCCAAAGAATCTCAAGATAAAAATGATCCGGCCTCATCAAGTGCCTGCCATATGGGGAGTAGTACCATAGTAAGCGATATAACCATTATATCCTTTTTAATTCTCACAATAATATTGGGGAATAAATACTAAGATTACCATTGTTATATAAAAAGATGTACTAAAGCATAGAAAAATTGAGCAACCTGACCAAGGTCAAACTATTAGTATACAGCTAGAGGTGAAATCCAAGCCATCTATCTTTACGTTCTTACTCATTGTTGCCATATTTCACCTCCACCTAGGTATCTAAATTGCAGGATTTTGAACATTGGTATGCATGTCCTACAAACTCCCCCAAATACACAGGAATAAAACTAAGAAATAAAATTTACTATATTACAAAATTTTCCTTAAAGGGTAATAGAAAGAATAACTATACTCTTTTGCCTATATTTCCTCTCGAGTAACTTAATTTGTTTGTATCTCTGGAGAAAAGACTATGCCTGCAATTTTAACCAATAGACATTATTTATCAAGGTAAAAGATCTGTAACCAGAAGGAAGCTCCTTAATTTTAACAAAGTCTTATACTTGATCCAAAATGCAGCTGTGTATAAAAATTTCTTCAAATATCAAATTTCATCCAAAAGCCTATGATAATTTCCCCAATAAAACAGTATTATAATTGATGCCTTTGCTAAGTCTATTCTTGATGAACTTCAATTTTATCAGGGGTAATTACTGAGCAACAAAAAGATAATTTATAACAGAGTATGAGAATAAGACATTGTATAAGTGGTAATGATGAAAAACAATACCAACTGCTTATTATCTATCAGTGTCAATGCTCTATTAGTTGCTCTGCAACTACTGTCTTACTTAGTACTCTCAGTGACACTATGATGTCATTTGATACTCTGGGATCCTTGGGAAAGAAATGTCTTTGTAAAAAACCAAGCTGTAGAAGTATTCTCAGAAGTCTTAAAAACAAAAGAGATGTTGCTAAAGCTGAATTGTAAAAGGAGAGTAGAGAGAATTAACTGAAGAAATAAAACAAAACAAAAAATTGGAATGGCCCTTGCAGGAAAAGAAAATAACATATGCTAAAATGCTTAAAGGTAGAGGCAAATATGAGGCAGTTTGTGAAAAGAAATTGTGGTTGTAGCTCGAAGGCCTTTATGCTAAGTTTGGATGTTATAACTGAGGTAGTGAGGACACAGCGAATCTTAAAAAGGATGAAGATTTAGTGAAGTCTATATTTTGGAAAGATCTCCCTGGAAGATAGACTCAGTCTACTATTTAAACAAGTAGATGTTGAGCAACTGTAGCCCACAATTCTGATCAGAGAATTATTGCCCTACCTCTCCAGATCATGCCTACTTTCTTAGGTTACATTTCTGTTGTATATCAAAACAATAGCACAGAATGGAAACATTAGACTCAGAAGTCTCCAGGTCACAGTGTAAAAATACCTGGCCACATGCCTTCTAAGGGACTGGCTAGCTTTCTTACTAACCTAGTATTTTTTTGTCTTAGCTGAAACTTACTTTTTACATTGTAAGATGTTCAAATCCTAAGTGCACAGTGTATTTATGCAAGCATTGAAGATGCTGCCAAGAGAATGTATATGATGCTGTGCTCATTAGAAGTGAAGACATATTAATTAGAATGACCTTTTAATTATGTAGTCATTTTCTCCCATGAGTAAGTTCACGAACAGAGTTCTATGGGAAAGATAAAGCTGGGTTCTAAATGAGAAGGGAGCTGAGTCTGAGATGTGCCAAGTGTCATGCACCAGTACATAGGAAGGACCATGGTGGTTTACAGAGGAGGGGCTAGATACATTTTCATTGCAGAGGACAAAATCACTTTAAGGAGCAAGGAGTATTTGAACTTCAAATTTAGGAATTCTCAACATTTATATAATCCAAACACTATGCTAAAAATAACATTCCAGGCACAGAAAACAGTTATCTGATTCAGATGTTTGTGCCTAAGAGGGCCAAGATCTTTTAATCACGATCCCTAAAGATCAAAGTCTCCTTAAGAAATAGGATGTTACCTTGTGAGAAGTTACAGATGGACTGATGGATAGGTAACACAAACATACATACATCTCCACCGATCTTATAAGGACAACAGTTGTTGTTAAATAATTAATGGAGTACTGAGATTATTATTATTAAATAAATTTGCCTTGCTATGGATTAAGTCTTCATGGTGTTTGTTTTGGCAACCAGAAAACATTGATTTCACAGCTAATCTTATGTTCATATCTGACCAGTTTGTTTCAGTAAAAATAATTAATAGTAATGATCCCTGAGCAATATTGTCATATCCCACTTTTATATCCTAAAGCCTTGGCAAAGGAGCCTTGAAAACACTCTCATTTTAATCTGTGATTATAAGTTCTTTGCATTACTTTGGCTTTCATATCTGGAGTTTTAGAATACCAACCTCCCCAATTGTGTTGTTAGAACTGGTAAAATTAATTTGTAGAACTCTATTAATGAAAACAAATGTGTTGATTTGTGTGAAAATACTCATGTCTAAACCAGTACATTATTTTTGTTACTTTCAAAGGAGATAAAAATATTGTATATTTTCACTTTTACTTTTTCAAAGAGTAGACGGCTTTTGACAATAAAACAGGTTTTAACAAACTCCAGTTTCTGAAATATTGTAGAAGATATTTCATAAGCTAGTACAAGACATTCTGATCAATAACACTGAAATTCAACAAACAAATCTTCATTTGGTGCTTCAAATATGTTGTTCAAATATTTCTAGAAATCTTCCATCTCTTAGACCATATTATACCTACTTTTCCCCCTACTTTTCTTGCTAGAGCTACTGATAATTTCTCATGGTGATCTGTAACCTCAGCTCCAGAGCTCAAACATATTATCAGAGATGTAAGGTTGGCTCCTTTGGGGAAGTTGGATTTCATATTAGTCTTGTTACTTGAGATCTGGTAATTGATGGTACCAGTTGCATCATTTGGGTGCAATTCTTAGAACCTGACTTCTTTCACTTCAGATGTTTTTACCTAGTATTACACTGGCTTAAACTTGGACTCCAGTGTATATAGAGTCCATGATAAAAACATGAGTGACCTTGATTCACTCACCTTCCTTGAGGACCATTTATTTCACATGTGTAATCATATTAGCCATCAAGGACACTAACCCCTATGACTGCCAGTGGGTTTTCGCCAATTTTTGATGCTATTGATTCACTATCTCTAGTTCTTCCCAATTCCCAAAGTCCATGTTTTATACCACATAGCCTCGCTATCCCTTTCATTTGAGAAAGAAAATGCTTCTCTGATACTTGAGTTGAGCTCAGCCTTGCTTAATGATCTAGAAGAACCAGAAATCTTTGAAACCCCTCCCATCAAGGAGTTGGGACTATTCCGCTCCCACAAACCTAGAAGCTCAGACAGCCTTAATGATGAGCTTGTAGCTAATAGATTATTTATAAGACACAAGGGGTAGCTGATGCCATATTAGTAGAAGTCATCCAGTTTCTGCCTGGTTTTTGAAACATTTGTTTGAGGAGCTGTGAGTAGTCATGTGAGAAGTCTTTTATTACTTACTACTTTGAGGCTGGAAAGGCCATCCTTAGACATTTTATTCAACAGTCTTAGCTGAGTCTGTTCCAGAATTATTCCAAGCCATACCAGAAATATGAAAGAATAGATTATCTTAGAAGCCAACCCAGCTATTTAAGTTATTGTGCCATCCCAAATGAGCACCAGCCCTCATACAAAAACAAATATCCATGCTATTCTCTTTCCAAATGACTCTCCAACGGTAATTTTCAGGGTCAGCAACAATTATTTTATATAAATAAATTTTGGTACTTGATTCACAGTAGTAGATAACCAGAAAAACCATGTGATTGCCTTGGCTGACAGATATGGGTAGAGGTGAATGTGTACTATGTGTAGTTCTAAATCTTAAGTGGTTTTACTCAACTCATTTTTCTTGCACTACGGTCCTTGCTAGAATAGGAACATGCTCTTTCTAGCCTGTTATTATACACAAGGCCTTAAATACACAGAGCAAATCTGCATCTACTGTGCTGTGAGAAGCCAGCCCAGCTGACTGCAGAGCTTGAAGCACAAATGTCCAATCAGATCCAGACTACATCAGCAAACCACTAGTCAGCTTACACACTCACAGGTGAGAGTACACAGCAAGAGCAGAAAAATATACCCCCAAATTCTTGCTGCCATTAAAGACAATGGATGGATTGAGAGTGTCTCATTATATAGTTGAGTTTTGCCATGTCCTTTTGCATTTTGTACTTTCTGAATTTTGGAGATCTCCATCTCAGGGATGAAATCCAGGCCTGTCTGGTATTTCACATGTACTATCATCCTACCAAGGCTTTACTAGAGTTGATTTAAATTGTGAAACAGAATCCATGTCTATAGAGCAATGATTTGGGTCACCAGGATAAATCAGAGGATAAACATTCTTTCATAGTTCCCTCTGTGGTACTTCTAGCGTCCTCTTTCATACCCTTGACTTTAAACAAGTTATTCCTCACTGATTCAAGCACTCTTTCCTACAATACATCACAATGCTTCCCTCAAAAAGCAAAGGCTATCTTTCTCCCAGTGAGACCTTCTTTTCAAACCAATAACTGCAAAAGTGCATTTTGTGGCTCACTTGCTCTCACTTGTTCTCTCTCTCTCTCTTGCTTTCATGATTGGGGCATTTCAGGATTATTTTCTTTGCCATCTGTTCCTCAGAAAATGATGGAGGCTACAAGGTTCATAGTTGTATAGACATGTGGGCTGATGGCATCAGTATTTCTTGCTTGCATACAGCCCCCCAAAGCTCGAAATCACATTTGCTCCTAAATTCCAATTGCAAAAGCCAGATGGAGAACTGAAATACAATGGAGCAAGATGTTTAATGCCATTTCAAATGTTTAATGACTTGCCATTGGTAGATAAAGGATTGGGAAATTAAGGAAAGGTACAGCAGTCAGGAAATATAGGGACATTAGGCCCTGTAAAATAAAGTTTTATAAATGCCTAAGGGTCTGAAAGAAATATTTTCAGCATTATAAAATAGAAGTTCGAGGAAGGGTCTTTGAGAATACCTTTATATTTTATAGATTCAAGTTTCAAATGCTGCATAAACCTTCAGTTCAATTAAGCAGCACCACTAGGGCCTGATCTAAAATAGACATCATCTGACTTTTTCTTAATTGCATTGATAAGTAAGTGGTGGAAAGAAAAAAAGAAAGGAGAAGAGACAGTAGGAAGAAGAAAGAAGAGGTCACACACACACACACACACACACACACACACACACATACATACTTATTTTTTAAAAAGCAAAACGAGAAGTAACAAAAATACTTTTAAAAACATTTGTGATAGCTGCTGTGATAGCAGCACTGGCATTTCCTAAGCTCTTACCTGTGGTGATGAATGAAACAGAAACAGAGTGTTGTTCATCAAAGAAAAAAAAAATTGTTAAGGATACCCCTTTGTCCCTCTCCTGGCAAGAAGAAAGATTGGAACCTATGAATGAGACATTTTGCTGGTCCACTGGGTATCTCATTTTATTTTTCAAGAATTAGCTAAAAATGAGGATGATTATCTTAATTTATAATGAGTGAAAAAGACTGGAAAACACAAACTATTTTTCCAGGATCTTATTTATAAACTTGATCACCCTAATGTCAAGTTTTTTTAAAAAAATTATCCCATACAGCTCCAGGACAGGGATACATAAAATGAGGGTTTGCATGAAGAAACCAGAAGGAAAGTGTGTTAAAAGCATAAGTTTGCAGGTCAATAAAATCAGACTTCGAGACTTTGCTTCACCATTTATTTGCTGGTTCACCTTGAGCAATTTATTCATCACTCTGAGCATCAATTTTCCCATCTCTCAAATGAAGATTATTATGAGAATTGAAGGCTGTAATTTTGTTACAGCAACTGGCGTGTTTAAACACTTATTTAGATGGATAGATATTTAGGTAACTTTAGATGTTATACAGGAGAAAAACGAAAAGGAGGAGAATGAAGTTTGTCCAGAAACAGACAAAATGAAACAACCAAAGACACACACACATGTGCGCGCGCATACACACACACACACACACACACACACACATACATACTTATTTTTTAAAAAGCAAAACGAGAAGTAACAAAAATACTTTTAAAAACATTTGTGATAGCAGCACTGGCATTTCCTAAGCTCTTACCTGTGGTGATGAAGCTAGCAGTTGTGGCAGTTATACAAAGCTTTGATTGTTCTATAATTCTATAATTGTTCTATAAATTCCAAAGCTTGTTATGCCACAGCTATGAAACTTTGGGCACAGTAGTTAATGGAGGCTTTATGCTTGCCTGCGTGGTGCCAGGCTGCTACCGTCTTAGAGAATAACACTTAAAAAGAAATGAGCTTCATGCAATAGGGTTTTTCATACAATGAAATTTTATTTATGCAAAATGCAAGAGTGTTTAAGACCTCAGTCACTTGAGAGTATGGTCAACTGGGATTCCATTACATGGCATTTCTTTATAATATGTGCACCTGTGATTCATATGTTTGAGATTTCTTTGTATTTAGTAAAGATTCTGGGAGATAAGAGCCTTCAAATAAATAATTTGAGAATTATTCTTCTGCTCATCATATTCCTTCAAGATTTAATGCCGGCATGGGCTACATAACTCAGGATAATACAAAGATAAATACAACAAGACTAGGAACATGTATTCAATTTCAGTCTCTCCTTCTAAACACTCAGATGAAGAAATCTAAATGTCCATCTCTTCTGAGGCTTACCCCTCACAGGTTTAGGTGTAGGGAGTGATTTATTCTATATGCTACATGAGCCAATCCAAATAACCTCCTCTGATTACTCTCGGGTGAAGCCAGTCTTCTTAGTTGCCAATACCAATGAGGTCACTTATTGGCTGATAACCTTGAGAAAGTTATCCTTTTTTGCTCATGTTTCCTCATCTATCCCTGAGTCAGAATAGTGCCAGGTGTAGAGTGACTATCTCCTAAAATGGTTTTGAGGATTAAGTAAGTAATTAAATCATATGAAACAACATCGACATGAAGTAAAATACCAAATTTATATGTTAGATGCTATTCTAAAGAAACATACAAAGGCACCCAAGAATTTTCACTGAAGGAAGGTGAAGGAGGGGTTACATGATTTCAGTTTAATAAAACTTCCATCTGAAGAGGTATTTGCTTAGAGGACATTGCTTGGACAGCCCCAAAATATGATTATGGCACAGGACAAGTAGCAGCAAGAACTGCCTTCCACTAGATAGATGAGTTACACCATCGCATGAAGGGGAAACCCAGAATGGGATCCTATGGAGTGTAAGTATGAGAAGAAAAAAAAATCTCATGAAAATAAAGAACATCAAATCCTGCTATTTCCAATTGTTCTAGCTCCTGAATCCAAAATGAGAAGGTCAGTTGAGTTCTCTGTGGGAATTCGTTTCACATTAAGTCTGAACACAAATTCCTCACTGGTTGATGGAAACCTTGCAAGAACATAGTAGGTATGGATGGGAGAACTGTGTGTGGATGGGGTGGTGGGGTCAGGGGTCATCCTAAGGAAATCCTGTAGCACCTCTGACCAATAAAACTTGCTGTGATAATATCAATTTTCTCCACCTGCACTCTTTAATAAAGTAGTCACTAGCCACATGTGGCTGTCCAGCCTGTGAAATGCAGGTTGAACAATGAAATAGTAAAGCTTTTCAACCATTCTTATACTTAAAAAGTAGCTGTCACATCTCAGGAATGGTGTCAAACAAGAGTCAATTGTCTAAGTTTTAGAAGCGGCATGTTCTCTTCCCTTTGAGTAATTTTCTTTCTAAACCTCCTGGTCTGCACAACTTCACAGGAAAAAAAGATAAGTGCCTATTTTATTTTAGCTCCTCTTATTCTTGGCCCCAAATCCTAATATATGCAGAATAAGATCATGTTCTATTCCCAAAGTGATTTAAGTTGAACATCCATTCCAAGTTACAGTATGTATTGTTAGGATTCATCCACTTCTCCTATAACTCATGGACTTTTCTTTCTTTCCATGATTGATAAAAGCTAAATTATATTGAATCTTCCTATATGCCATGCACTATTCTAAGTGCTTTTCAAAATAAGTCCATGTAATCCTTAATATCAATCATAAGGAATAGCTATTATGACTGATCCCTCTCTACAAAGGAAATAATTTTAGTCACATTGAGCATTTGAATATTTTTTCCTAAGTCAGATGTCTTTTAACTATACCACCTAGATTCATGAGGCAACACCCATATTCCTAACCACTAAAGCCAAATGACTAATTTAGTGTTACTTACATGAGTTGGGGGTTTCTGCTAATATATAGAGAAGCATTTAGCCCTGTTATATCGAGACAAGTTTTGCTAGCTATTCAGCCTTTTATAGGTACATTCCCAATAACTAGAATTCTAAGAATTAATTTTTCATAAATTTTACTTTCATACATTTATGAACTTCTCATTTCTTTTAGCTGAAAGGTACTATTTAAATATCTGCTGTAATTTTTTGGTATTATTGTAAGCATCATAGCAAACATGTACTACACACTTTCTATATATTGCATCCTACTCACAATTTATAAGTATTATCCCATTTAATGCAATCACAACCTCAATTTTTGAGTACTATCTTCATTCCCAACTTACAAATGAGGAAAGTGAACAAGTCACAGAAGCAGGGAGTTAACCTGAGTCTGCCTTGCTTTACTAACTGTCCTGCTGAGCCACACACTAGAGCCCTGCTTGTCATCATGCCTGTGGACAAAGCTGATCTTTCTACCCAATCATGGTTGTCAACCTGCAAATCGGCAATTTCCTGTTTAGGTCCCAAGAAATATGCCATCTCTTAACAACATATAACTTTCTCTCCTGCCTCAACACACACTTACTGCATTTACCTCTAGGCAGGTAAGAAACATGCATTTAAATCTCCCTCTGACGAATGATTCATGGAGCAACACTGATTCCTCACTTTAGTTGTGCTCTTCACATAAAGTGCTTCAGTTAAGGTGGTGAGCAAAGGAAGCAGCATTGGAATATGGACTGGCACTGAATAAAGAGAAAAAAATGAGGAAGAGAAATAGTCTTTGCCAGTGATGGAAATTGCAAATCCTAAATAGGACTTTAAACTAGCTTTTACCTCCGAGTGAACAAATGCACAACTTTTAACAGTCTACCTTTACATCTTAAATCTTAGAAGCTTGGTATCATTAAGTGACTCAGTGCAATAGTCCTTCAGGAGAAATTATACCCCATCTAAGAAATAGTGACAAATACTAGATATAGTACTCTCAGTCTAGTCAAACCACTGCCTTGGAAAGCATTAACATTGCCTGCTTTGATTCACGTTGTATTTCTCTGCCTCACACACTAGTAGGCTGTTTATCTTATTCAATGGCAGCTCAATATCAGACTGAGCTATAAAGAATTTATTCTATACTCCTTCCCTAAATTATTTTCTGATCCAAATGTTAAATCCTTGTTTTATTTAATTTCAGGTCTCTTTTATTGTCTTATTGTTCATTTCTGTGTCTGATCAGTTCTTTATTTTCTCCACACTTTGAGGACGGGGAGAATTTCCCTGATAACATCCAATAGAAAACTAGTCTTCTGTACTAATTTCCAAGATGGAAATATCTTTATAACCAACCTCTAGATTCCTATAAAGTTTTAATTCCTCCATAGCAAGTCCATATCCTCTTCTGGAAGAAACTGTCTGACTAACAACAGTTTCTGTCCTTCTGGAAGAAACTGATTCCCATCATAGAGAGAAAGTGTTAAGATGCTTGCTTTCCAAACCTTGTCTGTAGCTCAGAACTATCAAGCATGAAGTTTATGGCCAATGAGATAAACAAAAAGAAAAAGTTTACTTAAATTATTTTGTGAGAATAATTTCCCTCCCTGATAGATGCCCCTAAGAATTATCAGACTTTCTTCCATTCTATCATTGGAAGTGATAGGCATGGGATATCTGTGATTCTGTGACACCCATCTTGTCACCAGGAATTATAAGTCTGTGAATGAAAACCAATATGCAGAGCATAATAGGACCAAAGAGAAAAGCCATTTTAGGCTTTCTCAGGTTTTAAGAAATTTCTTTTCTTTCCAATCTAAAACACAGTAACTGATCTCTTTTCCAGTTGTTACAACTACAGCAGAAAGATGACAGTAAAAACCTCTGTTCTCGAGAAGATTCAGAAACACAACCCCTCACAGAAAACGGGGGATCAATAATTCTTCATTTATTGATTGAATCATCACTAACCTTTGATCATGACCATTTTGGCTTTGACCTCCAAGGATGATACAGGAACAGGAAAGGAAACAGTAATGATTAGCTCTTCGACCTTGACTTTGTTGGTGATCAGTTTTACCATCTGAAAATGAAAGTGTAGGACCTGAGAGCTCCTCACAGTTTCTAAAATTCTATCCTTTTCATAGGTGGCTTTGGAAATATTGAAAAACCTGAAAAACGGGCTTTACTAAATTTAGTCTAGGTATAACGATGCAGCCACCAGGATTCCTCATTCGACTTACAGTGAAGTTTTCACTCTCCGAAAGTATAAGAAAGGATAAATTTAGAAATGAATGATGATAATGGAATTACAAACCAGCACACATTTAAAAATAGCATCAAAAGAATTAAAGGAGCATTCCGCTTCCTAAACACGATTTTATTTCTGGACTACTGGAACAAAACCACAGACAAGATTCAGAGTGAATGGAACTGAAGGGAAAGGGGGAGAGAATAAAAGTAAGAGACTTCCAGGAATTGACACGAAGACAAACTCAAAGAGTGCTTCCTAGATTGGCTCCATCAATAACTCAAAATTGATTCCTTAAGATGCTGAGTTCTAGGTCTCACCTCCAGGTGTATGCAAATGAATTGCAAAGCAAAACTTAAAAGTTTATATTTTAAGGAGTGCACCTGAGTAAGTCTCCACTTAGGTGAATTTTGGGAACCACTGCTCAAAATGTTCTCTGTCATAGTGTAAGCCACTAGCCACACATGGACATTTAAATTTAATCACAAATTTTCAGGTAAAAATTCAAAACTTCAGTTCCTTTGTTGCACTACTCTTCTTTCAAGTGCTCCATAGTCACATGTGATAGCAATTACCGTATTAGAAGGCAGAGACAGACATTTACATCCTTACAGTGAGTTCTATTAGGAATGACAGCATGTGCTGTGTTCATTAGCTCTATTGTCAATCTGTCAGTGTCCCTCCCTCGAACTTTCTCCATGTTCTATCCTTTTTCCCTATAAAATCATTTTACCTGTTTCTTTTAAAAAAAAGTCTGTAGTGAAGCCATTCTATTTCTTTTACTTAAAAAAATTAAATAAGCTGGGTGTAGTGGCACATAACTGTAATCCCAGCGGCTCTGGAGGCTGAGATAGAAGGATCCTGAGTTTAAAACCAGCCTCAGAAAAAGTGAGGTGCTAAGCAACTCAGTGAGATCCTGTCTCTAAATAAAAGAGTACAAAATAGGGCTGGGGATGTGGCTCAGTGGTCAAGTGCTCCTGAGTTCAATCCATAGTAAAAAAAAAAAAAAAAAAAGTAAGTAAATAAATAAATAGATAAATAGAGATAGATAGAATGTTTTCTGTCATTATTGAAGTCCCAAAAGCATTATATTTATCACTCTATACTCAGTATTTATTCAAATTTTCAGAATTCACATGAAACTCATTTTAGCAATTGCATTTTACTGAGTCTGAATCAGAGTCATTCATTCATTCATTCATTTAATCAAGAAATATTAATGGATTGCTGCTAAGGTTTATATATGAGGGGTTCCCCAAAAGTTCCTGTATTAATACAGGAATGTTTGGAGGTGAAATGATAGGATTGTGAGACTGAATGGACTAATCATTCCATCCTAGTTTGAAAGGACTGGGTGGTAACTGTAGGCAGGGAGAGCATGGCTGGAGGCAGTGAGTCATTGGGGGCTTTGCCTGGAAAAGTGAATCCGCCTTGTGGCCCCGTAACAACTTCCCTCTCTCTGCTTTGTGGCTGCCATGTGTGAGCAGGTTTCTACCATGCCCCTCCACCACGATGGTTTGTCTCACCTTGGTTCTAGAGCAATGAAGTTGGCTCATTATGAACTAAATGTCTGAATCCCTAAGCCAAAACAAAGTTTCCTTCCCCTAAGTTACTTCCCTCACTTTGGTCATAGTGATGAAAGTTGACTAATAAAATTGCCTATGAAAACTGGGTGTGGGGAGTGCAGCACTGTATATAAACACACAGACACACATACACACAAACTTGTCTCCACCATTATTTTCATTTTTGAGTGCAACAGCAGGTAGTAGACAGACCAATAAGCAAACTGTGTAAAGAATCTATACCAGATGGTGCTACTAAGCAGAATATTTTAGATTCTTTTAGCAGATAATAAATACTGGAGGAGTAAGATAAGACTACCTAGCTAGTAACTGGTATCAAGATTTACATTCAAGATAATTGATCTTGTTATAGAGTTTTTGGTTTCCAAACAACTGTCTGGAAACTTGAAAAGAAATAGAAAAGTCTTACCCCAAATCACCAACATTCCTTTCTTTTAATTAACTCTATGTATTTTTAAAAGGGTCAGAGTCATTTTTGGAACAAAAACAAACAAACAAACAAAAAAAAAAAACAAAGCATGACTGTGTGAGTACTTGGAATTATATGTGTATGTGTTTTATAACTTGAGAAAGAAGACAATATATAGCTTAATTGAGAAAAAATACTCACAAAAATTTAGGCAGGTTACATGATAAAAGGAAATATGTTTCTATCTCAATTCTTGCCAACTTACTCTGCCAAAGTAGTAGTTATATATTTTCTTCTGCACTTTTGTACACAGTACATTCTTCTTTGAAGTTCAGACACATAGTTCTGAAGCTCCTTCCTTTAACCTCATTCAATCATATTATTTTATTCTATAGTGTATTTGTATATGCAATGCCAAGTATGGAAAAAATAAAAGGGAGTGACTATTTCATTGAAAATGGTCTAAATCTGACTCTGAGGTCCCTTCCCTCCAGGCTAGTGATAATTTTAATATCAATAATTTTTTGTGCTTGTGTGTGTGTGTGTGTGTGTGTATATACACACACACACACACACACACACACACACACACATACATACATATACACAGACACAGACACCCCTGCCCCTGATACATACTCAACAAATTTGCAAAGCCAGCTTGCTTAAGCATAGGTCAACATTCAAAGCCATCACTATTACAATACTCACTATTTTATACTTAAAGTCAGAAGCTGAGATAATTAAAGGACACATTTACAAGAGAGGAATCTGCAGAGGCTTAGTGCTTAGTGCCTGTCTTCCTGAAGCACCTGTCTGAGCCATCTGTATGAAGTCTTTGCCACTCTCCTGGGAGCAGTTTCATAAATCAAAGTGTGCATCTCCCCATCTACCAGCAGCTGCCAGAGAACTAGCCATACCTGCCTCTGTTCAATCCATTCTTTCTTTCTGACTCAAAGACTAAACTATCTTTTCTTCTTCTCATCCCATACTCCCCGAGAATCTCTCTTCTAACCCTACAGCTGAGTTATAAGCTCTCCATCTGTGACTTACTCCATGATGTCTTATGGAGTTTCTGCTTCCTTCTTCCATTTTTATGGACACCTGTGATTACATTGGGCTCTTGTAGATGATCTAGAATAATCTGCTTACTTAGAGTCAATTGAGGGCTGGGGTTGTAGTTCAGTGGCAGAGCGTTTGTCTGGCAAGTGTGAGGACTGGGTTCAACCCTCGGCATCACATAAAAATAAATAAATAAAGTCAATTGATTAGTGACCCTAATTCCATCTGCAACCTATTCCTCCTTTGTTATATAGCTAACATATTTCCCAGGCTTTAGATAGTAGGCCAAGAGCATCTTTAGGGGTCATTTTTCTGCCTACCAAATGTTTTTAATGCCAAAATAATAATAATAATAATAACAAGAAAAACAAGTGAATTGAAATTATCCAGACATTCTATATTCTAATATTGAAAACTTTATAACTTTGATTTTAAGTTATAACTGAAAAGCACAGAATGCTGTTATTTTCTATGGCTTTACTTCTTTATGGAACAACATATGGATTATTTAAAAGTCAAGGTAAACCAGATATAAATGAAGGGAGTCAGAAACAATGGACCCCTCCTTGAAATTATCAGTGGGACTCAGACATGCAGTTGTATGTATTTCTTCTTTCCTGTGCATCCCTATTTCAATACTTGTTTTGTTCCAATCTGGAGGATTAGCTCACCCATCTTCAATTTCAGCTATCATCATGCTCAAACTAAAAAGAATATTGATGAGGGCATTGGGAAACCAGCGTTTCAATCTCGGCTGTGGCACTGGGTAACTACAATTCCCTGGTCAATTTACTTGCTGTCTCTGACATTCAGTCTCTTTATATGTAAAAATCAATGAATTAGACTAAATAATAATAACACAACCAATCATTTATCAAATAGGAATCGTGACAGCAGATGCTGAATTTGGAACATGCATACCATACGATTCAATCCTCGATAACTCTAGAGTTGTTATTGGTGTTTTAGAGATAAAGAAATTGAAGCTCAGGGAAGGCAAGTAGAATTTCCTAAAGTAACTCAGCTTATATATCATGACATTTAATATGCTATCTCATATAATATAAAATATTTTCATGTAATATGTAAAGTAAATTTTTTTCTTATTTAATAAACTCAGTGTCGTCCTGTCATTCAAATGGTGATAATTGTGAATGTTTATAAAACATAAGCTTACATGCAATATAAAAGACATGTCTCTGCAATAAAATAATGTAAATATCACAAATTCCAAATGAGATGTTTAAAATTGAGGGTACCAGAAGGCTCAGTTCCTCAAGCTGCTGGGTCCTTGCTACAGGCAGATTTTAGCTCCGATTAAATTAACGTTTGCCCAAACATAGGAACAGAGCCAACCTCAGAATCAATGTCAGTTAAAGCTTTCAGTAATTCCTATTTTCCAGTGTGAAAAACAGTCAAATTCTTTTCATCACTATACAAAGTTAATAGGGACCGTTGGTTCAAACACATCTTACTTTTGAACTACAGCATTTAGAAAATATAGCTAAAGGAAGAACAAAAAACATCTGAAGGAAACCATTTTTGCACATCTATGTTACAAGTTGTTGGTTCAAACGAAAGCACTAGAAGGTCAACTGGGCAGTAGGAGTTCAAATAGCACTTTTTGTTTTACAAGCTTGCCTGATTCTCCCATATCCAGCACCCTAGAGCTGGGTTAGAGGCATCTCCATCTGTGACTTACATAATAATGAAAGCCAAGAGTTACAAAGTATCCCAGGTACCAGACACCATACTAAGGGGGTTATAATAATGATCTGATTTTTCTTAACAATTTTATAAAGTGTATACTATTATTAATGTAAATTTGTAATTGAAGTGACGAGGTGCACAAGAGGTTAAACAACTTGACAGCTCACATTCCATATGGTTTTAGTTTAGTAGAAAAACTTTGTTTCATTGAATGAAAATCCATTGTTTTCTGTCTCTTTCTCCGTTACTGTGAGTCATTTGAGCAATGGACCCCCTCTCTCCGTTTTCCTCCTTATTTCCTTTTCCTCTGAGCAGCACAGAATATTTCCCTTAGAAGATGATAAACAAGCTATTTTAAAATTAATAAATCATACTACATGGAAATAGAGATTTCATCTAGAGCTTCGTCTCTCCATGTTGGTCATCATCCATGATCACCATAATTCCTGCTTAGCGAAATAAAAACCATAACAGTCCACATTGTATGTTTAACATTTGTTAGCACATGACTCAAAATAGCTAGGAGACAATCACATTTGGATCACTCGGTAGTTTTTCTCAGCCAAATATAGTGAGTCCAAAACCCCATTGATTAACATCTATCAAATATTTAATTTTCTGTGTGCATTTGAAGTACTGTAGTCAAGGGAATGACTTCTGTTCCCCAATCTGCTTTCAATTTAGCAGGTTCCTAAACCTCTTGGACATTCTTAGGAGCTGTTGTCCTACTATCAGCCAGAAATCTGGAAAGATGAGATGCTAAGATCTAACATATACTTTAACAATATGTCTGTGAAATATTCTTATAAACAGCTAAAATTCTCGGAGGAGTTTTTAAAGACTACTGATCTAAGTATTGACCTTTCTAAATGGCATCTAAAAATATTCTGAACTCACGATCAATAAAGTAGTTAACTCTCCTCACATGGGCAATATTAGCCTAGAGAAATAATATACATATATAAGGATTGAGAAATCAGAAGAGTGACCCAGAGAAAGCCTGGACAGCTAATGGTAATAGAGTGGAAATTCCTCAAATCTTAACAAAAATTGCAATTGAGTGATTTCTGTACCAGCTGTCCTGCCTTGTATAGCCAATAAACTATTCAGTTACAATTTTGAATTTTATCCCCCCCCTTTTTTTAGGTAAGAAGAGGCTATATGGAGGAGAAATGCTAGTATTAACCCCTCAGCATCCAAAACTAAATAAATTCCAAAGTCACCACACTACCTATTAACTTGATTATTGTCATTATCATTATTATTGCAAGAATACTGTAATCACTACCCATTGTGTTAAGAACCTTACATACGTTACTTACCTAGTTTCATAACTCCCTAAAACATCTTTATGGTCCATTTGACAGTTGGGATAATAAATATAACTCAAAAGAGATAAAACAATTTACTCAAAGTCAGTCAATTAATTCACCACATCCTAAATTGTCTCTTTCCCTCAGATTGAATCTGGTATTCATAATATCAGTTGGGGATAATGACTGGCGGAACTCAAACTCTGAATCTGCTGCTTCCTAAAACTTCTATCCAGTTTGAGTAAGCAGCCTTACATCTCTGAACTTCAATATATTCACTTATAGTGATAATAATAACAACACAGTCATCAAGATATTTATTTGTGAACTTAATATCACAATGCATGTAATTATTATTACCAATAATTAAAAAGTTCCAAGCATAGTAAATAATAAATAAGTAATCATTCACTATTATTATTTCTTTACCTGCATGTTCAATAAAAATGCCCTTATTCGTTCATTCACTCATCTGTACAAACATCAGATGTATATTGAAAATCTAATCTATGCCAAGAACCGAGCACACACTGATAACTGAAACACAAAATGTCACTACCTTGGAGGAAATTTTGATTTCATTAGTAGATTAATATTACCTATAGCAAATTCTAAGAAATTAAATAGGCTTACAGGCAAGAGTGAAAGATGTTAGCCCTTATATGATGAACAGAATCAAGGACACTATCTAAAAATAATACAATGGAATTTTGGATTGATGGGCTTCAGGAACCCTGCTCTTCTGTGAGCCTATTCACTCACATTTTGTTTACATGATATCAAATAATTTTGTTGCATGAACCAATTTAATTCAAAAATTTATCACAATGTTTATGTGGCATTGCATTGACTCAACATGTTACAATTTAATCTTTACACATATCTCTGTGACATCTCCCCCAACAGGGAAACAAGACAAAATGAAAAACAATTAAAACCATGGTCAATGTGCTTTGCACTACAAAAACAAAATGTTCATTTTTATGTTTCATCTTCCAAATATTGTTCTGTTGTCTCTGCAGTAAAGTCAATGTCATAGGCATCTGTCCTTTCCAAATTAGCCATCAGACATGGCTTTACCATGATTACCCTGGCCTTGCTTTTATTTGACATCCAGATTCCACTTGACTGATTATAGATTGTTTGTCACCTACCTGTTATTTAAAAGCACATATTTCTGCTTAGTGAATTTCCCAAGCTACTGTTGATTTCAATCAATTTTATTTAGCTCATTTTTAATTCTCTTCATGCCTAGCCTAAAAAAAAAAAATGTGCTGTGTCATTTGAAAACGGATTGTGCTGTGATCATAGCCATGTGGAACATCTGTACTTTCTTTGCCGTGTAGTACAGCAAGGGGAACAATATTAGGTAGTAATTCTAATGAGGTGACAACATAATATGTTAAAAAGAGAAAATAACAAGGGCTCCAAAGATCTAGACACAGCCTGATTACATCATTTCTCAAGTTAAATTACTCAGTGGTTCCTAATGTACTACTAGGTAAAGTCCAACCTCTTCAATATTTATTAGCCTATCAGAAATGGACCAATTCACTAGCTCCCAATGTTGACAACTTTATATCCAATTATATCTCAAACTTTTGTGTTTTCTCATTCTTTTCTCTTTAAATACACATTGCTATTTCTCTCTGGAATTTTCCACCAACCTAGCTCCTTCTTACTCTTCAAGATTTAGTGTAGACTCTACCTCCTTCTTAGTGGCTTATGTCCACCATAGTTTCTGAATACCTTAGGAAATTTTTGATCCAATAGATGACCATATCTACTAAATAAGTGATTTGTTTTAATCAGGCATGGTAAGCCCTGCAGGCTCAAAATGATCAACATGAATAAAGTTTATACTACTCCACGATTCCTATAAACAGGAGGTGAAATGTGTGCCCCCAAGTAAGCTGTTTGCCATCTCTAGAAACTAGCTACCATTGCAAGAGTGAGTCCTCCAAGTATTATCAAGGACCCAAAAAGTCAAAATATCAGAAAATAAAGAAAAAGGAAAACGTGATTAATACTATGAGATTCTTTGGAAAAATCATTAACGTTAAAATTCCAAAGCACCCAGGTAAAGGTCCAGTTCAAATAAGAGGGGTGGAGTAGTTTGTACAGGAATAATTTTACTTTAGATAGCAACTATACACTGCATGCATTGAAATCAAGAGCATAGAACAGCATAAAGGAATTTAACTCTGGATAGAAAATACGTTACATCACTAGATAAGATCTCTCTTAATAGTCTTTTCCCTGACCTTTCTCCTGGTTTCATTGTGTGGGGCAGCTATAACTGAGGCAGAAATAACCTATAATATTCTCTGTGGATTGAGGTGTCAGAGAATGGAGTTTAGGATATCAAAGTCTTTAGAAATCAAGGAGGCAATCATGGCAGGTAGAGTCTTTATTCTGCACATGTATCTTACACAAACCTTTAGGATTGTTCAGGCACATGCAGGCTCAAAGAATCTTCTCAGATTCTAGCAAAAACTAGAAGCTGGAAAATATGACCAGAGGTCTTGGTTATTGACAACAGCAAGGGAAAATTGAAATTCAAATTCCACCCAGTTAAAAGGTTGTGTTAAATATGTTCCATTGAAACTCCTCAATGGGCATAATATTGGAATACAAATTGTATCTTTGGACTTAGTAATATCCCTAAAGCTAAGGGAAAAACTGGCACTGGCACTGTGTCATAATGTATAAATTAAGCTTTCACAAAATGTGAAGATAATCAATTATTAATATGAGTGTCTGATTCAACTGAACTGTTGCATGCATCAACATTTCACTTCTTTTATTGGTGAGTTGTGTTACAGAGTAACAAGATAACACAGTTTTCTCCACCCACTCTTAGAACTAAGCAAGGGTTTTGATTTAAATCAGGTTAAATTTATCTGTTCCTTTAATGGATATTTTTAGCCTAAGATTTATTTATTTATTTTTAAACTGATTTTAAAAGCATTCTGTTTTATTTTATTAGTCAAGCATGTTATTTTCATCCTAAATTTTCTTACATTCATAGGATAGCTTCTAAAAAAAACTGTGCATACATATGTGGTACAGTGTGATAATTTGACATATATATAATATGTAATGAGCAAATCAGGGTACTTAGCTTTTCCATCTCTTTAAATCATTTTGAAAGTTTTGTTGAAGATCTAATAATTATGTAAATTTATGGGGTACTAGAACTAGATCATGAGTATTTTCTCCTATGTTTTAAGCTTAAAATCGTGGATTTAAAAGGTTATTCTATTCCATTGTATGTCTTTTGTAACTTGGTGAAAAATAAACATCACTTAGCATAATTGTGTGGTTCTATTTCTGGGTGCTCTATTCCACTCAATTTCTAATGTCCAGCCCTCTGTCATTATCATACTGTTTGCTTAGCATAAATATGGTATAAGCCATAATACTTGGTAAAGTCATTTTATTTATCTTGGTCAAGATTGTTTTAGCTATTCTAGGGCTTATGTATTAGTTTTAGGCAGTTTTGTATCACTGTGGCCAAAAGATCCAATGAGAACAACATAGAGAAGGAAAAGTTTACTTTGACTTATTGTTTCATAACTTCAGTCCATGGTTGGCTGACTACATAGATATGGGCTTGAGGTGAGGCAGAACATCATGGCAGATGAGCACAGTAGAGGAAAGTAGCTCAGAATATAACAACAAGAAAGAAGAAAGAGAGCTCTGTTCACCAGGGACAAAATATATACACTGAAGGTACATTCCCAGTGCCTTACCTCCTCTGGTCACACCTACCTGCCTACAGTTACCACCTAATTAAACCATATCAGTGGATTTAACTCTTGATTATGTTACAACTCTCATAATCTAACCATTCTACCACTGAACATTCTTGCATTGTCTCATATACTAGTTGTTGGGGAATATCACAGATCCAAAGATAACAGCATTTCCATGAAAATTCTGGAACAATTTTATCTATGTTCACAAAATAACTTTTTGTGGGATTTTTTTTTTAAAGAGAGAGAGAGAGAGAGAGAGAGAGAGAGAGAGAGAGAGAGAGAGAGAGAATTTTAATATTTATTTTTTAGTTATTGGCGGACACAACATCTTTGTTTGTATGTGGTGCTGAGGATCGAACCCCGGCCGCACACATGCCAGGCGAGCGCGCTACCGCTTGAGCCACATCCCCAGCCCCTTTTTGTGGGATTTTGATAGGAATTACTTTGGTCCTTTAAGAGCCCTTTTGGGAGGACTGACATTAATACTGAGGTATTAATTTATAAATATAGTATGTATATTCATTCATTAAGATCTTTTTTGATATTTTTAAATCAGTATTTTAAATTTTGGAATATAGATCCTGCATAAATATTATTAAGATGTAGCAAAGTGTTTTATTTTATTTGGAGTGATTATAAATGGTACATTTAGAATTATATATTACTTATTTAATTATATATATTTTGGGGGCATAGTCTAATAATTTGACACATGTATACAATATGTAATTATTAGATCAGGGTAATTAGTATTTCCATCTCCTTCAATGTTTTAAACAGTAACTTTTTTCTAAATTTGGGATTATATATATTCATTTCAAGTATGTAGCAATGTAATTCATCTTATTTGTTTATATTATATCTTGTAACCTTGATAATCTCATCTATTAGTTGTAGGGATTTTTTCTTGATGGATTCCTTTAGATTTCAACATGGATAATTATGTCATCTGCAGACACGTGTTGTTGTTTTTTTTCCTTCCTTTTCAATCTTTATAGCTTCATTTTTCCTAACTTATTGCAGTGGCTAGAACTGCTAGTACTTTGTTGAAAACGTGTGATGAGAGTGTCTATCCTCACCTTGATCTTCATCTTACAAGAAAACATTCAAACTGTTATTGGAAAGAATGATGTTAGTTTTAAGGTACTTTGAATGTGCTCTTCATCAGTTTGAGGTAGCTCTCCTCTATTCTGAATGCACTTTAAAAATTTTTGTTAATGGATGCAAGATTTTGATAAATACTTTTCCTGTGTTAACTAATATGATGATATGGATATTTTTTTCTTTCTGCTGTTGATAGAGTGAATTACACTGATTAACTTTAAAAGGTTCAATCAACTGCTTACCTAGAATAAATACCAGTTAGTTATGGAATGTTCTTTTCTACATATTGTTGAATATTATTTGCTAATTATTTGTAGGCAAACTTTTGAATCTACATTCATAAGTGATACTAGTCTGTATTGGTTTGTAGTGTACTTTGTTTTCTTTTTAAAATGATCTTTGGTTGGTTTTAGTATCAATTTAACATTCTCCTCATAAAAGACTTGGGAAGTGTTCTTTTCTACTTTCTGAAAAACACTATGAAAATTGGTACTCATTCTTCTTTAAATGTTTGGCAGATTCTGTCAGTGACAATTTGGGCCTAGACATACATTAAATATAGAATATACTTTCTGTAACTATTTTAGGAGGCTCAGATAATCCATTATAGTTTGGTTGGATTAGAGTAGCTAGTAGTTTTAAAAGAACAGAAACATTTCTTCTAAGTTATGTAATTTATGAGTGCAAGGTTGCTGTATTTTCTTATTATCCATTTAATACCTGCAGAATCTGCAGTGCTACCCCCTCTTTCATTCTTCAAATTGTTGACTGATATATCCATTATTTTTGGTTTTTCAGCCTTATGAAATGTTTATAAAATTAATATTTTATCTATGAAGTAGCTTTTATCCTTGGTATTCTCTATTGCTTTGCAATTTTAATTTAATTTGTTTTCCCACTTATATTTATTATTTTCTTTCTTTTGCTTGCTTTCAATTTATTTTGCTCTTATATGTTTTGTGATGTGGCAATTTAGATTATTGATTTGAGAACTTTCCTCTCCTGATGTAAGTATTTAGTGCTATAAATTCACATGTCAACACTGTTTTATGCACATCTCATGTATTTGACATGCAGTATTTCCATTCTCATTCTGTTCTATGTAAATTTTTTTGCCACCAAGACGTCATCTATGCAAAACAGATTACTGTAGTGTGTTGATTAATTTCCATATATTTAAAACTTTTCTTGTTGTCTTTCTACCCTGAGTTACTGGATTGATTCCATTATGGTCAGAGAGTATACTATGTATGATTTAATTTCAATATTTTAGATTGGTTAAGGTTTGCTATATATGGCTCATAACATAGTCTATGAATATTCTGTGTATACTTTGAAAAAATGTATATTGCTGTTGTTGAATACAGTACTTTATATATAATAACTAGAAATACATACATACACACACATATATATATACACATATTCCATTTTAAATTTTTTGAGAATATGATTATGTATTTTAGATCCCCTATATCCTTGCTTTTTGTCTGAAATTTCTATCAGTTGATGATAAGAATGTTAAATAGCCCAACATATCAGTGAATTTTTATATTTCTTCAGCTCTAAGCTTTTTATTTAATGTATTTTGAACCTCTGTTGCTTGAGATATAAGTGCTTAGGATCTTCATGTCTTCCTGAAGGATGGATTGACTCAACATCATGCAATATCCTTGTGTGTCACAAGTAATTTTCTTTTCTCTAAAGTCTACTTTATCTTATATTGATATACTTATCTCTCCTATTTTATTAATGTGTTCATTGTGTCTAATTTTCTGCTCTTTTATTTACCACTGAATTATGTCATTAATTTAATGGGAATTTTTCTTAACTGCATATAATTAGGTTGGTGTGTTGGGGGGGTGGAGGGGGGGTGTGGGCTATGGATTAAACCCAGGACCTCGTGCATATGAGGCAAGCTTTCCCCCTTGGAGCTATAGCCACAGCACCTAGTTTGGTCATTTTTAAAAATCTATTCCATCAATATTTGCCTTTTAATTGGTATTTTTGGAACATTTATATTGAACTTAATGATATGTTACTACTTAAATCAACCTTTTTTTCAGTTTATATTCACTGTTTCTCATTCTTCTTTTCTTGTGGATTACATGAAAATTTTTAAATTTTAATTTTTTTTTACTATTTTTGAGAATATCTCTGAAATATTTGTGTAATAATTCTATAAGTATTAAATGTGATACATACATATGTATTTCTACATATCAACTATAACTCACCCATATATATGTTATCACAATTTAAATAAACTATGGAAATTGTTCTTCTATTTAGTTTCCTTTATCATCCTTACATCTCAATATCATTGTCTTGAGTACAGATGGTTTCATATTAATTTTAACCATCAGATATTATTTAGAAAACTCATGAAGAGGATTGTCTATTATATTTGCTTACAAATCACCTTTTACTATTATTCTTTCTTCCTGGTCCTTCAACACTCCACACTTAATCCTTTTTTTTCCTTAAAGAATAACCTTTGAAAAATCCTTCAAATCAGTCTCTATCTCTAGGAAAAATATCATTTCACTGTGGTGGCTTTCAAGAATTTTATTTTTTTTCAGATGTCTCATTATAATGAGTTTTGGCACTGATTTCTTTTGAGTTTATTGAATGTAGTTTGTTCAGCTTCTTGTACTTGTGGATTTATATACTTAAGCCAATATGAGAAGTGTCTTCAAATGCCTTTGCAGTCATTTCCTATCTCACTCCTCTGATTCTTCTGGGATCTTAAATTATCTCCACTTATTGTGAAAGCTTCAAACCTTGCAAGGTGAGGGATTAACTGGAAAGCAAAAAGAGGGCAACTCCTGAAGTAATCAAAAGAATTCCAGAAATAAATTGATGTAAATGATATTTATAGCATAGAATTATAAGCTATGATCTCATGAATACTCCCTCAAAATTAGTTTTAGATAAGGTAAACTTCAACTAGGTTTAAATACATAACCTAGTTTATTAAGAAAAAAATCTTAGATCAAGACAAATAACATACAACTTGTTAATATAATTTTTTAAATCATAAAAGAGTTGACATAGAACAAGGGGCAAGGTTACAGCTCATGATGTTGCATTGGAATTGACAGTTTAGCGATCTCAATCTCATTAGGCCAGTAGTTGTCAAATTTTAATTTGATTAATACAGTGTGGAAAGCCTGATTATATGCAGGTTGAGAAAAATTCAAGCTACTTAGAGTTGATTCAGTAGGGCTGACATGGAGCCTAGAAATGGTGGTTTTAAAAATCATTAGCAATCACCAGTCAAATGATCATCTTGAGAAAACAGAGGTTGTCTTGTTCATTCTTATTAAATTTGGTTACCCAGGGATGCTCATGGAATATCTACAGAATAAATAAGTGAATGAATGACTACTCTGCACCACCTTTGTGGTTTTGACTGTGGATGTACAATTTGACCCATGGTTTTGGAACTCACTTTGTGAAGTTCAACTGTCTTTGAGTAAATGTCTAGCACTCTCTAGTCTGTCTCCTATTAAAGGTCCTAATGAATTTTCCTGAAGTCAACAATCTAGTCCTACATGTTAGGCTAAGTGAACAAGTAAAGCAATGTGTGTCATGTTCAAAAATGACAGTTCATATGGCCATGTAGCAAATACTTAATTCTACCTGTTGGAATAACCATGCCTACATAATAAGTGAATGATTTGGAAAGTGTGCCCTTTGTTTTGCAAGTCATACCTGAACCTCTAGCTTGCTGTTTTAAAATTATTTACTGCCAGAATTTATGAGCTATGTTGTCATCATGTAGTCAAATGGACATATATCCTTTAAATTTTTTTCTTTCCCTTCATGACATGAATTGGTTTTTCCTTTCACATTTTTGTCTACAACATTACATCTTCAAAAACCAGACTACTGGGAATCAAAAAATCAAACAAACAGAGTCTTAAATGGAAATTAGGAAGAGTTGGATCAATTTCTAATAACACAAACAGTACAGAGCATCCTTATCAGCATTTTACTACATGGTATTAAAAAACTTCAAGAACATCAAGTGTGTTTAATTCTGAGACTGTCTATAGATCTTGACACACGGCATGCTCTTCACTGAACACCATGGTATGCAGTGTGTGCTACTTTGGTAACTTGCCTATAGGTTCTCCCTGGAAAAGCAAAAAATTCCTGTCTGTTAAGGTTTCTTGTAAATTACCTCATCCACATCCAGATGCCGGGCTGTTGCTGTTTTCTAGCAAAAGCATCTGGGCCAGCAATGATCAGGCAGTTGTGTCTGAGTCAGTTATGTGGTTAAATGGATAATGGACTAGCTGGGATG
This sequence comes from Spermophilus citellus, assembly GCF_964194105.1. Classification (NCBI taxonomy): domain Eukaryota; kingdom Metazoa; phylum Chordata; class Mammalia; order Rodentia; family Sciuridae; genus Spermophilus; species Spermophilus citellus. Next base: position 45,967,361 of record NC_138200.1, on the reverse strand, counting down.
CCTGAGTCTTTCAAATGTCATTTTTTTTCTGACTCAAATATTCAAGTAATTTATGCATCTCTTGCTATTGTTGATAGCATTTCTGCCACAATCCCTTCACGTGACATAGTCTATTTAATGTGATGGGGAGGAAGCTTCATATTTTGATTTGCTTCAGTAAAAGAGTCTGAATTCAAAGGTGATTGTGTTTACAATTCAGTTCTTTAAATACCAATAAAATACATAAATCTCTGCTTCCATTTTTCTTATTTTTCCTTCTCTATGTTATAAACATTTGCTATAATTATATTTGTGCATGTTTTTATGAACTACTCAGGACTTCAGCAGTTAAACTGTTCTAATAAACCAGGAAACCACACCCTAATCTTAAAAGCATTAAACAAATTGAAAAGATATCTTTATTGGAAATCAAAACTCAAGCAGTTAATAGCCTGCATGCATCCCCCAGCGAGAGGTATATTTTGTTTCAATGGTGGCCACAAATGTGGACAGAAATCACTCTGATTTATTGTGAGTAAGATAGAAATTTCTGATTACTATCCTGTCTCTGCATGAAACCAATCTCCTTAGAAAGACCATTTGAATCTGGGAAATAGAGGGCAAATGTAAATACGAGTGGAGGTTAAAACTGTTGCTATGAGTATGAAGTCATAAATTATGCAGCCTAGAAATTCATTATGTTGTTTTTGTCACCAATCTCCTGAGCTGTATTATAAAAAATTTAGAAAAAATAAAAGAAAATGAGATTTAAAACAGTGAAAATTCTCCTAAAAGAAAATTGGGTTTATTGTAGCATTTCCTAAGGAGATTGCCTCACTGTAAAATTTACTTCATGAACAATACATTTTCAATGGTTATAGCCAAAAAATATTTCTTGTGTGTGTTTCGGGTGTTTTTTTTTATTTTTTTATTTTATAACTTGTTTGACTTTCAAAGGACTTTATCTCCAATTATCAGAATTTATTATGATAGTTTAAGGGAAACAACCTATTGTAGGAAGAATACAGTGTTATTTTCCAACACACAGAGTTTTGGATCTCAGCAGATGTATTTTTAAGCTAGCTAGCTGCTTTGGCTTCTTAAGGCATGTTTTAAAATATTTCTAGTTTACATTCCAGCATATTTTAAATAAAAATACTCATTTCTTCATCTATTTATCCACTTAGTACTTGATGAAGCATTATTTGAATATTCCTGTAGATAATTTCAGTTATACCTCCTGGAGTAAGTTGCTCTCAGATTTCCGTTTTCTCATTTGAAAATTTGGAATGATGATCCTGAACTTCCAAACTTACAGGGTTTTGCAACAATCAATTCTGAGTATTGAGTTTTAACTTGCTTTTTGACTTCCATGGCAGTGTCAAGCAGGGATGATGATGATGAGATAAAGGAGGATGATTAAACTGTGAGGATGATGAAAATTTACCAGATTTGTACTCCTTGTTGTAGTCAGAATATTAGAAATCTGTTATGCATTAAGAACCCACAGATTGGACTAGGGATGTGGCTCAAGCGGTAGCGCACTTGCCTGGCATGCGCCGGGCACTGGATTCAATCCTCAGCACCACATAAAAATAAAATAAAGATGTTGTGTCCACCGAAAACTAAAAATAAATAAATAAATAAATATTTTAAAAATTCTCTCTCTCTCTTAAAAAAAAAAAAGAACCCATAGATCATGGTAAAATTTTAAAAATGATTTCAGAAGTGTTATAATCCAGCTTTTTCATCCTTCCATGTTGTGCAGAACCAGGGACAGGCCCTCTATGTGAAAATATCAACCACAGTTTGTAATGCCAAAAGGAGGCATAAGAGGGTAAACCTAATCTCAGCAGAAATTCATTTAGAATGAGAATACTAGTTTAAATTTTCCTTGGAATTATCCAGACAAAACAGCCTATGATTTTTTTTTCTCTGTTACTCAAGGTGAAAAACATAATGAGTGGTTACTTCCTGCTCTGAAAAACAGAGGAAAAGTCAAGTGGATAGCCCCCTGGAGAGGGAGATTAAATGAGATAGCACATTTTTGAGCTTGCGTCAAACTTGCTTCTTAACTGGTACTTTTCAAACTTCTTGTAGCTGCAAACCATCTAGCTGTCTTGTTTAATATCCATCATTTCTTTTGAAATCCTTCTTAGAGTTTCTATCTCTTTGCTTACATGACTTGCTGTGGTTTGGATCCGAAACACTGTTCAGAAATGGAAAGTAAGGACTCTGAAGTTATCAGTGGTTAATCCATTGATGGATTAATACTTTGATGTTGTGACTGGGAGGTGGTAAAAACTGTAGAAAGTGGGGCTGACTAGAAGAAAGTAGGTCCCTGTGGGCAAGCTTTGGAAAGGTATATCTTGTTCCTGGCCACCATATTCTTGCTTTCCTTCTCTGAGGTTTATACCCTCCTCTGCCCCATGCTCCTGTCTCCATCAAGTTCTGCCTCTTCTCGGGTTCAAAGCAATGAGCCCCCTGGCCATGGACGGAAACCTTTGAAACAGTGAATCAAAATCAATCTTTCCTTCTTTAAGCTGTTTTTCTCAGGCATTTTATTTTAGCAACAAAAAGCCTGAGTTAACACAGTGCCCATTTGTACTTTGATAATGTCTACTTTATACATTAGAGTTCTTAACATATTATTTTTTAAGAAGAGAGGTTTTTTATATTTATTTTTTAGTTTTCCGTGGACACGACATCTTTATTTGTATGTGGTGCTGAGAATCGAACCCAGCGCTCCATGCATGCCAGGCGAGCGCGCTACCGCTTGAGCCACATCCCCAGCCCTCCTAACATATTATTCATAGCTACTTTATGTTCTCTGCTTTATTACAAAATCTCTACCACAATGGATCTGGTTCTGATTCTTGTTTTGTTTCTTGAGAATGTTTCTCTTGACCACTGATATGCTCTGTATTTTTGTAATTGAATGCTGGACATAAAGTAATATGTAAGAGGAGCTCATGTAGTTATGATTTTATTTTGGGGTTTCATCTTATACAGCTAGGGACTACGTTGTGTCTAATGTTTACTGGAGATTGCCAGAATCTTCAAATTGCCCTATTCTGTTGTCACTGGACTTCTCTAAGAACTCCCTTCAGAGGGGGCTGCATTCTGCAGATCTTTTACTGTGACCCACTATTAAATTGGAGCATGCTGGTATGGTCACAAGTTATCAGGGAGGGAAAGTATTACAATCCTATGATTATATTTTATTCTTTTAATGATCTCATGTTTCTAGGCTCTAATTTTCACCAGTTATCCACTCCAAGTAATATTCCCATTTGACTCCTCCTTCCCCATTGAGACATGAATTTGATGGGGGCTGAAACTGGAGAAAAGCCTTTATGCCCTGAGGATCAATGCATTGACTCCAGAGTATAGGTTGCTGTTTTCATTGTTATAAATGGCATATTTCACAGGTATTTCTCTTTTCCTTCATGAAATCCAGTGGACTTCCTAAATGTAACATCCATAAACCTGTAAAGTTCATCCTAAGAATGGAGATCTCGTTCTAGTCCTTCATCCCACCTCCCGCAACTCACCAAAGCTGCTATTTAAACATCTGTTCCAGTTATGACTCCAGGTGATCAGATTTTGATTATGACTACTTGGATTCTCCTGCCCTTCCAATTTTATGGTGGCATTTCATCTGCAACCTTAGTTCTCTGAGGTGCCCAAAAGAAACTGACTATTTTGGGAGGGAGGTCAATGACTTCTAAATTCCTTACATGTGAAACGGAATCCGGAAGTAGCCTAGAGATCTTGTTAAACCAGCGAATTTTAATTCAGTAAATACAAACGAGAGAGAGAATTTACGTTTCCAACAAATCCCTGGTTGGTGCTGATGAGGCTATTCTGAAGACTTAGGGTTTCTAGATTTAACAGTTAACCTACAAGAAATCCCAGATAAATGTGAATTTGAAATAAGCAACAAGTACTTTTCAGTCTATGTATGTCCTAAATATATGGAACAGACTTTACTAAAACATTATTCATTGATTATTGAGATTCACATTTAACTAAACATTCTACGTTTTCTCTGGAGAGCCTATGAGGACCACAGTTTCAGTAAGAACGTTCTAGACTCTTATTCTTCATAGAAGTGTCTACAGTTTTATCTGGGGTTGTGATTAATTTTGTGAAACCCTGGATTCTGAGATGAGGTTACTAGAAGAATAAATAAGTCCATTAACATTATACAAACAGTATTAGGGTATATGAGTAAGAGCTAGGAATAGTTACTTTGTGTTTTGTTTTATTCTTTCCCCACTCAGGAGTAAGAGAACATATTATGTTTTAGTGTATATTGGTTGAACATATTTTTCTTTAATAAATAAATACATAAATATTTTTTTTAATTTTATGTGTAGTTGGACATACCTTTATTTTATTTATTTATTTTTATGTGATGCTGAGGATTGAACCCAGCACCTCGCACGTGCTAGGCAAACACTCTACTTCTGAGCTACAACCCCAGCCCCAGGGTGAACATATTTTCTATTACCATTGAAGAATTCAATATCCATTGCTGCATGTTTATTTTAAACTTGTAAAAAAAACAGAGAGAACACAAAGATGAATTTTATATTCTGTTACTGTGGTTATTAATTCTGAAAACAAAAAAAAAAGTAACTGCAAATGGCTGCATTTAGGAGATAGAAGAGAAACTGAGATGAATTGAGGGATGCTACTGTTTTCACTTTGAAGGGTAACAAGTAAAGGTGAGCCCTATAGAGTTAATGAAACAAGTAAAAGATATGAAGAATGCTTTGAAGATAATAAGAAGTTAATTAAAGCTAGTAATACACTATATATAATATAGTACAGACTATATTATATATACTGTGCTATATATTTTATAGTATTATTAGATATATACTATATACAATATAATATAATGTACAATTTTATATAATATGACATATGATATTAATGGAATGAAGAGTTTGTAAAATGACATTCCAGAGCTAAATATCGTCTAGCATAAACAATGGACAATACTTAAGTTTTGTATAAAGATAATGGCAATAAGAGTATCTTATTTATGAATTTAAAGACTATAGAAAGACATAGCTAGAAGAAAATTTGTTGAATAGAGATTATTAGTAGGGTGAGAAGGCCTAGAATGAGAAGCTTTTTCTTTACATTATAAGTCTTTCTTAACTATTGGGTTAATTTTTTAAACATCTGCATTTGTTACATTATTGCCTGTATAAAATGTTTAAAACAATTTACAGCCTTTGGTTACAAATTTTAATTTAAAAAATACTGAGAAAAAGAAGAAGTGAAAGCCTACACATATAGCATTATCCTCATGCTAATACACTCTGAAGGAATGATTAAATGAAGGGGATATAGGAAAATAGGTGATCATAAGAAAAAGTTATTGGTCTCTGTACCCACTCTAAATAATACTTAACCTTAACTCTATAATATAAACCCCTCTCTTCATTGTAAATATGGATTACTTCCCTTAAAACTATGAAATATAACATATAGAAAAGGTCTGATGTTTCTTAGGTTAAGAAAGACATTTTCCCATATTGGCCTGGGCATGGAAAAGAATGGGGGATGGAAATTAAAAGAGTCCAGTCTTGCAGCAGAAGTGATAATATAATAGTCACAACAATTATTTAAGTCTGACTCTGATAGATCCATGGTAGAATCTGTGTGTAGCTCCTCTGTCTCCTCCAAGTTGAAACTTAGAATAACTGTCTTTTCTACCATATAGAGAATCAGAATAATCCAATTTATCTCCTATCCATTAACTTTCTAAGTTTGTACCCTTTCCATTTTTTCTATATTGCTGAGGTTTTAGGAATACCTCTCTTATCTCCTTCCTCCCTTCCTCTTCCCCCCCCCCACAGAGAAAGAGAGAGAGGGAGGGAGGGAGGGAGAGAGAGAGAGAGAGAGAGAGAGAGAGAGAGAGAGAAATTAATTACCTGGCAATTTGTCAAAATTTATGTGGTTATGTGGGCACATGTTTTTTTCTTCCATTAATGTACTTATTTGTTTAAATACTTTTGTTGTGGTGTCTTGGTTAAAAGTTTTGTGATTTAAACTGAGGAAGTTTTCTTGGTGTCATCCACCCCAGATCCTAAAAAAAGAAAAACAAAAAAACCCAACAAACAAACAAACAAAAAAACTTCTCTAATGGTCTCTGGAGATTGAACCATAAAAAAAAAAAAAAAAAAAAAAAAAAATTGTGTTTTTAAAGAAAATCACTCTTTTAAAGTGGTCCACTGGTCCATAAATTTGGACACTTGTGGCTTTTTGAAATTAATGGTATAAAGTTGAAATATAAGCAATGTAATTGCTCATATCTATAGCAAGGGTAGTTAATGTAGGATCTATTAGTGAAATTCAGGTGATTTTTGACTATAGACCAAAAAAAAGTAAACCACAATTCCATCTTTATTTTTATCACTCTTTAACTGAAATTCTGCATTTTCCTCAAATAAGAATTTGGGCAAAAATATTAACAAACCACAGTTTGTTAATATTATAATAAAACAAGATCAGGTTATTCAATATTTCAGCTAAAAATCATATATATAATCAAATTACAAATTTGTATGTTTTATATTTTGATCCAATGTGTTTGGTATAATTGGTTTTCATTATAACAATAGGTATTTTGTTTTATATATTTAAAAAAAATATTCTGAGATGGGGTCCTTAGACTTTGCCACACTTTTGACAGTGTCCAGGGCATAAAACCTTTAAATGTCCTGCTATCCTAGAGTTGGCTCTGCAGTGGGTAAAAAAATACTCCTAGAAAGTGGGTAGAAAGGCAGCATGACTATATTGTCACTGCTTCTTAAATACTTTCATTTACATGCTATGGTCCCCCACCACACCAGAAACAATACTGTGTGTCTATTCATTGTAGATCAATCAATAAATAGATGATCCATAGACACATGTAAATAGATTGATTTGGAGGAAAAGAGATACAATAGAGAAAAAGGCAAAAGATAAAAATAATCAAAGATAAAGATATGATAAAATATAAAAGAAAAGAATAAGATGGAAAATAAGGTAAAAAGATGAAGCTAAAGTAGGCATTTCTTCCACTCTCTTCCTCAAACAGTAGCTCTGAATGTCCAGCTGACTGAATTCTCACCATCAACTAGAAAATATCACCCAACACTTCCTTTCTCTCTCAGCTCATATTTTATTACATTGAGGTTTCTCTACCTTTTGTATTTTTAATTAATTTATATAATTTAATACTTCTAATATTTTGCAAAATTTCTATGGTTTAAAACCAACTCCCTTTCCCCTATATATAGTGACTCTTTTTAATGACAAAGCTGAAAAGTAATGGTGAAAAAAAAAACAATATGTGTTCAAAATTCATGTTGTATATTTATGTAATGGTTTAGTTCTAATACCATTGTACAGTTGCTTCAGTGTTCAAAATTCTAAATTTTAATTTTGTCTTTTGGATTCCTCAAGAATACAATATATCAATTTAACATGATGCTATTTTAATTTCAATGCAAAAAAAATACACAAATAATTTGCAACCTACTATGATAGAGATTTTGTTTAATCTGCTCCCTTGTTTGGAAAAACACACACACACACACACACACACACACACTAACAGCAATGTCTAAAGCCCTCAGAAAACCCTTTTTTCTATGAGAATTTATAATGGAATCAGAGTATTACTGCCAAAAGTAGCTTCACTTTAATTTATGAGAAATAATAAATCAATCATTAAAATGATATCCATGCATGAATAAAATCAAGAGACAAGAACTGTGACAGCATTTTAAGTAAACTTTGTAACAATCCTCAAAAGCCCAATACTTATTGCTTATGCAATGCTGTTTTTATACAACCTTGTATTGAGCCTCTTTAATTATGCCGTGGTTGAATTACAATTAATATGTAAATAGAAACATAAAACCAGGTTTATCCCATGTAACAATCTGTACATGCAAACATCCCTCGAAATCTTCTCCTTGGAAAATCCCCTGGGTTGCTTTGGCATTCCATTTTTCTTTTCCTTTAGCTTTAGCAATCTGGTTGACAGTTAACTCAGAGCAGCGTGTGTTCCTCCTATAACCTGTTTACAAATCTTTAACATCTGGAAAAGCAAAATTTTTCTATCAGTCTTTCCATCCTCCTGACTCAATGACATCAAATGAATTTATCATGACCTCAGGTAGGATTGAATTTTACATGTTTGTTGTTGTCTTGTATCTCAAAAGATAATAGTGATTATATTAATTGTCTCTGGCAGGCCATGAAAGCATGTTCTGACCCAAAATTCCAAGGCTGTTAACATAGCTTATGTATGGCTTACACATGAATTAGAGGATAAATACAGAATTCAAGGCTATGTCTAAGTATTATATTTAATTGTTTGTCCCTTCTAATTTTTCCCTCAATTTAGGTATTCAATCTTCACTTTTGATTTTTAGTTATTTTCTGCCATCATGCCAATGCTATAGATATTTGGAATCACTTGATAATTTATTTTGGAATAAATGAAATTCATCAAAAAGAAATAATATTAAAACCCAAGAAGAAAATAATAGTGATTAAATGATGTTGCTTGGTCCTTGGCATCCAGCAAGCACATGTCTCTTTTGTCAATAGAACCTGATCCATCAAAGGACCTGACATATTTTCTTACCTTCAACCAAATAGGGTATCCAATGCCCTAAACACAGCGTTTAGACCGGGGATGAAAATGAGACCTAAGGATGGTCCTTTAGAATCTTTTTGAGGGATGTTAATGATGGAAGATACCAGAGAGGATCTCTCATCTCCTGGGTGAGGGAGATGAAGCATTGATTCTGTCCATAGTCTATGTTTCAGCCACATAGAAGAAATCAATTGCTGCAGGAGAGAGCTGGACCAAGACTCAGAGAGAAGCAGAGTCAAGACTGAAATATAAACAAACAGCAGAAATCCTAGTGGCAACTTGGGTATTGTGTGCCAGCCATTAAGTTTTCCAGAAATATTTTTAATTCTGCCTGCAATTATTTGAGCTATATTATTATCATTCAAATAGATCCCTCTAAGTTTCTTCTCCTTACAATGGAAAATGAAATCTGGCTAAAGGGCGGGGGAGATTAACAGGCATTTTCTTTAGGAATAAGAATTGGAAACTTTAATATATTTCCTATACCTTTTGCAAGATGGAATTCAGAACTGAAATAATTAACTTTTCAAAGTGAGTTATAACTACTAATGAGATAAACTTCAGAAAAAAACAACAGTACCATGTCACAGATAGAACGGCAGGTTTTCATGTTAAAGGCAATATATTTTGCATAACAATAAGGCAAATACCTGAGTTATAAAGGCAAAAGTTACTATTTTCCTATAAAATATTCATTTTCCTTTATTTTATTTATTTGTTTGTTTGTTTGTTTGTTTTGTACCAGGGATTAAACCCAGAGTCTCTTAAAAACTGAGCCACATCCCTAGCCCTTTTTATTTTGAGACAGGGTCTCACTAAGTTGCTTAGGGTCTCACTAAGTTACTGAGGCTGGCTTTGAACCCATGATCCTCCTGCCTTGGTCTCCTGGACTCCTGGGAATACAGGCATGTGCCACCTCACCCTGCTCATTTTCTTTTAAACAAAATTTGACTGATGTGATTCTAAAATCTCTGTTTTACAGAGTTGCTGTAAAAAAGTTGTAAGAAGAAATTGGGGAACGGAAATTACAATGACACTCTTTGAAGGGAGTTACATCAACTAACAACTATCTTTACTTCTTAATTATCTTTTTTTTTTATTCAAAACCAGAACTAGAGTCATATTACAACTCTGGGGAAAAGACCAAAAGAACCACAAATGTTTTTATCTTCATTTGCTTAAGCTACTAAATCAATGACTACCTACTTCTGTAATTATCATCATATGTAAAACATACATGCTTATCAGTGTAATTCAATTTAGTTGTCACTCTACTTAAAAATAAACACAATTACAAAGCAATGCATGTAGAAATCAGGAAAATTACCTTTGAATTCAAATATCCCCTTTGGTTATAATCTGGTTATTTCAGAAATTGATATTAATAAAATATCATATGCATACAGATAATTATATGTAAATATTTCACAGTATTAATTACAGAATTAAATGGAAATTAATTTATAGATTTTTATACAAATTATTTGGCTTCAATTTTATGAAATATTGCCATCTTTGATAATAATAGTTCTAAAACTGTTCCATGCCATGCAAAATTGTTTATTGTAGCTTATTAAATATAAATATTAAAGTCTTTACCAACTTTTTGATTTTTCCTAGAATAGGCAGAATATGTATAGTAATGTCCTTGAGTAAGGATGATAAATATGTCATCTATTTCACCCAAAAAGACACACATTGAATATTAAAGAATTGTGTTCAGGATGTTGCAGAGCTAAGAACAAGAGCAAATAGGGTTTGGGCTTGTAGCTCAGTGTACTTAGCATGCATGGGGCCCTGGATTCAATTTTCAGCATCAAAAAGGAAAAATAAAATAGAAACAATAATCTAACAGGGTTATATGTGATATCAATATTACAATTTAAAAAATATGAACCAAATTAAAGATGGCATATATAATTTTAGAATAATACCACTGTATTCATTTAAGGGAATACATTTTGTCTATTAATAAAAACACACAAATTCTAAATTTCTAATCATTTTTATGTGACTTTTGTTTGAAGCATTGTACAATATTTTTCAAGAATGCATGGTATAATAGATATTTCAGAATCTTTTTCCCAAGTGCAGGTTGTACAAATAAAATATCTCAGCCATTTCTGTACACACCAATCCTGACATTTATTTTAGCTTCTAATAGTCCAGCATAGCAGTATGAGGGCAGCACAAAATCAAGTCATAAATAACAATGTGCTCACCTCTCTCTCATCCAATTATTACCAATAATCAAACAAGCTATTTATTAATCAATCTTTCAAAATCCCCAAATTCTTAAATATTGAAAGAGGAAATAGAAGCAAACTCTCCAATGGCACTTCTCATCAGTTGTGGGTATAATGGACTATGAAAGGCATTCTTCAATTGAAATCTTCATCATCTTCCACTAACCACCCCTGAAACTTATGGAGGCTAGAACTAAACTGTTATATTTGAAATGTTATAAATAAAGTCAAACAAAGAGCAAGACAGAGAAAAATCCCAATCTGCGATGTAAGAACTACTCTAAACTAGCATTGTTATGCAGAAATAATGAACCTCAATCCTGATTTGTTTCATACAATAGTCCCACATCTGATATGGTGACTCTCTAGTCAGGAAAAGGTCGGTGGGTAACTACCTCCAGGGATGTACAGGGTTATCCACTGAGGCCCTTGAGAAAGTATTAGAAGCTTGGTTTTCTTATAATATTTGTCTCTCATAGTTTACGAATTAAGTGTTTATATTTAATAATGTATAGGCTACAATAGTTCTTGTTTTGAATGTATGAACACATAACTACAATTTATCATGATACAAACTACAGATTCAGATTGTTTTCCCTAAATTTAAATTTTCCACTCTTCTCTGGAATTAAGTGTAAATTTAACTTACATAGCAATGTGGCCCAGCAAAATACTTCATTTCTTTTTTTCGTAGTAGTTGTTTGTTTGTTTGGTACCAGGGATTGAACTCAGGGGCACTTGACTACTGAGCCACATCCCCAGTCCTATTTTATATTTTATTTAGACAGGGTCTCACTGAATTGCTTAGCATCTCATTTTTACTGAGGCTGGCTTTGAACCCTGTGATCCTCCTGCCTCAGGCTCCGGAGCTGCTGAGCTGCTGGGATTACAGTCCTGTGCCCTGCGCCCAGCTTTTTTGTAGTTCTTTTGACCATGTGACTAATGACTGAACACTGAGGAACAATCAGGTTTTCTGAGCTTTCCTAGAACATTGCTTGAGTGCCACTTGTCCTATTGCCCTTTGCTACTGTCTGGGATAAGAGAAATGCAGCAATACCTTAAATCATGAAGTTATCTTGAATAATGAGAAAAAATATATATAGACAATTTAATGCATGTTATTCATGTATAAGTGAAGCCCCTTGGGTATGAAGTCCTAATACTATGGCTTACCTTCAAAGAATCAACAAGAACTTCTACACTGCTTAAGACATCTTTATTTTATCCTGATTAAAGCTGCCAAACCTAAATATAATTGACATGGAAAAACATAGGTTTAATGTCCCAAAACTTTTACTTGTAGTTCCTTGTAGGTTGCATGATTACAAAATTTTGGAAACCTACAACAGGAAAATGATACTGATAAATTAAAATTTACTCCCAAACCCAAGTCTTTGGCAGACAATATTAATTGAAATGTTTCATAGTATTTTTGTAATTAAGTAAATGAAATGGGTGTTTATTTAGGGTGGATGAGGTGAAACAATTGTCTGAATACCATTAACTTGTAAGAACTATTAGCAGCTGTGATCTTTCAATGGTAACATATCCATCATCAAAGTCTTTGGATATGAAACACATTGGCATGCAAGTTTTCTATCCGTGTGATTCTTCTTTGTTCTAAGAAAGTAAAGAAAGAAAACTTCCATCATCTGTGACATCAGTTTAAATTATAGTTTCACGTGATAGATTAGCAAGAAAAACTGCAGCATTTGCAAGAATTGGGAATGGCATTTCAAAATTGAGATTTCATGCATACAGCTCAAAAGCTACTATTGAATATGAAATTCTCAGTTACTCTACTATATGTTTATGAATAGCTATAAATATTGGAATATCTTTGCTTGGTCCCATAGTTTTTTAAAACAGCAACTGAGCTTTTTGGATACTCAAGTATTTAATAACAGTATATCAATGAAGGATACATTAGGCATACCAACCACATAAATCCAATGAAATTTTGCTTTGATTCTTAAATCTGCATTTATCATTCTGCTTTTTTTAAACAATAATTGATCACCTTCCAGTCTTTTTAGCAATAATATTTAAGAAAACTGAAGCAAATTAGTTAGAAAGAGGAAAATCGTTAATTTTCAGATTTATTCATATAGGAAGGATATATGAGTGAAGTATGAAACAATTACCTCAATATTATAAAAATAGACATTTATTAAATAGCCATTATTTGGAGTCAACATTATCCACTAGTGATGACCATATTAAGTGTACTAACCAAATATTTCCCTGCCTTAAAGGAAAATCTCATAATTTGAATCTATAGAGAAATAGTTTTGATCATTATTTTTTCTTGAAAATCTGTAGTGCAATCCATATAGAAAGAGTTTTTCTCACTCTTTAGAAATAGAAAGCAGATGAAAAATTAAAATCTTTGAAAAAAAGAAAAATAATCTCATTTTATATAAGTTTAATAAACTTTGAAGGAATAGCATCTTAAAATAATTCAATGTAAATATTTAATGCAAATAAAATTTAAAGTATTGTTAAACAGTCTAATAACTTTAGACAATTTAATGCCATATTATTTATGAAGATGGCCTTCACTATATAGTCTTACTGCAATTGTTTATTTGTCTGAGCAATAAAAGCTATGTCTCCTAGACAATTGTACTTCAACTCCCAGGCAATTAACATGCCTTGCTATAGAAATAAAATACGCAATATATTACCTTAGGAAAATTCATACTACAATATGTAACCATGTGTATAATGTTAAAAACATAAAAATCTCATAGATCTCACTGCATTGTATTATTATTATATATTACTATATTTTTACTTTATGGGGATTTGCATCTAATCTATGGAATAAGAGACTGTTACAATGTCTCCCAGATGAAATATAGACAAAAAAGGGTAATGGGTCTCTGATATGACTGTGGAACTAAAAGAGAAGAAAATGGGATTTAAGATAATCATTCAGTTTTCTTTTATGTTTGTAAATGTCAGAGTTACATGTTGCTTCCATAGCAAGTGAACCAGTCTGGAGAGTTTGTGAGATGCTTGCAAGTTGCACAATTCTGATCTGACAATAGATGGGGCCATGTGTATTGAGGCATATGAACTCTGAATCTCTGAGGACTTTGGGGGTTCAAATGGAGCTTAACCAACCTTATTATAAAAGGTTGTTTATCTGTGTAATGAAAAAAACCGCTGCGGATCTGTGTAATGAATGTTCTCTCATCACTGTAGAACTTAAGCAAAAAGGCAAACTATGATCCATCACCTTTGAAACCTGCTGTTTATCCTTTACTATTCCCGGAAGTATGGAGGCAAGTAGATCAGCTCTGTTTCTAGCCAAGGAAATGCGGAAGGAGCTCAATCTGCATCACAATACCTGCCTTGATGTGAAGGAAATTATATATATTTGGCAGCCTAGAAGAGTTTGTAGCAGTCTTCAATTGTATTTTTGAGAGTTGTATTTTTGAGAATTACAGAATACATGGCATGTGTTCAATTTGTATATGTCAAAGAATGTATGACAAAACCTTTTCAAGTTAAAAAGGAAACTTAACTGTAATTTATTCTGTCTCTTTCTTTGTTCATTTATAAAATTTCCACCATTCATTATTAGTTTAAATATTTGAGGATTTTAAGTCACCTAAGAATCACCAAGTTGTCACTTGCCATGACAGGGTGCCCCACCTTACAACAGACTAACTCCCAGTCAGGGCGTATTTTCTTCTTTTCAAAGACATTTATATAACTCAAAGAAGAACATTAAACCAACTCACTTTTCTTTTATTTAGTTTTCAGGGGTAAATGAAATGTGTCTAAACTCCTTTTTAATGACTTCATTTTTATACAACAATTTCTATGTAATTTAGCAGTATGTTTTTTAGAACAACATTCCAAGGACACTGTTTTGATAAAGACCTAGTATACTCGGGAGAGAAGTATGCAGGAATTCTCAATTTAAAGATTTGTGACATCTTTAATTTATGAAAACAGCCTAGGTGAAATTGAAAAGTCCCATGCCCCCAAAGATTCACTATTCTTTCTAGCACAGAGTGTTATTTTAATAATAACTAATTAAGTTAATAGTACTCATTATGTCATTGAGCCATGAAATTATAAATCTCTTTCCTCCCTTAGCCTCTTTGACCAGAATTGTTGAAAAGCTTGACAGTTTACAAATCCTATCAGCAATATTCAGAATGTATTGTATCTTAATTGAATTGATTCAGTAAATAAAATATAATTCTAATCAATAACATGTTGCATCAGCACTTTCGATCTCCTTCAGTATGCTTAAACAATTGATTTTTTTTTGACAGAATGTAATCTAGTATACATACTCTACACTGGTGTAGAGGATATGCATTTCTAAGAGAACTATTCATTCTGGTATAGAAGTATTTTGAAACTCTTTTAATTACTTCAGTATCTTTCTTGACAGATAATTACAGTATATTAAAAAAAAAACTCCCCACCTCACTCTCTCCATGTTCATGCTAAGGACTTTATCCAGTAATATAATTGCTAATATCAATATGTAGATGACTCCTTAAACTCATCTCCAATTTTCTACTAAACACCTTGAGCTCCAGTTTCCTTCTGGTTATTTCTAACTGGATAATCCATTAGCACATCAACATATTTAAAAACAAACAAACAACAACAACAACAAAAAATGTCATTTTTCCACAAATCCTGTACTTCTTTCTGGATTTCCAGGGTTGCATCACCAAAACTGACAGCCCTGTGTAGTCTTCGACTGCCTTCCTTTTGGCTGTGTTCCTCTATTATCTCATCCATGGCGTTAAACGTGCACTCCTTCAGGCACCTACTGAATTCTCTTGACTCCTGCTTCATAAAACTATTATATTGGCCCTTAGTTCTTCATTTGCCTAGCTAAATCCTATACCTTCTACTCAATGCATCTTTCCTCTGACTAGTAATACTTGAAAATCTCTCTCTTTTTTTTTCTTTTGATGCAAAGCTCTCGTTGCACTGCAATCTTTGTGGGGAATAGGTGGTTATAACATTGATGGGGTGGGATGAGGCTCATATCTGAGAAAGGAAGAAACTCACCTTGTTTCACAATTTGTAGCATTCCCTTGTCCTTACATATTTGTCATAGTCACAGTGCAAAAGCAGGAGTGGCCCAACCCGAAGGTTGGTTTGGATACACACGCACACACACACACGCACACGCACACACACACACACACAAACACACAAACCACACACACACATACCCCAACTGGTTTTGACAAGATTTATAATTTAAGTGGTTAAAGTCTCTGGAGAGAAGAAAAACCCTGGCTTAGGGTCTTTATTATGAATAGGATATACTTTTGGGATGAGAGTCACCTTGGGAAGACAGGCACTTGTCTGAACTCAATCACTGCCAGCACTAAGGAAGAGAGCCACAGGCTTTCTTATTCAGATGTGAGAACAAAGGGAAAAGGGAGAGTTAAGTTTTGAAAGCTGTCAATGTTCAAACAGCAAAAATAGCCTTTTCATTACAATATTAAACTGTAATGAATATATTCATTATGCTTTGTTTTTATTTTTGGAGAATATTAACTTAATATTTTAATTTTATTTTTATTGGTTCATTATAATAAAGTGAGATTCATTCTTACATATTTGTACATTCCTATAATATATAATTACACTCAAAATTATATTCCATCCTCAGCTCAAGCCAGGCTATCAGTCAGCAGAACTGCTATATTACCAAAAACTATTCTAGAGCCATTAAAAAATATGTGATTAATCAGGTTTTCATCTATTTTTCAGGAAAAAAAGCCAACAAAGAAAATTTGGATTTTATTCTAATATATATTTTAAGAATTCAATATATAAAGAATAATGCTTTCTAACATGATTTACTTTGGCTGATTTATTTCATTGATTTTCATTGTTTGATGCCTTTCTCCCTCTTTTTTTTCTCGTTTGTCAAGATGGTATTCATAAAGAAGGTTGTGATCCACAAACCACATCACTTGGGCAGGGGGGTTAGCAAAGCTATCTACCTTATATATAGCAGTAGGGATAAACTGAGGCACTGATATTATATCCACTAAATGATTAAAAAGCAGGATACTTAACCAAAAGTTTATGTATAAAACTATGTTAGTATTGTACACTATATGATTTTACATACTATATTGCATATGATGCATGCTATACCATCAGAAGTCTGCAAACTAAGATTTGTGAACCAAATCCTGCAAAGTCTCCTATTTTTGTAATTAAAGCTTTATTGTACACATTGCTCCTTTCCCTCTCCAAAGGCAGAATTGGGTAGTTATGATAACAGAACCTGTATCTGCGAGGGCTCAAGTATTTACTGTCTGCTGTTTGTAGATAAAAGTTGAGGAACATTCATAAAAAGAAATCATTGAATCCATTTTTTAATTCTTAAGTCCAATGGGAATACAATAAAAAATATTACTGAACTCAAAGAATGACCCATTCTCTAAGAAGACTCAAAGAGAAGTTAAATTCATGTTTCTGATACGTGTCTAGAGACCTGAATTAAAATCTTGATTAAAAGAGTCAATTTCTTCCAAGCAAATCTGGATACTTGACATGTGCCACACACAGGAAAAACTCAAAGTGAACTTACAGAATAAAGGCCAAGAAGCCCTTGATTTAATGAATTCATAAATGGAATGAAATGGTTGCCCCCTTACAAGGGTTTTACAACTGTATTCATGCAAAGCTGTCATGTGCAGAGTATCTTTCCCTTTAAAGAGCCTCCTATGTTATCAAAAAGAAAGAAGAAATAAAGTGAAATTACACATCTACTCATGATCCTTTCACAAAACTACGAAAAAGTATCAAAGAAAGGCAGGTATGCTTGAAGTCATTTCTGAAGTAAATCTCTAGATGATATATAACATATCGTAGTAACAGTAAGTTTTAACCAGGGTAAAATCTCAAGAGCTTGTATTCCATAGTTATACAAATAGAATTTAGATTCAGGATAATAAGTTCTAGACATAACATGTATAAAATACCAGATATCATCTTTGCTAAAGGAAAAATTAGCAATATGTAACTAATCATAAACTATTTCCTTAGACTTTAATGACCTCTGATATAACATAGTTTCCTAACCTTATTCCCCCTTCAGTTCTTAAGTTCCTCTATCCTAAATTATTCTATTACTTTTAAAAATTGAAAATGTTTTAATTCCATTGGTCTCTGACAATATAGGTCCATTGTTAGAGGAATAACAATACTTCTCAACTACATCTGGTTGAAATATGCACACTCATGGCTAATACCATCCCAAGCAAAGGCACCTCGGGATTCCATCTAGTTAAACAGTGTGCAAAAATCATCAAATATACAAAAGTAAAGATAAGGAGTCATTTTTGAATGTAGAATATAATGATTCAATCAATGACTAAAAACATTTGATTTCACTTCAGATGGCTTCAAGGTAAATCCCTTTCTATGGTTGTTGGATAAACATGTAGAGCATTTTCATACTTCAATACCTTGGTTAATGTTAGCTGTTTTCAAAAATGTCCCATAAATATTTCCCTAAAGGCATAAGTTAAAGAAAGAATGATCAAGAAGCATTAAGGGTACAACTTGTCTTGACCAACTATCTTCTCATCTTCTCCAAACCAAATAGTTTACTCTGATGTCTCTTATTATATTTTATAGAAAGCATAGAAAATCACCATTCTATTCCATATGATGAATGTAGTTTTAATTAATAAAAACATTTTTAATTACTTCCGAGATTATGTTGAATTCATTAAATTTATATATATATATATATATATATATATATATACATACACACACACACACATATATATATATATGAAAGATACATGCAATGCAATATATTACACCTAATTATACATTTTATTTCACCTGGACCATAAAGCCCTTATCCAGGAATGATCACTTACATGTCATTG
Source organism: Spermophilus citellus (assembly GCF_964194105.1). Lineage (NCBI taxonomy): Eukaryota > Metazoa > Chordata > Mammalia > Rodentia > Sciuridae > Spermophilus > Spermophilus citellus. The sequence continues at coordinate 45,948,546 of NC_138200.1, read as the reverse complement.
CATTCTCCAAGTCATTGAAAATTATTATTTCTAAAGAATAAATATATACTAGGTGAATAAAGGTAATAAAGGAAACTACTTGTTTAATGATTCAAACCCATATTGAAGACAGATGTTTTCCAGTATCTTTAGGAAAAACACATTACTGTAATTTCTAAGCATTAATGTATTTCTCCTCTCAGTACAAATCCATCATCTTTTAAATGTGGAGTAAGCATATGAAATTCTCATTTCCATTGTTGATTTGGCAGTTCTGAAGCAAGTCCATCTGTTTGAGGGAGGATTAGGAGGGTAGAAGAGCAAAATTGTGACCAACAATTTTCATTATTTGGAACTGCTGTATGACTGGAATGTTATCATTTTGGATGTACTATTTTAATAATTAATAGGCTTTATTTTAATACAATGTTAGATTTACAGAATAATTGAGCAGGTAATACAAAGAGTTCTGCACACTGAACCCTTCTCCACCTTCCACACTTAGAGATTCCTCTCATGTTAACACTTTGCATTAGTGTATCATACTCATTACAATAATGAAGTGACATCAATATTTTCTTCTTGTTATTATAATCCATGCTTTATGTTAAAGTTTACTTTTTGAATTATGCATTTTAGGGGTTTTGACAAATGAATATATATTGACATCTATACACCATTACCATTTCATATAGAACAGTCTATTTGATGTAAAAATTATCCTTTGTGTTGTCCAGGTGGAGTGGCACAGGCCTACAGTTCCAAAAACTGAAGTGGCAGAGGCAGGAGGATGGTAAGTTCAAAGGCAGTCTCAGAAACTGTGAGACTCTAAGCAATTTAGCAAAACCTTGTCTCAAAATAAAAAGGGCTGGAGATGTAGCCCATGTTAAAGCATCCACAGGTTTAAACCCTAATTTCAAAATAAAACTCCTCTGTGCTCTTCTTATTTATCCCTCTCCACCTCCCCTCAATTCCTTGGCAATCACCAAACTTTTTACAATCTCTAGTTTTACCTTTTCTAAAATGTCATGTAGTTGGAATAATACTATTGGTAGCCTTTTCAGATGAGGGAGTTTTATGAAACAATATTTACTTAATGTTCTACCAGTTCTCTCTTTGACTTGGTAGATCATTTCTTATGAATACTGAATGACAGTCCATTGAATTAATGTGCACAATTTGTTTATTCATTCTCCTTTTGTAAGGTAACCTGGTTACTTCCAGGTTTGACAATAATAAATAACACTATTATAAATACTCATAAGCAGGATTTCTGTGTAAACATGGGTTTTTAAACTCATATGTATAATATTAAGGAGCACAATTGCTGAATTGGATCATATAATAAGAATATGTTGATAAGAAACTGACATGGCTTTATCATTTTTCATTCCAACCAGAAACTAATGAGGAGTCAACCCTTTACATTGAAATGCTTTACAACTATGCTGTAGTTGGATGTTGCATGTGCCCTAAAGGCTTGTGTGTTAAAGGCCTGGCCACCAGGGTGGAACTATTAGGAGATAGTGTCACTTTTAAGAGGTGAGGCTTAGTAGGAAGCTATCAGGTCATTTGGGCATGTGTGCAAAGAAGATGTGGGACCTTATTAGTTCCTTCCTCATTCATTTTACTTCCTGGCTCACAAAGTGAGCAATTTGTTCTACCACGTGGTTTTTCTGCTGTTCTCCAGCACACCTAACAGAGGCCTGGAGAAATGGGTTCACTCAATCTTTGGCCAGAACCTCTTAAACTGTGGTGCAAAGTGAACCTTTCCTCTTTATAAGTTAATTTCTTCAGATATATTATTGCGGTCCTGGAAAGCTGACTAATACAATCTATCTATCTCTGTATATGTAAAGTGGGTACATTGTAAACAATATTTAGTTGGGTATTGTTTTCTATCCATTCTGATACTGTCTTTTAATCAGCATATTTCACTATTCACATTGAAGGTGATCATGTGATTGTTTGGGTTAATAACTATCACTTTTATAAGTATTCTTTGCTGCACTTATTCTTTCTTTCCTTTGATATATCTCCTTTTTCTACCTTCTCTTATTTTAAGCAACTGTTTTATATTATTGCATTTCCCCCTCTTGACTTATGAATTATACTTCTTTCAAAAAACTTTGTTTTACCCTAGCATTTGTAATGTACATTTACAATAAGTGCAAGTCCACTTCCAAATAGCCCTTCATTGTTTCACAGCTAGTCGAGCGAACTGAGAGTATTTCCATTGCTTCCTTTTCATCCCTTGTAATCCCACTGCCATTCATTTATCTCATTCTTTTCTTCAAACACCCAACACATTGTTACTGCTAATACTTGGCACAAATAGTTATCTATTAGATCAGAAGGGAATAAGAGCTATAGATATTTTATTTTCACTTATTCCTTCTATGACACTTTTTTTATTTTTAAAATTAGAACCATGTTATTTATAAGAATTGCCTTTTCTCTGAAGAACTTCTTTTAATACTTATTGCATGGAAATTCTGCTGGTGACAAATTCTCTATGTTGTTTTGGAAAGGCTTTATTTCTTCTTCACTTTTGAAGAGTAATTTCACTGGATTCAAAATTCTAGTTTTTTTTTTTTATATGAAGATTTTGTTACATACTCTCCTTGCTTGTCCTGCCTCTGACAAGCCTGATGTGATTCTTACAGTTAGTTCCCTCTAGTTAAGGTATTTCACTCCCTCTATGTCCTTTTAAGATTTTCTCTGTCTTTGATTTTGTGTATTTTCAGCTCATTAAATTATTTTTATCTGTGACTTATTTTTTAAGCTGGCTCATAATTATTTTGTTGGTGCATTATATTCATACATAATAGTGGGGTGCAGTTGTAATATAATATGCCTAGCAGATTTTATGAGCATTTATCCTGATTGTATTCTGTTAAACTTTAAGACTCATGGTTTGGTCTCTATTTAAGTAAAATTCTCAGATATTGTTACAGCAATACTTTCTTTAGATTTTTTCTTTGTTCTCTTTCTGGTACTCCTTAATTCTTTTAAAATTGCTCTAAGTTTCTCAAATATTCTGTCCCCTTTTTTCTCTTTGCTTTTCAATTTGCTTTTTCAGTTTAAGAATTGCAGTTGTATTTAATATTTCCTTTTTGATAATTTTTATAATATCTTTCCTTAACTTACCATCTTTTATTGTATATTTCCTATCATTTTCACTAGAATACTTAGAATATTAGTCAGTCATTTTAAATCCCTGGTCAGATCTGATAATAACAAAATCTCTGGTTATGATATTTGCTTTGTCTCTATAGATTGTGTTTGTTCCTGTGTTTTAGCATTTCTTACAATTTGTTGTTGCTAGTTAGGCATGATGTATTGGGTAAAATTAATCCAGTAGATAGATCTTTACATGAGAGTTTATGTTTATCTCTCTTGGCGTTAGCTGTGCTTACTGTTTGCTGTAGCTACAGATATCAACAGCTAAAATTTCCTTTGGTATCCCTGTTTTTGTCTCCTTGTTATCTATAAGTTTCCATATAAATTCCTTCTTAAGTAGAATTAAAGATTTGCAGTTGTATAAACTCTAACCCTCTTTTTAAAAATAGGATTCCTATTGTGGTAGCAAGGTGTGGAGACAGGAAAATGTCCCGTGACCCCATATTTAGGTCTCAGTCCTTTAGTGGTTCTGGGTTTATGGCCTGTGACCCTCACAAGTGTTTCTCAGCTCCACTACCTACCCCCCAGGAGTGTAGAAAGGTTACAAAAAGCTGGAGCTGATAATTGTGCTTCCTCCCAAGTAGTTAAGTCTCTGGAGAAGTCCTTCTCTCTATCTTTTACAGACAGCTCTGGGGGATATCTCAAAATGGTTTACTTTACCCTCACCCTGACCAAATTTAAGGGATTTGTCTTCAAATTTTTACCAAGAACACTTGATGAGACCCCTGAAGGTAAAACTCATGAATGTATAGGCATCTCCCTTAGGTTGGCCCCTTGGAGATTTTAATTCAAACTAGTCCACACTCAGTCTCCAGTAGTACATTTATGTGCTCCTATCAGTGACTGGTTCCACTCGCTTCTGTCTCCATTAAGCCAGGTACGCAGATCTGTACTCTATATTAGCCTGTGTTAGCTGTATGAGCTGTGTCTCCAGATTTTTTTTTCTCCTTTTTGTAGGGCGGGTGGTTTATTATGTCTATATGGATCTAAGAAAAACAATTAATTAAATTTCAGCTTGTTCAGCTTTCTTTCCTGTTATAAGAATTGGAATTATGAGTTCCAAATCTTTAAATGTTAGAGAAAAATATCAGTGTATACATTATATACTTTATGCATTTCAAATAGGAATATGTATACTTAGATAAATTTAACTTTTTTTTTCCTCATGAGCAGAAATCAGACAACTATATATACATACACACACACACACACACACACACACACATATACATACACACATGTATCCATATATGTATATGGATTTCTGATTTCTTCTCATGAAGCAAACTTAAATATATATATAGTAATACCATATATTTAAAATAAATAAATGGATGAACTGATTAATTAACTGGTCCAGGTAAGTCATGAGGAAAAAATAAATAAATAAATAAACACACACACACACACACACACACACACACACATAAACTTTATATAACATAGTTTATATATGAAAAATATTTTATATAGTATATATTCTTTACATACTGTGTATACATATATGTGTGTGTGTGTGTGTGCGTGCGTGTGTGTTTAAGTTTTCCTCATGAATTAATTAATTTACTCAGTATTTATTAACCTATAGCCAATCAAGCAAGCAAGCTAACAAAAATCTCTGAGTGCTTATCATGGGCCAATATTTTTACTAGGGAAAAGAAATACACAAATTAAAATATGGTTCATTTGTCCTCCTCATAGACTAGATTTTGGAAGGCAGGGACCATGGTAATTCTGAGACAAGTACATTCCTGGTAGCCTAGTTGAACATACCATGTATGTGACTCAATTTCAAGTGGAGAGAAACATCATTCTTGAGCTTGAAGATGTATCCAGTTAGTCAATCCAAAGAGAGACAGAAATGAGTTCTGGGCAGGAATAGGGCAAGAAGATCCAGAAAAATGATGGAAAAGATATGAATGATAATGTAGCTTGATTTTTATGTTCAATACATGCAGAGAGAAAAAATCTTTTGGGCTTATCCATTCAAAGGGGAAGATCTTTCCATACAAAAATTTCCTCAATAATAATTAAATGCATGTTCCTTATTACCAATAATGTACTTCACAGTAGGCCTCCAAGAATGCAATCTTGTCCATATTAATTAAGAGATTATCACAATCGGAAAGACTCAGGGCTTTACATTTTGATCAGCAGCATGCAGAATGCTTTAGAAAAAAATAAATGCTAGCCAACAATCAGGGACATAGTACTTCTCAGAAAGCAGAATCAGTCTTTACTTGATAACTTCAGGTTTGCTCTCAGAAGCGTATATTACCACAACATTGTGGAGTTTTACAATGCAAATCTACAACAACTCTACAAGGCCCTTTCCGTGTAAATGTCTTCAGATGCATAATCACGCACAGAAAATCAAAAATATGCCTGGTTTGTTACACAGAGCAGAGAAGAAGTGTTTGCTTAGATAGATTCTGGGCACCATCTGGGAGACAAGTGCCTGGTTTTGCAACAGATTGCATAATTTTCCTGTAGAATCTGGAGAAAAGCCCTAACTGCTTTAATAGAGAGTTGATTTTACATGCCTTTAATCTTCATTTCGGTTTGTCTTAAAGGCAATCCATATGGTTGAATGGCAGAAGTAGTCATTAGCTTAACACAGTGTTCAGGCTTCCATCTTTCTGTGGGAGACATGCAATATTTCACCTGATAGAGAGTTAGTTTTCATTGCACATGACAATTAATCTTTTTACTAGCCAAGCATCTACTGCATATATATGCCATTTGATTGATTAGATTAGAAATTTAATGTTACAGTTCATACATTAGTAATATTTCAATATAACACGTACCAAGGACTCCTCTATCAATAACATGAGTGGATCAAGAGCAGCACAAATTAGCACCTGGAGCAGAAAAGGATGACCTTGGCGGGAAGGAAATACTTCATTCACAACAGAAGACATCTTAGTGCAAAGTTCATCTTATTAGAAGCTCTGTGTGGAACCTGTGGCTGGAGGGTACATGGATTCTTAGCAGGCAACAAAAAACCTAAAAGCAGATGGCAAGACACAAATCCCAAATGGAAGAGACAGACCTATCTCTTTCAGGTACCTATCTCTGTACACCTTTCTTGGCAGAAGTAGAAAGTAAAGTATTTCAGTATTATGTAATAAAAGTTACAATTAAAACTTGCAACAGATAAACAGAGTTGGATGTGTAGAAAGAAAGGAATATTCCTTATAGCTTGGCGATACTTTCTGAAATGGAAGAAAAATAGAACACCTTTCTAAACTGAGCTAAAATTTTTTTAGGTCTGAGGTTTGCACACCTATCACAAAAAGTGACCTCTGTGTTTCTGTCTACAACTGAGAGGAAGAATTCAGGGCAAAAATGTGTTTACATTTATTTAACATAGATTAAGCAGTATGCTGGTCTTAGAATCTTATATATGCTACCAAATATGATATATCAACTGGTATATAATAAGCTAAGGTGATTCACATTGGGAGGGATTGGAGACTAAAATATTTAAATTTATCCTTAAACTCAAAAAATGTTAATTTGATACCACAGGATTAAAAATATTATTCTACACTGCAGACTTATTTTCATCTTATGAACTCTTCCTTTATTTCACCTTGATTTTCCTGTAGAGCCAAATGACTCTTAGCATTAGGTTTTTGAATTTGCTCATTTCTTTCATATCATCATTAAATGGAAATGTCCAGGCCAAGCCAGAAGTCCCAGAAAGAGGATGAGGGATACATGGACCAGAGATTAGTTACTCCAATAATTTCAATTAAGTCTACCCTAATTAGCTAATAGCCAAACCCCAGATAAGCAAACCAAGGGAAAAGCAGAAAAGTTGCCTAGCTGAACATGGCTGATTACTGAGGAATACATGCAAATTTTGCTAATGGTGTTAAGGGTCCTTATTGTGCAATATTATTGCATCAATACATATATAATATAAAGTAAGTTATAAAGGCTAATATTTGTTAGTAATAGTTGCAAATATTGTAATCTCTGTTGTTTGCTGTATTTCTGTCTCCTGTTTATCTTAAGAATTCCTGCTTTGTAAGGTTATGTGCTATGGTATTTAATAGAGAGGTATCCATACCTCTTACATCATCATTATGAATTGTGGCCTTCAAATTCAGCCTGAACAGAATGATAGTGATTTTTATAGACTTAAGATAATCTGATGTAAAAAATTGTTTGACTTGAAAACACAAAGTATTGCTAGCAAGAAAACAATGAAAAATGGATGCAAAAAAAGATAACTAATAAATACCAACCAAGGGCTGATAAAGTTCAACAGAGCAGAATGAATGGGTGAACAAATGAATGAATGAATGAGCAAATAAGTATTTTAAGGCTTAGGCAATATTAGTTTTGTCCTTTAAGCACAATTTGAGTACTATCTAATAGATAAAAGGAAGCTAAAGAAGGTTTTACCCCAATATAATTGCATTTTATATCTGTTTAATATGTAATTATGTAATGAACTTAATATTTTATTTAAGTTTTATTATTATGCTTAAGAGTGGGCTTAAGATATGATTATGTAATGAACTTAATATTTTATTTAGTTTTATTATTATTCTTAAGAGTGAGCATTATAGCTGAAAGTCTAGAAGTCCTTTGCCTGAATAGTGATATGCATTAATTTGGGTATTTAATGTAGAAGTCAGTCTGCTGAGAAAAGATTTCGCAGTCTATTTAAACTTGTTTTAATTTGATTCCCAAGTCATTCTTTGTGTCTATAGTGTGGAACTGCTTAATAATCTGTAGCAATAAAGCAAAGATTTGGGGACAGATTGGTGTCTGAAGTACCTCTTGAATACATACCATAAACTACCCAAAGGTTACAAATAAGGTTTGTATGAGTAAATGAGAAGGAATGATGGATGCAAATCAATTAGCGTGTATCATTCAAATTATCAGCCTAACAGCGGAAAACCTTCATTCAATAAGTGTCAAGCTGAAATAGTAGAATCAAATTGTTAACAGTCAAACCTTATTAATCAGTTCAGCATCTAATTATTAGTTTGCCAACATTGTTAATAGTCAAACAAAGGGATTTATCAAAATATAATGTTAGACTGACATAATTAAATGGATTCCTGTTCAATGATAAATTACTACCTAAAATTAACTGCATAGAAGTGAGATTAGATAAATCTTGAGTGGATCTGAAATCTGCATTGAAATTCTTCAGGAATATGGGAAAGGTTGCTACTTATCAGTGAGGACAGAGAAGAGCACCCCTCACATTTGAAAGGCTGTCTTCTTGTCACAGAGAACACCCTGATCAAAGTGTTTGGAATGTGGAAGCTTAGACATTCATGGAGATTAAATTAAAAAGTGTCTAGGTGGCCTGATTACCACAAGTTTAAAAATGTGTGAAGTTAAACTGATGTAAGCCATTAGAAGAGACCAGTTAGTACCCACGATTTGGAGTTTGAATCATTGGCATGACAATAAAGCTGAGGAAGATGGGAGTTCCACCATCACACAGAATAGAGTAATAAATCGAGCCTTTCCCATGAGCTAAATGCAAAAAGATTTTCTTGTACACTTTTTTAGACAGACTTAATTGTGAAACTTGTAATTGCTTGAGGTTCCTTGCAGTCTTAAAAATACTAATAATGCAACAACAATAATAAATGTGTTCGTCTATGTTCACTGTAGATTACTTATACAGTATGGCAGGCAGCCTGGCTCTCCTAAATTTTGCTCATGTATGAGCTTGTTTATCTTTCACAACCAGTTTATGAAATCTGAAGTATTATCATCCTATTTTACAGGTGAAAAATCCTTGGCACAGAGATTCAGTAACATGTCCAAGGTCAATTTACAGCTAGTAAATCAAGCAGCTGGGATTAAATTCCAGGTAATTTAGCATCAGAATTCATACTCTTACAGTAGAAGTTTATGCTCTACAGTTCAATATTCCAAAGTGCAACTTGGAATATTTAAACTCCCTTGTGCCAATCTGGATGCCAAGATTGGCGTACACTTGGCCTTCATGATGACTCACATTTGATTTCATGACAACAGGTTGAGAAAGGTAGAACACTATGGATGATACACCTCAAATCAATTTCCATGACAATACAGCTAGTTTCTTTTTCTTTCTTTTCTTCTATTTTGGGTTTTATTGCTTGTTTCTTGCTTTTTAGCTGTTTTATGGTGGTTTACATTATTTTTCTTACCTTGTTCCATACAAGGTTCTTCACATAGTTAGTGAGTTTAAGAAACACGACTTGGTCCTGTTGCAGCACAGAATTCATGTGGAGTGTTCCGAAAAGGTCAGTTTTATTTCTGCTCAGAGACTGAACATATCTGTCCTCACTCCATCTTCCAAATAGTTACACAACTTTTACTAGTTCTAAGCTATAAGCAAGCATATTGTTTCCTTTTCTTAACCTCAGGTTCATTTGTATAAACTCAGAGGGCATATTAGAGGATATTTAAAGATACTTTAAATTTCAATAGCCTAGGTGTTTGTAAATGCACTTCCAAATCTGCATGTAGAAATTCAGTGATAAATATTCAATAAGTACAAGAAAAGTAAAACAAGCAAACATGCTCTTTTAGTATTTTGTATTTATATGCTTTTGGTACACCAAAAAGCTTTAACAGAAGATCTGTTAATATGTTAATTTTCTTGTGTGTTCCTAGTGGATGTTAAATCTACCACAAGCTTCGGTTTCATCATTTCTTTAAACAATCTCTAAATTATGAGACTGGCCTTTGCCTAGGAAAGTAACAAAAATAAAATGTTATAAAAATGTTAGAATATATAGCCTAAAGGTAAAATCAATAACGATGCTGATCCATAAAAGTAAATGTGTGTACATTTACATTCAGTTAGTTGGAAAATTTGAACCTCATATTTAGACAACATATAGTCTGATACAAATATATAATCTGATATAGATATATACCTAATATATATACATATACACATTGTATATAATATACATACATATTGTACATAATATATACATATGCATATTATATATTATGTATATGCTAGAATACTGCATGGTTGTTATGGTTGAAATCCAAGATGTCCCTCCCAGACTCCTCCTTTGAAGGCTTGGTCCTCAATACAGCAATGTTCAGAGATAGGACTTTTAGAAAATGATCGGATCATGAGCACTCTAACCTCATTGGTGAGCTATTTCATTTGATGAATTTGTCATTTTAATAGATTACAGGGAGGCAGCGGAATCCAGGTGGTAGGGCACAATTGAAAGAAGTAGGTCACTGGGGACATGTCCTAGAAGTGTATATCTTGTCCCTGGTCCTTTATCCCTTTTTCTTCTTCTTCTCCTTCTCTCTTTTTGTGTCTTCTTTCCCTCCTTCCTCCTCCTTCCCTCTCCCCTCCTCTTCATCTCTCTCCTCACCCCTCTCTCTTGCTTCTTGGCTGCCATGATGTTCTGCCTCTCCTCAAACCCAAGGCAATGGAGCCAGCCAACCATGCATTCAAACCTCTGAAACTAGGAGGCAAAATTAGTCTGTCTTCCTCTAAATTGTTTTTCTCAGGTATTTGTCACAGCAACAACAACAACAAAAAAGCTGACTTAACAATGGTTTATCAACATAATGCCAAAGGGAATGAATACAAGGAGAAAAATGGACAATCTCATGTAATTAAGTCTACTGAAAATTTTAGTTATTTCATAATGCATATACAGGAATAGGTCAGATTTTAGTAAGCAGAAAAAAGATGCAGGATTAAGTTGCAATTTAATTTTAAAGGTCTGGAAAGAGCATTATGATCTATTGTGGCAAAGGAGCTAATCACTGGGGACCATAATGATTGCTGTTTGACAATTTTAATATGTAAGGGCACCTGATTAAAATTTAAGGGGCACCTTGAGTATTATTGAAGATAAATTAACATTTATGGAGTATTTCTTGGAGTCAGACTCTGGACGGTTGCTTTGCACAGGATAACCTATTTAATCCTCATGACGACTTTGGGAGTTAGGTTTTATTAGTTAGGAAAATGTTTTGATTTTAGTGAAAAGAATGTGAATTTTGCAATCAGATGGACATATATTCCAGGTTTCCAGTCAGGATTTTTTTGTTGATTAATTTTGACATTATTTTTCTTAGGTACAAAAGTCATATGAACTGAACTGATGCTTTTCCATTTTAAACTTTAATACAGTATTTTAGTGTGCTTTATTCAAAATATAGATTCTGCTCTTCTATGTATTATAAATGCCTCATAGTAGAAGAGACACTAATGTAGTGTTGAAAAAGCTGTAGAAGAAATGTGATGAAAACTGTAGAAAAAGGAAGGAGGGTGTTTATATATTAATTTACAATCTGTAAAGAGAGATTGTTTTGGAACTAAAATTTAGGGCATTTTGAAGCTCCTATCAAACATCCAAAGGCAAAGCATCCTGTTGGGTTGGGTCTACTGTGGAGGTAAGTATCACCCATAGTACTCTAGGTTTGCCTCCTGCTCATGTTGTCTATTATGGGTTATCAGTATCTCCAAGGCAACCCTTCTCAAAGCGAGGGCTTATTATGGCTCCTCTAAATCAACTTCTGTGCTTCCACTTACTAGAGCAACTTGGAGAGAGGGGTGGGAGAAAGACAATGCTGCATATTCTCACTCATTTGTGGAAACTTAAAAAAAAAGTGGTCCCTCAGAAGAAGAGATACAATAGTGCCCAGTATAGATTGATAAGGGCACAGAAGAAGAGAGATGGAGAGAGGTTAGATAATAACTAATATAAATACAGTAAGAAAAGTGGAATTAGGTTCTGCTGTCCAGGTATTTTATACCATGTATGGCCAGACACTCTGTGCCACATTTCAGAATAATTAGAAGAGAAGATTCTGAAGTTCCTCAACACATAGAAATGATAAGTGTTCCAGGAGATAAAAATGCTTATTAACTGCATAGGAACAGAATACATGGTATTCATGTGTCAATTTATCATAATATATACCTTAAATATATACATATATGTCAATTTAAAAATTAGAACCAAAATAAATAACTAAAATTTTAGGAGTATATGGGGGGAGCGGGTAGATAAACAGATATGGGGCATATCAAGTGCCAGAAATGGAGTATTCCCACCAAAATGTTGCACATATTTTGACATTTATATTTTATTGGCAAAGTCAGATGACAGTGCCCAGTTTTAAGGTGACAAAGAAACATAAACTATCTGTCCAGGAAATGATCAGGAAATCAACTCTTATGGAGAAGATGTAGGCTAGACATTTAATTCCTTCTTGACCATTTGCAATTCTTTTAAGAAAACGATAGAGCTTCTAATGTATAGAAGCTTCCACCTTTTTGATAAAGTTTGAAGCAAGAATCCAGAGCAAAAATATAAAAATTTAAAAGAAAATTTTACACAGGTTGCCCTCTGACTCATTAAGTAAATATTACAACTAACAATAAAAATTCTGCTTCTCATTGCCTAAAATTTTAAGGAATGAGTTTCCTTTGCCCAAGGAAGTCTTTCAGGAAGTTAAAAGGTGAACTACTAACTGAGAACTGGTAACTGACAGGAAAACCTCACTGAGAATATAGCTGCCTGGATGTAGAATTTATTGCAAGGGATAAATGTGACATTTAAATTGCATTGCTCTTTTCCCCATGCATTTCTGTCAAGATACTTTCTGCCAGAAAATGGAATAATTTTAAAAGATTTTTAAATACACAATATTTCAATATAACATTATAATATGGAAGATCCTTCAATGAAATTTTAAGTGGAACAAGTTGTGTGATTATTATGATGAATGTCAAAAGTCTGCAGTATAATATTTAATACAATTCAGTGAGTGATAAGTTGGTAACATCATATTCCCTTAGAGGAAGGAAATGGGAGACCAGGAACTCCATAGGCTGATAATTTCCAATAACAGTGTATTTAAGAATAAACTAGAACAATAGATTTGAAACTCTGTGAACGTGTGCTTTACCTCCAATGCAAATTTCTCCTGGGAAATAAATAAATTTAAAAGTCAAGAATATTAATACCAAAAAAGAATGTACCATAAGTCAGAAAGAAAAAATAGAAAAAAAAATGTTTCTATTATATTTCTAAAACTGTATGAGCTTCTAAAATGCTTAAAAAACAATATTTAATAATCAACAGATGAATTTCCATTTAACTTTCCTGTTTCTTCATTTTGAAAATCACTAAGCAACCTCACAATTTTTAAAATTTATCTATCTATCTATTTATTTAATTTGCAGTACCAGGGTCTTATGCATGCTAGGTGTGTGTTCTACCACTAAGCCACATTCCCAGCCCTCAAATATTATTATTATTATTTGGGGGGTACTGGGAATTGAACTCAAAGCCTCCCACTCACAAAAATTTACAATAGTTAAAAGATATAACTATTTTATGTGTCTAGCACAACTGAGTCTCAATAGTAGATAAGTCTCAAAACACAAATGCTAGTAATTCTGATTTAGAAATTGATTATCTAAGTTAATGTTTTAAAATTTAGTATATACATATAGGTAGGGTACAAAATGGATTAGGCAATGAAAAGTTTTTTAATCTTATCTAGATGATACATTTTTAGTTACCAACACGTATGTTTTTGTGCATGTAAGTATGTGTGTCTCTTAGAGAAGAGGGCTTCGTTCTCTATTTAATTTCAGACTATGTAAAGCCTAGCCCTGGGTCCTTGGCCCTTTGCTCAAAGATTACTATACTATTTTGTGAAATAATTTTCCTTCTCTCTTCCTAATTCATATTGGAATAAACCAAACAATTCAATTAAAAAATTTCCCCTCCACAATAGTCATGCCAAAAACATATAGAAATTTGATCCAGGATAACTCAGTGTTCTATTTAGAGGAATGAATATGCGACTTTTTCAACAAGTGACAATTTTACTCTAGCACCTCAAAATGCATTAAATATAGTACAGGTACCATCAATTAAAGTGTCTGAAAATTAATTACAACAAGAAGCAGAATCATTCAACTAATCACAGTCAGATCTAAATAAATTAGTTCTTAATCATAGCTTTGAAAGGAGAGAAAAAGAAGGCAAAAACAAGAGAACTGAGTTGCCTTCCCTTGGGCAAAGACATAATAAAGCATACCATGAGTCAAGGGTTTAACTTCAATTTTGTTGATAAGCTCATCACAAAGTTTTAATAATATTATTAATATGTAATTTCCCCCATCTGGGTTTCAATATAATTTTTCATTGTTTGATAAAGGGACTTATTGGCCAAGGCTGGTGTGGAAGCTACAGCCAGATGACAGAGATCAGAAGATAATGGAGAACTAGGTGCTTTCTAGTTTCTAGCTCATTTTATTTCCAATTATGTTGGAATTAGGGGAGTCTGCCACAATTGAGTACATGAAGATTCCATTCCTCAGGATTCTTCCTTTACAGAGAGAGATAGAAAAAAGCAATCCCAATGTCTTCTCTATCTAAGAGATCAAGGACTAGAAACTTAAGAAAAAGCATTTAGAAACTGAGACTGGCATACTGGAAGTACTGTCCATAATTTCCACAATAGTAATCTTTCTTTCTCCCTCTCTCCTCTCCCCTCCCTCCCTACCCCCCTCTTTCTCTCTTTCTCTCTCTCTCTCTCTCTCTCTCTCTCTCTCTCTCTCTCTCTCTCTCTCTCCAATTGTTACAAAGTTCAGAGCAGATTATGAGCCCTAAAATAGTGACAGGAAATATCAAGTTTTAGAGATATATTAATTGGCATGGTAAACTCCAATAAATAAACATGATTTCATGCATTCAGAGGAGAAACAATTATCCTGGTTGAGAAGAAGATGGCTTCTGAAAAACTTGTATTTTAATTAACTTGAGAGTGAAACATTTGATTTACAAGTTCAAACCTTCTTTCTTCAGTTGGCTATAATCCACATTCACTGACTAGAACTTGTATTAGTCATTGGGATTCAGTTTGTCCCACAGTTCTGGGAGATTTTGCCTATAACAACTGACATCAGGGTAGAAGAATGCCAGATGTTTGACATGTGGTAAGCTTCAGGACCTGTACAGGGTGTTCTCTCAGTACACCTTGACCAAGGTGGATAGCTCAGGAAAGTGGGACATGAGTTGATGAATCCAAATTAGCCAGGCAAAGAGTGGGCCAAAGGTCAAGAATGACTGATGAAGCAGCACAGGGAATGAGGTACTGTCCTCTAATATCTTGGAGGTACCTTCCCATCCAATAAGGACAAAGGTAGCATGGACCTTGGATGGTTCTTAGCCTAAGGCTTGGCAGAACGTGTTTGCAGGAGGCTTATGGTTCACAAGAAGAGAAGAGCAAATCTGGCAGGCCCTAAAGTAAGCCTCCTCCACATTCACTCTATGTTAATGTCCAAAGTCCCCCAGGACCCTCAGCTAAAACTGCTCTTCAAAGAAAAAGGAGAACTAACTCAAAGTCATTCATCAGGGTTTTGAATTCTGGCCTAAAGGAATGGAGTGTAAACATTCCACTAGCCATGTGACTGGTCAAATCATTTAATCTTTCTGAACTTCAGTTAACTAAACAAGTATTTATTAAAAATATCTGTATCTCAGAGGCTCTTGGAAGGATGAAATGAGATAATCTTTATAGTACCTTAATAATAGTGAATTCAATGTTGTATAGTATTAGTAGTATGTATGTATTTTGAGCTTTTAAAGAACAGTTGTTTCCATAATGCCATACAAAATATGAGTCTTGGAGGTGGTAAGTTCCTTGAGGACAGAAATCTGTCTGACTTTGTATTTGCTTGTCTATCATTCACCACTTAACATAGAACTGGTAACATAGTAAGTATTAGATCATCCTATTGAACAATAAACAAACTAAGATGCTTTAGAGATTAATGAAAATACCTAAATAACTTTCATTAACCAAGTTGCCTTTGTTTTATATTTTATTTTTGTTTTTTTCAGACTGGGGGTATTGAGGATTAAATGGAGGGGGCATTTTAACTCTGAGTTGCATTCCTAATCATTCCTTCCTTCCTTCCTTCCTTCCTTCCTTCCTTCCTTCCTTCCTTCCTTCCTTCCTTCCTTCAGACAGGCTCTCGCAAAATTGTTAAAGTTAGCCTTGAACTTCTGTTACTCCTGCCTCAGCCTCCCATGTCACTAGGATCATAAGTATGTGCTACCACACCTTGCCAAAAATACCAAGTTAAATTCTATCAGCACTTATAAGTATCTCATAGACATTTATTCAAGGCAAGAATTTTGTTTGAATATTTGTTTTTTAAAAAGTAAAAGTAACTATTTTCATAACTACATGGAAACAACAAAGGGCACATTTTATGAGATACTGTTTGTGTGTATAGTATTGTTCCATTTTGGAATCCAGGCTAACATGAAAGTACCTCAATGGGTTATTTGGCATTTGCTAAGAAATTATACTGAGAGTGAATTTTAAAATGATTTATGTTTTGTAATCTCAAGAAATGAACGGTAATTATATTCCCCTATATTTGTATAATGCATTAATCTCCATCATTGCCAGTTAATTGTATATATTTTTGGTTCCTGAACAACAAATATTTTAGAAAAATAAATAGCTTCTCTTTCTGGAAAACAAGACATATGCATGGCTAAAAAACATCATATGCACTTTTATTGAATGCATGTCATTATAGGAAATTGTAACTTTACAATGATGTAGAATCCAAGTCTGAGCTAAAAGATGATGAAGAAAAGGAAGTGAAGAAGAGGGTGTCAAGTATCCTTTAGTGATTGTTACAGAATAAATAAAGGAACTATCACTTAATTGACAATATGCCAATATTGCATCAATATTTGGGATGTGGGTTTCTGGGCATGGATCCATCTAGATCTGTGTAAGATGATGCCACTGGGATTCTTTTGACTATTAGCTGAGTTTATTTTCAGAAAACCTCTCTCATGTCAAGCTACTCTACGCCTAATAACTTATCCCCTTGGATTACCAAATAGCTTGGCCATTTATTCCCCTGGCACCTGTATAACCAAATTTTGATGAAGATGGGCTGTTTGCTGGGTAAAACAGATAATCTGGCAACATGACTGATGACCTCAGCAGGGATACATGAATGGTAAGATAGATAATTCTTAATAGGAAATGTTAGTGGGTTTTACAAAAAATGAGAAAAAAGAATGTATTAGATCAATGAAAAATAGCAGAATATTTGATCTAGCAAAGGATATGAGATAGGATACCAAACTTTCTAAAAAGCAAGTTTACTTTTATCTGTTTTATGCATTGGGCATCTGCATGAGATGTTGTTTTTTGTTTGCTTTGTCTTTAAGAAATTGATTTGATTCTTCTAAAAATGCTTGGAAACTCTGGACACTGTTTGAAGATTTCATTTCTTTCTAAGAGGTGA
Source organism: Spermophilus citellus (assembly GCF_964194105.1). NCBI lineage: Eukaryota > Metazoa > Chordata > Mammalia > Rodentia > Sciuridae > Spermophilus > Spermophilus citellus. Next base: position 45,931,064 of record NC_138200.1, on the reverse strand, counting down.
GAACAGGATCGAAAGCGTTAAAGAAAGAAAACTAATAGAAAAATTAGCAGATATGAAATGATACTCATTGTGAGAGGTAATTATTATTAACTAGCACATAAAGGTGATGTGGTAGTTAAATAGAACCATGATTAAATAGCTAGTGTTAATACCCTCTAACATTTTTCAACTTTAAATTCTGATCCTGAGTTTTATTGGAGGGCTAGCTGTCAGTGAGTAAGGAGGTCCTCAAAACTGTGCCCTCCATCCCCTGCCTTGCCAGGAGCATAAATTAGTGTCCTACTTGATCCAGTGGAATGAGCACCCATCTCTCCATAACAGATGATGACAATATTGACAGTAAAGTCTCTGTCAAACACGTGAATGATATCAAGTACTTTATCAAGCATATATCAAGGACAACAGGTAAAATATTATTTTACTTCTTTTCAAATTAAAAGACTTAGAACAGGTAAGTCAATCACCTTCACCAACCTCGGAAGGCTAACAAAGTTCAAACCTCAGATCATTTGATTACAAGTTGATTTCCTCCCCCCCCCCAATCACAATGCAGACATTTCTACTCAATTTTTTTTTATTGCCCAAAGGATTCTCACATATAAGAAAAAAAAATAGAGCGATAGTTTCTATTTTTTTTTTTTTTTTTTTTTTTTTTTTTTTAGTGTTGTTCTCCTGAGGGTGGCAAGGTGAAGATGGCAAATGAGACAGAATTTTTCCTTCTAATCTTGACGCCACTACTAGTCTTCACTATAGATTCTCTTCAGGAAAACACTCATTTGACTTTATCCTTGTAAGGACATTTGAAGTTACAGATCTGTGGTTACAAAGGAGGTTGACAGAACCAAAACAGGAAGCTTCTCCCTGTGCCTTCTTTAAGTTAAAAATGTGGAGAGAGTACTTTTCAAAGGCAACCTTTTAGGGGCTGGGGATGTGGCTCAAGCGGTAGCGTGCTCGCCTGGCATGCTTGGGGCCCGGGTTCGATCCTCAGCACCACATACCAACAAAGATGTTGTGTCTGCTGAAAACTAAAAAATAAATATTAAAAAAAAATTCTCTCTCTGTCTCTTTCTCTCTCTCTGTCTCTCTCTCTCTCTCTAAAAAAAAAGGCAATCTTTTAGACTACAGAGAGGACATTTCTAAATTTAAGCTGTGGTACATACCAGGGTTTAAATATCAGGATCTCCTTTGTCTTATAAACTATGTAACTTGACAGTGGCATCAGAACGGAAGCTCTGGCCACACGAGGACTCATGTACAGAGCTTTTGATGACAAGAACATTTGGTACTAAATTCTGAATTGATGCTGAATGACAGAAGGTCTCCCTTTTCTCTGCCACTAGTAGGTAAATTTTGCAAGCTCAATTTGCTTAATAGGAGCATGGCATGTGCCATCCCACAAAAAGGCAGGTGCCTCCCAATGAGCAAGGGCCAGTATTGCTTTTGAGAAATAAGAAATCTCTTCTGTATTCACCGAACAATTATTCAGCCAACTATACATTGGGGAAATTAATTCTCGAAGCAAAAGATTTCATTACATTCATAACTACAAATATTGTTCTTGGATATAAACTGCCTGGCTCACTTGACTCAGTGACCTTTGATTTAGATATATCTAATAGATTTATAATATGTTCTGGGAAAGAAGGCTTCTTTTTCTTAAATTGCTCTTTCAAGTTCTTGAATATCTGATGAATGTTAAGTCCTTCCAGAGATAACTGAGAAGTCAAGTATCCCACCTGTTGTGTAGGACTGGCTTCCCACTTGCTTCATACATGCAGAGCATCATAGAATCTCTGTGACAAAAAGTGGTCCTTGGAATGATGTGGCCTAATCTGATAATGTGAATTTTCTTCCCTACTGGAACTTCAGTGCTCCAAGGACTCAGATAATTCTCAATTAACCTATATACACCAGTGCCTAGCAAAAGATTCATACATAATAGGTACTAACTACTAAATTAAAAAAAATCAATTTATCTACCTTGGTGTTTTCCAAAATTTTGTGCAACAGTACAGTAAAAGACTCTTTTTAGATGGCATTTGGATATGTATTGCTCTGTTAACGTCTGTAAATTAATATATCTGTAATATTTATCACTTTATTCTTTTTTTTATTGGTTGTTCAAAACATTACAAAGCTCATGACATATCATCTGCCATACATTTGATTCAAGTGGGTTATGAACTCCCCTTTTTTACCCCAAATCACTTTATTCTTGAACTAAGACATAATAGCCATAGAAGTAGGAGCTAAAAATTAATAGCAAATTTTAAAAAAAGACTAATGGAGATATAGGTGATGTTATTGATGGTCATTTGTTTTAAAGGTGGAACATAAGAATGACAGAAATCTATTCTACCCAGTGCTTGGTTCTCCCCAATTCACTCATTCTTTATAAAGCTACCGACTAAGTCTTTTATTAATGTTGATAGTAAAGAAAAAGATAATGTGAGTTTCTGAAGCCGTTGATATGTGTGGTTCTCTTATTCTTTCTCAATCACATGAACTGTGCGTGTGCTCTCACAATGCAGTTCAGCGCTCTCATCTGTTATAATTTGCTATTTTCATACTTTCATCTCTTTATCCTCTAATGCTTCTATTCCTTCTTAGCACTCTTAGAATATTATCTAATTGACAGCTTTGAAGGATAATTTTTGGAAAGATGTAAGCCATTTGTTCATGAAAGGCAGGTATACAGGGAGGCAGGGGAGGTGGAAGACACTAGATTTGACATAGAGTCAAAGAATTTTGGGAAGTTCCAGTTTCTTTCCACTAGAAATAGACTGTTTATTTGTATATTTAACTTTTCTAAGAAATATTTAAATAGACCCCCAGAGCTTTATCTTTCACTTTACTCACAGGTTCTTCCTGTTAAACTTTGAAAAAATATATATAATTTATTAGAATTTATAGTTTTTCCTCTCACTATAATTGGACTTGCAGGCTATGAAGACCTCTCCAATTATTATTTCTGAGATTCATTCTTATTTTCATGGTGGCATATTATTATGAAAGTTCTCATTTCACTGCCATGTTTTTTTGGAAAGAGAGGAATTGTGCATGCATTGAAACTTTCACCAAGCAGAAAGTGTGCACTTGGCACACCCATCTGAAAGCAATACCAAGAGAACTTGTCATTGTATTTTCTCAGAGCAGTTAATTTAATATAGAGTTTTCTTTTTCTTTTTTTCACTATTATTTTTCAAAAGGAATTTGTACAATAAATGTACTTGTGTGGGCTTATCCATTTTCCCACTATGCAACAGCTAACTATCATCTGTTCTCTGATCCTTCCCGTCTTTGAAGGAGATGAAATGTTTGAAGGGAGCTGGGATTATCTTAAGGGTAATGAATACTAACCACTATCTCTTAATACATTTGGATATTTTACACCATTTTTCTAAAACCATTCCCCATATTTCAGCTTCCTGATATTTCTTTTACAAAATGTTTTCAATATTTTATATGCTTCTAGAGTAAAACAAAGGGTTAAAGTGTGAATTCAGCACACATCTTCCTTCAGTTTTATCATGATTTAACACTTCCTGATTTTACATCCATGTATCATTAACAAGTGGCCATGGAAAGATTGTAAAAGTTGATTAAACTGTACACAGAAATATCTCCTTTCCCACCAATCTGTGCCTCTGCTTTTTAACTCTATAGTCAGGAATTTTTAAAAATACTAATTTAAATAAACATGTCCAATCATTTATTCATATATCTGCATCTGGTTTTACTTACAGTTACATACTTGTGGACAAATAAGTGTTATTTAGTGTTCAAAAAGCAAGCTAATAATTAACAATGTTAATTTCCAACTGCATTTCTGTAATATAATTTTAGATGATTATGAGAAATTTTGTATTAAAACTAAGGAATTAATAATGTGATATTAGTTAAACTACTCTGAATAAAAAGGGCCTGCAAACACTTGAAAGTTTGATGGTTGCTCTGTATCTTCATTTTGGTGGTAGTTACATGATTATCTATATTTGTCAAAATTTACACAATTGCATACCATTAAAGATGAATTTTCCTCTATAAATTATACCTCAGAAAACAACTAACTTACAAGCTTCAAAATACCATCACATATATCTAAAAGTCTCAATACTTTGTCTCTGAGTTTTTTCTGTGGTCTATAACTCCTCAAAAATGTCATTCTACTCTCTGTCTCCATGAGTTTGAATATTCTGGTTTCCTCACATATGTATCTCCATTGAATAGCCCTCTTTTTGTGACTTATTTCTCTTAGAATCCTCAAGAATCATCCATGTTGTATCCTATGTCAGAATTTCCTTCCCTTAAGACTGAATAATATCCCACTGTGTGTGCATATCACATTTAATATGTAACCATTCCTCCACTAATGAACATTTAGGATGCTTTCACCTTTTGGTTATGATAAATAACATTGCCATGGATACGAATAAACAAGTATCTCTTTAAGATCCTACTTTCAATTCTTTTGAGTGTACACCCAAAAGTGGAATCACTGGACTTTTTTGAATTCTATTTTTAGTTTTGTGAGGAACTGCAATGCTATTTTATATAGCAGTTCCATTATTTGACCTAACCACCAAGGACACACAACAATTCCAATTTCTCCACATCCTTGACCACAATTTCTTTTCTCTCCCCCTCTCTCTATTTTTTCTTTTCTTTCCTTTTTTTTAATACTTATTGACTTAATGAGTATGAGGTGGTATTTCATTTCAGTTTTGATTTATGTTTTCCTGATTAGTGATGTTGTTGGAGCAACTTTTCATATGTTTATTAGCTCCTTTGTCAAAAATCAGTTGGCTATGTATTCCTGGGAATGCTCCTAGGTTCTTTAGTCTTTTCCATTAGCGTATATTTATTTTTATGTCATTGCTATGCTGGCCTGTTTATGACTGTCTTGTAGTAAATGTGTAAGTCAGATAATGTATCCTACTTTGTTCTTTTTTTTTTTTTTCAAGATGGCTTTGACGTTTGGGGGATTTGGTGGCTCCATCAAAATTGAAGGATTAATTTTTATAAGAGTTCTTTATATATTCTAGACAATCATTTTTCAGATATATGATATGCATGGGTTTCCTTTACACTCTGATGATAATGTGCTTAATGGAACAGAAGTTAACGTTAGTCTATTGCTTTTTTTTTAAAATAGTGTTGTTGGAACATAGGTACACTTGTATGATTTTCAGTATTGTCTATTACTGTTTTGATGCTATTATAAGAGATTTGACTGATTTTGACTGAGCCCATACGTTCTACACACCTAAGATATTTATATTCTATTTGCAGAAAAAGTTGGCCAGCCCCTGCCTTATACAGTCTAACTGATGTGTCTGTCTTCCTTCCTTCCAATCTATCACTGTCTCCACCTAATCTATTCTAGGTATAAACTGGCCTTTCTCTTTTAACTTGCAACACATCAAGATCATCCTACCCTAGGGCTTTAAACTTTCAGATTCTTTCATTTAGAATATTTTTTTTCACAGATCTTAAAGTGATTTACTTTCTCATTTCACTGTGGTCTCCGCTTAAATGTCATGCCCTTAGCAATGAATGTTGACACCATTTAAATATCTCAGAGAGCCAGTTTCTTAATTGTATACTACTCATCCTGAATAAAAGGCAGTGCCAAAGTTGTTTAAACATGTTTATGTATTGTACTTACACACATGAGTTATGGTAAGGAGTGAAAATCATTGCCAATACATTATGTACTAATTTACTGAAAGAGTAAAAGAACAATGTTTTCCCCTATGTCAAACCTTAAGGATCTATAAAGGAAAAATACCAAGAAAGAAAAAAATGATCTGAAATATATCCCTGGATAACTTTTAGAGCTATTTTGAACTACATATGTGGGAGAGGTAGTGGCTTTGGCCTTGGGAGACAATCAGGCATTGATATGGGAGGATACTAAAAGAAACATACTAAGAACAAATAGTGCCTACCTATCAACAGCAGATGTCTCAGAGCTCTTACCATGGTACCACGAGGAGTAATATATGAGCAATGTCATCTGTTGTTTGATAATGTATAAGAAGCCAAGATTCCCTGAGAAAATAAACTCACAGACCAGAATAGCAGGGTATCTGAGAAATAAAACTCTTCAATGGGAAGACAGCATTTAGGAATGAAGATCTCATCACAGAAACATAAAAATCATGAGATAAATAATTTTAAATTGACCTAATAAATATGCCACAAGAAATAGGTGATTAGTTACTAAGCTGTTAAAAAACAAAACAAAAAAAAAGAAAATGTAGAAAAAGCAAAGCAGAGGGTTATGTATTAAAAATATAGCTGGTGAGCTAAGGATGTAAGTTAGAGGGATCTTGCTTGCCTAGCATGCACAAAGTCCTGGGTTCAATTCCTCACACCACAGGATATATCTTGGACTTAAAGCAAGATGGATGACTAGAGGTGCTAGAGGTATTTCTTTATCACAAAACAGAATCAAAACAAGGTATGAACAATGGCTACTCAACTACAATTTTAAAGACAAAAAGCAACAAACTCTGGTGAGGGCATGGAGAAGGGGGACCTCATACACCGATAGACTAATTCAAAATAAATTAGTATAACCATTATGAAAAACAGTGTGTTGTTTCCACAAAAAACTAAAAATAGAATTATCAATCTATCAGTCCCATTCTTGGGTATATATATATATCCAAAGCAAATGCCAACAGCGTGTCAAAGAGACATCTGCACTCCGTGTTTACTGCAGCACTACTGACAATTACCAAGATATGGAATAAATCAAGGTGCCCACCAGTAACTTAATGGGATAAATATGATATAATACAAACACACACGAACAGGGAAGGGTATTATTGATCCATAAAAATAATGAAATGGTGTAATTTATTTGCAGCAACAGAGTGGAACTGGAGGGAATTAAGTGAAATAATTCAGGTATAGAAAGACAAATCCTCTGGGTTGTCACCCAAATGTGTAGTTAAAATGTTAATCTCATAGAAGTAAAGAATCAAACAGTGATCACTAGAGTCTAGAAAGCATGGAATGGAGGAGTTGTAGGAGTCTGAATAAGAGGAACTAAAATACAGTTAGTTAGGAGAAATAAGTTTTAGTCTCCTACTGCATAGTAGGGTGACTATACTGTTTCACAATTTATGGTATATTTTACATAACAGGAGTTTGAATGTTCCCAGCATACACATGTGTGAGCACCTGGATAAATGTTGAAATATATAAAAATGCTAATTACCCTGACTTCATCTACATTGTATACACTTATCAAATACCATACTGTACCCATAAACATTTAAAATGATTTTTCATCAATTAAAAATTAACCGATGTGATTCTGCAATCTGTATTTGGGGTAAAAATGGGAGTTCATAACCCACTTGAATCTAATGTATGAAATATGATATGTCAAGAGCTTTGTAATGTTTTGAACAACCAATAAAAAAATTTAAGTAAAAAAATAATAATTGGGTTGATATACATGTAGTAACATAAGAAATTAGAATATTGAAAGTATAGATTATGAACATTGTCTAAAGTGGAAAAGAATGCAAATTAACATGTAAATATATTTTTATACTATATTATATATTTAAAGACAGAATGGTATGTAGAAAATAGAAATAAAATGATAATATTCAGAGAGTAGGAATTGCAGAGGAAGAGTAAATGTTGAAAGGAATAATGTATATATAACATTTAAATTTTTAAAAATGACAAAAGACTTCTCACTAAAAGTCAGATCTTGATAAAGGCAAGTGGTTTGGAAGAGGAACCACCTAGATGCTGTATAGGAAAGACCAAGTAGCAATGAAGAATAACAAGGAGAACAAATGACAGCTGAAGAGCTTGAGAGAAAAAGAATCAAACACATAAAAACAAATAAGAACAAGCTTGGCATCAGAATCTTCATCAGTTAAGATGCATGAAGAAAAAAGAAGTGTTATTTTCAAAAAATTAAAGCAACTAAGTTAGAATCCATAATTTTATAGCCAGAAAAACATTATTCAGACATCAGTGCATAATAAAATAATTCTGATGTATACACATCCTCAAATGATTTGCTATATAAAGATGGAAACCAAACACAATTTTGCACAAAGTATATAAATTAAAAGGCATACTAATCAGGAGACCATACAGTAGCTGTATAAAGTAAAGGTGACCAAATATCTTAGTAAAAGGCTTTGTTATTTAACAAAACTCTTGAGACTGAAAAGAAAGGTAAATAATATCAAAGAAAGACTCAGAATTTTTAAGACACTGTAATATCTATATGCTTAGATTTGGGAAAGTTTCTAAGCAAGGTATATAAAGACATGCTTCAAATTCCTGTCTTAAGAAGAGAGATATAAATCAATTAACTGTATAAGAAATACACTAAAAGACACAAAGAATGTACGAAATGAAATCAATTAACATGACAAGACAGTCCAAATTGGACAAAAATTATAATAATACAGATTTACCAAACTCACCTGTTAAGACAGCATAATACATTTTTAAAAAAAAAATACTTTTTCCTTGCCTTTTAGTTCAATTTTAGGTCAGAAAATTCAGCACAAAGAAAAATTCAGCACAAAGCACAAAAAGTCTCCACGTAAGCTCTACCACCACACATGCACAGACTCCCTCAATATCAATGTCCTATACCAACCTGGTATGTTTGCTACATTAATAAACCTATGATACATTATTATTATGCAAAATCCCCACTTTAAATCAGAGTTTATTCTCAATGTTGCACATTTTATGGGTTTGCACAAAGCTACAATGACATATATTCACCATTATGTGTGTTGTAGAACTGTTTAACTTCCCTAAAGGTTGTCTGTGCTCTGCCTATTCACCCTCCTTTTGTGGTGACCACGGGCAGCAACTCATCTAAAAAGTAGACTGTCTCCCTTTTCGGAATGTCATGCAGTTAGAATCATAAAGCATGCAAGCTTTTCAGATCAGCTTCTTTCACTCAGTAATATGCATTTAAGTTCCCTTTATGATTTATCAGTGTTGAATATTATTCCACTGTCTGAATATATCAGAGTTTATTTATCCATTCACCAAATGAAGGAAAATTGGTGGATTCCAAGTTTTGGCCCTTGAAAATAAAACTACTATACACATCTGCCTGCAGGATTTTGTGTGGAAATATGTTTCATCTCCTTTGAGTTAACACTAAAGACCTCAAATGCTGAATCTTATGGTAAAAGTATAGTTAGTTTTGTAAGAACCTACCAAAATGTTTTCCAAAATGACTACTGTTTTGCACTCTCACCAGCAATGAATGAGTTTCCCTTGTCCTCCTCAGCATTTGTTATTGTCAGTATTCTGGATGTTTGCCATTCCAATGGGTCCATAGCACTGTCTCACTGTTGTTTTAATTTGCACATCCCTGGTGACATATGGTGTGGAACATCTTTTCTATGCTAATCTGCCATCTGTTTATCTTCTTTGGTGAGCTGTTGGTCTTTTTCCTAATTTTTAATCAGGTTGTTTGTTTTCTTATTGTTGAGTTTTAATAGTTCTTTGCATATTTTGGATATCAGTCATTTGCTCAATATAGTTTTTTTTTTCATGTACTTTCACCCAGTTTGTGCTTTGTCTTTTCACTGACCTGGCAGTATCTTTGGCAGAACAGAAATTATTAATTTTAATGAAGTCCAGGTTATTCTTTCTTTTATGCATTATAACAGCATCATTCCTGCAAGATACTAGAAGCAATCTTCTTAATGCTCATCAATGAAAGAATTAATGAGAGAATAAACTGTAATGGAGTAACACAACTGATAAAATACAGCAGTTAAAATGAATGAATTGTCACAACATGAATGCTAACAAAACTATTATTACATGTATTTTTTTTGAGAGAGAGAGAGAGAGAGAGAGAGAGAGAGAATATCTTTTTTTTTTGTAGATGGACACAACACAATGCCTTTATTTTTATGTGGTGCTGAGAATCCAACCTGGGTCATGCCCATTCTAGGTGAGCGGTCTACCGCTGAGCCACAATCCCAGCCCAATTACATGTATTTTGTAAAATTAAACAACTAAGAGGATATCCCACAAATTTATGACTATAAATTATGTTTAGTTATGTGTAACTAATAATATAACCAAATAATGTAACCAAATGCTAGGAATAAAATTACATGGGCAGAAAAGTAAGGATAAAAGATATAATGATTATGAGATTAAGATTGATAATCATCTCTGGGAAGAAGCTAGAAGATGAGGTAGAGGAATCGTTGGGTTATATTGGAATTAGAGTCAAAGTCAGAAATTTTGTTTTGATGGCGAGTCTATATTTTACCTATTAAACAATTTCAAATAACTAATTAATTACAAAATAAAAAAATGAGAGGATGCCTAAATTGATGGTGCTATAATAATTTAGTGTGTTATTGCCAAAGTTTGGTCAAATCCCCATATGAAACGTGCAGATACAGAAAGCCACCTGTATATAATTAATAAGTCCATGAAGTGAAGGCCATTTGTGTGTGTGTGTGTGTGTGTGTGTTTACCAATCTAGATAGTTAGGGTCAATGTAGATTCAAAAAGGATTTCTTCAGAATGTATAAATGCATCAGTGTTTTTATACATTTATGTAGTTATCAAACATGTACAAATTATTTGACGAACAGCTTCAAAAGATGAAGACTAACTGCCCACACTGTGAGCGTCCACAGGACTTTGCATCTTATTTCTAATGAAGGAAATGCTATAGCAGTGAAGGCATGTGATTTCAAAAAATGTCCTGAAAGGCATAAATTTGATAGGGTCAGAAGGATCAGCTTCCTTCTATTTTGTCCTTTTGGATTACTTGGGGTGCAAGAAGCTAGCTTCCGTGCCAGGAAACAGAGCTGCCACATTTATCAAATGAAAATGCAGGAACAGATTAAAGAAACAGAAATAGATACTGAAAATTATAAATGTGTGCTGTTTTGCTCTGCTAAATTTCGAGGCAATTTATTCCCCAGTAACAAGTAAATAATAGAGCAATTATCTCATCAATCATAATTTTAAAATTCTGAATCCAAAGACAAGAGAAATGATGTATTTCCCAACATATAATATTTTATTTAATTGTTTTGTTTGTTTCATGCCAACTCCACTATAGCTTAAATAATGCTTAATTCACTGAATTGTGACTTGTAGATAGCTTTCAGGGTTCACTAAAAGTGTTTAAACTGTCTGCCTCAATATTTTGGAATCCTTTTTTCCTTCAATGAGCCACAGTTTATTTTCCTAATTCTCACGTGAGATCTCAAGTGAATGGAAGAAAGAATGTACATTTTGATGGAAAATAAAAGTTGTCATTTCATAAAAAATGCTTCCGGTTCTGAAAAAAAGACAAAAGAAAGAAAGACAAAGACATCTGTCTTTCCCAGCCTCCTGTAAGGAATATATGTGTCAATTTGCTTTTCCTCCTTTGTTGCAGGCAAATTATGTGACCATCTTTTGTTTTTCTTTATTAATCACTTAGCAGTTATTTTCTATCAGACTATTCCATATTCCACAATTCATCTTTGAATCTCACATTACTACTTATCCCTAGAGATTCACCTTTAATTCATTTCCAAGTTTAACATCTGTGTAAATATCTGCTTTGCTGAAAATTCAACACAGTTATTTTCTGCTGAATACTGTTTATTTCTCCCCTCCCCCCGCCCCCAGATACTCCGAAAAGAAATGCATTATGATTGTGGCTCAAGTGGGAGTCTGGGAGCAAGATGATATGTGTCCTAATGTTTAGGAGTCCCTGATTACAGCTTGAAAACATCCTTTCCTTCCTTTTAAGCAGTTTGCCAGTTTAAACTGCCTCAAAAGATTTCTTCAGCATAATAATTCTTCATTAATAAGATGGCAGCCTAATGGGAAACTACAAAATGCAGGGCTACTTAGAGGAAAATAGAATGGGATATGTGATTCCCCATATTCACCATGCAGGATTCAAAGTGTAAAATATGGGCTGAGAAACACTGGCATCCGCTTTCCTCCTGAAAAGTGAAGCACTCTTAATTAACTGTAGGGCATTTCTTCATGTAGTGTTTCACTCTTCGTTCATGAATGTCCTGGTGTAATAGGTATAATGTCCTGCCCTAGCAAGCAGAGGAACTGACACCATCCCTGGGTTCCACCTCATTTATCCTCGTTTGCTGAGAATCAATTCAAATATTATCTCAACTCTCACTTAACTTGACCTTTGTGTTTAACTTTTTCTCTCTTTTTTTATGACCTAAGGCTTATTTTTATTTTCTATGGTATTGACTCTCAATTTCAAGGTCAATATTTCATCATTTAATGAACAAGTCATATTCTCTTGGGATCAAAGATTGAAAATATTTAATAAATGGAGGTGGCTGCTGTCCTTATGGTTTGATGGAGGTTTTAACATGTAGTAGCAGGTAGACAATTCACATGAATGTTAGTACAAAATTTTTAACTTCCTCTACGACTCTACAAAGTAGACATCTTTTAGTCATTTCTTACAGATGAGAAAACAGATCAAATAACTAACTAAATAAATAAGACTTTCCCAGGTTGACAGCTATAGTATTAGCTCATTCAAATCCATTTCTATCTCCTTGCAGAGTTCATGGTCTTTTACTTGATAATGAAAATAACAAATTGTCTAAATTTCTCTCTGATCCATGGTGTCTTGTGAGTGGTGGATTTGAAGCTCTCCCATTCTGCTCCTAATTCTCTAATTGTACAGGCAATTTACATTCCACTGATTCATGAAGTTCTGCTCATGCAATATTGGTTATTAGCATTGACAAAAAAATTAATGACATTGTGTTTTTTTTTTTTTCATTTTCTTTTTGCCAGGTAATGTGAATGGATGAACTCTACTCAGAATGAGCAGTGGTTAGCAAGTCAATTTCCTTTCGTCTCTGGGCACAGTGACTCATAGACCTTTCCTATGCCCTGCTGCTTTTATACCCTCAGTCTAGCATTTTGTCTATTTTCTCATCTTCACTCCATTACTGTTGGCTCATTAGATTCAAGCCAATAGCTTCAGAATGCTGACTGGCCCTCTATCTTTAGCTGCTTCCACATACCTACCAGCAAGGTTCTTCTGACACAGTATGCCTTGTCTTGGTCATTTCAATTCCTTCGGGTCAAAATAATTTTGTAAATCCTTGCTGCTCTCAGAGGGAAAGAACAGAACAACCATTGAAACATCCTCTTCATCATCTGGTTCAGCCTCATCACCTAAGGCTGCCCCTTTTTGGATTCATTGCTTTTGCTTTTGTGCTGTTGTTCAGCACCAGGCATTCTCTTACTTCCTATCTTCATCAGCCTCTAGCAGTCTTTAAGATGCAAATCAAGGATCATTTTTTCCCTTGCAGGCTCCCTAATTCTCCTCGTAACTCCTAGCCCCCAGTGTTTCACATCATATCACTTCAATGAAAATTATAGTCATTAGTGATCCTTGGTCTCCCCACTGTTGTAGTTTGAATCTGGACTATCCCCAAAAGACTCATGTGTTGAAGGCTTGGTCCTTAGTTGCTGGTACTATTGAGAGGTGGTGAAAATTTTAATAGGTAGGACCTTGTTGGAAGAAGTGGGTCCCTAGGGACATGCCTTTAAAGAGTTTATTTTCTCCTTGGATCTTTTCACTTTCTCATTCTCCTTCCTCATTACCATCACATGAGCAGCTTTCTCCCCCACACCTTCAGCCATGATGTTCTACCTTGCTACAGACCCAGAAACAAATGAAGCCAGCTACCCATGGACTGAAATCTCTGAAACTGTGAGCCAAAATAAATATTTTCATTTTTTAAAGTGTTTTTATTAGTTATTTTTTTTCACAAACATATCCCCTAAAGGCTGAAGTACATAAAGGTAAATGCGACAATTTTATTAATGTTTTAACTTTACACCGAGATTATATGGTAGGCAGTGTTTTTAAGCTTTTTACAAATATTAATATACTTACTCATCATTAGAGTCTTAGAAGAGAGGTACTGTTATCATTTACAGTATAAAAGCAAGAAGAATTAAGCCAAAAGATATGAAGCAACTTTCCCACACTCCCTCTGTTAGCAAGAGGCAGTCATGGACAGTTGGCTTCTGACTCTTTTAACACGACTCTGTGCTACACATCTGTGTCCTCAATGCCTACTTGTATTTTGTAAAAATCTAGGTGTTTATTAAGGATTTAGTAACAAAATATGCTCTACTTCTGTTTAGCAAAAAATGCTACATTAAAACCAAAGTGTATAATCAAAATGTATCAAACAATAAAACTCACCCTACAATGGTGCATAATTTTACTTGGAATGTACTTCAAAATCTGGAAAATAATACTATTTTGTTCAAAATGAAAAAAAACAAGTAAATTAAAAAAATAAGTTCTAAGTTTTCAGTTCTGCTACTATTTCCACAAATTTGATGAAGGTGTATTAAAACAGATTGGAAATAATAATTTAGAGCTTATCATATAACCTATTTTTATTAATAATACTAATGAATATTACCACTAATAACTCACCTATTACTTTTCCCAAAAGAATAAAACTCTAAAAATATATTTATTTCAAAGTTACTCTAAATGGTATATTTGTTGTTCAATTTAAGTTTCTATAGGTGCCGTAAATGGGATAACAGAGCATAATGGGTTAAACATAAAAATAGCTCAACTGTGGAGTTGCACACCAGTGAGTAAAACATCAAATGTCACCAAATCCATTTTGAGCTCTTTAGGGTGTTAAGATAGTAGATAGATTCTCCCCTTATTTTATCTTCCCATTTTATAAAAAACACTTTCTGACCGTGGTAGTTGCAATAATATCTCTGCTTTTTCTTGTTCAGGGCACCATATCTATGGGACGGTGTCTTAGGTGAAGGAATACAACTGATGTCATCAATCAAAGTGATCAGCTGGATACTATTTCTTTCTCAATCAGCCTGAATGCTCAGGTAAGAAAAAAATGAGATGCTTCCAAACATTGGGTCATCAAACTCCATACCTACATAGCCTTCCTCATGGCCTGCAATATAAAGTGTTTGAGATTTAACCCAGCAACTACTCTAGAATAAATCAGACAAACTAGAAGCAAAAATGGAATGCTACAAAACACTGAATATTTAAAGAAAAAAAAAGGTATCATTTTGGGGCATTTGGGCCACTTAAGAATGTCTACCCTTCAAAAAAAATCACAATGACACATTTAATATTTGGGGGTTACCTGGTTGGAAATTTTCAACAATGTTTCATAAGTGGTATAATAAATCATGCTATACTATTATTTAAACAGACTACTCTAGAGTATAAATCATCTTATACTCTGTATAAGAATCATTATTCCTGTTCCTATATGATGGGTAAAGAAATGGAGCCTTCCTGAAACTAAATATCCTTGTGGAATAAGGATATAAATGCAGTTTTCTATAATGATGCAGTTTTTTTTTTAAGAGAGAGTGATAGAGGGAGAGAGAGAGAGAGAATTTTTTTAATATTTATTTTTTAGTTCTCGTCGGACACAACATCTTTGTTTGTATGTGGTGCTGAGGATCGAACCCGGGCCGCACGCATGCCAGACCGCTTGAGCCACATCCCCAGCCCCATGATGCAGTTTTTATAATTTGACACATATGAAATAATCTTGTATGTTTCTTAAAGATGGGTGTGTTTACGTGTGTGTGTGTGTATATATTGGTGAAAATGGGTATGTAGAGAAGCCCCATTGTGTTGATTCAAAGAATCACCCCTTCTAGGAAGGAATAAAAGTAAAAATCTTTTAGGAGTTTCTTTGGAGTCAAGAGGGTCCTTGGTTTCTTATGCAAATGATTGTCCTCTGATCAGAAAAAGAGGGAAGATGTAAATATAGATGCTCTGTCACTGCCACAGACAACAGGAGATTACCATTTAATTTAAGTCAGGCAGAAATGGAGGTGCTAATAGTGGTGCAGTAGGAATAATAGTGAAAATGGCAGCATTGATATTTCTTAATACTGTTAATGTTCTTGACCATCGCAAGCACTTTTCTTTTGGTACCAAGGATTGAAGCCAAGGGCTCTTAACCACTAAGTCACATCCCCTGCCCTTTTTTAGATTTTATTTCGAGACCTTGTCTCAATAAGTTTCTGAGGCTATTTTTGAACTTGCAGTCCTCCTGCCTCAGACTCTAAAGATGCTGAGATTATCGGTATGTGACACTGCACTTGACTGCAAGCACTTTATATTGATTATCACATGCATCCAAACAGAACACTAGTATCATTCCTCATTTATAGAGGAAGAATCTATGACTTGAAGTCTTGGTAACATTATGATAGGTAGAATTCTCAGATGGCCTCCAAGATTTCTGCCACTGCCCTCAAGTGAAGGTGAGTACTTTGATTATGATTATTCTCACTCATTTCAGTAAGAATATTGGGGTGGGCATGACCTCATAAGTAATGAGGTAATGAACCCTTAACAAGAAGTAAGCTTTTCCTGAAGAAAGTGTTCAAAGAGAGAAAAGGGCTTGATGTGAGGGAGATCCTCTGTAGCTGACCTAGAAGATGGAAGAAGCCACATAGAAAGGATCTGAACAGGGTCTAAGGCCTACAAGAAGACCCTGGCAGGAGCCAAGTGGCCTTAGAGCCATAGTATCTAAGAACAATTCTGTCACCCAGTGTAACATGAGTGGGGCAGATTACCTTACCTCAAAGATGAGAGCTTGGATGAAACATTTTCAGTTTTGTGAAATCCCAAACTGAAACTCCAAACATAGTGCACCTAGACTTCTAATAGAGATGTGAGCTCATCCATGGATGTCCTCGTAAGCCACTATGTTTGTGTTTAATATTTTATAGTAATATTTTAAAATATATATTAAATGTCCCAGAGCAATAAAGGTACAACGTTGGAATATAAATTACAACATGACTCTGCAATCTACTTCCTCTGTCAACATATGCCTTAAAAGAGTTTAAGAGAACTCATTTAGTGATACCTCTATAATAAATTTTAAACATTCAGAAACATTTCAAAGGCAATGAGCTTTGGTGTAATGGACCCCTGTAAAATTTCCAAGTAAAAAGTGATAGCATGAAAGGGGGGCTCTTGGTGAGAACTGCCCCACACATCATCTTGTGCATGGTAGATTATGGCCATACTTGTCATAGATGACGTAGAAAATCTCATTCATCCTTTGGCAAGATTACCGCCACAGGCACAGGGGATAGCAACAGTGGCCAGAGGCAGACAATGTCCTCAGGTGATGAAGGTGCTTCAGCATCCTCCGAGCTTTGGATAATGACCCCTTAAGCAGCCCACTGAATTTTCACGGTGGTGACAGTTGTACACTGTAATGTGTGACCGTTTCTGTACTCTGCCAGATGACTCCCTGATGAAAGCCTACAATATGCCTCTTATTCTAGAAATGTTCTGCCCCTGTCTCTTTCTCAAGAAGATTTTTTTAATCACTTTACTGAATTTTGTTTCTCTAGTTTTCCTTAAGCACCCCCATTTTTCTCCTTTGTAGGAGTTATTACAAATTAATAGTTTTCATTTGTTTACTTTTACATGTTGTCTCCCTGACTACCAATATGGCTATTAATAAAAATGATAACTAACATGTCTCATGAATTCATTAGAGAGTAATAAAGATCTCATGCTAAAACTCTTGAAGCATACAGAGTTGTGGTTAATGCTGTCCATTTCTAGAGACGCTGAAGCAAGGAGGATTATGGTTAAAGACCATCCTGTGTTTCACGACAGCTAAGAGTGGTTCATCTGAGATGGGACCCAAGGCAGTCTTTATGCCTGCTGCTTTGCATTGCTGCCTTCAGGCCAAACAGTAAAGGAAGCACCCCTGAGAGGCAGCTCAGTGCCTGAAATATAAAGATACTCAAGGGTGATCTGTAGAAAGGATGAATGAATGAATGCATAGCAATGGGGTGGGGTTGAGGTGGCATCAGCTCTTTATATTACATAGAATGTAATAATTGATAATAATAAGAGATATCAGAAAGTAAACAAGAGGAGGAGATGAAGGAAAGGAATTAGCTGATCTTGGTGGCCACATAGCCCTGATAACTGTCCCCAGTCTGATTGTATATTAGCAGTGACTCAATTCTGAGTCTGGAGTAAAGACTCAGAATTACCACCTGGTGGAGTGGAACCTAGTGGGACACATGGACAGGGCATTTTACCAAGTCATCCTGTAAGGAACAGTTGGCCATCTTTAGTGATTGTGTTTGAGTTAATTCTGGTGACACCTGGCACTGAGAGAAAAATTCCAAACCTTTCTCAGTTGAAGACAATACTAAACTACAAAAGAATAAACAGAATAATTCTGTTTCTCATTGAAATGATCATTCTTTTTTTCCAATCCATGTA
This sequence comes from Spermophilus citellus, assembly GCF_964194105.1. Taxonomy (NCBI): domain Eukaryota; kingdom Metazoa; phylum Chordata; class Mammalia; order Rodentia; family Sciuridae; genus Spermophilus; species Spermophilus citellus. The sequence goes on along the minus strand of NC_138200.1, from coordinate 45,912,736 downwards.
TCATCAGACCAAACAATAATATAGATTCCCCTCAACATATGATCGGTTGTTTCCTGATAACTCCATTATAAATTGGAAATAGCAAAAGTTGGAAATTCACTTAATACACTTAATCTACCAAACCCTGTAACTTAGCAACACAGTATTCCACAGCATAATGGTCATTTCTGCCTTGTCATACATAGCATGGCTGAATGGGAGCTGTGGCTGGCTACCACTGCCCCAAAATCATAAGACAGTTTCACACTACACATACTGACAGCCCAGGTAAAGTTCAAACTTCAAAATTTGAAGTACAGTTTCTACTGAATGTGTATTATTTTTGAACAACTGTGAAGTCAAAAAATCATTAAGTCAAACTATGATAAATTCACATATATGTCATATATTATTTAGTCTACTTACATTTTAAATATATTTGTATTTATACTTTTAATATTTCAAAATATTACATATTTTCTCTCTCATATATTCTACAGAGGAAATTATACTAATTCAGTTTGGTTTTGTTAGTCAATAAGAGACGACCTCTAAGTACTTCCCACTGTGTCAAGAGGACATCTCTCCATAAACACACTTACTGTCTCAGATATATTACCAACATTTTACACATGGAGAAACTGAGTCACTGAGAGAGACTGTGCACTTTGCCCATGGCCAGACAACTTGTCCATGACACAGAAGATTAAATTTCAGATGGTTGATTCAAGAGCTAAGTCGGGCTCTTGCCCACCTAGTGGAAACCTGTTCCTCCTTTAAAATTTATATTACAGTTCTTGAGGGGTGAGAAAAATATGCTAGGCAGATGAAATGTATGCACACATGCACACAAATTAAGGAGACATATTTAAGGAATGATAACGGGTTCAATATGTTTAGACTAAATAGTGTGAAGTTGTAAATGAATGGTGAGAAGTGAGAATGGAGAATCAGAAAACAGACAGCTTAGGAATGCTCAGTCACAGACTAGGCAACTTGTATTCATGATGGAGAGCTAACAGTGTACTTAGCATCCAGTTTGGTGCCAACATCACAGCACTGAGGCTAACTTTATCTTTTGATACTCATCATTCTCATAATGGCCTAGAATAAGTAATTTAGAAATTTAAAGCAAGAAAATTATTGAATTATCATATATAGTAACAATTCTCTGGTATGTAGATGAACTCTTTGGTTTTCTCTATTTTTCTGAATGATTAAAATAATCACAAGTTTGAACTTTTGACACACTCAAATGTATATATATATATATATATATATATATATACACACACACACAATGTAATATATATATTACATTTATTTGAATATATATATATATATATATATATATATATATATATATAAACAAATGTAATTCCATTACAGAAGAAAGGGTATGAACCTAGAGATCTTTCTTGCTGAAAATTTAGCTTGGATTCATGATGGGGGTGGTGCTTATCCAATGTACTTCAATACTCCTACCAGTGCCAAGATAAACACACTGTATTAAGCCTTTTTTCAAAGAATACTCTACTTGAGAAATCTACTAATGGCATAGTTTTAACAAAAGAAATATTTACTCTACATTGTTTCTGCACGGCTCTCAACTTAAATTCAACTTTTACATAAGAATGTTTTAAATATCCCTCCCTGAAACCTACAAAAATGATGAAATTATAAGAGCTCATGAAAATGTGTAATGTATGTGAAATTTTACATAAGCATTTACGTTACTAAATCTGAAATCAAAACATCCATTAGAATGATTGCTACCAGGCAAACCTTAGTGATTGTTCTAACACACTGTTTACCAGAAAGAAAAAAAGCAAAATGCATTATAAGTAAATACATCATTAATGTTAAACATTAAATTATACAGCAAAAAGCCAAGTGAATTAAGTAGAACAGTATTTAGACATGAAACACTTTGATATTTTTTGCAAAACTGTGTGCTTTTTTTCAACTGCAACATATTCTTGAGTATCATTTAATTAAGAGATTATAATAAAATACTCAAGGGAAGAACAGAGAAAGATAGGAGTATTCCTCCGGGAAAAATTTCTACAGAGAGTATTATTGAGAGAACAAAACAAAAAAGACTAGAATTGACCAAAAACCATATGTTTAATAAAGAAAAATTGGGGGTTTCCATTGTCAGTTCCATTATTTGTTGAAGTTTATTTACTTGCCTTCTAATTATACCTCCTGTCAAATATCAGGAGTGGCATCTGGTGGAGTGCCTTCATTTCTTAGCAAGATGAAGACAGTCCCTCCTAAGGCTCTACCCTCCTAACACTTCCTGAAAACCCAGTGTTTTATATGCTGAGTTCTCGAGACAGAGGCTAAAAAGAGGAATTTGTGTTTCTAGAATACGTTTTATAACAGAAGCTCACATGTAAAGAAATATACCCTGCGCAAGTATACTGTGTAGTTATAAATGAGTCTAAACAAGAGGGAGAAGAGATGATAAGTGACTGAAATTTGAGTAGCGGTACCAAAGGAAATGGCGCTCAATGAAAAGGATGAAGCAGAAATTTAGAACATGTTCAATACCCCATAAATGAGTAATAGGAAAAAATATGCAGAAAGATCTGAAAAAAAATATATTTATTTGTTCCCTTAAAGCAAAGAAAAGAGGTAGTTTTTCAGTTATATTGAACAACTGGAACCCAGCACTCAAACAGAGTCAAATTTTCCCTTTGGTTCTTGTTTGTTTTGATTGTTTGCTTTATTTTTCCTAGTTTTTCTTGCTGTCTTTGTTTTTCTATTGCCTTTCTACATGTAATGGACAAAATAGGTCTCAGCTTCCAGACTTCTGTGGCCAAGGAAGAAAGAGCTCCTTGTGGTTCCAATTTGACAGACCCATGGGAAAAACTCTCATTAGTCTGGGCTTGGTAAAGTGCGGACCGTGGGCTATGATGAGAGTCTGAACTTGGGTGATTTCTTCACTCCCCAATAATGGGAAAAGGCAGCAGCCTACATTCTGATCATATAATGATACATGAAAAAGAATGAGTCTCAAAATGACAGGGGTGTTGTTTCCAGGAAACATAGGGTAGAATGATGGCCCAAGAAATTTTATATGCAGTTACATCTTTTAAAAAGCATTTTACAGGATGCAGTTAAGTTTTATCTATATTGAGAGCCCCAAACTGAAATTCCATTAAAGAACTTTTTTTAAGCATATCATTTTCATTGGACCATGTATGTTTATTTTAAAGCAAGAGAGGATAATTTTTCTCATAAAAAGCAGTGATATGGGTTATATATCTAAGACAGCTGGAATATACTGCTTCCACACGCCTTCATCCTCATATCCAGTATCTAATAATAAATTTTAAATATCTGTATGATGCCCATACTTGCTCATTTTTGGTTCTGCTCATGAGGAAGAATTTCAGAGTAAGTATCTTGCCACTCAACTCCCCTTGGGGAAGATACATTGAAAGATTTCTCAAAATGGAAAATTTCTCAGAATTTATGTGAACTCTGGTAATCTCTAAGCATTCTGTAGCTGGTGGAATTCTCATGGAAAATGAGGTCAAAAGACAGATTTGAGCTCAAGTACAAAAGTAGAATTGTCCCGCTATAATAATGACTTATATCCTCCCTCAAATTGGCTGCTCCATACTTTCCTGCATCCCACTACCACTCTTCATGTGAAAGAGTTTTTTTCCTGTTACAATCTTTCCAATTATATATATTTGTTGAAAATACATTATGTCCCTAGCACATTTCTATTAATAAGATGTGAAGCTTAGTTATTATTGGAGGGGGATGACATATCTGTGACATTAGAAAAGAAATAACAGTTCTAAAGAATGATAATGCAGAGTAATGGAGCAGGAAAAACAGGCTAAGGGAATAAGACTCACAGAGTGGGATGTAGACAACAAATAGATAGAACCGAGGGATTCTATTCTTCAGAAGTAACTTTACAGTAGGAACAGAAAGTAAAGAATGGAACTCGACCTGGGGCAGGAAACCACATGATAGGATGACTAAATGGGTACAACAAACTTAATGAGCTCAATCAATATGTTTAAGATAGTAAGTGGACCAGTGTGGCTAGAACACAAAGAGAAAAAGTAGTGGGTGTTCAAGAGGGAAAAAATATGGCATACTCAGTTGATTCATTTAACATAAGATCACTGGGGCATCTGTTGATTTCTGGGTTGGCATCCTGAAGACAAAACAATGCAAGATACCCTTCCTTGATTTTGAGAAACTAGTGATATATTTGGGGAGTTGGAACTTACACCTATAGGAAACAAAAGTATACTTCAGAGCCAGTGCTGATATGCAGTGCAAACTCTTAAGTACTTCTCAGAAGAATTAATCAATGAGAGCTCAGGGACCAGAGAACTTCACTGTCAAAGTGGAACCTGAGATGCATAGAATAAGAGAAAACAGAAAGAGTTTGTATTAAAAGACACTCTAGTTTAATAATGCTCAAAATACTCTTCTTCTTGGAGAAACAGGACTCATACACAAGAGAAAGCAGTTAAGGCAAGACCTGTCACATTTTAATTCAAGTAAGTATAGGGTGACACTAAGTTCCCATTATCCAGGATTCATCTGTTCCAGTGTAATCATTAATAACACAGTCCTTTCACCCTCAAAAAAGTACTCTGGTTTGGATGATAAATTTTATAGTCACCCAAACAAAAGATGACATCTTGAAAATACAGACTGGAACCCATGAATACAAATATGGGACCATTTACTCAAGTTGCTCTCAGGTTACTCTCACGCAAGCTGTGAATAAATACGACATAAACTGTAATCACAATCTATTCAAGTTTTCATGACCAAAACCTGAAAATTTCTATAAATGAGTCCCTCCACCATGATAAATATCCAAAGAATATTTCTAAAAGATTCTCCACCTCCTTAATCAGTATTTTGTGTTATGATAAGAGTGGCTAAGAATTTTTATATTAAAATATAGGCTTATTAAGTGGCTATAATTTCTCTACTATTTAAAGTTATGATAATATATTAAGTACTTTTGTATTTAGGACATTGCATTCAACAAATAACATATTTTTAAATGTTTATTTTCTCTTAAATTGTATTGGAAAATACAGTGATGAATGATCTGTGTGGGTTTGCATGTAGAAATAGATAATTCTTTTGCTTTGACTATTTTGAAAAAAACTAGAAAACAGGGACCTTATGAATAAATGAATGTGTCTGACAATAGAGTTAATAAGCTCTCAGATCTTTTTTTGATCAATGAATCATGTAGGAAGCTCTGTTTAGACCTTGGCTAATCAATAAACTACTTTGTAAAACAAGATGCATAGATGTGTGCTCATTGGATTAATTTTTAACTTTAACAAATAGGGTAAAGGGGCTGGGGTTATGGCTCAGTGGGAGAGCACTTGCCTAGCATGTGTGAGGCACTGGGTTCAATTTCTCAGCACCACATATAAATAAATAAAGATCCATTGGCAACTAAAAAATATTTGAAAAAAAAAGATGGGGTAAACAAAAATCTGCAAAGATTTTAGGACTTTTAGTTGAAGCTATTTAGAAGAGTATTTTGATTACAAAAGGAATACTACTTTAGCAAACTTCATCATGTTATATTTCCATTCATTCATATTTGATACTTGACCTCTATCTCATTGACTTTAAAAATCTTTCTTGCTTTTACTTATCAAAAAAAATGGGTGTGCCAAACAAAAACTTAGGTACCAATAAGTAAGTTCAGACCAAGACTGTTTTTATCTGTTACAAAATGACACAAAACTTTTGGAGTTCTCCAGTATTTGTTCATTCTTAATACATTTTTTATTAAAACATAAAACTCTAGTAAAAACACAGCAACATATCATATATGATTATATCCTTAAAAGGAATTCATATTATTCAACTTCTAGTGAACCAGAAGAACCCATGTGCATGTAAGTTCATGTATATAATCATTAATATTTCTACCTTTTAGACAAACAGGAAATAATTCTTCAACAAATGGAGCCCTTATTATGTATGAGATAAATATTCTTTATAGTATTGTAAAATTTCAGCACTAAATATAATTCTAAATATTGGCATTGACAAGATTAAATATCAGACATCCATAAATATTGGATAAAATGTTCAACTCTGAAAAGCAATTCATTCTACTTATTCATTAATTTATTCATGTATATGTCACACCATCTATCCATTCACCTGCCCATATCAAAACCATTATTTGCAAGATATTGTGCTACATACATTATATGGTATATAGAAACATGAAAAAGAAGTTGGACTGAACATGATCTACAATGCACTAGAACCCTTTTCATAACTGTTGAAGAAGATATGGGAATAAATAAAAGTTCATTGTAAGTGAGTTCTTCTGTACATCAGGTTATATAGGAGTTTTTGCATAGCTTATTTTACACAGTATTCTTTGTGATTAAAATGAAGAAAAACATCAGGTATTGGAACAAAGGGGCTTTCAACTATATGGTATATTTTTGATTTCACAAAGAGTAATTTAAACACCTTGTGACATAAGAACCCACAGACAGATTCTGGCTGCATTCCTAAGGCTTAATGTTCTAAAAGGTGAGAGAGATAAATGTAAACTGGGTCAGAAGAGTCCTTATCATCTGAAATGATAGCTCCTACAGAACCAGGGAGGAAAAAAGAAGGGATTAACCTGATCCAAAAGTCATTTCACCAAGTTACATTGATGGAAGTTCAACTGATGGTGCAATCCATCCTCTATCATGAGGATTTACAGAAGTTTCTCTGGCTTTTCAAAGCCAAGTTGTTCTTTTAGATTATGCAATGATGTCTCAAGGTTTCTAAGTCACTCCAAACTTTCCTTGGAAATTGAGTTTCCCCTAGCTTATGTTCAAACCCTTTACCTAAAAGTTTTCTTGTCACAGCACATTTTGTAGAAGAAGGGTAAAATAAATGGATATTTAGAACACCCAACTTGGACATCTGCTAATACTAAACTTCCATGAGACTCGCACCCTTTTGAATAAACTAAAAGTGCTGAATTAAGCCAGAAATTGAAAAAGTCAGCCCCTGGTTGAATTCTGACCCTTAGTGGTTTTGTTGGTTAGATTTGTGTTTTATTATTATAGAATTTAATGCAAAGATCTTTAGTGTGGGTGTGCACTCTCTAGTTTAGCACAGGTTTTATTTTTAGCTAGTGACTAGTATGTCTGACTTTCAGGTTACCACATCACCTAATTTATGTTACCTGATCTCACCAACTACTCCTCCCCTTCTATCCCTCTGCACCTGGCAGTCTACACATTCTTGCGCTGGTCCTCCCTTACTGCTTCATGACCTTTCAAGCATGCTGTTGTCTGAGAGTGCATGCATGGATTGCTACTTCTGCCTGCAAGGTTCTGACTTTGTGCACCTGAATAACCTCACCTCTAGCACTTGTCTGCTCAGTTGTCATCTTCTCAAAAAGAACTATGTAGTTTGTCTATTGTGTTGTACATCCTAATGTTGTACATTGAAACTTACCTCCAGGTCCTTCTTACTGTGCACTATTTTTACTAATTTTCCTTCCTCTATGACCTGCTTTACCAAAACATTCTACTCCTGACAAAAATGCCCTTCTGAACCTTTATCTTCTACTTAAATATCAGACATTTCTCCTCAGAGTCTTAAGTTTTGCAGTCAGCTCAGCCTAAGAACAGGGATACTGTTTCATAATGGTGTTAATATCAGAAAAAAAAATCAATTCAAATTCTATCTCCTGGGGCTGAGGTTGGGGCTCTGCAGTAGTGCACTTGCCTGGTATGTGTGATGCACTGGGTTCCATTCTCAGTGCCACATATAAATAAATAAAATAAAGGTCTATGAACAACTAAAAAATTTAAAGAATTCTAGCTCCACATTTTACAGATTTGATTAAATGCCAAATCTTAGCTTCCATTTTTACATTCAGAAAACAGAAAGTGATTATCATACGATGTCAAATGTAGATAATTTCATAATTTCAGTATCTACATTACTCAGATATGGTACACCCCAAAATAATAATGATTTATTCTAAACATTTTCTTGTTAGTCACATAAAAGTCGGGAGAGGTATACTTATGCATGTTGACAGAATTCTCATGGTATTTTTTAAAGCTCCTGACCTATTCTGAGTTTATCTTACTTAAGTTATTCACTGTTCCTCTAAATCTATAAATAGATTATTACCTCAGAACAACCAGGTATTCTATTGGACCTCTAGAAATGGAAAGCAAGGACATCAGAAATTTTCTTTTAAGTTCAAATTAGGCATTTGAAACTGGTCATAGAGCAAGGCAACAGAAGATGGGAAACAAACCTTTATGCTAAAGCGATTTTACTTTATAATGGTCTGCACCGCCACGATTGTTTGCAGGCAGAAACTGAAAGTCAGGTGGAGGACAAATCCATTGAAAAGACCACCAGGGACGCTTCTGAGTTTGGAAAGTTAATAATCATAAGCTTAAAACTGCATCTGAATGAACTCTCACATTGCCTTCAAAGCAGGCACAGAAACACCAGTTTCTGTTAAAAGGAGAAATAAAGATTGATTTAAGGCTTGCATATTTATTTTCTTATTGCCAATGTTATTGCCGTGTTAGGAGTAGTATTGTTGTTGTTATTGTCATCATTTTTCTGTTAAAAGTAACTGGGGGGAAAGACCAGAAAGAAAAAGATGATGTATGAGAAACTTATCAGTGAATAATTCTAACAAATGGATCCCTCTCTTCGACACAGAAGCCTCCAGAATATTTGAAAGAAAGTCTGTTTTCTTTTCCTAAGGCATGCTAGCTGACAATGTCTGTGGAAATTTTTCTGGAAATGTTTTAAGTAACATGATGTCCATTTTCAGCTGCACTGAGTCTCTCCTTCCCAGACAGCCTTTAGATAATCATTCAGTCCCTAGTTTGAGTATCTGTGTCAAGGGGTAGTTCTCGAAAAAGTCTCTATAATATTTTTTGTAGTTTTCAACTATTAGGAAATGTGTCTTCATGTTGAAGACAGATTAGTTTTCATATAAATTAATTTATCATTTCATTTATGCCATACACATTGAGCACTGGGCTAGATGCTAGAACAAAAATAAGATGAAGCACATTTCCACCTCCAAGGCACACATAATTTCCTGGGGACATCAGAATAATTATGCATTAATAAGATAATGTGGTTAAAAAGCTAATGAGAGGGATTTTCCAGCTAAATGAATGGTGAAAAGTTAGGTCGCAAGAATTGTCATCTGGAATATGAAGGTATAATTATGTATTTTAAAATTAAGGTTTAAATAAACATTTTGAAAATGAAAGAATGTTCTCTCTTAATATCTAATACAATTTTAAGTGATGATAATTAATACTTTGAAGAAAGTTTAACAACAAAAAATAAAAAGGGAGAAAGGCATAATCTCACATAATAATTCCAACCACTGATATCTGGAAAAAGAAATAAAGAATCTGGAAGAAGTGGAAAAATTGATAATATCCTGGGAATTCTCACTAACTAGCAGGTTGTCTTGATATTCTTGATAACCCAGAAGTTATAGAAACCCTAAGGCAAAAAGAATAAAAATTAGAAGTGAACATACTAAAGAGGCAAGTGACCAAAATTGGTGGGTATGGTGAGAGTTTTAACTTCAGGTGCAGAGCGGAGATAGGGAATAAAAGACACCTTTGCACCCTAAGCACTCTTACCAGACAACAAGACTCATCTGTTTTAACAAAGTCTATACTTTGCCCCCATCTGTGCTCTCCCAAAACAACCTGTCTACAATCACCTGACCTAGTTAGCTTAAGTATAGAAAACTTTATTTAACAAAAAATATAAAGGCCCCATGTGATTAAAAAAAATTGCAAAAATAGAGTCACATGATTGTCTTTCTGTTCTAGCAAAGAGAAAAATGAAATCTCTATAAAGAGCCATTCCAAAATAATTAAAGTAAAAGAAAATATGTAGAAAATCTGCAGCACAGAAAAAAAAATAAGAATGGAAATATATGAAGATAAGAGTCAAAGAACACAATGTAGACTACAGCCTAATTCAGTTATTTAGAATGTCTTCATCACCAAAGAGCTGAATAGTACATTTTTGAATAGAAGGTATTATAACAATCAAATAAGACAGAAAAGAGAAATTAGAGATGGAAGGAAACACTACTGGGACCAAATATTTACGTTATGTTACTAATAAACTGAAAAATAAGAATTAACACACCCATAATATTCTAAACCTATATTATTGACACTGCAAAAATCATAGTGAATACAGATGAAAACTGCAGAGAAAACTAGTGAGAAATCAACAATTGTAAGATATGATGACTCAGCATAAGGTAATTGGTGACCCTGAAATAAAATATCCTACATTAAGAAGAGAAGATCAACCCAAATTGCATACACAAATCAAGGAACACAGTATTTTAGGATATAAAAATCATAAGATTAATGTGTATGTTTCATTAAATTTTTACACTTTGAGATAACCATATAATTCTTTAAGCATTTAGGCGGAGGAAACACACCCCCATATGGAGGAGAAATCAGGCTATTCTCAACCTTCTGCTCAGAGAGACTCATTTTGCAACAGGATGAGCTGCACATAAACAGCAAATATCTAGAGTTCTGAGGTAAGGATAGTACTATTCAAGAATACTGAGCCTAGCCAAAATGCTATGTTGCAACTAAAAAGGAAATAGAGAACATTCAATCACTGAAGAATTAAATGAGCATGGAAATTTAAATCATTTTTGTAGATTTCCTTGAGTTATCCAACCAATTAAAAACAAAATGGAGGCTGGATCCAACATGGCCGCCAGCGAGGAAGCAGCGATTCCAATGTCTCCACATTAACGGAATCAGAAAGACCCATTGGAACAGCAGCAGTCTACCTACTGAGGAACTTCTAGCAAAATTCCGTTAAGAGGGGACCTGCCGGGAATTGGTAGGTTTATTAGAAGTGTCAGTTTGTCCCAGACAAGTGGATCTTGGCCGGCCATGCGGGCGCGGAGATCCAGTCCCGCAGCCACCAGCCGCTTCTGCAAGCGGCCAGCGGCCCAGAGCGGCGCGGCCCGCCAGAACCCGCAGAGGCACCCGCTATCCCGCCGTCCCGGGAGGCCCCGCTCTCGCTCAGCGAACGGCCACCCCGCCCGCCCGGATCTTAGCCACGCGGCCGCAGCTGCCCGGCTCTACAGGCAGCCCCCGGGGGCCCGGCGCACTGAGAAGTGTCCCCGCCTGGCCCAGCAGACAGCCCATGCCCTCCAGGCTCTACTAACAGCCCCGCCCACTCGGCGAACGGCTCCCCGCCGAGACAGCGTGAACGGAATCTAACCAACCGTTTACGAAATAGCGAACTGGGAACTAAAACCAGAGATTGTGTCAGACCAGAGACAAGCCAGTTCCACCCCTCCCTTCAGACACTCCGGCAAGGAGCCAGGGGCCTGCCATAGCAGAGAGGGGAAGTCACCAAAGTTCGGCCAAAGAGATTCCTTCCCAGCGGAATCTACTTTAGCAGGTGTGTGACTCCCACCCACACCAGATACAAACAACTGGGAAATTTCAAAATCTCTCTGTGGGTGTGACCGCAAGGGCCAAAGGACTCTGGACCCCCAACTCCCCCTACTGCCAGTGACGAGGGCGTGACTGTAGGGGCAGAGGGAAGCAGAGAAGACTCCCCACCGCCAAATCCCCCAACCGCGAACTGAGAGGGTGTGACGGTAGGGGCGGAGGGAAACAGAGGACACTCCAGACCCCCAACTCCTCCTACCGCCAGCAGTGTGGTTGTGACTGTAGGGGCTGAGGGAAGTAGAGGGGATCCTCGACCCCCAACTCCTATTACCACCAGCAGCGACACCAATGGTCTTAGCTGCCAGATTCCGAAGGTGTGCCCACCAAAGGGGTCCGGAAAAATTAAACAATTGACTCCCAGACCACAGCTCCACAGCACTGGGGCTTAGATGAATGACAGCGAGAGTGCTCAGTAGTTAGGGAAATAGAGCACTTGGTGGGGATGAAAGTGTAACCAAATCCTTGGGGAACTGCCTCTGGTGAGCAGGACCTGGCTGGCTGGCAAGAGGAAGGGGAGGAGGGGCCGTAGAAGTGAAACGGCTCTGGAACAACAGGATTGAGAGACTCCCAGGAACCGCCTTACAGGGATTGCTGTTGACACATTGAGGGCAAAACTCAGCCCGGAGGGCACAGCTTTGCCTATGAGAAGTGAAGAAAAGGGATCTCTAAGACCTAATTTTATTTCCTATTTCATTTTAATTTTTTCTCTCCCTTTTCCCTCTCTCTCTCCCCTTCCAAGTTTTACGGCTCTTTCCATTCTCCTCTATGCTATCTATCTCCCTCTCCTTCTTTCTTTTCAAGAGCACCTACCTTCCCCTTCCCCCCAACTTTCATCCCCAAGCATTACGTCCTCCATTTCGCGTAACTGTCTAAATACAAATAGGTGTGTGCCCTCCCCGCGCGCCTGCAAGGTAGCCGGACCTGCAACCCACCAGCAGGTCAGGCCCAGCAACCTGGGAGTGGCAGAGCCGCCCCACGCACCTGCAAGGTAGGCCACCTGCTACCAACCAGCAGAACAGGCCCAGCGGCCTGCCGATGTGTTACGCAGAGTGCCCCAATTGGAGGAGGAGCAGAGCCCCTGCTCGAGCCTGTGCGGGAGACTTTGCAACTATACAAGAGTAATACAAATATATAGGGGGAAAATTCAACAACACAACAGTCTCAGTAAGCAGAAAGAAACGCGAACAGTATGAAGACACAAGGAAAGAAAGGACCACAAGCAATGCAGGTCAACTCAACGTTAGAAGAGGTAATATCTGCAGCAGATGGAATGTCAGATAAAGAATTCAGGAGATACATGCTTCAGATGATCTGGAGTCTCAAGGAAGACATTAGACAGCAAAATCAGACAATGAAAGATCTCTTCAACAATGAAATACATAAACAAATCCAGGAAGCAAAAGATCAACTATACAGGGAGATAGAAGTTATAAAAAACAAACAAACAGAAATCATAGAAAGGCAGGAAGCAATAAACCAACTTAAAAACTCAATTGAGAATACTACCAGCAGAGTAGAACACTTAGAAGATAGAACATCAGACAATGAAGACAAAGTATTTCAACTTGAAAAGAACATAGACAGCTCAGCAAGACTGTTGAGAAACCATGAGCAGAACATCCAAGAAATATAGGATAACATTAAAAGACCAAACTTAAGAGTCATTGGGATACAGGAAGGCACAGAGCTCCAAACCAAAGGAATGAGCAATCTATTCAATGAAATAATTCGAGAAAACTTCCCAGACTTGAAGAACGAGACAGAATCCCAAATCGTAGAAGCCTACAGGACACCAAATGTGCATAATCATAAGAGATCCACACCTAGACACATTATAATGAAGATGCCCAACATACAGAAGAAGGAGAGAATTTTAAAAGCTACAAGAGAAAGGAAGCAGATTACATTTAGGGGTAAACCAATCAGGATAACAGCTGATCTCTCAACACAGACTTTGAAAGCTAGAAGATCCTGGAATAACATATTTCAAACACTGAAAGAAAATGGGTTCCAACCAAGAATTGTGTATCCAGCAAAATTAAGCTTCAAGATGGAAGATGAAATTAAAATCTTCCACGATAAACAAAAGTTAAAAGAATTTGCAGCTAGAAAACCATCTCTCCAAAAAATCCTCAGCAAAACATTACAGGAAGAGGAAATGGAAAATAACAATGAAAACCAACAGTGGGAGGAAGGACAGTAAAGGGGGGAAAATAATCAAAGAGGAAAACAAACCATATTCAGTAACATAAATAAACAAATATGGCTGGAAGGATAACTCATGTCTCAATAATAACCCTAAATGTTAATGGCTTAAACTCACCAATAAAGAGACACAGGCTAGTAGAATGGATCACAAAACATGACCCAACAATATGCTGCCTACAGGAGACGCATTTGATAGGAAAAGACATACATAGACTGAAGGTGAAAGGTTGGGAAAAATCATATCACTCATATGGACTTCGGAAACAAGCAGGAGTGTCCATACTCACTCATATCAAATAAAATAGATTTCAAGCCAAAGTTAATCAAAAGGGATAAAGAGGGACACTACATACTGCTCAAGGGAACCATACACCAACAAGACATAACAATCATAAATATATATGCCCCAAACAATGGTGCAGCTATGTTCATCAAACCAACTCTTCTCAAGTTCAAGAGTCTAATAGACCACCATACAATAATCATGGGAGACTTCAACACACCTCTCTCACCACTGGACAGATCTTCCAAACAAAAGTTGAATAAGGAAACTATAGAACTCAATAACACAATTAACAACCTAGACTTAATTGACATATATAGAATATAACGCCCAACATCAAGCAGTTACACTTTTTTCTCAGCAGCACATGGATCCTTCTCAAAAATAGATCATATATTATGTCACAGGGCAACTCTTAGACAATATAAAGGAGTAGAGATAATACCATGCATCTTATCTGACCATAATGGAATGAAACTGAAAATCAACGATAAAAGAAGGAAGGAAAAATCATGCATCACTTGGAGAATGAACAATAGGTTACTGAATGATCAATGGGTTATAGAAGACATTAAGGAGGAAATTAAAAAATTCTTAGAGATAAATGAAAACACAGACACAACATATCGGAATTTATGGGACACTTTGAAAGCAGTTCTAAGAGGAAAATTCATTGCATAGAGTTAATTCCTTAAAAAAAGAAAAAAACAACAAATAAATGATCTCATACTTCATCTCAAAATCCTAGAAAAAGAAGAGCAAAATAACAGCAAAAGAAGTAGAAGGCAAGAAATAATTAAAATCAGAGCTGAAATTAATGAAATCGAAACAAAAGAAACAATTGAAAAAATTGATAAAACTAAAAGTTGGTTCTTTGAAAAAATAAATAAGATTGACAGACCCTTAGCCATGCTAACGAAGAGAAGAAGAGAGAGAACTCAAATTACTAGCATACAGGATGAAAAAGGCAATATCACAACAGACACTTCAGAAATACAGAAGATAATCAGAAATTATTTTGAATCCTTATACTCCAATAAAATAGAAGATAGTGAAGGCATCGATAAATTTCTTAAGTCATATGACCTGCCCAGATTGAGACAGGAGGATATAGACAACCTAAACAGACCAATATCAATTGAGGAAATAGAAGAAACCATCAAAAGATTACCAACTAAGAAAAGCCCAGGACCGGATGGGTATACAGCAGAGTTTTACAAAACCTTTAAAGAGGAACTAATACCAATACTTTTCAAGCTATTTCAGGAAATAGAAAAAGAGGGAGAACTTCCAAATTCATTCTACGAGGCCAACATCACCCTGATTCCTAAACCAGACAAAGACACTTCAAAGAAAGAAAACTACAGACCTATATCTCTAATGAACCTAGACGCAAAAATCCTCAATAAAATTCTGGCGAATCGGATACAAAATCATATCAAAAAAATTGTACACCATGATCAAGTAGGATTCATCCCTGGGATACAAGGCTGGTTCAATATACGGAAATCAATAAATGTTATCCACCACATCAATAGACTTAAAAATAAGAACCATATGATCATCTCGATAGATGCGGAAAAAGCATTCGACAAAGTACAGCATCCCTTTTTGTTCAAAACTCTCGAAAAAATAGGGATAACAGGAACATACCTCAACATTGTAAAAGCAATCTACACTAAGCCCCAGGCTAGCATCATTCTGAATGGAGAAAAGTTGAAGGCATTCCCTCTAAAATCTGGAACAAGACAGGGATGCCCTCTCTCACCACTTCTGTTCAACATAGTTCTCGAAACACTGGCCAGAGCAATTAGACAGACAAAAGAAATTAAAGGCAAAAAAAAAGGAAAAGAAGAACTTAAATTATCACTAATTGCAGATGACATGATTCTATACCTAGCAGACCCAAAAGGGTCTACAAAGAAACTATTAAAGCTAATAAATGAATTCAGCAAAGTGGCAGGATATAAAATCAACACGCATAAATCAAAGGCATTCCTGTATATCAGCAAAAAACCCTCTGAAATGGAAATGAGGACAACCACTCCATTCACAATATCCTCAAAAATAATAAAATACTTGGGAATCAACCTAACAAAAGAGGTAAAAGACTTATACAATGGAAACTACAAAAAAAAAAGAAAGAAAGAAAACTACAGAACCCTAAAGAGAGAAATTGAAGAAGATCTTAGAAGATGGAAAAATATACCCTGTTCATGGATAGGCAGAACTAACATCATCAAAATGGCGATATTACCAAAAGTTCTCTATAGGTTTAATGCAATGCCAATCAAAATCCCAATGGCATTTCTTGTAGAAATAGAGAAAGCAATCATGAATTTCATATGGAAAAATAAAAGACCCAGAATAGCAAAAACAGTGCTAAGCAGGAAGTGTGAATCAGGTGGTATAGTGATACCAGACTTCAAACTATACTACAGAGCAATAGTAACAAAAACAGCATGGTATTGGTACCAAAACAGGCGGGTGGACCAATGGTACAGAATAGAGGACACAGAAACCAACCCACAAAACTACAACTTTCTTATATTTGATAAAGGGGCTAAAAGCATGCAATGGAGGAAGGATAGCATCTTCAACAAATGGTGCTGGGAAAACTGGAAATCCATATGCAACAAAATGAAACTGAATCCCTTTCTCTCGCCATGCACAAAAGTTAACTCAAAATGGATCAAGGAGCTTGATATCAACCCAGAGACACAGTGTCTGATAGAAGAAAAAGTTGGCTACGACCTACCTACTGTGGGGTCGGGCTCCAAATTCCTCAATAGGACACCCATAGCAGAATAATTAATAACAAGAATCAACAAATGGGACTTGCTCAAACTAAAAAGTTTTTTCTCAGCAAAAGAAACAATAAGAGAGGTAAATAGGGAGCCTACATCATGGGAACAAATCTTTACTCCTCACACTTCAGATAGAGCCCTAATATCCAGAGTATACAAAGAACTCAAAAAAATTAGACAATAAGATAACAAATAACCCAATCAACAAATGGGCCAAGTACCTAAACAGACACTTCTCAGAGGAGGACATACAATCAATCAACAAGTACATGAAAAAATGCTCACCATCTCTAGCAGTCAGAGAAATGCAAATCAAAACCACCCTAAGATATCATCTCACTCCAGTAAGACTGGCAGCCACTATGAAGTCAAACAACAACAAGTGCTGGCGAGGATGTGGGGAAAAGGGTACACTTGTACATCGTTGGTGGGACTGCAAATTGGTGCAACCAATTTGGAAAGCAGTATGGAGATTTCTTGGAAAGCTGGGAATGGAACCACCATTTGATCCAGCTATTCCCCTTCTGGGTCTATTCCCTAAAGACCTAAAAACAGCATGCTACAGGGACACTGCTACATCGATGTTCATAGCAGTACAATTCACAATAGCAAGACTGTGGAAGCAACCTAGATGCCCTCCAATAGACGAATGGATAAAAAAAATGTGGCATTTATACACTATGGAGTATTACTCTGCATTAAAAAATGACAAAATTATAGAATTTGGAGGGAAATGGATGGCATTAGAGCAGATTATGCTAAGTGAAGCTAGCCAATCCCTAAAAAACAAATGCCAAATGTCTTCTTTGATATAAGGAGAATAACTAAGAACAGAGTAGGGAAGAAGAGCATGAGAAGATGACTAACATTAAACAGGGATGAGAGGTGGGAGGGACAGGGAGAGAGAAGGGAAATTGCTTGGAAATGGAAGGAGACCCTTAGGGTTATACAAAATTACATACAAGAGGAAGTGAGGGGAAAGGGAAAAATAATACAAGGGGGAGAAATGAATTATAGTAGAGGGGGTAGAGAGAGAAGAGGGGAGGGGAGGGGAGGGGAGGGGGGATAGTAGAGGATAGGAAAGGCAGCAGAATACAACAGACATGAGTATGTCAATATGTAAATCAGTGGAAGTGTAACTGATGTGACTCTGCAATCTGTATACGGGGTAAAAATGGGAGTTCATAACCCACTTGAATCAAAGTGTGAAATATGATATATCAAGGACTATGTAATGTTTTGAACAACCAATAAAAAAAATAAATAAAAACCAAATGGAACAAAAAATTATGACCAGTGATGGAAATAAAAGAAATAAAAGTCTAAATTTTGAAGAAGTAAAACTATGTAAATTATGACAATAGAGAAAAATGAAGCGAAGTATGCTTTTTTATTTTTATGTTTATAAACACGCAAACATTTCTGCACACACATTCTCAGGCAAATTGGAGAGTAGGAAGGAGAGAGAGAGGCCTTGTAACAATCTTTAAAAATAGTTATTGTGTGGGTTAAAATTAAAATACGCCATTAAAAATAAATAGAATATTCAATGTTTCTTCCATAGATACTTTTTAAAATTTAATTTACAAGAAAATTCTTGTAAATAATGTCACCACTGGTGAAGAAATAATTTGTTATTATCATACTTGTTTCAGTTGTTTTAATTATATACTAGTCAAGTAATACCTAATTTAATAATTTTAATAGCATTTCATTTTTGCAAAGTTATTGCTATCCAAATCTTTCTCATTTTTCCTTTTCCCTATTATATTCCTTTCCTTCCTTTCTTTTACTTTTCCTGCCTCCCTCCCACTTTGATAATAGGCAAAGAAAGAAGTTTAGAGTTATAGGCACCTAATATTTAACAGTAGGAATCGGTGATGTTTAAATTTTCCTTTTGGCAGTTTACTTCATTCTTGAATTTTTTCTGATATACACTTTCCATTTTATAAAAATAGAATTTTCCCCCTTAAAATCTACATTTGAAACTACAACAACAAAAGAAACAGAAAGTGCAGATGCAAATGTTAGCAGTTGCTAATTCTAGATGATGGGAATGTAAGTGCTGATATTTGTTTTGTAAAAGGCTTTTCCATTTAATTAGAGAAGATCTGGTATAAAGCAGCTTATGCAATCTAAGTTTACAAGGAGCTCTTCACCCAAATAAATTAGTCAGCATCTTTAGAACCAACCAGGTGGAGGTAGATTAAGATTCAAACTCTACTTTTAGTGCTTCCTGTTATGTGTGACCTTGAACAAATTCCTTAAACTCATACAAGTTCATTTTCTTGATGTATACAACACACAGATTATCATATAAACCTGAGGGTTCTCTTGTGAGAACAAATAACATATAAAATGAATCATCTAGTCCATGGCATGTGATTGTGTATCCCTCAGTAAATGATGTTTCCCTTCACCTATCTTTCATTTGACTTTTGTAGTAAGTCTACCCAAACTATGTAATTGTGGGTGTTTAAATTTTGCACGTACACAATCATTATGTAGCAATTAAAAAATGCACACACACTGTAGTAACTGACTCATCAAGCTTAAAACCTTAAAATATTTGACGATCTTATTTTTCTCCAAAATCACTGTTTATAGCAGGAAAATGGTTGTGTAATTTTATTACACGATTAGGCATACAGGTAAGCGTAGAACAAAATCAAACCTTTGTCACTTTCAGAATTAAGAATCAGCCCAATCTCATTTTCTCACTCATTCATTTTTCACAGGCAAATACTTTAAAAAGAATTAACAAGCTCAACCTAAAACTAGACATGCAAAAATAATCCAGACTCTTTCCATAGAACATGAGGGAAGACTATATGTATGATCTATCCCACCTGTTCAATTTTTATATACTCAGACAGTGGGATCACAAAAATTTTGTGAGAGAAAAGATTTGTCATGGACAGGGTTTAAGATTGGCCAATAAATAAATAAAAGAAAAAAATCACACCAACAACAGAGAAATACCACGACCACAGCAGCATACTCAGGTACCATGGAATTTCAGATAAACAAGAGATAAAACTTTTACTATGTCCCAAATATTGTATATATTTGATTTTGCCACACTACTCTTAAAAGATATGACTAATATTTGAACAGGTATGTTTGAAATGATTAGGAATTTCTACTTGCTTTTTGAAACAGAGAAAGGAGATAGAAGCTACACTAAACTAGAATGACCAATGTCAGAGACTTTATGAGCATCATGTTCCCGGATTCTCTGGCACTTGAAAACTTGAAAAAGTTGTGTAAGAAAAGGTGGGAAAATATGAGCATGAAAAGTTTGGGGACCTAGAACTCAGTCATTTGAGGGAGTTTGGAACTCATTTGATAAGAAATGTGGTGTTGAGCTACATTAGATTCTGAGAGGCCCAAGGATATGGTTAGTGCTGCTCTTCAGAAAATAATTGGCTTTCAGCAGTTCCCACAGCTCTGATAGCAGTGTTCAAGGATTACAAAATATCCGTGAAAGCCAAAGTGAACTTGATATTTTACCATTTGTTCAGCATTGAAAAGTTATTTCTTGACTTTATGTATTGCAAAATCTTTGGGATCATCTATGATACTTCTCTATTTTTTACGTCCAATAACATTGGTTAGAGAATTAAACAAAAAGTCTTTATGTTTAACTTAATGAAATAAATAGCTTGAAAGAAGTACGTAAAGTTTTTAGTTCTAAGAACTCAAAGAGGACATGAAACTTATTTGGGCAAGGTGCAATTTTAATCTATCAGAATAGAGAACAGGGGAGTTAAGAATGTAAAATCTTATAACACAGACCAGAATTCAAATTCTTACCCATTTATCAGTTGTATAACTTTGGCAAATTTATTTAGAAATCATAAATTTTTGTTTCCTGATGGGATTGAAACTTTACCACCCATCAAGAGTTATTTTGAAAAATTAATGACATAGAATATGTAAAGTGGTTAGGAACCTTGCTTGCACATTGCAAAAACACTTTTTTAGCTTTGGTACTGTGGACAGACTTTTGATTTTTAGTTCTCGGCAGACACAACATCTTTGTTGGTATGTGGTGCTGAGGATCGAACCCGGGCCGCACGCATGCCAGGCGAGCAGCGCTACCGCTTGAGCCACATCCCCAGCCCCGGGACTTTTGATTTTTAAACCAAATGATTTACATTCACATTATAGTTCTTCAAGCAGGCTGGTTGTTACAAATTTATTTCAACTTTGAGTTTCTGCTCTCATTTCTTGACAGATTATTGCCAGATATGACTAGCTTCTTCTGAAGATTAAGTTAACAACTCCATTCTTGTGCACTAAACAAAATTACACAGATACAGTGCTTGCTAGGATTTTGTAGACCTAACAGGTACTTCAAAATAATATATTTACTTGATTCATTATTTCAACAAATTTTATTTAGTGCCCACTAAGATAAAGTGAAAAAAAGCATATATACTCTACTTGATGGGTCAACAGGGATTCAAACTTTCATTAGTGTTAATTACTTGATTTACATTATTTACAAACAGAGGTAATTACTATAAAAGGAAGAAGTCTGATTTAGAAAGAAGACTTCCCTGAGGAATTTGTATCCACTTTCTCTCTTTGAACCAGTTTTCTCATATGGAAATCAAGAGACTGTAATATAAAAGACGTTTAAAATGTCACTTGCAGATTTGGGTATAGAACTCAAGTTTCTTGATTCCTGGACTTCAGCTCTTTCATGATAGAGCTCAGTAGTTCTCTGGCTTCTCTTCCTATCTGAAAAAAGAGGAAGGCCGGGGAAAGAAAATGATCTCTATGGCAACCTAGAGTCTATGAATCTTCGAACTTATCACTGTTACAAAGCGAAGTTTGTAAGGAAACCCCATGAGAGGAATTTACTTATTTTATCCCAAAGCATCTTTGGTCTGCACACACATATGCCACCATATGGGATACATTTAGAACTTCATTAGAAGAAGAATAATTAGTCTCCCATCGTACAGGAAAAAGAAGAGACCCAGAGGATAAATACTTTAGGAACTGAAATAAAAGACTTTTAAAATAAATCTGCCAAAGACAAACTGAAGAGAAATAAATTGGAGCTCATTTGAAGAAAATCAAATGAAATGAACAATTAATTCACCTGTAAAAAAGCTGTATACAGGCTCTTATGTTTTGGGGAAAGAGATTGCATTTAATCTCATATGGGTAGGAGCGGAGGATAAGATAACACATATTAGCAACAGCACCCAAGGACTATTTCTTGTTTATTGCAACAAGGGAAATAACCGCAGTGTTAAAGAACTAAGGGCCCTGGAAATAATGATCCATTGAAAAAGATTCTCAACTCTGCAGATTTTAACTTTGTCACTAAGTACCAGATAGATGTGCATAAAGTTTTTCAAGGACCAGCACAATGGACTATATTTCTAGAGAAGAGCAGAATTAAGAGAAAAGTGAGAATAAATTCCTATTTAGGAATGCAGAGGAAAAGGCATAGGAAGAAGAAAAGTGAGAGATGTCAAACGGATTCACTAATTCAGAAAATTCTATGCATTCTAACTATATAAATAGATCCAGACCCTCCCTGAAAACTTTTCCGTGTTCATTTCACAAAACCCCTTGTATAAGTCCCCACTGTCTCTGGTCTGACCCATCAGTCATAGATTCTAGTTTATTTTATTCTTTTCCTTTGTCTCAACCAAAACAGAACATTTTCCACACAAAAACCTGTGAACATATAAATAAATAAGGCTGTTTCATCACATCTCATCAGTGGTTTCTGATCATAGTTAGATGATCTTTTCCATGTTATAAAACTGTCAATATCTGAAGTTCAATCACCTGGTTTTTCTTCCTCTCTCATATTCACTCTCTGGCCCCCCTGGTCCACTTTTCCTTAGTTTCTAAATTTGCTTTTACTATAGGAGTTCTTCACTTGCACTTTTCTTTCCCCAGAATATGCCTTTGTTCAGACCCCTAGTTAAGTATCATCTGCTATGTCAGTCCTATCAAAATACCCACCCATTCTCCTTTCATTTTTCTCTTCCAGTAATCTGATTTGCTTTTTTCCATTGCATCTTGTCACTACCTGAAATTATTTCTGTATTTTTTTCTCTGCCTACTTAGAACATAAACTCCATAGAGACTAGGGTTTAGTTTTCCTGGCTTATAGCATATTCCTAATATCTGAAACATTGCATAAGGCAGATTAGGAATTGGATAAGTATTTTGAATGACTACTAAACTATTTCTATTATCAATTTGACGAATATTATAGAAAACTTGGTATGTGCTATACACTATAGTAGGTTTCAGGATGCACTGAATGAGATAAGAGATGGACCCTAATGAGCTTTTTCATTTAATTTGTGTGAAAGACTGTAATCAAACTTGATCTAATTACAACTGTGATGAGAACAGGAAAGGAAAATGCTAAGATCGAGGCTGGAAGTCCAAGACATCTCAAGGAAGCAGTGTTTGAGAAAAATGTTAAAGGAGAAATGAAAATCGCCTGGTAAAGTTAATGAGAAGTGTTACAGAGCATCCTAGGCAGGAAATCCATATATGAAAACAAGGAAGATTAGGGAAATCATGAGGTTTTAAAAGAAGGCTCCAGTGGATAGAATGGTGTACAAGAGAGGAATATGGTGCCTAATGAATGTTCAAGTTGTCTATTGCTATGTAACAAATCACCACGAAGCTAGATGAGAACAATTTGTCCTTGTAGCAAATTATTGTTGTATTGTTAAATATAAAGATAACATTAATTTTTCTGATGCCCCTGAAATTGGGGCTGGGTTCCTCAGGGACAGATTGTCATTGTTCCATGTGGCTTAAATAGAGATGTTACTCAACAGCTGGAGCTAGATGCGTCACATACATATCCAGCAGACATCCCTGTCTGTGGGATGAGTACTTGGCTAGAATTGACAAGTGGAACACATTCACATGGCTTCTCTACATGACTGATAAGCTTCTCCCCAGAATGATGGCTAGGTTTCCAGATTCAGCACTCAAGAGAATAAATGGATGCGCTTGACATTTTTGTGACCTAGCACTGTTTTAACATTTTTGTATTGATCTGGTTGATCACAAAGGTGGCCCTGTTTCAAGGTAAAGGTACATACATTGCATGACACAGGAACATCCTGTGGGATAAGATATACTGTGGGAATCGTCTCTAGAAAAATATGATTGGCCATAATTAGGTAGCATACAGAAGTAAACTAGACGAGACAGGACCAGTAAGTCTATTTAAATTTTACCTTTTTCTGTAGAAGAGTTGGATATCACATACATATTTTTTTTAAAGAGAGAGTGAGAGAGGAGAGAGAGAGAGAGAGAGAGAGAGAGAGAGAATTTTTAATATTTATTTTTTTAGTTCTCGGCGGACACAACATCTTTGTTGGTATGTGGTGCTGAGGATCGAACCCGGGCCGCACGCATGCCAGGCGAGCGCGCTACCGCTTGAGCCACATCCCCAGCCCACATACATATTTTAAATCACTACTTTGGGTGCTGGGCAGAAATGGAAAAAAGAGTAGATGATTTCATGAGCTATTTATTTGGATAATAAAATCATTCATGCTAGGTTACACAGTAGTTATGTGAATGGAGGAGAACCAGAATGAAACTAAATTACTTGTCTAGCTCCTAGAGACAAAAATCTAGGCATGATTAGCTTATGTATTACAGAATCCTTGGGTTTCTCAAGAATTTTAGTGCAAAAGGTCAATAACCTCCACACATTACTTTATTTGCTCATTTGTTTGTTTATTTATTTATTTATTTTAAGGATGTCAAGTTTAGTTGTGTATGTGGTGCATGCCCATAATTCCTGTGACTCAGGAGGCTGATGCAGGAAGACAACTTCAACAACTTAGCAAGACTTAGTCTCAAAATAAAAAAACAGAAAGGACTAAGGTATGGCTCAGTGGTTAAGCACCTCTGGGTTCAATTCCTGTTACCAAGCATCTCTGGTTCAATTCCTGTTAACCAAACAAAAGAGGAGGAGGAAGAAAAAAAAAGAATGTCAAGTTTGGGAAATTTATGTACTAGGAACTAGAAATTGTACTTTGATATTAGATGACCTAAATCTTTTACAGCCATGGGGCTGGATATATTCTTCTGTGCTCCTTGGAGCAGTGAGGCTCTTACCAAAGCACCTGTATTAGCCATGATTGCCATATGAAAAAGCACCTGTTCTAGAAGCTGCAGCCAGGAAAGTATCTCAGATGTGATTATACTGGAGCTAAATTTTGAAGGATGAGAACAGATTAGATGAAGAACTCAGAGGCACAGGTGCAAGTGAATGTTTAAGCAGTGCTTAAAAATGCACAGAAACATTTGCAACACATTAGGAAATGGTGTTCCAAGTCTTTACCATGGAGAAATCCACACAAATCCTGATCACAAAGACCTTATGCACTCACAAAAAAGTTTGCAATTTCTGGGATTACTCTAACTTTAACTCAGTCATATGCTTTTGAATTTGTTCAGCCATGAAGTAACTAAGAGTTGAACTTAATCAAAGACACATTGGGAGGATGTGAAATGGCTAAAGATCGAGGAATTGAGAAGTCTTGTCCTACACAGTACATGGAGACTGATCATCCAAATAGTGTGGAGAAATAGTTTATGCTATTTTCTTTAAATACTGATTTTTTTTTTACTTCATCTTGTGAAATACTGACTCAATAAATGAATTACATATGGAGGTAGACCTCTGCTTTTAATTATCTTTTGGTTAGTAAAATATCAAATACATTAACAATAGTAAATTATTTAATAATATTTAATGCACTGTTTAAAAAAATCCAAACTAATGCAAAAATCCATGATGAATAGACTACTGGGATTTTAAGTGATGATAGGATCTGTCATGATTCTTCCCTTCCCATCACAGGAACAGGCTCAGCCCTCCCATTTAGACAGACTGACTTTGGGGTACTACATGTTATTCCATTGGAAAGATCCAGTGTATCTCGTTGAGGCCATGGAACTGGAAGAAGACAGTAGGCTAGAGCATCTAGAGTGAATGACAGAGACTCATACAAAGCCAAGAAGACTACTTGGAATTAAACTAGTTTCCCAGGTAGAGAGAACTATGAATTCAAGAACATCACAAGAACATCACAACAATGTGGGACCAGGATTGGTTTCAAGATTGGTTGTAAAGAATGGACAGCAAGGTATTGAAAGCAGATCTACTTTCATAGATCCTCTGATTGATTTTATAAGCCACCACTCTACAGACAAGCTCAGAAAACAAAGTATCTGTTTATTAGAATTAATAAGAACAATAATAGAGGTAACTATTAACTAGAAATAATGATGTATGTTATGTTCAAAGAGTATATTTGGGTTGTTGATTTTAAAATTACTAATGAAAATTATTCTTGGATATCTACATGGGGATTGGAATCAAATACATGTGATTTATAATTCATATTTGCCACTTAATAGGCTTGTTAGCTTCAGTAATTAACAACTCTCATGCTCTGTTTCTTCATCTGTCTACTGAGAAATCTCAGGATTACAGAATGATGTAATGGAAGTACCCACCTCAGGGCTCAATACTCTGAATATCATTCAGTCTTTCTCTTTCTCCATCAAATATAATGGGAACGAAAGCCTGGACAATTTACTTTCTTCCCGGAGTACGTGCACTTGGAAGACCAACCTTCATTCGGTTACTCTAGTATAAGGCCGGGGATTTTATCTTATAATCTTCTGCCTTAAGGAGTGTTCTGTTTGGATCATAGATATTGCTATTCTATCACCCACATGTGCATCAGATGCATCCCAATAAAATGTCATTCAGCAGAAAATTTCATTTAAATCAGAATCTTCAAAGAACCTTTTACCAAAAAAGAAAAAAAAGAAAGAAAAGAAAAAGATAGGTGAGTACAGAAATTGCATTTATGTGAAAATATAATTAAATATATTTACTGCTCCCATCTTGAAGACTATTGATTCACTAGTGAGAAATATAAAATATCTTCTCCCCCTCAAAAAAAAAAAAAAAAAAAGACTAGGAAAGAAAGTTCCTTCTTGCCGAAATATTGGAGAGTTAAACAGCCCTTAAAATATGTCTGGTAGTTTCCATATCACAACCTTAAAAATCATTCAGAGTATGACATTAAAGAATTCCTGGGTTCTACAAGGAATAAGAGGAAGTAGTTGGAATTATCAGATCTTAGTTCCTGGTGTTTTCATCAATCTTTTTCCCTTTGGTAATTGTGAATTATTTTTTTAAACTATCAGATCCTGTGAGCAATGGGGACTACAAGGGCAGATTTAAGTTCTGGTTACAGCACGACACATTATGTTGAAAAATTTTTAAACAATACAACAATTATTGGCCTCTAGTAACATATAAAAGAGAATACAGGCTACCGAAGTAAAGAATAAATCTGTAATTTTGTGTGTGGAGGGGGGGTGAGGGTGTGTGTTGCTGGGGAGTTAGCCCATGTATTGAATCTAGAAATTTGAAGAATTATCATTTACGTAACTAACTTTTTTTGGTGCTGAGAATACGCAGATTATATATGTAGCTAGTCATGTATATTACTATATTATAGTAAGACATCTACTTATATTTAAGTCATTTTATAGTTACATCTATCTGTATATACATATGCACATATAATTACTCTACATTGTACTTTTTGGAAATATAAAGAATAATTACAACAGAAAAATGTTTTGTTTTTTGAAAAAGAATAATCATGAACCAAGAAACTTACAATCTTATTATAAATATAAATTTAAAAATTTAGGAAATAAAAAAAAATTAAAAAACAATAAATCTAAATTAAGGCTATAAAAATTATTAGGTGCTATTCATCTCCTTGAGTAGAGGGTACCAAATTACAAGCCACAGACCAAATATAGTCTATATGTAGATGTTGCTACATCTGAGACTAGGAGTCATGTGTTAGGTGATGGGTCGGAGGAGGGGGGATCCTGAAACCTGCCACAGAATAGCCATTCAAACACCAGGCAGTCGATCCAGGTGTTCTCACCAGTGAGATGAATTGTTTAAAAGAATACAAGAGACATGAGAGTTGTAGTCAAGAAAGATATAGATTCTAATGTTAGCTTACACACTTTTGCTGGTAGAAATTATTTAATCTCTCCATCCCTTATATTCCTAATCTGCACAATAATAATAAAACCCAGAAGTTGATTCAATTAAGTTGATGCACATAAACAATGACTGCCGAATGATAAGTACTATGTAGTATTTATTTGTTGTCATTGGTGGTGTTATGTTAGTGACAGACAGAATTGAGAAAACTTTATGTTTTGAGAAAGGAGGAGAGAGAGAGGACTAGTAGAAATCCACCATAATATTTAAGAGATAATAGATAAAATGATAAAAATGTGAAAAGAAAGAGGATCTTGATTTCAAAAAGTATCTTGGAGACAGAATTGACTAGAGTTTGTAATAGAGTGAATGTATTGTCTAAGTGAGGCACTATTCAAAGATAATTTGTAAGAAGCAAAGATATTTACAGGATATTACTATCAGATGTGGGATCAACTTCAGTAATATATTAGAAAAAGGAAAACAAAAAAATTCAATCATAACTTTAAACAAAGTTGTTTAAAGAATAAGGCTGAACACATAAAAAAGAATGACTTTATGACATTTTCTGGTAAATGGATGGAACTGGAGACTATCATGCTAAATGAAAGAAGCCAATCCCCAAAAACCTAAAGGTCAAACTTCACATTGCATACAACCATAAGAATGGGATCCTAATTAGAAAAACTTATACTCCAAATATGTATAATAGTCAAAATACACTCTAC
Organism: Spermophilus citellus; assembly: GCF_964194105.1. Classification (NCBI taxonomy): domain Eukaryota; kingdom Metazoa; phylum Chordata; class Mammalia; order Rodentia; family Sciuridae; genus Spermophilus; species Spermophilus citellus. Next base: position 45,884,114 of record NC_138200.1, on the reverse strand, counting down.
TGTCATGTGTATCTAAAAAGAACAAATTATACCAAAAGAATAAGACTAAACAAGGTGATTTAGTTATAAAAAAAATTTCAACTAATGGAAAGAAAACTAATTAAATTGGGGATTTTCTGTGACTCAATGAAACATACACATATTGCTTTAACAAAATATCCCTCCAATACAGTTAACACAGTAATGGTTTAGTCCAAGGATTGGCAAACATTTTTCTGTAAATGTCCAGGGAATAAATCATTTCAGCTCACAGTCTTTATGGTCTCTGTCACAACTTTTGAACTCTGCCATTATAATACGAAAGTGCCAGAGAGAATATGTAAACAACTGGTAATGACTGTGTTCCAATAGCATCTTATTTATAAAAAAATAAACAGGTGGAGAGATGGATTAGGTCCATGGGCCAGAGTTCCCAATTCCTAGTCTAATCAGTCACTAAATCAGACAGTCTACACAGTTGTCTATTTTCTTCCCCGTAATTGTGGTCATATGTATTCATATTATGTGTCTAAGGAAAACTGGTAATTATATTACAAGCAAACTAACATCTGTAATATATAAAAATAGGATTGATGCAAATGGTACCTTCAAATTTATCAAAACGTGTCGGAATTTTGATAGCTATTAATATGTAAATATTTCTGAATCTCAAGCTATTAATATATAAAAATGGGGATAAGAATCATGACTGTTAACATTTGTAAGCATTAGAGCTCATCTAGATAAAACACTTAACAAAGTGCCATACTAGATTAAGACTGTTTTAATTGATAATATTTTTATTCTAATAATAGTAACAGGGAATTTAAATGCTTTGAACAGATATGACCATGAATGTGTACATGCAAGTATATGTATTTCCTTCTCCAGATAGACATATAGAAAAATGGATGAATATGGATATAAATACGAAGATTATAGCTGAAGAAGTTAGGATAAAAAATGGGGACATAGTATCTTAATAAGAGGCAACATATAAAATATTTTAAGGTCTTAATAGATCTACAGATTACAAGACATGAACTGATCCATTCCTTTTCCTTCTGATCTCTGTTTAATCACTCTCTTCAGCCCACACAAATCTTCCTTGAGTGGGGAGTAGCCAACTGGAAGGGCTAAATACTATTGCAGCTGAGCAGGTTAGGAAGTACAAATATATAAAAAGAAAAGTTCAGAAATAAAGAGCTAAAATCTGATTGCACAGAAAATGTTCAAAAGTTTTGAATCTCTTGCATCAAGAAATATGAGTATCTTTTTTAAAAAATAAAAAGACCTGTTCATTGGCACCATGGTCAAAAAGATAAAGCTTTTATGTGAGAATCTCTTTGCTGATATAGACAGGAAAAGGTGCTTCTTATAGCTGTAGTTAGAACTGCTAGAGAGCTTTATGATGCCTTTAAACATGCAGAAGAAGCTGTTATTTCACAATTGTATATCAAGGATGATGGCTACTTAGAATAGGGTGACTCACCTTTAGAATATACCAGATAATTACCTGGCTCTCCCTACTAGAGTAAGGTATTAATTATAGAAGCTAATTAGTGACCTGTTTTGAAGAAGTTCTGATCATATAGGTTTTCATTTATGAATGCTTGTGTTCTCTATATGCACAGTGGAGAAAACCTTCCAGCAACTGCGATTATTACCATTATTTCAATTCTATTGCTTTTCCCATTCAAAGGGAGACCAAGAAAAGTCAACAATGTAGTTAATTTGCTTTAGCAAACTGGAAAACGCAAGATAATATTATTTCTTTATGAGTTAGGAACTACCGAAGAATATAACTACAGGTTCTAAAAGTTTAGTGTGGCTTCTAAATAGCCACTCTGGTTTGCATATCTCAACCTTCCTATTTCCTGTGAAAATGCATAAGGTATTAAACTGATAATGCAATTAAAAGTTAAGACAGACAGTGTAAAATTCTCTCAAACCATTACCATTGTAATATTTGTCTAACATCTCTGTAGCCCAACTTGGAATTTGAGGTGATGGCCAACACTGTTTTCCCTGCTTGCCCCTGGAGAAAACCGCCTCAGTTTGAAAAGAAAAGAAAAAAAAATTCTCTCTCTCATCTCTTTATCCAAAACCAGAGAACTAGAGTTTATTCTGATCATAAATTTTTACTGTCCCTTTTTAACATGTTACTACCTTTGATGTGACTGTAGTATATTTCTTTTTCTCCTTGGACTGACCTAATCACTAATCTCTTTTTTTGACCCATAACAAACTGTGATATAGGGAAGACTGCCTGGTACCTTATAATATTGGGAAGTAGAGAATTAGCAAATAAAATGCATACATGGATAGTCATAGCAAGAAGAAAGAATGGGGATTTTTAGCTTTTGATATACTATTGGTTGAATATTTTAGAGGATCAAGAAATAAGTTAGAGATAATGTTATACGTTGATGAATAAAACTACCCTAGTTAGTTGTCTTTTAAACTGGAGGGAGAAAAGACAAAAAAAAGCTTTGTTGGTAATCTAGGAAATCAGACAACAGATTCAAACACTGAGGGAAGAGTCTCGTAAAAATCCAGACCTGAGCCAAATCCAGAAGAGCAAGAAGAAGCCCTCTCAGGACTGGCAACTGGAGTGTGAAACATTAGTCTTTCAGCTCTTATTTGCTATTTTTGAAATACAGTCTTTGAGAATATTAACGGCTTCTCACTTCTGAGTTTCTTGCTTGACATGGGCATGTGAGAAACACAGCAAAGCGAGCCAGCATCCACATAGAACTTTTCTGTTCACCCAGAGTGTGAGGTGAGGACGTGAAACGGAGCAAAAGCAGCATGTGATTAGAACTGGAATCTGTTTTTCAGCCCACTTGTAGACACAATTGAGTCAATTCAGAGCATTCCTCCATCAATGCAGAGGAAGTAGATAGGGAAATAAAAATGAGCCATCTGAGTTTGAGAGAAAGAATAACAACATATCATTCACAAAGATACAGATGACCCCATGATTCAACAAAAATTACAATTAAAGCTCAAAGAAAATCTAGGGAAATTTTGGGCATTTTCCAAAGAATTCAAAATGTTTCTGTCTCATGAAACAGTTTTTCTCTCTTCAGCATTTTTGTCTTCAGAATAACAATGTGCCATTATGAGGGAAAAGACAGCTGTTGGGTACTGGGGAAAAACTGTAAGGGGACTGGAAAGGCAGTTGCAGAATTCATGCATGCAAGCAGACAGTAAATACCAGAACTGATGTGGCATCAGCTTGGATTAATAGTAGAAGAGACAAATTAGAAAGCTCTCCCAAGAAATAAACAACACTGTGAGAGAGGTCATGGAAGGGAGGCAGGACAGTGCCCTGTAGGACACAGTGCCCACTGCTCTCTGCAACAGCAGCTATGGTCCTGGATGGCTGTATAGTCACAGGATGGAAAAATCTGGATTTCTGAGTCAACATTTGAAAAGTGAAACATATGAGAAAACTACCTGCACCAAAATGTACCACGACCACAACAGTAATAAATAAATAAATATCCTTTATTATGTTATATCACTCACATTCCTTATTTCTTTCCTTTTCCCCTTTCTCCCTTTTAACCTATCTAGAACTGCAGAATTGTCTACCCTATTCAGATCAATACAGAAATAGAAAACTCACTTTTTCCCGACCAATTCACAAAGGCCTTTTTTAGCATGATTTTCGAAAAGACTATGTTTGTCAGAGAAGATCATTTCCTAAAGACGAAGGAAAAAAAAATGTGATTACACATGTCTGTATCACAACGTTTTACCTCACATAAGAGATGCATATTAATTTTGACATGAATGGAAATGGTTTCTGAAAATGCCAATCATAATAAGGATTTTCAGATGATGTATTCTCCCAATCCAAATTCGTACTGTGTAAATAAATGCAGTTATAAAAATATTAAAGTGGTTAGTAAATAATTCCAAGATATTACTTATTTCAAAATGAATGAAAATCAAAGACAAACTATATTACATGGCTGGAAAAACATCATTTCATATTAATAAAAGACACCATTTGTAATGGAGTTAAGAATCATGAATCATTAAGTAATAAAATATTCAGTTCGACTAAATTAAGTAGAAGCTCTTATACAAATGGAATGTTTCAAGAGTCTTGATGTTGGACAGATCAAGTGAAGGTAGAGAGAATTTAAGTCATTTAAAGAACTGAAATATGAAAATAAGACGCATAAAAAATAACCAAATATTAATGAACAATAAAGTATATAAGTAACACCAAGAGCTGTTCCTTTAGAAAATAAAATTGCCACCCGCTGCCTCCTTGGTGTCTTCTTCACTTGCTGCTAACCAGTCTTTCAATGTGGGAATAAACATGGATAGGGTAAGAAGAATGATCTGGAGGGTTGGAGCTCATTTTTATTTAAACCTTTTAATAGTTTCATCTTGCCAATGGACATATTCCAAATCCATAATGCGAATCATAGAGTCCTTCAGGTGACTCGGTATTCTGAGAACTCCCTGGAGCACCTGGCCAGTACATGAGGAATTACATCAGTAACAATGATGTGTATTAGGCTGAGCTCGAAGGGATCTGAAAAATAAAGTTTAGCTGTATACCATTCAGAAAGAGTAAAAGAATGCTTCATCTTAAAACGCTAGAACTAAAAGTGAATGGCAGGGGACATATAAATTCAATTTTGTGCCTTTGGTTGCATTTATGCCTTAGCTACACCTGTACATTTTATATTATTTTCTGGTTGAATGCCCTTCTCCTCAGAAAGGCTGGTCCATCAACATCTGTATCTAAACAGGAAAAAAAAAAAACTTTTAGGAGGAATTCTCAGATATAACCACAGAGCAAAAGTGAATCAGGACCTAGCCAACTATTTTCAAGGGACTTGAAATTTCATGAAAATGCCCAGAAGAAATACAGACAAGTAGCTAACTTGTTTGTGAGGCCAGCATTGTGATCTGTGTTAAAGCGAAAGAACTGAAGTGTTAGGATCTCACGAATCTCAGATTCTGTATTGTGTGTGTCTCTGAGCTCAGTGGGATAACATGAGATGAACAGAGAAAATGGCCTGGGGTTAGAGTGCTCTCACAGAAATGGGGAAGAATCACAATGTGGAGTTGAGACACTGTAGGATGGGATGTAAGTCAAAAAGAGCAGTTAGTAATCACAAGCTTTGACAGTAGAGGTCAGTGTAATGCATCCATGGATAAACAGGGATCAAAAAGAAAGAGCTGGGATCACAGGACAAGAGAAAGCCAAGAAGATATCAGTGTGGACTGCATCTTGTTGAAATACGCCTAGTTTTAGGACTGCACATTGACATTAGTTTCATTAGCTCTCCTACCTTTTAAGACAGGAAATTATGAACCTACGACCCCAAAGCATAAGGTAATTCTTAAATTTTCTTAAGAAATTAACAGATATTACTGATACCAATGGAAGAACAATTATTTAGATAACTATGTGATAATATCTATAAGATGTTTCCCAAACAAATAGAAATGTACAGTGCTAGCCACATAGCCATCTCCAACAGTCTTGAATCATCATCCACAAACGCAAAGAAACTGGCTAAGATTCTAGAGTAGATTTGAAGGGATCCTAGAGATTATGGAATGCATAATTATACAGGTTTCACAAAAATCTCCATTTTCACCCTTGTCAGAGGCACTAACATATTCCTTCTTCTGTTTCTTCCATGATCCGCCTTCCCACAATAACCACAGTAGTATTTTAAAAATAGGTATCATACTACTCTCCCTCTTCTTTTTGTGATTTGATTGAAATCAGATGCTGTCCATGACCTCCAAAGCCCTGCAAGATCTTGCTTCCCATAGATGTGGTTCCCAAACTCACCAATGCCATACTGAGCACTGCAGGCTTGAAGGCTTCTCTTGGGTTTTGTGGGCTTAAATCCCCTTGCAAGGTCAGGGCATTTGTACCCATTGTTACCTCTCCTTGGAAAGCTTCTCTGCTGGCTCTTGAGATTGCTCACACCTTTTCAAGCTTTGTATGTCAATTTAAATATCACATCCTAAGATCCTTCTCCAATTTGGTATGCAGTATTTATCACATTATTCTATTTATAGAATGCAATAAATATTTTGTAAACCATAGGAAGGACTTTGTGTATATACTCATTTATAGATCTCTCTGTTTTGGTTTAGATGTGGTAGCCACCAAAAGCTCACATATGAGACAACCCAAGAAGGTTTCACAGGAGAAATGATTGATTTGTAAAAGTCTTAACCCAAACAGTGAACTAATCCCCTGACTGGGATTGGTGGTAACTGAAGTTGGTAGCATGTGGCTGGAGGAGGTGGAAATTGAGGCATGGCTTTGAGGTATATATTTGTACCTGGCAAGTAGATCGATCTCTCTCTCTCTCGATCTCTCTCTCTCTCTCTCTCTCTCTCTCTCTCTCTCCCTCCCTCCCTCCCTCCCTCCCTCCCCCATTTGTAATCATCATGTGAGCAGCTTTCCTCTACCACACTCTTCCACCATGATGTTCAACCAACCAACTGCACCAGAAGCCCTGAGGAATGGAGCTGGATATCTGTGATCTGAAATCATGAGCTGTTAAATAAACTTTTCCTCCTTAAATTGTTCTGGTCAGATGTTTTGGTCACAGCAGTGAAAAAAAAACTGGCTAAAACACCCCTCCCATTATAAAGTAAGCCACATAAGATAAGCAACTATGTCTCACCTGTTCACCACCCATCTCAATGCTCACAGTAGTTCCTGGTATAAAGTCAGCATTCCATATTTATTGAATGTGTGAACAAATGCACAAATAAATCAATGAATGAAGAGTGGATCATTGCCTGTGAAACTAATATCATCAGATTCTTTATTTTGTCTTATCTTTTGATAATATGAAACTTATAAGCTCCACAGCTTAACAGCTAAGGGGCAATATGTAGAGAGAAGAGTAGCTGGAGAGATGTTCCCTATCCTGTAGCTCCAAATATCTCTTTCCCTTCAAATAATTTCTCATCCTATTTTCTATTTCTTGTACAATCACTGTCTTCTTTTTTATTTTTTGCAATTTTTAAAGACATGCATCAAAGTAAGTGAAATCCCCACTAATTATCTACTCTTTAATGGCTTTGACAGCACTGCTAAGATAAAATGGAACTTTCAGAAGTCTATGAATAAAGTCAATGAAAAAAAAAATATGTATGGAGAGAACATGAAATAAAGCAATATCTAATTTAGAACTTAGGTCAATAGTTTATTGGCCTTGTTCTTCATGATATCTCCAAATGATTGAGAAAAAGGAGAAGGAGAATATTAGGAAGAAAAACAAAAGAGAAAGAAGAAGAAAAGGAAGAGGAAGAAGTGGAAGAGAACAGATATCATTACATCACCAAGAATTCTTCTCTTTTGGTCATTAGGATTTTCCTCTGTAGTGTAGGTATAGGGGGCATATCTACTCCCTAGTGATTGGTACCAACAAAAGACATGTATATATATATATATGTTTATTTACATTATATGAAAATAATCATATCAATTAATTTTTTAAAGAAATGTATGCCTATAGCAAATGGCACAGACATGGAATGGTCCCAAATAAAATACTTGTGTATCTCTAATTGTTAGTAACTGCTCATAGCTTATAGTTAACAGACTATGAGAATTCTATGGAAATGTGAATAAACTAAGCAAACAAGGTCTTCATGGAATTTCAAGCCTGGAAGAAAACTATGCATTTAACAAATAATAATCACAAATTTTAACAAATGAGTTCAGCTCAGTTCTACCCATATTAGTTGGCCAAATCTTTTTTTGTTTATGATCTTTGGTTCTGGGCCTACAAAATTGAAATGACTATGACACAGAACACATGGAGACAGAGTGCGAATCAGGAAAGTGTGCATGTAGTATAAAGTCCTTGAGTGTAAAGACCAATGTACATCAAAGTTTTGTAAACAGTAAAACGGCTCAGGTCACACATTTGCTCTGATGGTAAGGAAGGTATCAGAGGAGGGAACACCTCCAAGAGAGGTTCTGAATGCAGTAGGATCCCCAGGGTGGACAACAATGGGGAAGGGATGTGGAGGTACCAAGCAGTGTACAAATACTCAGGAAATATCATTTCCATTTCAGTTGCCCATGGTTCCACTTCCTCGGTCTCTTTAAATAACTGTTGTTTCCCTCAAAGACATCCTTGTAGTAACTACTGAAGCTCTTTGGAAACTGTTCATTATGTGGTGCTGCAGTACTGCTTCTACTTGATAAAATTAGCTTTCCAAAATATTTCAATAGTAATTTTTTTCTTATTTAATAATTGCAACCAGTTTCTATATTAGGGGTTTATTCACGAGATGTCTGGTTTTCCCAAACAGATGCACAAGACATCAAAGACAAATTATGCCTGTTAGATATCTTTGTACCCTCAATATTCATTATAGACATCATATTTCAGCATTAATGTTTGAAACTGGGGGGAGGGTGTTTCTAATGAAGTTTATATATTACTATTTTGAGAGTAAATATATGAAACCCAGCTCAGATAGCTCAAGTACAAACAAATGCATTGACTCATGAAGCTTTTAGTTCAGAGTCAGAGCTGGATCAGGTATGGTTAGAACCAGGAGCTGTGACAATTTTATTAAGGGCTTGTTTCTCTCTCTAACTACCACCTCGATGCTCCCCTCTCTGTCAGCTGCTAATTAGAGAGACACAGTCTCCAGAAGGTAGGAATGATGACCACTGTCAACACCAAGCCAAGCCTCAGGGTTAACAACATTTAATCCAGAACACAACATCTATTTATCATATATCAAGCGGTCTCTCCAGGGAGCTTCTTTGGTAATATGTCCTACTGAAACCAATCACTATGCTAGAAGTTTGAATTAGTCTCTTGCACAGCCTAAGTAACATCCCAGCCCTACAGACGGAGTACTGAATTGCTAACATGGCCAGAACCACATGATTGGGAAAGGCCAGTTCTCCAAAGAAGTCACACTGCATAGACAGATCACCTTTTCCTTCTCACCTGGTCCAGCTTGCTTCCCAATAAAGAATACCTGGCATTGATGGCCAAGTGCCTGTTTAAAAATATTCAGAATCACAGAAGATGCTCAAAGTTGCCTATTTATTTTTATTTTATTGTGGTTGTCCTTTGACTAAGTTTTCTCCAAGACCACTTTGCGACAGCATTTGTTACCAGACTGATAAACTTAAGACAGGTTTTGAAACTAGTTCACAATGTCTACTTGCGTTTTAAGATATAATGGAGTCATGGCCTTTGTCAACCAGCAATTTTCACACCTTAAGTCCTTAACCCTCCTAGCTGATAATTAATTTCACAGTTGCACCACAGCTCTATCAGCTTCCAGGGAAAGAACTTGGATAAATCTAACACAAGGTGGGCGTGAGGTAAGGCAGAAGTAATCATTATTTCACAGGTGTTTGTATTTTTCCCATTTTCTTGAGCCTTGTGAATTTATTTACATGACAATTTGAAAATGATGTTTGGGCCACAATAGCTCCTAGACTGCTAAATACAGGAGGGGCCTGGGGACTTGCAGAGCTGGTAATGGGAAACCCGACTGAGCTAACATTTTGACACTGGCTTCTTCTCAGGAGAGGCAAACAGAGAAGAGGAATTAAAAGGAAGCTGTCACTAGGAAACCAGAAAAGAAAAAAAAAATAGAAAAGAAAAGAAAGAAACCTGCAGAGTACACAAAAAAAGAAGACCAAAAAAATAAAGGAGTTAATTAACAAAAAAGGTGACATCCAAACACTTGCAAACACAAGTGTGAAGAACTATATCAAGGAACAGGAAAGATTAAATAAGCAGGCAAGCTTGGAAATCACATTCTAATATCACCAAAGATAAGACAATCTCGCAAATAGCAATGAGAACTGTCAAGGTAAGATTTGTTAGAAAACACTGTGCTGCAAACCTATTGCAGTTATAAACTATGCATTGGTCTCTACAGACTTTTTCTTTAATTTATACTCCCTTTTGGTAAGACCCAAATGTTTTCCCATAACTTGTCCCCTATATTAAATTTCCACTTCACACAATTATCTTCCTTGAAGAAATAGCAATGTAGAGACTTTGAGCCCCATTTACTTTAATGTACTCCTATTGTGCAGAAGTTTCTCTTCTGAGAGACATTATTGGTTGGTGTTCCAGGGGTGTCTTGCATTGATGCCTGCAAGGTTTTCAGATGAATAATCTAGAGAAAGAAGAGAACATTTTCCTGGGCTCCAGTCACCTGGAAGAGAGTCCTCACCAGAAGTAACTTGAACTTTGTCTGATAGCTTGCCAGTGAAGGGGTAGAGACTGAGGAAAGATTTTTTTTGTTTTGTTTTTGTTTTATGCTAACAATTAAAATTTATAGCAAAGCGATACTTTGTGAGTTCTCTTGCTGAAGATATTGGAAACATATTGGAGGGAATTCATGTGTTTATCAGAGATGATCTTTGAGGCACTTCCAAAGGGAAGTTTTTGGTTTTCTTAACAGCCAAAACTCAATTACTGCGTTTTTGCTTTCCATGACTGACTATTATTTATGTAATAAAACCACAAATGAACAAGCTATAGTTACCTCTCCTCCTAAGAAATCAAGGAGCAGTTTGACCTGACAACTAAAAATAACTAATCATGCCTCTTACTCTAGGCAGAACAGGGAAGAACTACCAAAACTAGTAATTATAATAGTATGGATATATGGAGCATATTTCTTATATGTTGGCATTTTGTTAATTCCCCAATTTGTGAAATTTATTGTCAATGCCTTCTTTTGTTCTTTGCTATGATCATAATAACAAACACCCTACTATGTGGCGGGCATCTTTTTGAGTGTGTTGGCTATATTAGATACTTATTCTTTACAATTTATTATGTTGAATCCATTATTTTATTTTGGCCTGAAAGAACAGAAGCACAGAGTGACTTAATATCTTTCAATGACCCATAGCTAACAATCCCCAGTGCCAATGCCTTAGTCTGTTCAGGCTGCTGTAACAAAATACTGGGCGATTTATCAGTTTATTTCTCACAGTTCTGGAGGCTGGAAGCCTAAGAGGAAGGTGCCACCCTGGTTCCGTTCTGGTGAAGACTGTCTTCCTGCTGGCTGCCTCTGCTTGTGTGTTCCATTAATGAGGGCTCTAGTCTCATGACCCGAACACCTCCCACATGCCCTCCTTGCCTCAAGTTATCATCACACTGAAGATCAGCTTCAGTTTATTAATTATTGGGGACACAAATATTCTGCCCATTACAACCAGATTTTTATGAGAAGAGACTGCATTTTTAACCATGACATCAGTGTACATACATCTTCAGCAGACATCAGAATCATTTGGAAAGCATTTTTTTTTTTCACTTCAGAGTTCTGGGCTCAATCCCAGAGTTCCCAAGTCAGTAATCCTGGGGTGGGAGTCAAGAATTTGCATTCCTTCTAAGTTTCCAAGTGGTGCTGCTACTACTGGTCCAAGGAACAGACTTGCAGATTCACTTCATTACAAGCTCCTGCCTCCTTTACTAATTTTTCTATATCTCCTTGAAGAGTGACAGAGAACCACTAGTTACAGAATGAGAGATAAGGAGGTCTGTTATGTTTTGTTAACATTGAGTGGTCTTTAAAAACATAAGAAAATTGTCCTGGAGCATTATACCCAGAAAAAATGTGATGGACTGACAGGTGGTCATTTAAAATCTCCCTGTATTTCATGGAACTAGAGTGAGATCATAGACTGAAGCTGTCCAAAACAAATATTTTTCACAAAGCCCTCTGTTTAGGAATAAACCGAATCCATAGACAGAGATCCAAGGGTTGAAAGGAGAAAGCCAGATTCAGCCACTAATTTCAAGGGCAACAGCCACAGTCTGAAATATGTGATAAATCCACATGTTCAGACACATGTCAACTTAAATCACAACAGAAAGAATGAGAGTTAAGCAAAGGGGAGATGTAATAGCTCAGAGAATAGTCAGAAAGGATGCAATTCATTGATCTTGCCTATCACACCATGGAGTCTAGGTGAGTTGGTGACCCAGTGGAAAGATCTAGGAGCTAGGTTCATAGTGTTTAATACAGCATCAAAATTCATGAGTCAGTGCATGGGTACTGTATACACTGGAGGGGAAAAAAACAAAAACGAAGCTCTAAGAAAATGTTATTTTAACTCAACTCAACCGGGAAACAATTAAAAATAGTAAATTTCCAACCCAGCTTCTGAAACACATCACAAAGCCAAGCTGAATATCCTCATTCCTATATTTATACAATTTAGCACATCCACCCTATCACTTGTAGATTTTCCTAGATTGCAAAATTCTCAAAGTACTGCAAGATTAGAGTGACAGGTGCCATAGGCTCAAACACAGAGGCAAATGGATTAGGAATGCCTATCTTTTCAACGAACTATAAATTTGACAAAATGTAAACACATTACAGCTTCATAAAAATATTAGATGATAAATTAGAAAAACTAAAGTGAACCAAACCAATCTTCTAATTTTTATATTTGACAGTTAAATGGAATATTTTTAAATATATAATTAATACACATACACTTACATGAATATGTACAGATGTATAAAAGACATCAGAGGTCATCAACTGATGCAACCAGTTGGACATGTATTTTGTTGACAGAATAATAGATCTAAGTAAAGTGAACTGTCATATATTCTAAGAAGAAAGGCTCCATTGGTAATGAAGCCTTGGTTATACTTCTCTAAAGATACTGGAAGAAAACTACAAGTTTTATTTAGAAAGATTGCATTATGAAGCATCTATTCAGTTCCTGACATTAATGTAAAGGCAACTCAAGGACCACATTCTTTCATAAGAGAGAAAGCAAGAAGTGCAAATCATCAGGTGACCCATTTTGTAAAAGATATCTTCATGGGATTCTTAGAAAGGACACCTAAGCCAGACAGTGATCAGGGAAGCTTGTCAGCAGATCTGATGCCCAGCATGAGATTATGCAAGGAAATGAGGAGTCAGGCCAAGAAGAAAAGGAAAGAAAGTCACTTCCAACAGAGCGGACTGAAGACGTGGAGTGTGGTAGAGCTTGGCTGATTTTCATATCGGGCAAGAAGCTGTGGACCATGGAACATTAATTGGTGCTCCATGAACTTAGAATTCCATGATCAAGTTAATATAGACAAAGTTGAGTGTCTTTTCAGTTCATTAAGCTTTTAATTGCAATTAATTTGCATACCTTTTATATGCAAATATGAGACAAATATACTCTTGAGGATGCCTAGCATGTGATGTATCTAAGTCTTACTTGATCATGACACAGTTTTGTTTTTTGTATTTTTGTTCTTGAGCATCTTTCAGTCCCAGTTAAGTACAGATGTCACCCTGGGGAGAAACAACATTAGATAATCCCTTAGAGAGAAGGGCTGTCTTCTTAACAAGATATATGAGGTCCTGGGGAGCACTGGGCTGGGTTCCTAGATTTTAGTCAGCAAATAAACTGCTAGAACCAAATGTGAGGCTTAACTTTCTTTCTCTAGCCAATGTTTCATCATTAAAAGTCAAGCAATTTCCAAAGTCACTTTTAATGATTATACCACGAGAAAAGTCCCTATTTTGCTGCAGAACCACTTCCAGGAGTTTAACAATCTTCACTGTCAGAAACTTCTTCTCACCAAAGAGTCGACAAGGTTTATATTAAGATCACATTTGCTATTGAATTTAAGGCGTGCTTTTATTGTGGTGTGATTTAAATAGGCCTTTTTGAAACGTGTCACTCCCATTTATGATTTTTTTATACATTAATCAATTTCAAATAAAATGCTTAACAAATTCGGTAGATTTTTAGCTTTTGAGCCAAATTATGAAGCCAGGTACAATATTATTATCTGCTATTCTCAAGGACAATTTTAAATGAAATGTCACATTGAAGTAATATTATACCTCTGAGAAGAGAAACCTATTTTAGTAACGAAACAGAATAAGAAGTCATTCACAGTGAGAAGAATGCAGTCTTATTCTAATATCTCAGACACTTTTTATTTTCAATGCTTTACTTACAGCACGCACTGGGGAAATAACCCAGCTCCAGCATTCCTAGCACATGAATCTATAAATCAGCATAATATATGACCAACCACATACACAATTTCAAACCAAACAAGAACCTCGATTGAGTGGCCAGTGTACCTTTTCATTTAAAGCAGGGTTTCTCACCTCAGTATGACAGAAATCTTGGGCTCCATAATGCTGTTTTTGTTGGAGCAGGGTTGAGGAGTGCTATTGCCTCTACCTCCCAGATGTCACACTAAAAAGTTTCCAGATATTGCCCAAGAACCTCTAGGAAAGAAAATATTCCCCAGCTGACAATCATTGATTAAATGTATATACATAACATCCAAGTCATGCATACTTCTCTCTCTCTCTCTCTCTCTCTCTCTCTCTCTCTCTCTCTCTCTCTCTCACACACACACACACACACACACACACACACACACACACACACTTCATATAACATTTATATAAATATTTTTTGCAAAATTCTATCATTTAAAATGTTCCATGTGAGGACACATTTCCACAGTGCAGTCATAAAGTGTTTCATGATGGAGATGATGGGAGACCTTCCTTTCCTCCACCCACCTGATTGCATCAAATGCAGAAGTTAAGATGCGGTTTCCTTTTCCAGGTGTCCTTCTAACCTCAAATTCAATACATTCAGTGATGGGGGAATTGCTCCCCAATGAGGTGGCAAGAGCTCCCCCTTCCCTTGAGTTGCAGCTTGTCCACGAATCATTTCAAACTGTGATCTCTGGAGGCCTCCTGTGACCTGCTACGATCACTTTTTAAGCCGATTCAAATTTGTGTCGTTTCCTACGATGTCAGAATAACCCAAACCTTTACTAAACAGCAAACCAAGCAAAAGCTGAAATGTTTCTTGACTGATTTCATTGATTCTATTCTTTTCACCTCTTAGTTTTCAATCTATACATGCCCAATTAATCTTTCCCCTAAGAACATAATTTTCATCCCTGCTAAAAACCTCATAAAGGTTTTACTCACTCTTCAGAGAGAAGCTCAAACTTTTACTAGAGGCAGGTTTTATCTGGGGCAGGTTAACCTGAAACCAGCAGGGTCCTAGGATTTCATTTGTCAAGTCTCTGGCTTATCTCATAAGGCGAGTCTCCTTTCTTCTCATTCCTCTCCTGCCTTAGCATTTGGTTACCTCCCTTTATCACTCTGAGCTCCATAAAGTGACACACCTATTCTGGTACTCAGTCTATCCCTACAAATGACACTAACCAGAAACCTCCACCCACATACTTCATACATAGCTTCATATCTATCCTACTTCTTCATTTCCTCCAAGCAGGATTCTTGCACCTCATATTCTTCCCTACCCCCATTTTATTTTCCTACACAGACCTGCTACACAATAGTGGCAGAGTCAACATTGCTTGATTTAAATCACCAAAGAATTTAATGCCTGACCCTGATCAAAGTCATAAGGAAGAACAGCATTTGCTTTTCCAGAAAACCAGAAGTGGAAAATTACAACCTGAAGACAGTTGTTATTTTTAAGGGCCCTTTGAGAAAGTGCTGCTGAATTCTAGCTGTTCATTCATGTGTACAAACCTATATAGATGTTGCTCTATCAACATAAGCATATGTTGAAACATGGGTCGTATTGTTTATTTGTATGCACATTTATTTGTTTGGGGGCTTTGGGAAAAATGACATTATATAGTTCAACCACTAGTTGGCTATATGACCTTGTGCAAGTCCTTCAAACTATCCGGACTTTAATTTTTTATATTAAAGAGAGAAAAGGGGTGATTATAAGATTTCTGGAACCATTTTAAACTGAACAGCAATATTTATATTTGTCTCATAGCAGAACTGTTTAGTAAGTAGTGGTTGCTTTCTGGACCTCCTTCTCCTTTGTCTGCGAAAAATAAACTTTCAGGTTTGTTTAATACCTACCCCTTACCTCTGTCTTTGGGGCCAGTCATAACCCAGTCCTGGTTTTGCAGTTCATACCTATTCTAAGCAATCATAGTATCCTGATTCTCTTAATGGCTCCACCACTGAGCATATGACTTTGGAGAGAGGTCTGCTGAAAGGTTTCCGGGTAAATTTACATTTCTCCTGAAATAAAATCTTATAAAATGAATATAGTGGTACAGCAGTGAAGTCATATGCACAAGGCCCATGATTCAATCCTCCCCAGTTTTGCAAATTTAAAAAAGACCTTTTTCCCCCTTGAATATAACACTTCAACTGAATGCTTGGCTCATTGGTGACTTTCTTGGGACAGTGAGAAGTGACATAGGGAACATTGATAGTAGGGAAAACCAAAGGAGTAAGGTTGAGATAATTGAGTCATTCAGGTCAATAGACCATGTAACCAACTTGTGGCTGGTGCTGCTCATTTCTCTACAACCAGTATTTACTATTTCCTCCTCCTCTTGTAATACATTTCACTTCAATTTTATTAGACCAACCATTTTAACTGCTGACAACAGTCCTTGGAAACAGAATATGACTAGAACTGTCATGGTTTTCCACCTTCAGATTATCTCTTTAAAAGATAAGTGCTTACTCTGGACTTCTTATTCTCTTTCCTTAAGGCATTGAGTACACATTTGTGAGCAGTGGACAAAACTGACCAGAAGAATGATAATTATGTAAGATATCTGGGATTAGCAAGACAGAAATAAATATTTGGGGAATGACCTCACTTAGCAGTCAACTTACATACCTTGAGTATTTCCCCTACATATGTGTGTTGAACACAGAGCTCATGTACATGTTGAGAAACAAATCTCCTAGTTTTTTCAACCACTTATTTTAGGATCTCATTTTTAAAATTGCTTTACCTATATCTGCCTGACACACCATGCTTCAACAGAGCTCCCTACTTTGTTAGGTAACATGCTTCTTTGCATTTAAGTCCATTTAAATAGCAAACTTCAGTTACAAGCTGCCAAAGTCTTTCTGGTTGGTACAATCAAATTTCAAATGGGTTGTCTGTAAGCCAATCAAAAAAATACAAAAATAAAATAATACAGATTCTATAAGACAACCAGTAAAAATTTAATATCTAGAGAGCATTTCAAATTGGGTTTAACCCAAATACATTTAGGAATTTTTAAAAGGCAATCATTGGGCTCAAATTTTGAGGTTTTCAACTGTCCGCATGCCTTCATGAATAATGGAAATAGGAGTGTCTGTAACTATAGTAGAAAATCTAGGAAGAATTTAGAAAAACTTGAAAAACCCTTCAAAGGAGCAAGTGCTGTGGGAAAGTTATTATGATTCAGAATTGAAGATCCAGGGAGATTATAGGAGTCTTTTGAATTACTGATGAGGCAGCCCAAAGAGACACATGAAATGAGAAAAGCACAATTGACAAGTTAAAGGTCAATTGGCTGTTCCCAGTAAGGGAGGTGACTCTGTATGTACCGCCACCTGACCTGATGTGATGGGGAAACAATCTCAGAGGCTCTTTTTCATCCCCTGAAAAATCAGATGGCTTCTAAGATGCTTTCTAACTGTGATCATCTAGTGCTCCGTACATGCGGAACAGGTCCCCTCTCCCACCTTGCGCTTCCACAAGTTGAAAAACTTCAGGGCTGATTATACCACAGAGCAAATACTTGCTGTTTGTGAGTAAAGAGTCTTTAGAAGCGATCAATCTGTTTATGTGGCATGTACTTTGACAGTTACAGATGCACCACATATGGAGAAAAATAATCTATTTAATTAAGAGCAGAGATATGAATGTGTGGTGATCCAGTTAATTAAATATCACCATAGATTTCGTGCACAATGCTAACAAAAAGAAAATAAAATTCCTGATTATCAGCTGAACTGATGGTGAGACAATGTGGAAAATAGAAAAAATAAATCACACTGTAGTCCCCTATACACAAGCAACATAATTCTGCTCTAAATTCTAGAGTTTAACTTTCTCATGAGTCATAAAATTCTAGAAAGGCAAGAACTTCAACTCATTTGTGTTGTTAGTTTTCTACTCAAACACTTGGAAAATGATAAGAATATAACTTTCTGAATTCAAAAATGTGCATTATCATACTCTAAATTGTTTGAAATTTTGAATGTTAGAAACAGCAAGCACCAGAGTTCCAAATATGTCCCAGAAACATGTCTAAATGTTTTACATGTTGTAATTTAATGCTCATATAAATATCTTTATTTAGTACTTGAAGCAAATGAATTTCAAGCAGATTGAGAAAACAAATCACAGTTACACAGGATATAAATGGTGATCTAGAAGACAACTCCATATGAAATATCTTCAAATTGTTTGATCTTAACTGGAGCCTATGGGGTAACACAATATTGTACATGCATTAAAAAATGTCAGCAATAAACCAGTTGAGATAGCATTATTGGATGAGCTCAGGCTAACTAAAGAGAAAGAAAAATATATCAGTTTAAGATTAACAGCTCTGTCATAAAATCTACTACACTAAAATGGGAAAAAAGACTCCTAAATATTAATAACAGTTGTGCTAAGACATTATGAAAACATTATGGATTAATTCTATTGCTCAAAATTCTTGCAACATGTATATTTGCTATATATAGCACCAGTTTGGGTATTCAAAAACAAATATAAATGTCACAAATTAATGTATTGTGTCCATTGGAAAATTGTGAAGCACACAAATATGCCCCAAACCACAAAAGAAAAACAATAGAGTGGAAAGAGATGATTTTTAAATTATAAGAATTAATGTCATCCAACTCTTAAGAGGAGAAAGGAAATCATGACAAAATTATGACAAAATAAAAAGTAAAGGGAAAAAACAGGTGATTCAATAAAGCTCATTATTTTGCTTTTGTTTTCTTTTTATAAAGAAATTATGAACTTCAAGTAAGAAGAAACTGCATAAGATTTGACAATAAACAAAAAAAAATAATCACAGAAATGGTTGTCAGAGAAGAGCAAGTCATCAGTGAAAGTTGTAGTATAATATGTGAGGTATCTAAATCATCTTATCTCTGTGAACAATGTGAATATTAGTATAAAATAATCATCTCGAAAGACTTGTAGGTCTGAAAAAATACTGAGTATGAAAATGCACTAAAGCAGAACGCTACTTCCTCTTTTTGGCATTTATCAATATACTCTCCAGCTTCAAGATGCCATCGTTGTGGAATTAGAAAATCAAACTCAAAACTAGCCTCACCATACATAAGAGATTTATAGAATACCTCTTTCATATTAAGTTGAAGTTTCAGAGATGGGCAAACATAAATATGCCCTTTCTTTGCCTCTGAAAAAGAAAAGGCAAACAATGTAAAAAATATTTAGTGTGAGAATGAGAATAGAGACAAAAAATTATGTCCCCAAGACACTTGGCTTTCTATTGGTTTGTAGATACTGCAGGTGGACCAAGGAATCACAAGTCTTAAACTTGACTTTCGGTACCACCAAAATGGCAGCTCCCTCAGGCACATAGCAAATCAAACAGCCACCTCCCTTTCAAAAGGCATATTGGTTCCAAGCTTCAGGAAATTGGCATTCCTTTATTTCAGGGGAAAAGTCAAATACATAAAGATAACCAAACATAAAAGGAAATAAGACAATATGGATGAGAGCCAGAAGGAAAAAAATGCCAGATAACATAAAATTACATGCACTGTATTTCAAATATTGAAATCAGACTATTATATTTTATAAAATAAACTATGTAGAAACAAATAATGGAAAGCTTGAACATGTATACAGGGAGAAGAAATACAAGGTGATATAGCAAATAGAAATTCTAGAAAAAATATCAAGTTTAATAACGATCAAAATTTCCAGTGGTAAATTAGATAGAGCTGAACAGATAATTAGTGAACTAAAGTATATGTGAATCAGAAATATCTAGAATGCAACACAGAACAACAGGCATAGAAAATTCAATGAGAAGCTAAGAGACACAATGAAGAGAATGAAAAAGATTGTAGTCCCAAAAAGAACAGAAAATATAAAAGGAGAAATGTTGAAAAGATTATTTCTAATAATTTTACAGAATGAAAAAGTTTCAATCTTTAGTTTTAATAACCTCAAAGATTTCCAAGAAGTATAAATCAAAGTCACAATAATGAACAGCATAAGAAACCAGCATAAAAAGTGCAAATTTTAAAGGGAAAAGGAGAAGGGAAAAAAAGAACAATATCTTGAAAAAAGAAAAAGGTTGACTGACATCTAGCCTTGAGGAGAAACAATTAAGTTTGAGAAAGTGGAAATATCTCCACTGTGAAGACACCGAAGGCAAAACACAGTGGCAATTTAGAATTCAAGTATCAGCAAAAACATTATTCAATCATACAGGTGAAATAGAGCCATTTCAGATATACACAGTTGTGCTCATTTGGACAGAATTTGATTCCAGAAGGAAAGTGTTTCAGAATAGAATGAAGAGCAGATCACTTAAGTTTATATAAACTTGATTATAGCCAGCAAAAGTAATGATATTTGGGGTGTTAATTAATTAGCATTACATGCACAAACACAATAATAAATTATCATTACATTAATTAGCATTAAATGCACAGACACAAAAATAAAAAGACCCCTACAAGTCTGATGGGATAAATGAATAAAGTATTGTGGTTTGGATTTTTGAATGTCCCAAAAAAGTATCTTGTACCAATTCCAAGGCCTGATTCCTATGATGGCTGTATTGGGAGGTGGTAGATCCTTTAGGAGATGTGCTCTGGTAGTAGGTCCTTAAGTCATTAGGAGTGGCCCTGGAAGGGGACTGTGGGACTCCAGCCCCTTCCTCTCATTTGCCTCTTGGCCATGAGCTGAGTAGTTTGCTCTGCCAATACTGCACTTTCTGTCATTACTATCCATATCATAAAACCAAAGCAATGGTTCCACTTGCTCTTGGAGTGAAATCTCTAAAACTGTGAGCTAAAATACATCTTTTCCTTATAAGTTAACTCGCATTATTTTGCAATAGTGATAGAAAGCTAACACAGATATATACATAAGCAGTACTATGTAATTCAGAAGGGGAATACATTTAAATTACATAAACTTTCTATGTTGCTCAAGAAGTAAAGAATGGCTTTGCTGGACCTTAGCATTTGATAAGGTAAGGTGCATGTGTAGTTCCCAGACTGGTTACAAAGGCCCAGAATTAGCATTATCACCACACTAGCAAAGAGGAAAACTGGTTTGAGACATTTTCAATTAATCAAAATCAGATGAAAGGGAAAGAGAGTAAGCGACCTAGAATAAGGTAGAATAAACAGAATGTACAAAGTATCCAAAATAGATCAATAATTATATTAACCATAAATGTAAAACTCCTCCAATTAACAGGTAAAAAATGATGACAGAAAAAAAAGGATATACCAGGGGGCTGGGGATGTGGCTCAGAGGCAAAGCACTTGCCTAGCATGTGTGAGGCACTGGGTTTGATTTTTTAAATAAAATAAAGGTCCATTGACAATTAAAACTTTTTTTTTTTTAAAAAAAAAGGACATATCAGCTAAATAAAGAGCATTCCCCACCATCAGAACATCATTTTTTTAAAAAAAGGAAGTCTCCAGACAAGAAGTCTGAGATAATAAGAAATGAAGAAGTATAAATGTTAGCAAATGAAAGCAAGTGCTAAATATAAAAATAGAATCAATACAGCAATTACTTGACTAATTAAAGAAACAAAAATAATAAACTGTATAAATGGTGTTTTAAATTTCTCCCTCCTGATATTGCTTAGGAAGAGTTGCTACTTCATCACCCATTTCTGGAATGTTCATGTGAGGGCTCTTTGCATATTCTGAGGTTTCATTCATGCTATTCTCTCAGCCTGATTATCTTTCCTCCCTTCTTTTCTGTAATTGTTAAAATAACCACTCAAGACTTTATTCAGATGACATATCTTCTAAATTGTCCAAATGTCTCTCTTCCCCAATCCCAAGATCTTAAGTTAAATTCCATTCTAACTCAGATTATTTCTTTTCTGTATTGTTTGCAGCAACTATTTTGGATTCATGTTAATATTTCTCAGAATGTTCAGTATATTTCATAAAAACAAATACATAGAAATAATTGGCTGTATATGTACAAATTAATCCTTGGTCCAAATTATTTCAATAATATAAACAGTCATTACTGATGACTGCTAGTGGTTTTCTTTTTCATCAGGTAAGTTTACAGAAGGAAAGAATCCACACTTAAATTTCTGTACTTAAATCTGTTTAGAACTTAACCAACAGCAAAAATTATAGCAAGAAATGATACAGTATTGATATTGCTTTCATTTGTGGTTCCAAGAATAGGTTTTATGGTATCAAAAAAATGAAAATCAGGAAATGCAGAAAAGTGAAGACTCACCATACTCCGACTAAACATTTTGTAACACCAAATAATAGGTTTTATCTCATATTTAAATCCAAAGTGTACATAGGCTACCTTTTGTGTAATTCATATCTTTGTTTATCCCTAATAGGATTCTAGAAAATGCTCTTTTTTTCTGTGGGATATCTTAGTCTTTTTTACTCTTGAGCAGGAGCTAAAGAGAATCAAAACAACACTAAACTCTCAAAACTATAAACAGAAGTTCTAACTATGAGCCAAGTGTAATTATTCAAACACAGAATCCTAATTGATGAGATCAGGAGGATAATACACCTGATTCTTTCAATCTAATCCTTATAGAAGATTTTAATGAGAAAAATACAATAAAAATTAACCAAAGTGCAGAGTAGCTTAAGCAGCTCCTGCAGACTTTATTCAAGACTGATTTTCTGAAAAAAAATCTGTAATCTTTGAAATGGAGAAGCTGACAAAAGAAGGAAGCCTATTAAAGGTAGAAATAATTATGGAAGTAATTGGCAAAAGAGGAACGTGATAAACACCAAATCAGTACAATATAAAGCACTTAAAGCTTAGAAAGGACAGGTCATTAAAGCATATTTCCTTTTGACTTCCTTGGAAATATTTCCTACAGGAACTTCACTTTGTGGATAGTCACCCGAGAAGAGTATTCAGGAGTTTTAAGTATTAATTGGGTTATTACTGAGCTTGAAATGTATATAACATTATACACTTAGCACTACAAGATAATGATTCAAGAGGATTCTCTTAAGAATAGTTTCCTTTCAAATTAAACCTCCTAATAAATACAATAAGTATTTCATTTGTAAATTGCTACTTCTTAGATGTGACCTATTAAAATACATCTTGAACCTCTTCCAAACTGCACAGCTTGGGCTGAATCATCGGGAAAAACCAACTTGTTGAGACAGAGGGGTTTTGAATAAATCAATGCTGAAACCAAATCTTTATTTTATTCTCTATTTCCATCCTATTTTCCATTAGTCACAAATGTCTATAATAGAGAGGATTACCTCCAAATCAGGAAAATGGCTGCTATCAAATACCACCCTGATCAGTACTCTTGATTTTCCAAACCACGTGCAAAATAATAAAATAATAAACATTAAGAATGATGATAATTATTATCTTTTAATAAATATTTTTACCATCATTGTTATGATTTTAAAATCAGACTCTTACTGGAATCTAATGATTTCTCCAATATCTTATCAACTCTTTCCCAATCAATTTTTTAAAATTTTTGCCATAAACACAGCAACAACTAGGGAATGCTGGTCCGTATAAGGGCTCAAAGACATTGGAATTTGAAATTTCTCCAATGATAAAAAATCTAAAATAATGTCAGTGATAACTGAATAATAGCTCTTTCTCTAGACCCAAATACCAAAATATCCCAATATATATTTGTAATAAATGATTATGAAATACTTAAAGGAAACCAACTTTGAAATTTTCAAAATCAAAGATTAATTTTTCAGAAATCCTAGGTCCTCTAAATCAATTTTCTTCCTAGGTGCTGCTCATATTATTTATCCATGGCATTGCTGATTGTTCCTTTGTTAACTGGGTAATAGCTAAGTTCTAAATATGACATTAATTGTTCCTAGGAATTTACTAGAAAGAATGATGCCATTGTCTTGAGCAACTAATAAAAAATAAAAAATTTAAAAAAAAAGAACGATGCCCAAGCCAAAAATTTAGATTTATTTTCCTGCCTCCTGAGGAATGAACCCATGCAGTGCTGAAAACTTAAGCCAAAAAAAAAACCTCTCTCTTAATTAAATACATGCAAATAATGTCACAAACTCTTCATAAATATTTTCCTATTTAATATGATGATCTTTCTTCTCATCTCTCTTTCTTTCTTTCTTTCTCATTCTCCTTCTTTCATTTTCCTTTTTTTTCCCTACCTTCTATTACCACAGGTCTACGACTGGAAATACAATAATAAATAATGACTATTTTCATTAAACTTGCAATCTTTGTAAAAAGTGGGACGTGACAGCAGAAAATAAGGGAATCAATAAATACAGAAACAAGGGAATTCCCTACAGTACAATTAGGTCAATTCAACTTCAAATTGTGAAATGTGCTAGCAGGCACCTTTTTGAGGGAGTGTGTATGAAGGCAAGGTCCTTCTTTATATAGGATTGCCAAGGGGTGTCTTTGTGAGTATATCATTGGAAGTTAGCTGATACATGACAAAAGATCGAGGTGTCTGGAGGAACAAACTTCTAGAAAGCAAGAATAGCAAATGGGAAACTTTGCGTGTTGAGGGGAAATCACGAAGAGGGTGATGAGATCAACCTGTGAGATCGATAGACAGGAGCCATACTAAAGAATTTTGAAGACAGTAGGACAAAGTTTACATTTTACTCATAAAATGAAGAAAATTAACCAATCTGTAAGTGACAGTTACTATGGTTTCTGCTGTATTCATTTTAATATTTATAATTGCAATGATATTTTTAGATTTATAAAGTTTGATCATAAATGGTCTTAGCTGGTTCTCACAACAGACCTGTGAATAATCTCTAATCTATATATAGACAAACTGGTTTTGAAGGACTAGTCCAGGGTAAAAGAAGCTACTCAAATTTTAACTAAGGACAAGAACTCAGAATTTTGGACTGCTTATATTCTTTTATTACATAAACTGGTGTTTTACTTTGAGTTTCAATTAAAAATACAAAGGATATGAAAATATGTTTTTGGAATTGAATGAAAGATAAGGGGACCAGAAGATAGCATTCTATCAGCTTTAAAAAATATGAATATTCTTATAACTTTGATAGGAAACCAGATGAGCAATATCTAGAAAATTCTGATCTCTGCAGATTACGAACCAATATAAATAATAGGTAAAAACAACCCCATTTGTATAAAATATTTTATGAGTCTTTCTTTTTGCACATATTGTAATTCAAAAAAGATGCCAGATTGCTTGGAACTTCAAGTATTGATGTTTTAATGAGTAGACTATTTTCTCTAGTGGAGCACATCCAATTAAATTTAGCATTCAGTCATTTGCTAAAGGGACAGTCTGCCGCTTCTAAATGATTTCACTTCTCCTTTGCTTTCCTCTCCAATCCCAGATGCCAGTTTGATGACTTGTTTGTTTTTCTAAGGAGCACTGAATATTTCACTGGGATCCTATTCATAGAAGAAAAGTCAAGGCTCTACCATATTTAGTATCACTCCTTGCATTTCTCAGCTCGGTCTAGCCTTCCTTTCCATTATCTTTCCTCCAGGTTTCAAAAATTTTATTTCCTCGGGACTTGCACTTAATGTTTTTCTTTTATTCCATCATTTTGTCATTACTTCATCAAATACTTATTGAATCCCTATCAGGCAGGTATGGTGCTAGGAGGTTATGAACAACAAGGAATGAGGCAAACATCTCTCTCTTCCTGGAAGCTTAAAATTTTATAGTGAAAAACAGGAATAAAAAATAAATAAATAAATTTAAAATAAAAACTAGGTCAAGATATAAGAAACAGGGAATAACATTGAATGGGGTAGGGTCCAGTAATTTTATAAAGGTTTAAATAGGCTAGTTATAAAGGTATTTATGAGAAAGTGACATTTACACAGAGACCCAAATGAAAGGAAAGTAAGACATTAAGTGTTGAAAACTCATATGCAAAGTACAGACAACAGAAAATATAAATTGCTATACACAGATGAGTTGGGCATTTTCCATCAATGACCAGAAGACCAGTATTTCTGGAGTAAACAAAAGAAAGAAGGACTTTGGATGCAATGGAGGTGGGGTTCAGAAAGGCAAGAAAATCATTAAGCTGAGTAGGACCAGGGGAAAAACCTGGGACTTACTCTCTTGACTAAAATGGCACACCACTGACCATGGCTACAACATTGAGGGATTGGTGTACTCTGATTTTCAATTTTAAAAGACCATCCTAACTTCCAGGTGAAGAAGATACCACCAACATACAAGAGCAGAAGTAGGAACACAAGCTAATGAGAAAATTCTTTCAGTAATCCCGGAGTCACATCAGTGCTGTTTGGGCTAGTGTGCTTCTTTTGTAGCTGGGACACTTTGTCAATTTGAGATGGATATTTAAATTAGTGCCTGAGAAGACCTTATCCTGATCTTGGATTGAATGAAATATTTGAGAGTGATGAAAGATAACTTGAGTGTTACTAGCCTAAAAAAAATGGTCATTTACTGAGATAAGATAAAACAGAGCTTTGAGGGGAAAAAAAAGAGAATTGTGGGATTGTGGAAGTAAGAACAGGCCTTTGTACAGAAAGAAAAAAAAATTCCCTTTGCAGAAACAAGATATTTTTTTATTTTAACTTATTTTGAGCTGGTGAAATTCCAGAGGCATATTTGATACCTACATGGAAACATGGAATGGGTAATTGTATGTACATATTTGGTACTTGGAAGACAGGGCTATATAATCTTCCATGCTGAATTCTACTCTGCCTTCCCTTCGTCAACCTCATTTCCTTTTGAATGAAACTGGCCAGAAGTATTAGGACATTCCAAGGCACTGGTCTTAGATTTTAAAATTATATGGGATAACAAAGCATTATGCCAATCTCCCAAACTAAGAACATAAGAACGAGGAAGAAATTCTTTCTGAGCTTTGGAGCCTCAAATTATAATCTGGAGGTCTATACAGGTGACCCATAAATAAAGTTTAGTGAAATGGCTCTTTGCTGAAAGATATTTGTTCAAAGTGTCCTTTGTCAGTTCCTGAGAAATCACAGACCACTTAGAAATAAATTAAGCAAAGTCTACAAAACAAAACTTTTATCCCTTGGTAATTCAAACATTTGCGGTACTGTTTCTATATCCTAGAGAATTTCTTAGTCAAAAATATCAGGGCTAAGACAAAAATCTCATGCAACAACACTAAATACACTTGTTTTTTATTCTCCTTATTACTCAATTTTGCTAGATTTTATGAAAATATATATATACCGGGGAGTGGAGGGTTTTATGATTATATTTATCTCACCACCTTAATGCCCTTTAAACTTAAAAAGGAGGAGAAGAACAATATGAGGTAGGAGGTGTGCATGAGCTAAGTGGATACAGACTCTCTGTAACTCCAGGTGGAATGAAAGAAGGCGGATTTTGTAGACCACGAGCACTTCCACAATATGATGTGTTTTGAAAGCTTCCCACAAAGCAGTTTAATACAATCCTTCAGTGGTATAATTACAGCAGAATCTACAGCACAATAAAATAAACCTATAAACCTTAATCCATTTCCATACAAATGTCCTCACTAATGAAATCAGGAATGATGAATAAGAACTATGCACAGTGGCAGGCTCTGCTTAAAAAAGCCTTCAGTTACACACAAGTTCTCTATAGGTCTCTAAAATATTATGCCATTTATGCAATTACAATCAGCTACTATTCTTAGGGGTTAAAGGGCTCTGCAAAATAAATGGAGATACCGCTTCAGTAAGGATGGCTCAATCAATCTGGAAATGTTTCGGCTTATTCACGAGGATGACATATTCTAATCTGTATAGCAGACAATGGAGCTTCATTAAAAATTGCGATTTCACAACTCATTATGTGATCGTCACATGTGTCCTGTCCCACTCTTGATGGGCTGAGCTTTGTATTTCTCCTGGAGAGCAGCTAGTGTGTTCCAAAAAGAAAAGGAAGCAGAACTAGCTTTTCATGGTAGTTTTTAGAGGAGTGATTAGAGGAATATTGTGAAGAATTCAAATCTTCTGATCAAAATGGCATTCCTTTTGAGAAATGATAGTATGTACAGGCAAGACCGATAGGAGTGAGTGGGTACACAGAATGAGGAGGAATAAAAATACAATACAAATAACAAGGACACAGAGCTGGATTTCATTGTCTATCATGAGAAATGTCACTTAAAATTCAGCTCAGCCTTCCTTGAAGGGGTGGAGACTCTAGTCCCTATCCTTAACAAGGGCACAAGTCAACTTATAGCATATTAAGAGTATAAATATTTCCCTGTATATGGAGGTCAATAGCCAACAAAAATGTCCACCATCTACATTCTCCAAGAAGTGGTCCCACATGGACGGTATTTTGCTCACTGGATAGTTTCATCTTTGGTAGCTCCCCAGTTCCTGCTTAACCAGGCTTGATTTGATGGAGTGAAGCAACCTGTGGCAGACTTGCTATGAGAATACCCAGAACCTATGAAAAGGTAACTGAGGTTGTACATAGCTGAGGAAAAGGTCATAGATAACTGTCAGAATATCAAGGCAAACAGTGTGCCTCCAGGAATGGACACAGACTGGCTGGAACATATTCATACCCAGGGCTCTATTTCCCTGCATGGTACCTCAGGTGAGACAGAGGGAGGTCCTGAAGGTGAACATGGAGAGCATGGCTACAACCAGAATATAGTTCAAAACACAGGACAAACCCCTCGTGAAGGCAGCTCTCACAGCATTCACTAGGTGACCAAAATGGAGCTCTGATTTATTCAGAAGACAAAAATTGCCTACTCAAATGAAGCCAAAGATGCTTCTCACACCATCTGGTATGCCCTTCACTTCCTGGGTAGATTTCTGACCTCTGTAGTTGTTGACAGTGTACCATTTCCCTTGGAGGGATCTTGGCAGCAAGGTTTCCCCACCAATAGAATATTTGGGGAATTAGAAGAAGACACTCATTTCTCTAAACTACTTATATCCACTTTCAGCACAACTTTCATATCAAACACACAAATCTACACTATGGACTATGTGATATGCATGCCCAGACATGTGGCACTCAGTGCTGGCAGCTGTGCTGTGCATTTTGAAAGGTCTTATGATCAAACTGAAGACACTCATAATCAGCATGGAAAATGTAAACTGGGCAAGATGGAAATGATGGTTTATAACCTGTACCTTCAGGGTAAGAGAGAAAGATGAAATGAGGTCAAGGATTGAGCTCTACCTCTGACACATGTAGATGAGTAAATTCATATTAATAACTGTTCTTTATCTTTAATAATAGGTTAGATATACCTGAAAGACTATTGTTCTTTTTAATATCCATGATGTCAAAAATCACATTCTTTCTGATCTTCCTTGTTTCCCTGAAATTCTACCTCCCCATCAAAAGATTCTGCAGGCAGAATCTCATTTCCCTTACCCTGTATTGTTTTGGTTGCTATTTTACAAAGTATATGTCTCAGATGGTTATATATGTAGCTGATCTCACCAAATGAGCTTCTTGTTAGTCTGGCTTTAACCTTCCTTATCTTTGTCTGCCAAACAATTTTAGATGGTCCTTGAAATTCAGAGAATTTCAGGAAATTCATGTTCAATGTATTTTGAGTCGGACTGCTAAATACACAAACCTGTCACTTTTAAAATCATTTTAATATCCTTCTGATATTCATAAGATTGCAAAGACCAAATTGTCTTTTTTGGATCAATAAATGAGGTTCTGTATTCAATGACTTTTTACCCAATAATCCTGACCATTCGCAGTTGGAAAGCATGCCACTCTTTGTTATTCTATCTGTTCTCTAACTCAAGCTCACTGGGTGATTCCCCTGTAAGCTTCACCTTAGTCCTTTCTCTATTCCCTTACCCTGTAAAGGTCTCAGCAAGAGAGAGTGTTAAGAATATCATGAAAAATAGAGCACCATGTTACATTCTCAAGGAATTTTTACTACCATTGAATAACACAGCCATTCTCTCCATTTCAGGAGAGGCTGTCTTCCCTTGTAGATAATTTCCCAAATGTCAAAACAGATACAAACTTTTCATTTTTAAAAACATACTATACTGGGCTGGGGATGTGGCTCAAGCGGTAGCGCACTCGCCTGGCATGCGTGCGGCCTGGGTTCGATCCTCAGCACCACATACCAACAAAGATGTTGTGTCTGCCGAGAACTAAAAAATAAATATTAAAAAAATTCTCTCTCTCTCTCTCTCTCTCTCTCTCCCTCTATCACTCTCTCTTAAAAAAAAAATACTATACTAAGTAAAGTCAATGAAGGTGCTATGTAAATATGACAACAATATTAATAATATCAATATTAGGAACAATTTAAGCTCATGGAACTATTGAATTTGAATGCAAAATAATAATATTAATAATAAAAACACTGCAGAGCCAGTAGTGAGAAACACAGAAGAACACAGAAATTCCTAATTTGTCTAGGGGCAGAGGCTGAAGAGTTCCCTAGGAACACATTTTGCTATCAAGTTACTCTGTTGTTTAAATTGTGCATCTATAGAGAAGTTACGTGGCTAGATTTCTACACACAGTTCTTCACTAAAATTGTAAAGTTGTGGGTTTTCTTGTGTCATTGTGGAACCTTTTATGCTAGAATTCAAGACACATTTACAACTATCTTTAAAATAAAAGTACACACTATGTTGTGTTTTTTAACACTAATACTTGAACAACAGCATTTTTCCTGTTTTAGAATGATGTATAACATTACAAATCATACCAACAACCTCAGAAGGCAAGTATATAAACTACTTATATCATGCCTAAATAGCAAGGTAATAATGAGAAGCTTAGAACAATTGGTGCCCTGGCAACTCTGCCAGCACACCTCTGCTAAGAAGTAGAGCCATCAGGAAGTGAGAATGTTACATTTCACAAAGGAGAACAATTATACTTTCTAGCTTTATCCCCCAAATTCTCTTTTGTTTAAGTGTGTAGATAATCAATTGAATAACTCATGTGTCACTATTGATTGTCTGCATAAAACTGGTATTCTAAGTATGACAGTTATTTAAGTTGACAAATATATAAAGCATTCCCCAAAGATATACTTATCACATTCTCAGGAAAAATGCACAATCACATATACTATCACTCACTCATGCCTTTCAAAGATATTATTAATCGAAAACTGATTATAGGTCTAGCATAGGAAATCTTTTCAGATACATCAGTGAGCATAATGCAACACTTTGCATCAAGGAGCTTACAAAAAAATCAGGCAAGCTTAACTGATACTGTTCAATAAGGATACATTGTGTGTGTGCTCATGAACGTGTGAGGGCACACCTTTCCTAAGTGGGCATTACTGCTGTGTAATGACACGGTAAAAGGTTTTCCAGTCATATGACCTGAATTTGATCAATAACTCCACCTTTAGAAAAATATCCTTTGCTTAAGCAATCAACATTTGTGGTCCAATATTAACAGTGGAATGCAGAAATGGCTAAACAGTACAATTTTGTGTGTGAACATCCTTTCTATGGTAATCTCCTCTTATCCATGGCATAAGGAGGATGTGTTCCAAGATGTCTAGTTGGATGCCTGAAACTGCAGATAGTACTGAACCCTATAAATGTATATACATGCTGTTTTGCTTTGGATGCAAGGTATCCCCCAAAAGCTCACGTGTGAGACAATGCAAGAAGGTTCAGAAGAGAAATGATTGGGTTGTAAAACTCTTAACCCAATCAGTGACTTAATCCCCTGATAGGGATTAACTGAGTGGTAATTGAAGTGGTAGGGTATGGCTGGAGAACATGGAAACTGGGGCGTGGCTTTGGGCATATATTTGAATCTGGTGAGTGGAGTCTCTCTCTGTCTGCTTCCTGATCACAGTGGTGTGAGCTGATTCCCTCTGCCACACCACCTCAAGGCCTGAGGAATGGAGCCAGCTGTCTATGGACTAAGACCTCTGAAACTGTGAGCCCTCAAATAAACTCTTCCTCCTCTATAAATTGTGCTGATAGGTCCTTTAGTCACAGCAGTGAAAAAGCTGACTAAAATGCATATATAGATATATATGTATACGCATATGGACATTGAAAAAACATAGCATATCATGTATCATGTTATAGTGTTTCTATAATAAAATTTAATTTATAAATTAGGTACAGTAAGAGATAAGCAACAACAGAATGATTGTAATTATATGCTGTAATAAAATTGTCAGCACCACTCTTCTTGTGCTTTGTGGACATTATTCAGTAAAATAAGGGTTACTTGAGCACAAGTCCTGTGTCATCATGACAGTGTGTCTGATAACTGAGATGGCTATGAAATGAGTTGGTGTGCAGCATCCACAGCATGGACACAAGGGACAAACGTGAATCATCTGATTCATGTTCTGGGTGGGACAGAATAGGATGGCATAAGGTTTCATCACCATACTTGGAATGGCTTGTGAATTAACACCTATGAATTGCTTGTTTCTAGAATTTTTCATTTAATTTTTTTTCCCAGCCACAGTAACTGAAACTGAAAGCAAAATGTCAGATAGAGGCGACTACTGTATTAACACTTGGAACTTCACTGTTTATACTTGTGTGATAAAATCATCTTCAATATCACTAATGTCAGTGCACTTTGTTTTTACCATCTTTTCTCCATGGAAAACTTCACACACAAAATCTTTAAAAAGCTCACATTTTGGCACGAATGCATTGTCTACTCACAACTTTAATTGTTTGCATTGGCAGAAATGTGATTCTTGTTATTGATCAGCTAGGGTCACTAAAAACAGTCCCTCATGCCATCAAAGTGCTGTTGATCCATCTAGGGAGCTTTGTAAAAATTTCCTAAAAATTCAAGAAAGTATAAAGGTTGGCAAGCTAGCATGCCAGCTGCCCATTTCTTACTCCGTAATAGGCATAAATGCAGGATATCCAGGAATGTAACTTGGACAACAAAAGATCTAAAACTTATAGTGGTCAGCAGTTCACAATCTTTTTTTAAAAAGAGACTGTCAATGCCTTTTTCAAAGAGTAGCCAACTTTTGGTGAGGGCAACCTATGATCTGTTTAAAATCGATAATACCTGTTACTTCACACAATGAATATGAAGTTTATAAATGTAGAACAATTGCTAGAAGTTATATCAATTACACATGAATATAGAGGAGATGATGCATTGAATCTACCCCCACCCTGCTTTCAAACCCTCCAACAACTCACTTGAGCGTGAAAGTCAATTTACATTTTTTTCCAAGTCTAGAAATGGAATTTTCATTTTGTGTCATATTCATAAAAAAACTCATATATAACTCAGCAGGGTACTCACATGTGCTTAGAAACAATATTAGGTATGGGAATTACCTTTTGTACCATAAAGACAAAATTACTCACTGAGAAATATGATTTTAAAGGATCTTCAGGAAGCAAACTAAGGAGAAAAAAAAGATACAGAATTTCATTCAAGACTGGAACTGTTGTATTGTTCATCTGCAGGCTCCTCACCCCTCCTGTATCAATTTTACATCTCTACTTAGATTCTCTTCTCTCCCAGGAGCATGAGAAGCTGTTAGATTTTAATGAAGACATGTTGCAGAGGGAGCCATGGGGCTAGAAATATGAGTTCAAATCCTACAAACTGTTTCTCAGGAACAAAGGCATGTCAGATTTGCTATAAAGGGATTATAGATACAGGTGCAGTTAAAGCATATTTAGTTAATATGGTATCATAAGTATCTATGTTATTATGAAATCTTTAAAATTATAATTCTAATGATTGCATACTATTTTATCAAGGAGATGCACCTTGGCTATTTAACTTAATTCCAAATTAGAGATATTCATATTTTCTCCCCTATTTATTACTATAGTAAAACATGCTGACAATAAACTTCTTGTACTTAAGAGCTTGCCCTTTCCCTGTACTATTTTGTATTCAGAATAATTGTATTGGTTTATAGTCACAGAAGTGTATTTATTAAGCCAAAATTTGTAAATATTTTTAAGCTCTTGCTTATATTGCCACATTGTTTAGAAAATGAATCATAAAATGTAGTTTGTAATAGAGTGCTTGTTTCACTATCTTTTCAAGCACTGGCTAAGTGAATTATACAATGTAGCTTTGTAATGGACTGCTTGTTTCATGCAATCTTTGCAAGCACTGATGATAATTTTATTTTTAAGCTTAAATTAAACTAAACTGTAAATAGCATTACTGGTGTTCATGAATGAAATTGGAAATGAAGAGTACTGCGGAAATGGACCAAATGTCTGGATTTTTCAATGGTTCACTCACCTCTATAGTAATACAGGTGAAACATAGAGTGTAAAAAAAAATCTTTCATGAGAAGCATGCAAACTTCCAATAATTGTTTTTGTTGTTTTGCCCCCCCTATTATCATGTAAGATTAGGGCACATAATAAGGCCAAATATTTAAGAGATCATTAGATCATTAGGGATTGCCTCTGCCTTTTAAATTATTTTCTAATTGAGGGAAGTGTTATAATGAATATTAGAAATTGAGTACAATATAAAAAGGACCTCTAAGTTTTTCAGAAACAGATTGAAAATATAATCAAAATTAAGCCTGAAAATCAATTTTCTCTAAAATATGTCATATGCTTATACAATGTTGTATTTCACATATTTGCTAAAGATTTTTTTCAGATATACCTACAGTGTTAGTGACAGAAAGTGGCAATTCAAGACTATAATACCTGTTTGAATATCAATATTATACATATACTTAATGTCAGTAAGGTTTGGGAGAAAAAAAAAACATAAGTTTTGGTGTTATATAAATCCAAATAAAAAATATGGTTCTGCCACATACTGGCTTTCTGATTATAACCAAATTCTTTAACTTTCCTAAAACTATAAGTGAATATTTTTAACACGCAGTGGTTATATAATAAATTGAGACAAGACATGAGGAGTGAAATAGATAATCCAAAATGCAATTAGCATGTCTAATAGTTGAATGACTATTGCACACCAGGTCAAAAAGGAGCTCCTCCATTTATGCAGGACAGTAGCAGTACAGGATTTAGACTCAACACACTGACAGTGATATATCTCTAAACATAACTGTCACAAACGTAGGCAGATGCAAATTTTAATAGCCCTGTAATTAATTCATAATTGGAGGATATTTAAAAATGAACAATATGATTAACAATTCTTACAAAAAGCATTCCATAGCAACCATTTTTAGGACTTCCTCCAACTATTAACAACAGAGTTATTGTACATTCTTTGAGGTAATTGGCAGGTAAGTCTGAAAAATAAAACCACAATTAGAAAGTAAGCTTTCGATTCTTAAGAAAAATAATTCTGAGAAATGCTAGGAGAAGAGAAATTCTTTCAGGAATAGAAGGCAATGGGAAAATAAATTCAAACAACAAAGATTCATTCATTCATATATTCTGTCATTCTTAAATTTTGGGGACCATCAGGAATTTATTTGACTCAGAAATATCTTTAAATGTAGTATATGGGACTGTTATCTCTCACACAAACCTCCTCCTCACTGGAAGAAAAGTCACAATCATGAACAGCAAAAAGTCATTTCTTGTAGATCACAGAGAAAAGAAAAAGAAAACGTTAGGTAGAAGAGGAAGCAGTCTTTATCTGCTAGCTCAAAAGCACCTAAACTTAAACCTGAAATGCATAATAAGAAAAAGTTGAAAACGAATCACTCACATGTATTCATCTGATGGTTTCAGCCCAACATAGGGGGTCTTCATTCATTCAATCTTTATTGTTGAACTATTCTGTGCCAGGTTTTGTAAGATGTTATCATTTCAGCTCAAGCAATATTAGCTTTTCACATATAGGTTGAACCGGAGACAATTTTTCCCAACACATTACTATTCAAATGACCACTCAGATGCCAGCTCATGGACATGTTTCTATTCATTGTCTTCCTCACAGTATTAGGGTTAAAAAAAATATCATAATGTCATATTAACTCAGGAAAAGAGCCAATAAAATAGAATTATCCTTATCTAAATCTTTTTGGAGCTATTTCTAATCTGACCGACCAGAACAAAGACATGTGAACACATGGGAACTTATAGCAATGTGCACTGTGGAAGTCAGTGTACTCAGGGCAAAGCAGAGAGATTAACCAGTAAGGTGAAGCCTCACCCTCACCAGCAAAGAAAGATCCAGGGTTCTTTTCTCTTGTCCGAATATAGAGTCAGGATAGCATCATCTGCATGGGCCTAGGAGTACCTGTGGACAGAAATACCTTAATGTTTTATTTAAATTAAGGGGGAAAAAAACCTGCAAAGGCCTCATGACCTGAGCAATATTTTCTAGGTTAGAGATTTGAGGCTAAGTTTTAGAAATAGTGCCAGTGAGGATGGCATCTGTGTGATACAAGCACAGGGAGAAGCAGAGCACTTGACAGGTGAGGAGAGGTTAGTGGGCTATCACCAAAGGGATGCATCCTATTGAGCCTGTGTGATTTAGTGAGGTTTTAAGAAGGGGAAAAACAGACAGGTTAAGTTTTATATTGTGAGTTTAATTCCTGTAATAGTAAGACAATGAGAATTTGCTTGCATGTGCTTTTAGAATGCATGAAATTAACTGCATTTAAAAAAATGTTTCCTAAAGCCAGTGGAGCCTTGAAACAAATACGCCTTTTCTCACTGATAGTCACAGTGTACAGAAGGGAAAACAAAACCATAGCATAGTCTGGGTCAACCTGTCTGGATTGTTGTCAGTGTAGCACCATTGCTCCCCTCTTCTCCTCCATCTCCATTGCATGTGGGGAACTCAAATTGTCCCATGGAATATCATGTTCAGTTCTAAACATAATCTTTGAACATCTTTGGAAAACGGAAATAAGAGAGAGACTAGAATCATGGTATTTTCCTACACAATGTCCAATGGAAATAAGTGGAAGGCATTCTCTTCTCTGAATACATGGTTTATACATAATGGTGCAATAAATTACAACAGTATTTAAGCGATTGGTTTCCTTTGTCTTCCCTTCATTCTGCAGCACTCTTGAATGGGAGGACTGTTACTATTTCCAGAAGAAGGACTCTACCTTCCAAACATATAATAGAAGTTCAGTAAATGTTTATAAAAGTCTTTCTTCTTTGTGCATAAATTGGATATTCTGGGAGAATTACCAGATTACTTATGGTGAGAGTTTGTAAAACCATCCCTCACTCACTTATTGAAATGCCATTCACTTTTACTTGTTGGACTTCCTCATCAGATAATGAGATTCCTTTAGGGTCATGTATTATAGCTGAATGGATAACATCTTACAAAACCTGGCACAGCATAGTTGTCCGATGCACAGAAGAGAGATATGTCTCTCACTCTATTTTTAAAAACTCAGAATCATTCCTCGATATCTATCACCTATACTCTGGGAATCATAGAACAACATTGGCTCATTAATGCCACATCCAGTGGAGAGAGATTAAGAAGTGACTTCACCAATTTCTCATGAGAATAAATTGGAAGAACTGGAAATGTTTACCCTGGAGTAGTCTCAGAGAAGACACAATGGATGTCCTCAAATATTGAAATGTCTGAGATTGGAAGAGGAAACAAAATTACCTGGAGTCCTTGTTGGAAGATTAGAGGAACTAATTCTGTCTCTAAATAACCAGGGCTTTCTCTCCGATAAAAATATGGACCTCAGGGTTATAGACTGAACAGAAGGATAACTGGGTCAAGTGGTGGTTCCATTCCCAGTTTTCCAAAGAATCTCCATGCTTCTTTCCATATTGGCTGCACCAATTTGCAGTCCCACCAGCAATGTATCAGTGTACCTTTTTCCCCACATCCTTGCCAACACTTATTATTGTTTTTATTCTTAATAGCTGCCATTCTGACAGGAGTGAGATGAAATCATACAGAAGTTTTAATTTGCATTTCTCTAATTGCTAGAGATGGTGAACTTTTTAAATATATTTGTTGATTGATTGTATATCCTCTTCTAAGAAGTATCTGTTCATGGCCTTGACCCATTTATTGATTGGGTTATTTGGTTTTCTTTTTTTTGGTATTTAGGTTTTTGAGTTCTTTATATTAGATATTAGTGCTCTATATGATATGTGAGCAGTAAAAATTTGATGTAGTCTCTCTACTCACCTCACAGATTGTTTCTTTTGCTGAGGAAGAACTTTTTAGTTTGAATCCATCCCATTTATTGATTCTTAATTTTAATTCTTGCACTATAGGAGTCTTATTAAGGAAATTGGGGCCTAATCCCACAAGATAAAGTTGGAGAAGATATTTCTAAGCGAAGTAAGCCAATCCCAAAAGAAAACAAATGCCAAATGTTTTCTCTGATATAAGGAGGCTGATTCATAGTGGGGTAGGGAGAGGGAGCATGGGAGGAATAGACAAACTCTAGATAGGGCAGAGAAGTGGTAGGGGAAGAGAGGGGAAAAGGGATTAGAAATATTGGTGGAATGTAATGGATATCATTATCCAAAGTACATGTATGAAGACACAAATTGGTAGAAATATATTTCATATACAACTAGAGATATGAACAATTGTGCTCTATATATGGAATATGAATTACAATGCATTCTGCTGTCATATAATATTTATATATACATATATATGAAATGTACACCTCAGAAGGATATGAGTTCCCATGATTGAAGATATGGAAATGGATGTGTGGTATTCCAAAGTTCTGATAGTTGCAGTAGTTACTAAATAATCTTATTGC
The DNA here is from genome assembly GCF_964194105.1 of Spermophilus citellus. NCBI lineage: Eukaryota > Metazoa > Chordata > Mammalia > Rodentia > Sciuridae > Spermophilus > Spermophilus citellus. Next base: position 45,845,453 of record NC_138200.1, on the reverse strand, counting down.
GCTTGGCACTTGAATGTTATCATCCTATGTTTCTAAGCAATCTTATGTTGAGCTTTATACAAATACCTAATTTAGATCATTCTTCCAAGGCCCATTTCTATCTATCAACACTGCTGCTATCAAAAACTTCTGTTAGAGATACTCCAGAATTAGCACCTAAGAATATGAGTCACATGCAAATAATTTACTTGCCAAATTCAAGGAACATTGACAGGAGATGGAGAAGTGCCACAGAGGAAGGAACAACATTGGGCAGCTGGAGGTTAATCTTGGAAGATGTCTGAGAAACAGTGTAAAACTCAGGCCTCAGACATTCCATGTGAGTAAGGGAACAGGTGTGTTTGCACCACAACCTCTGGCAGTCACTGGTTGAATTCTTCTAGTCTTGTCATGCACTGGAGGCAAAGCAGCTCTCCATGGTACTGAAAGAAAGCTTGGGCAATTCAAAGGCAGGTTCTGGCAAATGTGAAATAAAGAGAGCACAGAATCCATGAAGTTTGAACAATAGGAACACTTATTGTTGTTTGTCTTCAAAATAGCTGTCATTCTGACTGTAGTGAAATAATATCTTAGAGTAGTTTTGATTTGCATTTCTCTAATTGCTAGAGATGATGAACATTTTTTCATATACTTGTTGATTTATTGTACATCCTCTATTGAGAAGCGTCTGTTCAGGCCCTTGGCTGATTTACTGATTGGGTTATTTTGTTTTGTTTTGTTTTGTTTTTGGTGCTTAGCTTTTTGAGTTCTTTGTATACCCTAGGGGTTAGTGCTCTATCTGATGTGTGAAGGGTAAAAAATTGCTCCCAAGTTATAGGCTCGCTATTCACCTCACAGATTATTTCTTTTGCTGAGAAGAAACGTTTAGTTTGAGGCCATCCCATTTATTGATTCTTGGTTTTAATTCTTGTGCTATAGGAGTCTTATTAAGAAAGTTATGGCCTAATCCCACATGATGAAAACTAGGGCCTACTTTTTCTTCTATTAGATGCAGAATCTCTGGTTTAATTCCTAGGTCCTTGATCTACTTTGAGTTTTGTGCATGGTGAGAGGTAGGGGTTTAATCTAATTTTGTTGCATATGGATTTCTAGTATTCCCAGAACCATTTGTTGAAGAGGCTATCTTTTCTCCAATGCATGTCTTTGGCACCTTTGTCTGATATAAGATAATTGTAATTTTGTGGGTTAGTCTCTGTGTCCTCTATTCTGTAGCATTGGTCTACAAGTCTGTTTTGGTGCCAATACCATGCTGCTTTCGATACTATTGCTCTGTAGTATAGTTTAAAGTCTGGTATAGTGATGCCACCTGCTTCACTCTTCCTGCTAAGGATTGCGTTAGCCATTCTGGGTCTCTTATTTTTTCCAGATGAATATCATGATTTTTGCTTTTTCTATTTCTATGAGGAATACCATTGGGATTTTGATCGGAATTGCATTAAAACTGTATAGTGCTATTGATGAGGATGTGGGGGAAAAGGCACACTCATACATTGCTGGTGAGACTGCAAATTGGTGCAGCCAATATGGAAAGCAGTATTAAGATTCCTTTGAAAACTTGGAATGGAACCACCATTTTACCTAGCTCTCTCTCTCTCTCCTTGGTCTATACCCAAAGGACTTAAAAACAGCATACTAGAGGGACATAGTCACATCAATGTTTATAGCAGCACAATTCACAATAGTTAAACTGTGAAACCAACCTACATGTCCCTCAGTAGATGAATGAATTAAAAAATGTGGCATATAGACACAATGGAATATTACTCATCAATAAAAGAGAATAAAATCATGGCATTTGCAGGTAAATAGATGGCGTTGGAGAAAATAATGCTAAGTGAAGTTAACCAATCCCCAAAAAACAAATGCTGAATGTTTTCTCTGATATAAGGATGCTGATTCATTGTGGGGAGGGAGAGGGAGCATGGGAGGAATAGACAAATTCTAGATAGGGCAGAGGGGTGGGATGAGAAGGGAGAGATCGGGAGGTTAGCAATGATGGTGGAATATGATAGACATCATTACAACTTCTGGCAGTCACTGGTTGAATTACGTATGTATGAAGACATAAATTGGTGTGAACATACTTTATATACAAACAGAGCTATGAAAAAATGTGTTCTATATATATATAATAAGAATTATAATGCATTCCACTGTCATGTATTTAAAAAAGAAAATCAATTAAATATTTTAAAATAGATAAATAAAATCTCAAATGAGAAAAAAAAAGTTTGAACAATAAAGCTAGGCACTGACAAGACTTCCATATCTGAGGATCTGTAATTCTCGAAGTTTCAGATTATACCTTCCAGAACGCACCAATACTCAAGTAGAAGTTTATATTAACCTTTCACAGGTATTTGGTTTTCTTGAATGTGGTAACTCTATGCAAGAGTTTATCAAGTCACATATAGAAGTTTTTTATAAAATAGGTACATCAAGGAGTAATGCTATATAAAATGATTCAAACCATTATAACCCTCAGAGAGCATCTTGTTATCAATACTGTGGTTCTTTTATCACCCAATGTCCCCTATTTTTATTTCAAATTAATGTATTAAAATAGAAACAAAAGAAATGATATCTTAAACTTTTGTAATCCTAAAGGTCAAAGAAAGAACTCATATTTTGGTGTTCACTTTCTCTCTCTCTCTCTCTCTCTCTCTCTCTCTCTCTCTCTCTCTCTCACACACACACACACACACACACACACACACACACCCCTACACACCACATTAATTGAATATACCTTAGAAAATAGTGATTTTAAATGCATTCAATTATGTCTATTTACATATATGGAACCAACATGTATTAAACCAAAGAAAGACAAACTATAAGCAGTAAAATTTTCTATTGAGGTCGAAATATGATCACAGAGCTTTATTCGAAACTGTGATTCAAAGAAAACAGATGGTTAATTTCCTATTTTAAAAATGAGTGCTTCTGAATGCCTGGTAAATATGTTAACACATAGTGTTGCCAAGATCATCCCTAGGAGAAAAATTCCAAGCAAAGAATAGCATGTACATTCGCCCATTTGTGTGAGAAAATATACACACAAACTTATATATTCATAACTACTTTCATATGGAGATGGTATTTCTAGAAAAACACTAGAATTTCTATCTTTTTATTTTGAAACTCAGGGAAAAGTTGCAAAACAATACAAGTGAGTTTCTCTTGAATCATGTAAGGGTAAATTGCCCCCAACTCTTGAATAATTAAGATTATTTTCTAGCAACAAGGATATTCTCATATACAACATGCTGGAACCTAAAAAATAATGGCATTAACTTTGCTGCTTTATTACTATTTAATCTTCAGACATTTCAAGTTTCAATGATGCCCATTCAAGTTCTGCCAATTGTTCCCCACTACGTGAACCCTGTGCTACTCTCCCTCCTGTATGCTTACACCCAAAGAGCCTCCCTGCCCTGCAAGGAGTTCTCTTTATTTTTATTTGAATTTGATAAATGCAATAGACCTTTGAAGACCCTCTTGATCCATTAATATGCCTGTCTTGCTTAGCCCCATCTAATGATTTAAGATAATAGAGGAGGAAAAAATAGAATGGAGATAGAAGAACAAGAGCTAAGGAATTCTTAATTACAGCTGTCTTTGGAGAAGCAAAATGAATATTCCAACAAGGGAAGGAGCTTTTATTTTTTCAATATATATACCCTTTCTTACTACTTGACATCTTTAACATGAATGATATTTTATATTACTTTTCTAATTGAAAGGTATATTTAGAGTTTGATGTGTGAGTAAATGTAAAAATGTAATCAAAACATGTTAGCTGATAAAGAGCAATAAGTTTAACTGAACATACAGTTATAGGATTATGTTCATGCATCCTTGTTTCAAGCAGCTATGGGAGGACATTCTTGCATATGGTGCCTCTAAGGACTTACTGGTGAAATATCACATCTTCTAGATAAGTCACACTTGAGATTGATACAAAGTCTACTAAAAAATCTTTAAAGGCCGGAGCAAATGCAAGGTATACTTTTCATTAAACATGAAACACTAAAATCATCTGACTTCTACCATCCACATAATAATGATGTAGAGTAGGCAGAACAGATGATGTAATTCTCTGGTGTTCGAGTCAATTGGACCCCAGAAACCAAAACACGGTGCCTTACCAATCGTCCTCTGAACAATTCTGTAGAGTCTAAATGGTCTAACCCTACAGTCTTTTAAACCTTAGCAGGCTACCCAGACCCTTCCTATATTATTCCTGGAGTGTAATATATTAAAACTTTCAATAAGTAAGAAACTTCCAAAGCCAAGAAAAAAAAGTGCCTAACAGATATCTGCATTGGAAGAAAAAAAATTATAAATATTCATATTTTATAGAGCAATCAAGATGTTGATGTTAATATTAGAGCAATAACTTTAATTGTATTTCAGCAAACGGATGCCAATTAGGAAACAAATTATCTCATAGAAGCATGTCTTGCACACAGTTTTGCCCTGAAGGTAAGCCGAGGGCTATGTCAGCCTCCTGAATTTTAATGCACAAGTGAACACCTCCAAAATTATTAAAATTAAAAATAAGCACTTAAAGGACTTTAAATTATGCCAAAAAAAAAATAAATGACAGCTGCCTGCTTGCTAGTAAAGGCCGAGTATTTTCTCTCATAAATGGAAAAGAGAAAATCACTTGCCACGAGATGACAGTTTCTAAGTAAAGAAAGTCCATTTAGGCTGTTCCTTTAGAGATGGATTTGTGATCCCACATCATGTCTGATAAAGTGCTCAGAATTGTAAATCGCTATGCAAACCTCATTTGAACTTTCTAGACTTATTTAAACTCCTCCATCTCAAAAATAACAAATTTAACTTTAGATTTCTCAGAGCCTACAGAGTAGAACAGTTCTGATATAAAGATTCAAAAGGATAAAAGGCATTAAAATTTGACTATCCGAAGAAGGGATGTTGGATAGGCAAAGAAAATGCTGATTTTTCATGATCCCCAGAAACCTTAATGTATCTTACTCTGGGATTATACCTCCCAGAATTTAAGGCTTGTACGACAGACAATTTCAGGGAGTCTTTGAGGATCCCAGGAACTAGTCCAAAGTTTGAGCTTTCATTTTATTGCCATGGCAAGTTACGCAAATATCAACAGCATGAACCATATTACATTATTCGTATTTGTTCATAGTGGTCTTCCTTACTACAATGGGGTATCTCCTAGGAATGCCTTATTTTAATAAACGTTTCCATGTTCTTAGTGGAATCAGAATTAGTCCTTGGCAGAGTGTAACTTAGATGTTAGCTAGAAATCTCCTGGCTCCTTAGTTTTTTAAAAATCAAAATTTTTTGTTGCATAGTAATCACACAGAACAGTGGGTTTCATTGTGGCATGTTTGTATGTGCACATGATATGATTTGATCAATTTAATTCCCCAGTAACTCCCTTGCCCTCCCCTTCTCCCTCACCATGTCCCCTTCCTCTACACTACCAGTCTCTCTTCTATTTTCATGAGATCCTTTTTTCCCTTGTTTTTCATCTTCCTCATACGGAGAACACATGAAAAATGACTTCTTGAGTCTGGCATGATGTTTTCCAATTCCATCCATTTTTCTGCAAATGACACAATTTCATTCTACTTATGGCTGACTAAAACTCCATTTATGTATATATATACCTTGTTTTCACTATCTGCTCTTCTATTGATAAACACCTAGGTTGGTTCCATGACTTAGTTGTTGTGAATTGTGATGCTGTAAACATGGGTAAGCATGCATCTGTGCTGATTTTAATTCTTTTGGATAAATACCTAGGAGTCATACAGTTGGATCATGTGGTGGTTTATTCTCCAACTTCTTGATTTTTAGAGAAGGTTAACTAGAATAGCTCTATCCACCAAATGAAGAAGTCCAAGGCCTCCCATGCATTGAGGTATGTTCCCAGGAACTTGTTTTTCCATGGACTCTTCTGAGTCATCACCTCTGAACTTATTGTAGAACTAAACCAAAAGCTCAGACTTTTCTCTAGTTTCAATACACAATTCACTGAAATATTTTTTCCTCAAATAAAGCAGGTGTTACTAAGATAACATTGGGCTTTTCATACCCAAACCTAATTAAAATCTCATCTTAGAGATTTCTCTTAAAATGACCTTTCCCAAATCCTTCCAATCAGTGGCTGCACTTACCTACTCTCTGATCTCTCTTTGTCTTCTCTCTTTCATATCGTCCCAGTCCCCAGGCCCTCTGCAACACCCCACTCCAAGCCAACAAACATCTTCCCTCTTCTGAATGTTTTTAAATCTTTGTAATATTATGTAAGTTTAAACTACAGTGCTGTTACCTTTCCACTGATTTAAAAAAACATATTTTATTTATCTCACTTCATCTATAAAGAAGATATACATAAAGACTGGTCTGTAATAAGCTGGAGGTAAGGGTTTAATGCACCTGCAGATATAATAGCTGAAATAACACATTGCATATAAGGTTTGTGCAGCTGAATGAATTCTAGGGTCTGTTACCAGTTCAGATTTACAGAACTGTGTGGTGGCAGTAGTGGAAACAGGAATCTGCATTTGGAATTGAAAGATACAGGCTTGCCCTTACCTTGAGATTAGTTCACTTCCAAGTTAAGATTTCCTTATCACATGATAATTGAGGCTACTGCTGAAGCCATTAGGTAACAACTAAGCTGCAAATGGTGGCAGAAGACTGGGGCTTTCTCAGACTAAAATTATGGGATGAAAACAAAGGCTAGAAATTTCTCAAAGACACTTTCTCTTTTTTTTTCTTCTGGTTATCTGCTCTATTTATTCTTTGTACTGTATAAGGAACTTTTGTTTTTGTTTTTTGTTTGTTTGTTTGTTTTTTTTACTAACCAAGAGGAAAAGACTTCTACTACCTTTTGTTTTGCTGTACCAACAACATTCTAGTGATTGCTGAGCAACCTCTACAAAACTCTGAATTTTAATTTCTCCTGGAGAAATTCCTCCCCAAAGTGGTGGATCAACCAGTATTATCTTTAGCACATCTTTCTAAGATATGAGCTAATTTGGAAGTTCAAGACCAAACTGTCTCAGATTTCTACACTTTTGGTGTTTCCAGCCTGATTTCCAGAGTAGGATTTAAATTGGCTCGAAGCCAGTTTTTGAGACACTTGCTTTATAGGAGCACCTGCATTTCAAATGCACCATTGCCACTAATTCCTCAAAGAGGCCTTTCAAATTGCTGAAGGTGGGCAGTCCGATCTGCTGTGGGATTAAAACACATGAAGGCCACAGTTGTGTTCCAGTCTGCCATGATTGCACACATACTGGTCAGGATAGTAATTTCATGAGCTGCTCAAGTATATTTTAAGGAGAAACCTGATGAGGTGTGACCCTGTGCCTTCACTGACAGGTCTCTTAAACTGTGGCCTATCTGTAACTCACCCAGATCCTATATCCTTGAAAGTGTACCTAAGATAGTCACCAGGTTTATAGACTGTGTCAACTAGAAACTATTTGGAAGCTTTAAAATTAGACCCGCAATTCCAAGTCTGAGAAGCTGTTTTCTTGAAGATAGCCCACTGCCAACTTCTCTCTCTCGAGGTTCCCTTTGAGGCATAAAATTGAATGTAGCATGATGCTTAGTACTTATATTTAGTTAATTGTGGGTGCAATCAGCCAATTGAGGATACAATTAGACAGTGCAATTAGCTGCTGTGGTCCGAATTACTGGAGAGAGGAGAAAACAGGAGCCCTACTCAAAGCCTTTTAAAGATGCGGGTCTGTGGGTGAAATCATTGGTGGAAGTCATCCAAATGAAATATAAAACATGAAGGAAAGATAAGTCAGAAAATAGCATAAGCTAAACTTATTTGTAGAACAGTAGGAGAATCCCAGTATGACTTCACATGCATATGTGTATACCTTTTTTATCGTTCCCAAATCTTCTGTCCAAGGCATTTTATCATAGGCTTATTTTATCTAAAAGATGTCCACTTAAACTGCAAAACAGAAACTGCGATATGCAATTTTGAAGCAAAGAGAGGGAAAAAAAATCACTCCCCCTAGCATATACTATCCAACAGAGGTCAAATGGACCCTTTTTTCTGCTATATTTCTACAATCTTATGAAAAAAAATGGAAATAAAAAGAAAAAGAAAAAGAGGTAATATTCATTGATCCTCTCCATGTCCCAGGGTTTAGTGGATAGTTGATAAGTTACATTCCATTGAATTCTACTAATATCCCCATGTGAGAGAGATATCTCCCTTTACAGATGAAGCCAGTGAGCTTCAGGAATGTTCACAGTTGGACAAAGCAATAAAACACTGCAATAGAGCAAGCTGAAGGGTCTCTCACCTCAAAAATCCTTCCTTCAGAATTATGATCTTCCAAATGTCTGGTTTGTCATCTGTAAGATCTGAATAACACCAAATCTGACGCTGGAGAATATCTGAATCTGGGGGTGAACTCTAGGGAACGTTTAATAAATATTCATCTCAAACACTTAGAAAATAGTCCCTTCACTTGGTGAGATATCACAGAGATTATTGATGATACTTTAATAGCTGTGATTCTCTTACTCAGGTTCTTATAACTTTATATATATTTCACTTTGCTATGGTTCCTTTAAATATTGGAGGGGTAAACTCCTCAAATGATTTGCCAGTGAGTTCTTCTATGGAATTTTAATTTTGAGTTATGTCTTTGTTTCAGCATTTAATTAAATTCTGTTTTAGAAATTGGCCAAAATGGTTAAAAGAAGAGGAAAGATGAATGGTCACATGGAACTCAATGCTTTTTAATTACAAGAATCCATTCACTTTGTAATATCAGTGTAACAATTCCTTAATGAAATTGAATTATTTCTTTTAAAATTGACTTAATTAATGATTCAATTTATATTAGATTGATTTTATAATCCCATTTTAGCTATAATAGTAAAGTTTAGGGTTTCTTTAAAAAGAGACTTTGAAGAACTATTAAAATCTGAACTTCTTTGAAATGGAAGTTTATGTGGAAAAAAAAAGATGGCTTTAGTTAAGACACTCAAAATTTTACTACTCTATTTTGTTTGAGGAAAAACGCAATAATTTTATATTATAATTAATTTTAGGGTTTTTAAAATCCAATTATTTCCTGAATATGCTATTAAACTTATTTCCTTATGTAAGGAGTGAACTGAACTGCTTTGAGAAGAATGGTTCCAGGAGAGCTAATGGGCTCTTGGTCTTTTAATGAATCTTCAACATCCACTGCTTCTCGGGCTCTCAAAAATGCCAACATTAAACCTGCCTTCCATTCTGCATGAGCCCAGGCCTAGGTCTTTTGTGAGCTTTTTTATAGTAATAGCTCACTAAGTGGTTGTGTAGAGGGTTCGCGGGGTTAGTTCTCTTTCCCAAATTCTCCCAGAATCTACCTAAGGAAGCCTACATTGGTATCTGCTGCCAGTCTTTCAGAAAACTCAAAGGTTAAAATACAATGGAAAAATCTTAAATGTGAATGGATTCAGATACATCTAAAGATCTCACAGGAAGGAGAAAAATACTGGCAAAAAGTCCATACATTTTTTTTTAAACACATTCACTATTAAGAAGGTCACACAGGTATGAAATGGAGGTACGTGTTTAGTTCATCACAAACGTGGAAATCAGAATAATTGCATAACATTGATTAATGTGCCATTTAGTCATTAATCATCCCTGTGTTAGTTTCCTATTGGTGATGTAACAAATTACCCCAAATTGAGTGGCTTAAAATAACACACATTTATTACCTTACAATTCCAGAATTCAGACATCTAAGGTGGCTGGTCAAGGCTTGTTCCTTACAGAGGCTTCAGGGAATAACAGATACCTGTCTTTTCTAGCCTCCAGGGATTGCCTACATCCCTTGGCCCCACACCCTTTGGCCCACACCACTCCAACCTCCCTGCCATCCTCCATCTCTTTCTGATTCTGACCTTCCTGCCCCCTACTTAGTAGGATACTTTTGATTTCAGTGAGATCACCCAGATAATCCACCATAATCTCCCCCTTCTCAAAAATCCTTAATGTATGCACAGTCCCAAAATCCATACTGAAAGATTTTAATGATTGCCATGTATACCTCTTTGAGAGAGCCATTATTGAATCTACCACCATCTCATACAGAATTCATTTCAGAGTATTTATCCTATTTTTATGTGAAAAGAAAATGAAGAATCAGTTTTAGACCTTTACTATCCCTTTTCTTACTATCCCCTTGTGTGGATGCGCCTGAACCAGCATATACTTTTGCTTGTGTACACACACACACACACACACACACTCTCTCTCTCTCTCTCTCTCTCTCTCTCTCTCTCTCTCTCTCTCTCTCTCTCTTACTTCCCAATTCCATCTTGGAAAAGTAGCGATCTATTTTAAAGATGAGCATTGTCTTGAAATATAAGGTAGCACATATATATTTGAGAATAAAAAATGACATTTGTAGCATTTTAATAATTCAAACACCACAACCTCTCTTTCAAACTATTTTAAAAATTCAGAAAAAGTAAAAATAAAAAGGAGAGAAAGGTAAATGTAAAATTCTACCCTCCCATACTTGGCTTTCTGTAGCTCTCCAGAACAACCTCAATTCTCTCTAGTTTATGGGATTAAAGTTCCACAGTGCCAATTTAGTTTATTTTGTGTTTTGTCTCCTCCTGTTTCCCACCCCTGCCCCTGACTAATTCTACAACTTTGAGGGAGAAGAGAAAGCTAAAAAGAGGAAGAGAGGGAGAAGTAACCATCAGCTTGTTTCTTCTATCTCTTGCCTTGCTAACCAGGAAAATATTGTCTCCTAGGGCCACTAAAAGGAGATAGTGCTCTCTGCCTCAGAAAACAGTTACGTTCAGTCGTCAAATCTAACTGCTTTACAGATGCTCCTCAGCCCAACATTTGCACTCTGGTTCAGAATCCCCTTGCTGAGGCCAATTGTTAGATAGATGGAAGTCAAAACCTAAACTTTGCTTCCAGAAAAGCAGACTAGAAAATGTGATCTTAAATCTGTGATCAAATGGGCATGGTACTATTTACCTTCTGAATTAAAAACATCAATACAGACCAGAGCAGACTGGAGACAGTCTGCCCTGAACAGGAGTGGAACAGCCGAGAAAATGACAGAGCTGAATGAGCTTGATTCTGGCCCCCCAAGACCAATCAGATAAGTTACTCTCTTTCCTGGGGGAACAGTGAGTGGTAAATTGTGAAAAGCAGGAAATACTTTCAGCTTCATGGGGAATTAAGTGGAAATAGCCCTTGTTTTGGAATTAACACAAGATGGGAATTAAGTGTTCCCATATAAGAAGAAGATCTTCTTTCCAAAGGGGACAACGTGAAGGCTAAACATGCACAACGAACTCTGCAAGCAATTTCTTTCAAAGCCAACTCACAATTTCAAATTGCATTGCCAGGTAGGAAAAAAAAAAAAAAAAACAGTGAAAGGAGAAAACAGGAAAGATGACAATGTAGAGCACGGAGATATTTGGAAAAATAACTTGTTTTGCAAAGGAACTAGCATGATGTAGGTGAGTTAATAGAACTAGAAAAATGAAAATTTAGATGAATTAATAGATCCTAGTTGTGCTATAAATTCCTTTAAAGAGACATATTCCACTTGTACCTCTGACTCTTAGCAAGACTGAGAGTTAGTTGTTAGTTATACCTATCAGTTGATTGTTCTTGGGTATTGCTTTTACTTTTTGAGGCCTCAGTTTCCACTTTTGATTACACACACACACACACAAACATACAAACATACATACATACCTATATCTCCAAAACATAATCACCTCTAAAAATTATAATTTTAAGTGAATCTTCCTTTTTTCTTCCTTAAGCAGATCCTGCAACAAGTTATTTAGCCTTCTTCTGGATATTTTTCTGACATATTCTTTTATTTTTATGGCTTTCACCTCGTTAACAAGCTCCCAATGAGCCCTTTAATATGCTACTTTAATGCCCAAATTCTCTGTGAGTTCAAGGACAAAAAAATCCTTTTGAAGGAAACCCCAGGCTGGGTTTCAGGTATGTTTAATCCTGTGTACATGAGAAGCAGTAGCTAGATAATTTCAAAAGCATACGCCTTTAGGATTCAAGCTGTTAATGTTTGCAAACCAGACAACCACCCTTAATATCACTGCTGGTTTATTGACACAAACTCTTCGCTTCCCACAGCTTGTAATTGAATCCCCCCACTGCTTAATTGGAAATAGAATGACTCCACAACCCGATTTGAAACATCTTCTGAAGCTGGTAGGAACATCAGCACTCCCTTTTAAAAATAAAAATTATATCATTAAGTGTGTTAAGTGAAGATTGGTGTTCTGGTGAATATCAGGAAATGAGAGCACCCCAGGACTGTCTGAACACAGGGCAATTAGGGATGTCTTCTGTTTTACAGTGTCTACACATGGGCTCCTTCCTCTCTGAAACAGGCTTTGTTTCTCCCTCGCAAAGTCCTAATGTTTGCCTTAGTCTCATCCCTTCAAAAAACCATTGCTTCTCAACTTGCTCATATCCTTGGATCTAAATTGCATTCAAACTCTCTTTTCAACAAATTATTATGAGTTGTTATTATAAATCATATGCTCCTCTAGGTATGGCAGACAGATATTGTAGGAGACAAAGAGAAAACATAAGCAGGTATTTTGTTCATTAGTTATGTGATATATAAAAATTTGATATATATTTTGTATATAGAATATGCATAGTATTTGCATAGAACATACCCTTCTGTATTCTTTAAATCATCTGTAGATTATTTATAATATCTACTACAATGTAAGTGTTGTACAAATAGTTATTAATCTGTATCACTCAGGAAATAATGATAGAAAAAAAAATGTCTGCACATGTTCAATACAAATATAATTTTTTCTTCCCCAAGTAGGCTGAATCCAAGGATGCAGAACCCATGGTTGCAGAGAGCTGTTTCTGATGATTTATATAATTTATATAATAATATACTAATGGTAAATGATTACAAAAGAGTATTAATAAAATAAATTATGATATCTATGGCAAAGCTTCATGCAAATAATAAAATACTGATTTCAAAGCATATTTAATGTCCTGGAAGTATGGAAGTATGTAGAGGCATGTGGTAAAGTTTATATATTTTGTACATGTACATAACATATTAACACAACAAAGAAAGATAATGACCCCTATACAACAAAATGTTCAAGAACTTCTCTCTTAAGTATTGTTATTTAATACAACTTTTCCTCTAATGATTTGTTTTAAACAGGGATTATTTTATAAAGTTAAGAATACATTCTTATGTTAAAATTATACTTTGAAATGTTTTTGCTCACAAAATGTGTGCTGCAGGTATCCACCAGCCTTCCCCATTATTTCTCCCTCCCACACCTTCTAATTCTCCCGCAAGGACAGTTGCATGGTACAACTGAGCTCTGGAATCAAATCACATGATGTTACATCCTGATTTTGACATTTGTTAATTGTTTGAATGTGGGGAACTTATTTGATATGTATAACCTAACTACTTTGTTAGAGAGAAGCATCTTATCCCCATTGCACATATAAGAAAATTAGTTATAGCACTCATTATTTTAAAGGTTTTCAGATTGCCTGTCTATTTAATAACTAGCACCGACAGAGTATTTTCTATTTCCTGGTCTCTCTCTCCCAAGTATGTGTCCTTTTCAACTTCTGAGTCCCCTGCCTCATCCATCTAGCATCCTTACTTGGAGGCTTGCATTGGGTTCCCACTTTTGTCCTGTAAACATGTCAACACTAAGTCCCAGTTGTTCTGTACTAAGATCTCACATACTCAGGTTGCAGCTGTCAGGGGTGGAAGTGGCTGTTTACTACTAACTCCTCAGAGTGGCATCGGAGATGTTGTGCATCCATCTGGCTTTCCAGAACCTCTCCTCTGCTCTTCTCTCTGCACCTGGATTCCAATGGCAGTGTACCTGCACCTCTTTCAGGCATTACATTCAGCATTACCTCTATGGAGATGCCTTCTCCAAACACTCACTACCAGGACACACAGGGGGATTTGCCTCATTTTCCTGTTTTGTGGTCTTTACAGCTCTAGTTGCTAACTTCAATGATAATATTTGGAGAGGAGCAGAGGCTCTAAAAGTCAAATCCATGTTTGTTAATCAATTAATTGGTGTTGATATCCAAACACTTAAGAAGAATTTGCCAAAAAATCCAGTAAAGATAATGCACTGTACTCTAGGAATTTGTTCCAACTCTATTCAGCCACACTGTGAAAGAACTCTGAAAATCTTTTTTTCTGTTTAAGCATTTAATAAGCAAAACGATCAGAACCCACAGAGGAAATTACTGCCCTTTCTGGATAGTGTATTTTATGTTATTTGACTCTGCCCTAAAATGGAGAGACTCTGTATGTTGCTGAGCACTTGAGAATGAGCAACTCTGCTCAATAAAGCAGCGTGCATGGCGTGATGCTCAGGATGCCTAGGATAGTTGAATGATTCTCTGCTGTGAGAAATGCATGTCAAATTGCAACTGTGATGAGAAAGCCATGAAGGGGTAGCATATACCCTGTAGGAGCATCAGACAAGATCAATCACCCTATTAAGGAGATCTGGCAAGTCTTTCTTGAAGAAGATACTACTGAGTTAAGAGCTAAAGGGTGCAAAAAAAGAAATAGAAATGTTAGAAAGAGGCTTCCAGAGAGAGAGAACAGCATGTACCTATGTCCTGGGGTAAAAAGGAGAGAGATGTGAAAATTTTGAGTTGAGAAACAAACTTTTTTTTTTTCCTTCTATACTCACACCACTCCCAATGCTTTACTTGTGACATTAGCTGTATAGGTGTCCACACAAAAATCATTGCTCAAGTTCTATGCAGATGTCCTACAAGTTAATTCAATTCTGACACCATCAGGAGACATTGTCAGATCTTACAGTTTAAGGACTCAGTCCCACAAGACTCTTTCCACTTCAGACACGAGTTGAACATCAGGTGTCACCTCTGCTTCTGGCCATAAATCAGAGGTTCCCAAAATCTCTACTTGGGTTTGAGCATTGCTAGAATGTCTTGCAGAACTCAAGGTAGTAGCTTACTTACTTAGATTATCAGTTTATTTTTTTTAAAAAAATACTGACAAGAATATCTAGATGGTAAGAAATCAAATGACAAGTTATAGAGAAAAAAAACATGATCTACCCTTGATTGTATCCCAACTCCTTTACAGTTGTTCCACCCTCCCAGTACTCCCGTGTGTTCAACATCTTGGAAGCTGTCTCAACCCCATCTTTCTTTCCTATGCAGGCTTCCTTCCATAGGTGAGATCATTTAGATCATTGGCCATTAGTGATCCATTCAACCTTCCTGGGACAAAAAGTCCTAGCTCTCCAATCATGTGGTTGGTTTCCCTGGCAACTAGTCCCCATCTTGAGGCTCCCTGGAGCTTCTAGCTGACAGTTATCCCAGGAGTGTATGTGGAGACACTGATCACCTTGTAGATTCCATGGTTTCAGGAGCTATGTGTAAGAAGATGGAAGCAAAGACCAAACACAGATTTCTTATTTCCCAGGTTAGGACCCTTAGACCTGAGTAAAAGGAACACTGTCTTGGGTCCTATGGTGGTGACAAACTTGCTTGTATTTGGCTAGGACTTACCTGGTTTTAGCACCAAAATTCCCACATGCAGGGCATCCCTTGGCCCTAAGATAAATAGGAAATTATATCATATCCAAGATTTAGAGGGCTCCCACTGTGGTCTTCCTCCAACTGTACATTTCTCAACACAAAGGTCTCTCTAGAGCTAATAGCACAGGACCAACTGAAGATCCACCTATTCTGGACCTAACTCCAGGTAATTGTTCCTCTATAATTCATTTTCCTAAATGTCCAAGCTTTCTTAGAGATCCATTGCATGCTTCTGCCATTCTGAGGATGAACTATATCATTACTATATGCACCCCTTACTGGAGAACAGCTGTTTTCAGGAGTTACAGACAGTACTTGGAAATGCAGGTAGAGGTTCCATACACAGCTATGTGAGTCCCATGTACAATTAGTTGAAGCAACACCACAGAGTTAGGATACGATAGAGGGTAGATCATAATCCGGGGCCCTGAGACTGGCTATACTCATATCACCATGCACAAATGCACATTTCTAAGTAGTCCGACACTTCTAAATTCCTTTTTAGCCTTTTGAGTTGTTATAAAGGTGCATCTTTCATAAGATTCAACACATCAACATATTTATTTTTCTAGTAGCTTGCTTTATATCCTTTATATATTTGGACTTATGTTACATGACTCTCCATTTATTCTATTGCCTGGGACTCTGGAAAAGTTAGTTCTTTCAAAAAAAATAATCATAAAGCAACTTTAATACATAATAATTATCAAATGCATTGTTAATACTCTATTGTGCCCTTAGACCTGCCTTCATGGCTGAACAGCTTACTATCATGGCTGCTGCAAGTGGTGCTCTAGGGGAGTTAGTTGCTCTCTGCTCCAGATATCTGTCTCTCCCACAGGACAGTCTATCTCCCCACTCAGGACAATGCAGAGGGCCCTCTGAGCTCCAGAGGTCTCTGGAGGAATGGACAGAGTGCCTGTTGTAGCCACTCACAGCCCATCTTTTCACTCTGTTCAAACCTGTTCCCTTGCCTTTACCCATTGAGATAAACAATCTTCTCAATAATGTCTGAGTCTTCTAAATCAGAGCAGCCACAATACTTATTATTCCTATTTGCCATTAGTCTCTGTCCAAGAATTTTCTATAAATTGTTTTAATGTTTACACCAATGTGATGAAATAGGAATTCTAATGCCCATTTTAGATATGATTAACCAAGTTGCTAAGATTGTAGGTATGGTTGAATCACCAAAGTTCACTCAGACAACAAGAGAGCAGAAACTTCCAGTATTACCTAGCTGTTAGACCTCTCTGTAACTATAGCAAGCGCACTTCAGAATTTGAAATTATATGTTGTTTAGTTATTCACTTTTTTCATTTTTCATTTTTATTCTAATCAATTGTGGGGGGGGGTATAAAATGTGGATCCATCTGAGATCATAGTATGAAAAGATCCTTGTAGTTGATCATTATCACAATATTCACAGCAGAAAAGAAAGAGTATTGATGATAGTCCAAACAAAAAAAGAAATCATGAGGCATGTTGTTCAGAAGGTAGGAAAACACTGATTTATTGGGCCATACGCTGTGCTAAATCCTATACTTTGAGATTCACTAACACCCAAAAGCTGGCAGTTGGCAGGAAGATAGCCATGAAAGTACCTTGACCTAATAAAATAAAGACTTGTGGGTTTTCCCAGACTACAGACCTGTTCTACTGACCTCCAGTCCTAAAATGATTATTTTGCACGCTAATGATCTACCTCAGTTCATTAATAATCTATTTAGCTCATAACTGTTCTTTTTTCTTCACATTTTTTATCTGAAGGAATGAGGAAATATTGGTAGGATATTAATTTGTGAAGGCTTCTAATGGGAGTTCATATTTGAGATGTGTTTCTAAGAATTAGTAGAGATTAGTGAATTTTTTTTTTTTAGCAGCTCTTGCACATCATGGCCCAAAGTTCTTAACTCTGGGCCATACCTGACTGAAGCATCTTTTAACTGTATCCTGATAAGCCCAATGCTTCCTAAGAAAGAGAATGTGAATGTTGTTCTTAAAGGCTATCATCCTTGGTACCTCTCTCCGTAGCCAGACTGCTGCTTCTATTCTACAGGCTATTAGAATTAAAGTGTAAAATGCTGTGTTTTCCCCACTTCACTATCAACTTGTCGGACTTTTCTGATCCTCAGTTTCCATATCTATAAAATAGAAATAAATACATTCATCTTGAAAAGTGTCGGTAATGATTTTAATTATATTCTGGAAATTCCTAGTCATCACTGACTTGTAAAATTTTAACTCTTTCACTTCTGTACACAATTCAAAATCTATGTTAATGGTAATTTGCAAGTATGACCCTAGAAAAAGGATTCATCCTAAGCAATCTAATCTCTTCTCCAGCATCACATGGGTGATGACCTCTAACTGACTCAGGGTTGCAAATGCCTCAGTTTCTCTGCAGACTAAAGAGCAGCTGGAGGGATACTGTCTGTTAACAACACCCTTTTGCTGGGAAGAAGTAAATAAAGGCATAGCCTAATGCTCTTTCAGATAAGGAAGGCTGAGTTCTTACCGCCATAAGGACTTGGCAGTAAGAGAGAGCGAGAGAGAGATTAAAACTGAAGAATACAGGTTCATCCAACTGGCTCCCTCTTATCCAAGAAGGAAGCCCGCACAGGCTGTTCCAAACACCTGGCTCCCTCATGGATTCTTAAAAATCCTCACAGGTTCAAGATGTGCCACTGTGTATTCATTAGAGTCTAACCCTCTGTTGTAAACTTGGTGTCCTTGCAGAGAGGAGGAACATTTCAGTTTGATGGAGTTGTGAGCGCACTGGAAAACAATAGCTTTAGACACCAGGGAAAATGATAGACTATTCAACAAAAGTCATCTGCTTTGTGACTGTAAATAAGGTGGGGAACAGTTTCCCAAATACTGTATATTACTGAGCAGATGTATAAGAATCAAAGGGAAAATGGTTGCCAGGGAGACAAGACACTCATGCCAACTGTGTCGCAGACTAATCATAAAACGTCTCCAGGGGGCATTGTATAGCCACAAGCACAGGCAGGAACACAGCCAAGCCAGGGATCCAGATGTTGCCCTTGGAACTGAGCACCCATTTCAGGGGCTGGCATCTGCCTTCTGCCAAGCAGAATGTGTGTGGCCACATCTGCTCACTGCAGAAAGTTAACACACACTAAACACAGAGGAAAGGTTGCCATAAAATAATGATTTGGCACCATGCATCAGAAAAATATTAAATATTAGATGAATCTTCTGTTAACCCCGGGTACATTTCCACATTGCTCTTTCCTAACTACAACTCACCCACATCCCATCTCTCACTAATATCCATTCTGTTCAGCTGAAAACAATCTTGTTTGCAAATAATATCTGAATTATTTACAATCTCCCAAAAGTATGTTTGACAGCAAAAGAGAAAGAAGGTTGGAATTGACTAGTTCCTCCAATTAATCCAATAAAATACAGCTTTTACTTTGCAGCTCTTAAAAAAAGACATGATATACATCTGTACCTGTGACTATGCTATGAAATTACTATCTCTGATAAAAAAAACAGTGGTATTTTCAAAGTGTTTATGTTCACTATCATCTATTCTCACTTGGAATGATGAGATTTTTGAGAAATAAGTTATAATTTCTTAACATCTTCAAGAACTTTCTTTATGACCAGAGAAAAGTTCCATGAGGTATAATTTAAATGTGTACTATACGTGATTTATATATATATATATATCATAGTATACAGGACTTTTTCATATATTCTGTGTGTGTGTGTGTGTGTGTGTGTGTGTGTGTTAAACAAAGTCTTACTAAGTTGTGAAAGGTTGAGCTGGTCTTGAACTTGTGATCAGTTGATTGCCTCAGCCTTCTGAAGTAACTGGGATTACAGGTATGTGCCTTGTGCCCAACTTTTTGTATTCTATTCTTAACCTATCTCTAGAAATTAGTTCAAAGAGGTACTATTAATCCTTTTTGGTTTTTTAAGTCAAGGACACTGGGGCCCAGAGAGACTTAAATATTTTTTTCAAAGTCAAAGAAGTAATAAGAGAAAGACTTAGAGGAAGTCATGAAATGACTATATGGTTAGTGTCAATTGGAAATTGACTGTTCTCTTCATTCAAAGTGATTCTGTCCTTAGATATACAAGAGTAATGATCAAAACTCCTTTCCTACCCAAACATGAATGGCAGAATTTTAGTTGGTTCTATTGAATAAGAACCGCCTTACTAGAATACTAGTATTCTGCTACAGAATAACAAAGCAGCACAAATCCACTAGCTTAAAACAATACCCAGTTATTATCTCACAGATCCTATGAGTCAGGGTTCTGGGTACAGGGTGGCTGAACTGGAATCCTACTTAAGAGTTATAAAACTAATGTGTCAACAAAAGTACCTTCTCTTTCATAGGTTGTGAGCATGGACTCTCTTCCAAACCCAGTCTAGTTTTGTGTGGAATCCAGTTCCCACATATGTAAGAGGGGGTCAGAGGAGGCCACTTCCTTAGTGGCCTGCAGGGGGCAGTATGCTCATCTCTTTGAAGCTGACACATTTCTCATTTGATCCTTCCTTGTTTAGAGCAACAACACTATACCTACTCCTATCATGTCTGGGATTTCTTTGACTCCTCTTCTACCTTCCTGTTCTGCTTTGTTTAACAGTCTTGACGGCAGATCTACCTGGACAATTTGTACCTTAAGTCCAACTGAAAATTATTTGGGTCTTTAAATACAAATGCAATATCCGTTCTAAACAGTACCTGAATTGGTGTTTGATCAAATGATCAGGATCATCTTAGACTTCTGCCTAACACATTACTCCAAATGTGGGCTTTGGACCAGACTATCAACATAATCTGGAAGCTTGTTGGAAATTCAGAATTTTTCAGGCCTCACCCCAGATCTACTGAAGCAGCATTTATTAAGAACATCAAAAGATCCATATGCAAATTAATAAGAACTTGCTTAGAATGTAGCTGGTTTTCTTGTTGTTGTTGTTCTGTTTTGATTTGATTTTGCTGCAGTCATTGGATTGGCAGAAACAGGAAGCCTACCATTTAGTTCTCTTATTCTATCTTGCTGGTGTTTCTTCTCTCCCTTTCTGACATAGAGAAAAGGGGTCAGATAAGGCCAAAGGCAACTTTCTGGATCATGGCCTGCAAGTGTAAGCAGAGCTGATCGAGCAGTGGAAGGAAAGGGATTTTTCAGAGCATTTGCAATGGAGCTTTTGATGGTTTATTACTTCTTAGCCCTTAGCATTCTTAGTGGCACTTCTTTGCTGCTAAGAGTGGACAATCTTGAGAATATTATGAAATCTTTTAGTGTTTGTTTATGGTGCATGGCTGAAAAGTTTAAAACTTTAAATGAAAATAGATCCCTTTGCAGGGCAGGGATAATTGTTAGAAGACAAAAATCAATTTTGTTTTAGATGGAGGGAATTATGCACCATCCGATTGTTACGATATGCTGCATTATTTAGGCTGTATCTCACAGGGGCCAGCTTACCACAAGCGCATATTGATTTCATGTCCACTTAGCTATAGACTGAGATGGGACCATAAGGAAATCCAGGTGCTGTTGGTCAAGGGTTTTAAACATATGCTCAGCTGCCCAGGGCTAATCAAACTTACCAAAAGAATGTTCAAACAACTGATTGCACCTCCACTTGGTGCCAGCATGTCCACAATATGGTGACTCTTTAATCTTGTGTTCAACTCAAGTTGATGTAGAGAGAATAAAAAAAAAAATGCTGAGATCAAAGTTCAACTGGAACTTTGTAGCTAATGATAAAATAAACCCCTGCTGAGGACAAATAGAAAAAATCAGGAAGTATATGGATTTAGAAAGTGACCACATGTATATGTATATGGGTGGCAAAAGGGTAGGGGGACAGAGAGTCACTCAATGCAGGGAGAAGCTACACTTCCCTTTTAAACAATTAAGAGCCAGAAATATCTAGTATCCATTTCAAAGATGCTATAAGACTTATGTAATGTATGTTATGAAATGTTATATATTACATTACATCAAAACACACCATCATTTCTGGTATTTAGGAGATATGCTAGAAATTTTTCCTATAACATAAAATGTTAAGTATGGTAGAATTTTTTCTTTGATTTCTGATTTCCTTTCTAATGATAACTGTTCAATATTGAAATAGGAGGTTCCCTCTGATATTAATAGTACTTGTATCAATGGGCTAATATTACTCAATTTAATAGGCATTATTGAGTAACATCACTTTGCCAGATGCCATGCCAGATGTTATGGATAAAAAATAAACAAACCTTTGTTTCTAGAAGCTTTCACTCCAGAGTAGCAGATAGGCATGCAGATAATTATATAATAATTTGACATGACTACTAGGAGATAATGGAAATTGGTACATAAAGAGGCAAAGCTTCAATATAGGAAACTAAGTGGCAGGAATGAGGAAGAACTCACACAGTCAATATTTCAATATGTCTTAACAAACGTATAATAGAAACTCTTCCAAAAGAGTAGAAAAATGACGACATGGCAAAGTAAAATGAGTATGTTTTGTTTAAAAATGTATCAAATATAAGTGTGAGTATTGGTACAGATGTGTTGTAGCATCCTCTAGAGATTAGTAGACAGATGGGAATATCTCAGTTTCAAAAAGAGGGAAGTCAGGAGAGGAAAAGCAGAAAAATAATAATAATTGAGAGTAAATTATGCTATAGCTTAAGACATTATATTGTAAATTCTAATATTATATAAAAGTTCTGCTCATTGTCCCCAGAGCAGTAGTAGACATGTTTTACAGATGCACAAGTGGCATCCCATTGAGGTGAAGCAACCTGCTTAGGCTTTTAAAGCAAATAAATGTTAGGAAGTTTAAAACTGCTGTTTCTACTCTAACTCATGATGGCCTACACCATAAAACATTTCAGTCCATCTTTCCTGAATATTGTTTTCTGATTAATCCAAAAAGTTTCAAATCTGGATGTGTGAATGAATACAGGTGTAGCACAGAGCATGGTGCTTGCTCCTAGAAATCAATTAATCAATTTAAGTTCTCTTCTCTTCTTCCTTCTAAGAATTTCCATTTTTCCTACTCACAAGTAAACTGCATGTTAAGCTGTAGAAATATCAACAATGCTTTTCTGTTGACCGTCTTCCTCCAGTCTAGATTGTAAATTAACCATCCTTAGAAAGGACGTCACATATCCTTTGTTCTAAAATCTATAATGTTTTATTGATCGTAACTAATAATTTTCAAGGCACAGTGTCTGGCAATCTCTGGACTCACTGGTTTGCATCCCATATTTAATCTCCAAAACAATATAAAGTAGACACTTTCTCATGACACTTTTTAGATGATGGAGTAACGGTGCAAAATGACAAGGTCAAATTTATTTGCACAATTACAGAGAGGCAGGGTCTCAGTGCGTAACAAGTCTGTTTGTAGTATATATGTTCTTAACCCTGCACTTAATTAAGCTGCATCCTTTACCAAGCAAGTGGCCAGAAATGGTAGAAATGAGAACTATTTACTGAGTACCCCGTGTCAGTATGACACAAGAGAGGAGATATAAACCTTTTTCACCTGATTTGTGATCTGGCCCAAGGAAAAGAGAAGTATAACCACTGGAAATTAACTATTTTGTATTTTATAAAAGGTGGAAGGTTTTTCCTGAATGAAACGGTTTTCTTTTCTTATTTTTTTATTTTTAATTTAGGAGCTCAGAATCGATTGCTTTGCTTTCCTTGGCTGGAGTCATTTTAGGCAACCAGCATCGTCATCACCATCAGCAGCAGAGAATATGATCATTAGGCTTTAAATTGCCCTTAAATTATTGGTCATTTCCTAGTGCAGTCGGATTTCAACTTGGTTATTACATTACAAAATGGAATGTGTTAAGTTTGCTCAAGTTCATCTCTGGAGTTTACATCAGAGTGCTGTGATTAGACAGTATTTGGACTGGAGCTAAAATTGACATTTTCTTAGACTATATAAAGATTAGAAAAACTACTTTCCAAAATAAACAAAGACTAATAAAATTCCAATCCTCTTAAAAGTCTGAAAATAGACCTATGACATCGCATCACAAGTTACTGTACATGCAGCTCCGATACCCAAGTCATGGAAGCAGCAAATGCTATCTGGTGGTAAACTTTGGTACCTAATTGGATAATCCTTGAAGTCCTTGGCCAATAGATACTACATTCTGAGAAACCTATAAGGTAGAAAATAATAGCTTTGTGGAATGACTTGGATTTGAATCTTAGGCTTTATAAATAAAGAACTCTAGGAATTTAAGACAACGTCTCTTAAATCCTGGCAGCCTCATTTTTTTTTTTTAATCTATAAAGTAGGAAGAAGAATATTTACCTGGGAGAATTGTTTGGAAGACAAAATGATAGAAAGTATATTGATCACCTTGTGTTGTGCCTATATGTTGCAAGTACTCAATACAAGTTTGTTTATTAACTGTGCTACATTAATAAAAGATAAGGATGACAAATATAGCTACATAGTGCCGATGTACATTGTGGCACATACATGTAATCCCGGTGTCACACATGCATGCACACACAGACACACACCCACCCACACACACACACACACACACACACACATTGCATTCCAGGAGCACAGGACATACTTCTTCCACTAATCTCTACTGATTATCTCCACCAAACACACATACACACATACATAAACACTTATAATGTATGTTTTGATTCCTAAAAAGCCATGAATTTCTCATTCATTAGGAAATAAGAAAATCTTTCAACCAATTCCAAGTTCCATGAACATTCATATAATATTAATTAAATTTAATATTCTCTGATAAGTGTTAATATGCTTATGAAACTTTGAGTCTTTCTTATAATTCTATATCTGCTTATGCATAATCTATTTCCATTCTCCCTACCCCCAATAACTCAGAGGTTGTGAATCTATAACCTAAGCTATACCTTAAGAAAAATAATTTTTAATGTATATTTTTGAAAAACAAAATTCCTCTGCTTTATGATGTTAAAGTCATAGTAAATTACCATGACTAATTAACTTAATTTTAACTGAATGTAACAGATACTAATAGCAGTTTGGAAGCCAAAATCAATGCTGGTGGTTTATATGTACCAGAGGGAATAAGCAAAACATGGTTCCTCTTCTCTTGGAACAATCATGACAAAAGGGGACATTGTATTAAGTATATTTTAACATACATAAACAATAACTATATTTTCTGTGGCAAATTAGTTCAGGATTTCTGGCATGTACAAATTAGGAAGGGCACATGTACTTGGGAGAGTCAGTAAGAAGTACTCCTTCATAAGGTAAGAAGATAAAGAAGAGTTAGGGACCCCTAATAGATTTGTTGTTTGGGAAGCACATTTCATAGTAACCACTGAAAATTTTTAATACCACCATAATGCAACAACAGAGAAAATTCCATATAACTATGTCTGATTTTGTTCTTATCTGCAGTGCAGGTTTATAATCTCATCTGTGTGGACAAGGTGGAAAAGAGAAAAAAAATGTTTATTTCTCTCATTTGGACATTGCAATATTATATATTTTCTTCCTGAAGAATCAAACATCAAAGAAATGAGGGTTTAAAAAAAATACTTTATACTTAATATGCAAATTCTATTTGGAGTGTTATCTTGAAATTTGCCTGTAGTGATAGTGGCCTAAACACACATCAGTAAGTTCAATTTAACTGCAATTATGTGATAATGTGACTAACATACCCTAATGGAAGAAAATCAGAGAAATTTTGAAAAAGAAAAGAGTCTAATATCATGTATGCTCCCTTCTTCCAATTTTCATCTAACCAAGAACCTTTGAATTTTTATGTTACTGCATATCAATGAAGAATTTCTGACATCTTGAGACTATAAAGTGTAATTTATTCCATTATCGTTTGCTGTTCAGCACTGAATTTCTCATTTTTTAGTTTGAGTATACATAAGTCTTAATTCTTCTCAAGTACCTACAGACTGCAAGAACTTCCTTATGAAAGAACACAATTTATATCGCAATGCAATTCAACCCCCAGCTGCCTAATGCTTTCCTCTGTATCTTTCTTTCTTTCTTTTTTAAACCAACACGTACATGTAAGCAAGCATGCATGGACATGTTACTCTGCTAACATCATTTGCAGTTTTTCAAATGTGCCATAACCTTTCACATTTCTGAAGCTTTGGACATGGGCTTTCCTGTACCTGGAATGCAGTGTCCATTCTTTATCAACTCAGAGAGTTCATGTTCACATCCAAAACCTAGTATACATCTTCCCTTATCTAGTAACTATGCTTTCATTCCATTGGATTTACAGGGTTAATCATAAACTCCTCCATCTTGATTCTGTACTTGTATTTCTATCTTTCCACTAAATGATGAATCTGTCTCTCCTATTTTGGGCTGGCTTTAAGGGGATATGGCTAATCACCCTTTGCCTCCTCCAGGGAGGCTTATTCTTTGAGAATAATGCTCTGCAGTTGCCATCTTTAATTATTTAATCATGTTATCTTGGAATTTGTGTTTTGTAATATGGGTCAATGGCTGGGGCTTGGAACCTTGGTTCTTCAGGGGTTCCACCAGTCTCCAAGAACCTATTCTCAGATGTCCACCCTCTCATCCACTGGTAACCCTGTCCAGTACAGTCTACCCCCTCCATCATTCAGCCACTGCTGTTATCCTCTACTTGCTGTGCATGCCAGAAGGGTCTCAAGCCCCACAGCCTCTGGGAGAAGGGAGTGGTGGCAGCCATACCACACTGTGGGTAGCACCCACAGCATTTGGAGGTGACTGGCCAAACAGAGAATGCTGCTGGATGGAAGTGAGTCTCTCCAACCCCTATCCAGATAACTAGCTGTTCCTGGCACACATATATAAAGATCCTTTGGAGGTTGCCCATCTACCATTGGTTGCCATGGTAAACTCATGAGATGAGGAGGTGCCTATTCAGCTTCCAGATCATGCCTAGCTAGGCAATGAATGGGTCTGGGCAGGAGGGCCAATCCCAGGATAATGAAGACAGTTTGCACTTATCAGGATTATCCCAATCTTCCCTCTGCCAACTCTTCTTTAGGCTGATGATCTCCCTCCTTCCATCCAGTTCTGATTCTGGCTTGCATGTGTCTCTTCAGGTTAGATCAATTCATCCCCCAAGAATGTGCCACGTAATGAAAGTGTGCAATTTTAGTAATTCTGCAAAAGTCCTCTGATATTTCCATGTAAAACTAGTTACATAAGCTAAAAATCAATGGTAAAATTAATGCCAATAATTTAATTATTTTGATTGCTCTTTACTTAGAACAGCATTTTCTAGTATATTAAAAATAACTGACAAGAAGAAAACACCATGACACATGAGGGAGACTGTGGAAAAAGGATAATATCTCTGTGTACCTTTAATAAGTTTTTATCCTGATTTTTGTACAAAGAATACAGAATTATTTTTCAAGACCTGAAATACATACAGCCAGCACTCTTTGTTAAACTGGGTTTCTTAAGGTTTGGGCATATGACTTTTCAATTTGCTATTTTGAATCTAGCATAAAAACTGGCATTTATCACACCTTCAGTAAATGCTTTTTGAGATATGCATCAATTTGATTTATGTTACATACATATGTGTGTTATATATACGTGTCTGTGTAACACCTAAATATTTACATATTTACATAGCATAAATGGCATATAGTATAAATGATTATGTAATGAAATGAAAGAGATATAAAATGTTTAGAAAACTAATTTCAAACAATTTTGTCTTCCAATTATCATTCTTAATAAGAGACTACTGCTTTAGTCCCTTTGAATTTAAAAGGTCATTAATCCAGATGCTAATTTAATCAATACTATATTAAATGAACTATAAAAAGTAAATTAATATCAAGTAAGTGGATTTGTTGCGCTATAAGCTTTTAGAACGTATCTGGTGTCAGCAAATTTCTATGAGAAATGATTCCTGTTTACACTAAACAGAATTCACTTATGAAAATCTTGGACTGACTTTTCTTTATTGTTTACACTTTGATTCACTGTGAAAGCTAAAATGAATATGAATTTTATTACAATTTTTAGTTTGTCTACTTTCCAAGTGCTTATCATTTTTTTAACACCTGTAGTTAAATGTAGACAAAACAGAATTTGGTATAAGCAGATGTCTTTTGATATGAATTTTTCCAGTACATTAGGTTCTAAGTAGTTTATTTTTTCTGTAAGCAACACTTTCATTTATTTAAAAAAAGTAGGAAATATGTTTAATAGTGCATGTGTAGAGACACACAAACTTACACAAGTAGACACTCATTCACATAGTCACCTACATAAAAACACACATGGAAATTGACATAGATACATAAAAGCACACATGAATATAGAGAAAAACAGATGTCTACACAGATACAATAACAGACCCAAACACATATACACAGGCATGCATACATGCACAATGATATAAATACACACAGAGATCTGTATACACAGACATAAACTCAGATACAGACATACTTGCACATAATTACATATTCATATACACACATAGCTCTTCTGCATACACATACTAATACATGCAGAAATATATAAGAACATATACATATTCACAGACACACTCATATATGCAGATACACAAACAAACACACACACACATATTTACACTTTCTATCATTTGCCTTTGGAGTTGAACAAAACTGAAGAAAAGGGTAAAACATCTGATGAGATGTTTCAGGAATAGCAAGTGATATAAAAGATAAAAAGAAAAGAAAATATATATATAAATCATTTCTATATCAAAAAGCTACTATCCCGTCTAATCACTTTCAAATAATTAAGTAACTTTAGTTAATAAATATTTCCTGAGCATCTAAAGTGGCAGGCCCTTTCCTAATGCTACAGTTCACGGGAAGCACACATTTCCTTGACATGGGTTAGAATACAAGCCTTCCTTTCCATTTTCATAATATATTATAGACTTATTGTAAAAGTGTCAGTGCACCATGATGTGCCTTAAGAGCTCAGAGAAGAGTGTAATAATTGAGAAGCATATGCCCCAGAAGACTTTCTTTCTCACCTTATCTTTATACATCATTCTTTACCCCAAATCAAAAGATAAACACATGTCTTAAAAAACAAAAAAAACTTCTCCCATCTGCCCTCCTCCTACATTTGTCATTTAAGTAGATTTGTAACCTCATTTTGAGTGGGTATCTGTATAATTTCTTTTAATTTTGTTGTTTTATTTCCCAGATGCAGCATTCAAGAGGAGAACAATAAATTTTAGTAGATATATGTCAAACTTACAATATAACAGCAATTGTAGATCCTTTTTTTTTTCATTTTTGTCCTCTTCAATCTACTTTTCTTTTTCTTTTTTTAATTTATATATGACAGTGGAAAGCATAACAATTCTTATTACACATATAGAGCACAATTTTTCATATCTCTGGTTGTATACAAAGTATATTCACACCAATTTGTGTCTTTATACATGTACTTTGGATAATACTGCCCATCACATTCCACCATCATTGATAAGCTCACGCCCCCTCCCTTTCCCTCCAACCCCTCTGCACTATTTAGAGTTTGTCTATTCCTCCCATGCTCCCGCTCCTTACCCCACTATGAATCAGCCTTGATTTTATTTTCTCTTATTGCTGAGTAATATTCCATTGTATATATATGTCACCTTTTTTATCCATTCATCTATTGAAGGGCAACTAGGTTGGCTCCACAATGTACGTATTGTGAATGGTGCTGCTATAAACATTGATGTGGCTATGTCCCTATAGTATACTGTTTTTAAGTCCTTTGGGTATAGACTGAGGAGAGAGATAGCTGGGTCAAATGGTAGTTCCATTCCCAATTTTCCAAGAAATCTTCATATTGCTTTCCATATTGGCTGCACCGATTTGCAGTCTCACCAACAGTGTTCTAATGAGGAGTATAGATTTAAAAAGTAAAACAAAGAGCTAATTGTACCTTCTGCATTCTTCCATCTTCCCTGGCTGTGCAGAACACAGAATCTGAGTTCAGGAAGATGGAATGGCATTGGGATTTATAAAGGCTCTGATTCATGTGTTATAGTTTCTACTACTCAGCACTGTTCAATTTTCTGACCACCAAACTACACACAGACACAGACACAGACACACACACACACACACACACACACACACACACACGATTCCTCACTTATAACCTTGGGAAGTAATAAACACCCTAATGAGTTGCTATAAGACTACATTGATCTGAAGGTATATATGGAATCCAATAGGATCCTTAATATAAAACATTACCAACTATGCCTGGTAATTGAAGCTCTAAGCAAAGTTTGGAATAATTGATTAAATAAATATTTTTGTTTCCTACTAAGCCTTAGTGGTGAAAAATCCTTCTACAATACTCTTTTGTTTATTCTCAGTTTTGTGTAGAAAATCTCGTAGTAAAGGTGATTCTTTTTCATCTTTTTTCCTTTCAGGAAATTTTGCAAGCATTTATTTACCCATATTACCCATTCCCTTTTGCTTTTCAGTATCAATTAGATTCCCATTTAAGCACTCTTAAGTGCTAACAATCTGCCAGATTCTTCCTTTACCTTCAGAGACTGCCCTGGCCATAAGAAATGATAAATACATTATCATGCTGATTTAACAGGTTGAAAAACTGAAGGGCAAAGAAGACACACCTGTGGTTTCTCCCTCCTGCTTACCCAGGTTAAACTTTTCTCCTCATCATTTATGTTCAATCTGGTCTTCCACCCTGACTCATACATAGCACTCATGTACCGCATCCACTGGTCATTTCTCATTTACTGAGTTGGAAAGTACCTGTGAGAAAATTGCAAATGACTCTTTTTTCTTCTGAAGGTTCTTGCCACCTGAAAATCCCCCACTGATGCTTCAAGACTTAGCTCAAATGCTTCATGAGCTTCCACATCTGTGAAGCTCTCTCAGACTCACTTGTGCAAATTTTGGTTCTTTTAACTTCCAAAGATATACCTCCTGATTATAATTTTCTGATCATGCAAACTTCTTTTCTTGCATGAGTGGCTCATAATCGCTTTCCTCCCCAGTGAAATGTAAGCTTGTTGAAATCAAGGTCATATCATGATATGAGCTTAGTGTGTATAATAGATAAACTAATGATATATTCCAGGTCACATACATATAACTCACAATGGCATCTTCTGTAGTGTGTTGATGTCATATTCTTAGGTTGGCTTCATCTTTTTGAAGGTTTTCTCCCCACTAAAAGGGTTCTTAAAAAGCAAGATAGAATCCCAGAGTTCATAATAATTCTGCACATGCCAGAGGAGTTTGTGAAGAGGTCTTGGATCACATGTAATGTGGTTGACCTTTACTGACTGTTGTGAACATCCACAGGAATCATCTATAGAATTAGAACAACTCAGAGTATATTCTGTTCACTTACTTCCAACTTGCACTTTGAAGAGATATTACTGGTAGTATTTGTCATTTTTTTCCTTCCCTTCCAAAATAATGATTGCTTACTCATGTTAGCACATGAATTAATAAAGTTATTAAAAAGGTAAAATGACATCTCTTTCTGATCCTTATTCGAGCACTCATAAATCTTGAACTACGACTTCATGACTAAACTATTGCTTTTATGTTATTGAGAGACAGAAATTGGGAGTCACTGATAAACTCAAAGTTATTCCTTTCCCAGTACTAATATCTTGATAACTGTATTTTAAGGTAAATCAGATCACCTCAACAGGGTTGTCCTTATGATCAAAGATAGGCAATAACTCTTTCCTTGTTCTTTCTTACTCTTCCCCAGTTTTTACTCCCAGTATCCTTCCAAAGCAAACAATCCCTCCAAAGCAAACAGAGAGAATTACTTTGCTCCACCACAGAGAGTCATTTTCTACCTAGAGAGGATGGGACCCTAGTGGCCTGGCTAGGGTACCATGCCAACTGGCTGAACCAGCCTCACCAGCTCCTTTCCTGCTTTAAAAACTCCTCTTTCCCTCTCTTCACCTATGTAGCATATCTTTAAAGCTTTAGATCCTGATTCAAGTGTCATTTTCTAACAGGTATTTTTCATATTAGGTTATAGCCCTTTCTATACATGTTTATAATATGTGAATTTTTGATTAAACATAACACATTACTTTTCATGACTGATTTTGTTTTTTACTACTGAATTCCTAGGGCCTAAATTCACGTATAAGATATTTTCAATATATATTACTTAGCTGGGTATGGCAGTACATGCCTGTAATTCTAACAATTTGGAAGGCTGAGGCAGGATCACTAGTTCAAAGCCATCCTCAACCACTTAGCAAGGCTCTAAGCACCTTAGGGAGCCCTTGTCTCAATAAAAAATTGAAAAGGGCTGGAGGTGTGGCTCAGTGGTAAAGTGCCCCTGGGTTCAATTCCCATTATCAAAAATACACACATGTGCACGTGTGCGCGCGCATGCCCATGCAAACACACTTCTTAAAAACTATATAAATGATATAAAAATGTGTACAAATAAATTAAATGAATCTCAGAGTGGTTAAGTTACTAACTTCAAATTATCTGCAAAGTAGCAGATCTGAGTTTACTAACTGTGTCATTGCCTTGATGTTTGAAAATAAGCGTATTTGAATTTTCCCCCTCTTCCCTTATAATTTGTTTGCCTGAGCTGACAAAGTTAGGGAAAAAAATACAACAAAATCAGACAAGAATCTCCAACCTTGAAAATTCATAAACATAGCACAAGGACTTGAGAGGCTGCCTTTGCAAAGAGCACCAACTCTTCACTTGACCTACAGATGTCCGATGGGTAACTATAAGCAAGATAAAGCTTGACGTCTCTGCTTCCATTTTGTGTGTCTTCTTCACTATTTTAAAACTTGGGGCAGGTCCCTACTCAGCTCAGCAAATAAGCATGTTCATCATTAACGAGTGTTCATCTAAAAACCTGGCAAATGCTAGATTTATTAGTACCAGATTTATCTAACCTATCTCATCTGCCTTCAAGACTCAAGAAACCAAGTTAAGAGTAATTAAGTCCTTTTCGATATTTGCAGACACATTCAACTCTCAGACCCCTGGCATGGTGGTTTGAAGTCTCCCGTCATGGCCTTACCCTGCAGTCATCTTACATTCCAGAAACAGTAGAGCCTCACAGATAGATCACACCATGCCGAAACACTACCCTAAATGGGAACAATTATTCCATAACAGGAACTGAGGCTGCCCCCCCCTAAGTAGGAGCATCATCTCATGGGAACTGGATCACCCCCTCAAGTGATAAGACCTTTTCCAGAGCCACCTTGAAGAATCAGTCCTAGGATAATGATCAACCAGACCATGGGCTGACCAAGATGACTTACTCTACCAGCTGAGCAAACCCCAGCCATAAAAGATCCAAACCCATGCCTTAGTTCCTCTTTCCCATAAAACTTTAAGGTTTCTCAAGTTTCTTGAAGATATATCTTTGGTCACTGTCCACCTATATCTGCTCTTTCT
The DNA here is from genome assembly GCF_964194105.1 of Spermophilus citellus. Lineage (NCBI taxonomy): Eukaryota > Metazoa > Chordata > Mammalia > Rodentia > Sciuridae > Spermophilus > Spermophilus citellus. The sequence continues at coordinate 45,812,362 of NC_138200.1, read as the reverse complement.
GGTGTGGCCACACTGGTTAAAGCTTCTTCCCTCCCTACCCTTCACCATTGTTCAATCCTTTGGCTGGCGTATTAGAACAAGTGGCAGACCCTGGTCTGTCGAGAGCACTGGGACCAGGGCCTTCATTCAAGGACTCCTACAATAAAAACTTTTTTGTAAAATATGTTCTTTTCTGTGAACAGAGACTCATAAATATCCTTCTATTGAGTGGGTGACTTGGAATACCATCAGCATATAAAGAATATATGTCAGATAATGACATTTTTTGTTTGAATGCCAAGTTCTTTGACTATTGGAAAAAATAAAATGTAAAGGAGCCAAGTGAGACTGCTTCAGCTGATCAGTCTCTGACCACCGGTCAATCATGAAATCCCCAACTAGTGGGAACCCCTGTAATGCTCAAACATTTGCTCTGACCACATCTGCCTGACATGGAATGAGTTCAAATTTACCACTCTAAACCTTGTGACATTTTTAATTGGGAATACCGTGTTGTCCTTATAATTAGATAATATAATTTTATCTGCAGGGCAATATAAGGAAGAGCTCACAGAAATATAAACTAACTTTGATTCTGGCAAACAAAATATATGTCAATACATAAATATTTTTTTTCTTTTCTGACCACATCTTATGAATTATCCTTAAGCATTTCTACCCTCACTATATAGACAACATCCTACATGATTTCTCCTTGTCCACTTTATTTATGGTCCTAACAATTTAGGACTATTATTGTCCTAAATTCGGAATTGCTACTTTGTATCAGAATAAGATTTCTGTGTCTGCGTTTCTTTTGAACTTGAATCATGGTGCTAACAATGCAGGCAGGGCTAAATTTCTGTCATTTTTGGATTCATTTATTCAAATATTTACTTTGTGCTTACAATATCCTACACACTGCTATACACTGGAAGATGAAAGCACAGTACTCTTGCTTATGTGCATATAATTAAATTACTCTTAATATACATTATTGTGTAATTACAATAGGGTGAGTGCTTCAATGGAGACCTGACTTGCCTCAGGATACTTTAAAAAAAAGGACTCAAAAGACCCATCCCCGACCTAGGACTCTCTTTAGCACAAGTCTGCCTCTGGGTTTGTATTTCCTCTGTCTCTAGGTCTTTGCTCTTTAACTTGGGGGCATCCCATCAAAGCCATTATGTCCTGGCCTTGTGCCTCTTGCTTATCTCTACTCTTAACTTTCCAGAAACAGAAAATCACAATGTTCTGCTCTCCTTGTAACTCCCCACAAAAGTATTCCATATCATGGTGGGGAAATTACTATTCTTAATTTATCTTTATAACCCTAAAATCTAACACTGTCTTCCCTTCAGTTAGTACTCAATAAATGTTGAACTCATTGGCTCATTTGATAAATGCAAAACAAGCTTAACGTGTCATTTTCTTATGTAACTCAAAATAGGATTAACTTTGTCATTGCTCAGAAATGAAGCCATTTCTAATATGCCTTCAGTGAAGGAGAAGAGGAAAAAGACTGCAAATTACAATAACTTGACAGCTGCTTGCTAAACAATACCACATTAATTTTCAATGTTCTGCACATGGCTGAGTGGAAGCTCCCTTAATCCCAGGTCCCATTTTACTTTTACCTCATTGTCTCCATCCCCTTATTGTATCCCTTGCAGGAATCCCTAGTGGCTGTGTACTCTCTTACACCTTATTATTGCCAGAGAAGTCATAGACTAGGTTAATGCAGATCTGCTTCCCAGAGGTGCGTTAAAATGGATTTAAGTTCTTTATTTGGAGTGATTGACTTTGAGAAAGCCCCTTCTTTATCAGTTTCTACCAGAGAAATAGAACCTTCCAGGAGTGACAGTAAATGCACCACATATTCTTCAGTTCTACAGGCATAATAATTTTTTAAAGGACTGAGATTACTTCATCCATATATGAGAAGGCATTATCAGAGATATACATTGGGGCCATTGAGACACCACTGAGGAGGTTTAAATTACTGACTCCCAAAGATATGCATTTGAGTAACTTTTCTGAGTGAATTCTGTAAGTTTTAGCCATGTCACTATGATTCTTGACTTACTATTGCCTACAAATGATTACCTTCAAAGGAAAGGGATGTGAGGGTCTTTCTGGAAGAGGCTCTTTGCTTTTCAAAAAAAAAAAAAAAAAAAACCAACCTGTGTTATCTTACTTTTGAAAGCCTAATAAAAGCTGTTTAGGGAAACTAAAGATATCTTTCAAATACAGAATGTGAGTGGCACAGAATACCGCCTAGATACAGAGGAGGAACGGTATGCAACTGAGCTAGCATTTTGTAAAGGAAAGCACTATTTGATATGGCCTTTGTCATCCAATAATAAATAAAGGGATCAAAACAATTTATATCTCTTTGCTATATAAAGCTATATTTATTTATTTAGTTTAGCTCTTTGGCAAAAATGATGCAAATATCCATAAGCATTTAAGAAATCACCTGCAAAGCACATCAGGAATCCTGTTTTCCTAGGTATGATCATGGGGGCTGAGACATTACATGCCAAAATGAACACTCTGATGTGCACATTCACGACAAAAGGCCAAACAGCACATCAGGTGCCCTGGAAGGCTTTCTGGTCGGGGTGACTTAAGCATCAGAACACAATCGACCTCAAGCAGCATGGGATGACATGGAGGTGAAAACAGAGGAGGCTAAGCCATGCTCCTTATCAGGCCATTCACTGGGGGTTCTGATTTTCAGAATCCTATTATGATGCCTCATCCATCGGGCTTAAAAATAATAAGGGTCCAGAAAATTCATTTTTTATTTATTCAAACTTTGAACGCTCTGCAAAAAAAAAATAAACAGAAAAGATTATGATCAATCAGGAAAAATCAAAATGTGAATATTCTTATAAAAGAAAACATCAAAAAAATTTAAAAGAAAAAAACAGTTATCAGTGCCTTCTTTAGCATGTATGTACTAAATGAAAAAATTCCAGTTTACAACTAGTATTGCACATTTTCCATATATGCATAAATGCATAATACATGTGTGTACATATATATGTGTGTGTAGAGTGTGTGTGTATATATATGAACATACGGAAATTATTTATATACAGTATACAAAATTATTTTTACTTAAATTTATATATGGATATGTGTTTGTGCTTATATAATTTGAAAAGACACCAAAATGACAGCATGCAAGGAGCCAGATGAGCCTTGAGCATCCCCCTCTGGGGGTCGGGGTCTGATACCAGCCCACTGCAGTTCTCCTAGTCTCAACCTTCACTTGACGACATGGAGCTTTGCATTTGAGCCTTCTGGTCACAGGGAATCACTAGTGAGAGCCATAAGGAAACATTTGGAGTCCTAAGTGCACATTTGTGTGTCTCTTGTATTTCCTTTCTCAAAAGCTGTGTCTGCTTATCCATCTGGAGAATTCTCACTTTCGCTCATCTTCCAAGGACAAAAGAAAATGCCATTTATGGTTGAAGAACTATCACTAGCTCCTTCAGCCTGGTAAGGGCCACATCCTAGTCATCTTCTCATAGCTCCTTCATGCTACCACACAAATGTTCATCACATTCCTGTATCTATATTATTTATTTTTCCAGAGTCCTCACCCCTACAGATTGGGAGATACTGGAAGGGAGGCAACACATGTGACTGAACTATTCACCCAATTAACTAGAATTACATTCTAGAATACCAGACCAGAAGGTAGTCATATTCCAAAAATATTTGCTATACAAATGGGTTATTAGATATATAATTTCCCCTTTAGGGTTTCTTTAGCTGCTACTCCATTATTAAGTTCCCTTTTTGGGCACATTTTAGTTTTTCATTTAGTACCTACTCACAGGCAGGTATTTTTGCCAAGAAATTTTGAATGATGTGGTAGTTGGTATGTACCAGCTCATGGATTCTTTGTCCATAGAATCCCCAAGTTACCTTCAAAGATGTACAGGATCATTTTGACAACATCGGATTGAATCCAGAAATAAAAAATAAAGAAAATTTTGTCTCCTCTAGTTAAGTGCCTGGGCTTGATTTTATTTGGAAATGCTCACAAAACTTTTCATTTTAAATATTCCAATCTATGTTAAATACATAAGAGTTGATCACCCACAATATTGAAGCAGAAAGAATACTTGCTGAACTCTTTTGGTAAAATTATAAGAAAATAAACTTGGAATTTATCAAGAAATGTCATTGTAGTGGAGTTACTGAAGATGTTTTCATTTATTTCTTCTGACTATGGGGAATAATATTCCTAGACCTGTAAATACATTAGTGAGAGTGAAAAATAATTGCTCTTTTAAGGGGAAAAGTGGTATTTTCATAATAGCTATTGCACAGACCATACTTTTGGATAATCCTATGGGTTAAAAGTAAACATAGGACACAATTAATGCACATATAAGTATATGTGTGGTTGTATGTGTGTGCATGTGTGTGTATCCCTTTCTTTCTTTATCCTGACTTTTCTAATATATCCCCAATTTTTACACCACATTTATTTGATATTTTCTTGAATTCAAAAAATTTGTAATACATGAAGGAGACCAATGATCTGATGTAGTAATGAGTTAACTCTCTGACATCCCTGGTGAGTCATTGTTCAATATGGCAGAGATGTTCTGGAGGAAGGAAATACATTCAACAATGCAGATGTTGAATTAATTGATGGGATCCTATTCTTGCCAGAAAGATTCCCTTGTATATAGTTGAAATGCTTTATTCTGGCTATGATCCTTCACTGCATATATTCTCTATTTCTTAACTGTTTCTTTTTCACTCAAATTCCTGTGTTCAATACCAAGGAAATATTTTTTTTTTCAGCCCACTGGTTTACTGGAGTCATTGGGGATCCAATGGTCTAGGATGCCACCATTTCAAGGTAGTAGCTTTGTAGCCATGTATTTTACCTCAGAAAAGTTCTTAAAAATTAAAATTATTAAGCTTATTCTAAAACCTGTTTACTTAAAATCTAATCATTTTGCTTATCCATCTTCAAAAATGTTTCATCTTCTGGATCTTGGACTAAGAGGATAGTTCTTTTGTCTTCACTTTTTTATTCTAAAGTTCTAAGAGACTAAGAGAAGAGCACCTTGGGCACATTTTAATCTCAATATCTTATCATGACTCAAAGAGAACAGTGGAAAAATACAAAACAAGATCTTGAATTCAGACAGAACTTAATGTTCAGTCCTATTGAATTGTGATAAAAGCTTGAGCTATGTTTGGTTTTGTTTATTTTTACTTTCCTAAGCTTTGTTTTTCTCTTCAAAAACATTAAATAACCCAAAAACGTATGAATGCCACAATGCATAAAAAAATAGAAACTTACATCATAGATTTCAAAAAAATATTGAGTCCCTTAGCTCTAGCCTTGTTACACTTGTTTACCCTTTTATTTGTCCTTTCATCAATTCACTCTTTTATCCATTCATCTAATCATCTCACAATTCCACCATCCTTTATCCTTCAAGCTACATATACCTCCAGCAACTTTTATGTTACAAATAACTTTGCTAACTACTGAGAATATAAAGATGAGAGACAATTCCTGACCTTAATAACATCCATCCCAGTGAAGATGACTTCCATGTGATCACAAATGGAATACCACTTTTGTCATGAAAGAAAAAGGAACAAAGTATTATTGAGCACAAAGGAGAGGCGCTGTCAGGTATGGGAAGCATTTGACAAATGTGAGCCTATCCTCTGTGAGTTCATGACCCATGCTAAGCACCTTTTTTCGAGTCCTTTCATTTAGTCCTCACAGTAATAATAATCACCCTCATAATATGGTGCTTATTTTAGAGATCAAGGGGATGAAGCAAAAGTAAGTTAAGTCACATGGCCAAAGTCAATCATAAGTCGCAGATTTTGCAACTTGACCCCAAAACTTGTAACTACTGTATTGTGTTGCCTTTGTGAAGAGGGGTCCTCAGGGTAGACATTAAGGGCACCATGGTATAAGTGAGGGAACAAAACTGTGTTCTCCAATTTCATATTTATACTGTTTAGAATGGAGAGGAAAAAATAACTTGGATAAATCATAACTAATGATAGCCTTTCCACATGAGAAAAATATCAAGCTTCAGAGAATGGTAGTTAGATAACTGAACAGCAGATAATCAGAAGCCAACTGAGGGACCTTATTATAATAAAGCCATGATGTGTCTGTGTATGGTGCTGATCCTTTGAGAAAAGTTGGTATACATTGACTGTACTTTGAAAATACCTTGATTACATTTATTTAGAAAAATGAATGTTCAGATGAGTAATGTTTTATTATTGTTGTTGTTTTGGGCAAGGACAATAATTTCTATAGAAAGAAATAAAAAATTATACGATTTAACATTATTTCAGTTAGCACCACCCTGAGCTCTATTCTCAAATGAAAGTAATGGATTTCAATGTACATTTTCTATGTCTTTTTTTTAAATTATGTTATCTTTTGGCTCTCTTTCCTTTCTTTCTTCCTCCATATAACCCTTCCTTCCTTTTTTCCTTTTTTATTATCCTTTTTCTGAAATGCTGTCCAAGGTTCATTAAATGGGAATGAGTAAGGGAGATATCTGCATAGGAGGGACAGAGTCTGAGAAAGGTGTGAAAGGCATCCACAGGGCTGAGGGTAAGTCCCAAGATGGGGATAGAGTATCAGTGGAGGAGAAAATCATGTAAAAGTGTCATGAGAGCCAACAGAAGCTCAGAAGAATGTTGGAGATCAAACACTACTTAAATAAAGTAATCAGTATATTTAAACTGGGACAAATTGAAATTGTCTTCATCTGCTACAGATAAAAGATAAGACCACAGTACCATTTCTGTCATATTTCTGCCCCAAATATTGTAATAACGTGAATCTAATCTGGAGAAAATTTAGATGAACTCAAATTGAGGGAGATACTATAACATAATTGACTTATAATCTTTAAAAGTGATAAAATCTTGAAAGTCAAGCAAGGAGAGGGGGAATTCTACACATGAAGGAGACTGAATAGACAACTAAACACAGTGTATAATCCTGAGCCAGATCATTTGACTATAAACATATTCATCTTGGTTTAGAATAAGACACTTTCTGATTTTGATGATGGCAATGTGAAGACATAGGAAAAAGACTTGGTTACAGGTATAACACTAAACTTCTCACAGTAGTGGTTCACTGTATCATGCTAACTTAATAAAACAGTTCAAGCAAAGGAAAATTTCATTGCACTTGCATCTTTTTGCTCAGTCTCAATTTGATTCATAACATGAAAAAAAACTAATCAATCTTTAAGGGGATGACTAAATATCCAACCTCTAAAATATCCTACAGCTCTGGGTTCAAATTCAAGTCCATCCCATAGTAGCTGTGTGATATGAACAAGTTACTTTGTTTCCATACATTTATATAATGGGAATAGTATTGCTTCATAAAAAAATTAAAATCTCACAGGTTACTGATGATGATTAAGTTTTTAGTGCATGAGAACAGCAAGCCAGTGCAGGAATTATTGTTACTCTTATTACCATTGCTATTTTATTGAATGGTTTGATTCTAAGAACTTACAATGAATAAACTGGGGTTTACAGTCACAGAAGCCTGACTAAATTTTCACTCTAAATATATAGGTGGTTCAGAGAAAGTTCTTTAACTTTATAAAACATAAATTTCTTCAATTTCTATGACCTCATCATGACCTTTAACTTATGTTTACATCCTAAATCCAATCTACCCGGGCTTTGTTTTAGTTTCTCAAAAACAACCTTTGCCCTTACTGTCTAGGATGACTTTGTTAGCTCAGCTCGTTGCTTTGAAGTCAAGTCTCCATGGTCCCTTCTACCACGCGGCCTGCGCAGTGGTTTCATTAATGAGGTTCTGGCATTCAGTTAGTTAGAAGAGATCAAAATAAAACACACAGACAGTACCTTATTTTAATGCTAGGTCCGAGATGGCTCGGTCTCCCTGTTTCCCTGCCTCCAGCCGCTCAGCAGGGCAGCGAGGATTACTCTGGGCTAGTAGGAGAGAGAGAGAGCGAACACGCCGGGGATCAGCCTTTTATTTGGGGGAAACAAGAGATTCAGGGGAGAATTCCATCCAATGAAGGTTGAGGGGGGGCTGTACTCCAAGGTCAGGGTCAGTGATTGGGTCTCCAGGGTCAGTGGTTACGCACACCCCCACACGGATGGGCTCTCTCATCAGGAAAGGGTCGGGATAACTCCGACACAGCCAGAGTGCCTCAGGCCCTTAACGGGAGTCACCCAATCACGTGTCAGAATGGCTCCCCACATATTCCCCCTTTTTATTCTTAACAATGAGGCGGCGGTTCACTCTCTGGAGTCCCCGGATTCTTGATTGGAGGACTCGCCATCCTATAGTTACAATACAAAAGAGAATTAACAGCAAAGAGAATAATCCAATAAGGTACCAAGCGGAGTGTTTAAGAATATTTCCAGGGTTGAATCTATTTAATTCCTTTAATATTTGGTTAGCCAAAGAAGAAGGATCTGAAAAATCAGCTCTATTATTTTGAATGTCTTGGATATGGTGATGAAGTTCCAGAATATCCAAGCTATTATTACTATTTTGCCATATACCTAATAAATGGTTTTTAACCTTCTCCCAATCCCAGAGAGAAGCATTGTACTTGGCAGCTGTAACACATACATACTTATAATTAGCATGGCATTTAAGCCTTTCCTTAAATTTTAAGGCTGAAAGTTCATTACCAATGTTAATAATAGTCGCCTCTAAGGCGTTTAATTTAGTTTCAATCCTTTCATCAATATTTACTTGATTACGCAGAGCCTTGGAAGTATTTTGAGCTAAATTATTAAGAAATTTTGCATGCTGAATATTCTGAGACAATGTCAGAGATGCAGAGACGGTTGAGGCAATAAATGAGACCAGTGCTAAGGCACCAACAATTATGACTCCAATAGCACGTTTAGGTCTTGTTAGCTGGGCATGAATTTGCTGTAAAACTTGTAAACCAGCATCAGCATACCATGGCTCTGAAATATTAGCAGGTAATAAAACAAAAGAGGGCTGATGAAGTATCAGCACTCCTTTTCCTCCATTATACCTAGAAATACAATTGGTTAGGTTGCACTTATTACAAGTAACAAAATATCTATCATCTATCCATCTAACTTTTACATTTCCAATAATTAAAACATAAGGAGATTGGACACAGGCTCTTAGGCCATAGCAAAATCCCTCTTTACAGTTCTTGTCAACAAATTTTGGTAAAGGTTTGTCTGAAAAATGTAAATACTCTGAGGCAGCAATTAAACGCCAAATATTTCTTTGAATGTCTCCTTCACTATAAGTCAAAATATTACTAACAAATCCTGCAGGTGTCATAGCAGAATTTCTTCGTAATTGTCTCTTATCAATTTTTGGAGACCAGTCTAAAATATACCCACTAGTTTTAGACACCTTATGTAGTACAGGAAAGGTATTTACACAATCCATCCATTTAGGAAAGGTGCCAATTTCAATTGTAGAACTATTTGGACAGTGGGGTACCGGTGGAGGTTTTGTAGAAATGACTGGCTTGTTATGGGAAAGTCCCATCTTAATTATTGATCTAGTATTAGGTTTTAAGTCTCCATAAATAGAATTATTTGTCAGTCTAGGTTTACCAATCGCTGTCTTTTTTTTGAATGATACTTTCAGACAGCTAGCATGTTTATCATGTGACCAACATAAAGGTAATTGGGCACTGTAGCCAGAATAATTAAATCTAGTCACATGACTGGGAGTAATATGAGTATTTGTAAATCCTCCCATCATGAATGAGTCATTAGTAAATACTGGAATAGATTCTCCAGTCCACACAGCTGGGTGTACCAGGGGTGGATCTGGGAAATATGTCCAATAAGTGTCTACTTGATTCCCTTTTACCTGACAGCCCAGTAGGGCAATTACTGTCGCTACCATCAAGACTGGTGTCCTGTTCTTTCCTAGGCGTCGAAGTATTTGGGAAGCCTGGGTTGTCAATTTCTTCACATCTTTCCATGAAATCAGCTTCTCGGCTGGTTCAATCTGGTCTTTCTTCATCTTTTTCCGATATTTCCTCCTTCTGGGTTGTGGCTCCTCCGTGTCTATCCTCAGTCGCTTGAGTTTGGGTTCTATTTCCTCCATGTCTGATGGCACGTTCAGGCACCCAGATGGGACGGAAAGCACCTTCTGGAAAAACACAAGCATGCCCTCGGCCCCATGATATTACCGGATTTGGGCCCTTCCACTGACCAGTCTGTAAATCTTTCCACAGAACTCTGCCTAATGGGCCTGTCACCGAGGGAGACATTTGTCTCTCAGCAGCAGTGTGACTTTTTGTGTCACAGTTTAAAAAATTTAAAACAAATAAGGCATGATTAAGGCTATTTTGGGGAGTCATTATCTTATTCCCCCTTTTTAATTTTTGTAATTGAAGTTTAATAGATAAATGAGCTCGTTCTACAATGGCTTGACCTTGGGGGTTATAAGGAATTTCTGTTTTATGATTAATTTGAAACTCTTGGCAAAATTGTTGAAAAGCAGAGCTTACATAAGCTGGAGCATTATCTGTTTTAATCTGCATAGGACACCCTAAAACAGAAAAAGCTGCTAAGCAATGAGAAATTACATGTTGAGTATTTTCCTTAGTACGTGCTGTGGCAAAAATAAATCTAGAATAAGTGTCCACTATGACATGTACATAACATTGCTTACCAAATTGAGGAATATGAGTTACATCTATTTGTCATATTTGATTTGGTTTTAAACCACGGGGATTTACCCCTGATGGCAGAGATGGAGTGTAAATAACACACTTAGGGCATTGGCTTACAATCTGACGAGCCTGTTTTCTGGTAATACTAAATTTTTTACGTAAGTTAGAAGCATTTTGATGATGTAAGGAATGGGAAGCTAGGGCACAGTCATATGAAGACATCTGTTGACAAAAAGCTACTAATTTATCAATATTATCATTACCTGTAACCAAAGGTCCAGGGAGGCTAGAATGTGTTCGGATATGTCCAATAAAATATGGGTACTTTCTCATTAGCACTGTCTTTTGTAAATTATGAAATAATTCAAATAACTCCTGTGATGAAGTAAACCCAATAACTGAGGTTTCAATATTTTTGGTAACTCTGACTGCATATAAGCTGTCAGAATAGATATTAATAGGCTCATTTGAAAAATAATCTAAGGCCAAAATCAGGGCTTGAAGTTCTGTCCTTTGAGCTGAAGTATAAGAAGTTTGTATTATCTCTGTATGAACACGGCTGAAGAAACCTGCCTTACCAGAGCTGGAACCATCTGTGAACACCGATAAAGCTCCCTCTATTGGATGGGAAAGTACAATCTTTGGAAAAATAAGTGATGTTAATGATGTAAATTGTACAATCTTATCACGAGGATAATGGCTATCTATCTGGCCAGGGAAATCTGCAAAAGCTATCTGCCATGAACTAGAAGTTTGAAAAAGCCAATTAGTCTGTTGAACAGAAAATGGAATAATTATGATATCAGGCTCAGATCCAATTAATTGTAAAATCTTAGTTTTACCCTTAATCACTAATTGAGCTGTAGAATCATGAAAAAGTGTTAAAGTCTTTTGAGGGGAGTGAGATAAATAGATCCATTCGATAACTCTTAATCTTTGCCATATGGCTCCTGTTGGGGTATGTTCAGTTGGAAATATTAATAAATATATTATTTCTTTAGGATCTATTCTAGTAAGCTGTGCATTTTTAATTGCAATTTCCACTTTCCTTAAGGCTGCTTTGGCCTCCAAAGTTAGTTGACGTGGAGAGGTTGGAGAAGGATTTCCTTGTAATATCTGAAATAAAGGACTTAACTCAGAAGTAGTTAACTTTAAGGATGGTCTTAGCCAGTTAATATCTCCTAATAGTTTTTGAAAATCATTAAGGGTACGTAACTCCTTAACTCTTATCTGAAGATTTTGAGGACGGATTGTACTCCCTTGAATTATCTGACCTAGATATTGAAAAGGAGATAGCTTTTGAATTTTTTGAGGAGCTACACTTAAACCCATAGTTGTAAGTGAGGTCTCTAACTGAGTAAAAATTTCTGAAAGTACTTCTGAATTAGCATGGGCCAATAATATATCATCCATAAAATGAATAATGTATGCATCAGGGAAGCTATTTCTAATGGGATCTATTGCCTGATCAACATATTTTTGACACAGGGTAGGGCTATTACGCATTCCCTGAGGGAGGACTTTCCAGCAGTATCTTTTAACAGGTTCCTTAAAATTAACTGCTGGGACAGTGAAAGCAAATTTTTTACAATCTTTAGGATGTAACCTTATAGAGAAAAAACAGTCTTTTAAATCTATTACCATCAAGCTGTAATCTAAAGGAATGGCTGTGGGGGAGGGAAGTCCTGGCTGTAATGATCCCATAGGCCGAATTGTCTGGTTTATTGCCCTTAAATCCTGTAATAATCTCCAATTTTCTGACTTTTTCTTAATAACAAAAATAGGTGTATTCCAAGGGCTAAGTGTTGGTTCAATATGACCAGTTTGAAGTTGTTCCTCAACTAATCTATGAATTATTTTAAGTTTTTCCCCTGAGATGGGCCACTGAGAAATCCAAATAGGCTCTTCTGTGAGCTATGTAATTTTTTTAGCTGTTTTAAGGATCGGGGAAGTACTCAGTGCCCCTAATAAAAATTTTGTCCTGAAGTATTTACTAATCCTTGCCGTGGAGACTGGCTTGTAAACAGATATTCTTCCTGAAAGGTATCCCTATCATCTCCAGGAAAATACCTCTGATTAATTTTTTCAACTGACCTTATAGAATTTGGGGTGACTAGTAGCAGTCCCATTTTGGCTAGTATATCTCTTTCCCATAGATTAGCTGGTAAAGACTCTAACACATAAGGCTTAAATATTCCACTGTTCCCATCAGAATCTTCCCAACGGAGATAGTTGGCACTTTGAGCAGGCTGTGAAATTTTTCCTATTCCTTCTAGATTAGCTGAGGCTGTATGTAGAGGCCATGTCCTGGGCCAAAATCGGCTGGACAATATTGAACTATCAGCCCCTGTGTCAATTATTCCTAGGAAATTTTTATTATTAATTCTAAGTTTTAATAAAGGGCGTTCTTGTCGTACTAACTGGGACCAATATATTCTGTCCGGCGGTTTAGAAACTGAATCTGCCGGCAGGTGCCTTTCTGAGACACAAGGCAATAATATTAATTGAGCAAAAATATCCTTTGGGGTGAGTCTTAGGGCATAATTGGATCTTACAGTAACATATAATTGCCCTTTAAATTCTGAATCTATCACGCCAGGTATTACTTCAATAGCTCCCTTTAAATTATTACGCCCCAAAATTAAACCTACAGTATTTTCAGGAAGCGGCCCGAAAATCCCAGTAGGGATTTGTGTTGGTCCCGTTTCAGGATCTAATTCAACTGTCTCTGAAGGTCCTAAGAAAACTGTCTGTGATCTATGTCTCTGCTCCGGTAAAAATCGCGGACTGTCCTGGTCGGCGCCGCTAGTGACGTCACACTGTGCGACGTCTCCCCATATTGTTTCTGGGCCCGGGGAGGGGCCGAACGGAAGTTTTTTGTCCCCTCGCTAGGAGGAAATACTTGTGGCGAGAAGGCGGGCTCATCCGCGCCACCCGAATCAACCACGTGGCGCCGAGTCCTGCAATATCTATTATCGCCAGTAGATGGAGCCCTAAACCTAAATTTGCGTTGGCGACATTCGTAGGCGAAATGACCGGGTTTTCCGCAAACGTAACACTTGCTGTGGGACTTCTGAACTGAATTTTGTGGCCCCAAAGTTTCCTTTAATACTGTTGCTAAGGCTACCGTTTGTAACTGAGTGGAATCTAAGTCAGAACACAAGTGAATATACTCAGAAATTGTTCCTTTCTTACGATGGGGGCGGAGAACATCTTGGCAAATTTTGTTTGCGTTCTCAAAAGCCAATTGTCTAACAATAAATTCGCTAGCTCCTGGGTCTCCGATGGACCTGTTTGCAGCCTGATATAGTCGGGCTACGAAATCTGAATAAGTCTCATTGGCACCTTGTCTGATTTTGGTAAGAACTAAATTGGACTGGTCCTTGGGGACAATTTGCCTCCAGGCACGTTTTGCACAATCAGTTATTTGATTGTACACTACAAAATCATAATTTAACTGTCTTTCTAAATCAGCAAAATCTTCAGTCCCTAAAAACATCGCTACTGGCGTTTCTATGCCCTGTCTTCTGTTTCTTTCTGCCTGTTCATTACAAAAATCAGTCCAGTAAGTTTTCCAAAGTAAGTAATTTCCCCCGCTCAAACAAGATCTGGCTAAAAAAACCCAGTCACTAGGAGGAAGGGGTTGTGAGCAGATATTTTCTATCAGACTTTGAACAAAAGGCGAATTTGGGCCGTACGTTTCACATGTATTTTTTAATTCCTTGATAGTTTTAAATGGAATTACAGCATGAATTTTAACTCTCTGATTTTGCTCATCAGTTTGCTCAAAAACTGGAAAGAGGTGAAAACCAGTAGTATCCTCCCCCATTTCTTGAGCCTTCTTAATACCTTGCTGAACTGGGGTAAGAAAAGTCATCTTTAATTTAGCACACCTGTTAAATTTGGTTTTTTTAGCAGGTATCGGCTGAATTTTTAGGGCTTGGGCAGGTGGTGCTAAATGCAATCTATTAAAATTTCTCTCTAAGTCCTGAGTTTCTATGTCTAATTTTTCTTCCTCAGACTGCGAGCTGCTATCAGACTCTGTACTATCGCCATTTGGAATTTGGGTTTCTAACTCACGTGGCTGAGAAGAAACCTGAGCCCCGCTAGGAGTTTCCTTTGTATTTTCCTCTCCAGGAAGATTGGTTACCACTTCTGGAGGGCTCTCCAAGATTAGAGATGCTTCTTCTTTATCATGCTGTTCTGTATAATCTGTCTGCGGGCTAGCTTGCACATTTCTAACCTTTGTTTTAGCTCCTAGCGCTTTTGTTTTAAAACGGCTCAAAGGAAAGGAAATTAATTTAGCCTCAGGCTGATTTTCCATTTGAATAGACCTAATGGCTCTTTGAATACCTCTCAGAAGCTCTTCTGGTGGCCACGGACTCTGGTCCATGTATTCAAAGAGACAAATTTCTAGGGCCGTCCAAGTTTTCTGTATATTCTCTATGCCTCCAGGTATTTCAGTAGAAAGACAAACTCTCTGTAACTTTCTTCCTAATTTCTCCCAAGTAAGTAAATTTGGAGACTCTTGGTCACAAAACCAAGGACAATATTCACCTACAATCTTTAAGAATTGCAATAACTGAGTTTTCTTTATCTGTTTTCCTTTCTGATTAATTATACTGTCTAAAATAGTTAGATACATTTCCTTATCCGAAGAAGTAGAATTTCCCATTTTAAGTAAATTAACGTCTCTTTCCTTCAATAGTTCCTGGTACTTTTGTGACTCAAATGTCACTTTTTCCTTTCTCTTATTTCTTATTTTCTTTATCCTCTTTATTACTTTTGTGACCCAAATGTCACCTCTTCCTTATTTTTCTCTTTATTTCTTTATTTCTATTTCCTTATCTTCCTTTCTCTTTATTTCTTTCCCTTAATCTTTTTAGCGCGCGCTCCCACTCAATCTAACTAATTCAGAATGCCCCACGTTGGGCGCCAATTCTACCACGCGGCCTGCGCAGTGGTTTCATTAATGAGGTTCTGGCATTCAGTTAGTTAGAAGAGATCAAAATAAAACACACAGACAGTACCTTATTTTAATGCTAGGTCCGAGACGGCTCGGTCTCCCTGTTTCCCTGCCTCCAGCCGCTCAGCAGGGCAGCGAGGATTACTCTGGGCTAGCAGGAGAGAGAGAGAGCGAACACGCCGGGGATCAGCCTTTTATTTGGGGGAAACAAGAGATTCAGGGGAGAATTCCATCCAATGAAGGTTGAGGGGGGGCTGTACTCCAAGGTCAGGGTCAGTGATTGGGTCTCCAGGGTCAGTGGTTACGCACACCCCCACACGGATGGGCTCTCTCATCAGGAAAGGGTCGGGATAACTCCGACACAGCCAGAGTGCCTCAGGCCCTTAACGGGAGTCACCCAATCACGTGTCAGAATGGCTCCCCACAGTCCCTGATCATGAAACTATTCTCTTTCATAGGTCTCTACTTTTTTATGATTTCTTGAAATTCATAACTTTTTTTCTTCTTATTGTCTGCATCTGACCCAAGACAAAATTCTGCTGGAACCCTGAACTAGTCTGTTGATTTACACTGTATTCCCCATCATGGACCCAGAGTCCAGTACACACTAGGTATTGTACGTAACTTTAGAACGAGTCAATGTATGAATGAGCCAAGCACAGTTCCAGGCACTGCAGGTCCACTACAGGACATCTTTACAGCCACCCTACAGTGCTGATTATATAAAATAGGTGGCCAGCCCTCTGTATCCTTGGACTCAACCAAACTCAGATCAAAAATATTTGAAAAAGAAAAATTACATCTTTACTGAATGTTCACACTTTTTATTATGTCATTACAGCCTAAACAATACAACAACTATTTACATAGCATTTACATCATATTAGGTATTATAAGTAATCTAGATATGATGTACAGTACCTGGGGGGATAAGCAGAGGTCATATGCAACACTAGGCAATTTTACATAGGGGACTAGAGTATCAGCAGGTGTCCTGCAACCAATTTTCCAGAGATATTGAGGGGTGGCTGTACTAATTTCACTATTGCCATAAATAAAATCTTGTTCTTTACCCTAGGCAAAAATAAAAATATGTTAGTGGATCCTGACAATTCCCAAAGAAAAACTAATTATTGTCAGGTATTGAACATCAAGGCAGGAGAGTAAAGAAGATTCACCCTAATTATGTAAGGAGACAATGCTGTATGCAAATTTCTAGTTCCCCCTAAAAAAATGAATGATTGCTTAGGAAGAAAATAATTGCTTTGGCACTAACTGCAGCTGTTATTTATGTCACATTATTTATAAGACTGATGTGCATAATATTCCTCCAGTCCTACTATAAATTAAAACAGTTCAGAAGCATATTACCTACACTCGGGAGAAGGCATATTTGCAGTTGCTACACTGCTCATTCTAACAAGAATAGGGATTTTCTCAGAGATAAAGATATTTTATGGGGAAAACTTTATTAAATAACCTCATCATTATTACACCAAGGTGATGGCAAACAAACAGACAAGTTATGGGACATAAATATGCCCTTGTTTTAAAAAAAAAAATTCTAAAGATTATAAGTCATTTAGCTTTGATCACATGATCTTAGGTCTCAGAAAGTGTGATTCAAATTCCAGCATCTTATGTATCTGCCATAAAACTTCAGTAAAATAAGCCATTCCTTACCTATAAAAAGAAGTTAAAGATAACATTTACTTGGAGATGCAGTCTGAAGTTTTTACCTGACCCCAATGTCATATGCTGAGACCTAATCCCCAGTATATTAGTACTAGAAGGTGGGGCCCTCCAGAGGTGAGTAGGCCATGAGAGTCCTGTCTTTATGAATATGATTAGTGCCCTTATAAGAGTGACTACAGAGAGCCACCTGGTCCCTTACATTTTAACCAGGATCCAGCTAGACATCATCATCAATGAACCCGAGAGTGAGCCCTCAATAGACACAGCATCTTCTTGTACCTTAATCTTGACTTTTCCAGCCTCTAGACATGTGGACAACACAGGTGTGCTATTTAAAAGTCACCCAATTTATGGTATTTTATTATGGCAGCCCAAGCGGAATAAAATGTTCCCTAAAAGCTCATGTGTGAGAAAACGCAAGAAAGTTTCAAGATGAAATGACCTTAAACTGACTAGTACACTAATCCACTGATAGGAATTAACAAATTAACTGGAGCAAGCCCACCCCTCCCCTCTCCACTTCTCTCTCTCTCTCTCTCTCTCTCTCTCTCTCTCTCTCTCTCTCTCTCTCTCTCTCTCTTCCCTCCCTGGTAAGATGTACTGAGCTGCTTTCTTCAACTACATTCTTTTGCCATGATGTTCTGAGACACCTTAGGCCCTGAGGAATGTGTTGGCTGTCTATGGACTGAGACCTCTGAAACCATGAGCCCCAAAATAAACCTTTCCTCCTTAAAATTGTTCTTATCTGTTTTTTTGATCACAGTGACAAAAAAAAAAAAAACTGTGCATGCAGCACAGTGTCATGTTGGCCACACAGAATACATGTGACAAATGATGATGATGAAGAAGACATATAATTTTGCTTTAGATTAAACCACTTAACCCCTTATTAATGAGTTCAAAGGTGCAGTTCTTAATGATAGCTTAGCAACTGTATGAAAGTCACTGGACTATTTTTAATAATAAGTAGGGGAGAAAATGCATGATCTTACTGGGTGATGGTGACATGATATGCAATGAATACCAAGCAAGATACATCATATAAAAACACCACAGACATGGTCTCAGTTTCACCTGGTTTGTAGATGAGGTGGATCTTCTTGGTAGTGGCTAAAGTAGGAGCTACAAAGTCTAACCGGCTCTGTATTAAGGCACTTGATGTGCAGATAGAGTGAAATGACATACAGAATCTTTATGTATATGATTTTATTGTAAGCACCATTTTACTATCAAGGGAACTGATAGTTACAGCAATTCAGTGGCTTACCTAAAATCAAACAGCCAGTTCAGCAATGAACCCAAGTCAGGGAGGTGAGTAACTACTCAATGTCTTCCTACTCTGATAGAGCCAAAAGGAAAACTTGATTCCTATTCCTCTTCCGGTCAAAGCCAGTGATGCTGGCAGAAATATCAGCTTCTTAGTGAGTTTAATGGTGTGTTTGCATGAAACCAAGTTCCTCTAAACAAAACTGTCTTCTCTGGGTGCTCAACAATACAGATTATCAAAATAATCCTGAAGAAGTGTCTGTCAGCATGCCTCACCAGGAGCATCTGTCAGACCTCATATCGCCAGCAGAATTGTTGACCTGCTACCCTGCTTCATTGCCTCTCTTGCCCCAAGCCCCTCTGGAAGTTGCTCTGACTCTGCCTTACAAGTAAAGGAGCCATTCTCTTTTTTATGAGGGAAATTTCTTGGAGCAAGGACTATAATAAAAACAGTTATTGCTGCCACTGCTGCTGCTGAGTATTAAGTGTCTATGCGTCAGGCACTATGCTAGCTGCTTTGGATACATTATCTCTCACCCTTAATACAACCCTGGAAATGGAAATTGTTATTCACATTGCATAGAAGTAAAGTACATTATCCAATATCACAGACCTATGGGAATGAATCCATGCGGTTAACTCGGGATTGTTTAAGTCCAAAACCTATGCATATGCAGTGACACCATCATACAGACAGGTTTATAATTATCCTAGCACTTTCTATAATCATTATGATTAGGGCAATTAAAAGCCAATAAATACTTTGGCAAGTAACAGTTAATCACTATTCTGTTAATCTAATGGCACCTTAGATTTATACTGTGATTGACGTCATTGGTCCTCATGCCAGTCTTGTTTTTCTCACATGTATATTCCCCTCTTCCCACTCCCACAGAATCGTTCAGATATTTTCAGATATTGGGAACTGAAGTTAGAGTTTATGTTTTTTTTTTTTTTAATATTGGGTCACTGGGAACAGTAACTTATTCAACCTAAATAAGATGGAGAAGAACTGTTGTTACAGATTCTTTCTTTCCTTTGTTAAGTCACTGTTTCCCATAGCTGAATAGCAATTAAAATCACCTTATAATCTAATTGAAGCCTCTGAGCTAGAATTGCAGCTTCTCTGCCTCAAGGAGTTAGGTGCCAATTTGGGGAATTGTCTTGCCCAGTTTCAAGTGACAGGTATTAAGTTAAAGCTTTCTGTTAGTCTATCGTTTTTCTGTGCACTCACCCTACTGCAAACAACAACAATCCACCTTTTCCTCGAACCAAATAGTGGGGGGGAAAAAAAACACTTTTACATGCATTAGGTGAAATGTGACCAACAGATTTCCAGTGTAGTCTCAACAGAGTTCTGCCTTGGGGAGACTTCAGTTTACAAGCAGCAGAGCAAAATTAGAATGTGAGGAAGGAAGGAAAGAATGTCTTGGCAGCCTAGGGGAGAGGTGGTTCAGGGAGAGAGGTGACTCCAGAGGTCATGGAGGTGTTTACTGAAGCTACTTACCGACTTACACGCTGAAAATAAATATATAAACATAATGTCCATGTTTATATAGCTCATATGACTTTCTACCTTTTGCCACTTTAAAATTTGCATGACAAATTAATAAGAGAAATCGAAACATTACAATGCTCAATAATGAGAATAAAACTGGCACCCATTATCTGGATTCTTCAGTGGGATCAAGATGCTAATGAGCAGTCAGTGTTCACAAAAGCCTCACCTTAGTATAATGAGAGATTAGTAAACTAGATTGCATTGCCCCTTGAAATCATGCATTTGAATCATCTTCCTACAATGCCAGCCCTTTCCAAATGACACATTCTATAGCAGGCCAATAACTCATTTCTGCCTCCCTGAAGGTTTCTTTTCCTATCTCTGAACCCAAAATGCATTACTCATAAATATTAACATTTTGTTAGTGCCGGATCTTAGGCCAATTTGAATGGTTCAGATTGGGATGTGATTTGACTTGAAAAGAGTAATGAAGTTATTGTGAGTCCAAGGACAGAAATGAGTTTTGCAGAAGAAAATGTCTGAAACAGTGCATAAAATAAGTGACAACCTTTGGTTTCTTTAATTACAGTCCAAATAAAGAAAATCACAATGGAGATATTAGGCTCATTTTTACAGCCTTAAAATTGGATACTGACCCTTCAAGCTTTTTTTTTCCCCCCTCACCTCTAAAACCTTAAAAATAGGCTTTTTTTTTTAAAGAGAGAGTGAGAGAGGAGAGAGAGAGAGAGAGAATTTTTTTTTAATATTTATTTTTTAGTTCTCGGCGGACACAACATCCTTGTTGGTATGTGGTGCTGAGGATTGAACCCGGGCCGCACGCATGCCAGGCGAGCGCGCTACCGCTTGAGCCACATCCCCAGCCCAAAAAATAGGCTTTTGATATAAAAGAATGTCTGGCACATATTAGCTATTATTATTAACATCTCTATAAGCATCATTTCATGAAATCTTCACAAAAACGTAGCTGAATACTAATTATCATTATTCTCCTCAGACTTACCATCTTGTTATTTAACTTCCCTACAAATTGCAGGCATGAGGTTTGAACCCAGAGCTGTCAAGTCCAGAGGTGGTAATTTTAACCACAAGGTGCACTGCTTAAAGTTGACATGGTACCAGGGAACAGAGCAGGGCAGAAATCGTTCCATCCCTTGCTTTGTGTATCTGTTCCTTGATGTTTAGAGAATCATCTTAATTCACAATTCTCTCAGCTTAATGATGGCACACATCATTAGGCTCAAGTAGGTAGACTTAAAAGTATTTTTACATGCTTTTTTTGGCAAAATAAGATGCTATATTAGACATGTTCAAGGCGGTATTTGTGAGCAGCACACATTTGATATCTCTAAATGTATCTGTATTGATGGACTCTGACTACTTAATGTTTTAAGGTAATTAAGCCACAAAAACTCATTGGAATAATGTTTAGGGCTGACTTAAACCCTTAAAAGCCATTAGCTGCTAACTGCCAAGTTGCTCTGAGTCTCTGTCTGCATGAAATTGAATAATATTTGAAAGGTTTTTGTAGGCTAGTCGCAAGATTCATAAAACACTGACAGCTTTACATCTTTCAATACAAAGATATAAAGGGAGGGAGGGCAAAGAACTGGATTTGGGAGGGGAAAGAACGCTTGCCTTTCCATCCAACATCTCTCTAGAATCTTCAGCTAACTAACCCTATTTTACCTTGATACAGTGAAATTACTGTTTGCCACTTGTTTAATTCTATTTGAACCCAAGAGTACTTTTGCTGCATCGATTTGGTTTGTGTCCTGGGTGAGGGATAAGTAAGTCACCCAATATTCCCCGAACCAGCTTCAGAGTCAAGAGAGATGGGTGGATGAATAAATGACATTTGGTGTGATGTAGTAAGAACACTGATAGAATAAAATGCAAACAAGCATAAGAGGACTAGAAGTCAGGTCAAGGAAGGGCTCCTGGAGGAGGTTATGTCTGAGTTTAGTGTGGAAGGTGAAGAAGAGTATAGAAGAGCTGTCAGACAGTAGAAGTGACAAAGATTTTTTGTTTTTAAAAAACACACATGCATGCACACATCTAGGGGGAAAAGGGTAATTATATATTTCAAAAAGAATAACTTCTATACACAGAAACATATTAGAATAAGTTTCTGACTTCTTAACACTTGTCATTCTGATAAAGACTAGATGATCACCAGCTGACCAGACTCACAGATGACTATTCTCCCCATGGTTAGAAATACTTTTGTTACTGAAGACCATGATATGCTCCAGTCTGTTCCCCATTCATGTCCACCCTACGGCCTGCAGATGCAAGCCCCTCTACCGGGTCTCATGTTCCATGTCAATAAAGTCCTCTCCAGCATGGATGCTCCTGTGTCCCTCTCCTCTGATCATGGAATCTGGATCAGGAGAGCCTCAGAGTTTTGAGTTACCTGTTCAGATAGACAGGGGAAGGAAGCCAGATTATATTTGAAAGAGGATATTTGGAATCCTACTCTTTCATTCATAAAACATGTTATAAACACATAAACACCATTTGTGGTGCTACTTTAATGGAAAATCATATTAATTTCAGTTGGCATGTTGGAAGAAGCTGATGTATACAAAAAAGTGAGATGTGGTGGAAAGCATGTACACAGAGTCCTTGGCTTATGATTTTTCACCTTTGTGATGATACAAAAGCAATAAACATTCAGTAGAAACAGGAATCTAATGTACATTAATAGTGGGTAACCTTACAACCATTCTGTTTTCCATTTTTTATACAGCCTTTAATAAATTGCATGAGACAGTCAATACTTCATTGTAAAACAGGCTTTGTCCTCTTATTTTTGTCCTATAGCCAAAAATTTGTCTGTAGCTCTCTTGTTGCTGTATCGTTCTATTATTACCTTCTACCAATTGTCTATGGGGGAAAAAAATGTCCTTTTTCACTGGACTACCCAAGTCCTGAAGGAAATAAATACTATAGGAATACTGATGATTTTTCCCCTAGGCTTCAGTTTAAAATAGAATCAGGAATATTCCAGGGCCTTTAGGTTAGAAAGGACCTCTTTGGATGACCAATCCTAGAGCTACCACTAACATTTTACAGTTTGCAAGAATGGTGTCCACATGAAATACGGCTCTCTAAATGTAGCAAAAACCACCTTTTAACCTGTACTACATCACTTCCTTTATTATCTGCTGAGTCCTCACCATTCTATGTGATCATCGACTTTATGCACTGATTGATTTACCATCTATTTCCCATCCTGGCATAAAAGTTCCTTGAAATCCTTGTCAATACAGTCTAACATCTGGATTCTCCTATGTTCCAGTCACTATGATTGGAAGGATAAACCTATAAACCCTGGGTGAATAAGGAATGATGGAATTATATATTAATGCCATGAAACATCAGGCTCTTTTTGATAATACCACAACTGAACAATAGCACACTTTGCATTCAGCACTAATTCTACTATGACCATCCCCCAGCTACCACTTACTGAATATTTATTATGCCATAATATTTTTAAAACATGACCTTAAAAACCTTCATAAAGTACAGTGTGATCATTTCCTTGTTCCCTTCCATTTTATAGGGAAACTTAAGTTCATAAAATCTAAATGATTTTAAAGGTAAAAGTGGTGGGAAATGGATCTGGAGGTAAGAAATACTCATCTCACAAAGGCATTATGTAGTTTTCTTTATATAAACATTCTGATTCTGTATGTAATAGAGCAACTTTGAAAGGTACTTAGCTCTTTTTTCTAGTATTTCCAAAGTTGTGTTTAAAAAGATTTTAAAAATTCATACCCACATGCACACTCACATTATGCTTGTTTATACAGGAAACACAGTTGAAACTTACAAATCTAACACCATTTGATTCTAAGGTAGGGATTGGAGTTCTAAGAGGAAGGAATCTGCTTTTCACTAGATGTATCTTGTGAATTTTCAATTTTTCTTATGTGAACACATTACTTGGCAAAATAAAAAAGTAATACAATACAATGGAAAGGGAAACCAAGAAACTGAACCAGAACCATCACAGCAGGAGGCAAGAAGCAGTGTTTGATTCAAGACTTTCACTGAAAACCATAGCTCAGGTTGTGCCTTGAGATATTGAGAATTTTTAAATGAAAAGATTTTTATACCCAATCTGATTGGGAATAAGGAAGGTAAAGGTGAGATACTCTTAATAGCACAGTTTTGCAGAGAATTGAATCCCCTGTGGTGTGCATATTTCATTTTCTGTACTCATTGTTCCTACTTTTCATGAAATACTTCATGGAAAGAATGTCCTAGACAAAACATTTTGTTACATAATTGTCTAAAACAGAATGCAGCAAACTCTAGCCTATAGACCAGACCTGGCTGCTGCTTGCTTTTGTTAATAGTTGCACAGGGGGCTGGGGATGTGGCTCAAGTGGTAGCGTGCTTGCCTGGCATGCGTTCGGCCCAGGTTCGATCCTCAGCACCACATACAAACAAAGATGTTGTGTCCACCGAAAACTAAAAAAATAAATACTAAAAAATTCTCTCTCTCTCTCTCTCTCTCTCTCTCTCTCTCTCTCTCTCTCTCTCTCTCTCTCTCTTTCTCTCTTAAAAAAAATAGTTGCACAGAATACAGTTTTTCCCAATGGGTTACATATTGTCTATGGTGCTTTGGGGCTACAACAGCAGAGTCAAGAAGTTACCATAGAGACCTAAGATCTGCAAAGTTTCCAACATTTACTATCTGACCCATTAAAGGAAAATGTTGCCAACTCCCAATTCACAAGATACTTTTTGATGCAAATGTAATAAATAGCATAAAAGGACTGATTCAGAATTCAAAAATTCAAATATTTACTGGACTTAAAGAATATAAATAAGCAAAGAGGAGAAGTTATAAAATAACAAAGAATGATATAGAGTATAGCAGGAAGGGGAATGAACTCCTCTGAAAACAGGTAGCAACTTGTCAGTTGAATTCACATAGAAATTTGTGCTTGGTGTTGCCATATCTACTATTTATTTACACCAAAAAAGCATTTGTTATATTTTTCTAAACTCTTCTGATATTTAGTGTATCTAAGGAAATTGTGGCTAAATAAAACACAACTCTATATGGAATGTGATCAATTAATGGCCAATTTATAGTATCTAAAGAGGATCCTCAATCACTGGATTATTTACTTAGGTGATACTGTGGCTTTCATCCAATGTGGTTATGTCTATAAAGTGTTTAATATATTCCAAACATTTGCTGTTTATTCTCTGTTATTCTCTAAATGTGCAATTACTACTACAAATAACAACTGTAATTTTAGAGTGTTCTCTACTTTCTTAAGTAATACTATAATTGAGTTTGAAATATACCAACATTCTAAAGAAATAAGTAGAGTAGGCTATTCCCTGCCATATAATCAAACAACAAAACAAAAACAACAACAACAAAATAAGGGACTGGAAGGTAGAGAATGCCCAAGTTAAAAAAAAAAAATGACTAGAATGTTTTTGTTTTTGTTGTTTGTTTTGTCATGGGGGAGGTAGAAGAGATATTTGGCCTCAAAATTTGGCAGTAGCATGAGAAGGTCAGAAACCAAGGAAGCAAAAAAGAAAATGTGATGAGTACATGGCAAAGTATAGAGTAAGTTTGGACTTGAAAGAGTCAAGGAGGCTATAGATTTGGGGATGACATAATAAAATTTAAACCATTATAATAACCAAAGTTAAGGTCTGGCAGAGCTATTGATAAACTTTGTTTAAGGGAAAATACTTTATTCAAATACATGATAGTTAAGCCTTCAGAAGATCTAAGTGGAAGTGCATCAAAAAGAAATCTGCCCTTTCTAATTTGTAAAGTACTACATTAGTCAGCTTCCTATCACTATAGCAAGTACTTGAAGCAATCAACTTACAAAAAAAAAAAAAAAAAAAAAAAAAACAACAACAACAACAACAACAAAAAACAGTTTATATTGGGCTCATTGTTCTGGAGGCTCCAGTTCAAGGCCAGGAGTTCATCACTTTGGATCTCTTAAGGACAGCATATTATAGTCAGAGTCCACAGCAGAGCCAAGACACTTACATTATGAGCCGTGGAGCAAAGAGAAAGAGCAGGATTCTATATATCCCCTTTGAGAGCACACCTTCAATGACCTGTGGACCTCCCATCAGGCTCTACCTCCTAAAGGGTCATAGCACCTCCCAGTAGTAGTACTCTGATAACCAAGTCTTTAACATTTGGGCCTTTGTGGGACATTCAAAATCTAAATCATGGCAGTTACTTTATTGATAAAATACTTTGATGTGATCACAGAAATAGAATGCAACTGGTATTAAGGAGGGAGGAGTCCAAACGATTCTGCTCAACAATGACTTGAAATATCTTCACACATTCAAACATTAAAAAAAAAATGCCAACTCATGAGAGAGAAAAGAAAAATATAGTCACAATATGCAGAAAAACTATATAGGCAGAAAAGAACATTCTGGTTGAAATAAAAACATTCAATATTCAATAAATGACAGCCCAGCTCTAGTCCTGGAGAAGGAGATATTCAGTCTACCTTACAAATGCATTTACATATAAAAATGACAAGAGTTTTAGCTAACCATATTTTTTAAATCAAATTTTAAAACGTTGACAGTAATTGCTGATATCTAAGTGGAACCTGCCAAATGAGACTGAGTTGCTGTTGCTGTGGTAGTGCTAAATATTTCAGCCTTTATTCTGGAACTGAGGGATGGGATGCATTTCTTCACGCAATGGGGTTGGCTTCATATGCCTGTTTTCATATTTCTACTTTCATCTGGAAAGGTGGCTTGTATTTTTGCAATCAATTTCTTTCAAACTGAAGAGAGAGCTAATCTGACCACAATGTGAGCCTGGGAGGTTAACTCCCACCAGACAGCAGGCATGGCTTTTCTCCTGGATCTGATTTCCATGGACGCTAATGATACATCTGTTTTCTCCCTGAGTTCATTTGAATAGTACCCAAATTTGTACAAATCTGCAAATGTGAAAAAAAATTGTTTAAAATGTAAATTATTTTAATAAAATTTGCATGTGTGTCTCACAGCTAGGGTGGATTTAAATAAATGTGTTATTGACAAACTTCCTAAGCAAAATTTCATTGCATTTTTAATTTGGGACACCTTGAAACCTGAAATGACCATCTCTTCCTTTCTTGTCTATCAAGGTTAGACATGCTATCATATAAAGACCTTGAAAAACTGCATTAAAGCCTTTTGAAAACAAAAGTCTTAAACACTATTGCAAAATGTTATCAAGTGACTAATTTCAAAAATTCTTTTCCATTAATGCATTTATTCCCCAGTTTGACATCTTTCAAGAGAAGAAAATCCAATCACTGCTAAAGCCTTCTTTAAGTTCTCATTGATCATAGCCTTAAAACAAGATTATCAAAAATAGTCCTTCACAGAGATAATACATTAGAAGTTCTGGAAAAATTCAACACTCCATTTCAGATTAAATCTACTCATTTCTTAGGCTCATGTCCCATTCCATTGATAAAGATGGATTATCAGCATGTGTCTCTTAATTAAGGACAAACAATAACCATTGCTCCTTGTAGTTATAGCACAGAAACCATAACCTTTCTCTTCTGTATTAAAAAATCCTATGTTTGGGCTGGGGCTATAGCTTAGTGGCAAAGCGCTTGCCTAGTAAGAAGCACTGGGTTCAATCCGCAGTACTACATAAAAATAAATAAAATAAAGGAATTCTATCCATCTACAACTACAAAAAATTTTTTTTTAAATCCTGTATTTGATCTATTTGTCATTAGGTGAATAATACAGCTATTGTGCCTTCAAAGAACGAAGTATTAACTTAGAATGAAGCAATCTACTTAGGAACAAGATTATATTTTTTTTCCATGATTGGATTTTAAACTTTGCTACTATTGCCACTAGTTCCTAAACAAACAGAATATTTGAATATAAAGCCAGCTTTTGATGGTGATAATGAATATGTAGCTTTGTTTAATTAAAGTATTTTTAATTTGAGAGGGGGGAAAAGCCAATTAGGAAAGAATTGCATGCTTTACTGTAAAATCATATAAATAGTTCTGAATCCAAGTATTAATGATGGCAAATCTTCAAAGATAAGAGCTTTTCTGTTGTTTTGTTACATGCTGTTATTCATGAGAAAAATATCAAAGTAATGTTTGCTTTTTCTGATAAAATAATATTTGTTATTAGATCAAAGAATAATTCACACACACAATAACCATTTAGCACCACAATATCTAGCACCATAATATAACATACAATGCATTACTCTGTATTATACACAGAATCTGATAGCTTTAGAATCATAAAATAAGAGTCTTTAAAAGAGTCATCTGCTGTGTCCTTTTCTCCAGTTTGTTTGTTTTTTTTTTAAATGAAAAATCAAGAAAAAGTGAATTTTTCAAAGATAATGTTAACTGGAGTTGAAGGTTCAAATCTTGGAGAATCTCTACATGGTACATTTTTCTTTGTTACAGGCACAAGCTAGGAGATGGTGGGATACATAAGAGATCAATTGGGCAAAAACCTTTTGAGAGAAAATAGAGGAGACCAGATGCTCCACCAGACCTCAGTGAAGGTTCACCCCCTGTGAAATAAAGAATCATGGGGGAATGACTCAGAAAAGCTCTAAAATAGTTCTGTCAGATCCAATGTGTCCAGGAGCCAAAGCTGCCAATCAGAAGAGCCCCATATCTTCTACAAAGGAGTCTGCCTTAGAATCTCTGCCAGCTTCAGTCTATGGTTCAGAGAAACCTAAGGGAAACACCACCTCTCTATGCAAAATCTGCAATACATCTCATAATGTGGCAACTAAGACTTTTAGTCAAGTAGGTTTCCTGCAGTTAGAGATGTGAGAGGAGCACTTTTATTGCTGCCACAATTTCTTAACTTATGAAACACTTGTCTCATTTATCTCCAGATTGCCCTCCAATATATTCCACTTGTAATAGCAGTTTTTTTCCTATAATGAGATGATCAAAAATAAAGAGAGCTTATCTGTTTATATAAAGATTATCTAAAGAGAGAGCTCAAATAAAATGTGACCATGGGTGATGATTCACTTTGTGGGATAAACAAGGGCCATGCCATTAGGAGACCTTAGAATGATGTAGAGAAAAGAGAGACTGCTTTAAGCCATGAGGTGATAATAACAACAAGAATCGTGATCACTCATAAGTTCCTGTGTTCACTAGTCACTCTGAGTTACCTCTAGTGCTCACAGTGGATAACAATAACTCTACAAAGAGTTAATTTTCCTCCACCTTAAGAGAATAAAGACCTAGCTCTGTGCAAGGGCACTGACTCTGGTGGAATCACGTCACTTAAATTCTCTATAAACTCAATTTCCTAATCTGCAAAGCAAGATAGTTACAACGACTTTGAGGAAGGTGTCATGAGGGCTCAATGGTACAAGGACTTGAACTGAACACTCAGCGTATCTTTCAGTGATTTCTTGCAAACCTAGAAATTCCCATTTTCTGTAAGAGTACCGAGGCATAGTCCCTTCTCTTCACTTGGCACTTTCTCAATACCAACCCTTGAAAAGTCCGGGAAGAGTCTCAACTATTTGTATGTTAGCTTATCATTAACTAGAGAGCAGTACCATAGCATAGCAGTAAAGGGAATAAATTCCACAGAATCCAAAGGTCAGTTCCAATCCAATTTTTTTTTCTTTTTGATCTCCCTCTCATTGACATAACCTACCTATGAAAATGTTTAATTTTTAACTTTTCTAAGCTTCAATTCCTTTCTTTCACCTAGTAAGGACCAGGAACATTTATATAGACAGGTTCTTAAATAAAGTAAATATATGTGAAACACATGCATAGAAGGAAAACAGGAGCTATTATTATTATTATTAATACATATCATTTTAAAAACAAATTACAAAGACATAATACTTCAGCTCATGGTCTAAAAGCAAACTTCATGTTCTAACCTTTTCCTGGTTTCTCTCTCTGGTGATGGTAGAGTGAATGTGTTACTCAGGCAGGTCACTAGACAGAGAGGGGGTACTCAAAGGGTAATTCACCCAAACAACCAGAAATTATCAAAACTGTTTCACTCATTACAAAAACAATATAAAGTCTTTTAACTTTGAAAGGTACAAGCAGAATAATCCCTGGAAAGAAATTTGAATATAACATCTTAGGAAATACTTAGAAAAATGAAAAAGTTAAAAAGAAAAATTAAAACACCAAAGATTCATACATGGAATGAAGTATGGTTGAAAGTCAATGATAATATAGAGATTTGGAGATTTTTGTACTTTTCTATGAAAAACCAAATATACTTGCATTTAAAAGATGATCAAGAACCCAATTCTATTCATAGACATCAACTTTTGAGTAAATAAATAGCAATGTAACAGAAACAAGGCCCCAACAGAAAATGCACAGGCATGAACTCAATTGCTTTCTTTCCAACTTTAACACCAGAAAATGAGAATAAGTATTGAAATGATGTTTGATGTCCCAAATTCCAGAAGCTTTGGGGACAGTCTTCTATTTTTTTCAATTACTACATTTTATGGTTTAACAAATTAAGTCATCTAACAAACAAAACAAAAAAAAAACACTCACATCCCACATCCTTTCATTTTTTTTTAATCCCTTCCTCTCAAAACTGGATAGTTGGTTTTTTTGTTTTGTTTTGTTTTTTGTTTTTGTTTTTTTAGCACTAAACATAGACTTACTACTTATTTTATTTTAATTTTTTTTACTAAAATCTGAGTTCCAGGATATATGTTTCCTTAGGTATAAAATGTTAAGCAGAGTCTTTAGTTGAAAAGAACTAAATGAAACTTGAGGGAAGCAAAGAAATGGGCAAAGGAAAAGCAAAGAATGAAGGCAGTGAAGAGAAATGCCTGGAGCCCTGTCCCATGTGCAAGGAGACTTGCAATTTCCTTGTGGGGCCCCATTATCACCTGCTTTATCATTTCTTAGCAATCCCACCTCTCCTTTGTCCTCCTGCCATTCTATCTCAACTGCTTGTCAAGTACACTGTAGAAATCATCCTCTTCTCCATGTGCTATTAATTCCAGGCTATAGTTGTAGCAGAATTTACTAAAGGTTTCTCTAGCAGATTGGAATTCTTTTTAGGGAAGAAAATCCTCATATTGAATATAAGATTTCACTGTTCCTACAAATCAATGAATATTTCCTACACAGAGAATTTATCTGTGGTAAATGTAATTTTTTTTTCTTTTTCCCATCTCCCAATACAAATTTCTTCTTCTTATTCCCAGCAAATGCTATCTCATCCCCCAAATTAGTTTGTCATGCAGAATAATTTAGATCTCCTTCCCCCCAGTCTGTTTTATATTTGTTTTTCTTCCTGTTGCAAAGGATTCACTGACTGGCCATTTATTTATACCTTGCTTCATTCCACAAAGAATCCATTGTATTACATGATCACAAGCAATAAAAGTAAAACAAGAAAAACTAAGTACAATAGGAACATAGGATTATGATTAATCCAGTTCTGTTCAGATGGAGTCAAAAATGAGGAGAGAGAAAGTGAGTTCAAATATCAGGGCCAGGAAAGGCATAGATGTTCAAATGTGAGCTTTAGACCTACACTGAGATATAAATGAAACACCAAAAAATGTATCTAGAGTCACCCGTCTTTAGACTCCTGATTAACCTGAACAGTTAGCTCAGAGTTTCCAGGTAGCCAAAATCAAAAGGGAAACCAGACTAGTTTTATCAGTTTTATATCTACAGGCAATAAACATGCCTATTTCCTGAGGATTAATGCAGCTTTGCTCAGTGCTTGCAGCATTTCGTAGACACAGATATTGAGAAATAAGACACTGAGGGCAGGGAAATTAGTTCAGAGGCAAGATTCAAGATAGGAACCAAAAGATTCATGAATAATGGTGGCTGGAGAACTATTGAAAAGTACAAAAGGCTGGTTGGAATGAGGATAGGAGACTGGTAACAGTGGCCCACTTTAGATTGTGAATATGGCCATGGGTTCTCGGCCATTCAACTTATTTTTTAATTAATTTTTTTAAATTTATATATGACAGTGGAATGCATTATAATTCTTATTACACATACAGAGCACTATTTTTCATATCTCTAGTTGTATACAAAGTATATTCACACCAATTCATGTCTTCCTACATGTACTTTGGATGATAATGATCATCACATTCCCCCATCATTTCTAACCTCATGCCCCCTCCCTTCCCCCCCCCCTGCCCTATCTAGAGTTCCTCTATTCCTCCCATGCTCCCTCTCCCTATCCCACTATGAATCAGCCTCCTTACATCAAAGAAAACATTCGGCATTTGGGTTTTTGGGATTGGCTAACTACACTTAGCATTATCTTCTCTAACTCCATCCATCTACCTGAAAATGAAAAGCTAGAAGAAAAGTAGGCCCTAATCTCCATCATGTGGGATTAGGCCCCAACTTCCTTAATAAGACTCCTTTGGCACAAGAATTAAAATTAAGAATCAATAAATGGGATAGATTCAAACTAAAAAGATTCTTCTCAGCAAAAGAAACAATCTCCGGCTCTTTCTCTGATCGTCACAATGAGAGGAGCCTTCTTCATGTCCCTGAACCTGCTGTGGAGGGTCCTATGGAACTGCTCTAGTTTCCTGATCAAGAGAGAGAAGCAGACCTACAGCCAATAAACCCAATAAACTGAAGGCCTGCAACCTCCACTACAATGGCTAATTCACCTCAAGACTGTGGGCGTGGAGTCTGCAGCTGATGGCAAAGGCTTAGTGATGATCATGAAACACAGATCGGGCCAGCAAAAGCCAGCTACCTCTTATATCCAGACAGCCATCAGTAAGAACACATGGGCCACACTCAGCAGCATCAGGCATAGGACTCACAGAGCCAGTGCCATCCTGCGCAGCCAGAAGCCTGTGATGGTGAAGAAGAACCAGACATGCCCCACTAAGTGCTCCAGAGCCCCATAACTTCTAAAGCAATAAAGAGTTCGCTGACTTTCAAAAGAAAAAGAAAGAACAAAGACACAATCTCCGAGGTGAATAGAGAGCCTACATCTTAGGAGCAAATCTTTACCCCTCACACATCAGATAGAGCACTAATCTCAATTTATTTTTAAAAGGAGGACGTTTCTTTTTCTTCCTCTCTCCCTCCTCCACCCTAATGTCTTCCTCTCCCCAATCTCAGAGGAAACCGGATTACTTTTCTTCCCCATCCTAGGCAGAGTTATCTGTCCTTGAGCACACACCCACCCTAGGAACCAAGTAATTCAGATGTGGGCGATGGCACCAGAAAATCTCAGAAATGACTATCTTCCAAATTAACAATGGAACCACAGAACACTTGGAATGTAGCCTTTATTTTTTGCCTCTTAAGGAGGAAAAAATAAAAAGCTTGTTCTCCCTGATAGGTAGAATCACAGCCCTTTTTTCTCAATATCATGTCCTTGTTATTCACCCCCGATCTTTCATACCAGACTTAGCAGGAAATGGGATATTCCAACGTAGCTGCAGAAGAGACAGGGATTTCCTTCAGACTCTTTGGATCCCTCCAAGAACCCCTCGTTTCTCACCCTGCAGCTTTATGACTAGGTACCCTTGTACTGACATCCTGGAGAGAGTGTGACTGTTCCCTAGTCCCTCAGCCCCACTCACACACATTGGACCCAGAGGCAGGCAGAGCTCTGGGATAGAACTTTAATATGCCACTCACTGAAATGCTATCTCCCTTAATGGTGTCTATCCAAAGAATAGCCCAGTGAAGGTGACATTGGCGATTAACCTATTCGGAGTGTGGGAGGCCCACAAAAATGATGCCTGAATTGTTCCTCAAGAACAATTTGAGTGTGAATAGAAACTGCAAAATAGGCTCTGTCACCCACGAATAAAAGAACCTTATCACACATGCAGAAGTTATTCTTCAAGATTCTCTAGTTAAGGAAGCAGCCTTATACCATGGGTAGATACATATGAGCATGATTTTTCAAACCAATAAAACAAAAGTAACAGGCTTTACCACTGATTGTGTTTATTAAATTGCTCAGCATGACATTGTTAATAGTCTCAAGAAAACAATTTGGGTGTGCAAAGTGACCCAGAATAGAACCTATTATGATGCCTAAACTGTTCTAAATATCCACTGAGTGGTTTTTTGTTCTGTTTTGTTTTGTTTTTCATGAGTTGCCCTTCAACAAAGGAGATTTTAAAGGCATAGGAAGTAGCTTTGCTCCTGCCTTCATTGTAGGGTAATATCAGGTGCACCTTCAAGCAATGCTCAAGTTTTCTAGTGAAT
Source organism: Spermophilus citellus (assembly GCF_964194105.1). Classification (NCBI taxonomy): domain Eukaryota; kingdom Metazoa; phylum Chordata; class Mammalia; order Rodentia; family Sciuridae; genus Spermophilus; species Spermophilus citellus. Next base: position 45,777,970 of record NC_138200.1, on the reverse strand, counting down.
ACAAGTCATAAAAACACATCTCAAACATGTCTTAGGTATATATCCCTGAGATAAAAAATAATATAAGTGTATGAGTTTGTGTATGTGTGTGCATGTGCACACATATGAATGGTTTATGTGTGTGGTACATATGGATATATGTGTATAATGGTATACAGATATGGTTGTATGCACATATTTCTGTACATACATATGTATATAGGTGTATTCTTTATACCAAAACAACCATCAACTGATTCTGCAGTTTTTATTTACTCTGCAAATGTATGAAAATGATGGCAGCATTTGGAAAATCTTTTTATTAGAGAAAATTTCTAATGAATCCAACTCCACTCACTGAGGTAAACACCAGAGATCCAGGAATTAATATCCCCAGGTTCAACAGCAACATGTGAAAAATGTCCAAAATTCATAGCAAGGGAGAATTAGGAGACTATGGGAGAAAGATGACAATGTATAAGGAACAGGAAGGAAATCCCAGAGGATAGGCTGTTTGGAAGTTCAATGTCTTGTGTGAATTTCTGTGAAAACAAAACAGCTTTCCTATAAGGACACTTGAGCACACTGACCAGCAGCAGTAAAAATGGACCAGATTTTAGGAGGGGAGAGGAACAAAGGTCAAGAAGGGGTGAGCATTTAATATACACCCAAGATAAAGTCAGGTGTTTGCCAAGCATTTAAAATATGCTACCTACCATAAAACATATATAAGAAATTTCCAACCTGAAATAAAAGTCTCTTAATAATGCACTTTTACAACTTATTAATGCAAAATCTGACCTGACCTAAACTCATTTTATGGCAGAACCTGACGTGAAAAGATGTGAGTCAATTGTAGTATTATTTTTTTTAAATCTGTCTTAATATTTTTTAAATAGATTGAATAATTAATATGTTGGTACTATATGATATCAATCGATGCTCAGTATTTTCTTTCTAGAATCTGGATACACTTCTGGATTCTGAAATATTTGACCCCAAGAGTTTTAAACTAGGGTTATGGTCTTTTATTAGTAATGATAAGATCTCAATAGGTGATATCTATTTTTATGCGCCTACTAGGGTGCTATTTTGAGCATTTGCTCATTTAGTCCTCATTACACCACTTTGAGATAGAGATGAGGATCCCTGGGGATGGATACAGATATCTAAGGCTTATTGAGGATTATTTACTTGCTCAAGGTTACACAGTTCACAGATATCAAGAATGTCTTTCTTACTTTAAATACCATTCTAAACCCTGTGATCCTTATCAGAAAAGTATCTGTATGAGCATAAATAGGAGAAAGCACCCAGGATGGAGTGGGGGGGAGTCTATTTCTATGACATTGGTGGCTCAAGGATAATAATACAGTCAGTCTCAAATCTGTTCATTTTTTAAAGATAATTGAGAATTATTTAAAAATAATTAGCAATGTTAAAGAATAAAAACTTTACAAGAAGATTTGTTTCCTGTTTACTTTTCCTGAATCAGTTTTGCAAAGATAGCACCTGAACTATAAAACTTTGGAAACTTCATTCTTTCCTGATGTCTCAACATCTCCCAAAACAGGCTGCAAACTTTCCACCCAGGTGACAAGATGGACAATATGGTAAAGCTGGTGGTGACCACAAGTCCCCTTTTTTCTCTTCCCCTGACTATGACCTAATGACTTCAGACACATCAAATAAATCCTTTTATTACCTTTGGTTATGTACTCCCCTGTTCCCCAATAAAGGTGCTGAAGCCCATAAAGTCACTCCCTTTCTTGGTGCCCCACCAGTTACTTGGTTGAACTGGTTCCCTGGGAATTCTTTTCCTACAACCCCTGTGTGGTATGCCAAGTCATCTGTCTCTAGGACCTATGCCTTTCCAGGTGTAATTTTCGTGGCCACGTTAGAGTGATCCTTAAAAAACTACACAAGGGTGACTTACTCTCAGTTTTACAGTGTAGCACCTCTCTTTGCTCTTTGACCCAGCAATTCTCAACATGTAATCAGTACCAAACCAAAATGAAGAAAGTACACATGTTCCTGCCTTTCCATTAATTTAAAAATCATGAAATTAGCACCTTGGCCAAAACTCCCTCTTTTTTTTTTTTTTTTTTTTTTTTTAAGAGAGAGCGAGAGAGATAGAGGGATAGAGAGAGAGAATTTTTTTAATATTTATTTTTTAGTTTTCGGCGGACACAACATCTTTGTTTGTATGTGGTGCTGAGGATCCAACCCGGGCCGCACGCATGCCAGGCGAGCACGCTACTGCTTGAGCCACATCCCCAGCCCCCAAAACTCCCTCTTTAAAGTTACTTAATAAATATATATTGAATGCATTGATGTTTAATTTATGAAACCTTTGGCTTAGTTATACTTTTTAAAAGTTTATCATGAAACCTCACAGCTTTATTAACAATAATAAATTGCAGAACTCCTCCCAAAGTGATTCAAAAAAATGCTTCTGAAGTCTATTCCCTCCTCACATGCTTATCCAAGAAGTAAAAAAGAATTTGCTTGGATAGCAGGTAGCATCTAAACAAAAGATTCTTGGCCTATGAAGATATTTAAAATACTTAATAATTATTTTAAAGTAATTAGCAATGTTAGAAAATAAAAACTTTACAAGAAGATTTATTTGGTTTCTATTTAATATTCCTGAATCAGTTTTGCAAAGATAGCACCTGTACTTTAAAATAAATGAACTATAATACACACACACACAGAGAGAGAGAGAGAGAGAGAGAGAGAGAGAGAGAGAGAGAGAGAAACAGTCTGCTTCTACTTTTAAATAGAAATAAAGTAGGACTGTCTTTTTCAGGAGTAAATTAAATGCTTAACAAGCTGATATCTAGCAGAACGCAAAGCTTTTGGCAATCATCAATTGTGTTAAATACATGGCATTAAGCTAATTGCAAGTTATGTGCCATCTTCATGGGATATATCTCCAAATGGTAGATTTAGGGACATTCCCTTCCATGTTCTAATGGTTTGGTTGGCCATATAATCCAATTAAACACAGAGCATTCAGCCCTCTGCCTAGGAAAGCACCCACATTTAGCAATCTGAAATGAAATGGTTGTGGTGATCACTCTGCCACATACAGTGAGATGTGACAATTTAGAAAGACAATGGGTATGTTAATCTATTCAATGGAGTTTCGAAGCTAGCAGCTTTCAAAAGAATAAATAAAAGCATAAGCTTTACAGCTGTTTAGACAGATGAGGCAACAAGAAAACCATTGTGCACTTCCATTCTGTCCTTGTTATCATAGAACAATTGCTTTGCCAGCAGATTAGATCTTTTTTCCCCCTTTTGTCCTGTTTATGGTGACTTGCAGACTTGTCATTATTTTCTCAGTGTATAATATAGATCATACATTAAGGGATAACTAATATGTTATACGCTACTGGGATTTGTCACGCTGCCAAGGACAATTTGCGCAAGACTTAAAACGTCTACTTAAGGTGCCTTTAATTCCAGGATTTTCAAAGCAGTAGCTCTGTCTTCTGCTTGAAGGCATGCCCATAGTATGCTATTACTGTAAATTTCTCTTGCTTTGATATTAGGAATGTCCTCTAAGTTGTATGTGACTAATGAACACTAGTTTTTACATTTAACTTTTATTGATAATTACTTACTTATACAGTAATTATAGGCTCTGTCACCAAAACTTGATTGTAATTTCCTCTGTGACATAGACCACAGCTTATTCTCTGTGCCTCCTGGCACGTAGGAAAGAGCACTGGATATTCATTGATTTCTGAATAGCTCATGCTAACCTACTCACAACCAGCTTCTTTGAAATTCCCTTTCAAATTCATGGGACTCTACAAGAATTTGCCAATCAATCAAAAGCTTTCTAGACCCACATGTGAGACCATTAGAATCTCCTGATCAGCATGATTTTCCAAAATGGGTAATTCTTTATCCTTGGACCAATCAGGAGCAAGTCTTACTTGGTTTTTCTTCTCCTTCTTCTTCTTCTATTTATTTATTTTAATTTGAACTTTAAATAGTATGAACAGAGCCCTCAGTACTTAGATGCAGGACACCTACACAGTGGGAGGCAGGTCCAAGAAGACACTGACATTAAGAGAGAAGAGAAAACTAGAGTTAGAAGCTATGTGTTGTCTGGAATCATCCCTAAGACTCTTTTCTAGGTCAGATGAGCCAACCAATTCCAATGTTAAGTTTATTTGAGTCAGGCTGTGGTCTCTTGAAAAAAAAAAAAAAAAAAAAAAAAAAAGTCCTACCTTTAACAACAGTGAGTTTTAAAAAATGGTTGTTGAGGGAAATGTTGGTATGAGAAGAGGATTGGGAATATAACTGGGGAGGTAAGAAGTACAAAGGACTAAGTGGGAATATACTGGTTTTCTATGATTCACTTGGAATCCATTTATTCATCAGAAATTTGATGAATGGCTCCCTACAAAAGGCAAAGCCAGAAATAGTTTGAAGATATCAGAGAAAGAGGGCATTGCCTTGATTATACAGAGTTGAGTGTAACCTTTTATTAATTAATTATTAAATTTTTTACTCACTGATTCACTTATTCAGTTACTTGCTGAGTTCATAGGATATGCCAACAACTGTGACAGATGTCATGGAAGAAAAATGTTTCCTCAGCAAATGGACCTAGGTCCTCAGTATAAATCCCACATAGGTGTCATTTACTACAAGCTGTGATGCTATCCCTTTATAAGACGATAAGAAACCCTGAAAACTTTTAATCCCAAGTTCCTAAAATATTCAATATCAAGTGTTTTGTTTTCTTATATTTTTCTCAAAAAATAAATAAAAGTACATCTATGTATAACCTTTGGGATCTTTAAGGCTCAGTCTCTGGTCTTAACATGTAAGAAACCAATTTAATTATATGCAAATGATTCCATGGTGGAAGGGAAACATTGAGTTCTCTAAATGATCTTATGAATGCATCCTGGAAAAAAAATGATATTTGAATGATAAAGAATATGGAGGCATCCAGGTAAATAGAGAAAAGTATTCCAAACAAATGGAGCAAAATATTCTAAGGACTAGGAGGTAAAAGTTGTCTTGGAACACTGGGACTGTGCAAGAACTGTCATATGTCCGGAGCACAGAGTCTCGGGGGATAATAAAAAATAAGGTTACAGAGTTCAATCTGCTAGCAAGGCTCTGTCCAAGCACCTGAGCTCCTTGGTGAAACAGTGTAATCTCAAATCTAACACATTTAACAGTAGACAATAAAACAAAGAAAACCCAGGGAACAACTCCTAATGCTGAGCTCAGACTTGCAACACACTGCTATCTCAAGAGATTTTTCTTTTGCTGGCTAAGCCTCTTATGTTTGGCACAAAACAACATTGTCAAATACAATCTTGATTCCAGCAGGAAAAATTAAGATACTCTTGTCCCAGTTATTTACTACAACTGTGCTAAATCAAGACACTTGCTTACCTGACAATATGCACAAGGAATGCCCTTAGGTTTTCCTATAAAACTTACTTTTGGACTAAGCACATTAATAAAACTGATGGGCATCAGGACACACAAGGCTGAAAAGAGAAAAGGAAAAAAAAATGGTGGTATAGTCCCTTGAGCGAATTTCTTCTTTTTATTTCCTATTTACCTAAATTCTGATTTATGTTCATGTGATCGGATGCTCTTTGAGGGGGAAAAAACAATTTCCCATTCTTTCTACCCTCAGTGTATTGAATAGTACTTAAAGCCTAATCTTAAAAGTGATCAATCAATATTTGATCAACTGAATTGAAGACCATATTAGTTATCTGCTGCCATGGTGCTCTTATAATCTGGGAGCATGCTCCCCTAAAGCAAGCAATCTAAGACAAAGTGTGAGAAAGCACACGATTTGGAAGCCACAACTTTATAAAATCCTAATGTCAGAAGTGACAGTTCATCATTTCTACTATATTCTTTTTGTTATTGATACTCCTGAACTTATAATGGAGATTTCTCAGATTTCTCTTGAAAACTCCATTGTAAATTGAAAATACTGTAAGTCAAAAATGCATTCAAATATACCTGACCTATGGATCATCATAGCTTGATAATGCAGCACACTGTAAAGATGTTTATGTGGCAATCAGGTGGCTGACTGGCTGCTGAGCTTGACTTCCACTTTCCAGCATTATGAAAAAGTTTCCAACTGCATATCATTAGCCTCCGAAAAGATCAAACTTCTAAATATATTTTCTGATGAATGTGGGTCATTCTTATACCCTCGTAATGCTGAAAAATCTTAAAATAAATATGTACTCGGGATCATTTGCTTCATTGAGTTAATAAACCCAGCCCACACTTGGGGGCAAGAATTTACACAAGGATGTGAATACCAGGAAACTGGGCTCCTAGTGAACCACCTTTGAAATTGCCTACCACAAACATTTTAAAGAAAAGCTGAGAAATAAGAATACAGGGCTACTTTGAATGAATTCAGAATAGTTACTGAAAGATGTAGCCCAATAGTGGATAGAGTTAATTACTGTAGACTGAACAAGTTTAGGGAAGATCATTGCTCTCTGGGTTGATTTCACTTCAGATCCTCTAAAATCACTAACATAACCAACCCCAATCCAGCTAGAATGCCAATGATATTTTTGGTGAAATTCAATGAAACAACTGACTTTTATACCTAGTTTTGTTCATAATAAGGAAGTAATCAAATAAGAAAACAGAAAAACAGAAGTAGAGCAAAGAGTGAGGCAGCATATCCCAGAAACTCAGAGCAATTTTGGAAAAAAAAAAAAAAAAAAAAAAGAGCACAAGTAATCACAGCTGTGGAATTAGACTTGAGATCTGTTATAACCAAATAGGAGAAACACAGAAGTTTCCAGTGGTTTCTCTAGTAAGCAGTTATTTGTGAAATTTTATTTCAGTGCCCATGACATAATGGATAACCTTTTATGAGCCAATTCAGTGGAAGTGATAATCATATTTGGGGAGAAGATAAAACTGAAACAAGTAAGGAAATCCTTGATTTTCCTAATTCTTGAATAGTGCCTGATACAGAGTCATATATTCAACTTGGATGCTTAATTTTTGTTTTCCAGAGAGACTGAAAGAGGAAAAGAATGAGTGTATTCACACATCTTGTCTCTCTGCAAAGTAGAGGTCTACCATTTTCTGACCGCCTTTCCTTCGGAAATGTGGAATGTTGCATTCGGCAATTTCACCTATCCTTGCCACAGCATATGCTGCTGCCTGACAAACTTCACAGAAACCTAGAAGGGAGTTGGTAAAGCCTCTCTCAAAAGAATGATTGGCAGCCCAATCACCCTCTCCCAATAAGAGTTACAAAGAGAAGCAATTAGTTGAAGTCAGCAAAGTACAGAAGCAGAAGAGACAGTAACTAACCTGCCTTAATGACAAAACTTCTACAATATGTATTTCAAGAACATCAGACCACTAAACTCTCCATATTGTGTAGATACTCATAGGATAGACCCTAATTTTTAGAAAGATTCTAGTTTGTAATGAGAATTGATTGTGGCTATCAAAGTTCCCTCTTTTTCTTTATTTCTTTAAAAAATGTGGTTATTAATAATGTATTGTCATTAAATTTCTATTATCTAAGCTCAAAGAGTGTGTAATTTGGCTCTTGGTTACAAGTGAATATAAGCTCTTTGCTCCTTAAGAGCAACGATCATAGGAAAGTTGTTAGGAAGAATGTTCCCTGGTCACTGGTCTTACAGCAGCTGCTCCCAGGATAAGTTCTTGGCAGCTCACCTTAGATGGCAAACTTCACAAGGAAAAGAAGTGTATTTATCTAATTCACTAATGTATCCCACATACCATAATTTCTGGAGTATAAGTACATTCTTAATAAATATTCATCAAGTGACTATCTAATGAATTGGCATCATTTTCAAAACCTTATTATAAACAGGATATGAATTTTCATTCTCTCATGCCCTGATTTAATAGGCTCAAATTCCTTTAGTAAATCATGCATTGCATAAAAATCCTGTCACTAAAGACAAAACCACTTCATGTTCTGTTTGCATTTTTCTTATTTCCTTTCACTCATTCTTTCTTTCTTTCCATTGATGCTTTTGAGTTCCAATAATAATGGCATCTAGGGTGGATCTCTCACATAAAACTTCAGTGGAATTGAGAATCAGATTTTTTGGAGAAGGAAAAAAAAACCACTAAAATGGCAGAAAAAAATGCTTGGTTTTTCAATTTTACATATGAGAATGAAAGGGCCTTCCTGACTTGTTTAACCTCTTTTGTATAATTTAGTTTTATAATATGTCAAATACCTGTAGTGCAACATCTCACATCCTCTCCAACTGCCTTTTAATCCAACTATTACTGAAGCAAATGAGCTTCCCACAGGTTTACAAGGGTTTATACAGGTGATATTTCTATCTGAAATGTATTATCTAATTTTCTATTTCTGCCATAGGTATTTTGTATAAAGACACCGCCTACATGTATCTGCCATGGACTCAGATAATACCCAGCTTAGAGGAAACATGAAAAATCTGTAATAGGATACTCCAAAGAAAAATAATAAATAGGCTCTATCTACCTATCTACCTATTGATTAATTTAGTAGAAGGAATTGGCTTTATTAATCAGTTTTTTATTTTTATTAAAATTTATTTTATTTTATTTTTATTAAAATTAATAGTAGAGGATAGGAAAGGTAGCAGAATACAACAGTTACTAATAGGGCATTATGTAAAAATGTGGATGTGTAACCGATGTGATTCTGCAATCTGTATATGGGGTAAAATTGGGAGTTCATAACCCACTTGAATCTAATGTATGAAATATGATATGTCAAGAGCTTTGTAATGTTTTGAACAACCAATAAAAAAATTTATTTTATTAGTCTTTATTAAATAATAAATTTATAATTAACTAAATATTAATTAATTAAATTGCCTTTATTAATTAAGGAGACTTTCAAGTCCATGAACTATATAATTGATGTCTATGTTGAAGTGAGAAGGTGTCAGTCTGCTGTTGAACCAGGAAAAGCCCTAATTGAAGGCTATTAGGCAAGAAAATTTTCCCTTACTTGAACAAAGGCCAGCCTTTTTTACCATACAGAACTTCAACAGATTGGATGATACCTACCAATATTGTGCAGGGCAACCTGCTTTACTCATTCTATGAATATCAATGTTAATCTCATCCCAAAACACCAACAATCGAGTTTGGCCAAACATCCAGGCACTCTGGCCCAGGCAAGTTGACATATAAAGTCAATTGTCACATAGCCCACGGGGGAAAATCTGGAAATTGGGAAATGGAAGAGTGGTTAAATGTCCCCCTCTCCACACTTTAGGTGAGCCATTGTGAGGCATCTTCTTATGATACCTCAGAGTCTCAGCATGAGCAAGCATTGGCAGCCAATTCACCCGCCATGATGTTAGCTTCACCCAACCTCGGGGCCCATTTCATCCTCTTCAGCATTCCATTCTCCTCTCCATGTCCCCTGTCATTTTTTTTTTCAAATAAATTTTCTCTACTCATGTCTTGGACTCTGATTCCTGGGGAAGAAAGCCAGTTAATATATTAAGATAATCAGGGTATCCATTTATACATTTTCTGTTGGTGATGCAAAGTTATCTTCGATATATGTTGTATTTTGGTGACTGAAATGCTTACTATCCAAGCATGGTCTTTGGGCCTACATATCAAATATCTGCAAAGAAAGAACTGCTTATAGGGATGAAAACTCCCTGAGTTTGGTTATACAAACAAACCTTTAAGAAATAGATCTAGATTTCTTACCTAACAACATTTATTTCAATTTAATGAACAACCTTCATTATTTACTATGGAACACATTTGGTACAGGTACTCTTTAAGTTTTTGTTTGGGAATATAGTTCTCTCATTTCTGAATGACAGTTTTGCTGGGTAGAGTATTCTTGTTTGGCAGATTTTTTTTTTCTAAAGTATTATGAAAATCACATGCTACTTTCTCCTGGATTGTAAGGTTTCTTCAGAGACGCCTGCTGTCAGGTAAATTGGGACACCACTGTGTGCTCTTTGTTTCTTTCTCTTGCAGCCTTGAGAATTTTCTCTGTATCTTTCATCTATGAAAGGTTGGTCATAATCTCTCTTTGGGTAGATTTGGTCGTTAAATCTGAGCGGTGACCATGACCTTCCTGTATATGGATATTTTCATCCTTCTTTAGGCTTGGGAAGTTTTCTGCTAAATCCTCTTTGAATAAACTTTCTACTCCTTTGTCATTCTCAAATCCCTCTTGAGCTCCAAAACCTGAAATATTTGTTTTTAATGATATTCCAAATTATCAATAGGATTTTTTTCATTCCTCTTCATTCTTCTATTTTTTTCTCTTCACTATATTTTCAAATCACGTATCTTCAAACTCACTCATTCTTCTTTCTATCTGATCTATCATAATGTTGATGCCTTCCATCATATCTTAACTTCCTGACTTTTTCAGAACAAGGATTTTTAAAGAAGTGGTTTCATATCTTTCTGTTCAGTTTCTCAGTTAGAGTATTGAAATTTTTCTGTGTTTTCTTGAAGCCTTTTGAATTTCCTCTTTTAAATTCTCCATCTGAGAGTTTCCCCACATTAGTTATTCTCTGTTTTATTTCCAGCTTTTTATTTTGACCATGAGGTGAGGTCATGGTTTCACAAAAGCCCTTAATGTACACAGAAAGATTAAGTATTTATTCCAGTCTTCATAATCTGGCTTTAGTTATGCCCGTCTTCAATAAAACATAAGATTCTTCAAGGCAGAGAATGCATCTGTTTGTACAGACTGATCCCTAAATATCAGACATGCTGAGTGAAGGGCTATAAGACAACTAAAGTAGTTAGAAATCAGATTTGGCTCACCTTAAAACCCAAGTCAATCCCCTGGCCCTTTGCTTTGTTGTGTTCTATAGGAAAATATTATTCAGCTTGTTTTGATTCTAAATCCTTGAATTAGATCACAAAAGCAAAATTACTATATCATAGGATAACATATCCATATCATTATAATTAATCAGATATAAAACTGAACCTCAACTATCAAATAGAAAATGAAAATAGTACTCCATGCTCCAAAATAGATGAGAATTCATAAGGACATTCTATTTTAATTTACACTCACACCCACTGTGCGAATAATAATGAATCTATGATAGCACATACACCTTTCGGTGATAGTCCCTATTTTTTAACTATATCATGTTTGTTGTTTCTCTGGTAGGAGTATGTTGTCTGTTAGTATACAAAATGACCAGGTTAAATTACTTCCAAGAAATCTATCTGACTGCCACAAAAACCAATCAAAGCCTATTAGCAAAATTCAATAGTGTCAGTACTCTACACAAATTAATATGAATTTACCTTAATTCAAAGATGCTTAGAAGTTTCAAAGAATTATCAACACATGTGGTTAGATATTTTAAACTTTAAAAAATAATGACTCTTATTTACAATTTTATGAGTGTTTGAAGTCTCAGAACTCCATATTGGGAAAAGCTGAATATAAAGACTATAGTTTCTATGCTGAAACAGTAAATATATTCCTTTTTGCAGATAGGACATATTGAAAGAAGATACTTCTGAGTTTGTAATTCCATGCATGCCTTGATCCATTGTAACCATTTACTCCTATCCCATTTATTAAGGCCCATGGGGTTGGAGAACATCAAAGAGGCTGCATTATAATTTTTTTAAGAATAAGGAATCTGGAGTCTGACTAGATGGGTTTGAATATTGATTTACATTCTTATTTGCCAAAGACTCATGACTAAGATTCTTGACTGCCCTTTACCTGTCAAAAAACTACAAGTTTGCCCCCCCCCCCGCCCCCAATCTATAAGATACGTCTTAAACGCCAATGTAATGGTATTTGCAGATTGTGTTTGGGAAGGCAATTAGATTTAGATAAAGTTATATGGGTGGGGTCCTCATTATTGAATTAGTGCCCTGATAGGAAGAGACACCACAGTACCATCTCTCCTTTGATGCTCTCTCGAAGAAGAGGTCTTGTGAGCATTCAGAAAAAAAACCTTCCATCTCAAACACAAGGGGAGAGACTTCATCAGAAAGTGACCATGTTGGTGCCCTAATATCAGTCTTCCAGGTTCCAGAACTGTAAGAAACCAAATGTCTGTTGATAAGCCCATCCCATCTATGGTATTCTTTATTGAAATGCAAATAAAGACAGTACTTAGATTTCCCATCTGTAAAATAGTACCCCAGTAGTATGTGTTTAGCATATTGTATTATTGCAAGAGTTAAATGAGTGAGAATGGTAGTTAGTAGGAAGTAAGAAAGAGTATAAACTATTTGTATTTCTTTGCTTAAAAATAGATTTGAAGTTAATCTCTCTCAGTTATATTATTATCTGTTTAAAAAGGGAGATCGTCCCAATCCTAGAGTGTTTCAAAGGCTCTTATTTTCTGTTGCAGAAGGGATGTGATCATTGTTTTCATATTTTTTCAAATTCTAAAGGATTTGAGATTACTGAGGTCTATAAATAAAATCCCCTGAGTTAAGCCTGTGTATATGACTGCTAACTGAATTTTCCTTTTCACTGTGTTCCATAAGGTCAAACATGTAATATTTAAAAAGTCCAATAATGGTTTGGAGATGCAGTTAAATGGAGCAAACTGGAGATGCACCAGGCTTACCCTAAGCAAGAAAACACATAGGGAACTTACAATGTACGTCAGCTTATTCTGGAACATGAAATCTGAAACCCTTGACAAAATGGCATCAGGCGTTAAGTTATATTTTGGAGAGGCAATGACACTGAATATACCTTGACAGTCCATCTGGTAAATGTGAATGTCATTTAGCGGTCTACTTCCCAATGAGTGGCATGCTAACATCTCAATAAAATAAGAATGCAAGTCTGATGTCAATCATTCCATGCCTTCTCAGTTTCCAAGGGACTAGTCTCATCTGCAGTCACATGGAAAATATATATATATTCTCCTCAAAAGATGAAAATATTAGAGTGCCAAGTAACACTACCCAGAATATCATCAATAAATAAAATCTGCTTTCAAGAATTTGGCAAATGTTATCTGACTTTTAAAAGAAATTAACATTAATCCAAACCTTTTTATACTTATCTTCCTTAATATATTTGGTAGATGGAGAAATAGTCCAACAGCTATCACCAATTTCCTTCTTCCCTGCTAGTATTTTACAAGAGAAGATGGAACATGAATTTACTTACTTTTGTGACCTCTCTCAAAAACTCCAAGTATTCACATGCTATTTGGGGCCAATGTAACATAAGGGGAAATCTCTTGGCATAGAGGAATAAAAGGGGATATCTATTCCAGGAAAATCACTTTTTTCTGATTATTTCTCCAATCCCAATGCCTTCCTGTCTTTACAAGAGATTATGAGGCATCATCTCGTGAACCTGAGGCATTTGGTCCAGTCCCTGTCTGAAAATGCCAGAAGTTGAACTATATCAGAAAAATCAGGAATGTTCCACATCTCAAATGGAGAGTCCCTGTGATAGAAGGTTCACACCCATAAATTTGACTCCCTGTCATTAGGCTCATGAATATACATGGCAATGGGGCTTTCCAGGTGAAATTAAGTTATGGACTCAATATAGAAAGATTACCCCAAGGGTCTAATCTTATCACTTGAGCCCTTAACATGTTTCTCTGATTGGAGTGAGTCAGAAAGAGGCAATAAAAAGGAAGACAGAGGAAAGATAAAACAGTTTTAAAGATAAAATGGACTTCACCTGTCCCACTAGCTTTGTGCCCAGAGAATATGGGTGTTATGGATCAGACGTGGTATCCCAAAAAAAGTTCACAAGTGAGACAATGCAAGAAGGGTTGGAGGAGAAATGATTGGGTTGTGAGTGAATTAATCCCAAGCAGTGAATTAATCCTCTAGTAGGGATTAACTGAGTGGTAACTGAAGTAGTAGGGTATGACTGGAGGAAGTGAGGATTAGAGATGTGGCTCTGGGGGTGGAGATCATTCTCTCAGTTTTCTGATAATCATATGAGCCATGTCCCCCGGGCCATACTCTTCCACCATGATGTTCAGCCTAACCTCCAGCACTGAGGAATAGAGCTGGCCTTCTACGGACTAAGACCTCTGAAACTGGAAGCCCTGAAACTTTTCCTTCTGTACAGTTGTGCTGGTAAGGTCATTGAGTCACTGGAGCAAAAAAAAGCTGACTAAAACAATATCTGAACACTAAAAGCGAGAACCATCTCTGGGCACCAGCATCAAGTAAATGGGGACCTCAGTCCTCAATCAAATGAAGCTAAATTTTGCAAACTTCATAAATAAGAAGTTGAAGCAACTTCTTCCTGAACACTCCAGTGGGAAAAAGTGGGCTGACCAACACCCTGATCTCCATTTTAACACAAACAAGAGCAGTAACAACAACAAAAAAATCATATGGGCCCATGAGACATTCAAACCATAGGACTGTGAGATATTTGTGTTTATTCAAACAACTAAATGGTAGTATTTTTTACAGCAGCAACAGGAGACAAATACACTTCCCTATAACAACTTTAGGTAACAATGTGTTATGGAAAATAGGTCATTCTATGGAATCAAATATTAAAAATAATGATAATAACTACAATGGCAATAACAACAACTAATAATAGCAATATTTGCTATTATTACATGTCAGGTTCTGTTCTAGAACAAATAAGACAGACTAGGGCAGAGTTTCCTTTGAGTTTATGTCTTAGTAGAAAAAAAAAAAGATGGTAAAGAAATTCCAAAGAAAAATCTTTGTGTTACAGAAATAATTAAATTAGGGCAATTTAAAAGCTATTTTCTTGTCAAATAATTTATATTGTCAGGGAGAACCTCTTGTGGAGGTAATATCTAAGTGAAATCTGAATGATAAGAAAAAGAAACTAATAAATCTTTGTAAGGAGGGTATACAAAGGTTTACAGGGCTTAGTGTCTGGCAGGTAGAACTATCACAGGTGAGAAAGAGATGATAAAAAAGAAACACAAGTCTAAGAATGGGGACAAGGGAAGATTGCAAAAGGTCTCATCAGTCATGCACAGATTAGTTTATTTTTTATTTTTGCAATATTTTATTCTTAAGGCAATGGGAAGTTTTGTTTTTGTTTTTTTTAATGTGGTGCTGAGGATCGAACCCAGTGGAGGAAAATGATTTAAATCATGGTTTAAATGATTACTGGTTGTATAGGACACACATTGAGAAGACTGATAGATGACCATAGGAACAGGAAGTCAGGTACACAGAATGATTAAGATTTAGACCAATGTGGCAACTGAAGTGCTAGTGTTAACTGGATGGTTTAAGATTGTTTTAGACACAGATTAAATAGGACTTTCTGAAGCATTTGATGTGGAGGTGAGGGTAAAAACAGACTCAAGAGTAATTTTAAATTTTTAGTTTGAGCAGCTGTGTAGATAATAATTCAGAAAATTAAGAAAGAAAAAATGCTTAGCAGGTGGGTTGGATAGGGTGAGAAATCAATTCTGATTTGGCTATTTAAAATTTGAGATGCCTATTAGCTTGTTTATGGGATAATTTGAATATCTGTTGGACAATATTCCCCATATTTAATTTTTAGACATTACACCTATTTTTTGTGATTTCTTTAAACTATTTGCACCTTCCATGTTTACTTCTTTTCCTCTAAACAAAAATCAATTTTCATTTGGTGCATTTTAAAGGAATATATTAAGGAAAACAGACAATTCATTTACTTTATTTTTACAGTAGTCACATAAAAAGAAGATAATCATAGAAATTAAAACTGATATTTTTACATTTGGTTTCAGATAATTTAGTAAAGATATACAGAGAGGGGTTAAGATATTAGCAAGTATTAATTTGATGTGAAAGTCACAATAATTATAAGACATGCCTTTTCAATATCCTTAATTTCTTTTTTTAATAATTTTTTTTAGTTATAGTTAGGCACAATTCCTTTATTTTTATTTTTTTTAATGTGGTGTTGAGGATCGAACCCAGTGTCTCACACATGCTAGGCAAGTACTCTACTGCTGAGCCATATCCCAGCCCCTCAGTCTCTATTGATTATTTCAAGAATGATTTTTTCCCTTATAGGTGATCTATAGAATATAATGTCGTATCTATTTACCACCTAAATTTTTCTCATCTAGTGATCATAATCTTTGGGTGGTATATGACTGACATCTTGGAATACTGTTAAAGGCCTTAGATATTAAATCCATACATAATGAGAGGAGAAGGCATAATTATAACTCAAAACATTAATATCTGATACTCAAGCATTTGAAGGGACAATAAATGTTTTCCAAAGGTATCAAAAATTTATTATGTGCCAGGCACTGAAATGATACTAGTATGTCATTAAATCTAAGTCAAGAACAATTTGTATTCTGTTAAATCACTACCCTGTTCTATTGCTGGCCCTGCTCACCTGTGTAAATCAGATAGGGTTTTCCCTTGCCTCTTCAGTTCAAGCTAAAAATAGTTTCCTAGCCCCAAACACTTTCTTAACACATCAACACTTAAATCACAAGCATGCTTTGTCCATGCTCTGCTTCTTCAGTTATACAGCCAAGCTTGGGGAAAATTTTGCAAGAAGCATCAAAATGTGCTCCTTCCACCAGATTGACCCCAGCCACCTTCACTCACTCAAAAAGCTCTCCATGTAGGAGCTTTTCTAGAGTGCTCTGTTAACTTTGAATATATCAGGAAATTTTTAACTTTAAGATGAAAATTCTGGATTTAAAATATGATAAAGCCCCTAATTACACTTTGCGTTCTAGAGATGATGGTGAGCTTGTGTGTATGTGAGAATTGGGGTGAGAAGACTGCATCTGGTGATTTCTGCTGCTCAAATATTTCTCCCAAATTCAATGAAAAACAAAATTCGGTCTGTTATTGTTTTCTGCACTCCCTTGGTCTCCGTTCATTACCTACATATGAATTACTAACTATATTGTTTAATTATAACTTCTTGATTCAGTTAATGGGAGGGACTAATTAGTGCATTGTAAAAAGGGAAATGATGAGTCTTACTCATTCTTCTCCTCTGGAACCCTTGCACAGCCAAAGTTTTGTAAGCAAGCTTCTGGGAATGAACTGGTGAACTAGCATAGCTGGTCCTGTCTTCATAAGCCCAGCCATCATGCTGAAATTCCCAGTGCCTTCACAATGATTAAAGTAGTAAATTTAGCAGGGCTTATCGAAAGTCCTTACAGACTGGTGTCATGTTCTCTCGTTCAGTTTCTTTGGAGAAGCCTTCTATCTGAAGAGGAGGGCTTTAGAGAATGGTAGTAGAATATGTAGGAGCTACTGGCCTATTCATTAACAAGGAATAACTTATTTGGGCTGGGCATCTGGCTCAGGAATAGTTTTCTGACTAGAAACCTCAATGCATGAAAATAAATGCCAAATCTCCCACACTGATGTTTATGTTCACAACATAAACGTGTTTTACTTTTCCTTTCACAACTGCACAGTCAACTACTTTAAGTCTTTCATGCATCAGAGACTCTCTTTTGACACTCCTAATTATTTCTACATTTGACTCAGGTATGTCTCTTTTTTTCATAGACCTATATTGTTTTTCTATTCCCTCTCCAAACTCTAATGCAATGAAATATATGCATGCTTGTACATGCTTTTGTTTTATAAAAAGATATACTTCTCTCACAAACACAATTGGTAACACAGCTGAAAATTAACTATGCCTCATGGTATCATATTAGCTAACTCAAAATGTTTATTCATCAGCAAACAAATTTGGTATATAAGGGCAAAACCGAAATATTAAAGTATGGAAGATGGGCACTTGTTTTATTTTAAATTCAACTGGCAAAAAAGCAATAACCCATGATAATGGAGCCCTGTGTCTGCTTCTAGGGATCTCATATTATTGCAATGAATTTTTAAATCACAGGTACATGCATATTTTCTCAATCAACACATGCTAACATTACAATGACTAATCTTTTAAATGATTTAGTTTTTAGCATCTAATTGCGTATTTCACAGTGTTTCTCAAAGTGTGTCTCTTAGATCAATTTCATTAGTTATCACTTAGAACTTAGAAATGCAAATTCTGATATACCACTTCATTATGAGAAACTGTGGATAGGGTCCAGTAATCTATGTTTTTCAAAGGTCACCAGTTGATTCTCAGGCATATTAAAGTTGTAAAAGCATAAACCTATAAAAGGCATGAGGACCATCACTTTTGCATCAATGCTAATTATTGAAATTTAGCCTAATGATATGATTATGGATTTTGAAAGTATCTAAAGATATATCCAATGAGATGTTCATCACAGAATGGTTTATAATTGTGGATCAATTATAATAAAGTGATGATTGATCTATAAAAAGAATAATGTCATGGGAAACATTAATTATTTGTTATTTAATAAAAAGGACTTTTAACTAGTAAGTCCAAGACTGTCCCAGTTTTCTCAAAAGCATACAAATGACTACACACAAATGTTGAGGTTATTCATTAAAATAATCAAACTAATTTTAAAATCTTACATATTTTAAGATCATTAATGTTCATAATTTTCTTCTTTATATAGACATCAAGATTCTATAATATAGGTACAAATATGTATGTACTTAGACATATGTAAATCTATATGCACATGCACATGTTTACTTTTGTTCTCAATTGCAAAGTTTTTCTCAATTGAACACCAACCTCAGATAAACTTTTACCTGATTGTAAAACTATGAAAAAGATTTTCACTTAATATGAGCACAGAATTAAAATCTGCTACTTATTCATGAATTGCATTTGGTATTATTTATATTTGATACCATATTCACTAGAAAATAATTTTTGTAACATATTTACACTTGAGTACAAACAGAACATAAGAATGTTCCTTGTGAAGACTAAAAGTATACTTTCTAAATAAGATTTTTACCTGAAGTAAAGGATATATACATACTGCAGAAAAAAATTATCATGTCATAAATAATAATGCAAATTTTACTTAACTAATATTCTTGGAGTTCCCACTCCTTAAGTTTCTTTGGGTTGCCTCTTATCCATGTATCCTTTGCAAATAATATAATAAAGTAACTTATTTGTTATCATATTTTGAATATTTTCAACTATTAGTCATTTTTTTCTTTTTTTTTTTTTTCTTCATCCAGGAGGATGCATGTGTGTGCTTTATTATCAAAGTTTGTTCCCTTATATACTTTCTATAACTGCAGTGGAAATTTAGCCAAAACAGGGGAGGAATAACACCTGCTACTCTTGGGTTACCGTGACCGTCCCTTATCAGGAAGCTCCAAGAAGGCCAAGATGTTCCCAAAAAGGCACATATGTCTGAGGCAGATAAACATGAAACCGCAAGCCTGCATCACGACCCTGTGAGCTGGCCACTTTGACATGCAGAACAAGGAACTGGGGGCTGGGCCCCGGGGGCCAGGGAAGGCCTGCTACCAGCAAAAGAGGTTTATTTGGCTCGTAGTTCTGGAAGCTCAAAGGCAAGGCATCGGCTCAGCTCTACTGAGGACCTCATGGTGGAATGATGTCACAATGCCAGGAGCTCTAATGGGAAGAGACCACTTCTCCAAACAGGAAGCCAGAAAGAATGGGTGGAGCCAAGCTCAGGCTGTAAGCAGCAACCCCCAGGAGAAATACCTTAATTAAATTGGTTTCATGCACCAATTTAAATGGGTTTTTTGGGGTTTTTTTTGGTGTTAAGTTTTTTGAGTTCTTTATATATCCTAGAGCTTATGCTCTATCTGATGTGCGTGTGGTAAAAATGTGCTCCCATTCTGTAGGCTCTCTCTTCACCTCACTGATTATTTTTTTGTTTGTTTGTTTGTTTTTTTTTTACCTTTATTTATTTATTTATTTTAATTATTTTATTGTTGGTTGTTCATAACATTACATAGTTCTTAACATACCATATTTCACAGATTGATTCAAGTGGGTTATAAATGGTGCAGCCAATTTGGAAAGCAGTATGGAGATTTCTTGGAAAGCTGGGAATGGAACCACCATTTGACCCAGCTATTCCCCTCCTCGGTCTATTCCCTAAAGACCTAACAAGAGCATGCTACAGGGACACTGCTATATCGATGTTCATAGCAGCACAATTCACGATAGCAAGACTGTGGAACCAACCTAGAAGCCCTTCAATAGATGAATGGATTAAAAAAATGTGGCATTTATACACAATGGAGTATTACTCAGCAATAAGAAATGACAAAATCATAGAATTTGGAGGGAAATGGATGGCATTAGAGCAGATTATGCTAAGTGAAGCTAGCCAATCCTTAAAAAACAAATGTCAAATGTCTTCTTTGATATAAGGGGAGTAACCAAGGACAGGGTAGAGATGAAGAGCTTGAGGAAGATTAACATTAAACAGGGATGATAGGCGGGAGGGAAAGTGAGAGTTAAGGGAAATTGCATGGAACTGGAAGGTGAGCCTCAGGGTTATACACAATTACATATAAGAGGAAAGGAGGAGTAGGAGGAAAATTATATAAGTGGAAGAAACGATTTATAGTAGAGGGGATGGAGAGAGAGTAGGGGAGGGGAGGGGAGGGGAGGGGTGAGGGGACAGTGGAGAATGGGATAGACAGCAGAATACATCAGTCACTAGAAAGGCAATTTGTAAATCAATGGAAATGTAACTGATGTGACACAGCAATCTGTATACGGGGTAAAAATGGGAGTTCATTTTTTTCTTTTTAATGAAAGAACTCTTTAAACTTGTGAATGACCTTTTGACATCTCTAGTTTTAAAGGGTTATTTTTGTTTTGTTTTGTCACAGTTTTGGGAATCAAACCCAGGCCTTCACTCGTGCTAGGCAAGGCTGTACCACTGAGCTACATGAATGCCCTTTTGAATACCTGCTTATTTCATGAAAAACTTCAGGTAAGGATTTCTGTTCTTCTGTCCTTTTAAGACTGAAAAGAGTGACCTAGAGATGTTCTTTCAAAAAAATGGGTGTCGGAGACGTTTCTTCACAAGTGACAGGTTTTTCTCAAGGTGCCAGATATATACTACGTGTTTCTTTGGCAACAAATACAATTGAGCTACTATTTACACAACTTTAAATTTAAAAAATGACTTCCCAGGAGAAATAATAAACCACTTGTGAAACAAAGAATATAGTTAAGATTCAGAGGATTTAATTTTAACATTTTTTCATATCTACCTGTGATCATCAACATTCACCATCTCAATTTTTTTTTCTGGTATTTGTTATAAGGACAGAGTTGCTTAGATATCCAACTTAGTTGAAAAATCTCAGCATGACTGTTAGACGATATATAATTTTTGAAAGTGGTGTTTTCTTATTTTTCAAATTGAAATGACTTAAAATAATTAAATAAGAAAAATATAGTTTATCATAACCATATCATTGATCACCAAATCTACAAGAAGACTAAGACCATCAATGTGAAGTAATGTATGGCAGAATAATTATTTTTTTTAATAAATTTTGATTTGAGACACAATGTTCAGCACTTTGCCAACCCTCAACACTTCACCATTGGGTACAGGACACCAGAAAGCATCTGGGGTAAACAACCATTCTGGTTGGCAAAACTGGGAGAGTTGGTCATCCAATTGGAGATGAAGTGTATGTTGGGGTTGGGATTAGTCTATAAAATCCTATCCTCAGGTGTGTAGCCACCCTAGAGCTAAAGGAAAGAAAGACACCATACTTGAGTTGGTCACATACACTGAGAATGAGTCAAATTATTAAATATAAAGAATGGAAGACCAAGAACTGAGGACCTTCAGCTTTCAGGGAAGACACTTCAAATACAGGATGCTGCCATCAAGTCCTGACTGGTGGATAATAGATCTTCCCAGAGGACTGCAGGTGATGACTTATAAAAACGATATATCAGGGAGGATCCCAGATGGTGGGCCAGAAAGAGGCAGCATTCTGTGAGACTCTGACTGGGAATACTACTTTGCTGAGAGTGATAGAGGACCCCTATACAGCTAATCACGCACATGAATCACAGCTAACATGCTACATAGGGCCCGGGCATCAGCATTAGAACAGACTCTCAATTCCTTTCCAACTACTTGCCCATCCAAGTCTCGCGGGTGCCTTAGCGGGATCACAGGCATCAGCACCAGTGTAGAATTTGATAAACCCAGCCTGATTCCCTCTTAAAATTGGGAGCCATCTCACCACAAAGGCATGAAAAGCTAATTTCTGTTTTACTGTAAATTACTGCAAATTCTAAACTTGCTTGGAATACCTGCCTGTGCCTTGAACTCACCCATGCCTGGCCTTCCCTGACCAGATAACAACCCTCTCTGAGGTTCTAATGAACTTCATAAATTCTGATTTCAGGGCCAGCAAAAATATAAATTAGCTTTTTTGTTATGCTCGTCAGAGTTTTGTTATCTGTAAGTTCTCAAACCCTCCTTTGTATAACTTTCTGGGCTATAAAGCTGCACTTCTAGAAAGTTGTGGGGCTCTCTTTTGTTCCCACGGTTTTTGTTGGGAGAGGCAGCCCGGCTGGTCGAAATAATAAGCTTGCTTTAACTTAATTTTAATTGGAGTTGGTGGTCTTTTCTTTGTGTCCTGGTCTAACAAATTCCCAGACACCATTCCTACAGAAGACACTCAGCCACCACTCCCATGTGGGCCTTCATCCACCAAAATGGGGTTCCCCTGGTCACCTCCATCTTGGGACTTGGCACCTACAGCCATAGTTCCCTACTTGCGGTAGCCTGCCTGCATCTGGGGACATCAAAGCTGACTGTGCAACAGGGCATGCCACAGAGCTCATCTCTGAATGCAACACACAAGGCCATCGCCTGATCCCCTCACCTGACTCAACACTCCATCGCCAAAAGCAGCTGCCTCCATCTTGGATCACCTCTATCACCATCTTTAGTTGGGGCATCTACCAGTTTGGAACACTGGATAGCCAGGTACCCATAGTTTTCTAATCCCCCACACACAATCCCCTGCACCTCTAACTCAGCAATGTGATTGCCCAATTCAAAATAGCCTTTCACAAGAGGTGTGCAGCCACCAGAGTGCAACACACACACAAAAAAAGAAGAAAAACAAAAACCCTGAGAGAAAGGTTTCTAAGGAGAATACACTTTACAGACTACTTTAGAGAACAGAAACTGTTGAGGTCTACAGGTGAGATGAGGAGATAAGAACCAGTACCCACATCACAGGAGCAGACCCCAAAGGAGATCCTTGAGGTGCAGTCTCCCAATGGGACCAGCAGGTACCATACCCTACTTCCAAGTGCCCTGCACCCAAGACCACTCACACCCTGGTAACTCCCACCACCCTGAGAGGGAAGATACCAACTAAGAATAGACAACGCCACCTATTGGATGAGAAGGGAAACAGGAAAGATACTGATCTCCAACCAAAACAATACTTGTTTCTTCCTTCAGAGATTTTTTTCCCTTTCTTCTCCCTCTTGATTCTTAGTGAAACCAAGCATTTTGCATGAATTAGGATATTGAGGAGTGAGACAACTGAACAGTATATCACAGTTGTATTGTATATTATTTTTTCTCTCCAATTTTTACTATTTTAACATCTTTTACTTTTCTTAATATATATGTGTTTATATTCTACTGTCTTCTCTCTGACTTATCTACCCAAAATTACTACCTTTCTATTCTCCTGCTACTAACCTTCTTCTTGAGATTTCTCTTTCACACTTCCTAAGATATAAACTCTATATCTTCATCTCATACCTCCTCAGCATATCTTCCTACCCCTCACACCCGGTTCTTTGTCCATCATCAGAAACTGTAAACCCATTTACAAACCTACTGATTATATTGTAGATAATAATTGAATTCACCATTTCTGTACATTGTGACAAAACTGCAAATGTCTTAATAAAAACTATTTGTTTTTAGGTGGTATTTTGTTTATATTGGGATCTGTGAACATTTTCCTTCCTCTCAAAGGTGAGGTATTGGAACACTACAGGGGCACTATAAGCCTACAGGGTAAAAACAGTAATGCTCAGAGCTAGAAAGGAAGACACATGAGGAACATGAAAAGACAAGGGAAGAAAGAGTCCCAAACGAATCAAGATATCACATTATTAGAATCCACAGCCAGCACAGGAGTTGAAATTACAGAAAAGGAGTTCAGGATGCACATAATTAAAATGTTCTGTGAATTAAAGGATGATGTAAGACAGCAAATACAGGCAGCAAAAGATCATTTCCACAAAGAGCTACATAAGCAAATACAGGAAGCAAAAGATTACTTCAATAGGGTAATAAGATTACTTCAATAGGTTGATAGAGGTTCTAAAGAAAAACCAAACAGAAATCCTTGAAAGAAAGAAACAGTAAAACAAATTAAAAGATCAATTGAAAACATCAGCAAAAGATAAGACCACTTGGAAGACAGGACCTCAGACAATGAAGACAAAATTTATAACCTTGAAAAGAATGTAGACCACACAGTGAAAATAGTATGAAACCATGAACAGCACATTCAAGAAATATGGGATAGCATAAAAAGACAAAATTAAAGAGTTATTGGGATAGACGAACGCATAGAGTTTCAAACCAAAGGAATGAACAATCTATTCAATGAAATAATATCAGAAAAATTTTCCAAACATGAAGAACAAATTGGAAAGCCAAATTCAATAGGCTTACAGGTCCCCAAACATGCAAAATCACAACAGATCTACACCAAGGCACATTATAATGAAAATGCCTAATATACAGAATAAAGAAAAAATATTAAAAACCATGAGAGAAAGGAATTAGATTGTGTATAGGGGGAAACCCATTAAGTGAAGTGTAGATTTTTCAACCCAGACCTTGAAAGCTAGAAGATCCTGGAACAACATATATCAAGCTCTGAAAGAAAATGGATACCAATCAAGAATTTTGTATCCAGCAAAAGCTTTAGATTTGATGATGAAATAAAAACCTTCCATGATAAACAAAAGTTAAAAGAATTTACAGATAGAAAACCTGTACTACTGAATATCATTGACAAAATATTCTAAGAGAAAGTGAAAAATAACAATGAAAATCATCAGAGGAAGGTATTACACTAATGGAAAAGCTAATCATTAAAGAAAAAAACCAAGTCAAGCTAAATAACAAAAATAGACTAAGGTAACCAGTGGCCACCATCTTGGACAGCTGAAGTAACCACCGCCACTTGCCGACAGATTGCAACAACAAAACAGGCACAGAGTACAGTTTGAACTGCCGAGAATCATCACTGAGGGGAAATCTGGTCTAGCAGGAGAAACCAAGGCTAGCAGGAGAAACCAGGAGCCTAGAGGCAAGGCCCTCGCGACTGGGCAGCTGTAAACTGCAGGCCCACCGGCGACAGTTCACCCACTGCCCGCGTAACTGGGCGGTAGGAGAACGCCCTCCCGTTGGTGACGGATCACCTGCCCACGGCCTGTGATACTGGGCGGCTGGAGTCTACCCGCCTGCCACGACCGGGAGCTGAAACCACACAGAGACAGTCCAGTCACACCCCCCCCATTAGGGCACCCCGGCAAGGAGACTGGGGCCCGTCATACCAGAGTAGTGTCGTCACTGGAGCTCGAACGTCGGAATTCCTTCCCAGCGGAATCCACGTTAGCAGTCATACTTCAACAACACAAAGGAGAGACATCAGAGTAATACAGAAACAAAACAAATCTATAGAGGAGAGCAGAAACACGACAATCAAAAAGAGCTGGAAAGTAACGTGGACAACATGAGAAAACAAGGGAAAAAAGGATTACAAACAATGCAAGACTACTCAATTCTACAGGAGGATATAGAAACTTCAGAAACAGGTATAGGGAAAGAACTCAAGGCATACCTAACTCGAATGGAAAGGAATATTAGAGAAGACATGAGACAGCAAGTCCAAGAAATAAAAATATATTTTGAAAATGAATTAAACAAACAAATTCAAATGGCAAAGAACGAGCTCTACCAGGAGATAGAGATATTAAAAAAAAATCAAACAATAATCCTAGAATTACAGGAAACTATAAACCAAATTAAAAACTCAAACGAGAATATTACAAATAGACTTGATCAAGTAGAAGTCAGAACATCAGATAATGAAGACAAGGTTTATCAACTTGAAAAGAATATAGTCAACACAGAAAAGATGCTTAATTCCCACGAGCAATCTATTCAAGAGATATGGGATGTCATAAAAAAACCAAATCTGAGAGTCATAGGGATAGAAGAAGGCACAGAGATTCAAACCAAAGGAATGGACAGCATATTAAATGAAATAATTCTAGAAAACTTCCCAGAGATGAAAGATGGAATGGATTGCCAAATCCTGGAAGCCTACAGGACCCCAAACATTCAAAACCATAATAGACCAACCCCAAGACATATAATTATGAAGATAACCAACGTACAGAACAAGGAGAGAATATTAAAAGCTACGAGAGAAAAGAGGCAGATTACTTTCAGGGGTAAACCAATTAGGTGAACGACAGATTTCTCATCACAAACTTTGAAAGCGAGAAGATCCTGGAATAACGTATTTCAAACGCTGAAAAATAATGGATTCCAACCAAGAATACTATATCCAGCAAAATTGAGCTTCAAATTTGACAATGAAATTAAAATCTTTCACGATAAACAAAAGCTAAAAGAATTTGCAGCAAGAAAACCAGCTCTGCAAAGCATTTTGAACAAAACACTACAAGAAGAGGATGTGAAAAATAGTGCCCAAAACTAACAGCAGGAAGTATCTCAGTAAAGGGGGAGGAAAATAACCAAAAAGCAAAACTAACCAAACTAAAATAAATAAATAAAGAAGCATGACTGGAAATACAAATCATATCTCAATTGTAACCTTAAATGTTAATGGCCTAAACTCACCAATCAAGAGACATAGGCTAGTAAACTGGATCAAAAAAACAAATCCAACAATATGCTGCCTTCAGGAGACTCATATGATAGGAAAAGACATACACAGGCTGAAGGTAAAAGGTTGGGAAAAATCATACCACTCACATGGCCCTCGGAAGCAAGCAGGAGTGGCCATACTCATATCGAATAAAATCAACTTCAAACCTAAGTTAATCAAGAAGGACAAAGAAGGTCACTATATACTGTTAAAAGGAACCATCCACCAACAAGACATAACAATCATCAATTTGTATGCACCCAACAATGGAGCTGCAATGTTCATAAAACAAACTCTCCTCAAGTTCAAGAGTCAAATAGACCACAACACAATAATTATGGGTGACTTCAACACACCGCTCTCGCCATTAGACAGATCCTCTAGACAAAAACTGAATAAAGAAACTATAAAACTCAACAGCACAATCAATAATCTAGACTTAACTGACATATATAGAATATATCAACCATCATCAAGTGGATACGCGTTCTTTTCAGCAGCACATGGATCCTACTCAAAGATAGACCATATATTATGCCATAAGACAACTCTTAGTAAATATAAAGGCGTGGAGATAATACCATGCACCATATCTGACCATAATGGAATGAAATTGGAAATCAATGATAAAAGAAGGAAGGAAAAATCCTACATCACATGGAAAATGAACAATATGTTATTGAATGATCAATGGGTTATAGAAGACATAAAGGAGGAGATGAAAAAATTCTTAGAGTCAAATGATAACACAGACACAACATACCGGAATTTATGGGACACAATGAAAGCAGTTTTAAGAGGGAAATTCATTTCTTGGAGTTCTTACCTCAAAAAAAGAAAAAACCAACAAATAAATGAACTCACACAACACCTCAAAAATCTAGAAAAGGAAGAGCAAAACAACAGCAAATGTAGTAGAAGACAAGAAATAATTAAAATTAGAGCAGAAATCAATGAAATTGAAACAAAAGAAAGCATTGAAAAAATAGATAAAACTAAAAGTTGGTTCTTTGAAAAAATAAATAAGATAGACAAGCCCTTAGCCACGCTAACGAAAAGAAGAAGAGAGAGAACTCAAATTACTAACATACGGGATGAAAAAGGCAATATCACAACAGACACTACAGAAATACAGAAGATAATTAGAAAGTATTTTGAAACCCTATATTCCAATAAAATAGAAGATAACGAAGATATCGATAAATTTCTTAAGGCATATGAATTGCCCAGATTGAGACAGGAAGACACACACAATTTAAACAGACCAATAACAAAAGAAGAAATAGAAGAAGCCATCAAAAGACTACCAACTAAGAAAAGCCCTGGACCAGATGGGTATACAGCGGAGTTCTACAAAACCTTCAAAGAAGAATTAATACCAATACTTTTCAAGCTATTTCAAGAAATAGAAAAAGAAGGAGCTCTTCCAAATTCATTCTATGAGGCCAACATCACTTTGATCCCAAAACCAGACAAAGATACTTCAAAGAAAGAAAACTACAGACCAATATCTCTAATGAACTTGGATGCAAAAATTCTCAATAAAATTCTGGCGAATCGAATACAAAAACATATCAGAAAACTTGTGCACCATGATCAAGTAGGATTCATTCCTGGGATGCAAGGATGGTTCAATATACGGAAATCAATAAATGCTATCCACCACATCAATAGACTTAAAGACAAGAACCACATGATCATCTCGATGGATGCAGAAAAAGCATTTGACAAAGTACAGCATCCCTTTATGTTCAAAACACTAGAAAAACTAGGGATAACAGGAACTTACCTCAACATTGTAAAAGCTATCTATGCTAAGCCTCAGGCTAGCATCATTCTGAATGGAGAAAAATTGAAGGCATTCCCTCTAAAATCTGGAACAAGACAGGGATGCCCTCTATCACCACTTCTATTCAATTTAGTTCTCGAAGTACTAGCCAGAGCAATTAGACAGACAAAAGAAATTAAAGGCATAAAAATAGGAAAAGAAGAAATTAAACTATCGCTATTTGCGGATGACATGATAATATACTTAACAGACCCAAAAGAGTCTACAAAGAAGCTGCTAGAGTTAATAAATGAATTCAGCAAAGTGGCAGGTTATAAAATCAACACGCATAAATCAAAGGCATTCCTATATATCAGCAACAAAACTTCTGAAATGGAAATAAGGAAAACCACTCCATTCACAATATCCTCAAAGAAAATAAGATACTTGGGTATCAACCTAACAAAAGAGGTGAAAGATTTATACAATGAAAACTACAGAACCCTAAAGAGAGAGATAGAAGAAGATCTCAGAAGATGGAAAAATGTAC
Organism: Spermophilus citellus; assembly: GCF_964194105.1. Classification (NCBI taxonomy): domain Eukaryota; kingdom Metazoa; phylum Chordata; class Mammalia; order Rodentia; family Sciuridae; genus Spermophilus; species Spermophilus citellus. The sequence continues at coordinate 45,748,844 of NC_138200.1, read as the reverse complement.
CCTGTTCATGGATAGGCAGAACTAACATCATCAAAATGGCGATATTACCCAAAGTTCTCTATAGGTTTAATGCGATGCCAATCAAAATACCAACGGCATTTCTTGTAGAAATAGACAAAGCAATCATGAAATTCATATGGAAAAACAAAAGACCCAGAATAGCAAAAGCAATTCTAAGCAGGAAGTGTGAATCTGGAGGTATAGCGATACCAGAGGTCAAACTGTACTACAAAGCAATAGTAACAAAAACAGCATGGTACTGGTACCAAAACAGGCGGGTGGACCAATGGTACAGAATAGAAGACACAGAGACTAATCCACAAAGTTACAACTATCTTATATTTGATAAAGGGGCTAAAAGCATGCAATGGAGGAAGGATAGCATCTTCAACAAATGGTGCTGGGAAAATTGGAAATCCATATGCAACAAAATGAAATTGAATCCCTTTCTCTTGCCATCCACAAAAATTAACTCAAAATGGATCAGGGAGCTAGATATCAAATCAGAGACACTGCGTCTGATAGAAGAAAAAGTTGGCTACGATCTACAAATTGTGGGGTCGGGCTCCAAATTCCTTAATAGGACACCCATAGCCCAAGAGTTAACAACCAGAATAAACAAATGGGACTTACTTAAACTAAAAAGTTTTTTCTCAGCAAGAGAAACAATAAAAGAGGTAAATAGAGAGCCTACATCCTGGGAACAAATCTTTACCCCCCACACCTCTGATAGAGCCCTAATATCCAGAATGTACAAAGAACTCAAAAAATTAAATAATAAGATAACAAATAACCCAATTAACAAATGGGCCAAGGACCTCAACAGACACTTCTCAGAGGAGGACATACAATCAATCAACAAGTTCATGAAAAAATGCTCACCATCTCTAGCAATCAGAGAAAGGCAAATCAAAACCACCCTAAGATACCATCTCACTCCAGTAAGATTGGCAGCCATTATGAAGTCAAACAACAACAAGTGTTGGCGGGGATGTGGGGAAAAAGGTACACTTGTACACTGCTGGTGGGGCTGCAAAATGGTGAGGCCAATTTGGAAAGCAGTATGGAGATTCCTGGGAAAGCTGGGAATGGAACCACCATTTGACCCAGCTATTGCACTTCTCGGACTATTCCCTGAGGACCTTAAAAGAGAGCACTATAGGGATACGGCTGCATCAATGATTATAGCGGCACAATTCACAATAGCCAGACTGTGGAACCAACCTAGATGCCCTTCAATAGATGAATGGATAAAAAAAATGTGGCATCTATACACAATGGAATATTATGCAGCACTAAGAAATGACAAAATCATAGAATTTGCAGGGAAATGGATGGCATTAGAGCAGATTATGCTAAGTGAAGCTAGCCAAGCCCTAAAAAACAAATGCCAAATGTCTGCTTTGATATAAAGAGAACAACTAAGAACAGAACAGGAAGGAAGAGCTTGTGGAAAAGACTACAGTAAACAAAGATGAATGGGGGGAGAGAAACGGAGAGAGAAGGGAAAGCATATGGAAATGGTAGGAGACCTTCAAGGATACATAAAATTATAAGAGGCTATGAGGGGCAAGGGGGAGGGAAAAAAAAGGGAGAGAATTGAACAACAGCAGGGGAGATAGAGAGGGAAGATGGGAGGGGAGGGGAGGGGAGGGGGGATAGTAGGGGTTAGGAAAGGTAGCAGAATACAACAGACACTAATATGGCATTATGTAAAAATGTGAATATGTAACAGATGTGATTCTGCAATCTATATTTGGGGTGAAAATGGGAGTTCAAAACACAATTTGAGTCTAATGTATGAAAGATGATATATCATGAGCTATGTAATGCTTTAAATAATCAATAAAAAATTAAAAATAAATAAATAAATAAATAACAAAAATGGCTAGGAATACAAATCATGTCTCAATAATAACTCTGAATGTTAATAGCCTAAACTCAACAATCAAAAGACACAGGCTAGCTGACTGGAAATGGATGGCATTAGAGCAGATTATGCTAAGTGAAGCTAGCCAAGCCCTAAAAAACAAATGCCAAATGTCTGCTTTGATATAAAGAGAGCAACTAAGAACAGAACAGGAAGGAAGAGCATGAGGAAAAAACTACAGTAAACAAAGACGAATGGGGGGAGAGAAAGGGAGACAGAAGGGAAAGCATATGGAAATGGTAGGAGACCTTCAATGATACATAAAATTATAAGAGGTTATGAGGGGCAAGGGGGAGGGGAAAAAAGGGAGAGAATTGAACAACAGCAGAGGAGGTAGAGAGGGAAGATGGGAGGGGAGGGGAGGGGAGGGGGGATAGTAGGGGATAGGAAAGGTAGCAGAATACAACAGTCACTAATATGCCATTATGTAAAAATGTGAATATGTAACAGATGTGATTCTGCAATCTGTATTTGGGGTGAAAATGGGAGTTCAAAACCCAATTTGAGTCAAATGTATGAAAGATGATATATCATGAGCTATGTAATGTTTTAAATAATCAAAAAAATAAATAAAATAAATAAAATTAAAAAATAAAATAAAATTTAAAAAAAAGAAATTAAAGAAAACCTTAGAAGATGGAAAGATCTCCCTTGTTCTTGGATAGGCAGAATTAATACTGTCAAAAGGACCATACTACCAAAAGTACTATGCAGATTTAATGCAATTCCAATCAAAATCCCTATGACATTCCTCATAGAAATAGAAAAAGCAGTCATGAAATTCATCTGGAAAAATAATAGACCCACAAAAGCTAAAGCAATCCTTAGCAAGAAGAGTGAAGCAGGTGGCATCACTATACTAGACTTTAATCTATACCACTGAGCAATAGTATCAAAAACAGCATGGTATTGGCACCAAAATAGACTGGTAGGCCAATGATACAGAATAGAGGACACAGAGACTAACCCACATAATTACAGTTTTCTTATATCACATAAAGGTGCCCAAAACACACATTGGAGAAAAGACAGCCTCTTCAACAAATGGTGCCTGGAAAACTGGAAATCCACGTGCAACAAAATGAAATTAAACTCCCATCTGTCCCCATGCACAAAACTGAACTCAAAGTTCATCAAGGACCTAAGAATTAAACCTGAGACACTGGCCTATTAGAAGAAAAAGTAGGCCCAATTCTTCATCATGTCAGATTAGACCCCAACTTCCTTAATAAGACTCCTATAGCCCAAAAATTAAAATCAAGAATTAATAAATAGGATGGATTCATACTAAAATACTTCTTCTCATCAAAAGAAATAATCAGTGAGGTGAATAGTGAGCCTACATGTTGGGAGCAAATTTTTATCACTTGCACATCAGATAGAGCACTAATCTCTAGGGTATATAAAGAACTGAAAAAGCTAAACACACACACACACACACAAAATAGCCCAATCAAATGGGCCAAGGAACTGAACAGACACCTCTCAGAGGATGATATACAAGCAATCAACAAATATATGAAAAAATGTTCAACATCTCTAGCAAATAGAGAAATGCAAATCAAAACTACTCTAAGCTCTCATCTCAGTCCAATCAGCATGGCAGCTACTAAGAACACAACAATAAGTGTTGGTGAGAATATGGGGAAAAGGGCACACTCATACATTGCTGGTGGGACTGCAAATTGATGCAGCCAATATGGAAAGCAGTATAGAGATTCCTTGGAAATCTGGGAATGGAACCACAATTTGACCCAGCTAGCCCTCTCCTTGGTCTATACCCAAAGGACTTAAAAACAGCATACTACAGGGACAAAGCCACATCAATGTTTATAGCTGCACAATTCACAATAGCTTAACTATGGAACCAACCTGCATGCCCTTCAGTAGAGGAATGGATAAAGAAACTGGTATATATACAGAATAGAATATTACTCATCAATAAAAGAGAATAAAATCATGGCATTTGCAGGTAAATGGATGGAGTTGGAGAAGATAATGCTAAGTGAAGTTAGCCAATCTCCCAAAACCAAATGCCAAATATTTTCTCTAATAAAAGGATGTTGTTTCATAGTGGGGTTAGGAAAGGGAATATGGGAGGATTAGATGAACTCCAGATAGGGCAAAGGGGTGGGAGGTGAGAGGAGACAGCATGGAGGTAAAAAAGATGGTGGAATGAGATGGAGATCATTACCCTAAGTACATGTATGAAGACACAAATGGTGTGAATATACTTTATATACAACCAGAGATATGAAAAATTGTGCTCTATGTGTGTAATATGAATTGTAATGCATTCTGCTGTCATATATAACAAGTTAGAAAAAGAAGATATATAATATAAAGGATATGAGTCTTTTTCCCATCCCCAAAATATGATGTCTTAAATCTCCCTGTACCTGAAACATAATTGTTACCTTCTGTAATGTACCAATAAGTGGGACTTACTTTAAGAAGAATAATATTCACACATTCCAGTTATTATGATATTTAAGGGAGCATTTTAACCTATTTTCAAAGGTTGATCTGCTGCAAATATGAGACTGATTTTAATTCCCCACTTTATTATAGTCTAGTGTTCATATACTAATCCTTATTATATTGCCATGAAATTACAAAAAGAATATCATAACAATTTTGTGTTTATTCTAAATATGCTAGATAAGCCATGAGCATTAATGCAGCTGAGGTTTTATTATTTTTCTTCTCAGAAAGAATGGAAATGAGTTTACTTAATATGAGATGATGGTTTCATGTAACTGTTAGGATTAGGTAATGTTGAAAATAAGAAATCTGAATAGAAAATATTGCCAAATTTCTATGCAGCTGAAATATATGGACTTCGATAATAAGGTTGGAGCAGCTGGTCTGTATCAGTCTTTCACAACAATTAGTTTATAGAATGCTTCATTCTGTAAGCATCCTCTCCAGACCCCACTAAAGTGTGTGACATATGTAGTCTCTGTTTTTTTTTTCTGGAGTTGCATATACAGCCTTTCTGAAATTAAATGTGTTTCGCCTTTTCAGTGGAGAATCTTAAAGCACCATTAGAAGTAAAAGGTCTACAGATACCTATTTATAAAGCTGCTCAAATATATAGACAAGCAGAAACTCAGTACATGCTAACATACCACAAAAATCACTCTTCTCTATCCTTTGATAAAAAGCAAAAAAAGACTGCCTAATTGTAAGAGATACATGGAGTTTGAAATTAGAAATAAAAAAGTGAATCCCTGGCTCCACCCTTTAACCATGGGACGTTAGGTAGTTCTTTAATTCTTCATCTGGAAAAATAGAAATAGTGATTCCTCTTGCTGTATGGCTGAGCATCTGGCAAATTCTTTTCAATTCCAAAGGCTAACTTCTAATTAAAAATGCATAATAGCATTTCCTACAGTGGAGAAATAATATTGTCTTGCAGTTCTTCTTTCTAGTCTTTTTGAGGAATGGGACATCTAATATAACCTTAATGAAACTAACCGGTAATGGACTGGTATAGAGCAAGAGGGGATTGGGGTTATCAAATATCTTCTATTTCAATGTTGAAATTGGAGGCAGACTGTAAGTTTTAACTTGAATAAAACCCTTTAGAAAAATGCTCAACAAAATAAACTCTTTTTTATTCAAAATCATTGTTTTCCTTCACCATTCAATTCCCCTGAATTCCCTCAAAACTTATTTATAAGGTTGTCTCCTTTGAATTTTTCTTTAAAAAAAAATGTAAAAGACTTGCACAGCCCAGGCTAATAATGACGAATCATCACTATGCCACTGACAAAGAAGTTGACATCTTTATAAAGAAGAAGAGATGCCTAGCGTGAGCTTAGCGAATTGAGGATAGTGAGGCTGCCCTTTTGGAATACAAGGCTGGTGCTCCCAAGCTCTCCATAGCTGATGGAAATCTCTAGCCTAGCCATCATGAATATGAAGCATTTTTTACTCAGTCCTGGAGATTATTCTTGGAACTTCCACAGGAGACTCTTACAGAGTGACAGATAAATGTTGGAATCGGCTGGGCCCTCTTTCCACACAGTACTGTACATTGCTGCACAAGTCACAGAAAATATGGCCCAATTCCTTGAAATTGCATCTGTGCTCCTCTAAATACTCTTCCTTTTTTCCCTTTCTATATGACTGGAAAGAAGGACTCCAATGGCTGTAATTCTAGCTATGAGGGAGGCTGGAGCAGGAGGATCACAAGTTCAAAGTCACTTAGGGAGACCCTGTCTTAAAACAAAAAATAAAAAGGGCTAGAGTGGTAGAGTGCTTTGAAGTTCAGTCCCTTGTCTCTCTCTCTCTCTCTCTCTCTCTCTCTCTCTCTCTCTCTCTCTCTCTCTCTCTCTCTCCAAGTTCTGGGGATCTCAGAAGCATTGTTTGGAATCAAAAGAGAAAAACAGAGCTGATTAGATGGATTCTCATTAAGTCTTGGCCTGAGTAACAAGTCCCATTTCATTGTATCAAATGTGACCTTTGGGTTTGCTTGGACAGTAGCATTCTCCAAGACCTTCTCTCAAACCACTCATGGTGCCCCGAAGTCTTGCAGGGAGGGTGTCCTATCTCCTGCTGTTCTTCTCCTGGAATGTCTATTATGATAAATCAGTCACCTTTTGGTCTCTCACTGGACCCTTCATGACCTAAAGGGAGCCCCTTCTTCCTCTACAGAGACATCCTTCATCGTTGGCAAAATCAACCTCTGCCTCTATTTTTCTACCAGAAAGCACTGTTTTTGAAAAGGTTAAAACTTGACACAGGACAGCGTAAGTTAAAACTGTGACCCCTGCTTTCATGGCAAATGAAACACTGTGAACTTCTTCCCATCTTTTAATACCCCAGAGCTTTCCCTTTGGCTATTTGTGGTCAATTCCCACCCCTTAGGCAATCACTTCTTTGACATCAATCACCATAAATCAGTTTTGCCTCTTCCGTAAATTCACAAAGAATGGCAGGTAACATCATCTTTTGTGAATGGCTTCTAAAAAAAAAAATAATGTTCTAGAGTATTGTTCATATTGTTTCCTGTATCAATAGTCTATTCTTTCTCAGTTCTGAGATGCAGTTCACTTTTCCATTCACCAGTTGATAGGTAGTTGTGGTTGCTCTCCTCCATCCAGTTTTTGCTTATGTGCTTTCTTCCATAACAATTTTTGTAGACATACATTTAGCTTTAAATTGGGTAAAAAAAAAAAAAAAAAAAAAAAAAAAAAAAAAAAACACCTAGCCTCCTTGGCTCAGTAGGCTGAGGCAGGAGGACTACAAGTTCAAAGCCAGTCTCCACACCTTTGTGAGACCTTCTTTCCAAATGAAACAATAAAAAGGGCTAGGGATGTTGTTCAGGGGTTAATCATCCCTGGGTTCAATCCTTGGTACAAATAAATAAATAAATTGCCCAACCCTAGGAGTTGAAGTCCTGGATTACAGGGTAGCTGTATGTTTAACTTCACAAGAAACTGCCAATGAGATTGAAGAAGAAAAATCTCACATTTTCTGATTACTTAGTGAGATACTAGACTAGCAGCTATTCACAATGATTATACTATCTAATCTTTTCTCACTCTGGTCTAGATGGTGTCTTTTAAACCCCGATATTCAGAAGTGTAAATTGAAGTTTTGAGACATTAGGGAGTGTGCCCAAAATCACACTGCTAGTTAGGGTTGCTGTGGACGTTTGAAGCCCAAGTTATCTTGCATAGGAGTTAAGGCATGGGCTAGGGAGAAAAAGCAGAGCCAGTTCTTAGTCCCAAAGTTTTCCTGGAATTTCAAAAGTCTCAATTAGTAACAATAACACAGCCTAAGTTGTTCTTAGTAAAATAACTTAATGGGTTGGAGGAAGATTTATTTAAATATCTACAGAAATATTTCCATTTCTTCCAGGTTATCCTCAACTAGTCACATGTTAAAGCCAGAGGAAGTGGTGGCTGTTGCATTATATTATGCTAGACCCAGTATGTCAAGTCTCTGTTCTGCTATTGGTGTGCCTGGCCACTACCCTACAATTAACCTATCTGAATTAGGCTTCCAATTACTATCTAAGAAAGCTGGCAGAACCCTTTGGGTATTCTCCAATCCGGGGCTGAGTTAAGCATACATTTACATGTAAATGGCCACCTTTTCTCCTCCTCAGCCTGCTAATAAAATGTTCGGCACTGCCTCCCTTGCTGTGTTACACACATTTTGAATAGGAAAATGCTTGTGATGAAGAAGAAAAATTAAAGCAAAGCTACATATAAGAAAATAGCCCGTGGAAAAAGTCATCTACCACTTGCTTTCCAGTTCTTCCATTATTCAATGCATATTTAAGTGCCTACCAAACGCTAGGGGCTGCGTTAGGCACTGGAGAAATATGGCTGGTGATCAAGAACATGAGACCTGCCCTCAGGGAGCTTCCAGATCCTGAGAGTGCCAAATGTTAAATTAAAGTTTAAATAAATGTATTGTTTTATTTTTTTTTTTAATTTTTGAATTGTGGTGAGTACAGGGACAGATAAGCCCAGGAAGCTTGAAAGCACTAAATTAAAAAGCCTGATCCAGGTTGAAGCCAAGCAGTTTCCCTAAGGAAACTGCAAGGCAGGTAACTATTTAAACCATCACAGTAAACATACCATTCAATGTCAGCTATTACGGGCATTCACTATTTGCCAGGTACAGTGCTAAACATTTTCCATGGATAATCACCACAGCTAACGAGGTGGAAATAGTTAATATGCCCATTATATAGATAGAGAGGTGGATTCAAAACCAGGCTGTCTGATTCTGGAGTATACACATTCCAACACTAAGTAATTATACACTCTGATTGTTGCTCCTTTTGCTTTTGAAAAATTATTTTTTGCTGGGTGCAGTGGTCTATGCCTACAATCCCAGCAGCTCCGGAGGTCGAGGCCAGCCTCAACAACTTAGTGAGACCATGTCTTAAAATGAAAAAAATAAAAATAAAAAGGACTGAGGATATAGCCCAATGGTAAAGTGTCTCTGGACTCAACCCCAAATGTCCCCTCTCAAATTACTTCTTAATGGGTTGGGGCTGTAACTCATTGGTAGAGCATATTTTATTATGTACAAAGCCATGGGTTCACTCCCTAGGGCTAATAAATAAACAAATAACTCCTTCTTTAAAGTGTACTTTTCCTTATGTTGCCTTAATCACTACTTTATTAAACTCTAAATGTGTTCTTTGATCCAAAGCCATTAAATTATTTACTAGATTCTCAAATTGCTCCTCTATTAACAAGCAAAGGTGAGATTTGATTTTTTTAAAAGAAATCTCTCAATCACAACTAAGTGCCAGGACCTGTATGAGACATTTGCTGCCAGTTCTTCTTTAGACATCATTTGCATCCCTGTTGCAAAGATGGGAAATTCAGGTAAAGAGATGTTCAGTGGCTTGTGCACCTAGGTAGAGAGCCTAGAAGAGCTGGGAGTAGAAGCCAGATTTGTTTATGCTGCTACAAACACCAATGCCACCTCTCTGATTTTAGTATTAGTGTATGGCTGGTCTCAAAATAAGGCTTCTTGGGCATTCCTAACAATGCATAGCATAAACTCATAAACCAAATTCTGATTAAATAAATGAAAAGATCCAAGAGATCATTTCTTTGCCTTCATCCTCCCTTCACCAACCAATATTTCAATTATCTTTTTTTCTTGTTATTTTGATATTGGGAATGAATCATCTTAAGTGGTTGAAAGATGTATTTAGTCTATATGGCTGAATGCCTTGCATTGAAAATTTATATTATTACTTTCTCAGCCGGTTCTGTTTTCTGAGCATTTAAGAAGGTGTGAGACTTCCTGAGACCTGGAATAAAGTTGATCGTGTTCCTCTGATATTTGTTAACTCAACATATTTCAAAACCTCTCTTTATCTTCCTTCTATACTTGTATTCCTCTGGTCTTGCACTTTTCTCCCATTTCTGTGTTCATTGTTTTCTGAGATGACCTCTTCAACTGCAGGAACTATAGGGTTAACCCTGTATTACCTGGCCTGTTCCTGTTTCCAATTCTCGGAGCCTTCATTGGTCCATACAAACACGCTTACACCTGTCAGACCATGCATCCTGATGTGGGATGCAGAAAATAGGTCTGTAACAGCTGCCGTTGACATCTCTCTAGAAGCTTTTAAAACCAGTCTCTAGGGAGGTTTAAAAAAAAAAATGCAGATAATGCTGCTGGTGCTTTAGTATGCTGCCTTCAGCTGATCGCAGGGCCTGTCAGTGCTTTTACAAAGTGCAATTTCAACTCCACAGCCTTCTCTTAAGTGTTCTCCTTTGCTTGGCCTCACATCAGATCGCCGTCTAATCTAGCCCAGAGATTTTTCATTAGGTTTCATTATGGGACGTGATGGCTCTCATTGCTTGGCGGTATACTCCGTGGAGACTTTTCACTGATGCTGTTTCAAGAAATTAAGTGATCCGAAATACAGCGGTGGTGGCACTGTTACTATGTCAGATTTTCAAGCCAAAGAAAACTGAAGGGGTCATGTTTGTAAATCTGATCATGCTGGAGGGTCCAGAGCCACTTTATTAAAAATGATAACAATAAGAGTAAGGGTAAACAAGAGCAGAAACTGCATTTTGAAAAAAAAAAAATCTATTGGTACGTTCATGCCTTCAGCATGTACTTTGTTACATACCTGTGCAAGGCACTGATGTCAAAGGGAAATAAAATAAATTGTCTTTGTACTTCTTTGATGATTGAAGGCAGCATGGCGATGGTATATTTTACAGGTATTTGGCTAACCCCTGCACCAAAACTTATAGATTCTTCTACAGAAACAAAGGGAAGTTTTCCCGTCTCTCGAGTGGCGCATACATAACTTAAATAGAATTTAAGGAGCATGGCTGACCCCAGTCCTCCACTGTCTTCCACAGTATAAGTCTGAGAATATTTTCATATTGAACCACAAATTCAATTTTAAAAGTAGTGCTGACTACTATAAAATTGCTGCGAAGGTTTCCAGAGTAAGTGGAGGTAGTACACCTCACACATAAAGCCAAACTATCTAAAACATTCCATTTTGCTGGCTCTCCTCTTCATGTATTTTTATGCCTGGGCTTGGGATGATCTGCCACTCCTGCTTTTTCTGTCTCTTGCATGCGACCCAGTCCCTGTCACACACATATACACACACACCCTCACTTCCTTTCCTTTAGAGTTTGCTTTTCTCCCATCTCATCCTGACCTCCTTGGGTCAAGGGAATCCCTTTTCCTTGTGAAAAGCAGCATCACGCACCCCCACGCACCCCCACGCACCCCCCACCACCACCACATCAGCATGTACAGTCCCAGACACCACGAAATGTCATTCTCCCACCACAACATCTCCAAAAGGCAAAAAAGAGATTCATCTGATAGTGGATATTTTTTTCAATTTTCTTATTCTTTTACTTTTTTTTATTTTTTGGCAGAGTTTCTTTTACACTCCTACTTTAAAAAAAATGAAGTTATATGTCAATCCACATAATCCTATCACTATTTTTAAGTGGTAGCAAAAATCACAGTAAAATAAAATAGTAAACTGAAACCCTATGTGCCCATGTGCTCAGGTTTACTTATTTGCAAGGGAAACTAGTGCTTTGGGAATATGTGAGAGCATATTCCTATGTTGGAATATTTAGTCCTTACAGTTGAGGATGTGAGTGAATTTCTTTACAGTGCTTTTCTGATAAATGACAAGTTGATATTTTCATTAATAAAATATTAACCTCGGAGGCAAGCATTGATTGCGAACATACATTTTTGTAAACTGCTGTGTTGGAAAAACACCTGTATTATATTAATTTCAAAAGTAACAGTCTAGATTTTCCATTTGCTCTAAAGCAATCTTCACAATTTCTGGAAAAGTGTAAAAACTACAACACATTTAGCTTGCTAAGTTAACGGGTACTAAATTGAACACTATAATCGAATACTACAAATATATTTTGGTTTCCCTAAAGAGACATGTCTTTCTTGTTTCCTAAGTCATATTTTTGGAATTAACAAACTTCTGGTGTGGATAGAAACAAGATGGTTTCATTGTACTGTAAAGTGTAAAAAAAAAAAAAAAAGAAAAAGAAAAAAAAATCTGTAAATAAACCCAAACCAAACTGTGTGGTATTTTTTTTTTCACAGCTGGAATACTAGTTTTTATTACAGCTCAACTGGCATTGCAAATTAAAATTCATCTCTGTTTGTTAAACTGCTACTTAAAATGGCTTCCACCAACTGTTACAGTTGAATATTATGTTGTCATTTATGCAGTTAGTGGGGATGGTTCAATAGCATGAATATTTAAAAAACAGTGTACAGAGTGTACTTCTCCCCCTGTTGGTTTTCAATAGTTTACTAACTAAATTATGTTTTGAGTTCTTGGTCAAACTTGGTTTAATATTCACTGGTGGTGAGGCAGCTGTTGGCTAAATTAATTAAATGGCCTTTATAGGTACATTATAGCTGTAATGCCTGCTTCCAGCCAAGCAACTATACTTGGTTACTACTCCTCGGTTACAATACCCTGTGGATGGCCACTTACAAAATCTCAGGGTTTGTGCAGTAACAAGTCAAATTCTTGCATACAACAAGGGACATATTATTAACAATGAAAAAAAAAAGGATGCTTTTCTTTTTCTTCTGTGTGAACATTTATTTTTACTGGACATAAAGTCCGCAGAGTATTTTGGATGAACTACTTGTTGACATTTGAAGGTTCACTAGGCTAAGGTCTTGTGTGTCTAGAATCACATTTGTTTTATGAATGAAATAAAACAAAAAATCATTTGGAGTCCTAACATATGGGCATACAAAAGCAGTGTATTATTCCTCTCTTTAACACCAGTAAACCTAATTACAGCAGTTCCCCTCCTCCTTCACGGTTCCACTTTCCACAGTTGTCAACTACGGACATCTAAAAATGTTAGGAATTAAGATATTTTGAGGGAGAGACAGCACATTTGCTAAAACTTGATATATTTTTATAATTTTTTATCTTTATTTTATTCATTTATTTTATGTGAGGCTGAGGATCGAACCCAGGGTCTCTCACGAGTGAGGCGAGTGCTCTACCACTGAGCCACAACCCCAGCCCTATTTTTGTAATTGTTTTTTATCTTATTATTAGTTACTTTAATCTCTTACTGTGATTGATTTATTAAAGAAACATCACAGATATGTACATATAGGAAAGACATTTATTTGTGCTATAGTTTGAATCTGAAATACCTTCCAAAGGCCTCCGTGTTGAAGGCCTGGTCCTTAGCTTGGTGCTACAGGAATGTGGTGAAGACCTTTGAGAGGTAGGGCCTGGTGAGAGGGCCTCAAAGGACATTGCTAGACATTAGTATCTTCCTCTCTCTTTGTTTCCAGGCTGACATGAGGTAAGAAGTTTTCTCTACCATGGATGTGTGCTCCCTGCCATGATGTGCTGTCTCATCACGGGCCCAAGAGTCAACCAACGGTGGTCTGAAACCTCCAAGATATGAGACAAAATAAACTTTTCCTCTTTATAAGTTGATTTATCTCAGCTGTTTTGTCATGTTATGCAAAATGACTAGCACGATAGTACTGTCTACAGTTTCCAGAGTCTACTGGGGGTCTCTGAAAGTAGTTCTCATGGATAAGGGAAGAAACGTAAATCTTCTTTGGGAATCTTTATGAACATTTTAGGTAGAGTAACTCAGATGAGGGTGTAATTAAGTCTATCTCCTGAATCATTCTAATATTATTCTTACTATGATAGTTTTAAGTTTTGCTTACATGTTTGTCACATATACCCTATTCATCATTATGCCCAGATGGCTGACACAGATTCTCTTACTCAGTAGGAGCCCATAACTACTAAAAAACTTTCATAACTTATTTTAACCATAAGGGGAAATAATAACAATGCAACTAAATTTGTGTAAAACTCTACTCTTATCCAATTTTGAAATCATGTTCTACATTTGTTTATTATATTTCCCGCTTTAATAGCCTCTCTTTTCCTGAGATAAAAGAACTCCCTAGATGATAATTTATTTAAAAGTTGAAGTAATTTCATGTTCATTTGCTCCTTTTGATTTTTATACATTAACTTCATATTAAAAGAAAATAGTATCTTATTATGAGCCCTGTGTTGAGAAAAAAAGATTTAAGTTCAAAGGCATGGGGTCAAAATTTTGCTTCAGAAAATAAAAATGTGGTTACAATTAGCCATTATTTTTTGCAGGGTCATCAAAATTGCAATCCATCTCCTATTTTATAGAACAAAGAAATTTTGCCTCATTATGTAGATTGTTTCTTAAAGGATCAGATTCTTCATAAGCACTTAACACTGAGAAGGGTACAATACATGTCTAATTTATAGCCCATTCATTTATAAGTGTTTTATCCTATAAAATACAAAAAAAAAAAATGACAAGAAGGGAGAGAAAGCTTTGTGATAGTTTTATAGTCACCAGTAAGAAAAAAAAAATCTTAACTTTTTCTTCCTTTGATATTTTCCTAGAACAACACTTTTACCTGGGATTTATATCCTTAGCAATCTGAATCATACTGTACATTGAGAATTCCAAAAACTGTGCACATTTGAAGACCTTGGTAAAATGCCATCCTTCTGATAGCATGCTCTTTACCTACCACTCAGATCTGAATAAGTCTCTAGATTCCATTTTTCATATTGTTTAATGTAAGCAAAACTGAGGAACAAAAATGAGGAGACAGATTACAAGAAAGTGGATAACATGAAGCCTCTTTGATGACTCTGGAACCCTAATATTGAACAGAACCAAGAAATGAGCTTTAAGGTATTTGCTAAAGAAAGCTTATATTCATAAAACTATTAATTAGAAAAGATAGATAAGCTTAATTGAATTTCATTTGTAAAGTAGTATATTTGTTTTAAACTTTGGACAAATGGATTTTCAGCATTAATATTATCCTACTAGTAAGTAAATACTTTCGTTATAATTTATCAAATTAAAAAAAAAAATGGTAGTATCACTGCTAACCCACTGGAAACTAGTATATCCAACCCGAGAGGTTTTTATTTTCTTCTTCTTTTTTTTTTTTTTTCTTGGACCAAAATAAAGCATTCTGAGTAGTTGCAACTTTGTAACTTCATAAAATTATCTAATCATATCATATCCTAAAGTTAAAAATAAAGATCCTTCTATAGTTGGTACAAAAGAAAAATTATTGCTTTGTTAAGGAATATAATAAATGTAGTTTGAATCCTAGGTGAGATTTTTTTGTTGTTTATCTTTAGGGTAGATTAGATAAGCATTTTCAAGTGTGTCCTTTGAAGTATCTTTTCTAATCTCAGAATGAATTTTTAATAGATTTAACATCATTTTTTAAATGCCACAGAAGGAACAAGAAGAAAAAATATCCTGACAACAAAAAAATATTTTTCAAGCCAGATATGGTGGTACATGCCTGTAATCCCAGCGGCTTGGGAGGCTGAGGCAGGAGAATTGTGAGTTCAAAGCCAGCCTCAGCCAAAGTGAGGCACTAAGCAACTCAGAGACCTAAATAAAATACAAAACTGGGGATGTGGCTCAGTGGTAAAGTGCCTCTGAGTTCAATCCCCAGTACCAAAAATAAATAAATAAATAAATAAAATATAAGACCCAAATGGCACAAGTTTAAAAAGAACTTGCTACCATAGTTGGGTGGGAGGTCAAGTGCCATAAGCATTTTACTTGAGTCAGAGTATGAACAGGTTCGTTTAGAAATCAATGATGATGTCTCATTTTTATTTAAGTTCTACTGCTGCTGAATGCCTTCTGATAGTTCCCTGACTTCTTCCCAAGCCATATCCTCTACCATCCGCTCATTCACACATTCAAACATTTAATAAATCTGTTTGCTGTGATAGCAGTTTCCCTAATGGAGCTTACAGCAGTGACAATTTTATTAATCGATTTGCATCTATAAAATGTGAGAAGAATTTGAAAGAAAGGAAGAGGGCTTTGTGAAAATAGTAAACCCTGACCTGACCATTCCTGAGTGAGGAAAGAGGTCAGATTTAATTCACTCAAAGTGGTGGGATAAAAACTAATTTCTGAGCTTGATGACCTGCACAAAATGGAAACTACCAGCCATATGTGTCTGTTGAGCACTTGAAATGTAGCTAGTATGAGAAACAGGATCTTTAATTTTATTTAAATTCAATTAATTTAAATAGCCATATGTGGACAGTACAGTTTTAGACACACTAAAATATTCATCTGTTCCCACACATATGGTGCTCCCCTATTCCTTGATATTACACATACCATTGCTTTTTTCCCAAATATAAATTTGTCCAGCTAAAAATATGGTCCAAGAAACAACTTCCTTAACATGCAAAAAAAAAAAAGTAAATCACACCACACATTACATAATTTGAAATTAGAAATTATGATTTTAGTCCACATAAGATTTCCATTGTACCATTGAGAAAGAGATACATCAATTTCCACGGGAGCCAGGTAAAGGAAGACAGGAAAAAGAAGTTAAACTCTTTAATCATTTTCCTAATAATTTGCAGAACTTTTCCCCTCCTATAATTGGTAAGAGACCTAGTGATGAAGACTATCTATCTATCTCATCTTTGTGTACAAATTTAATGTAGCACCGAAATCAGAGGGTATGGTAGTTATGGGATTCTAATGAGCTTAAGGCATCTCACCAGTGAAGCTGTGAAGGTAGCCATTGATGTTACATAGTTCTGATGCTAACTTAAAAAGATCTTCATGCCAATGTTTTGGATTACAATTACTCCTGTCTAGATGCACAATGATTTTTAAGGATCTCACCTTTTTCTTGTATAAGGCATAGCTTATTGTCTAAATGAAAGCCAAAACAATGCTTTTGTAAAAACAGCTACAAATTCTTTCAAATCCATTTTTAAAAACTAGAATAAGAAAACTATAATCTTTACTTAGATAACAAGGGATAAACAAAGTTCATCCAGGAATGTTTTAGTGTACATTAAGTTGGGTGTAATAACATGATCTCTTTTGGCTTTTTACATCAGCAAATTTCATAGGTCAAGGAACTGATATTTAAGAAAAGAAAAATTCAAATGAGAGGCCTTAGGTAAAAGTAGGCTGTTTTGTGTTCAGAAGTAGGAAGGAAGGCAGTGCTTAGAATGCTTGTTGTAGGGGGCTGGGGGTGTAGCTCAGTGGTAGAGCAATAGTCTAGCAAGCTTGAGGCCCTAGGTCCAATTCCTAGTACTAAAGAAAACAAACAACAACAACAACAACAAACTCAGCAAACCTCAATCTATTCTAAATTGGAAAGATGCATAATATCTAGTAATTTACATAATTATTAATTATCTATCACATTCACTATTATTCATCAGTTACATATTAATTCATCATTCATTACTTACTTTGTTGAGGACTTCAGTACTTATGGAATACACAGAACTCAGAGGCTCTGGGTCTGTCATGAAGGGAAGGAGCTTCCATGTGAAACATGAAATGACAATCTCAGACATGGGATCATTTAGAAGCATGAAGAATGGAGGCCATTCACTGTGGGTGCACCTAAGGAAATGAAACCTGAACAGAGCCCCAGAAGTATCGAAAAGGATGGAGAGGGAGGAGTTTGGAGGTTTTCAAACATAACAGTTTTTGCAAAAGCAGAGAGGAAAGAGATGTTGCATTTGATTTAGATACTGGTCAGCGTTCATGAAGGCTGGAGTGCAGAATGTGAGGAAAAGAGGGGGAAAGAGATGTAGCTGAATACGTAGCGTGGCACTCAAAAAAATGAAAGCTTTTGTACATGTTACTAAAGGGCTCAGTGTTTATACTAAAAATATGGTGCAGTGGTCATTTTCTTTTTTTCTGCAAGCCTAGCCTAACCTACATTTCTTTTAGGAAACTTCTTCATCTATTCTATAAAACATAACGTTGATAACACAGTCAATCATGAGCCGTAAGGAATTCAGACATGGACATTTTGTGATTATAGGGATCCAGTTTGACATGACTACAGCCATTTCTGCCATTTGGTCATGACTGCCATTTCTGCCCCTAGGTTACCCTGTCACACATCCCAAATACTATAGAACAAACAAAATCATGAGGTCTTTCCCATCATGGCATGCTGGCCGCTGATGCCTGGATTATTTCTTAACTCACACTGGTCATGTTAATAGTGTTTGAGAAAGCCCAAGTGTGTTGCATTTGCCTGAGGCCCACTTTGTCTAGCTTAGCTTACAAACCCTTTCTTCCTGCCTTGGGGTTGTAGGATTTCACATGTCTTGCTGCCATTTAAAACACACTTCTCTACTTAAGTGACCACTAGATTGTGCTTGGTGTAATCCTCTTTCTTTTTTCTCTGGGCCCATTTCATCTTTGGTGGCTAGTTCTCATGGACAGGGACCAGGATGGTCTGCAGTAGTCATGTATCTGCAACCTCCCAATGGAGGCCTCCAACAATTAGTTTGATTTATGAACTTGATTTAAATATTTGACTACTTCTAAGACTTTTAGTAACTTTGGAAATTGTAACTGCCAGATTTACAGAGGGTATGAAAATAGAAATGATATAATATAACTTGATGATACTATAAGACAAAGAAAGCCGTCCTTTGAGTGGCACAAGATGAAGAAAATAGCTTTGTTTGAGAAGGGTTCACAGCCCCACCGAGGAGAAACCACTTAGCTGGATCTTGGTGGAAAGATGCCCTACACAGTTAAATCAATTGATCAATCTGTCCTCTTTTTAATTTTTTAAGTAGGAAGGGTAAGACATTCCAAAGAATTACCACACACAAAAGCGTCTAGTCATAGAAAAGGTTGCCATCTAAGATTTATGTCCTATAGGAATCAAAGTGCCTACAAAAATGTTTATAAGAAAGAAATTAAACTCACATTTTTTAAATTTTTTAATATTTATTTTTCAGTTTTCAGTGGAAACAATATCTTTATTTTATTTGTATGTGGTGCTGAGGATCGAACCCAGCGCCCCGTGCATGCCAGGCAAACAAGTTACCGCTTGAGCCACATCCCCAGCCCTGACATTCACATTTGTGTTTTGCAAGAGGAGCTTCTATGGAAATTTGAAATTGTAATAAAGAGGAACTGTACTATCGAAGTATAATGAGGGATATATCTACCAGGTTCTTTAAACTTTGGTTTTCTTTGTCTCATAAAAATAATAGGGGGTAAGACTTAACAAAACAGATATGTAGAACTCCCTCAGAACTTCTACTAAATTTAATATCACAGATTCTACTAAAGTTAATATCATAGATTAACTCTCAGTAGAATAAACACAACAGCATATTTAATGACGGAAGAGGCCAAGTTAGTGACATTTCTAAGTCAGTTGAATTAAAGACCAATTTCTGTTTTCCAAGGTTTCAATCACTTACTCTATAGCAAACATTTTCCTAAATGTTAGGGATACAAATTTAATAAGTCATAAGCTTTGTTTCGAATAATTTTATGGCGTAAATATCACTTTTGTTTTTACAACATGGTCCACAGGCAACTGACATCAGAATCACCTGAAGAGTTTGATAAAAATATGCATTCCTGAACCCCAAACCAAAGAAAATAAATAAAATGCTTGGCAGAGAGAGGGAGGACTGGAATCTGCAGGTACCACAGGCAGGTCTAATGCATACTCAGTCTGAAAAGGATTAGTCTACTGTGATGACAGATGGAACCTGGGGATGAAAACAGAGATGGTTCGAGGTTGTCAGCACTTAGAGAATATAAGTAGATATTGATTCCACTCACGGAAACAAGGGTTATAGGAAGCAACTTTACCACTGAGATCAGAAAAAAATATATTTGGAAGCATTCTCAAGTAGATGAATCTAGGGAGCTCTTGAAAACAGGACAGCGAACTTAAGGAAACAGTATAAAACATTTGCGAGTCAGGAGCACAGAAATTATCAGTGAATCTATGATGATGATTAGTAGTACCAAAAAGAGTATTACTGAGTATAAGGAGATTTAATTTTTTTTCCCTTCTTCAGCTAGGCATGGTGACACACCTGGAATCTCAGCTATTCAGGAGGCTGAGAGTGGAGAATCATAAGTTTAGAACCAGCCTCAGCAACTAAAGAATTTTAAAAAGAAGTGAAGAAAAACTCATAATCGAAAGCAAGCAGAGACCAAAATGTAATTAGAAGCCAGAAAAAGAAGCAATGAAGACATTTGCAAAATTACATCATTTAGCCAGGCGTGGTATTACATGCCTATAATTCCAGGAGCTTGGGAGGCTGAGGCAGGCGGGTCATGAGTTCAAAGCCAGCCTCAGCAAAAGAGAAGCGTTAAGCAACTCAATGAAACCCTGTCTCTAAATAAAATACAAAATAGGGCTGGGGATGTGGTTCAGTGGTCAAGTGCCCCTGAGTTCAATCCTCAATACACCCCTACAAAAAAATTATGTCATTTAATATTTGAGGAGTTGTTTGGTCTTCCTCATCCCGGATGGATGCTCCTATTGCCTCCTTGTTCTTGGCTTTCTTGCCTTGCATGCTCTCTCTCTTGTCTGCAGGGCCAGGAAGCCTCCATCTGTCTCATATTCCCCAGGTCCACGAGCTCTAGTGGATGGAGGAGGTCCTTTCTCTCAGTGATTCAAACAAGTTCTGGCCCTGTTTCTCACTAGACAATTGTGTCACATTCTCACACATCAGTACAGCCTCAAAACCAGGGAAGTAAAGTCACACAGAGCTCCCCATGGGAGCAAAGAACAGGTTTAACTCCACCATGAACACCTCTAGGACCACCAAACTATGACCTGAGATTCAGAAAGAGGAGAGACCTCAACGGAAATTTGTAAAGGCCTTTGGAAGTAGGAATGGAAGTTGAGTAGCCCAATATAACAAGAATGTCAATTTCATGGGGTATTAATATCATGCTCACAGTACATTGTTTAAGAACTATAACTTCCTCATCTTTTTGAAAATCAGGATATCACTTTCTGTCTTCACTCTCCCTGTTCCTCTCCCACTCCCTATTATTCTTCAAAGATCAGTGGACTGGCAATATAATTTCCTACTTATTGCAGAACCCTAGGAAGTCATAAATCCTGACTGGAGTTCTTGAACTCATTTAAGACCTCTATTTTGGTGTCATTATAATATATACACACATCTGACTGTGCAATGCATTAAATATAAGTACTCATTTCCATAATCATTCAGAGTTTTTGCATTGTGCTAAATAAGACTCAGAGACTTTTTTTTTTACTTCTCTTCGTGCTTTGTCCATGGAAGAATGGTGCTTAAAGGGCAGCCTCAGATAATTCACATAGCTAAAGGTCATGAAGTCAGAAAAGGGAGAGTGATAGAGTTGCTCATAAAAGAAGGCGAGTGATATTAAGTTGAGGCTATTTGAGTTTAAAGAAACTGAATAATGAATAGGAAGAGAAAGTTTGATCAAGAAAATATACATACCTTAAATGCTGGGATGTTATAGAGCTATTAAAAAGTAAATAACATTAAAAAGAAGAAATATATATTTAGAGTTATGGAGATATACTGGATTAGCAATGCACTAAAATTGTAATAAAATTATATGGCATAAGTTTTATGCTTCATACTTTATTTTCCAATCTTTCTATACTGAGCACAAATTACCTCAATTAGACCAAAAATATGTGTGTATATGCAAACATGTAAATATATATATATATATAATTTCATTATTGATTCCCCCAAAGAAATTTCAGTACTTTAGGAATACTATATCTTCTATCACTGCTTTATACATAGCAAAAGTAAGATTGTTCCTTCCCCAAGGATCAATTTTCACACCAATATATATATATATGTGTGTGTGTGTGTGTGTGTGTGTGTGTGTGTGTGTATACACACACACAATGATTAGTAGTACCAAAAAGGGTATTACTTGTGAGGGGAAAGGGGAAAAAAAAACAAGGGAGGGAGTTGAACAACAGCAGATAGGGTAGAGAGGGAAGATGGGAGGGGAGGGGAGGGGGGATAGTAGGGGATAGGAAAGGTAGCAGTGGATGTGTAACGGATGTGATTCTGCAATTTGTATTTGGGGTAAAAATGGGAGTTCATAACCCACTTGAATCAAATGTATGAAACATGATATGTCATGAGCTTTGTAATGTTTTGAACAACCAATAAAAAGAAAAGATCTAAATTATAAAAAAATGGTATTACTGAGTATAAGGATATTTAAATTTTTTTATATATATAAATAGGTTTTTAATATATATATATATGTTTTATATATAAAACAAATACATAAATACATATTCATGAATATAAGTACATAGTTGGGATATACACACACACACACACACACACACACACACACACACACATATTTGATTCTTGCTTTTTCCCCTACCCCACCAACAAAAAAAATTAAATTTTATTGCTGGCTTTTAAATTTGTCTTTTAAATAAAAATGTGTACTATCTTGAGGCCATATCTCAAGGTTTCCTGTACACATAATATACTACAGAGATCGCTTTCTTTTCCATTGACCCAGAACCTCAGCTACCCAGGAAATTTCTGTCAGGGTAAAGTTATAAGATCAAAACACTGAAAAGTTTGAGTAGAGCTGCTACACAGAAGCAGCACATTTCAAAATGTTACTAGATTTGAAAATTTACCCAAAGTCTGGGAAGGATGAGGGAGAAGGAGGGATGTCAAGGAATGGATCGAGGGAATCACTTTTAATGTTTTCTAGTGCAGTAGAATAACTGTGATTGACAACAGTTGATTGTATGTTTCAAAGCAAATACCAAAAATGATTTTGAAAGTTCCCATCAAAAATAAATGATATTTGTCCAAGGTGATAGATCCAACAATTACCCAGATCTGATTACTACACATTGTGTACATGTGTTGAAACGCTAGCCTGTACCCATAAATATCTACAATTGCTATGTGTCAATTTAAAATAAAACATGTTCTACAACATATTATATGAGTGGCTGGAGGTATAGCTCAGTTGGTAGAGTGCTTGCCTTGCATGCACAAGGCCTTGGGTTCAATCCCCAGCACCACACACACACACACACACACTCACACATACATATACACACATATATTATATGACTAAAATTAATTTTTTCTCTGTAATAGTCTTAATAGCATGATGTCTTAATTTCTAATATAATATACCTATTCTATATTTTATTTATAATGGGTATTTTTCCATAATATACCTATTCCAGAGATCAACAAAAGCAGTCATCAGTACCCTTGCTTCTCCTTGCCCACTCACCTTTCTTTTGCAATTCAACACACATGCCTGACTTCTGCTGAACCAATGTTTTCCAATATTTTTTTTTCATTATTAATTCCCCCAATGAAATTTCAGTACTTTGGGTATACAATATCTATTTAATTATTATTTGTATCATGGCTTTATACATAGCAAAATTAAGATCGTTCCTTCCTCAAGAATCAATTTTCAGGACCCCAGGGATCTGGGCGGACGTATTCGACCGGCCTGCCCCGCGGCTACAGAAGGCGGGACGCTGCAGAGAAGCGATTAATTAGCAAGCAGGGAGGAAAGTGGCTGCCATTCGGTGGAACCCCGCCGGCCAAGCCTGCACTGACCCCCGGGCTGAGTACGAGATTTCAGACGGGGAAGGAAGCGATACAGTCCCGTCCCCCACAACGGAAACCCCTCCAAGGCAATCAGCGGCCACCATCTTGGAGAGCTGAAGTATCCACCGCCACTCTCCGACAGACTGCAACAATAAAACAGGTCTGTGTCTCCTAGGCTCTCCTAGGCTTTCCGGGGGAGGGAGTATCAGAGTGAGCCCGCATAAAGACTAGGGGAAAACTAGAGACACCTGACCTTCAACTCCCCCTCCCATCAGCAGCCAAAACGAAACCTGTCTAGCCAGTGCTGGGGAAGGGGCAAGCAGAAAAAATCAAAACGATAGAGTGCCAGGGATCCCAATAGCCAATTGTGCGACCCTGGGGATCCGGGCTCACTGATTCGCCCGGCCTTCCCCACGGCTACAGAAGGCGGGGCGACGCAGAGAAGTAATTAATTAGCAAGCAGGGAGAAAAGTGGCTGCAATTCTGTGGAATCCTGCTGGATGAGTCCGCACTGACCCCCGGGCTGAGTACAGGATTTCAGAGGGGGAAGAAAATGGTACAGTTCTATCCCCCACAATGGGAACAAAACAATAGAGTGCCGGGGTCCCCAATAGACACCCTCCACACCCAACAAACGGCAGGTCCAGAGTACAGTTTGAACTGCCGAGAGCCATCACTCAGGGGAAATCTGGTCTAGCAGGAGAAACCAAGACTAGCAGGAGAAACTAGGGGACTAGAGGCCAGGCCCTCGCGACTGGGCGGCTGGAAACCACAGGCCCGCCGGCGACAGTTCACCCACTGCCCGCGTAACTGGGCGGTAGGAGAACGCCCGCCCGCCGGCTACCGACCGCAGGACGGGGTGCCTAGAGATCGCCCGCCCACCGGCGACAGCCGACCTGCTGCCCGCACGACTGGGCGGCTGAAGTCCACTCCCCCGCCGGCGACCGTTCACCCGCCCGCTGCCTGAGATACTGGGCGGCTGGAGACTGCCCGCCTGCCTCGACAGGGAGCTGAAACCAAACAGAGAGAGTCCAGTCACACAGCCCCATTAGGACACCCCAGCAAGGAGCCTGGGGCCCGTCATAGCAGAGTAGTGATGTCACTGGAGCTCGGCCGTCGGAATTCCTTCCCAGCAGAATCCACGTTAGCAGGCATAGTTTAACAACACAAAGAAGAAACAACAGAGAAATACAGAACCAAAACAAACCTATAGAAGAGAGCAGAAACACGACAATCAAATAGAGCTGGAAAGTAACGTGGACAACATGAGAAAACAAGGGAAAGAAGGAGTACAAACAATACAGGACAACTTAATTCTACAGGAGGACATAGAAACATCAGAAGCATGGATAGGGAATGAACTCAAGGCCTACATAACTCAAATGGAAAGGAATATTAGGGAAGACATGAGACAGGAAGTCCAAGCAATAAAAGTATATTTTGAAAACGAATTAAACAAACAAATTCAAATGGCAAAGAACGAGCTCTACCAGGAGATAGAGATCTTTAAAAAAAAATCAAACAATAATCCTAGAATTGCAGGAAAATATAAACCGAATTAAAAACTCAAACGAGAATATTACAAACAGACTTGATCAAGTAGAAGTCAGAACATCAGATAATGAAGACAAGGTTTATCAACTTGAAAAGAATATAGTCAACACAGAAAAGATGCTTAAATCCCATGAGCAATCTATTCAAGAGATATGGGATGTCATAAAAAAACCAAATTTGAGGGTCATCGGGATAGAAGAAGGCACAGAGACTCAAACCAAAGGAATGGACAGCACATTAAATGAAATAATTCTAGAAAACTTCCCAGAGATGAAAGATGAAATGGATTGCCAAATCCTGGAAGCCTACAGGACCCCAAACATTCAAAACCATAATAGACCAACTCCAAGACATATAATTATGAAGATAGCCAACGTACAGAACAAGGAGAGAATATTAAAAGCTACGAGAGAAAAGAGGCAGATTACATTCAGGGGTAAACCAATTAGGTTAACCACTGATTTCTCATCACAGACTTTGAAAGCGAGAAGATCCTGGAACAATGTATTTCAAATGCTGAAAAATAATGGATTCCAACCAAGAATACTGTATCCAGCAAAATTAAGCTTCAGATTTGACAATGAAATTAAAATCTTTCACGATAAACAAAAGCTAAAAGAATTCACAGCAAGAAAACCAGCACTGCAAAGCATTTTGAGCAAAATACTACAAGAAGAGGAATTGAAAAATAGTGCCCAAAACTAACAGCAGGAGGTGTCTCAATAAAGGGGGAGGAAAATAACCAAAAAGTAAAACCAGCCAAACTAAAATAAATAAATAAAGAAGCATGACTGGAAGTACAAATCATATCTCAATTGTAACCTTAAATGTTAATGGCCTAAACTCACCAATCAAGAGACATAGGCTAGTAACCTGGATCAAAAATACAAATCCAACAATATGCTGCCTTCAAGAGACTCATATGATAGGAAAAGACATACACGGCTGAAGGTAAAAGGCTGGGAAAAATCATACCACTCACATGGCCCTCAGAAGCAAGCAGGAGTGGCCATACTCATATCGAATAAAATCAACTTTAAACCTAAGTTAATCAAGAAGGATAAAGAAGGACACTATATCCTGTTAAAAGGAACCATCCACCAACATGACATAACAATTATCAATTTGTATGCACCAAACAATGGAGCTGCAACGTTCATAAAACAAACTCTCCTCAAGTTCAAGAGTCAAATAGACCAAAACACAATAATTATGGGTGACTTCAACACACCGCTCTCACCATTAGACAGATCCTCTAGGCAAAAACTGAATAAAGAAACTATAGAACTCAACAGCACAATCAATAACCTAGACTTAACCGACATATATAGAATATATCAACCATCATCAAGTGGATACACGTTCTTCTCAGCAGCACATGGATCCTACTCAAAGATAGACCATATATTATGCCATAAGGCAATGCTTAGTAAATATAAAGGCGTGGAGATAATACCATGCACCATATCTGATCACAATGGAATGAAATTGGAAATCAATGATAAAAGAAGGAAGGGAAAATCCTACATCACATGGAAAATGAACAATATGTTACTGAATGATCAATGGGTTACAGAAGACATAAAGGAGGAGATGAAAAAATTCTTAGAGACAAATGATAATACAGACACAACATACCGGAATCCATGGGACACAATGAAAGCAGTTTTAAGAGGAAACTTCATTTCTTGCAGTTCTTTCCTCAAAAAAAGAAATAACCAACAAATAAATGAACTCACACTACACCTCAAAAACCTAGAAAAGGAAGAGCAAAACAACAGCAAATGTAGTAGAAGACAAGAAATAATTAAAATTAGAGCAGAAATCAACGATATTGAAACAAAAAAAAACATTGAAAAAATTGATAAAACTAAAAGTTGATTCTTTGAAAAAATAAATAAGATAGACAGGCCCTTAGCCATGCTAACGAAGAGGAGAGAGAACTCAAATTACCAACATACGGGATGAAAAAGGCAATATCACAACAGACACTACAGAAATACAGAAGATAATTAGAAAGTATTTTGAAACCCTATATTCCAATAAAATAGAAGATAGTGAAGATATCGATAAATTTCTTAAGGCATATGAGCTGCCCAGATTGAGACAGGAAGACACACACAATTTAAACAGACCAATAACAAAGGAAGAAATAGAAGAAGCCATTAAAAGACTACCAACCAAGAAAAGCCCTGGACCGGATGGGTATACAGCAGAGTTCTACAAAACCTTCAAAGAAGAATTAATACCAATACTTTTCAAGCTATTTCAAGAAATAGAAAAAGAAGGAGCTCTTCCAAATTCATTCTATGAGGCCAACATCACTCTGATCCCAAAACCAGACAAAGACACTTCAAAGAAAGAAAACTACAGACCAATATCTCTAATGAACTTGGATGCAAAAATTCTCAATAAAATTCTGGCGAATCAAATACAAAAACATATCATGATCAAGTAGGATTCATCCCTCGGATGCAAGGCTGGTTCAATATACGGAAATCAATAAATGCTATTCACCACATCAACAGACTTAAAGACAAGAACCATATGATCATCTCGATAGATGCAGAAAAAGCATTTGACAAAGTACAGCATCCCTTTATGTTCAAAACACTAGAAAAACTAAGGATAACAGGAACTTACCTCAACACTGTAAAAGCTATATATGCTAAACCTCAGGCTAGCATCATCCTAAACGGAGAAAAACTGAAGGCATTCCCTCTAAAATCTGGAACAAGACAGGGATGCCCTCTATCACCACTTCTATTCAATTTAGTTCTCGAAGTACTAGCCAGAGCAATTAGACAGACAAAAGAAATTAAAGGCATAAAAATAGGAAAAGAAGAAATTAAATTATCGCTATTTGCGGATGACATTATAATATACCTAACAGACCCAAAAGGGTCTACAAAGAAGCTGCTAGAGTTAATAAATGAATTCAGCAAAGTAGCAGGTTATAAAATCAACACGCATAAATCAAAGGCATTCCTGTATATCAGCAACAAAACCTCTGAAATGGAAATAAGGAAAACCACTCCATTCACAATATCCTCAAAGAAAATAAGATACTTGGGAATCAACCTAACAAAAGAGGTGAAAAATCTATACAATGAAAACTACAGAACCCTAAAGAGAGAGATAGAAGAAGATCTCAGAAGATGGAAAAATGTATCCTGTTCATGGATAGGCAGAACTAACATCATCAAAATGGCGATATTACCCAAAGTTCTCTACAGGTTTAATGCGATGCCAATCAAAATCCCAACGGCATTTCTTGTTGAAATAGATAAAGCAATCATGAAATTCATATGGAAAGACAAAAGACCCAGAATAGCAAAAGCAATTCTAAGCAGGAAGTGTGAATCAGGCAGTATAGCGATACCAGAGTTCAAACTGTACTACTAAGCAATAGTAACAAAAACAGCATGGTACTGGTACCAAAACAGGCAGGTGGACCAATGGTACAGAATAGAGGACACAGAGACTAATCCACAAAGTTACAACTATCTTATATTTGATAAAGGAGCTAAAAACATGCAATGGAGGAAGGATAGCATCTTCAACAAATGGTGCTGGGAAAATTGGAAATCCACATGCAACAAAATGAAATGGAATCCCTTTCTCTCGCCATCCACAAAAGTTAACTCAAAATGGATCAAGGAGCTAGATATCAAATCAGAGACGGTGCATCAGATAGAAGAAAAAGTTGGCTCCGATCTACATATAGTGGGGTCAGGCTCCAAATTCCTTAATAGGACGCCCATAGCCCAAGAGTTAATAACAAGAATAAACAAATGGGACTTACTTAAACTAAAAAGTTTTTTATCAGCAAGAGAAACAATAAAAGAGGTAAATAGAGAGCCTACATCATGGGAACAAATTTTTACCCCTCACACCTCAGATAGAGCCCTAATATCCAGAATGTACAAATAACTCAAAAAATTAAACAATAAGATAACAAACAACCCAATCAACAAATGGGCCAAGGACCTGAACAGACACTTCTCAGAGGAGGACATACAATCAATCAACAAGTACATGAAAAAATGCTCACCATCTCTAGCAATCAGAGAAATGCAAATCAAAACCACCCTAAGATACCATCTCACTCCAGTAAGATTGGCAGCCATTATGAAGTCAAACAACAATAAGTGTTGGCGGGGATGTGGGGAAAAGGGTACACTTGTACACTGCTGGTGGGACTGCAAAATGGTGAGGCCAATTTGGAAAGCAGTATGGAGATTCCTGGGTAAGCTGGGAATGGATCCACCATTTGACCCAGCTATTGCCCTTCTTGGACTATTCCCTGAAGACCTTAAAAGAGCACACTATAGGGATACGGCCACATCAATGATTATAGCGGCACAATTCACAATAGCTAGACTGTGGAACCAACCTAGATGCCCTTCAATAGATGAATGGATAAAAAAATGTGGCATCTATACACAATGGAGTATTATGCAGCACTAAGAAATGACAAAATCATAGAATTTTCAGGGAAATGGATGGCATTAGAGCAGATTATGCTAAGTGAAGCTAGCCAAGCCCTAAAAAACAAATGCCAAATGTCTTCTCTGATACAAAGAGAGCAACTAAGAACAGAACAGGAAGGAAGAGCATGAGGAAAAGACTAATAGTAAACAAAGACGAATGGGGGGAGAGAAAGGGAGAGAGAAGGGAAAGCATATGGAAATGGTAGGAGACCTTCAATGATACACAAAATTATAAGAGGTTATGAGGGGCAAGGGGGAGGGGGGGGAAATGGGGAGAGAATTGAACAACAGCAGAGGAGGTAGAGAGGGAAGATGGGAGGGGAGGGGAGGGGGGATAGTAGGGGATAGGAAAGGAAGCAGAATACAACAGTCACTAATATGCCATTATGTAATATTGTGAGTATGTAACAGTTGTGATTCTGCAATCTGTATCTGGGGGTAAAAATGGGAGTTCAAAACCCAATTGAGTCTAATGTATGAAAGACGATATATCATGAGCTCTGTAATGTTTTGAACAATCAATAAAAAAAAGAATCAATTTTCACACCACTATTTGATGAGTTCCTCAAAGAAAGAGCTGCTGTTCTTCATGTGCAGAATTAATCCACAAATTGGACTGGGGATATAGGTAGAATGCTTGCCTCGCATGCACAGGGCCATGGGTCCAATCCCCAGTACCACAAAAACAAACCAAAAAAAAAAAATCCACAAATTGCAGGATTCTATATTTTCCAAAATTTCTATACTGAGCACAAATTACCTCAATTAGACCAAAAAGTGTGTGTGTATATATGTATGTGTATATCTATGTGCATATCTGTAATTTTTAATGTACAGTTTCAATCCACAAATTGAAGGATTCTTAAGCTTCTTTGGATCCTGACAAATAAACATTATTTTCAGTCATTGGAATAACAAAAAATTTCTTATTAGAAAAAAGATGAAGTTTCTTTACATAAGCATGCCAAATAATGTATATTGGTACTTCTCATCCTAAAGGAAGAGTTCCATCCCTCCCCTGCTGGTGGTAGCTAGATTCATGGTGGAATTCCTATGAAATGAGCGGAGGAAAGGTTTAAAAAAAAAAAAAAAAAAAAAAAAAACAACCTTACTGTAGAAGAAGAATCTAGCCAACACCACCTTAACCCTGTGATAAAATTTAATATCCCACCAATGTCATATAGATGTCCACCTGGCAGATGGGACATGTAGGGCACTTCACCTCTCTTAGTTTCTTTTTGTTGTGATGGGTACTGAGGATTGAATGCAGAGGTACTTTCCTTTGAGTTACATGGCCAGCCTGATTTCTTTCTTTCTTCCTTCCTTTCTTTCTTTCTTTGTTTTTTAGAGAGAGAGAGAGAGAGAATTTTAATATTTATTTTTTAGTTTTTGGTGGACACCACATCTTTGTTTGTTTGTGGTGCTGAGGATAGAACCCAGGCCACACACATGCGAGGCAAGTGCGCTACTGGTTGAGCCGCATTCCCAGCCCCAAACAGCCTGATTTCTATTTGTTTATCTGAGACCGAATCTCATTAAGTTGCTGGGGCTTAAATCACAAATCCAAATTTTGATCATCCTGCCTCAGACTCCAGAGTCCCTGGAATTGCATACTGTGCCCCACTCATGATGTTGTTCCCAAGAATCCTTCACTCTAGTCTAATCTTGAGGGAAAAAAAAAAAAAAGGTTAGTGAAACCCAAATCAAGTACCATCCTACAAAACATCTCAAACTATTGAGGTCACAAATAACAAAGAAAAACTGAGTATCTTCACAGACTAGAAGACACAAGAGAGATATGAACACTTAATGCAAGTGGTATTCTGATCAGAATCCTGGAACAAAAAGAAGGATATTAATCAAAAAACTGGTTGTATCTACCTAAAGTCAAATTTTGTTAATAGTAAAGGATCAATGTTAGTTTTGGCAAAAGTACTATGGTAATTTAAGATGGGGAAAATGAGCTAGGGATATATACAACTTTATGTTTTTTGTAAACCTAAAATGATTCCAAAATTAAAATGTTTATATAACTAATACTATGCACCCCCCCACACACACACACACAACCTATAAAGAATAGCATCCCAGGTTGAAAAGACTTCTAAGACTTCTAGATTAACCTTTTTAAAATTCACATCCCGTGTTACTGCCCTGCCAAAATTCTTAAATGGTCATCTCCTGAGAATATTTATCACAGCAGACCTTCATTGCATGGCTTTTGATGACCTTTCCAAACTCATCTACCTCCATTCCACCTCAGGTGCCCGTCACTATCCCAGCTCCTTACATTTCCCAATTGCATCTGTGGTTCATGCACCCGTACCTTCACCCTCCCAAACATCATGAGAATTGACATCATTTGAAAATAGATTACAATGAAGATTTGTCTGGGTTTAAGAAAGATTAAGCAGGCCAAGGAGAATGGCTGCTTGTGTTCATTTTAGTGATTCCCTGCTACCGACAATAGTCATCCTGTCGGACAGAATCTTTTGATCAAAGATCTGGTCACGTAGATTATTGCTTGCTTGAAAAATGGCCTGTGGTGCCCTAGGAAAGAAGCCGACACGAAGCAGCCCGGAGTGTGCAGAGTATTCAACTTGTCAATTCTCTCTCTCAAGCTCTGTTGATAGCAAAACTTCGACAGATGGTTCTCAGAAGTAATACATTTATTTTAAGCATTTGATTGTTGTAATAATGATAGGATAATAATGATGAACATGGGTTTAATCTCAGAGTACATTGGAGCTAAACCAGGACTTGTGTGAGAAATAATAGAAAGCTTTTGTTTTGTTTGTTTTAAGGACATTATTTAGTAAGACACATCTTCTCTGTCCCATAAAGAATTAAACCTTTATGTACTAAACAAAAGATTCACACTGAAAGAGTACCAAAGCAGACCTGACTGCTTAGCCATCATTTTTTGAAATCGAACTTCAATATAGTTCTTGTGCTTTTAATAAATAATGCTCTTTCACTCTCTATGATTTCCTCAAAATAATCTCATGTAAATAAATGACTAGTTAAATAAAAATTAATATTTAGTGATTGAAGCATTATCCATTGTTTCCAAACACAACAGTATATTTCCATGGAATTAAAATTTAATTTTGAAACACCTCTATATAGTTCATTCTCAAAATGTCAGATGTGAAAAAATTATTGAGCACAGATGTTGAGCAACGGAGAATACTCTTCCAGTGTGCTAGAAAACTGAAGGCAGAGAAAAGAAGGCAACATGGGATGAGTATGTGCTGACTTAAGGTGAAGATGTGGCATCATTAAATAATAAGTTCAGTTTCACAACCATGGGAGTCCAATTATTTCAACCAATATTAAGATGGTTTATAACTATTCTTCTTGGGTGGTGATTCAAATCACAAGCATAAAAGAACAGGAAGAGGAAGATTCAGATTTTTAGGAAAGCAGCCAAATTCATATCTCCTGATATCAGTAGACTTATCTGTCTCATTATACATTAGAATCTGCTTTGCTCAGCTAGTGTCACCAAAATCTTAGAACAGCATTAGGGACCAATAAAGTTTTTTTGTTTTTTTTTTTTGGGGGGGGGTATACCCGGATTGAACTCAGCTACACTCAACCACCTCCCCATCTCCTCACCCCTATTTTGTATGTTATTTAGAGACAGGGTCTCAATGAGTTGTTTAGTCCCTCACCATTGCTGAGGCTGGCTTTGAATTTTCTATCCTCCTGTCTCAACCTTCTGAACCCCTGGGATTACAGGCATGTGGCACTGTGCCCAGCAGGGACTCATAAACTTTAAAAGTCATTGTGTATTATACTGTGACAGCTATTTCTGTGTACACTCCCTGCATCTGTTAAGATTCTGTATTCTTGAAGAAGAGACTAGCCCTGATCCTCCACCGTTACCTTACTCATTTGAACATAAAATTGTTTTGAAGATTTAACAAATCACATTAAACGACACAGCAGAGTGCATGGGTAACAGCATATTACCCAAATGGAAGGTTGTTGTTAATGTTATTTCTTTCTTGTCAGTATTATCAACATCATTACCAAAAGATTTGAAAAGTAGAATATATCCAATTAGCTGTTCAGACACAAGAAAGTCTTTATTCATTAATATCTATTGAGGTTCTACTATAAACTATCAGCCCCATCTTATATGAAAAACGTTATGGAAGCTAGTAAGATGGAGACAGTCAGTTATACCTGAGTAATGAAAGACAAGGATGGACAGACTCTCTTAAATAAATATGTTTAAGTTCTCAATGATTCTTGAAAATATGAAATAAATATAATCATCAGACCATTTAGTATTTAGATGGTAATATTTTCATATAATATGTTCGGATCCAGGTAGATTTACCATTCTCAATTAGTCAGCTGACTACCTTTTTGTCTTCAAATTCTGATACCTGCCTACATGTGATTTCTCACCAAACAGGCACATAAGGGACAATTTTTTTGAACATTCAAACCATGTTCAGAATTAAATGAGTCTCAGAAGAAGTACAGGAATGATAATTACTAAAATTCTAATAAGTTCTAGCAACTTTCTTTGTGGTTAGAATATATAGGTTTACTTCATCACAGAATACTTAGAATGAGGAATTCTGTTTTAAGATAATCAGAGAGATGCAGAAACCAGCCTAAACACCCTATATTAGTTAGCTTCTTGTTACTATAAAGATATATCATAGATGATTAATTTGTAAAGAGAACAAGGTTTTCTAAGATCTGCTCAGCACATGATGGCAGGAGTCTGGGGTAGAGCACACCACTTATCCCATAAGCCAGGGAGCACAGGGAAGTTCAGGAAGGGGCTGAGTTTCCATAATTCCCTTTATGGGCATGCTCCAAATGACCTAAGCACTTCCCACAAGGTCCCACAATCTCCCACCCAGGGAACAAGCCTTTGACACACAGACCTTTGGGAATACCACCTGTATTCAGTCTCGAGCAGGTACAGGATTGACCCCAGCCTGTAGGATTCAGAATACTCTGATTTCCATTCCAGTGCAGCTGCCTCCCTAACTCACAAGAGATGCCATGATCTTGATCTATTATTCAGAATTATTGAGTCATGTCGGCAGTGAATATTTAAACCTTTATAGCAAAGTTCACTTGATGCATCCTAATTAGCCACAGAGATTAGCTAATCAAAGTACTAATGATAACCTAATTGGTGCAGTGTTTTATTGCTTACAAAGCACTTTCAGGTAATTATATAATTTGATTCTTAAAATGATGATGTCTGGCAGGGATTTCCCTTCTAGCTTCCAGGTGAGGAAATTGAGGCTCCAAGAAATTGATTGACTTGCTCCAAATCATTAAACCTCTAAAGAGACAACGATGGAAAATGAGCGGATGCTACCTCAATATCCCACATTCTACTAATACAGGATAAGCCACTTTGAACAGGGCAAAACATTCCAGAGCAGAGTTCTCTGGAGTCCTTTCCCTTTTCAGAAATGATATGTGGTACATTCCTTAGTGGGTAATTACCCTTTCATTTGCAATCTTAGATCCTGGTTATGATTCTGGTCTCTTCTTCATGGAAAACACTTTTGAAAGGCCATCCATTGCCCTGAGAATACAGATTTGGGTCTGACTTCTTTCATGCCATACGCAACCTGGGAACATTTTTGTGAACTCAAAGGAAACACTGAAACCATGTTCTGTCAACAGCTCCCATGAACACAGTAGCCACAGTTCACACCAGAAGGGAAATCATTTTTTCACACTAAAAATGGTATGCATTTTAGCTTATCAAGAAATTGTCCTCTATGTAATATTTTCCACAATATCTTGAACTTCATTAATGTCTTCTATTAAATAAAAATCTTGTAAGGTTATCTATATCTCTTGATGGATTGAAACATATATATGTGTATATGAATCTCATACAAACAATGAGACATACATCGAAATACATACCTATGTAGGTTTCTCTCTTGATTGAAAAACATTCGATCTGCATGGGCCCCCTCCTTGTGGGAGTCAAGCTTTTGTTTCCCAGAGGATAAACTAATAGGCAAACATCTCTCCTTATAGAGCTCTGTCTTTACAAAGATAGTCTTAATACTAGTTTTCAATGTTAACTTCTTATAGTCAAGTTTCAAGTCTTTTCCTTGTTGTTTTTCTATTTCATATTTGCTAAATGGCCCTCTGCTACTGATACCTATTTTAGGTTTGTATATGATATGAAAACCTAGTAATTGATTGCATGAGAAGGAAGGATACTTTAAAAAAAAGAGGAAGAAAGATTGAACTATACAAACAAAAGAATTTTAAGAGAAAAGATGGGTCTTCTATACCAGGTCTCATGTAAAGATTTACATGTACTGGAAATTCACAGGGATAATGTACCTGCATTTTACATCTGTCAAGTTTATCAGATTACATTCTGAGAAATCAGAATGATCTGTGGTCACAACAGTTCTTTGGTTACCAAGTAGATGCTATGTCTTTTTTTTTTTTTTTTCTTTTTCAGCAGCAAGGTATCAGCAGCTGGTGGCAAAATCATAAACCATAAAACTGAATGAACATGTATTTTGGCTATAATTCAATTCACATTTAGTGATGCCTGGAGCAATTAGGCCTGATGACAAGCACTCTATCAAAGGATAACATTTGGATCCATTCTTTTTCATTCCAGGAACTCTATAGACAGGCTCATGTTTAAGTCTGAGAAAGAGATCACCAAAGTTTCAGTTAAGCATTAGAGGTTTCTGCTCCTTTTGTTTTGTTTTGTTGGTTTTGGAGTGTTTAATGGAAGCCATTTGAGGCACTGAATCCCCTTCAATCTTTGCTTATGAGAACTCTGTGTTCACCTAGGGAGCATTAATTTCTCTCAGTAAAGGTGCTCTGGTCCTGTTCTAAGGACAATATAAAAAGTGATACCAAACACTTATGGAATACTTGCATTATGTGAGAAAGAGTGTGAAAGCTTTTCCTTGATTAGTATACCTGATGCTCACAAATACAGGAGGAGAGTTTTAGACTCTTTATCATACAGATAAGAGAAGTGAATTATAAAGGGGGAGAAATGACTTGCTCAATTCCACAAAGACACACTCTGAGTTCTTCAAAACATTTATTCATTCATTCATTCATTCATTCATTCATTGGTACCAGGGATTGAACTCAGCAGCACTGGACCACTCAGCCATAACCCCAGCCTGCTTATGTATTTTCTTTAGAGACAGGGTCTCACTGAGTTGCTTAGTGCCTTGCTTTTGCTGAGGCTGGCTCAGAACTTGCAATCCTCCTGCCTCAGCCACCCAAGTCACTGAGATTACAGGTGTGTGCCACTGTGCCCAGCAAAATCATTTCTTTTTTCTTTTACTAGATGTTAAACTATACTTTTGAGCTTTTCCTGCAGTTAGGAGTGGTGATATAATTAACATCTAGCCAACAGAATGTGAGTAGAATTGGTGAAGGTTTTTAAGAAGTGTTCTTCCACATGGGCTTTCCTGATCTATAACTAAGCAGGGAATATGCCAAATCCACTGGAGAATGACACATTCACAAATCATAAGGGCCAGGGTCATGGATTGATGAAAGACAGCATCGCCCATCCTCCAACAAATTCCCTTAGACACACACAATTTTTTTTCTAAGTAACAAAATTTAATAGGTCACAGTGGTACATACCTATAATCCCAGAGAAGCAGGAGACTGAGACAGAAGAATCACAAATTTTAGACCAGCCTCAGCAATTTAGGAAGACCATGTTTCAGTGGTAGAGCACCCTGGGTTCAATCCCCAGTTCCAGAAGAAAATTAAAAAGCTTTAAAATTGTCAGTGGCTTAACCCCCAAAATGTATCTGTTACAAGCAATAATATTTATGTAAATGCTAGCTGCTGTAAGGCATATACCCAAATATTGAATTCAGATTATGGGATTCTGGAGATTTATATAAATATTATATGAATATAAATATTAAGATTAAGATATATAAATCTCCCTCACTAGAATTCTGAATATTTGCCTCCATTCCATGCTAATTGACAACTGTTTTATTATTGTCTTGATTGGTGAACTCCATTAGTTGGTTACCATGACTATATCTCCAAAAATAATTTTTCTAAAAGTAAAGATATTTGTTATGTGAAAAATCATACAGTAATATTTTAAAGGCAAGGGAAAGGAATTCATCTCTCGAGGGCCTTTGATTTTGAGTATTTTGTAACTAATGACTCAATCACTCTGACAAATTTGATAAGATTTATGTACACTTTTGCTCCCCAGATACACACAATGATAGCACTTTGTATATATTCTCAGGGCGCATAGAAATGAACTGAGGACCCGACACATGTGATTTCACATAATTTTCCAAGAAGTTTTGCCTTGTATTTTCTTATTTTATTTTCCTCTTTTTTACAGATAGCAAAATGCAAAAAGACAGTGGTTGAGTGACTTAGCTAAGCTCAGACATTTGGCAGATACAGAACAAAGATGCAAATTCAAGACATGTTTAATCCATGGTTCATGATCTTTCAACTACCTCCTGCTTCCTCAGCCCCTATGGTATACCAAAGCATTGCTTGGTTCCCCAAAACTGACTAAAACTTTCTTTTTTTAAACATAAAATTTGGATAAATATGCCACCCTTTACCACTCACAATATCTCTTATTTTTACAATGGGGCAAAAACCAGTGTTGTAAAAGAGATAGAGGGAGACTAACAAATATTGAAAATGAGAGATTAAAAGTTTGAGAAAGGTGGAGAAAGCTACTATATGGAAAACTATGTAATGCATTACCTTTAGTGACATTATGTTTTTTGTTAAAAGCCTACAGAATCCTTGGGGTGAAGCTAAGGGTAAGTCTCATTTGCTCAGTCTCAAAACTTAATCATCCTCCAGCCATAAAGAGCAACTTATAGCTACCTAACCGACCCTGATCTCTGGTACCTGATAACCTTTGCCAGATATTTCTCCAGCATAGGATATTTTTCCCGTTTGCCTTGTTATACCCTACTTAGGACATTCCCTGACCAAAGAAAGATCAGCCTCATCTCCAAAACCCAAAAACAAACAAAAAAGAATAATGAAACCAAAAGACAAAAATTTTTAAAGATTAAATGAGATTATCTGAGAGAAATTATGACAGATTATAGATAGTAATAAGACAAACACAGCCTCATCAAACGTAGACTCTCACTTAATCTTTAAAAAATTTGTAAGCAGGTATAATTATCTCCATTTTAAAGATTATTTTATTGTGCTCCACAAATGATTTAGGACCTTGGAAAATTTTATAAGCCATTATGTGGTTGAATACTAATTAATTAAACTCTAGTGTATCTGACTTTGAAATCAGAATATGACTTTTATATTTATTCAGAGAAACCATAAAAATAATATGTTTATAGTACAGTGTATATTTTTTAAAAATACACAAAATTGGACATCTGTCACCAATATAATTTCATATTCCCACACAAATGAGAGAATTTAGGTATCTTTTATCTTTTGGTTTGATTATTCTTTTTTGTTTGTTTTTGGGTTATGCATATTTTTCTATTTTTGCTTTTGTTTTTATTGCCAGTGCATTTGAGGCCATTTCAAAATATTTTTACACAGTCCAATATCCTGAAGTTCTCTCTTTATGTTTTCTTACAGGAGTTTCAAATCCATGTTAAAGTCCTGACCCATTTTGAGTTGGTTTTGTACTTGGTGAAAGATAGAAGTATAGTTTCACACTTCTGCATATGGATATCCAGATTTTAAAACACTATCTATTGGAGTGTTTCTCCACTGTACATTCTTAATAAATTTATCAAAGTTTGTTGGCTGTAGATACATGAATTATTTTTCACTTCTCTATTCTGTTCCATTGGTCTTTATGGGTGTTTTTTTTTTCTTTTTCTTCTTCTATTTTTTCCCCTGGTCTGTCTTGATTTTATTTATTTTTCCATATCTTTATTTGTGCGTTTGAGTTGTATTTGATAGTTGGATTTGTTGTTACATATTCATATATGCACACAACATAGCAATATAATTTGGCCAATATTATTCCCCAGTATATGGGTTTTCAATGCTAATGCCACATTGTTTAGGTTATTATAGATTTTTAGTATGTTTTAAAATGTGGTATGGTAATGTTCCCAGTTTTGTTCTTTGTGTTGAGGACTATTTTGACTATTCAGGGTCTTTTGGGTTCCATATGAATTTATGGTTGAGTTTTCTATTTCTTTGAAGAATATCATTGGTATTTCAATGGGAACTGAATTTGTAGACTGCCTTGGGTAGCATGAACATTTTAACAATATTAATTCTACAAATCCATAAATGTAAGTTGTCTTTTCATGTTTTAGTATCTTCTTGAATTTACTTCTTCAGAGCTACCATTTGTTCCAACAGCTCCACTACAAGGTGTATATCCAAAGGAAAGGAAATTAGTACATCCAAAAGGTATCTATAGCCCTTTGCACTATTCACAACAGTGGAATCAACCTAGGTGTTTACTAATGGATGAGTTAAAGGAAAGCAATGTATATACACAATGGGATATTATTCAATCATTAAAAAAAAGAATGGAATCAGACATTTGCAGTACCTTATAAAAGACTGAAGGACATTATGTTAAGTAAAATAAGCCAGGATACAAAAAGACAAATATCAGATATGGAAGCTAAAAATTAAACAAGTTGATTTTATAGGAGAAGAGAACAGAAGAGTAGTTGTCAGAGGCTTTGAGGGATGAGGAGAGAGAGGATAATTAACTGGTACAGGATGCAGTTGGACAGCAGGAATAATGCTTAATGTCCTATGTCACAGTAGGGTAAATATGGTTGACAATAATAAATTGTATATTTCAAACTAGCTACTAGAGAGGTTTTTAGTATTCTCAGCATAAAGAAATGATGTAAGTTTGAGATGATGAACATGCCAATTACTCTGAGATGATCATCACACATTATATAAATGTAATGAAAGATCTCATTATGCTTCATAAATATGTATAATTAATGTGTCAATTAAAAATAACATGTATATAATATTCATACACTGAAAGTTATACATATACTGAAATTTACCATTGTAATTAACAAAAATATTCTTAATGGTTATTCCCTTAATATTAAGTTCTGACAGAATACTGGCTTCACTTGTTTTGTTGCTGTTGTTGTTATTTGTTTGTTTTTACTGTGTATCAGATTTGTCTTTTCCAGGTGTACTTTCTACTTTTATTCATTGTTACTTCTTTTGTCAAAATGTTGACTTGGATTATTTTCCAAATGTATAATATAAATTGTTCAGTTGTGAGCACAAGACATTTTCTCTTCTGAATTCAAAAAAAATAAAAATTCTGAAAATCTAGAGGAGAGGGATTTGGAGTCATACATATATTAAAAAGAAAACTCACAAAATTGGACAGTGAGATATGGTGGTCCCAGCCAGTGCAAAGTCATTCTCATTTCTTCTTCTTTGTAGACTTTTTAGTAAATGACATAAGATATATTAAAAACATGCCCTTTTTTCCCACAACTCTATCCTATGGTAAGAATTCACGCAATTTTCATTCTTAAAAGACAGCAAATCTGATTAGGAGTGCCCTGCCTGATCATGGGTCACTCATTATAAACTCACTGATCATGGCCCAGATTGGACTTTTCTCAGTTTCTGAGTTACTACCCCCTTTTCTACACTGAAACTCTTGCCAGTGCTTTGGGGTTTTTTGTTTGTTTATTTGTTTGTTTGTTTGTTTTGCCTGCCTTTCTCCTCCTTGTATCAACAGATTTTCTCATCCTTGAGATCTCAAAGAAAGTGTTTCCTTGCCCAAATAGATTTCCTTGTCTACTGTATCAAAAGGACTTTACCTAATCTACCGTTTTACTCCCTCTCGTAGTATATAGGTAGTGATAAATAATTGCACATCCCTTCATGTCAATTATTTTCTTAGGAATTCTTTTATTTCCTCTTTTCTCCAGTAGACTCTACTCCAGGAAGGCAGAGAATATCATCTCCCTCATTCTCTATTGTATTCCCCCACCCACACAGCTCTTCACATGGAATAGGTACATAATATTTGTTTAAAGACTGGAAAGCGGTGGCTTTTCCCCAATCCAGTGCTTTGGGAAAACCTCTAATGATGATAGACAGAACCAGTTTTCTGGTTCCTGAATAGCTTCCGGTACACCTCACACAGTTGTGTTTTTTAAGAATCTGACTAATGAAACGAGCCTGGTGGGTCTCAGGCTAATGAAAACCACGGCATCTGCCTAGGAGGAATAGACCACACAAACATCCTAAATTGCTTTTCCTTCCTCCTCGGGAGCAACTGAACCAGGGACTCACAAAAGGGCAGATGGCAGCGCTCTGCCATACTCTGGAGGTGCCTGTCTCAGTTCCTCACTGAGAACATCTGCTTCTTTCCACTCTTCCCCTGCAGCAATCCCTCCCAAGTTGGGAGACAGGCACTGAGGGCCCTGGCCTCCACCAGAGCAAGGAGGCGCTTTCTGCTAATTCAGAGAGACATCAGGGGGTGCTGGCAGACAGTTGATGAGTTGGAGCCCAGCGGTACAGACATCCTGAGGCAAAGTACCAATGGCAAGCTGTTGCAGGGACAGCAATACGCCTGTATTTCCACATCTGAAACTACTTTTTAAAAAGTGGGGAAGAAGCCTAGGTCTTTTATATAAACTTTAATTAAGACACTGAAACAAAGATAGCTAGAGGGAAGAGCAAAATCTGAAGGGGGAAGACCAGGGTTTGAATTCACCCTTCTCCATTTAGGGACACTATGCATGAAGATTCTCTAAGGTCTCATATGTCAGAGGGAACTTCTTTGCTGAGATGGGAATATGTAGGTCTGCGTCTTAGCCTACTATAAAGATTCATCTTTCTCTCTTACCTCAGTGTCCCTCTAGAGACCCGTCTGTACCTGTTTAACACCACTTATAATGTTCGTAGACAACAGGCATAAGAATCATTCACTGCCCAGGTCATCTGAAAACCTACTAAAGATTGTTCTAAACTATTTGATTAAAACAAAGCTCAGACTTCGCAGGTTTGGTCACAGGCAAAATTCGTTTTTCGCTTTGTTTTGTTTTCCTAAACTGAGAGTTATGTTCCTTAAAACCTGATATAGAATTATATTCAATCCACAAATCTAGGCTTTATATATAAAAATAGTTTGGCAAAATGCATGCTGTAAGCCACCTCCACCACCACCATCATACAGAGAAATTCTTTATAGATTTTTACATGAACATAAAATCATTTCATACAGATAGTATACACTAAACATAAAATTAATAGCCACCATGGATACATCAAGACAGTAGATTCTCTATGGTGGTATCTTGATATCTATGTATCATTCATTGTTTTGTGTATTCGTAGAGATATTCTTTTCCTATATTTTTCTAAGAAACATGAGTAAACACTGCTGGCTTTATAGAAAATCACCAACACGTGATTTGATGCCTTTTGCAATATTAAATATAATTATTATTTTGAAATAAGATTGAATATTAGAGATTTAATCAGTGTTCACTGATAATTACATCTACTCAATTTATTTTCCTAGTTTCAGAAAGCACAGAGTATAGAATTCACAGTTTCCCTCTCATGAGTGCCCAGGGAGTTTGCTGCTGAGAGAGATTACAAACCCAGCATCAAACCAAATCCAGAATCTATAAATCCAGGATTAGGTGACAAGCAGCATGTCCATAACCAATAGATTTACCGCAGGTCAGCAGGAAAAGTTCAGTCTGGAGATTCAAGGTAGGTCTAGAAGAGGAATAACGCTGGAGGGGGAGAATGGATAGGAGGCAAGAAAAAGCAGTGCTGATTTCATTTCCTGACATCTTAGGATTTGAACTGTATTATCAGAAGTCTAGAGAAATATTTGATTATCAACTTTTTTTTTTTTAACAGAAGAGAGGAAACTTGTGATTTTGTGCCCAGCTAGACTGCAGCAATAGCTAGACTGCGGCACTCCACCACTAATTCCCCAGCCCTTTCTTCTACTGTTATTTTTTAAATTTTTATTATTTGGAGGAAATGGAGATTGAATTCTGGGGCACTCAACCACTGAGCCCCATCCCCAGCCCTATTTTTATTTTATTTAGAGACAGAGTCTCACTGAGTTGCTTAGTGCCTTGCTGTTGCTTTGAACTTGCAATCCTCCTGCC
This sequence comes from Spermophilus citellus, assembly GCF_964194105.1. Lineage (NCBI taxonomy): Eukaryota > Metazoa > Chordata > Mammalia > Rodentia > Sciuridae > Spermophilus > Spermophilus citellus. Next base: position 45,705,227 of record NC_138200.1, on the reverse strand, counting down.
TCAGCCTCCAGAGCTGTTGGGATTACAGGCCTGCGCCACCATGCATGGCTTCTTTTATTTTGTGAGGCTGGGCAACTTGAAATTCTTCTGCCTCTGCCTCAGGGAAAGCTGGGATTACTGGTGTGTACCATGATGCCTGACTGGTCTTATGGATTTCCACGGAAGAAAATTATTGAATATCTGTGGAACTTAAGAATCCATTACAATACATGTACAATGACAAGAGATGAGAAACCAGAATGTTTTAGAGAACACCAATACTTGAAGGGTAAAAAAGCTTCCTTTTAGTTTTTGAAATAATGAGTTTAGAAACTGAACAAAGATAAGGGAAAACAAAAATAATTATTAATTTCCAGATATATCCACTGTATTTCATTAATTCAACCTTCACCTATTCAGATATTTCATATTTAAACGTCTCTGAAATCAGTGTGAGTCATGTCAGACATGGCTTCATACAATCACTATCAACCAAGCAAAATCTCTGATTCTGCGCTAAGGTTCTTTTCTCTCACTGTATCTATAGTTGTTTTAACCTATGCAGGAATTGTCTTGCTTTTTATTCTGGATGGCACAACTGCATGATAGCATCCCTTTCTTTTTTTTTTTTTTTTACTCAACAAACTAAATATAACAAAACTTGAGAAAAACAATACAAATCTGAGATGTCTGATAATATTCCGAACACTTTCTATAAGATTAAGAAAGTACTAGCTGGGTGGGGAAAAATGTGAGATTGATGTCACAGAAAATGTTACAATAAGAAGCTTCAAGAATCAGCCCTTTGCTGAAGCAACTGCAATGTAAAAACACTGATCGAATCAGCCTCTTTGGAACTCCAGACTCTAAAGAAAAGAATAATAAGTTCTTCATGAAGAGAGCCTGTTAAATCTTGGTAAGGAACTGGTGCCATTCTTGACTTCCTGTTGGCTCACTGTGGAAATGCTGACTTCTGTTCTTAGGCATTTTGCTGGTACTGTAAGATATCCTATGGACTCTTATTATCAAAATACTACGGCTAAGCTTTTTGACCTGTCCAATGACTACCCGAGATTACTCACTCAGAACTTGTCTTTGCTTTGCCCTCCTTGAACTTGAGCAGTTGGTGTATCCTGAAGTATTTAAAGGCATATAATACTCATATCTGAATGGAACAAGAGAGAGCACATGGTGGTAAAGGGTGACCAAGCGGTAGCCATACTGAAACACAGAAGAGGGAGGAGGCTAAGGAGGAAAATACCTGGGGAATAAGTATTTTTGAATGGATACAAGGGAATCCAGAATGCAAGCTAAAGGATGAAGCCAAGTTCACAAAAGACCTAAGAGGATTCTATGCTTGCTTGACCTCTGGCTAATTTCCAAGTGTTGTGCAAACAGAAGATAAATGTTAACTCTGTGTCAAAATGATCTGCCCAAGCATTTCACATATGTACCACCTCAGAGCTAATCTGCAAAGACAAGGAGAGTATTTTTTGGTCTAGTTTGTGTTTTGTTGCTATGTGAGTCTAAAGAAATCTCTATCTATCTTAAATATCTTAGCTGACTGCTAAGATAATGGAACAGTCTTTAGTGAATGCACATAATAAAGAATGCAAATATACTTGGAAAAGTCGCAAAATAAATGAATTATCGCAGCCCTCACTAAGCAGCAACAGAGAATAAATCTGGGAACGGGCATAGGAAAACCTACTTCTAGATTTATCACATAGTAATATTCAAATTTTCCAGTTTTCAATCCAATTACAAGATATAAAAAGATTCAGGATAGTATGACTCATTTTAAGGGAAAAAAGGAATTGACAGATGCCATTCTGGAGACACCTCAGACAGTAGACTTACCAAAAAAAAAAAAAAAAAAATTTAAATCAAATATCTTAAATATGCTCAAAGATCAAATGAAAACTAGGACAATAACTAAAGATATAACAAAAGCCATGAAAAAATAACTGAATTAACAAGAGAATAACATATGAAGAAACAGAGGAACACCAATAAAACAGAAATTATACAAAAGAACAAAGTAGAAATCCTGGAGATAAAAAGTCATAGAAAAAAATGAAAAATTTACTCAAACATTTTAACATGAAATTAGAACAAGTGGAAAAAACAATTCACAAACTTAAAGGTAAGACAAATAAAACTGTCTCATATGAGAAGCGGAAATTTAAAAATTAAAGAAAAATGAACAGCTTAAGAAACTGGTGGGATAACGATATCATCAAGTGCAACAACACATACCTATGAAGTCTCAAAAGGAGAAAAGACACAGAAAGGAGTAAAAAAAAAAAATAAGACATAATGACTAAAAATTTCCTGAATTTGATGAAACTATACATCTGAGAAACTCACTGAACCTCAAGTAAGAAAATCTCAAAAAGAAGTACACTGAAATATATAATAATAAGACTACCGAGAGCTGAAAACAAGGAGAACAATCTTTAGAAAAACAAGAGTAGTTTTGACTTGCAATTCTCTAATTGTTAAAAATGTTGAACATTTTTGTTTATCAATTGTATTTTTTCTTCTGTTCAGTTCCTCAGCCCATTTTTTGATTGTGTTATTTGGGATTTTTTTAGTAGCTTTTTTTTTTTTTTTAGTTCTTTACATAATCTGGAGATTAGTGCTCTGATGTACATGCAGTAAAGATTCTATCTCACTCTAATCAGAATGGCAACTATCAAGAATACAAGCAACAATAAATGAAGGGAAGAAACTTGTCCTTGAGTTACTTCCTATATTAGACAGTACTAGTCATGTTAAGAAGAATGATGATTAAATCTGGTTTTTTGTTTTGTTTTTGTTTTCAGTTCCAATTAAACCCATTATACTACAATGAGTCAGTTTCTTCTTACCCGTAGCAGAGGTGGGAAGAGAAAGCATCTTGTCAAAGACTAAGTTAGATATACTTATAAAACCAAACAAAATATTCAAATAAAGTATACTTGTTTCAGATACAAGAGCTAACTATGATTTTGTGTGTTTACTTTTTTCTTTCTTTCTTTCTTTTTTTATGGTACTGGAGATTGAACCCAGAGGTGCTCCACTGCTAAGAGCCATAGCCAAGCAGTATGATGCACGGCATTTTTGGTTGAAAGATGATGCCAGAAAGCCACTGAGATGATATGATTACATTAAGATCTGCATTCTTATGGATATTAGAGTCCTGCTGTCCACCTTGGCCTGCTACGGGACTCCTGGAGAGTTCCCATTGGTTGGGGAAGTGCTGTAGGAGGGAATTCTGGAGGAGGGACTTCCTGCTGGAGTCCAGGAGAACGCTGCGTGGATCGGTAGGCAATCTTCCCAGGAGCATACAGGGCATTGGCGGGAGTTTCAAAAATAAAGTCTGTTCCTGCTTGTTGCAACCTCTATGGAAAGCAGTATGGAGATTCCTCAGAAAACTTAGAATGGAACCACCATTTGATCCAGCTATCCCACTCCTCAGTTTATAAACAAAGGACTTAAAATCAGCCTAGTACATGTTGTGATGTGAACTGATAAATACAATCAATGAGTGTAAGTTATAGGTTATAGATTAGTAAAAAATATAGATTATAGATATAAGATTTTGATAAGTGAGATAAGACAATTATAAAGCAAGAACTGTCATAGAATGGACTGAGAATCCATTTTGCTGCCTTCTATAAAAACCTGCTACAAGAGCCGTTTCTGAGAAACTGAAATGAAAGCTGTTTTCTTATAAAAATCATTTTTATGTATTTTGTACACCAACTGTACCCTCCTCAGGATGCAGCTGTGGTCATGGTGAGCTACATTCCTGAGTTTGAGTGCACTTGTGGATCTACATGACTTTGAAATAGATTCTTACCCCTGCAGACCCCCTGCCCAAATTCATGATATGGTTGTCTAGCACCTGCTTGAACCTGGGAATGTGGTTAACTGCCTTTTTTTCTAACTTCTGTACTTGCTTGCTTGCTAACTGGAAAATTCCAGCCTTGCTTAGGGCTTGCAGGTCCTGCTTACTATTGTTTTAATTTATATGACCAGCTTTCTTGCATGACACTAAGGAAAGCCCCTGAGTTGTGGTTTTCATCTTTAAGTTCCCAGGATACAGGCCAAGAAATTTCTATTCTCCCACAGAGCTTCAGTCTCTATGGGTGGGTGACAGTCCCTGAGGTAAATAAAGCTTTCTGAAGTGACTCCCCATAACATACAGTGACACAGCCTCATCAATGTTTATAGCAACTCAATTTAAAATAGCTAAACTTTGGAACCAACCTAGGAGCCCTTCAACAGATGAAAGGGTAAGTAAAATGTGGTATATATACACAATGGAATATCACTCAGTATTAAAGAAGAATGAAATTATAGCATTTGCTAGTAAATGGATGGAACTGAAGAATATCATGCTAAACAAAATAAGCCAATCTGCCAAAACCAAAGGCCATAGAATATTTTCTCTGATCCATAATTGGTAGGGAGCTAGGGAAGAATGGAAGAACTTTGGATATGGCAGAGGGTAATCAGGGGAGGGGAAGTGGATGGGGGTAGGAAGGATGGTGGAATGAGTTGGACATTATTACCCTATGTACATGTATAATTGCATGGCTGGTATGATTCTACATCATGTACAGCCAGAGGAATGACAAGTTGTACTCCATTTGTGTACAATATATCAAAATGCATTCTGCCGGCATGTATAACTAATTAGAATAAATTTTAAATGAATGTAATAAAAAAATTTAAAAAACAAGAGATAAGCAACTCCTCACATAAACAGAATACTCATCAAAATTAATGGCTAATTTCTCAGAAATTTTGGAATCCAGAAATCAGTAAAAAAAAAACCATATTTACAGGGCTAAAAGAAAAACAAAATGTCAACTGGTAATTCTAACTGGTGAAATTAACCTTCTAAAATGAAGAAGAAATACAGACATGTCCAGGTAAGCAAAACCTGAGGTAGTTCTATGCCAGAAGAATTAACCTACAAGAAATGAAGGAGAGTCCTTTAACTTAAAATGAAAGGACAACAAACAGTAACTAGAAACAACATAAAGAAATAAATATTCTAATACATAAGAAAATATAAAAACCATTATTGGTGGAGTTTTATTTGGGGTTTTTAACTCTTCTTTATATTTCTCATATAATTGAAAATACAAATGCATAATACAATAATTATAAACATATTTTAATGAGCATAGAGTATATTCAAATATAATCTATAACAATAATAATACAAAGAGGGGACACAGCTATATAAGAGCAGAGGGATTTTCCATGTTTCGGAAACTAAATGGATTTCAAATCAAAATGGTACACTGGGGTGATGAAAAAAGAAAGCGGTACCAGAGGAATTGGAAAATAAAATAAGCATAAAATATCTACAAAATGAAGAGCAAAATGGCAAAAGTAATACCTTCTTCACTAGTAACCGCATTAAATATAAACGGACTAGCTCACCATTTTTCCCCTATTTAAAAAATTTTTAATTAAAATTTATTTTTTCCATATTTTCATTGGTGCATTAAAATTGCACATAATGGTGGGATTCACTGTTATATACTCATACATGCCCACATTATAATAATACAAATTGACAAATTTTATTCCCAAGTATTTCTCCTGTCCTTCCCTCGGATCCCTTTCCTCTATTCTACTGGTCTCCCTTTGATTTTTCACAAGATTCTCCTGCCACTTCTCCTTTCTTTTAATGTCTGAGTTTAGCTTATTTTGCTTAACATAATGATCTCCAGTTCCATCCATTTTCCTGAAAATGACATAAATTCATTCTTCATTATGGCCGTGTAAAACTACATTGTGTAAATATACCACATTTCGTTATTCATTCATCCATTGACAGACAGCTAAGCTGGTTCTACAGTTTGGGTTTTATAAATTGTGGTGCTATAAACACAGGTATGCATGTATCTCTACAGGACGATGGCTCTAATTCTTTGAGATATGTACCGAGGAGTGGTATAGCTGGGATGTAAGGTAGTTTCATACCTAGCTTTTTGAGGAACCTTCATACTGAGGAGCTCCATACTGCCTGCCATTCTGACTGGAGTGAGATGAAATCTCAGTGCAGTTTTGATTTGCATTTTTTAATTGCTAATGAAGTTGAACATTTTTTAATTGCTAATGATGTTGAACATTTTTTTCATATATTTGTTTTCCATTTGTATTTATTCTTCTGAGCAGAAATGGATAGAGACTCTAGCAGAATGTTATTAATAAAATAGGGTACTTCAACAGCATTTCAAACCAACTGAATCTAATATATATGCAACCTTCCACCCACAAACAACAGAGAGACATTCTTCTCCAGTGGTCAAGTGAGCTTGACAATGTAAATGATAGAGTTTGTGTCAAGCCACCAAACAAGTCTGAATAGATTTTTAAGGATTGAAATTATGCATAATATCTGCCCTGATCACAACTGAATGAAACCTAAAATCAGTAACAGCAGAAAAAAGAAACTGCAAATTCACAAACATGTGGTAATTAAACCATTCTTAAAGAAGCACTACGTCGAAGAAATCACAAGATAAATTTTAAAATATTTCAAGAAAGATTACAAAGACAACACAACAAAATTTATAGAAGTCTTTGTATAAAGGGAAAATATGGCTGTAAATATCAACATTAAAAGTGAAAAAAATCTCAAAATGGTAATCTAATTTTATAACTTAAAGAAGAGAAAAAGTCAAATAAAGCTAAAACTGGCAGAAAAAAAGGAACTCATGGTTAGAGCAGAGATAGATGAAATGGAGAACAGAAAAATAAGAGAATCAATTAAATCAAAACCGATACTTTGAAAAAAAATCAACCAAAGCCCAATCCTGTCCCTTGAACCACTGAGAAAAAAGGAAAAGACAAAAATATTTAAAATCAAAATTGAAAGGGAATAAATTACTATTAGTCTTACAAAAATAAAAATAATTATGAGACTGTTATGGACACTAAAACTATTAAACCAGAAGAAAATAAACAAATTTTTAGAAACACTTAAATTACCAAAACTGACTCATGAATAGAAAACTCAAACAGAGTTATAACAAGTAAAAAGATTGACTCAGTAATCAAACACTTCCCCAAAATAGAAAGTCTGGGATTAGATGACTTAATAGAGGAATTCTACCAATATTCAATGAAAAATAAGCATTAATCCATTTAAAACTAACCCAAATATAGAAGAGGGAATACTGCTTTATTTATTCTGTGAGCCTGGCATTACCTTGGTATAAAACTAGAGAAAGACAGGAAAGAATAGAAAAAACTACACACCAATATCTCTTGTAATTATAGATGTAAAAAAATCTAAGGAAATACCACTATAGTACAACAGTATGAAAAAGGATTGATGATAGAGTGAACAAGTGTTATATACCAAAAGGGGATGAACAAGAACAACAATGAAATCAAATGATGTATTATACACCTTGCAAACAAAACAAAGGAAACACACACACACACACAAAATCACCTCAATTGATAAAAGAAGCATTTGATGTTCTATCGCCTTCTCATTATTTACATGCCAAACAGCTAGGAATAGAAGTAAACTTCCTCAACCTGATATGGGATTTTTATAAAAACTCTACAGCTAATATTATACTCAACAGTGAAATATAAAACTACCTACCCTACCGTGAGGAATAAGAAAAAGATGATCTCTCTTACCACCTTTATTCAATATTGTACTAGAAATTCTAGCCAGAGTAAATAGAAGGAAAAAAATAAATAAATAAATGCATCCAAATTGGAAAGGAAGAGATGAAACTCTTGCAGTTAATGTGATTCCTTATATAGAATCCCAAAGAATCTACAAAACCTTTTAGAGCTAGTAAATGAATTAAGCAAAGTTGAATGACAAAATCATCATGCAAAACTGCACACATCTGTACTGAAAGAATTTTTTTTTTAAAAAAGTTGCCATTCATACAGTACTCAAAATCCCTAAAACTCTTAGGAATGAATTCAACTCATTCAGTGAAAGATGGGTTACTAAAAACTATAAAACATTGCTAAAAGAAATTAAAGACAAACTAAAAACAAAAATCCTACATGTATGGATTCAAAGACTTACTGTTATTAATATGACAGTGGCAGTCAAAGTGATTAAAAGTTTCAATACATACCTCCATCACAATTCTAATGGCAGTGTTTTGTTTTAACAAAATTTTAAAACCAGTCCTCAGATTCATATAAAATTTTAAGGGTGTTTTGGATAGTTAAAACAACACTGCAAAAGATCAAAATGGAGGACTCAGACTTCTTTATAACAAAATGTACTCACAGAAATCAAAATCCAAATGACTAGTACTGACATAAAGACAGACATACATACACCAAAGTAAAAAAAAAAAATTGAAAATAAACTTGTGTGTCTATGGCAAATTAATTTTCAAAAAGGGTTTCATGATCCTTTAAATGTGAAAGAACAGCCTCTTCAACAAATGCTATGAAGATATCTGAATATCTCCATGATAAGAATAAAGTTGAGCCCCTATTTTACAACATGTAAAAAATTAACTCAAAATGTATAAGTAACATGAATTTAAGAAGTAAAACCATAAAACTCTTCAAAGAAAACAGTGGTAAATCTTGATGACCTTCAATTTTGTCAATGGGTTCTTACACATGATACTTAAAGCATGAGCAAAGAAAGAAAAATGAGAAAACTTTTACTCTTTAAATTTAAAATATTTGTGCAAACAACATTATAAAAAATTTAAAAGACAATCAATTGAATGGGGGAAATGTTTGCTAATAAAGAATAACTCAATTAAAAATAATAGAATGTAAAATGGGCAATATAACTTGAATAGATATTCCTCCAAGGATGAAATTAAAATGATTTGCAAACACATGAAAAGAGATTCAATATTATAGTCATATGGAAAATGCAAATCAAAGTCACCATGAAATACCACTTCATACCCTGTAGGATGGCTACCATGTTTTTTTTAATAGAAAATTAACAGGTATTAGAATGTGGATTAATCTGAAACTTTGACATTTGACAATCTTGAATGGTGCAGCTGCTTTTGAAATTTAACATCTGATATTTTGCATGATAAATCAAATATCAGATGTTAAATTATACCACAGAGCTATAGTAACAAAAACTACATGATATTGGCACCAAAACAGGGAGACCAATGGAATACAACAGAAGACACAGAGACAAACCCACATAAATATGGTAATCTCATACTTCACAAAGGCACCAAAAACATAAACTGGAGAAAACATAGCCTCTTCAACAAATGGTGCTGGGAAAACTGGAAATCCATATGTAGTATAATAAAATTTAATCTCTATCACTCACCCTGAACAAAACTCAACTCAAAGTGGATCAAAGACCTAGATATTGGACTAGAAACCCTACACCTACTAGAAGAAAATGTAGACCCGATACCCAACATGTTGACTTAGGAACTGCCTTCCTTAACAAGAAGTGAAATTTAAAATCAATAAATGGGATGGCATCAAACTTAAAAGCTTCTTCACAGCAAACAATCAAGAACATGAAGAGAGAGCCTAAAGAATGGGAGAAAGTCCTTGCCACATATACCTCAGATAAGGCATTAATTTACAGAATATACAAAGAACTCAAAAAGCTTAACACCAAAAACAACCAACCAAAAATACAAATAACACAGTCAATAAATGAGCACAGGAACTAAGCAGGCACTTCAAAGAAGAAATACGATTGGTTAACAAAAAGTATGAAAAATGTTCATTATCTCTCTCAATTAGAGAAATGCAAATTAAAACTACATTGAGATTTCATCTCAGTCCAGTCAGAATGGCAATTATCAAGAATACAAGGGCTGGGGATTTGGCTCAAGCGGTAGTGCACTCGCCTGGCATGCGTGCGGCCCGGGTTCGATCCTCAGCACCACATACCAACAAAGATGTTGTGTCTGCCGAGAACTAAAAAATAAATATTAAAAAAAAATTCTCTCTCTCTCTCTCTCTCTCTCTCTCTCTCTCTCTCTCTCTCTCTGTCTCTCCTCTCTCTCTCTTTAAAAAAAAAAAGAATACAAGTAACAATAAATGTCAGTGAAGATGTAGGGGAAAGGTAAACTCATCCATTGCTGGTGGGACTGCAAATTGGTATAATCACTATGGAAAGCAGTATGGAGATCTCTCCTTAGGAATGGAGCCACCATTTGAGACTGTTATATCACTATTCAGTATATATCCAAAAGACATAAATTAGCACACTAAAGTGACACAGCCACATCAATGTTTAGAGCAGCATGATTCACAGTAGCTAAGCTATGGAAACAACTTAGATGCCCATCAACAGACAAATGAATAAAGAAATTATGGTATATATACACAATGTAATATTACTCAGCCTTAAAGAAGAATGACTTTATGACATTTTCTGGTAAATGGGTGGATCTGGAGATTATTATGCTAGGTTAAATAAGCCAATCCCAAAAAACCAAAGGTGAAAGAGTCTCTCCAATATGTGGATGCTAATCGACAATGGGGACTTAGGGGGTGGGGATGAATGAAAATAGAAGTTCAGTGGATTATACAAAAGAGAATGAAGGGACAGGATTGGGGATAGGAACAGGAAAGACAGTGGAATAAATTTAACTTAACTTTTTTATGTTTGTATATGAACATATCCCAGTGAGTCTCAACATTGTGTACATCCACAAGATTGGGATCCTAATTAGAATAAAATATATTCCATGTTTGTATAAATTTATCAAAATAGATTCTACAGTCATGTATAACTAAAAAGAATAAAAATATTTTTTTAAAAAGAAAGCAGTTCCATGACTCCCCAAAGTGAAGGATAGAATTATTATATAACTCAACAATTTCATTCATATGTATACTGAAAAGAATTAAAAATACATACTAAAAACATTACTTGTACATGTATATTTATTTATAGCACCAGTATTCGCAATAGCCAAAAGATGAATATTCCCTAAATGTGTATTAACAGATGAAGACTAAAACACATTGTGATAGGTACATATAATTAAATACTATTTAGCTATGAAAGAAATCAAGTACTGGTATATACATCACAATGTAGACAAACCTTGAAAGCATTCTGCTAAGTAAAAGAAGGCAGACACAAGATGGCATACGTTGTAAAATCTCCCTTAGCCACAGGAATTTTTGAATATCCTCCTATTGAAAATAGGTCATAAAGTAGATCAGCTTTTGCCAAGAACTAGAAGAGGGAGCAATAAGGAGGCGTGCTTAGTGAGCACAGGTTTTCTTTTAGATGATGAAACTGTTTAAGAATTAAATACGTGGTTGCACTGCATTATGAAAATGGTAAATACCAATAGTTGTACACTTTAAAATGGCTAATTTTATTTTATTTGAATTTCAAAGAAATGTTTTTAATTTTATTTTTGCAGTACTAGAATAGTCCTAAGGACCTTGCACACTCTAGGCAAGTACTCTACAATTGAGGTACATCTCCAGCCCTCAACTCAATTTTGTTTTTTAAGCAAAATTCTTAGAACAAAAATCTTTTAGAAAACGTAACATTATCAGCACTTTTGATGGCATGAACAATAATGCTGAGTGACAATAAATGAGCATCAACAACTCTAAATACATTTTCAAAAAGCTTCAAGAGCCAGCCTCAAATGTTAATATGCTTTATAGATATCTAAATTTGTATTTCGTAATACACACACACACACACACACACACACACACAAAGGGACATGCCTGCAAATGATAAAAGCTGTCTATAAATGCCTACAACAGATTTCTACATTAGACTCTACATTCTAATATAGATTTCTATATTATAAATGTTAAATCATGTCATTTTATGTAGTATACAAACTCAAGGTGCATCTTATGATAGATGGCATGTTCGATCTAGTGAAAAAGAGTAGATAATATGATTGCATTACCACACTTTCAACAGATGCTCTTTTACTGCAATGATGACCCATTCATTCAATTACTTTCAATCCATCAGATATTAAATGTGCTGTACTGCATTCAGGATATAAATGATTATATGACAAATTTGAATTACATTTGTTTAAAAATAATTTATAGTCAACTTCAAGAAATTATCACTATCTTTCAAAAGTTTAGTGTTAAGGACAGGAGAGAGGAACCTAGGAGAATTATGTAAACTGAGGACTGCTACAGAGAGAATTATAAGGTACAATTCAGGTACAAAGCAGAGACTCTTCCTTCCTAGAGATTTATAGAAGGCTTCATAGAAGCAACAGGATTTGCGTGGCATCTTATAGGAGAGAAAGAGGTTTGGGTTTTACCTCACTAGACTATAGCAGGAAGGCCATTCCAGACAGAGCAAATTATTAAGACCAAGGAAAAGGGGTTTGAGGCAATTTTTTTAAAAAAATTAAATTAAAAAAGTAGTTAAATATAGTAACTTACACCATTAATCTTCAGTGATCTCTTTGAAAACCACATTTGAAACACCACCAGGAGCAAAAGAAGGTTCAGACTTTGGCTTCTATCCATATCACAATATCTTACAATCTCTAACTTCTCTATTTTTATTGTTAGCCCTATAAAATATCTCCCAATTATACAGAATATCCTCACCTCCAGGAATTTTGCCCAGGAATACACACATGCACACAAACAGAAATAAAGGTATTTGAGGGGATACATGACAACTTAAAAGATAAAGAAATGTAATTTCCTAAAGGTTGGATACATTTTGTATCATTATTACACAGCAAAGCTACTTAAGTCAACATTTAAGATGTCATCTCTCATTTAAAAATGTATTGAGTAAATGCTCTGCACTATACATTTTGATAAACTATTTAAAGATTCCTTCATGTATCATATAAATATGTTTTCCTGATTTCCATGGGCCAGTGATTGATTAGAGCCAGATATATTAAGACCCTCATGATTTCAACCCTGAATTTCCTTCCTTAAACTTTCATAGGTGGTGTGTGTGTGTGTGTGTGTGTGTGTGTGTGTGTGTGTGTGTACAGTGTCTAAGTGGTTAATCTAAATAAGTGAAGGTCAGAACATGTTCTGTTTCGGTTATGATCTGCCTTTGGGAATGGCATAAAATGTACTCTAGGAAATACTGATTTATATCAGAATCACAATGTCATTCTTGACATAACTATGTGGTATTCCTTTTTGAAAGTTCAGAAAACAATAGATAATTACACCTATAACTTATTTGGAAGAAAATTAATGAGCTCTGCAAGTATGTCCGTTTCCTGAAGAGTAGAAACTCAATTAGAGCTGTGGGTTTATATATATAAAATTATCTGTGACATAGGTGTTCTTGTCCTTGATATCAATATTGACTTATGTCCCTATGTATTTATCTTTGAATAAAGGTTCTTATTTATTTTATTATATATTCTGCAAATTTGATATACTGCACATTTCAATTACTTCTCCACTCATCTCCCTTCCCTTTATATCCTGAGTTGCTTAAAGGGATCCATTTCTGGTTAACCATTTTATCTCCAGATTCTAGCATTTTTCCAAGCACAGAGTAACATCTTGATAACTGAATTGTTGAAAATGAAATGAGACACAGAGAGATGGTAGAGTGCATGAATGAGCAATTGAGTCAGCAAATATTGAGAGGGCCTCTGTCCTGGGAAAATCAACTTTACAAAAAAAAAGTTGGAACATGGAAGAATTGAGTGATAAAATATTATGTATCATCACTATTATCAGGAAATTACTATGAACCAAGCATTCTACTAAATGATTTCCAAAGAGACCTTCCTCCATCTCTTAAAGTCTGTGTAAAATGAACTCATTATCTTGCCAATTGCTTTATTTTATAAACTGTATCAAATGTAAGAGTGAAAGCATAAAAATAAAAACTTTAGACAAATTGCATTTAACAATTTATTTTTATAAAGATCAGTTCATGAATCTTAGGCAACATTATGAATAAATGTCCCGCCTTATTTTGATTTAGCTCAACATATGAGAGGAAACATCTGACCCTTGACATTCTTAGTATGGCTTATTTCATCCATTTGCCAGAGAGTACCACAATTTCATTCTTCTTTTTAACTTAGTAGGACTCTATTGTGTATATGTACCACATGTTCCTTGTCCATTCATCTGTTGATGGACACCAGAGCTGGTTCCATATCTTTACTATTGTGAATTGTGCTGCAATAAACATTCATGTGACTGTAAAAACAAAACAGTGAATGCCTGAAATTATGGGTAGTACTGAATCCTACATATACTATGTTTTTTCTATGCATACAGACTTATGAAAAAGTTGGGCACAAGAGATTAACAACAATAACTAATAAAGAATGGAACTATTATAATAATATGCTGTAATCAAAGTTATGTGAATGTCCCACCCCCTCAAAAGATCTTATTGTAGAATACTTTCACCTTTTCATTTAAAAGAAGCAGTTCATGGCAAAATGTTTTGGGTGTAGCTAAATGCCAACATCACTACTCTTCTACTTTGCTGCCATTATTAAATAAAATAAAAGTTATTTAAATATAAGCACTGCAACCCCATGACAGTTGAAAGAGACTAATGGGTTGGTAGCATATATAACATGGAGACACAGAACAAAATTTTGATATAAATCCAAGGTGGGATGGAGTGGGAAAGAATGATCTTTCATCACAATACTCAAAATGGTAAGATGAAATTTATGAGTTGTTTATTTCTGAAATTTTCCATTTAATATTTTAAGATAGTGGTTGACAGGTAACTGAATCCATGAAAAGAGGAACCAAGTATAAAAGGGAACTAATGCACTGATCATTAAACCAATTTCTGTCATTGGCTATAATTAGGTTGCTGATCCACCTGGCCCAGATCATGTGCTCCAGATCTAAAACTTTATCCAACTAGCAGAGGATGAACAAAGAAAGTGTGTGTTTCTAAATGAAGGGAAGAGATGGTAAAAGGCACACAGCAAATGTCTTCTACGCCCTTACTTTGAGGAAATTTCATTATTCTGCTCCAGTGTTCCACATTCCTCCTTATGTCCTCTCCTTGTGGATTACTAACTTCCCTTCTTTCCTTCAAACCAACTATAAGACCCCAGACCTGAAGTCATTAATATTGACCTCTGCAGAGAAGACTATAGTTAGAACACAAACAGTAAATTTCTCAGTTTAATCTCTTCCCACCATCTCTTTTTATAACATATACAAATAATACAGAAGCACAGGAAGAATTTTACAAGATGTTCTGAAGGCAGTATATTACCAAGTAGGCACTCAATAAATATTTGTGGATAGGTTTTAAGTCCCACTAAACCACTTCCTGAGAGCCTCTTTGGCCCCAGTAATATCTTTTGTAAGAAAAGACAAATCAATAAGGCCATGCTGAAAAAAAAATAGATTGATTTTGTATATAGCTTAGTCTTTAATCGTCAAGATATATACATTGCTTGGAGAGGTGCTCAAAGTGGTTTGTCATCCCCATTTGTCTCTTTAGCATGCATAAAGGATATGATAGGGAAAAGAACAGAATTTGACACTAAATATTATAGCACCAAACACCGAAATAAACTAGAAAAACTAAGAATATCAATTTGTTTCTTATTTTTAAGACCTCTAGTCAAAGCAAATGGCTTTGTAAAGGATGAGGCATTTTATTCCTTTTTCTTTTTATGGAAGGAGGCAAACTTAAAAGGAAACAAATGTTGGATAATTGAGAGTGTAATCCAGTTGCATTTTAATTTACACATAGTGTGTCTATATTTCTTGTCCCCCACTTACTGACAATATGATCTTAAAGAATTCATTTTCCAGGCAGGGTATGGTGGTGTATACCTGTGATTTCAGCGGCTTGGAGACAGGAGAATCACGAGTTCAAAGCCAGCCTTAGCAATGGTGAGATGATTAGCAACTCAGTGAGACCCTGTCTCCAAATAAAATACAAGATAGGGCAGGAGATGTGGCTCAGTGGTGGAGTGCCCCCAAGTTCAATCCCCAGTATGAAAAAAAAAAAGAACAATTTATTTTCCCTCTGTGAAGCTAAAATTCTTCATCTACCAAAAAGGGGATGTAACTGTAGCCATTTTGACATCATTATTATGAGGATCACACATAAAATATGATGCCCTTTGTTTCTAGAGTAGGTTGACCCAAATAGCTAAAAACACAGATTCTAACATGAGGCTTTCCTGGTTGTAGATCTGGGTTCGACCTCCTGTTAGCTGGGTGACTTTGGGGGAGTCACTTAAGACATGTGGACAAAATGTTTCCATTTGTATAAGAAAAAGTTTCACAGGCAAACACATGTCCAGGACCCCTTTAAAAGGAGGCTCAAGAGCTTGGTCAACACTAGACTTCAGGAAAGGGAACTAAATGAAAAAAAGGGGATACATGTAAGAAACTAAAAGAAGCAATATAAAACTATTTATGGATCCAACAAAAACAACAATGATGAGACAATGGATGTGAAATCTGATAACGATTCTGCATGTAACTGAAAAGACTATCTTCTTGTGAGTTTTTTGATTTACAGAATAGGGGGTCACACAGAATTGGGTTTAGCTATCTTTTTTTGCTATGGCTTTGCTGTTGACTTGAGTTAATTAAGTACCTTCTCTGATTCTCAGTTTCTTTCTATAAAAAAAAAAGAAAAAGAAAAAAGAAATAAAGGAAAGAGAGAAAGAAAAATGAGGGCTAGGGGGTATAGTTCAGTGGTAGAGCACTTGCTTAGCATGTGTGAGGTCCTGGATTTAGTCCCAGCACAAAAACAGGGAAAAGTGGGGGGGGGGGTAGGATATCTTTATTTGATTTTTTTTAATAGTCAATGATAAAAATCCTTGTAAATCTTAGTGTAATAACTAATAAATACCACTATTACTTTGCTATTAACACCTAACATTGTAAATATGAGATGAGACCAGGAATCACTGGTACATCTCTAAGGGGCACAAGCGCTTGTCTCCCTCTCTGTCCTTAGCGTCATTGCAATTCATTTGAGGAGTGTAAGTGAAGCTGTTCTTAAAGATCATCTGCTGTCAATCCTCTCCATAGAGTCTGAGTGATGTTTCTATCTTAGGCAGGAATTTTCTACCCCATCAGCATTTAGAGCTATCCAGCCCTCAACAACTGGTTAGTGAAGAAGTGGTAAATAGGTTCATTTTGAAAGCTTCTTCAGAAAGGCTTATGAAGAAAAAAAAAAAGCAATTTTTCTTTGGACCCCAGATTCTGTCAAAATTCTGCAGAAGCTCATGTGGCAGAAACTTTACAAAGCACTCATGTCAAAGGAGTGGATGTTACATTTGGAACGTTGTGCAACATGAGCTCTTTCTCCTCCAACATGTTGTACCCTGGGTTTCTATTGTTCCTCTTTTCCTTTCATTTCCTATTGGAAGTGTGGAGGAAGAGTACTACAATAGTGTCATTCGTAGACACCTCTTGTTAAACACTACTTTCTTCCTCCACATGGCAATCTGAGGCACACAAAGCAAATATAGTTATCAAAACCACAAAGCAAATGTTCCTCTATTTTTAAAACACTATTGCCGCAAGAGTAGATATCATCATCATTTCCCTTCATGAAAATTTGCCCTGGAGGTAAATAATTTTGAAAAGGCCAAGTAATAATAATAATAAATAAAATATAAACAGTCCTACTTGGTACAGAAAAAAAAGATGGCAAAGTGAAAAAAAAAAACAAATTATTGTTAATAGAATTTATCACAGTGAAATACACAGTATGGAATTTGAATTGAACTTTAACCTTTTTTTTTGGTGGGGGAGGGATCTTATCAACAATAACCATGGGTGATTCTTTGTTTTGTAACCATTTAAATTCAGTGAGTTTCTTATTCAGAGAGGGATTTTATTTTCCAAAAAAGAGACTCCCTTAATCTGCTCAGGTCAGTGCATCCTTGTATTCTATGCCACCTTTGATTTGATGGAAAATACTTATTTAGAGGCTCAGGAATCAGAACACTGTGTTTTATTTTTCATGTTGATGAGGAGAAATTATAAAAATTTACATAAATTCTCCAATCTCTAGAGTTCTAAACCCAAATAAATATTGTTCAAACAAATTATTACATGCAAAGAGGAGGAGGTTGAAAAGTGTTTTGAAGCAATGATAACAGAGGTCGGGTTTACATTTTTTTCTAGTACCTTCCAAAGTTGCTTTGGAAAGTCTCCAAGGAAAAGAGTCTGAAAAATAATGAAATCCCCTTAAAATTCAATCCCCTATATGATAGATTGAAAAATAACTCCTCTCCAAAGAGATCTACATTCTAATCCCTGGAATTTATAAATGGCCTTGCAGATGTGATTAAGCTTAGAATCTTGAAATGAGAAAATTGACATAGCAAAGACATTCCCACATTTTATGCAAGACTAGCCTGTCAAAATCATGTTGTATTTCTTTTATGAAAATACTTTTTGTCTTCTACCTTCACTGAGATCTGAGAAACCACCACAATCTGAATTATAATAGTCTTATTAATTCCTGTGCCAGTCAGAGAACAGTGAACAGAGTATCCCCTAACTATTAACCAGAAAGAGATTTATCACATTAAATAATAGGAAAAAAATGGCTTAGAATTTGTAGATAAGACAGGAGACACAGATTCCTAGCTAGACTTCCAATAAAGACCCCCCAAGCAACAATGTGGGATGTTGCTACAAAAGTAGCTGCTGTTCTTGAAAAAAATTAGACAGCTGCAGAATTGGGATACTATCAACTAAATTACTGACATTGCAACTGGCTCCAGATACCCATCTTCTCCTGGACCATAATATGTAACAAATGACAATGGATATCTCATGCCTTGCCTCTCTGACTTGTTCTAAATCGAACTTTAACTTATGTTTATTTGATTGGCGGAATCTAAACAAATAGTTTTCCCTTCTCTAGGAATCTAGAAAATGCAATTTTTCCACTTCCCCACCTCTACTTACTTGAAGAAGGATAGAATGTAATTTAAGCAGGTTGCTTCTCAGCATCCATCCCACTATCTGAAGGAAAATATATTAAATGCCCTTGTATAGCTTCCTTTGTAATTGAATCTAGAAGGGAGTCACAGAAATTTTAAGAGTATTTGGAGGTTAAATTCTCATCATTGAAATCCTTTGGTATAAATGGAAAATGGGTTTTAACTAGACTGACATATACAATGGAAGAGAGAGGATGAATGAGTACTGAGCCCTGGTAATGTGGAAGCTTTACATAAATCATTTTATGTAATTCACATGAGATGGGAATGGCTGTCCCCATGGGAGAGATGGGAAACCAAGGCTTGAACAAATGTCACACCCTTTCAATATCTGAGACACTATGAATATCAAAATTCCTACTCACTCTATTTTATGACAACATTCTGATATTCTGGGACATTAGCTCATCTATTGTGGTGAAGTTATGGAAGCGCTGTATGTGATACTCTGACATTTATTTCACTCTCACTAGACTCAGTAACTCAACTGAATGTGGTCAAGTTTTATGTGGTACACAATGTGCCCTTTTGCAAAATCACTAAACAAATGAATATAGAAACATACACATCCTCTCAAACTCCCATAAGAGAATCTTCAGAAGGGTAAATTTCCCATGAAATTATTTCACTTATCCTAGAAATATCAATAGTTGAAAAGCAAAACTGAAAATAAAAAAGGCTGAAGTCGAATCACTTGGAAACCATGTGAGAAAAGGAGATTTACCCAGGAAGCTTGGAAGGTAGGAAGAATACGAGAGGCAAAGATGTGAAAATGTATCAAGAAATAACTATCACCTGAGTAACAATTACACACACACACACACACGCACACACACATATATCTATGTGTCCTTGGATTTACAAACTCATGTTAGGAGAGTGACCACAAGCTACACTTAGAGAAGGTGACTTTAGGACCTGAACATCAGCAAGGTGGAGAGACATTCTGGTATAAAGAAAATGACCTGCAACATTAAATCTGAAAGATGGTCCTTGGAAAAGTATTCCATGGCAAAATTAGTTAAGGAAATGCTACTAATGTACCCATTTTCTTTAAGAGTTACCACTTACATTCCCATGAGATGTCATAGACTCTTCTAAAACAGAAATGCAGGCTGGGGATGTGGCTGAGTGGTAATATGCACAAGGGTTCCATCCCCAGCACTGAAAACATAATAATAATAAAATGGAAATGCCTATAAACATTTAGTAAAGTTTTCATAAACTTTATACATCAGTAAACTATTTGTGTATGGGTCCATGTGCATATTTAAGTGTGTCTATGTACTTGCATCTTTACTCCTATCTACATAATTCTTGTTCATATTCTGCAAGTATTATTAAGATCCTACAGTCTTAATAATCTGTAACTGAGTGCTGTATCACATGCTTATAACTGGGATGGTTGGGGCAGGAGGATTGCAAGTGTATATCCAACTTTGGCAATTTAGTGAGACCCTGTCTGAAAATCAAATAAATAAATAAATAGAAAGGACTAGGAGTATAGCTCACTGGTAAACTATCCCTGGTTAAATCCTCAGTACTGCTTAAAATAAAAAAGACCCTATAGTACAAAAAGTCTGACCTTGACTCCAACCTCCGATGACATCCATTACCAGCTGAAATTAGATATTATAGATGGAAGTGCCTTAAAAAGGATATGTTGTAGAATATTGCACGTGGGGGCAAATATCTCAGCCCCAGCTAAGGCCAGGTAGAAAGCAATCGTGTATGTCTGTGTGTGTGTGTGTTAGTGTGTGTGTGTGTGTGTACCTTGTGAATTAGAATATAGGATTTTCAGTACTTTTAGTGAAATAATTGTTAGACTTTTCTAATCTAGTTTTAAACCCTCAATAAAAGTACTTGTTTAAACTCAGATCAAATTTCAAAATATGATATTAGTAAAATATCATAGTCCATAGTCTTGATAAGATTGGCAAAGCAAATTAATAAAAAAAAAATCAATTCCAAAAGAATACTATCTATAGGACGTGACAAATACACAAACAATCATTTTGAACTAATAAAACAGACATTGCACATTTGTTAGATTTCATTTAATGGTCGTAAATATGTATGTAAAAATAATTTTATTAGACTAATGCAGCACAAAAATAGAATCAAATGAAATTGTGGTGTCTTGAACACATTTCAAATTCACTCTATTTTACTATTTAAAAAGCACTCAACCTTTAAGAAGCAATTTTCAGAGATTGAAATGACATGAACCTCATCTTTTCAAACAGTTAATTTAGGGATTTTTCCTTCTTTTTTTTTTCTTTATAGTGTACAATTCAGACTTTCATATTTTTAGATGCTGATATATATTATTTTTCGTAGCAGTTGTTCATGCTTCCTTTTACATGTCTTCTCTCAGTATTTTCCCCTCCCATTGCACAAAATAGCTGGACTAATCTCTCCTGCCTGAGTCCTCAGTTCATCTCAGTGTTCTGGGAGATAAGATTAGAGGCCTTGATCCCCCCGCTGTTAGAACAAGACCTCAATCTCTCACTGTCTCTATTTAATCAGGTTCCTATTTTAGCTGCCACAAAGCTGTCAACAAAAGAAAATAAGCTATCCCCCATCAAGGGGTTAAATTGGATTTCACAGTGTGCTAAGGCTCTTCTGAACAAAATTCCACCTGCACCCTCCGTCAGGCAAATTACTTCTGACTTTTAATTTATTTCTCTAGGAAATGGAAAGGTATGGCATAACCAAAGTCAACAGGGAATAAAGTACAAGGTGTAATCAGGTGCTCACCAATCGCAGGCCCCCTTCTCTGTCAGCTTTAATAGGTTCTCAGAGCACACAATTTATAGAATGCATGACATGTCCTCTCTGTTCTGAGTTTTATTTTGGACTTGTCTGGTTAATGGCCAAAACAAGTGACAACTGATGTTTGCTTGATGCAATGGTGCCTGAAAGATGTGGACTTTGTACAACGAAGTCCAGTTGAAGAATTTGTAAAATAAGAATAGTAATTGAACTGGACCCTTGGTTTCCTAATGTCTGTTTCCTAAAGTAAGGATGGAATCCAATTCGGGTGATTGAAATATTCATTTTGCAGAATTGTGAATCTCAGATACAGGGGTGCATGTAGAAATTCAAAGGAAAAATATCTTTTTTTTGATGAGGTTATTGTTTTATAACCAAAACACTTAGCAGTGAATAATTAAATAATTTAAGTAATACAATTTAATACACTCTCTCTTCTAAAATTCACTGAACACGGAAGTATTTCCTTGATTTAATTTCACAAAACCAATTTTAAGGAGTAGGGGAAATTTATATGAATTAATAACTGCAAGTACACATTGCTTTGGGGAAAATGGCAGGTGTCTTTGTCAAAGGGATTAAAAGTCGTTTTTTAAGGTACAAATTAAATAACCATGTAGGTAATACCCCTTTAATAGAGGGTTTGTGTGTGTGTGTGTGTGTGTGTGTGTGTGTGTGTGTGTGTTGATGGGGATTGAACCCAGGGCCTTATGCATGTGAGGCAAGACTCTACCAACTGAGCTGTATCCCCAGCCCACACCTTTAATAAAGGGAAAATGGAATAATGATGGAAATGTACATGTTCATTACAAATTAAGTATCCGTGATCTGCTGACCGCTGTTTTTCCTTTCTGATATTATTTAATATTTAATTCAAGCTAACTATGAAATGAATTCTATATACCCCCAATGAGTTCAGCTCTTCTTCCATTATAAAATATTGTTTATTAATTTCACATTTGTATTAAATACATTTTGAATGGTGAGCAGGAAGATATTCACTGGATGGAGAATTACAGCAGGGTTATTTGACACTAATATATTTTTCAGTTGTATGTAAATGAAATGTGTTGGGCTGACCTAGTATGACTGACATGAATATAGTTTTGATCATTATATTCCAAACCAGGTATAAATTATGAGTTTCAGGAGACCAGGGGTTTAGAATGAGCATCTTGGATTATACTATAAAAGTAATTGTGATTGTTATAAAAAGAGATAGGATCATTCAAAATTCAAATCACCAGATGAGGGGCATATTTATAGAAGTAGGTCTCCTTTAACAATGGAAATCTATAATTATCATTCCCATATACAATTCGGAGGAGGGTACAATAATAACTTTGGGTTTTTGGTACCAAGGATTGAACCCAGAGGTGATTAACTATTGAGCAACATCCCTGGCTCTTTTTATTTTTATTTTAGAACAGGGTCTCACTAAGTTGCTAGGGCCTTGCTGAATGTCTGAGGCTGGCTTTGAACTTCCAATTATCCTGCCTCAGCCTCCTGAGCCACTGGGATTAGAGGCACGCACCACTGCACCCAGCAGTAATAATGTTTTGTTTTTGTTTTATTTTGTTTTGTTTTTTGTTTATGGAAGTGTCTACAGTTTCCTTTACCACATTAACCCCATGGGAATGAATAAGAAAAGCTCAAGGTACATTATCCAAAACAAAAATTATCCTAAGAATGCACAATATGCTAACTATACAAAATTTGTTTTCTCCCAACAAAATTTAAATACATTGCAAAGTTGATACAACTCTCTGCCTTTACTCTCCATGACCCAAACTCAACAATCTTGCAGATCTACCTAGAATACTTCTGGGTCCAAGTTAATAATTAAGAATTAGGTTGAAATTACTTGGGAGTTGTTGGGATGGAAATTAGCCATAGGAATGTGATGTGTTAAATGAGAAAAGAAATGATGAAGAACTGAACTTCAAAATGACAACATTTAGAAGTCTGGAAGAAAGGGATTAGTTAATGACTAAAACAAAGGAGAGTTCAAGAATGTGTATTGTTACTGAAAGCAAAAGCGGAAGACAGTACTTTCAGAAAGAAGCCTCAGTCAACTTTGGGATCTAAGGTTTCTGAAAAGATTGAAGTGGATATCCACTCCTTAGTACAGTATGTGACACACAGAAAGAAATCAATATATGACAAATTACCACTATAAAATGCTAAAATATATGTTGGATAAAGTTAAACAGCAAAGATTACCCACAAATTGATTGCTAAAATGAGTAAACAAACCTTGGTAAAAGGGTTGAAGATAAGATCTGGTACATCTCAGGGAGATTAATAAACATAATCCTGAAAGAATATCTGATGTCCACTTTCACTGAAGCAGATTGCTTTAAACTGAACCCTTAAAATTCATAATTGAAACTTAATCCCCAAGGTGATGGCATTTGGAAATGAGGCCTTTGGGATGTAATGAGGTGATGAGGGTGGAGTCCTCATGATCAAGTTAGTGTCTTTAGAGAAGTTGCACAAGAAAGCTCGCTACCTCTATCTGCTCTCCACCACAAGAGGCTGTAAGAAGAGAGCCACACCAATCCAGGAGGGGGATTCTCACCGCACACCCGGTAAAATGGTACCTTAATCTCAAAATTCCAGCCTCCAAAATTGTGAGAAATAAAGGTTGGTTGTTTGAGCGACCCGGTTTAGGGTACATTTTCTTTAGCATCCCAAACTAAGACACAGATCCAAACAGACAGATTTATAGACATATTGTGAATAGGGTTTATTTTATAGAGCTGAATCCCACCACTATAGTAAAAACAAATCATTAGCATGCCCTATCTATTTTGTTTCACAGGCTTATGAAGAATATCTAAGTATATAGAGATGTACTTATTGTTATACAGATACAATTTTGCATGAAAAATTTACAGACTAACATCAAGAAATTTTTTTAAACAATTGAAGAGGGGGAATAAAGGAACAATTCTATAAAAGGGAGATACCAACTGTTAAGAAAAGAGAATCGGAGGTGGATACTATAGGTGACTTCTTTATCATGAACATCATTTGTTTTTCCCTCATAACAATGTACAATTAATGTTTTTCAAACAAAGATCACTAGCAAATATAATGGGTTCCCTTGTGATGAATGAAAACTGCAAAGACTTATCACGCATCCACAATATACTTCTTTAAGTGTATCCATGGATACACTCAGTCACAGGATTTGTTTTTATGGACTCCAATGACCCTGAAGGAGTAGATTGATATGTGACAAATATTTTCATCTTATATTATTATTTATTTTGAATAAATAGCTATTACAAAGCACTCTCAGCACTAAGGAAACCAAAATCCTAACTTTCTAATAGAAACCATTCAATGAACTAGGGAGTTCCCCAGAGTTCTATGAATAAAACATCAATGATCTCCCTGCTCTTACCACCATCCCCTTATTGTTTCATGGACACCATTCTGTGACCACCGTAATAGGGTTTTATAGAGTCAATAAAAGGTGATGGAATGTAGTAGTTAAGAATAAAGGATCTAGAGTCAAACTGCCTGCCTTTAGTATGTCTAGTACTATGAATTTACTCTCTGCATCTCAGTTTCCTTATCTGTTAAAAAAAAAAAAAAACAGGAAAATCAAAGACTATAATCTTTCTTACCTTGTCTTGTCTTATATAAAAATTAAATAAGTTTATGCAGGTAAAGCACTTAAAGCAACACTCATAATCTCAGTGAATTAATTTGTTCTGTTTTGCTATGGTTTTAATATGCAATAACATCCCAGGCACATGTCAAAGGGTTAGTCCACAGCTTGAAACTATTGGGAGGTGGTGAGAACTTTAAGAGACGGGCCTAAAATGAGAGGTTTTAGACACTGAGCACATGTCCTCAGAGGGTATTGTGGATCTCCAGTCTATTCCTTTCTCTCTGATTTCCTGGACATGAGGTGAACAGTTTTGCTCTACCATAATGTGCTACCTCCTTATCCAAGGAAGCCCAGAAACAATGGGTCCAGTTAACCAACCATGCACTGAAATCTCCAAAATTGTGACCCCAAGTGAAACTTTTCTCTTAATAAGTTGATTATCTCAGGTATTTATTACAGTAATGGAAAGCTGACTGATACACCATTCTTGCGGTTACTGTTGTGATTTTGTTGCTGCTCTTGTTAGATTGACAGAATCCATTTGCACTCTACCTAGTGATAGCCTAAGGCTCACATCTCTACCATGTTTATTCATGGTTTTCTGTTGTCTCTCTACCATCCCCATTTTATACTTTTTTTTTTTTTTTTTTTTATTCTATGAGGGAATCTTATAACAGGTATCACCAATTGAGTGCATTCAATCCTTTTGCTGTACTTTTGGTTCAGACATGAACACAGACACCAAGGCAAGAAAAAGTCAAAATAAACTTTGGATTTTTGCTTGAGCTTTTCTTTTCTCCTCTGGGCACTAACTTGAGAGGATGAAAAGGTTCTAGACAGAGTTACTATCTTAGTCTCCTGATGGTTGGGATTTAAATGACCAAACAAAGGCAAAAATAAAAAAGGGAGAGTAAAAAAGTACTAACGTTAAGATTTAGGCCTCTCCAATACAGTCTTGGTGGAAGCACCACAATTCCTGGTCTTGTCTATTCCTATAGCCATCATATTTCATGTGGATTAATTCACTTTGGATAGGATTTTTTACATCACTTGCAAACATGTAAGCAAGTCTACAATTAAAACCAATTTCATCTATTGTTCCCATATAAGGAATAAAGATATATTCCTTAATGTTGGTTGTCTTTGCCTACTTCCTGGTCACAAACATTGCCACCAATTCCTGTAATTTACACCCAACTGTTCTTCTTCATTAATCAGTTTGTTTTCATCTACCCTCTATAGGCAGGATAAATTTAATCCAGAGACTAGTATAGGATTCAATAATGGTGGAATATGTCTATTATGACACATCTCCATTCTTTTAAATTTAATAAGACAATATAAATTAGGGCACCTTGCAAGTAACATGTATTAGAGAGGACATTTTTGCTCATCAAATTTATAACCAGCCCAATAAACAGATTTTGTTCTTACATTAACAAAAATTTCTAAACCATAGAAATAAGAACCACAGTTGCCCAAGCAACATTGTAGCATATGCCCATAGAGTTATTCCTGTCCTACCTTCCTGGGGGCACATATGAATATAAAATGATGAAGAGTATGAAAAGTTATTTATAGGAATAGTTAAATGTTGATGACATCAGAATGGAAATGATACTAGGTATATGAACAAGCCTCCTAAGAAACTAAGCTCTTTCACTTTTAGGGATATTGGAAAGATATTTGATTTCCCCTTCAAGTTCTTTCAGTTCTTTGTAGGATGATCTTGCTCTATTTCCCACCAGGTTTATAGATAAGCCTTTTTACTTTAAATCTGTTCATCTTGTTTGTGATCCAGATGACAGAAAGCAATTGCACTAAGCCCTTAACTTAAATCTGTTTGCATACAAATGGCGCCTCCCAGGCCTGATTTACATTACCCAGACAGGTTTTGTCTGGGAAGTTAACTCTCCCTGAGACTTGCATGTGGGTGTCAATTTTCATCCAGTGAATCTATTAGTCTCCTTCATTTCCTGATTACTCTAGGCTTTATCAACTAGAAGGGATTTAACTTGCCTGAAGGATAAACCATCCATCCATTTCTCTAGATATGATAAATTATCTCCCTACCTCTAGCCAGACAATCTCAAAGCTAGGTGCTTGAAGCATCAGCTTTTAGCCTCTGGTAAAATTGCTCTTACTGAATGGGGCTTTGTTGTTTCCATGACTTGAATTAAAGGCCCTAATAAGAGTCAGTCTTAACTTACCTCTTACCTATACTGAGTGCTGATACAATTTGCCAACAATTGTGTCTTCCATAACATAACTTTGAACCATAGTAAAGGCATGGTCCATTACATATTTGGGAGAGAGAGGGTGTAAGCAAAATATGGGTTCATTCAGTCTTTTTGGAACATATGACAAGGTTCCAGATCTCATCCCTTCTGGCTGAAATCAACCTTATCTATTTATAACTGTGTACCTTAAAAATAAAACATTTTTCTGGGTGTATGCCTATAATCCCAGCTGCTCCAGCAACTGAGGCAGGAGGGTCACACTATTCAGGTCAGATTTAGCAATTAAACAAGACTCTAAGCAATTTATGGAGATCCTGTCTCAAAATTTAAAATACAAAGAACTGGAGATGTGGTTCAGTGGCAAAGCACCCCTGGGTTAAATCCCTGACTGATACCAATAAACTAACAAACACACTTTCCCTTTGCTCCAAGACATGAAAAATGTTGGAAGTAATTCTATTAGAGTCTCCTTACAACGATCCCAGAAGATCTCCTAAGTAACTAGTTTTTCTTTTGCATAATGCAGAATTTAAGTTTTGTAACTGGGCTTGTTTTCCATTGGCTCTTGGAATTTCAAAATCTAATTAAATATTGGAAGCCCAGTTCTGCCCATTGTGAATTGCTTTAAGATACATAGTCTGAAGTTTGAACTCAAACCTACCTTTGATTCGTGTCTATTAATTTTACCTTTGCTACAAGTTTGTGTGTGTGTGTGTGTGTTGTGTGTATTTTTGTATGTGGTTTTGCATTTTCCTTTCCTTTCTGCTTTATATAGGTATTTCTTAGTCACTACAAATCAGAAGAAAGTGAAACAAGGGGAAAATAGAATATTTCTTAAAAATAGTAGATACACAATAATAAGCAACTTTTGTGAAACAAGAAAAATCTCAGTCAGTTTCATCACAGATGAACCTAACAGAGTAAAATTCTGAACACCATCTTTTCTGTTAGGTCCCTAGGCCAAAGTAACTCCATTTTGAAAATCAGCACCTGCCACCCAGGCATGACCTTCCCATTAGACCCACCTCCAAAGACTCCCCCAATACGGAAACAACAGCAAAGTCACCAAATAACAATCATAGGACCAGACTGGTTATTTTTTAACTACTCCATTGTATGTGACTTATAGTTAGGAAGTTTTTTTCCAGTAGGCTGCTGCCCCTTGCAGAAGGGCAACCTAGCAGATATTCTCTGTCAATAAACCTTTGCTTGACTCTGAGATATTTCTCTGATATTTGTGCCAGCCACCCTAACATTTTCAAATACAGATGAGTATAAAAAGTATTTCTAACAGTGAAACTAAAAGAAAATATGTAAAAAGTTTATAGATTTATTTTGAACATAAGAACAAGGGACACTTCTATTGAGACAGGGTCAAAGAACTGGTAGCTGATTATCAAAGAAAAGGAAATGGGTTGCTAACAGCCAACCCTCCAGATCCAACTTCCCCCACTCCAGCAGCAGTACTTCCCAACAGGAGGACTTGCTAAGGATTACCTCCTGGGCTGCTCTTTTCTTGCCTTTGGGGACATAAAGGGTAGAAAGTGGAGAAGGGGAAAGGTAATCTGAGATCTATAAAGGGACAAGACACACCCTCTCCCCTGGGCAACCAGCTCTGGGCCCCACTTCTCTCAGATAAATCTGCTACCTGTCTCTTTATTAAATAAAACTTGCTTTCTACACTTGCTTGTCATTCTCGGGTGTTTTAATCTTCACTAGGGAGCAAGGACTCGATCCTGATTTCCAATACAGGTATCACCACTGTTACATTAATTTGCTCTGTTAATCAAACATTAAAAAAAATCACTGCTGAAAAGGGAAAGCAAATGTGTCTGTGTGGGGATGATGGTGGTCTCTAAAACTTGCAGTTTTCATTGGAAATAGTTAACTGATTTTGCAACAGGAAGAGAGGAGAGATGCGATGCATTGGTGAGGGTAAATGATGTATAAGGAACTTGGTTGACATATATTCACCTAACTTCTAACCACCGTGAGAAGTGTAACTACTAACATTTTGCAAAAGAATCAACTAAGGGTCATGGGGTTACAGTACCTTGCTCAAGAAAACATAGCACCGAAAAGGCATATTCCAGATTCAACCAGAGGCAGTGTCATTTCCACTGGTAGGATTTGTCTCTATTAAACAAAGAAACAATCATAAGACACTTGGTCTTTGTGGATGCCATTTATGAATATAACTAGTTACACTTTTTTTTTGGCCGGGGGATGCCAGGCTTGAACTCAGGAGCACTAGACCACTGAGCCACATCCCCAGCCCTATTTAGTATTTTCTTTAGAGACAGGGTGTCACTGAGTTGCTTAGCACCTCGCTTTTGCTGAGGCTGGCTTTGAATTGTGACTCTCCTTGCCTCAGCCTCCCCAGCTGCTGGGATTACAGGTGTGCACCAGCGTGGTATAACTAGCCACTTCTCTCTGGAGAAGATGGAGGGCCAGTCATCCAGCATGGAGCAGGTCCCTTATCACAGATCAGATGCTGGAGCCAGAGAGAAACCCAGAATAGCAGGAGAAAGCATGGATGATAGGAAAAAGGAAGAGTGAATGTCTTAAAAAGACACAAGGCCTACTTTCCAACCATACTCAGGCATCATTTAGAAAATAGAGTAGAAAAGCCTGTCTTTGTGTGTGGTACTCCTGTCTGGGTTTGTTTTATCTTAACTCCATTCTCCTAAGAAACTATCCCACCTTCTCTTTTCCTCTACTCATTCATTTAGCCACGGTTGAAGCCAGAATTAGACAGGCAGTCAGTATAGTCAGGTAAATTGAGTCAGGTCAGATCAAGGAGACCAATATTGAGTGAGTCCGGGAAGTTGGAGACTGTCCCCAGAGGGATTAAAGTTCCTTCAGAGTCCTCTCTCCACCCTTCTCAAGAACCTGCCCCTGCTCCAACCTGTGGCTAAGGTAACCTGTCCCAGGAATGGTCCCTCTCTACAGGGAGCTATAAGGATGTTAATTAATGTGTCCTGGACTGCTCCCTCCTACCCTCCCCCCTTCAGCCCACCTGTTTCCCATCCCACCAAGCATTCCAGGGCCTAGTCACCTATGCAGGAAGAAGAAAGATAAGGGACAGAGAGAAGGAGAACAAAGGAAGCCTAGGTCCCATAAAAAGGCAGAACACCCTCGCTTCTTGGGATACTAGGATACCAGTTATGGCCCCCTTCTCCCTCCCAGGAGAAGTCCGTTACCCCATTTTAAATAAACCCTACTTTATGTGCTTGCCTCTGCATGCTTCTCTAATGTTCAGACTTCAACATGTGAGGAAGCAGAACTCATCACCGATAACTGGCATCATTGTTTACTGAAAACCTTCTATATGATAGAGATTCAGAAATGGGCAAGACTACCCTGTGATTTTGTGGGGAAACATACATTTGGCTGGGCTGATTTTCTTATCACCATCTCTTCTGCACATTTCAGTCATGGCATTCAATGAAATGGTGCTATTTTTTGGTTTTTGATTTTTTTTCTTTGTTTTCTTTTCCCTTTTTTTAAAAAAATAAGCGTTTCTTACTTGGATCTTAATTCCTGAGGATTCAGCAATGTGAAAGAAACACTCAGTCCTTGTGATCCTCACAGTGCTTGGTTACAAGTTGCTTATGCAAGCTGACAGTTTGAATGGATGACTGAATGCACATTTAGATGGGCCAACTTTTACTTTTGGAAGGTTAAGGAAGAGACATTTGAGGCAGTCGCCTGGTTATCTTTTGCAACTACTCTTTGATGATAAAAGCACAAAGGGAAAAGCTTCAGAATATTTACATGTACACTTAATGAAAATCGAATACCACACTGTTATACAGAGTTAGGCAAATTGCATTTGGAAGAATGAAGCCAGATTTAAAGATAGGTAGTTAATGTAGCTAGGTAAATTGGGTCTAATATCTAGTCTAATAGAGAAAAATGAAATGGAGTCCAGTCTAGTAAAGAAAATAGAGTCTGATCTGAGTGGAGAAATCAGAAACTATACCTGGGAGAGGTAGTGAAATGTTAGTGTCCCTAAGGCCTCAGCCCATCCTAAAGAACTGTTAATGAAGCAGCTCCCAGCAGATAGGGAGGTGCTAATCAGTTCACCCTAGGCCCTTCCGGCCTGGATCATCCCCCACCAGCAGCTCAACTGTCTTCCACCTTTGGCCTTCCCACCAGGATAAAGGGAAATGGGAGATAAAGGAACAGAATCTAGGAGGACAAAAGAAAACCCTAAATATAAAAGGTATTAAACTTCCAGATTCTTCCTTTCCGATCCGCTTCTTCCTGGGGGGTGGGGGTGTGTGTCTGTTCTGTTGTACTTTAATAAAGCTTTTTACTTTCTACTCTACACTTGTCTCTTGCACTTCTCAGGTGTTATACTTCAGCCTTGGGGAAGCGAGGACTCAAGATAACTGGCAATATCAAGAAGAATTTCTCCTTCAAAGAGGGACTATTGGTGGAAGAAGGGTAGAAAGAGCAAATTCTTTTTAAAAAAAAATAGTATTTATTTTTTAGTTATAGGTGGACACGATGTCTTTATTTTACTTTATGTGGTGCTGAGGATCGAACCCAGTGCCTCATGCATGCTAGGCGTGCGCTCTACCTCTGAGCCACAACCCCAGCCCAGAAAGAGCAAATTCTTTACAACTTAAGGATTGCATGTTTGGACCTCATTTTAATTTTCCGAGAAACTGAAACAAACAGATTGACAGCTACTCTGTGCCTATACACAAACTGGCTTGGGAATGGGCTGCAGAAGCAGAGTAATGTTTTGGTATCATTTTAAAGTTTGAGAATAATCAGGAGAACATGTGCTGAAATGCATATTATGAGGTCTACCCCAGGGATTCGGCATTAATAGCTCTACCACGTGCACTTAGAATCTTTTTTGAATGTTTCATGAGGATTTTCCCAGATTCCTGTACAAGTGCTCTACCAGGCCAATTGGGGGAAATGTTTCTTTATCCAGGTGGGACCTGTGAAATGTGACTAGACTGATGGATGTGTAGGGGACTCTCTAACCAAGCCGTGAAGTAAGAGGAAGTTTTCCAAAGAATGTTTTCCTTTTTCAATCTTAAGATCTGTGAAGCTTATTTCCCGCATTGCTAATGAAGTCAGTGCTTTATACTTAAGGCTCCCTGCTGAGAAGCTATCAACTTCAGGACCAGCCTCAGCTTTCATGTGCTAATGATCATCCTCTCTTTTTCCCCAGAGGGGTAAGGCAGGCGCCTCTGTCCTCATTCCTAGGCTCCTGAGCCAGGCCTTAGCTTAGGCTGACATTCTAGGAACTGTCAGAGAACAGGGGCCTTCTAAGGGGTAGATTTGACTTTTCAAAACTGCTCTCTCACCTCTCCTGTTCAATGCCTGATGTTTGTGATCCAAAGCTCTCCAATCTTCCTCCACTGGAATGCTCTAAGGAGAATATGTGAGTACTGCTGGCATGTGAGAGTAAATAGACTGGTAGTGAGGTGAATTTCAAAAAGGATTTGGCATAAAGATCAGGTGCTTTAACATTTTGCTACTTAATACCTACAAGTTTCCTCACCTGTAAACTAGGGATGATAAAACTGTCATTGCAAGGTTAATTCATTCTAGTTAAAAGTATCTCGTGAACAACACTTAGGGGCCAAGCACACTGCTAGGAGGCGCGCTTGCACGTGTGTATGTGTGTGTGTGTGTGTGTGTGTGTGTGTACTGTTCAGTTCCCAAACAGGACAGAATTACAGCATCGTTTTGGTTAAGGATTCATCCATTTTTCTGACTGTCAAGTAACTTGGAATGGCCCAGCCTGTACAATACACCAGTGCTTCCATAGGTGAATTGATAATAACAGCTGCAAGTGCTGATAAACATGAAAAGGGAATAACTGCCCAAAAAATAGCATAGGAAAATATGTACTTAATAAATATTTAATGAAATAAAAGTTTTTCAATATATATATTATATATTATAATTTATATTATATATATATATAATTGCCTTAAACCCTTTTTGGAATAAAAAGTTTCTAAATACCCACTCTGTTAATTTGGTGGTAGATATCATTGACCTAACACTTATCAATGAAGAAGATACAACTCAAAGTAAATATAAAACGTTTCCAATGACATCCAGCTACTCAACAAGGAAATTGGGAAGACAAAGCAAGCGCCATCAGATTTTCATATTTTTAATCACTGCAAACTCAACTACAGAGTTCCATCTGCTTTCTTTAGAAACAGAAAATAAGTAGTGCAGAGAAGAACAGGCCAACTAGGTAATTAAACATAAAGTTACCAATTATTGACAGCAGGTAAAACAATTTGAAAAGAGAAATACTTAACATTTTGATGAGTCTAAAGACATTAGACAAGAAAACTTGAATTTTTATGGGACTAAATTGAATTGAACCAAATCATGGGCATTTTAATAAAAACACAAGGTAAACATGTTTAAAAATCAGAAAGCTATCCAACTAGAAATTAAGTTCAGTGTTATTCTGCATCTGAAATAGAATGGAATGGCACCATGAAGGTACTCTTCAAATAACACCTAAACCAAAATTATCTGGTTTACTTCCTGTTTCTGGATTTAGCAAGCCAGTCTTAATTTAGCATCATAATAATCACAAAAACAAAGTTAGTCACTATGCTTTGCAAACACATGATGAAATGCAATTCAGAAATACAGTACAATAAAATGATGCATAAAATAGCTGGGTGAGATAAAAAGGGCAGCTGCTCTTTCATGAGCCATCCTGGCTCTGTCCTAGGCATGGTTTAGATCCCTGTTCATCTGCAAACCAGCTGGCCTCAGGTTCTAGCCTCATCCCTAAATATAAAATAGGAACAATCCTCACTGTTATGAAATAATGAATAGGAAAACACTTTGAAGCTTCATGGTGATGCTTGGTGCCACATTTAATAGATCTAAATCACTTTTGAAAACAATTCACTTCAAGGAGATAGGGAAAAAAAAAACAAACCTGTAAATGATAAATGTCAGCAATAAATGGGAATAGAAGCACCTATTCCTCCTTCAAATAATCGTCCTTTCAAGTGATTTGCTTACTGTTGTTTCCGGGGATTTTTTTTGCTTTGTTTTATTCTTTGTTTGTTGGGAGTTTTTGTTTGTTTGTTTTAATTTCTCTTTTCTTTTCCCTCCCAATCTCCCAAGTCAGAGGTGTGTTTCTTTCTGGAAGCCAGCAGGTGGCTCTCTGGTGTACAGCTGCCCCAAACAAAACAAAACAAAACAAAACAAAAAAAAAGCAACTCTCTCCTAACAATGTGGAATTTTATAATCATTTTTAAAAGGGACACCTGAAAAGCTGAGTGAAAACCATTAGTAACACCATATCACTGCCCTCCCCCACTTGAGTATACCAACTTCAACACTGAAAACATTAGTAGTTAAATTTTGGTTCAAAATTGCAAGTTAATAAGCCAGAATGGATTTCTTACCATCAGGACAGCTTCACATTGCCAACTGATTTGTTTTCTCCCCCTTCTGAGTATCCTTGAAAAGAAGCAAATGACAAAAAATTTGGAACAAGAAAAAACAAAAGTGGGGAGAAGAGCACTTTTTGTTTTTATTTTTTATGAGGTGCTAAGGATCAAACCCAGTGCCTCACATGTGCTAGGCAAGTTCACTGTCACTGAACTACAACCCCAAGCCCCTCAAAAAGAACACTTTTAAAGTGGTCAAGGATGTCAGATTTTATTATTGTAATGCACAGAACTAATATTTGAAATGACCAATAAGTTTAGCATTGATTTATTTTAACTCATTGTTATCTTTATGGCATTTATTTTATAAATCCAGCAAAACACGGAGCCAAACTCTACTGAAGTCATTGTAATATTCATTAAGCTAAACTTTTGGTTTGATATCGTGAATTAGCATGTGGCTTCTGATAAGTAATCATTATCCTGAGGTTTTATGGGCATTTCATGCCATGTTTACTATGCAGTTGAATACATTGCACCAGCATCAAGTTTGTGGTTTACAAATTATTAATCTAGGAGAATAGATTATGATATTGTACCATGGATCTCTGAATTTGAAGCATAGACTTAACTTTTTAAACATAACTTGATAAAACAGGTTATCTCCAGCCACACATTTGTTTTTGCCAGAGGAACTCTGAGTTTACTGTAAGTGTGCTTTTTTTTTAAAGGAATAAAATCTTACAATTTGGAGTGTTACTCAAGGCTGCTAAGTTGAATGAATTAATTACTTATCATGACTTTAAAGTTAATTCTTACTCGAGGCTCCATAATCATACATATTTTAACATCAAAAGCTAGAAGGTAAAAATTGAAAATAATTATATAAAACCCTCACAGTAACCCAGATTTGAAATGGAGCAGGTTGTCTGAGTATTACTCTGTAAAGGAAGAAAATGAACTGTCCTGGATATTAAGATAGATTCTCTTTAAGAAAAGAAAGGGAAATATTCAAAAGACTTAGGCTTCCCATCTATTGTGGAAGTATGATGGTTTCAGTAACCTAGTGTTTGAAGATCCATAACCACATTCTTAAATTAGGGTTCTGGGTTGCCTCCTTACTTACCAGCTCTCTTGACAGGATTGCTGGACAAGCTATATACACCAGGCTATTATTTATTAATTTCCTCTTTATCAGACAGCAAAGAGTTTTATTTATGGGAATGAATGTCTATAAACTATCTGAATCTCAGGTGTTAAGTCTTATTCCCACTTCTATCGTTCAAAGGGGAAAAAAATAAAAAGTACAAATTTAAGATGAACTTTGAAATTAAATCTACAGTGCCTTAGTTAAAATAATAAAGGCTATTAGTTTGATTCAGTGAGAGATTATATGAGTCAAAACTGTATGAAATAAGGAATCAAAGATAGGAATAGATAACCAGATTCCCCACTATGATGTGCACGCACACGTGTATGTGTACACACACACAAACATACTGAGTATTCTAAAATTTTATTTTTTTTTAAACTTGCTTTGAGGGATTTCTGCTACTCAACTCAACTGTAGTGATCTTGCACTAATCTCTCCCAAATCCAACATGCAAAGAACATATCCCATTGATTGTGAAAAACGGAAAGATTATCTGTGCCTGACAGGGGACACAGACTTCCCTGAACTCTTCTCTCTCCTATATTATGTCCCCTTCTTCACGTGGATGCAGGGGCTATAAAAGCCACCCAACAGTCTGTCCCCTACCTCCAGCTGTTGGTTGTCGATCTGCTGCCTCCCCACAGTGCTAAATCATTCAGCTCCTCTCCAAGCCACACCTCTCATTGATCACTCTGGAGGGGCTGCTTCTGAAAATGTTGATTCAACTCAGTGGGGAAGATAGGCCTGGTGCAGCTGGAAGAGCAGAGACTGGCAGAGCCTCTGGAAAACCACACACCTCCTAGTTTTCATTGGCACAAAAAGCAATTACGCCTGCTCCTCCACCCCTCCCCTCCATGCGCCTTTTTAGCAAACTTCTGCCAAGCTGGCAAGTGATTCCAACTTGAAGTAGAGAGGGGCGAGTGGAAAGCCAGTTGAATGGCATCGCGCGAAACACCTGTTTATTTCTGCCCTTGCACTATTTGCATACTCCCAAGAGAATCTCAAACCCAGCTGCCTTCAGAGTTGTCATGCTCTGCTTGGATTCTAAACCTGGAGAATTGAGATTAATGAAAAGTACTTTTGTCACTAAAAATACCTTTCCCAAAGCAGTAATTTCCTAACCCACAACTGTTTAGAATGGCATCGTTTAACAATGTTTATAAGTCATAAAACATGCATTGGGCTGATGTATGAGTTTGTATCTTTGGAGGAACTAGAATTGCAAACAAACTGAAAAAAAAAATGCAGGGAGAGAGAAAAGAAAAACGTCCTAACAGATGTGTTCACTACTAAATAGAACACACAACATGTGCTGCAAAATAAAAGAACCATTTGGCAACATAAAATATCTTGGCATCTGTGTTAGATTTGTAACCACAGTAAAATATTGATAGGGACCATAAAATTCAAGTTCTATATTCCTGTGCTTCTGGGTGACTCTGCTTTGAAAGACTTTTTTTGTACTATGGAATTGTTGTTCGTCCGAGGCATTTTATGACAAACCTGCTTTATGACACTGCATGATTGGCTCATTTTCATAAAGTTGATGCAAACAATGGAAGCATCCATTAATCCCAAGGTGAAGTATAAAGGTTGTGTGTTAAATGAATAGAGAAAAAGCATTGATAGGAATGCATATTTGGTCAAATAGGTTCAGATTAAAAGTCACTGTATCTTGAAGCTGAGTTTTAATATCCACCTTATATTTTGAAAATATGTCATAGAATTGGCAATTTTCAGAAGAACTGAACTGGCAAAAGGCATTGTCTATAAAGGTATATATTATATAATACTGAATAAATTAAATTAGTACTTGAGTGTAATGGTGCACACTTACACTTCAACCTCCAAGGAGGCTGGAGCAGAAAGTTAATGAGTTTGAGCTCCATCTCTGCATTTTAGCAGGAACTTAGGGCAAAATATAAAAGGACTAGGATATAGCTCAGTAGTAGGGACCCCTGGTTTCAATCCCCACTACTGTTAAACAAAAAAAAGCATTAAATCAATGTGTAGCTGGGCACGGTGGTACATGCTTGTAATCCCAGTGGCTGGGGAGGCTAAAGCAGGAGGATCATGAGTTTCAAACCCCAGCCTCAGAAATTTAGCAAGGCCCTAAGCAATTCAGTGAGACCCTGTCACTATATAAAATATAAAAAAAGGGCTGGGGATGTGGCTCAGTAGTTAAGCACCCCTGGATTCAATCTTTAATAACAATAACAGCAAAAACAACAAAATCAATATGTGATTATCTAAATATGATAGATGTTTAATAAAATGTCAGTAATTATAGTACTTTTTTTTTATATCCACCTATTTCAGTGATTTATATAATTGTGATACTCTGGTGCAAAGAGAAATACACATGAGGTCTCCCCCCTGGTTCCTGACACACAGCTCCTAAAATCCTTGGAATTTCCAATCATTTTATTTTTATATAAAATGGTTGGTGGCTAAGGTCCCTAAATAGTTCCAAAATGAGGGGGTGGGGCTGGCCACTAGAAAGACCAAGGCCATGATAAGAGAGAGGGCTGGGACTTTTGTTCCCATTTCCCAAACTTCAGGGAGGGGAGAGGGACTGAAGTTTTGAGTTGATTGCCAATAGTCAAGGATTTAACTAACCATTTATGTGCAAGTAAGGATCCCTCCTTAAAAACCCAAAAGGACAGAATTTGGTTAACTTTCAGATTGTTGAAACACATGGACATACCTGGAGAGTAGCATACCTCAAAGAAGACATGGTAGCTCCCAGCCCCTCCTCCCATGCCATGCCCTGCACACACATAGTTTTCATCTGCTGTCCATCTATATCACTTGTAATACCCATTGTAATAACCAATCAATGTGTTTCCCTCAGTTATGAGAGGCATCCTACCAAGTTAACTGAACATAAGGAGGGGGCCGGGGAACCCCAACTTATGTTCAGTTGTTCAGAAACTCAGGTTGCAATCCAGGCTTGTGAGTGGCGACTGAGGTGGGGAGCATTCTCTCAGGACTGATTCCTCAACCTTGTCAGGTCTGGCACTGTCGCAAGGTGGACTGTACCAGAACTGAGGTAAATTACAGGACGCCCAACTGATCTTAGGGTGTGGAGAAAAGTCCCCCAAGTCTGCTGCCAGAAGTGTCGTGGTAAGTGGGAATGAGAGTAGAGAACAGAAGAGTTTTTTTTTTGTTCTGTTTTGTTTTCCCTCTCAATAATCATTATAAAATTATAATATATACATAGGAATATAATTTAGAAAACAAAATAGTTCATGAAGATGAAGAAGCACAGGCATACGTGTATATGTATATATATACATATATATATATACACAAAAACTATGTGTATGTATGTGTGTGTGTGTGTGTGTGTGTGTGTGTGGTTTCTTAGATAAAGCCTCAGTTGCACTCATGGATTCAACTTGCAACTACTTTCAACTCCTTCAACTTCTTGTTCTGCTAGCTAGCTCTATATTTTAAAAATGTATTTGTGGTGCTATTTTCCACCCTATCAATTTTAGACACTATTAACTTCTTAATATGAAAGATGAACATTTAGTGTTTTTTTCATGACCCCTCCACTATAATCATATCACAATTATGAGTTAAATAACAAGCTGCTACTTTTTACAAAGCAATATTCATTTAATAGTCATAAAATAATTTTTTTTTTTTTCTGGCGCTGGGGATTGAACCCAGGGCCTTATGCTTGTGAGACAAGCACTCTACCAACTGAGCTATAGCCCCAGCCCCATAAAAATAACTCTTGTATGCTGGTTTTCCCAGAATGAGCAGGCACCTCTTTCTTAAATTTGTAATTTGATTTCTACTGATCACCAACTCATCTCAAACTCCAGCAGGCATGTAAATATACATGGGAAGTGCTACTGTGTATTTACCAAGTGTGCACTTGGCTCCTCCATTCCCGTCTGCCCTTCAGTGCTGACCCATCCTTCTTGAAGCCTCAGCTTTCTTCCTTCCTGCCCTGAAGCCTGCCTTTCTCTCCTGTTGGTGACTGGCTTCACTTTCTCAGGTGTTGCGGACTTGACCCCTGAATCCTTCTCTTGCTGCTCATTAGATTCCTTTCTCCCTCTCTCTTCTTCTTCTTCTTCTTTTTTTTTTTGAAAGCATTTTCTTGTGCCTCCGTGAGAAATGGGGTATGAGAGGCAATTGCATTTTGAGACTTTGCACATCTCCGAGTCTCCATTTCTTCCTTCCACTGGATTAGCAGATTGACGAAGCATTAAAGTCTAATTTGAAAATCAATATCCCCACCTTCAGCATTTTTAAAACATTGCTTCATGTCCATCTATCTCTCAGGTTTTCTCTGAAAAATCCAATGTCCTTCTTAGTCAAGGTACTCGCTAAGTTTTTAAAAGGTTTCCATCTCAAGTGTTTAAAAGTTCTGGTAGTTCAACTTATTGCAGGACTCTTATCATTCCGTGTACTGGTTCATGATGATTCCTTTTAATATGGAAAAAATGTTTCCTAACTTTTAGTATTCTGGAAATAAAAAAGAAATGGACTCCAAAAAAATTTTTTTATGTATTAGATATGTTATTAACCTCCTGGATTGATTCTAATTTGCTCAATGCTTTTTTTTTTTTCTTTTTTCCTATCCCTCTTGTGTTTGACTTTCTGGGCTATTATCTCATTTGTATCTTCCAACATAGTTTTTTCTTCCATTTTATTTTTAACTCCCAAGAACTTTACAAACTATCTTTTAACTCTGTGTTTTAGAATTTGCTTCTTAAGTCACAGCTGTAATACCTTCCCTTAACTCTCTGCAGGTATCAATAGCCAGAAGTGATCTTGACAAAGATTCTCTAACATTTTTCTTTAAATCCTTTATTACATCTGTTCCATCTGAATACCTTCTTATTGTGATTTATTTGGTCTCTGTTTTTCCTTGGGAAATTTCTTTCTACAGGTGTTAGTCAAAAGCTATGTGTTCATATTTAAGATGGACCTCCAGGGACTTAGCCTAGGCTTATACACTGGTGGGCTTGGCTGGCAGAAAGGAAAAGAATTATTTTTTTCTATCTTGAGATGTTTTTATGCATTTTCCTTACAAAACCCATATTTAACCCAAATAATATAGTTTTGTTTTCCTTTTAGCTCTAAGGAAGCAGAAGTTTAATCTCAAAAGAATATTACAGGGGTTGGAGAATAAATAGCTCCATAACAGAGCTATTGCCAAGCATGTACAAGACCCTGGGTTCAATTCTGGCACCAAAATATGTGTGTATTGGCTGGGCACAGTGGAGCATGCCTGTAATACCAGGGGCTCTGGAGGCTGAGGCAGGAGGATTGTGAGTTCAAAGCTAGCCTCAGCAACAGAGAAGCACTAAACAACTCAGAGACCCTGTCTCTAAATAAAATACAAAATAGGGCTGGGGATATGGCTCAGTGGTCAAGTGCCCCTGAGTTCAATCCCTGGCACCCCCCCCACAAAAAAATTGTGTGTATTTTATATAATATATATATATATATATATATATATATATATATAACTAATATGTATAAAATACATATTACAACTATGTATATAAAATACATATGACATTTAGATATTTTGTGTGTATATAAATATAATATATATTTTAAATATCTAAGTATAATATAAAATAAATATTATATTATATGTTATCTAAGTGTAATATATAATATATAGTATATCTAATAATCTAAGTGTAATATGTTACACTTAGATATTTCATATTAACAGTAGAAAAATTGTACTTATTTTTTCCATAGAAAGTACTAGTTGATTCTACTTTTATAATTTATCCTCAGATCAAATGACACTATCTCCTCTAAATTGCCTTTAAATAGCATGTTTATTCTACAAACACCAGGAGTCCTTAAAAGTGATAAAATGAGACAAATAAGTGTACAGAATAATTTCTTTTGCTAAATGTAATTGGAGTTGGCATGTAAACTTCCTATAAATGTAACAAGGGCATATACATAATACTTATGTATTAAACAAATTGCCAGGGATAAACCCCCAACATCAATTGAATAGATTAAAGGAAGGGATAGTATTTTGAGAAATAAATTAGTAAAATGTACCTGAAAACGGATGAGATGAGCCACTCATACCAGTAAAATTATAGTCCATCTCTCAAAATCTAACTAAGGATTTAAAAATAGCCACAGCTCTACTCATGGTGACTTATGTTCCATCTTGGGGAAGCAGAACTAAGCAATAATTGCGACATTAAGGGTATGACTAAACATTGCTGTTTAGAGAAAAGTAATGTGAATAAAAGAGGAAGTTCTCTTTACAGAATACAATGAGGAAAACCAAGATCAGCAAGTGCATGAGCAGATGTCTGCTCTATTCTACCAAACTGGTAAACTGCTAAGATATCAGACCTATTAGGGTTCGAAAGAAACTTTGCCATCAAGCATAAGATCATGCCCTGTCTTTACAAATTTGCAGTATTATAGCATTTCCCCAAATTCATGTCCCATTTGGAGATATGGGTGTAATTACCCTCTTGCAATGTTGCTGACCCCAGGGAAACGGTGCCATGTCCCATCCACTGCTGAGATGTGGTAAGCAACATGTCCCTTGATTTTCCATTGCACAGCTGATACCAGGACAGAATATTAAATGAGATCTTACTAAATATTCTAATAAATTAAGAAAGAAACCTAGTGGATAAAGCAAACAAATATTCAGCTGGCTTTTTCCATTAATGAGACTACATGGACATAATTTTGACTAAGCGTACCCCATAGTATGGTTTATGTTTCTCTTGTTACAAAGCAGAGACCAAGTTTCCAAGGCTAAAACAAAAAATAATAAGTACGTCCATGTCCTGCTTACACACAGCTCCTCTCATCTGCCCAGCTTCCTTCCTGTGCTAGTGTACTTGCCTTTCCCTGGGGGACTGGCAGTGGGAACACACACCTTTTACAGGAGGTTACTCTGGTATTTACTCATCAAGGTTTGCTCTTTTCCTGTGGTCTCAAAAGAGAGACTTATCAGCAGACTGTAAATTAATCCAAGCCCCCCCCCAAAAAAAATGCACATACACCATTGTGCAGAACAGTTCTTTCTAATATAGAAAATAAGCAACATAATTCATATATTTAAAGGAATCTGTCATCATCACTATCCCTCATTGCCCTTCTCCCCGAGTGATCCTAAGAGGTAACCCTTGCATGAGAAGCACGTGAGTTACATTAGTGCTTCAGGAAATGGTTTGCTTTCCACATGCATTTTACCTTACGGTAGGGCCATGTTGAAAATGCCATAGAAAGCAGGATATCAACAACATCATTTAATTTTAATCAGATAATTATAAGCCATTTGAATTTATTTTTTGGATTGCACTGCAATTTTATTTTGTTTACTAATACATTAGCTTCCTGAATCCTATAAATTTGGAGACACTGACAAAATTGGGTTTTTCTTCTTGCCAAGCTAATGACTGAATATTGGGTCATAGTGACCAAAATAAAATAATGTCACCCTAGAAATCTTGAAATACAGTCTGTCTTCCCAAGTGATAGTGGTAAACAACTTAGTACATCCATTACTCTACATTGGAAGGAGAGATGATATAGAAGAAACCACCCTTGGGCAACGGATAAGC
Source organism: Spermophilus citellus (assembly GCF_964194105.1). Lineage (NCBI taxonomy): Eukaryota > Metazoa > Chordata > Mammalia > Rodentia > Sciuridae > Spermophilus > Spermophilus citellus. The sequence goes on along the minus strand of NC_138200.1, from coordinate 45,661,534 downwards.
AAAAGACCAATGGTACTCTAGAAAATTAAGAAGATATGCTGCCTTCAGCCAATTAAAGAAAAAATATATAATACCAGGTTATCTAATAGGGAAATTGAGATCAGAAAACTGTATTTATTGTGGATATTAAACAAGGAGAATTTTCCAAAACTGTTATCTCTGCTTTTATCATCTGATAGGCATTGGCTCAGTGCTCCCTGAAGTCCATTTACTGACAGAGCAGGAGGCAGCTGGAAAGAGCAGAAGCATCTCCACCCCCCACAAACCATTACAATACTCCTCGCTATGACTCAAGGCCTATGGACCCCGAGTCTGACTGAACCACACATTTTAAACTGTTAGATTCAAGACTGTCCTATAGAATGGTTCTGCCTCTAAGGCTCATTCTCTCTTAGGGATCCACTAAATCTGACAGCAGGGTGACAATTAACACAATCTGTGATATGTGGACACCTGTCCATTAGGAATTGGACTGGAACCATCCATTCACTTTACAGAGGCTACAGAATAGGAAGTAACTATTATATAGTAATGGCTTCCAGCCGCTATTGCTCAGGGCCAGTTTTGGATTAGTGGTGAGGAACTAAAAAGCCCTTAAGTACTTTTACAAATCCCAGCAAAATGTTCTCTTTAGTTAAGTATATAGTGATGCATGAGGGATAGAAACCATTTGCCTACACCAGGCTTTTATCTAAGATGTATGTGGTTCTTGTTGATGTCTTCGAAAATTATGGCCATTCATCTAAGAGAGATTTAGAGTCATTTTCTTGTGAAGAATAGCTACTTCATAGTACACATAGTTGCTTTTAGATTTTTTAAAAATTATCTGATCCATACATTTACTTGGGTGCTCTTTCTTGTTATTGGATCTTTTTTAAAAAAAAAAAAAACTTTTAAATTTATATGAAGCTCTTTGACTTTTAACAGTTGCTTAGTTTCATATAAATATAATCACCACAATCAGAATACAGAACAATTGCAAGATGCAAAGAATTCTTTTATGCTGGTCTTTGTATTCAAATGCATCTCTCACTCCAAACTTTAGTAACACTTGTCTGCTCTTTATTCTTAGAGTTTAGCCTTTTCAGGAAGAATGTCATAGAAATAAATTCATATAGTGTATAGACTTTTGAGTTTTGCTTCTTTCACTTAGTAATGCACTGAGATCCAGGTATATTGTTTGTATATCAGTGGTTCATTCCTCTTACTGTAGAGAGGAAAGGTAGTTTGTTAATTCACAAGTAGAAAGATATTATGGTTGATTCCACTTTAGGGTATTAGAAATGATGCTGTTATAAATATTTTTGTGTATAAAAGTTCATATTCTTCTTGGATAAAGACCCAAGAGTAAGATTTTTGTGTTATGTGAATCTGTGTTGTGATTCCTTTTATTTATAGTCAAGCAGATGGATAGATTCTATGCTATATATAAAGAATATGTTAGTGTTTTATTAAGTACCTATTATGTTCTAAGAAGTACTAAGCATTGATAACCCAGAGGTGAAGAATGCATTGTGTAAAGAATGCATCTATGTAAGTAATTCCAGCATCTTAGGAGGCTTATGCAGGTGGATTGCAAGTTTAAAACCAGCCTAAGTGAGGCCCTAAGCAACTCAGCGAGATCCTGTCTCTAAATAAAAAAAAAAACAAAACAAAAAAACAATGCAGTGGGTTACGCAGTGGCTAAGCACCCCTGGGTTCAATCCCTGGTACCAAAAAGTAAAAAATAAATTAAAAAAATACATGTGTATTTCAATATAAGCAGCAGATTAGTTTCCTATTGATCCTACAACAAAGTTCCACCACAAACTGTGTGGCTTAGAATAATAGAAGTATTTCTCTCATAGTTGTGGAAGACAGAAGTCCAAAATCAAGGTGTAGCAGGGTCACACTCCTCCAAGACTTTGAATGGAGTCCTTCCTTATCTTTTAATAGCCTCTGGAGCTGACCACCCCTTTTGGGTTTCCCTCAGCCTTTGGCTAGAATACCTCCATCTCTGTGTTCCTCTTCAGGTGACATTTCCCCTCATAGATTCCACCATCTTTTAAGGACATCAGTCGTATTAGATCAAGGGCCCACCCTACTGAATTACAAATTCTTTTTTTTAATGGTATTAGGGATTGAACCTAGAGTTGATTTACCACTGAGTAATATCCATAGACCTTTATATTTTGAGACAGGTTCTCACTAATTTATTGAGACTGATCTCAAACTTGCAATTCCCCTGCCCTGCTTCAGCCTCCGGTACTGAGATCACAGGCGTGAATCATTGCAACTGGCATGAAGACCTCATTTTCACTAACAACATCTGCATTGACATCACTTCCAAATAAGCTTCCATTCTGAGGTACCAGAGGTTAGGCCCTCTATTTACCTTTGTGCAGGATACAATGTATATCAAATAGCCATAAATACCTATTATTCATTAACCATTGGTCAGACATGGTGCAAGGAGTGGTAAAGTGAGTCTCAGGGACTTCATAGCCTGTGGGCAAGATAGACTTTATACAATTACTATGAAGAATCAGCTTATTAAAGTATGTTTTCTTTGTTTAGGAAAAGCACAGGATCCTCGGGGAATTAGTAAGGAGTTCTAACTTGGTCCAGAATTCAGAGAAGGCTTCTCAGGAGAAGTAACACTTAAGATAAACCCAGAGAGCCAGAGTACATTAGACACAAAGACAGGATAAAGAGTATCTCACAGAGAGAGAAATACATGTTGAAAGGACTGAAAGTTAGGAAGAAAATCATGTTCTAGAAATTCAGCATAAGCGCATGAAGAAAGAGTGTCAGGAAATGTGGACTGAGAGGTTGGCAGGGGGTTGATTACGTAGAGATTTGCAGGCCTGCCTTGGATTTCAGGCCACACCTAAAGGGTAATATGAAGTCATTGAAAAGGTTTTTATCTCACAGAGTGGTATGATCCGAAATGCGTTTAAAATGGCCCCTAATCTGTGGAGGATAAATTGAGACTCAACAAATTGGATGCAATGTCATTCAAAAATTAAACATTTAAAACAAGTTATAATGGTCAATTGGATTTGAACAGTGTAAATGGAAATAGATGAGGCTGAGATTGAGAAATAGGTTGGATACTGATTTGATAGCATTTAGACCCAGTATAAAGGTAAGCCACTAGGTGAGTGAAAGCACCTTTTATTGATTTAAGAACCGTTACTGGACATTTGGTTTGCAGTGTGGGATGCACTAGAGTTTCATTTGTAACATATTGAGTTCTAAAAGTCTGGGAAATATTTCAATACTCATATCGAATCAGGATCTGGTTACAGGAATTTCCATCTAAAAGAGGTGCCTGGACTGAACATAAATGTTCTTGAGTCATTAACATAGATGCTAATTTAAATTAGAGAATGAATGAAATTATGTAGGTAAGGAGGACAGATTTACAAGTGTTCAAATTGGGGTCCAAGGAACTCCACCATTAGTTAAGTCAGGCAAAGAAGAGATGCTGGCAATGAGTTACAGGAAGGGGACATTTTTTTTTTTTAACTGAAAGAAGAGAATGCTTTTATTAATCACAACATAAAACTGACATGGAATCCTACTAGAATTGAATCAGGATAAATAATGCTGTTATAAAATTTACATTTCTCACATTCAAGGGGAAACTATTACATATTAGGGCTCTTCTGGGTGTTATGAACTAATTTCAGCAAAAACTTTATTTTAAAAAATAGTAAGTAGCAATTAATATATATTTTTAAACTGTGTGAAGATAAAGTTAGAAAGGCAACTGGTAAAACCAGCAGAATTAGAATCATTTTCTTAGACATAAAGAACCACATTTCCTTTTTAGCTGTTATATCTGCATGTTTTTCATTGATAAGGTGCGTGCTGGCTATGGGTGCCACATGATTAGTAATTTTCTTCTTCAGTAACAAATACTTGACTGATCTAGACTCAGGTAAATTTTCTTTCCTTATTTTGCTCTTTTGGAGCAGAAACAAATATATCTTTTGTACCAAGGGAGGCAAATATGAAATACAGCTATTGTAACTCTTCTAACTCGCCATTAAACAAGGGAAATGAATTGTTAAGAATGTCTCTGAAGTATTTCCAGTATTTAAAATAGGCCTCTGAATAATTTTCAAAACTAAGTTCTCATTTTGGTATAGGATTTGATAATCATAACACATTTGATCTGTATTCTTCTATCAACTACACTTTGCCCTCAATGTGGGTTACTGTTAGGGTCTCAAACTATTTCTACATATAGAGCATCTTTAAATAAGTTTCTTCACTGAACTTAAGACTTTTTTTTCCCTCACTTATGTGCCCATGAAAATTAATGAGCATACACATACATATACTTGCATACATATGTACGTATAGAAGTAAGTTACTTTGCCATTAGAATAAAACTAGACACTAGGGGGACAACTCTGAGGAACAGTTTGGTCTTCTGTGGAAGTTTCCTCTATGCTGAGGAAGGCAGGTATAGTTCGCTGAAGGATGTGATGAGGCTGTAGGAAGTTTTCTCATCATCTGTCAATCCTGCATTGCCAGGTCTCACCACCACAGCTACATGCTTCCTCAGCAGCACTGGCCTCTAAAGTAATATCTGTTAGAAACAAGATGTTGTTGGTTGAGCATCCAATGCTGTTTGCAATCTTTTTGTAACTCTCACTCTCTACTTTGTGTCCAATTTTGATATCAAAGTGACCATCAAAAAGCTCAAGAATATTCCCCTCTGTAGAATGCCCAAATAATAGTTTCTGAGCCTCTACACTTCCAGAAGAATAGATATACTCCTTCATTCCATCTTCTCTCCACTTCCTGACTGCTGGAACTACATCTTCAAAGAACTCTGCTTTCATGTGTCCAGCTGTGAATGCTGCCCTCCACATGTGGCCCTGCAGTTGTTTGAGTGCTGTGGTCTTTCGGTCCAGAGACATCTGCCAGCACACATTATCTACAACGGCCTGGATTATCTGTTGTAGTTCATCTACCCCATTTCCAGATGCTGCAGAGATTGGAATAGCCCCATCCAGGTGGGCATCTTCTTCAGCCTGTTTTCTCAAAAGATTGACATCCTGCTGGCACTCCTCTTCTTCCCAATGTGTCTGCAGATACTCTAACATTTTCTTTGATGTAAGGAAATAAAATGTCCCGGGAGGGCCGAGATGGAGGTCCCGCCCCGGCTTTCCCATGTGCCGCCGCCATTGTTCCGCTCCGCTCCCGCTACTTTAGCCTCCCGTAGCATTTCCCATTGGCGGCCCAGGAAGGGGACATTTTTGCTGACAGATACAATACCAGCCATAAGATGGGGGGGTGGGGACTGATGACAAGCTCTGGATATAGGGAGAACAAAAAAAAAAAAAAAAAAAAAACACAAAGGGCAAAGCTACAAGAAAGTTAAATTCAGAACATATTGTCAGGTTGATTAGTTTCGTTGATGAACACCATGTAAGAATTGATGCAGTAGGAAGGAAGTCTTTAAAGTTAGAGAAGAATCAGATGGAGAAAATCTTTAGCTCAAATGTTTGGTTTTTTTTTTTATCTCATCAGTTTCATTTAAAGAAAATCACTTTAGAACAGAACGTTAAATAAACTGGCCCTGCAATCAACCCCTGGGGCTGGAGTAGTTAACTCAGACTATTTTAATAATGTACTTTTATTTCAGTGGTTTAAGACTAGATCCTTTACAGGAATACATAAGGTATGCCTGCTTCCTCAGCAGATCTTAGAAAGATTTTTATTTACTCACAATTAAATGTCTTTATAAATGATAGAAGAAATATGGCTTTTTGCCTCCTAATTATACAAAGGCAATCCTGGGTAAAAACCCAGTTAAAAAATCTTTTGCAAATACAAATACTGCAATCAACTGGCAGTTTCATTTCTGGCTTAACACACACACTCTAATTCCCTAAGGTGCGGTTTTCTTATTCCATTGAGCCAGTGTAGGCCACCGTGGAAATCAGTCAAGAGCTGGAATTGACTCAGTACCCAGCACAGTGACCGGAGACATTAGCTACAGTGGCAACCTAATTGTAATGTAATTCCAGTAATATACGCAGTTAGCACTGAGCACAATTTAGGGTTCCCTGCCTAGAGTCTCAGGAAAGCCATGCTGTTATTGTAATGAGCCCACTGCTTTGCTGCTCCAGTTTTACTCCTTAGTTTTATTACTCAGGATGAGTTCTCAGTTCTTTCTAAAACTTGTCTAAAAGAAAAAATGGTAATAATCTATATGCCATGATCATATTACCTGGGAGGAAGACTTGATACATGTTAGCTATTACTAGTGCTTCTGTAGCTCATGACTGTGCTTTTTGCAGAGATTATATAATTTCATATTATAATACATGTACATATGCTATGTATACACTATTATATGTCATATATATGTATATAAACATGTGTGTGTGTATATATATTTCATCATATATATATATATGTATATATATACATATATATATTTAAACAGTGATATTATTTCATGATCTTAAGGGCAAGCATTCTTGTTAACTCCAAGTTTAGATAACTTGTTCAAAGTCACCCAGCTGTTGTAGAGAAGTGACAGAATTCAGAGCTTGACTGGGCTCATATAGACCCTAACCTATTATTAATAGCCTTCAGATTTATACACAATAGTGGCTTCATGTTAACTTGCCTCTTAATGAAAGCATACATTTCTCTTACAGTCTTGCTTTTGGCAGGTACTTTTCAGCCTCATCAAATAATTTTGTGTAGAAAAGAAAGAGAAAGAGCTAGAGATAAAGAAAGAGGGAAGGAAGAGAGGGAGGTAGAGGTAGGGGAGAGAGAGGGAAAAATGAAGAAAAGAAATGAAAGGAGAGAGGGAGGAAGGAAAGGAAGGGAAAGATATAGAAAGAGAAGGAACAGTTAATACAACAAAAAAGAACTAGCTAAAATTATAGTGAGAAATCTTAATTTCATTCATTTGACAATGCATTTATATGATTACTAGGAAAAATGATAGTAATATTTCTTATATACATATGAGGCCTTAAAATATTGATTTGGATTAATTCTAGAATATTCATCTAGTGTGTGTGGTATGAAATACATAAGTTTCAACCTTGGTTATACTATTCCTAACTATGCTATCTTCCAGAAGTTGCTAAAATTGAATCTCAAATTCAATGCTTATAAAATGGATCTGATAGTATGCACATTATAAAATTTTGATGCAGATTCTACTCTATAAGTTGTAGTGAGGTTGATCAATAAGACAAATGACATGAGCTTAGGATAGCCACCTATAATTGTCCATTTCTGTTTATCTGGAATGGAACTTCCTGTCTACCTTTGTTCATTTATTCCACATGCTGAGGAATAGCCTTCCTCAGAAAAGACTAGAAATGACCATCTCCTCACCACCATGCATTTGGAAATCAAACACCATCACAATATAGATTGGTAGGTTTTATGGTCCTATCACATAGATGTAAAAACTGAGACTCGGTTTCACACCAAAGATTCAGAATACAAAACAAAACCAAAAATTATGGTGAATTTTTATTATTCCATTATATTTTGTAAAGTACTTTATTTTCATTTCAAAACCTAACTTATGGGTTGCCACATTCACCACTCTCTCTCTAGGACCTGGAATATCATCTGCAACATAGAAGATACTCAATAATTATGTGTCTTCTCCCCCCACCACACTCCCATTTTTTGGTGTGTTTGTGGTGTGGGTGTAATGGAGATCAACCCAATGCCTAAGACATGTTTAGCTACTCCACCAGCTCAATGGGTATTTCTTTATTTACCATTTAACAAACATTGCCATCTCTGAAATAGAAATGTATAGGCAAAAGGGTATCTTTAACCAGACTGATATAAAGAGGAATATCAAGATCACATCTTTCTTACCTCAGATATGACAATACTAAGTCTTAATTTACATCTGTAAGATGAAACTACTCTTTTTTAGAACTTTGTCCCAAATCACACCCCTCTCTTTTCTGAATTCGTTTTTTTCTAGTCTCTTACCAATTATCTCTGAAATACTTTAATAAATCACTTCTACATAAATTCTGATATTTGGATTCTACTTTGTGCTGTGTGATCTCAGATAAGAAAATCAAGACAAGATAAAGTAATGGTGCTTACTAATCACAATCTCATATGACTGAGCCAATTAAGAAAGACCAAGTAAGGGGCTGGGGATGTGGCTCAAGCGGTAGCGCACTCCCCTGGCATGGATGCGGCCCAGGTTCGATCCTCAGCACCACATACAAAGATGTTGTGTCTGCCAAAAACTAAAATGTAAATAAAATATTAAAAAGAAAAGATTACAGATCAGGGCTGAGAATATAGCTTAGTCAGTAGAGTGCTTATTCAAAAAAAAAAAAAAAAAAGAGAGAGACCAAGTAAGACATCCCTTTCTTAGAAACTGGAACATTCCAAAATGGTAACTAGCTTTAGTAACAGCATCTCCTTATCATTCTGCACTTACCATAGTGTTTTTATTTATTGGATTTCATTTGACTGTTCTAAAACTCTGGCAGAATAGAGAACACATTGTATCTTCATGCCTATTTTAGAGAAAAGACTGGTACTTGTCTTGAAAATTATTAATCACCTCAGTGGTTGCATAAAATCTGACCAGGGTCCTTAGTCACTAAAGCCATGTATCCCCACACTCAAGTAGACTTTACTCAAATAGATCATTCTTTGTTTTAAAAAATGCCTATATAGGGTCCAAAACTTGAAATTTCTCTGATATCCAGCAGTCCTATAAGTCATTTTCCTCTCCAGGATGGACCCCAAAGGACTCCTGTAAATTCCTAAGGCTCTCCTGGACCCAGCTTAAAAATACCTCACTCCATCATGCTCAAGAAACGGTGCTGACAGGAACCCTGTCATCTTACAGCACAATCTAAAGGAGCTCAGCAGCCCAGGATGAAAAAACTCAATCACTTCCATCCATCACTAGTGAAAGGCAGGAAAACAATTGGATGGGTGTCCTGAGCACCTTGGTTTCTGCCAGCTCACTATATTTGATGTTATTACTAATGGAAGAAGGAGGAGTAAATGCCCTACTGTGTATAATATCAAATGCATGGGTCTTGATAGATAAATGTAACTTTTATGAAGTTTATGGATTAGCCATCAGGGAAAGCCTCCACTGTGTTTGCAGACAAGTTTTCAATGCCATGCTGGATAGCTGGGCAGCACAATAAGGAAAGCAAACACCTATGCTCAAGGGAAGAGCTGTAGTTGATCTTCAATGCTCCGGTCAGGGGAGACCTTCAGTTCAAAGGATGAAGAATGAGGTTCTATAGCATTTATGGTTTCCCTGCACCGGGTACTTTCTATCTGTTATTGCAGGCGAGGCCTTCATTGATCTTTTCTCCCAGCTGTTATTTATTTTCTCCTTTTACCCTCAGCAAAGGAGGAAGATGAAGGGCCCAAGTACTTTGTCATTCTCCCAGTACTTCTGAACAGTGTAGCACTTTCTAAACAAGAAAACCAATAGCTATTTTCTTCAGGGTTGCTCATTACATTTTGCTATCCTTCCAAATGCAAGGCCTGCCTCTTGGGTAGCAAAAGATTGAGCAGAGTTGGAACTGGGAATATACCTGAGTTTCTTTTTCTTTTTTTTTTTTATATTTCCTGTGGGGTCTGCATTCTCCAGTAACTTTGAACTAGTTCAGTTCCCCAAGACACAGCATGCTTTTCGGCTTCATGACTATTTCTTCACTTTTTATGTCTGTATCTCTTTCTTCTTCTCCTGCTCAATTTATTCAGTAGTAGGAAGGGACACCTTTGTAGCAGAGCAATTACAGAAGTACCACTTTGGGCATGAGAAAGGCCCATGTTCTAATCCCAGTTATGCCACTTTCAGCTGTGTGACTCAGGCCCAAGTATATATCTGTCCTGTGCCTCAGCGTCCCCTTCACAGAACAACAGAAACAGTACTCACTTTCTAAGATTCTTGTGAAAGGCAGGATAATAAGTATTAACAACTCAGTACATAGTCATCCCTCAGCAACTCATTAAATATAATAATTATTGAAAGAAATTTAATTTTAATTAGGACTATAGGTTGAGTATTCCTTATCCAAAAGGCGTGGGACTAGAAGTGTTTCATATTTTGGACTTTTTCAGATTTTGGAATATTTGCATAGACTTTACTGGTTGAGCATCCCTAATACAAAATTTTGACATCCCAACTACCCCCAAACCTGAAATCCTTTAAGTATCATGTCAGCACTCAAAAGGTTTCATAATTTGGAACACTTTGGATTTGGGATTAGGGATGCTTGACTGGTAATAACAACAGCAATGCAAAGTTTGTATCCCCACCACGCCAGGCGCCCTCCCTGATCCTACAATAACTTGATTTAGATGTCTTTCTCTAGGCTTGTCAGATAGAACTCCGTGATATAGGTAAGTACAGCCTAACGGTCATAGGGGCAAGACTTATACTAGTAATTGCATATGCTCAACTCATAACATAGGACCAGCAATCAGGTTGAAAAAATGATTCTTGACATTGTTTTCTTCGCTTCTTTCCAATATATCCATTATTACAAAAAGCATTTAATTTCATCAATGTGGTACAAGCACAGATATGTTGGAGACACATGTATAGATTAGACACAAAGTTGTCCAGGTAGAGAATGATTTAAAAACCAATCACTTCACCCTAACATAGTGTACTTTATGGCTGGGTGATGCCCAGGGAGCTCTAGGAATATGAACAGAACTCTAAAGCAGCTGAGGGTGAGGAGGTGGATAGAAATGAATCATGCAGACCACCCAGTGAGGTGATGCTCAAATGGAATCTTAGAAGGAGAGGAGTTGTTTAGGCAAGTACCAAGAAGAGTGGAGGGCTGAATCTTACAGGTAAAGAAAGTGGCTCATGTGGACGGAACACAAGTCTAAATGATGGAGCTAATGTAGGGAATATCACATAGTTCAACACTCCCCATCATAAATAATATGGCAGAAGTAGCTGAGCCTTGAGAGATGATCAGAGGTCAGATCACAGAGGACCTTAGGTATCATGATGGTAAAATGCCAAAAGCCCAGAAGTACAATGAGATACATTTTTGAAACAATTCAGCACACAGTCTTGACCAGCTATTTAATATAAGAGGATGACCTATATATTAAAATCCTCCCCCTAAAGTGGCATAGATAGTATTCAGCCGGGAGAGCAATTGAAGTGTTGGTATTCAAAGTACAGTTCCCATCACGAAACACCTTATAGGTCGGAGCCACAAAGCAGAGGAAATAACAAAGTGCATGGATAGCAAATTGCCTCAGTAGGCAGAGAAAATGGAGCATGAAGTTGGAATTGTTGCTTACCTGTAACAAAGTACATGACTGGGAAGAAAACTTACCTACGGTGAGGTTACAGGAGAATGTCAGCACATAGTAATGAAAATGAAGCTGGCGTGGTCAAACCTGGCATCCCTGCGAACCCCTAATTAAGGAAGTGTGAACTCCGCAGTCTCTTTGTTTAATGTGTGGCTTTCATTTATAATTAGAGACGTGAACTGAATCCTCAGATCTAATTGTTATGATGAATCCACCTACAATAAGGTTTGTTTCCACGTTGCCTCTCCCTAACATACTATTAATATTGAGGATTAAAATGGACATTTATAAGTTTACTGTTTATCTGCTTAGTTCTGCAGCATCAATAAATATTGTTCATCGTCAAGATTTTTTTTTTTTCTAAACAGTACTTCAATACCTAAAGGTCTTGGAAAGAGTACAGGCAAAATTAGAGTCAGAGAGTAGAGCTAATTGGCCAACTGTTTTCATAATTATAAAATCCAACCAATGTTGAATTACTGTCTATCACATTACCAGGCAGTATGCTTTAATGCATTTTTATTTTATTTTGCCTTAGGACTGCAATACATTCATGACTTAGATCTTAATATCCCCAAGAAGTCTGAGGTAGAGGGAAACTATGTAACTGGTCCATGCCACAGTTAGAGGTGGAGACACGATTTGAGTTTAGACCTGATTCCAAAATGATGCTTTTCCAATATACACTTTTAGATGTTCCTATAGCAGATCCAGCAGGCACAATCAGGAAAAGAAGAGACTTAGAAGAAGTTTTTTCCTGCAGCTGTGCAAAAACCCATTTCCTACAATAGTGACACTGAGATAACCTTCAGCTACCATGCAAGTCTAAGTATCAACTAGACTCCAGCTGAAAAACCACTGGTCCACTTAAGCCATCATTATCTATCACCTTGCCCACTACAGTTAGAGGTGTTTGATCCCTCTGCATTCACTCTTACTCTTCTGTTCCAAAAACATCCTCTACAGAAGCCAGTGGACCCCTTAAAATATGATCATGCCAAATATTTCTCACCACATTTAATTATATGTTTAGTAGAATTTATTTTTTAGAGTAGTTGTAGGTTCGCAACAAAATTGAGCAGAAAGTTTAAAGACATCCTTTTTTTTTTTTTTTTTTTTTTTTACATTTGATGAACCTACACTGACATGTGATTATCACACAAAGTATACTGTTTACATGTGGGTTCACTCTTGGTTCTATGGGTGTTAACAACTGCATCACGGCATGTGTCTATCATTGTGGTTTTATATAGAGTCATTTTGTGGCCCTAAAAATCTCTGTGCTTGCATGCCTGTGCATCTCTCCATCTCCTTTAGCCCCTGTCAACCACTGTGGCATCCATAGCCCAACTGTGCCCTGGCTGTGAGTGGGTTGCACAGAGGCCAATGAAAATGGCTGGAGACAGCAGGGGGGACATATTCTTTATTGGGGAAAACTTAGAAGAGATCAGTGATGGCTCCAAGAAGAGTTCAGTGCTGGCAGGATGATAAATAGCACCCCCATCCCTCATTGTGCTTTGCCCAGCAGTGCCTCCTCGCCCTCATGGAGAGAGTGGCAGCTGGCTGGATGAGTGACACTCACCCTTTCCACAGTGCCTTCAGTCCCATGCCCATCCCCACTCAGAGTGGTGACATCATCAGCATTAGCTTGCTTTTGTTTGCTTGTATGTCCAGCATCCAAAGGAGCAATTGTCTCAGCATACATGCAAGAAAGAAGCTTTGTGTAGATAACAGTCACTTGTCCTAGTTCCCACTGTGCATATGGGAAAACCTGTGTCCTGCAAGAAAATACATATCTGGACTTCTGGCCCAGGTTTGCTCTCATTATTTCCTGAACTCACTAGATTTTTGAAGCAGAGAAGGGGCATTTAGGGACATGGTGTCTTACGATCCCCATTTGCTTTGGGGATGATACGCCCACCATTGTTTATCGTCTTCAAAATTTAGTTTTGCCTTTTACAGAATGACATATTTAGAATCACATAGTATGCAGGCTTTGTTTCTTGTTTTTAAATAGTCCTTGCTTTACAGCTGTCAGTCTAAAGACCAAAATCCTTAATTAGAAGAGCTCAGGAGATCCTACTACAATCTTTCACTCACCTCCCCCATGGCAATCACATGGCAGCACAAAGGGTTTTCTTTCAGTTTCTTGGATGAACTTTGTTTCTTCCCACCAAAAAGTCCTAGCACATGCTATTTCACATGTCTGAAAGTGAAGTCGAATTTGCTCTTGAGACCTAAGTTGACTTGTCTCACTCACCTCTCAGACTGGGTCAACACCTGTGTTATTTGCTTGCATCAACTCGGGCTTCATCCCTCACTTTGCTGATGTCATTTTTTATTCTCATGCACTGTGATGATGTGGCTCTTTAATCAGACAGTAATTCCACATAACAGAGGTCTCGCCCTCACACCTTCCATTACATCTCAGGCCTAGTAAGAAATCTGGCACGTGTTTGAGAATAAACCAAGAAATAAATGTATTTTTAAAATCAGAAACGTGTGCTTAGAAACAGAGTTGAAGAAGAAGACCAAATTCTTTGGAACCTGATCTTAGTTACATCTCCTCCAACTCTAACTAGCTGTGTGCCACTGAGTACTAGTTATTTATGGATTACTTTTTTTTTGGTACAAATATTTAATTATAACTTTTTCTAAGAACTGGGCCAAACAGTCAAGATGCAGCATGGGTGAGGCAGTGCCTGGCTCTTGGTTGTTTATATAATGGAGATTCTATTTCTTCTTCTCCTTTTTTTTTTTCCAAATGAAATTTCTATTGATAAAACTGCAGATATACATGAAGTTGTAAAAAGTAATAAAGACAGACTATGTTTTTCTCTAGTAGTAATATTTTATAAAATTACAGTATAGTCTTACAACCAGAATATTGACATTAATACAAAAATGAAGTTTTTGAACAAATAATTTACATTGAAATGAGCTTTAAGATAGAGAAAGTTCACAGACTGGATGACTTCTAGAATAGCAAGAATAGAAGGACTTCAGTGAAGGGAGATGAATTAATAAATCTGGAGAATGAGACTCATGCTAGGTCATAGAGGCTCTTGTAATAAGACAGATGAAAGATCCGGGACTATATTCAATAGGTAATGGAGAGACATTTTGAGTTTTGAATGAGATAGAGAAATGCAGATGGATGAACATGGTGGGAATCCAGAGGACAACAGCATAATACCCCACTTCTAATTTCATAGGATAAAGATCTTTTCACAAGAAAAAGAGAAAGTAGAAGACTCGGATAAGCTTCAACCTGCACTTACTTAATTACACATTTTAGTAACATATTGAGTAAAATCTCAGTTACTGTCTGTGATTCACTATTTTTTGAGTCTAATCCCTTTATCCATGTTAAGGAAATCCCACAGCATCCTCTAGGATAGAACATAAGAATGCCACTTCCAAACATTCTCTAAAAAAAATGATAAAGAGTATAGATTAAATTATTGTCCCTATCCCCTCCCAATACCTATGCCACTGGTAAAAATTTTTGAAAAATAGTAACATAGAAATTAAACTCTTTGGAACAAGAACTTCTTGTTACATATTTTCAACATTACACTTAAAAATGAGCTGGGAAAATTAATCAGATTTTTTTGTGGGGCGGGGATTGGCTGACTTCACTTAGCATTATCTTCTCCAATGCCATCCATTTACCTGCACATACCATGATTTTGTTCTTTTCTAATGCTGAGTAATATTCCATTGTGTATAAATGCCACATTTTTAATCCATTCATCCACTGAGGGACATCTAGTTTGGCTCCATAGTTGAGCTATTGTGAATTGTGCTGCTATAAACATTGATGTGGCTGTGTCCCTGTAGTATGCTGTTTTTAAGTCCTTTGGGTATAGTCCGAGAAGAGGATAGCTGGGTCAAATGGTGTCTACATTCTCAGATTTCCAAGGAATCTCCATACTGCTTTCCAAATTGGCTGCACCAATTTGCAGTACCACCAGCAATGTATGAGTGTACCTTTTCCCCCACATCCTCACCAACATTTGTTGTTGTGTGTCTTCATAATAGCTGCCATTCTGATTGGAGTGAGATGATATCTTAGAGTAGTTTTGATTTGCATTTCTCTGATTGCTTGAGATGATGACCATTTTTTTTCATATATTTGTTGGTTGATTGTATATCCTCTTCTGAGAAGTGTCTGTTCAGGTCCTTGGCCCATTTATTGACTGGGTTATTTGTTTTTTTTGATGCTTAGCTTCTTGAGTTTTCTCTGATATAAGGGGGGTGACTCATAGTAAAGTAGGGAGAGAGAGCATGGGATGATTAGATTAATTCTAGGTAGGAAAGAGGGGTGGGAGGGAAAGGAAGAGGGAAGGGGATTAGCAAGGATGGTGGAATGTGATGGTCATCATTACACAAAGTACATGTATGAAGACTTGAACTGGGTGTCAACATACCTTATATACAGAGATATGAAAAATTGTGGTATATATGTGTATTAAGAATTGCAATGCAAAAAAAAAGTACATGTTATACTGGCACAAATTGGCATGAACATACTTTATATACAGAGATACGAAAAGTTGTGCTGTATATGTGTAATAAGGATTGTAATGCATTCCACTGTTGTCGTGTGTTTAAAAAATTAAAAAATCAATAATAAAATAAAATTGATATAATACCTGAAAAATATTTTTTTTAATGAAATACTGGTACATGCTGCAACATGGATAAACTTTAAAAACATGCTATGGAAAAGGCACCAAATACAATAGAAGACATTTTATAGAATTCCACTTACATGTCCAGAAAAGGCAAATGTATAGAGACCGAAAGTAAATTACTATTACTTAGGGACTAAAGATGGGAATGAAAGCTAACAATAAACCAGTTTAAGGGATCCTGCTGGAATGATTAAAATCTAAACTAGATTATAGTGATGTTTGACAAAAACTCAATAAGTATGCCAAAATTTTTTTTCAATTTTACACTGAAAAATGAATGTTGTGGTAGATAAACTATACTTCAAAAAATCTGTTTAAGAATTTGAAAATTCACAAACTATACAAAAGAGGATAGAAAGTCAGGGAGGCCTTATTTATTTATTTATTTATTTATTTATTTATTTATTTTTAGTTGTAGATGGACACAATACATTTACTTTCTTTATTTATTTGAATGTGGTGCTAAGGATTGAACCCAGTACCTCAAATATGCTAGACAAGCACTATACCACTAAGCTACAACTCCAGCCCTCGGGTCTTTTGATGAAATATAGAACAAAATTTGTTTTGCATTCCTTATGTTTAAAAAATGGAAAGATCATTTCTGCTTAAGCTATCTCCAACTCCATTTCCCCCCTTATGGGAAATAATGTGTTTCCCTTTAGTGTATAAGGCCTGTCTACCTTGTTTGAACTGCTTTTCTTGGGCAATTTCTGAAACATAGATTTTCTGTTGTTTGTCCATTGACTTTTAATTCCTAAGTTCTTGACAATGGGGATTCAATATGTGCTAAAGATTTAAAAATACCAGATGAGACAAACAGAAATTCCTTGCTTGTTGAATCTGATGGAGGCAGGTATGTGGTTAACACTGTTGCCACGAGATAGAATTAAATGATTGTCATTGAACTTTCTCTCAAACCCAGCTTTGGTAGATGTTCCATGTCCTTTGGTTTTATTTCTCAAGCAGAGATGACCAAGTGGGCTAAAGGCATCATGATAATACTCTCGTGCCCCATAAACAACAGCCAGTTTAGCAACTCTAAGCCACAGATAAGGAGCCTTTTACAAGGAAGATGGAGAATAAAATTAAGCAGCAACCTCTAAATGAATGGTTCCCAAAGTGCAATCTCCAGAGAACTAGCAGCAGCAACATCTTGGGAACATAGATATTTTTAGCAACATTTTTAAAAAGTCATATTCCACACTTATTGAATCAGAAACTATGGGCACTAGAGCCAGAAATCTGAACATCAGAGACTTGTACATGATTCTGATCCATGCTAAAATTTGAGAACCACTGCTCTGATTACAATAACACAAGTATGGGCATGAGCAGACGCAGGTGTAACTCATGGTACTGGATTCATCTTGCAGGCTGGATTTGTGTGTTATACTTTCAATTTCTCATTGTGGTTATGGACAGTTTTCAATTCCTTATAACATTGGAATTTGATCCTTAACTGCTCAATCTTCAAATCCTTCCCATGTTTTGAATCAAGAAAGTGTCGAATCCTTCTTATTACTCAATGTCTCTGGTTGACCCTCTGCCTTTCATTTCCATTACAAGTCAGACAATTGGTCTCTGTTTTTAAGAGAGCAAGTGATTACATTAGGGTCACCCGAGATAATTCAGAATAATTACGCTATATTTAAAGCAACTGATTGGTCATCTTAATTATATATGCAAGTCCTCTATTGCCATGTAAGATAACACAGTTGTAGGAAGGATATCTCCTCACATTACCAAGGTGGGAACTTCTGGGGGGCCCATAACTCTGCCTACCACACAATTTATTAAGAACCAAAGAACACCACAAAACTATACAGATGCATTGGAAATGCAGGAGTATAAGAACGTTATCGGTTACTAACTTCAATGATTTGATTTAATTCAGTGATTCCTTGAAAGAAGTAGAGACAGACTGGAAGCCGACTCCTCTGAAAGTATTACAAATAAAAATTCTTCAGGTGACAACTAGGAGTCACCTAATTCTTGGGGCTGTAGACCATTTCTCTCTATATATAGGCTAATATGTAGACATGGCTAGAGTCAATGCGGTTATCTAAAATAGAACCATAGCAAAGGATAAAATTTATGGTTGAATTGAAGATAAATGTCATTGGATAATGTCATGGATTGGCCTAAAAAGGTTCAGACCTGGTTCTCTCAGAGTTTAGGGTTAGATTCTCACTGGTCTCTATTGAGAGGTGATTCGCACTACCCAATCTCATAGAAAACTTAAGCTGAATCTAAGCAAGAAATTCTGTTGAAATAACAGACATATGAAATTGGAAATAATTTTCTCAGTATTCTTCTTTTACAAACATACTTAATCACTGCAGTATACACACAGAGATAAAAGGATGAAAAATAAAAGATAGGATGAAGGACGTATTATAAAATACAACATTTCCTGTATTTTTTTTCAATCTATTATCTAGATAGACTCATTCCCCAGAGGGAATTAATTTTAATTTTTAAAAACTATTCCTTCTGGTGATTACTTTGAACATTCTTTTTCAACCCCCAAGTCAGATACTTTCATCAAGTGAAGGTTAATTTCATTTCTGGGATAATGGTAGAACCATATGTCCTAAGTTTTTAAACTCCTTTTGCAAACTGTCTTCCTCTGGTCTCTGTCATTATTACCCAACTGCTTTGAAACATATTTACAGAACACGTTACCAATGAAATGAATGGGGCTTTCTCAATGCTCTCCCAAATATGAAAACACAAAACTGCAAGCTGCCTCCATGCCCCATGATAGAATGGATTCCCTTTGAAAAGTTTCAGAGATAATAACTTTTAACCGTTTTTTATGTAATATATCAAGATATGCAAATATACATCTACAAAAAAAATGCATTCAACTTTGAGGCAAATGTAAAGAACCTGTCCTTAGGGTTATGTTATTTTTCACAACACTCTGCTTCAAAATACTCTTATTTGTGAACTGAACATTTACAATTCTCTTTTCACTGACACTGTGAAATTTACAGTTTTTAAAGATATCTATTTAGCACTTACTAAATGCTACAGACTTTTGTAGGCATAAGGACTTAGCTGGAAAGGAAAGAAACAAAATTTCTGACCTGATGAGGCTTACATTCAGCATTGAAAGATAACATGGTGTAGGGGGAAACAGACAAAATTCTTTTGCAATCTCATATCCCCCAATCATTTATCCAATTTGAGTTCTGGCATCCATCACTGATCTCCCATAGACAAAGTAAAATATCTCTGGTCTTTAATGCTCTGGAAGGCTCCTGGAACTATCTCCTTCATTCAGGTAAGCATCCCGCAAATTGAAAATAAAATAACATTTAAGTCAGTTCCTAGAGTATTTTGGAAAGAAGGAAAATTAACAAGTAATCTGAGGTCATTGGAAGATTGCAGAGCTGACCTGCTCCCCCATTAAATAGAATTAAGGACAAGAATCACATGATCATCTCAATAGATGCCAGAAAATAGATGCCATTTCCAGGATCTGAGTTACAGGGCTAGAAGGAGTTTAGCTCAACATTCTAAAGCCTATATATGACACACATAAAGCCAACTTCATGCTGAATGGGGGGAAAATGAAAACATTCTTTCTAAAATCAGAAACAAGACAAGGATGTCCACTTTCACCACTCTTATTCAATATTGTTCTTCAAAACTCTATCCAGAGCACTTAAGTGAGAGAAAGAAATTAAAAGGATACAAGCAGGAAAAGAAAAAAAAAATATTATCTCTGTCCAAGGATGACATGATCCTATATCTAGAAGACTCCCCAAAAAATCTTTACCAGAAGACTTCTGGAGCTGATAAACTAATTAAGCAAAACAGCAGGATACAAAAATTGTAGGGGTCTTTTCAATGTTAAATTTTGACCTAATGTTTTCTTTGAACAGTTACAAAGTTTATGGTTTAATTCCCAGGCCCTTGATACCCTTATAGTTGACTTTTGTGCAGGGCAAGAGATAGGGATCTAGATTCATTTTTATACATATGTATATCCAGCCTGCTAAGAACCATTTATTATAAAGGCTATCTTTTCTCTGATATCGATTTTGACACCTTTGTTGAGTATCAGATGACAGTATATATGTAGGTTTGTCTCTGCATCTTCTATTCTATTCCGTTGGTCTTCACGTCTGTTTTGATGCCCATGCCATGTTGTTTTTTGTTGCTCTGAAGTATAGTTTGGGATCAGGTATCATGATGCCTACAGTTGTTACGGTTTAGATATGAAGTATCTCCCCAAAGTTTCCCAATCAATAGCTTTCTTGTAATCCAACAATGACAATGAATCTGTTAAGAAGTCAGGAAATCTATCTCATACACATTATCCTCAAAAAATTGAGAATAAATCTAACTAAGAAGGCAAAACAGGTCTACAACAAAAAGTCCTGCTGAAGAAAGAAATTGAAGAAGGCCTCAGAAGATGAAAAGACCTCCCATGTTCTTGGATAGGTAGAATTGATATTCTCAAAATGGCCATACTACCAAAAACAATGTAACAATTCAATAAATCCCCACCAAAATACCAATAGCATTCTTCATAGAATTAGAAAAAAAAATCAATGCTAAAATTCATATGGAAGAATAAAAGACCCAGAATAGCTAAAGCAGTATTGAACAAGAAGAACAAAGTGACATTTTAATCAGTGTTTTTTGCCACTGTGACTCAAAGATCTCAGAACAACAATTTTAGAGGAGGAAAACTTTATTTGGGGGTTCACAGTTTCAGAGTTCTCAGTTCATGGAGGGTGACTCCATTTCTTATAGCCTGAGATAAAACAGGACATCATGGCCAAAGAGTGTGGCAGAGGAAAGGGGTTCAGAACATGGCACCAGGAGAAGGTGGAGGTCTCCTCACTACAACAAAATCATATAACCCAAAGGCATATTCCCATTGACCTGCCACCTCCAGTTATGCCTTACTGCATACAGTCACCACCCAATTAATTATTTAAGGCATAACATATTAATACAGTAAGGCATAACAGATTAATTCATGGATTAGGTGAAGGTTCTCATGGTCATTTCATTGCTAAACTTTTTTGCATGGTCTCACACATAAACTTTTGGGGCAAACCTCATATCTAAACCGTAAAAACTGTAGGCATCATGATACCTGATCCCAAGCCATACTTTAGAGCAACAAAAACAGCATGGTATTGGCATCAAAACAGACATGAAGACCAATGGAATAGAATAGAAGATGCAGAGACAAACCTACATATATACTGTCTGATACTCAACAAAGGTGTCAAAATCAATAACAGAGAAAAGATAGCCTTTATAATAAATGGTTCTCAGCAGGCTGGATATCCATATGTATAAAAATGAATCTAGATCTCTATCTTTTGCCCTGCACAAAAGTCAACTAAAAGGGTATCAAGGACCTAGGAATCAGACCGTAAACTTTACAACTATTTAAAGAAAACTTTAGGTTAAAACTTAACATTTTGGCACAGGTACCAACCTCATTAAGAAGACTCCTAAAGCTCAAGAAATAAAACCAAGAATCCATAAGTGTAATGGCATCAATTTTAAAAGTTTCTACACAGTAAAGGAAACAATTAGAATTGTGAAAAGAAAACCTATAGAATGGGCAAAAAGCTTTTCTAGCTAGAGGATTAAAATCCAGAATATATAAAGAACTCAACAAAACCCCTAAACCTCAAATAACCCAATTAATAAGTGGGCAAATGAACTAAATAGAGACTTCCAAAAAAGAAGAAATAGTCAATAGATATGTGAAAATATGTTCTACATCCTAGCAATTAGGGGAATATAAAATAAAACTACATTAAGATTTTGTCTCTCTCTAGTTAGAGTAGCAATCATCAAGAATCCAAATAATAATAATTGCTGGTAAGTATGTGGGGCAAGAGGTACATTCATACAATGTTGGTGGAGCTGCAAGTTAGTATAACCACTTTGGAAAGCAGTATGAAGACTCATCTAAAACTAGAAATAGAAGCACTACATGAATATCTATGCTGGTTCTATGCCAATGAATACAGCAGCTGAACTCACAATGCTGTGCTTATATCTGTTGGTAGTTGTATGATATAGTAGAAACTAAGGGCTGAGAAACTCTTATTCTATAAAACCCTCAGTAGGTAAGTCTGGGGCCAGAGTAATCCAGACAGCATTTTCTAGAATGCACATCCTTTCCTTACTGAATGAATGTCTTATTTTCATAGATCCTTAGAGAAAGAACAAAATTCCCTAGTGATTCCCCACCCTCCTGAAAGACACAAATCTGAGACTTGATTGTAGGAAACTGAGCTCCCTGAGCTCTCTTCTAAAATGCCACCAATAGAGTAAAGTAAAATCCCGTGATCAACTACTACTATTGATGAGCCTCATTTCTCATATGCATTAAAGCATTGGCAATTGCATTATAATCTACCAGTGCCTATTGATTATTCCCACAGTAATGTGGGAATTAATATACTCTAGAATATCTAGATAACTCAAAATAGCAAATTTGGGGAACTGATCCTGTGAAATAAGGAAAATGTTCTATTAGATTTTCAGAAACAGTGAAGTGCAAATACTTCATTTACTTTGTCCTCTTTCGGCTTGCATTTAATATCAGAGAAGCATCCCATCAGAGCTTTAGATCCATGTTGGTGATTGCATAGTTACATTGCGTGCTCTGCTGTTTCTTGATTATAATTGAGTCACTTACACAAATCTGAGCAAAGGCAGGAAATCAACCATTTGTGATGAATAATTCCTGCAAATTGGATGCAAGACTACATTTTATAAATGCAGATTAGGTAATAGTTCAGATTCTTGTGAAGAACCCTACAGGTAGATGTATTATATGATCTCACTCAATAACATATTCATTATACACAGTTAGGGTGACTGCATGTTTCAATTTATCTGGGATAGTCCTGTTTTATGCTTGTTGTCCTACTTAGTAGTTTTCCTAGACAAAAGCATGTGGGTTCAGAAGATACATTATTGGTCATCCTGTACAAAGTATATATAATGTATGTAGCTCTCAAAAGTCAGTGAAACTTTTTAGAAATCATCTAGGTTTTAGAGTCAGTCACTCCTGAGTTTAAAATCTCAGCTTTGCAAATTCATTAATTATGTGATCCTGAGCAAGATTTTTAACCTCACAGGAGTTCTGCTGCTTCATAAGTAAAATGTAAAAAAAAAAAAAAAAAAGTTTCTTGACTTCTACATTAAGACTGTTGTGAAGACTAATTAAAATCTTTCATGCACAATACCTGAAATATTACCAGGGATATATAGTTATTCATGAAAGATAGATAAGATAGATATTTATCTACACACATAGATAAATACATTGAAAAAAATAAACCACATTCCTTGTTTTGGGATTCACCTTTGAAAAGAAATAGCACGTACATTTCAAATAAACACAAACTGTCTTTTGTCTCTTTCCCTCTCCCAAAATATTAATTTTATAAATACTAGCTTCACATGTAGAAAAGGACATCTGTATAGAATCAAATAATGGATAGTGGTCAGGGCATTTTGGCCAGTCAATACAAAGAGACTGATTTCTTTGAAATCTTTTCCTGCTAACACAAACCCTCATCATCCCAGCCTTGCTATTCATCTCCCTTTCCTTCTATTTCTCCCTCTCCCTTTTCCATGATCCTTGTAGGAGGCAGGGCATAACTCTTCTCCACACCCCTGAACCCATGCTCTCCCTACCCCCAGGTCAGACTTGAGTGGATGCAAGAGCTGTTGCAATTAGAAATGTTCCCAACCCAATGTGACAGCTTGAGTCTGTCCCCAGGGAGTGGGATGTATATTCTCATGCCCTTCTTTTTCTTCTTTAAACAAAATGCAAGTCTCCCTTCAAAATGAAGGAAGACTTGTAGAGATTTCTTGGGTTTCAGAACCAGAGTTCATTAGCCCTTTGATATTCTACCCTGTTCTTCAACTCCTTCCTCCTTTGCCTCTGCAAACACTATAGCTCATCACTGATTTTCATTGGAATTTCAACTTTAAATTACTGTATACAATACCAACCAATGTATTCAAGCTTGTTTCTAATGTGTAGGTCCACAGATGTAGTTAAATATCAAATATTCATGCTGCTTTTTCTTTTTAACTTAAGCACAGAATTACAGTTGAAGATATTTCAGTGATAGATGTTTTATAATTCTCCATAAATATTTTATGTCAATAAGGTACTCACAGTTTTAGAGCATAAGCCCACTTTAATTTTTGTATGCATATATTTTGAGGAAACTTCTAACTAATTTCAGCTAATACTTATATAATATCTTACCTTAAACAAACTTATGTTAGTTTGCTGTAATTTGGGGGATAAATGTATTAGAATATAAATATTTAGATAAGATTCTTATACTCATTTTAGATAAAATCAACCATCCTCCTAAATATATCAAAATCTCCTTGGAAAAAATTTGTGACAAAATTATATATATGATATAAGCATCTATTCATATGGATATATAAATATGTATAGAACCTATAGAATTAAACATTAACCCATTCCAAGCCATAATTATACTGTAATTGTCAATCCAATTCCCACTTCTTTTGTATTCTGTAGAGAAAGATACCCAAATCCACACAATAAAATTTTGAGAAGGAAATTTAGGAGAAAGAAAGAAAATCCTTAGAGCCTATAGGTCAAAGTTCCAACACTGGATATAAAAAAGCTGCAGTATGTTCAGAAATTAGGTGAGAACAATTTGGTCACACGATTACTGACAACAAAATAACTGATGATGTCCTGAACTATCCTATTAAATTATTTTCCCACAACTGCACAGCCAAACCATCAACAAATCTTGTCATGTCTGTTTACAAAACAGATGCCAAGAACTTGGTTAAAGTTGCTATCCTCCCACATTTTCTAATTTGCTTCCCTGCCTCGGTTCTCAATCCTCCATAGACTATTTGCAACAGACCATGGAAAGTGGTCTTTTAAAAATAGGATTCTCAGAATGCTTCCATAGCTCCTTATCTTTCTCAGGATAGAGGTCAAACCTTTACTGCACGGTAGGCTCCCAAGGAAGATTGCCAGATTTTGTAAGTAAAAACACAGAATGCACAGTTAAGAAAGTACAGAGAACTTATACGGAACTTCAGCAAAACTTTGCTCTTCCTTTAGTCCCTTTTACTCAATGAGTTTTTACTGAAGGCTATGGAGGAGTCATCAGAGAGGTCTTTCCCAACTAGAATTTATCACAGCACTTATCTGATAGATAATCTCTTTCTCCATAAAAATATGTAGCTCTAACAAAGCAGAGCACTTAATTTCCAACTGCCTTGTCAGTAACACTTAGAATACTGCTTGGCACAGAATAGATGCCAATGAGTGATTAATGATCAAATGCTTTCTAAGAAACTCAGATATAAGTACGGAAAGTATTAAAAGTTTCAGTACATTGTCCAAAAGTTGCATTACTAGGAAAAGGCAAAGCTATAATCAGAAGTTAAATCTATCCCGTTAACTACCATCTTACCTTTGCTGTTATGTTTTAAGTGGGAAATAGAAGGTTTCTCCCTCTCCTGTCTAGCCTGTGTTCTCTTATTTATGATGAAACACAATTTTTATGGAATAAGGAACTTATGAACTGAATTTTCCATTACTACTCCTTATAAATAATATTATTTACTTAATAGTTCTCAATTTTCGAATAATTCAAATGAATTAAAAAATAAGCAAACAATGATGATGAAAATTGAATTAGGGCAAACACAGCCTTTTAAAATGCAGTCATAATGATTTTATATTATCTAACATAATAAAATTCTCATATATACTGTACCTGCCACTCCAGATTTGCCTGCTTGGAAATTCATCAGAAGATGAATGTGGGGGTAAAAAGTGGAAATAATTAGTATAATTCATAATCATAATTCCAGGAAGGATGCAGTTATACTGACTTTTAAAGTAGTATTATTTCAAAATATTCTAATATAAAAACAAAAACTAAATTTTCTATTCACCAAATGAAACTAAAATTTCTATTAACTAACTTTAGTATCTCTTTGCCATATCCGTAAAATAGAAAATTATTTACAGTTAACTATACACTAATGCCATAAAGAAGCTTAATTGATGGATACATGGTATTTCCTACCTAAAAATATACCTGAGAGCAAGGAGTATTGATTTCCTCATGACCACGTGAATGTGTTTAAATATCATACTCTTTTTACTAACCATTTTTGAATAGCAATGATATAAGAAAGAATTCATAATTTTTTATTTTTCTGAAAAAGTTATTAAAGAATGGGAGGTTTTCCTAACAACTAAAGGATCATCAAGCTGTGGTTTGTACCCCCAAAACACATACTGGAACTGGAATTCAATCCCCACTGTGAGGTATTAAAAGAGTACAAAAAATATGCTGGGTGCAGTGGTTCATACCTGTAATCCCAGTGGCTTGGGAGGCTAATACAGGAGAATTGCAAGTTCAAAGACAGCCTCAGCAAAAGTGAGGTGCTAAATAACTCAGTGAGACACTGTCTCAAAATAAAATGTAAAAGAAGGGCTGGGGATGTGAATAAATAAGGAAAGGGAGAGAGACCAGATACACATACACCCTCTCTACCTCTTACCGTTGTTGCCCTGTGCCAACTTGGGGATTTGCCAGCAAGAAGGCCATCATCAAGGTGGCCAGACCAGAAGTGTGAGTTGAAATAAACCTCTTCTCTTCATAATTTATTCTGTCTCTTATGTTATTAGCAGAAACTACTTTGACTACTACTGACTCAAAATACTGTATTTTGGGTGAAAATTACATCTCTACTAAGCATGTACAGACTTTTTTCCCTGTCCTTATTTAATAACCAATACTATGTAATTACTATTTGCATGGCCTTTTCATTGTATTAGGTATTATGATTAATCTAGGGATGCTTTAAAGCCTACAGGAGGATATGAGTAGGTTATGTACAAATACTACATCATTTTACATAAAGGACTGGAGTATTGGCAGACTTGGAATCCATAGGGGTTCCTGAAACCAATTCTTCACGTATACTGAAAGATGAAGAGATATACATGGCATGTTTTATGTGCAAGGAGTTGTGGCTGGGAGCAATTGGACCAATGCAGAAATCAAGTGGGGACAGTTGAAGCTGGTGGATAGAGCTGTGCAAGCATAGTCATGATGCTGTTGATGCTGCTCTGGCGTTACTTTACTGAGTAAGTATACCTATCTTGTGAGATTATTTTAAATAATATGAAATATAATGAATATTAAGCATTTTGCACTATTCTTGACATATGTCTCAAACTCCACCATTAATATAGGAGCTTTTTCTTATGTCCAATTTCAACATTTTCTATAGTATAACATGTTCAGAAACTTGCTCTAAAATTTTTGAGGGCTCAAGGTCTTCTTACATAAGTCTTTCCTGGATGCACTGGAAATGTCATCCTATCACCAAACTTTCAATTTGGCTTCATAAAAGCATATAGAATTTTTTTATATCTATCATTTTCACTGACACATAGTATTTTTATATATTTATAGAATACACTGTGATAATTTGATACATATATGAAATGCATAGAGATCAAATCAGGGTAATTGTTTCCATATTCTCAAACATTTCTCATCTCTATGTCCTACAAACATTGTTTTTTTCTAGTTGTTTTAACACATAACATGAATTGTTATAGACTACAGAACACAAATTTTTATGCTACAAAACACTAGAACTAATTTCTCCTATCGAACTATATTTTAGTACTCATTATCCAACCTTCTCCTATGTTTTCAATACCTGTTAGTCTTTAGTGACCACTAGTAAGAATGTGATATTTATCTGTCTTAGTTTATATAATATTACATTCCCCAATTCCATCTATGTTGCTTTCAATGATCATATTTCATTCTGCTTTTATGAAGGAGTAACACTCCACTAAGTAAATGTATCAAATTTTCTTTATCCATTCATGCATAGATTATACCAGGACTGATTGTATGTCTTTGTTATTATAAATACCAATATAATAAACACAGGAATACAGAGATCTCATTGGAATAATTATTTAATTTCCTTTCAACACATACCTAACTGTGGGATAATGATATCATTATCTGTTTTCAGGTTTCTGAAGAATTTCCAAACTATTCTCCACAATGGCTGCACTAATTTATATTTCCACTCTCGGTGTATAAGAGTTGCCCTTTTTCTAGATCCTTACCAGTCATTGTTACTTTTTACTTTTAATAATAGTTTCTGTGTATTTTGAATTGTGATCCCTTGTAAGATGAATAGTTTGCAAATCCCATGGATGTATGAGTGGTACAACATATGCAGAATGTAATACATGTAATACAGAATGTAATATATGTAATACAGACTGTAATAAAAGTAATACAATACATTAATAGAATAAAAATCACTTGATGAACTAAATTGATGAAGAAAAAACATTTGATGATTTTTTAATCACAAAGAGGTGTCAAATCTTAACAAATTAGTTGTAGAAGGAACAAACTTCAATGCAAAAAAAAACTATATACTGAAAGTGTTTCCTTTATGAGAAAAAAATGTTCACGTTCACCATTTTTATTCAGTACATTAGTGGAAGTCTTAGAGTAATCAGGCAAGGAAATGAAATAAAGGCCTCCAAGTTAGAAAGAAAAAAAGTCAAATTATCCCTGCTTTCAGATGACATGATTTTTTTATATAGAAAATCCTAAAGACTCCACCATATAATTGTTAGAACTGATAAACGAATTCAGTGAAATAAAGCATTTTTATGCATAGATAATGAACTTTTTGAAAAAGAAATTTTAAAAAATACCCTTCACAATAGCTACAAAAATATCTAGGAATATATCGAAGAGGAGATCTCTAAAATTAAAATTACTAAATAATGATGAAAGAAATTGAAGAGTATAGACACAAATGAAATGGAAAGACATCCTATATTCATGGATGACAAAAATTAATATCGTAAAAATGTCCACACTTCCCAAAGTTATCAGCAGATTCAGTATAACTCCTCTCAAAATACCAGTGGCATTCTTCACAGTACATATAGCCATTTGAATTCTGTTCAAAATATGTATTCGGATAATTGGGGTCAACTTATGATAAATAATCCATGCATATAAGCAGCAGTGGCTATCCCAATTATGCCAGGTCTCTTCTGGTTGCTACTCCAGTCTCATTTGTGCTTAAATTCTCTGCCCTGATCTTAGATTATGGGTACCTTCTGATACACTTGATCTTAAAAAATCACAACAGTTCTCCTCGATTTTGGCTTCCTATTGAATTTGGTTAATGATGTCTTCCTTCAGAGACCCAAAAATATCATTTAAGCTACTAAAGTCAGGATGTTTATTTCCCAGTGTTTCTCCCTATGGATAACCTTGAACTGACTGTATTCCTTGACCTGGAGTTACTGATTTCCAAGGTATCCTCTGTACCAGTATTCGTCAAACATTACCATGCATTCACATTTCCTTGAAAGATTGTGAAAATGTAGTTCTATTTCTGCATGTGTAAGTTGAGCTGGGCATGAAATTTTTCCCTTTCTATTTAACTCCAGGTAAAGTCAATATTGCTATGCTATAGTTTGACTTGGAAGATTTTATATGACTGTCTCCTGATTTCAGATTTCCTCTTTTGTCATTTCCTTTCTATTACAAGGATAACATTACAGTTGCCAGTAACTAATGGCACAATCCCTTAGATTCTTTCATACCATTTACAGACTTTTTTGGAGCGGGTATTGGGGATTGAACTCAGGGGCACAAAACCATCGAGCCACATCTCCAGCCCTATTTTATATTTTATTTAGAGACAGGATCTCACAGAGTTGCTTAGTGCCTCACTTTTTGCTGAGGCTGGCTTTGAGCTTGTGATGTCCCTGTCTCAGCCTCCCAAGCTGCTGGGATTAGAGATATGCACCACTGCACCTGGCCATATATAAGACTTTCAAACATCCTTTTTGAAAGGAAACTCAACATTCCTCAATTAGCTTATTGGTACCTTCTCCTACATCTGTACTAGGCACACAATAGAAAGTTAATGGTAATGGTTGACTGTTCATGACTTCAGTTTCACCATTATATAATTTGACTTTGGATGTAGAAATCTTTATACATTCTTCTGTATAATGTTTCTGTTACTCCATAATACATGCATATGTATGTATACACACACATATATATACACACATATACATACATGTATATATATGAATACATTATTTAAAGTCATGAAAGAATGACAATATTTAATAGTTAAAAATAGTGGAGAACTAAAGCTATCCAAATCTTCTTATTTTTCTATGATAATCTATAAAATGGCACAGAAAACTGATACAAGGTAAAATAGGCAGTTGCATAATTGAAATTGCTTAATTTAGGGAGAATCTGACATTTTCCCTAGGCATGGGAAGCAAACAGTAGCAAGTCACACCAGTTGGCATCAGATCAGCAATTTGGGAAACAATATGACATTCCAGAAAGTAGTCATTTAAAAACTTTTATATAATTTTCAAAAATAGCTGAACTGTAACATATGCTATCTAAGGGAATTCCTTTTCCTTCAGAGTATGTATTTAATTAATGTTGGCATTTATGAAATTTGGAAATTCTAAACTCTTTTAAAAAGTGTATACACGCATTAAGTAAGTTTGGGTATCCAAATTAGTTTATTTACAAACAAATGTCCAGCAATGACTTGAGTATACAAAGTCAGAATGGAAAGGCAGCTGAATTTGTTCAGCAAGTTCACTGAAATTTTACTGTATACTTAATCTCTGTCACACTCTATGACAGACTCGTTATCTGACTTGAATTTTGTATGGCAGTCCATGAGTTCAAATCTCATCTTTATCACATAAGAACTAAGCAACACTTAGAAACCACAACTAATTTGTGGAAAGTACATTTTTAAAAGTTAGTATAAGTGAAAACACCTTTAACCATAAAGTATGAGCTAAAACTGAGATTTATATAAATATATAACATGCATGAGGTGTTTCCTGCATATCTCACAGAAGATTATAATTAAAACACCAGATAAAGTAAACTTTATATGCACATACATCTTGATCTTTATTAACTCCTGCTTCTTGATTTCTTTCAAAGAAGAGAAAGACAAGGAGAAATTACTAAAGGAATACAGGGTTTTTATTTAATGCCACCTTCAAAACTTGTTTCATCCAATTTTTCTTAATAGACTTTATTCTTAAGAGCACCTTTAGCTTTACAGCAAAATTGAGCAGCCAGTTCAAATAGTTCCCATGTCCTCTTTGTCCCTGTGCTTGTGCATTCCCTACTACTACCAGACACCAGAGTGGCACATCAATAGATCTATACTAGCACATTATTAGCATCATCCAAAGTCCATTGTTTACATTAAGATTCACTCTTTGGGTTATGCATTCTCTGAGTTTGTTCAAAAATACAGTACCTTGTTTTAATCATTACGTATCATACAAAATAGTTTCATGACCCTAAAATCCTTCCGTGCTGTGCCCATATATTCCTCTGTGTCCTCTAGCCCCAACAACCACTGATCTGTTCACTGTCTCCACAGTTCTGCCTTTTCTGGAATGTCATCTAGTTGGAATCATACATTAGAGTGTTTTTAAAAATGTCTTCTTTCATTTAGTAATATGCATTTAATTTTCTATCATTTCTTTTCATGACTCAATAACTCATTTCTTTTTAGCAGTGAATAATATTCCATGGCCTGGATATACCAGGTTATCTACCAAAGGACATCTTGATTTCTTCCAATTATTTTGGCATTTATGAATAACTCTGCTATCAACATTCCTTTGTAGGTTTTTGTGTAGAAAAATCATGTATTAAAAGTATGTTAAGTTTTGTAAGAAACTACCAAACTACCTTCCAAAGTGGCCATACCAAATGAATGACAGTTCCTGTTGCTGAATATTTCCTGATATTTTCAGGGTTTATAATTCTGCTATTCTAATAGGCATGTATGGGAATCTCATTGTTTTGTTTGCAATTTTTTAATGACATATAATATTGGCCATCTTTTCAAATGTTATTTTTCATTTATATATCTTCTTAGGTAAGGTGTCTATTCAAGTACTGTATCTATTTTTTAACTTGCTTGCTTTCTTTATGTTAAGTTATAAAATTCTTTGTATATGATAACAGTGCTTTATCAGGTTTTGAAATTTTTTTTCCCAATCTGTTTTGATTCTCTCAATAATGTCTTGCACAGAAAAGTAATTTTTTATTTCAGTTAAGTCAATCTTACGTAGTTCCTTCATAGATGATGTCTTTGCTATGTTATCTAAAATGTCATCATCATAATCAAGGTCATCTATATTTTCTCCTTTGTTATCTTCTAATAGTTTTTTTAGTTTCTTTTATTTTACACTTTGGTCTATGACCCATCATGAATTCATTTTTGTGAAGGGTGAAAATTGCGTGTGTACTTGCTTTTTTTTGTGCATGTGTACGACCAGTTAACCCAACACCATTTGTTGTGTTTCACCCAATTGTAGAGTTACTAAAAGATATTCTGAAAAAACCATCAGCAACAACTTGGACTCCCACACATTATCTTAGTTCCTAATGAAACTAGCACCATTCCATCTCCAAGGAAAATAACATGGTATATAGGAAACTAATATTTTATTCATTTGTTGAAGAAAATTTGAATACAAATGGAGAACATCCAGTAGCAGGAAATGAGTAAAAGAGAGAAATCCCAGATGATTACTACAATCCACACTACCTAACTATATTCATCCCACTCTGTATTTGCTGTGCTTGTAATAAAACTTGCTAACTAGGGATGCCCACGGCACCTTCCCTAAAGCAGACCAGGGTAGGAACTGCCATGGCAACTCATTTACTCATGGGCAATCTGGTCTCCCCATTTCTCTGAGCACAAGTGCTTACATTTTATGGGTTGAGGGTCTAAGCAAGCTAGAATTCCTTCCAGAGCCAATGCAAGATGAGGCTTCCATATAAATACTCAAATACGCATGGTTAAGGGGCAATGAAAATATAACAACGTGATTTCAGTCAGCAACAAGGTATGATCATGAATTAAAATAGTCAGTATTTTAAAAATGAGATACCTTCAAACCATTTCCTTAGAAGAGTAGCCAGAGGAGACCATTCTTGTGAAAATCATTAATTAAAGACAGACCCACAAGAAAGTGAGGCAAGCAGGAGAGAATAGAAGTAGCTAAAGAAATAGATAGTGTCTACTGGAATGTAGTCTCAGCCTCATTCACTGCAAGCTTGGAAGCCTAAACAGCTGGATGGTTTTGATCTACTTGAGCAAAGAGGGCTGAGATGCAGAGTGTCACTCCACTATTCGACTGCAATATGGCCTAGAAAAGGGCATACCCTCTCAGGCATTTTACAGTGATGTGAATTACAAGGCAGTTCTCTAAAGAAGTAATAGTTTTGATAAGTCAGCAGTGGATGCATATTGCAGCTGAGGTATGAGTACCTTCCCCTATTAAAAGTGACCCTAAATGGGCACCAACAGCTGCAATGAGAGGTCACTTTTGCACCCCTAGAAACAGGTCCTTTTCTCTCCAGGCATAGCCTGTGATTCTGGTTGGTCACAACTTGGGGAGAAATTTGTAAGAGGAACATTGATGGGACAACTCCCTCTAGTCCTATCAGTTGTTTCTAGCACCTTTCTAATTTACTCTCCACCTTGGCTTGCCCTTCTACTCATCCAGATTGAGTTGTTTTGTTTTGTTTTGTGTATTAGTTTCTCAAGACAATACAATGATCTTGACATATCATACATTTGATTCAAATAGGGTATGAATTCTCATTTTTCCGCATGTACAGATTGCAGGATCACATTGGTTATACCTCCATGTGTATACATACAGCAATCCTAGTGTCAGCTGTATTCTGCTGCCCTTCCTATCCCCGCTCCCCTTCCCTCCGCTCTCCTCTCTCTACCCATTCTAATGTGACACTTACCTCTTTTTTTTCCTTCCCTTCTCCCTCACACCATCGTATATGTATTTTGTGAAACCATGAGGGTCTCCTTCCATCTTCTGTGCAATTCCCCTTCTCCCTCTCATTCCCTCCCACCTCTTTTCCTTGTTTCATGGTAATCTTCTTCTAATGCTCTTCCTCCCTACTCTGTTTTGAGTCACCTCCCTTATATCAGAGAAGATATTCAGCATTTGTTTTTTTAGGGATTGGCTAACTTCACTTAGCATACTCTGCTGTAATGCCATCCATTTCCCTGCAAATGCCATGATTTTGTTATTTTTTAGTGTGCTGAGTAATATTCCACTGTGTATAAATGCCACATTTTTTAAATACATTCATCTGTTAAGGGGATCTAGGTTGGTTCCACAATCTAGCTGTTGAATATTGTACTGCTATGAACATTGATGTAGCTGTGGTGCATCCAATTTGGAGGGCAGTATGGAGATTCCTTGGAAAGCTGGGAATGGAACCACCATTTGACTCAGCTATTCCCCTTCTCGGACTATATCCAGATTGTTTTTAAGATAAAATACTGAGACTTTGTCCCTGAGGGACCTGAGGTTCTGATTATCATACCCTCACAGGCTATAGTTACAGCAGTCCAAAGAACTCTTCCAGTTTTTTTTTTTTTTTTAATATAGTTCTATCTGGGCTTAGAAATATCAAGAGAGGGTTGGGGCCATAGCTCAGGGGCAGAGCACTTGTCTAGTACAGGTAAGGCACTGGGTTTGATTCTCAGCACCACATAAAAATAAACAACAAAAAAGCCATTCTGTCCATTTATAACTACAAAAATAAACTAAAAATAAATACCAAGATATGACCTAAGGCATCCCTGTTGTACAAAATACATCCTTCCTTTCTAGGATTATATGGTGCATGGTCTTCATGCCTCCTGGCCTCCCAGCTCAAGGTTATCAGGAAGTGGATATGAGTTGAGGGGTACTCTTACTCTGTATTTTGGTAGGAGTAATTTCCATCTGAGAAGCTGGACCACCAGACCCACACAATGTACATTTGGGGAAGGAAAAAGAAGCCCTGCTACTTCAAGGGATCAATGGAAGTGGTTACTTTGACTCCCCAATCTTTTTTTCTCTTAGACTCCCAAATCTTTTCTCTCATAGTCGTTTTTCTACCCATTGAAGTGCCAATTAAAGATATATAGACCAAAAGGATGCAGCACCCTGCATGTCAAGTTCCTACCTCAGCTATTTATTTCAAAGACAATGCCACTACCCTTTCAGGACAGTGACTTCTGGATGGTGTTGTTTGCCATAGTAACAATGATCTCAAAGTCGCATGCCCAGGGATGGTCCTCTGCCTTTCAGCGGGATCCTTGGTCTAAAGTGAAGTTCTGCAGCATCTCTTATTAACAGATAAGATGTTCTACAATTCCTCAAGCAGTTTCTAGGCACTGAGAGTAAGAAAGAGAAGCACACCTGGAAAATGAATGGCTACCTGTTTGAATGAGTCACTACCCTTAGGAAAAAAAGGGGAGACCAGTGAAATCAACTTCCCACCAAGGGGCTGACTGGTCTTCTAGAAGAATGAAAGTAGGTCAGGAGTTCAGTGTCGCTCTTATCTGCTGATAGATTTAACATTCAGCCACAGCAGGAGCTAGATCAGAGCTGACAAGAGGAACCATGCTATGAGGCCTATCTCAAGACCAAAAGACTTTTCTTTGCCATGATAACTGTTCCTTTCAAAAGTCCATTGAACAATCACTAGGAGGGCCAAGGAAAGAGGTTAGCTAACTCAATGGTCTGAGTCACCATGTACTCCCTTTCTATTGTGGTAGATGCTCTCTCTGGTAGGCATCAACATGTAATTGAAGATTCTCACACTCTATACCAGCCTATTCATAAAGCACCACAATCTCCTTACCTCAAGTCTTCTAATCTTGCTCTACACTGGTACTTAATAGGTTTGAGACATACAGAAATTAGGTTACCCTAAATGGAATAATAAAGTGGACCAATCAGAGAGTGGTTGACCCTTCTATTAGAAAAGGAAGAGTCAAAGAGATAATTAAATCAGATCACGAAATGCTGGACATGGACATTTTTATTTTAACTGGATTTATAACAGACATTTGTGTGGGTGTTTAAACCCTTCCTGGGTAATAGCCTAGAAGTGACTTAGTCAAAGATTATCCTGCAATAGGTATTGAATCAGAAGACAGGCAGGTGAGTTGTGGAAAAGTGATAGCGTGGTGGCAGATGTCTCAGGTGTGATATAGAGTGAAGATTCATGGAAATAACAAGATGAGTCCCAGAGATATTAAGATGAGTAATCCAGAGTGGTGACAGATTTGGGTGTAATGTTAGTGGAGATTTATCTTTTTTAAAAGTCCGAGGAGCTTGGGCACGATGTGATCTTTTGGGCCAACAGGATAATTCTGAATTCGGCATGTTGAAAAGAAAAATACAGATGGTTTCCACACCTGGTATTTAAAAGATCTTTTCTTCTATAATTACCACACTATGGATATTCCCTAATAATATTCTTGATAATTGGTGCAATATTGTTGCATTAGTTTTTGAAATGTGTTTTTTTAGCTTCAAATATACTGAAGCACAACTTCATCTGCTTTAATTTTTTTTTCTCCCCTTCTGGAAGTTAATAATGCTCCTGAAAAAGCAATTAAACTAAAAAAATAAAGCTTCATTTTGAAGAATAAGCAGCTTGCAACCTGGTTTAATGCTGAGACTGCACTAATAACACAGCACTTATGATCTAAGGGAGAAAATGAAAAGTCTTTATTATTTCCCCAAATGATGAAACAACCAGGGCCTAAAGACACACTATCATCATTTATTGCTTTAGATAACGTGCATTTTTGTAAATGAAATGCTTACTTCTGAGCATTATATCCTCCACTTTAGTGATTTGGCTAAATAGTTAATTTGATCTCCAAACATAAAGAGCGCTAATGTCATTTCAAGAGTCGGGAAGCCAAGTGGAAAGGTGAAAGGAAAACAGAACCAGGCAGAGGCAATGAAGCAGCCTCTACTTGGAGGTAACATGAAGAGACGTGATCACTCATTTGATTTAACCCGAAGAAAACAATCTTTGCACTTTAAGAGACAATGACTGTAACAAAATCTTTTTTATTTCCTAATCCCAGTACTGCTTTTGACAAGACCAAGGGTAAGAAAGGCAAGTTATTTCAGTAAAATAAAAATGAAATTTGGTTTTTAACGGAGGGAATTACACATAGCTTGTCTAATAGCCCCCAAGAAATCAGAGCTGCTCTTGGGGTTGGCATGCTGGGTGGTGGTAGCAAAGAGAAGAGCCTTTCACAGACAGCCCTCCCAGCCCCCAAACAAGCTCTTCCTTTTCCATTTGACCCCCTGAGCCAAAAACTGCTAAAGAGAAAGATCCCTATTAAAGTAAAAGCAATATTAAATGAATGATTTATTATTGAAGTACCAAACATTCCAAAGCTGTCAATAATGTCACTGATGGGAGCAAGACAGTCACTCTGCTGTCCACTTCTGATGGTCAGGAGATGCCTGGATGAGGACCCTGAGGACACGAAGGGTATCTCTAGTCATCATAGAAACCCTTACACTACCTTGGAGCCCAGAGTAAAGAATATAACACCTGTTTTATTTCTGGACAAAGACTCAAACTTGTTGTTGACAGATGAGAAGGAATCCGTGCTTCCTCCCATTCGCACCCACAATTTTTCCCCAGAGATGATTAGGAAGCTTAGTTCTCTTGATAGCCCCTGTCTTATTTCAAATACTTTCTAAATGTCCTCTCTTCTCTCCCTAAATTGTTCGAGGTGTATTTTTAACCAAATAATTCTGACTTCCTTGAAGAACAATTTTTGATATTAAGTTTTCTTTTACTAAAGGTTTACTTTCAACTCTTGCATAGGTAAGAGTTTACTTTTACCTTTGTGTCTGAAAGTAGCAATTTTGTGCAAAGCTACCAGGAAGGTTGAAGGAACCAAAGTGGAAATATCTAAAGAAATAAAAAAAAAAAGGGTGGGGGTAGTTTAATTCAGTTATCATGTCAGGGCTACTATCCCTGGACAGAAGTCTGAGTCCTAGCCAGACTCTTCTTTCTGTATCCAGTCAGCCTAATGGAGCTTGGAAAATTTCAATCACATCCACACAGTCAAGGGCCTATAAAGGAGCATATGTGAAAGTGGGGTAGGTGATGGTCATTTGTCACAGGTAAGAAGTTTTAGAAGAGCTACATGGCAATAACAATATTTTTTTTAAATGGATATATTTGTATCCAAGATTTCACTTTTTGAATCTAAAAAGGAATATTCCTGTAGGTGCTTAAATTAACGTACAGGGACAGGCACAGCAGAAGTTTTTTAACATTTCACCATTCTTAAATAGGAAAAACAAAACCCTACAAATAATTGACTGTGAAGTCAATGTTTAAATAATTTCTAGTATATATTTATACTAGGGAAGTTTGCATATAACATATCAGCTATGTAGGAACTGAATAAAGACCTTCAAAGTATATTCTGAGCCAACCATAGTGGCACATGCCTGTAATACCAGCAGCTTGGGAAGCTGAGGCAAGATAATCCCATGTTCAAAGGCAGCCTAAGCAACTTAGCAAGACCCCATCTCAAAATTTGAAAAAGTAGCTGGGTGTGATGGCACACACCTATAATCCCAGCCACTGGGGAGGCTTGTGAATTCAAAGCCAGCCTCAGCAAAAGTGAGGCATTAAGCAACTCAGTGAGACTCTCTCTCTAAAATTCAAAATAGAGCTGATGATGTGGCCCTGGCATCAATCCCCAGTATCCATGCCCCAAAAAACATTTTTAAAAAATATGAAAGAGGGCTGGAGACGTGGCTCAGGTTCAGTCGTGTGTGTGTGTGTGTGTGTGTGTGTAATTTTGTTTATAAATATTTACATATATTTTTTGAAAGAAAAAATCAGAGAAAATAACTGTTACTTTGGACAAATGTCTCCAAGTAGTTTTAATTATTGTATATATGTTTATTTTCAAATTGTAGGCAAATGGAAAAAAAGAGTAAGCAAGCAAACCATTTGCGAAGTAGGGAAGGTAACTATTTCATGATGCTAAAGTACCAGATAGTCACAATTTTCAAGCACTCATTATTAGAGTAAATGTCAATTCAGTCAAGTAAATGTCCTCCTGTTTTCATTATCTACATTGACTCTTGTACTCAGGAAGGACCCAGCTTTTTCTTTCTAAACTAAGAGCTAGAGTGTTGGCTTCGGATAACAGAAATTATAATTGTAGTCATATTGTTATTATTTGTAGAATTTTTAAAGCACTGACCTGTATCCTGAAAATATGCTATGTGTTAAATTACTGGGGAATATAACGCAAAGTCTCACATTGGCCATTTCATGTTGGGAAACTATAATGCCCCTTCCATAAAAGAAAAAAGTGAAAACAGGGTGAAATGTCTTACCTTGGAAAAAGAACTCGTAGATTGACCCTAGGGCCCTTGAATTTGCCACTGTAAAAAACTATTAGAATTAAAGTGTGTTTTAAGTCACTGGGAGTCTTTGACCATCCTATCTGCCATTACCCTCATGCCTATTAGGAGCTGTTCCTGCAAGAAGTGTTATTCAGGCCTACCACCTGTTGACTTCTTGACCAAGGAGACATCCTTACAGCTTTCTCTGTAGGTGGCTCTACTAGGCCAGCTAGGCCATTTTGTCACCCTTGAGAAGCCAGTGACTACCCTTTAAAAGCAGATAACAACCTCAAATTTCCTACCTGGACCTCCCTTAGTTAAATGAATGGTATCTTAAGTTTTTCAAACAAGAACTAAGTGCTGGTGAAGGGATTCTGTGGCCTGGGAATTGTGTGTGGGTGTCTTCATTTCACACTCTTTGCTTTCTCCAGTAGATAAGCCCAGATAACAACAAACCTTGACTTGGACTCCTAGTCGTTTCTAAATAAATGGTTACCTTAAGAAATTCATTAAAGTTTCCAAAACAAACCAAAAAAAATAAAAACAAACAAACAAAAACAAAACAAAAAATCTATTGTCAAGTTGAACTCCCTGTATTTAGACCAAAAGTAGGGCAGGAAGTAAGACATCGCATAATGTACAACATGCTGATTCATAATAGTTGCAGCATGAATATGTAGCTTCTGAATGTATCCCCCACCCCAATCACAAACACACTGTTGTGCTTAGTAAGATAATTCCCCTGTTCCCATGTGCCACTTCCTTGACACTGTTCAAAATGAAGAAGTAGGAAGTTGATAGATTTGGCTCTTCTCAACATAAAAGAATGAAAAAAAGGTAGGGGAGGTGATTTGTCCATGGTTAAAAAGGATGGTACTTTTTTGTTTTGTTTTTCTTTTGTATCTGTTTCGGGGCTGCTTTTCTGATTCAGCAGAACTCTGACCTGGGAACAATAAGTCCATGAGTGCTATGGCTTCAACCTGCCTCTGACAAGCTCCCATGTCAAACTCCAAAAGAATCTGTTATGGAAAAAGAAATGGAGGTAAGAAATAGATAACCAAT
The DNA here is from genome assembly GCF_964194105.1 of Spermophilus citellus. Lineage (NCBI taxonomy): Eukaryota > Metazoa > Chordata > Mammalia > Rodentia > Sciuridae > Spermophilus > Spermophilus citellus. Next base: position 45,621,058 of record NC_138200.1, on the reverse strand, counting down.
TGAGGACATTTAAGAAGTGAAAGGTAAGAAAATAATGCATTCGTCGTTTAACCCCAAATGTTATATAATGTGCTTTAATAAAAAAAAAAAAAAGATGGAATAATTGAAAGGAAACTGTCAACAACACTCTGTTAATAAGACTAGTGACCTTTTTAGCATACTTGAAGAATGATTATTCTTATTGTTTTAACAAATCATATGGAACACACTCCTTTTAATTGAAGCTTACATTTAATCCCATCATTTGAATGACTATTGCCTATTTGGAAATGTGCTCATGGGCATTACCAAACCACCTTATTTTCCCCTCATTTCCTCATTTAGATTATAAGTACAATTGGTTCAATATTTTATAAAATAAATATGCCTTCAAGAGTTTTAAAACTAATTTATTGAAATATGACATCTGTAAATTATAGGCAGCAGATTTTAAATGTTTAGTTTCGTGTTTAATGATTTTTTTTCTATTGACAGATAATCAACTTTTCTGATACAGTGTTTCATGACACTGAAATGTAAAATTTTACAGTCCTTGGGCATAGAGAATATTCCTTTATTTATCTTTGAAAAGTCTTTTTTTTTTTGTCAATACAAAATCAATTAACTGGACCTCCTATGTTCAATACATGGCATTTAGCGTTAAGTTGATGCCAAAATGAAAAAAAAAAAAAACAAGATCTGTATTTTCAGGAGAATTATAGGAGCAAGCATTCTCAAGGTTACACTAGGCATTTCTCTTTTCAGTTTTGATAGCAGTTATAAGCATAATTTAGGTTTCTAGGAACATAATGGTGTAAAGAAGCATTTGTACTGCCTGCTTTGAAAATAGTAGAAAATAGTACATGATAAAGAGATTGTGAAGTTGGCATGGGACTATGTCCAGGCAATTTACAACCAGTACAGCAGGGAACAAATTGATATTTTTATTTAACAGAAGATACTTCAACCGCACTAGATGGCACAGTATTTGTTAAAGAGGAAAAAGAGAACTACTGTAAATTGGCTTATATTACAGATTATGTGTCTATATATGCCTTCTATACTACATGATTTAAATCGACATACATCTCCTTACATCTGTGAAAGAACTTATTACCTTGTCCTTTCTAGGCACTTTCTTTGAATTTCATTTATAGACATTCAGACAAATTTATGGGAGAGGCTTCTAAGTATAATATGCAGTGATTTTTGAAAGTTGTATTTATGATCAAGGGGATGCTAGAGATAGGATTAATAAAGTTCCTGATTTTTTTCTAGTTACTTTTAAATAAAAATTGAGATGTGCCTAATTAATCACCACAGTTATTTACTCTGTCAGTCAGTATTTTAAAAGTACCCAGAGGATGCATATTATGTGGGAAGAAGATGCAATAATTTCATTTAAAATTAAGAATGCCTGGTATGGAAAAGTTTTTTTCATGATCCCCCAATGAAGCAGATGAAGCACAGCTTTGTAGTCATGGAGAGAGAGAAATGAAGGAAAGGTTTCATTAACTCCACGTTTTCTCAAGTCTCTGTGGAATACATTATTAAAGAAAATAAATTATATATAATTATACATTTTATACTGTGTTTTTACTTTGTTGTTTACCTTCATTATAGAGATTTCTGGAAAAGATCTGTGTTTGGTAATAATGGATGAAAATCCTGAAATATGGGAGAATTTTAAATGGGGAGTACTTTATATGTTTTTTTTCCCCTATCATCTTGGGGGAAAAATAGAAAAAGAATGATAATGTTTCTCAGAGTACTCCCCAGTATTGTCAATTTGCAGTATGAGGTATTTTCCCCTAATCTAGCACCATGTTCTAAGTACTTAATAATTCTTGGTAATGCAATAGTTTTATTTCACTTTTAAGATTCTGTATTCTGACAGTGATGAAAATTCTTGTTAATCTAAATGTTTGCAATTTAAAAGAGATGTGGAAAGATTTGACAAGATGGTGTGTGCCTTATGTTGTATGAGATCAATGCAGAGAGTGATAATCCTATATTCCACATGTTTCCTGTCAAGATGTCAACAATCCATGGAATAATTCAGTTCTGATTCAGCTTCGCAGCAATGTGTGCCATTTTTCCCTGTTGTGATAGTTGTCATTTAATGTAGATAACTAATTTCTATGCCAAGGCTTTCAGCAAAATGAATTACATGAAGAAATTTGAACACGAGTTATCCCTATAAGGAATTGTGAAGCTGATTTTAAAATCTGATATAACAATTTCTTCGTAAGTCAATGTTCAAAAGACCCTAATTGATTTTAAGTTATTAGAAGAAGCAAACCAAAAAATAATAATGCTACCTTGATATAAATGCACATACATGATCAATTAGTTCAGTTATGGTACTTGACATTTAAAGGTGATTTATCATAATTCAGCCAAATTATATTCAGTAATCTTTTTTTTTCAGTTGGCTTAAATCAGTACATCAGTATGCATCAAGTTATATTGAACAAGGAAAGTTTAGATAAAGTCTTATAAGAAACCTAGACTAAACTCTTAGTAGTGATTCACTCTTGTTCTAGAAGGGTCCAAGATTCAGAATGAAGTGACAGGAAAAGGAGAGATAAGAAACAAATTTAATGTAAAATAAATTCATGCTCTTTGTAACATATCACCTATACATACATATTGAAAAAAATATGTGGGCTGGGGCTGTAGCTCATTGGTAGAGCACCCGCCTACACCTGTGAGGCACTGGGATCTATCCTCAGCACCACATAAAAATAAATAAAGATCTGGTGTCCAACTACAACTAAAAAAAATATTAAAAAAGGAAAGAAAATATGTTTTTAGGATTGCTATTTTTGGATTTTAAAAATCATAATCAAAATGAAATGACTGCCTGCAAATATATTATTCCTTTCAGACATCAACTTTGAGCAAATTTGAATTGCTTAATGATATTTCATTCAAGGTTGAATAAAGAAAACTTTGGGATACATATCTGTGACTCACCAAGTAATAGTTCTTTCTGCTCTTTTTGTTATCTCCCCAATTTTCAAGCTCCCTTTGAATTTCTTTCAGGAAAAACTTTTCTTGTCATCATTCACCACAATTTCCCAACCCTAATCCAAACTCTTCAACCCTATCAATAACTCAGACCTTCGGACAAGAAAAATTGATTCTCATTCTCAGAATGATTTGGTGCACATCACCAAATGGGTCTTTAATTTTTCCGTGCTAAATCGTTGTTTCTTCAATAAGAGGAACAGTGTCCTAATCTCATTTTCATCTCATACAAAGCTGGGCATATTCTTGATGCTTGTTGCACTAATAAATATTTAATAATTGTGGAGTTAGTTCATGTTTCATTCAGAAGCACCCGTTTTAATGGTGACTGTCTTTTGAACTGAATGGATTCCATTTTTTAGGTTCCTATAGAATGATTTAGTTCTGGTTGCTCTTACGTACTTGAGTTCTCCCGACAGTATCGAGTTTGTTTCCTCCATAAGGATTGAAATTAATGAAAACCAGTTTTTCTGGCTGCATTATGAGGTAAGCATGCAGTATAATATATGGAAAGCTTTCCCTGGAATCTATTAACCCTCTATCCTTTGTGCTAATTCTCTTCACTTATCTGAATTTTAATTTCCTCACCTATACAACAGACATGTGTTGACACGTACTTTGAAAGTAAACTTACTTTTTTAGTACAGTTTTTAATTTCTAGAAAACTTGCAAAGGTAGCACAAAGTTTAATAGACCCTGCACTCAATTTTCTCTATCATTAACATCTTTTATTACTATGGTAAATTTGCAACAATTAATAGCCCAATATTGATACATTATTTTTAGTTAACATTTCCTGAGCTTTTACCTAATATCCTTCAGCTTTTTTTTTTTAGGATCTTATCAAGGATATCACATTATGCTTATTTGCCATGTCTCCTTGGGCTCCTCTTGATTCTGACATTGTCTTGAGTCTTTCCTGTTGTTGATGACCTTGACAGTTTTCAGGAGTACGAATCAAATATTTTGTATAATATCCTATTAAGCTTTGTCTAATGTTTTTATCATGATTAGACTGATAAGTTTTTAAGAGGAAGACTGTGAAGTGCCATTTCCATCAATCGTACTTCATTAATTGTATGTCCTTTCAACATGACTTATCATTACTAGTCTTTTCATTTTTGAGGTAGCCTTCTTCAGGGTGATTTACTGTATAGCAATCCCTTACCCTGTTTCTGTACCATAGCACTTATAAACATTTCTATGTGCAATTGACCTTAAGGAGTAGGGAGTTATACTCTACTTATTTACATACGAAATAGGTACATAAGTTACTGGGAACTGTTCTCTTAGGAATTTCTCTTCCATTTATATTTCAGTAATTCATTTATATCAGTATGGGCTCACAGATACTTTGTACTTTGAGTTACACTTTATACATTGAGTTACTTTATTTTATGGCTCATTGGAGCTTTTTTAGTTTGTTTCTGTATCCCTTAAACAAATGTCCTATTAATATTTTTTTAAAGAATTTCATCACTGTTGGGTACTATAAGATGCTCTAGGTTCATCCTGTTTATACATTCCCTAGTGCTAGAAGCAGCCCCTTTTTCTCCAGAAGTCCTGGTTGCTCTCACTGGGAAGAGTATTAGAAAACAAGATTTAGGTATTATGTGTGATTTTGCTCCTGAGGTTTTCATAGGAATTTTAAAGTTAAAAGTTTAAAAGTTCTGGTATACACTCTATTAGAAATTATGAAAATAGAAATAACAAGGAAAAACAAAATAAATACATATTTCAATCATCCCATTTTCCTTTATTTCCTCATAGCATTCCTAATGCTAACTCTGTGTACAGCAATATCTCCACACAGCCAAATCCAAGGGACCATTCTCTTATTTTATATTCATAGGCTCTTGCCAGATTATGATGCGGTGCACCTCTTCTATCCATATGAAAGTCTTTCTTCTTGTACTGACAACTCCATTTCAAGTTTCTTGCAATTACTTTCTACTTTTGTTCACCTTAAAGTATTCCAATCCTTTGGGATTTAACTAGCTCATGCTTTCCCCTTGACCCTGGCTTTTCATACCATCTATAAATGTATCAACTCAATGAATATCTTTTGTTCAAGACTTTTCCACTAAAGTCTAGACTCATGGATTCAAGTGTCTTCTTAAACATCAGCTTTAGGTTCTCAAAATCATCTAAGACCCAACATTTCCCAAAGGAATTTTGGATTTTCTCTTTACCCATCCTTTACTATCCTAAAATAGCATTGCTGTATAAATACAATGGTGAGTTGTAGTTTAATTTATTCTCTCCATAAAACTTGTGAGTTTTAAGTGCAATTATATTACATTTAGAACAAATTACAATTACTCACCCTGCTCCCCCATTTCTTTATTTTTCTCCCATTAAATTGCTTACTTGTATTCGTTTCTGATTTTCACAGGCTTTTTCCTTGCCCTAAGATGTTAACTTACTTCTTGCTGTGCCTGAAACACTATTCCTCATATATCCAATGTCAGATGTGACTGATTTTTTTTTCTTAATTTTAGGTCTTGCACTGTATATGTCCTCCTCAGAGGGGGGGGGGGAACTGCATGATTATTTTCTTCTATCACATCATCTTAGATATTTCCTTTTAATAAACAAAAACAGACATTTGGTAATCCTCAGGCCCATTTCCCACTTATTTATGTGTATACTTCTTGGGTACATGAGCAGGTATAGGCTAGGAAGGCTGGAACTCTGACTTTTCTATTGATGAACTTGCCAGTGTCTAGCATAGTGCCTGGAACTTATGTCATATCATGGAATATCACTTAACAGCTGAATGAACAGATAAAAGAAGACAGAGGAGAATATCACTGGAGAGTTAACCTAGGAAAATTAAGTGAAAACATACTAATTTCTAGAAATGAATTTGACACAGTTCCTATTTTGAGAAATTCATATTCCATACATCTACTAAAATACATAATATAATAAAATAGAATCACACATTCATAAAATAAATATATGAAATACATTCCCTAATTAGTGTAAGAGAGAATAATTTACAAATAATTATTGTGTCCTGGAGAAGTAGAGCCCAATTAGTTACCAAGTGTGTAATACTGAATGCAAGGCATTTATATCAATTCTACTCCCTTATATGGAGACATTAGAGTTTAAGCTCAAATTATTTTAATTATCTGGTGTTGGCTTGAGTGAGCTACTTTTTCAACAAATCACCATATTTTTATAAAGTGAAAAAAGTATAAAGTATTCCATGAAGATAAAAATACTTTGAATGTCATAGAATCATCTCTGTTAATATTCAAAACAATTCTCTGCACATTGTATTGAAATAAGGGTTTTGTAGATCAACATTCAATATATGACAGTTTCTATGACCATTCTGTTATCATGTTCACATTTCTGAGATTTCTAATCTGTGAAAGGAAACAGGTTGTGTGTGTGTGTGTGTGTATGTGTACAACATATATTCTACACATATATGTCATTCATATGTGTGTTCATGTATATATATTCATTCATATATATATGAATACACACACATATATATCACTTGATTCTCTAATCACTTGTCAATGCTATTAATTAACAGCTATGATTTTACACTTATATTGACTGTAACTTTTAGGTCAAATTAATTAAAATATCATTATCCAGTAAATTGTGTGTTGCTGTTGTTACAAGAATAAAATACACATTAGCATATCCCATGCAAATAAGTGTCTTCTCCTCAATTCTACAGAATGATAAATGGTATATTTAAAATAAGAGCAAAATGTCTTCTCTCTCTTCAGAGATGAAATGTTGTGACATTGAGAAATTTATATCTAGGTATTTGACTTCCAAAGAAACGTGGATATGTAGACTTTTGAACTAGTTAATGCTTGTTTTTAAAACAAGCACAAAATATGAGTTACACTTTGCTATCTTAATATAAATATCTCTGTTTCTTAGTGTAGTTAAGCACCTTTCTACACAGTGTTGCCACTGATACATTTGGCGGGGACTTGCCATTTGGGTACACTGGCCATTTTAGTGGTGGGTTTTCTGTCTGCTCCCTACTGATGGGAAGGGGAAAGAGTGTTGTTTGCTTGTTTTGTTTTGTTTTTTTTTTTTTTACATTAATACTTTATTTCTTATAAAATATAGATGCATACTTTCTCCCATTATATTACTTGTCGTTTAACATCATTTACATTATATTATGTAGCACAGATTTTTTTTTTAAAAGCAAATAAACCAAACAACACTAGTTTATCATAAAAATATACAACTCAGAAACAGCCAGATAGAAAACCTGCATGAGATAAGGTACAGGAGTAGAAAAATGTAGTGTCTATTCCCTTTTGAGGATTCCCAACATCCAGCACCCTGGGGTTCACTAATGCAGAAACTTTCTAAATACAGCCGTTTACATTTCCATGGATGCTTCATTATATAAGTATGATTGATAAAGCATTAGCTATTGATGATCAAGTCAACCTTGAGGTTCTCTCTCTCAATGAAAGTTCAAACCCTCTAGTCACAGGATTCTTCTCAGACAATGAGCCTCTGAGTCTCTTCAGGAACCCTCTCAACAGTAATCTCATTTGCATACTAAAAGATACTCACCACTTGGAAATTCTAAGGGTATTACAAGCTGTATGCCAAGAATGAAGGCAGAAACCAAATATATATATTTCTTATTAAGTTATAGTCTATGCCCTGATCTTTGGCCCCCAATTCTTTATAGTAAGATATCATAAAAATCATAAGATCCTCAGAAAATGCTAGAATCCTATTCAACCATTAATAATTAATCCAATTCATTGTCATATCATATGAAAATGCTGCACTGTGAGTTAATTTCAGTTTGCAAACTTTTGCTGGGGATGTTATAATGGTCTATTTTGACCTGAAATTCTTTGCCTCAAAAAATTCATATGCTGAAATCTAATGTTCTATGCAATATTGTTAAGAGGTAAGACATTTAGAAAATGATGAGGTCATAAGGTTGGAGACCTTGTGAATATGATTAATGCTTTTAGAAAAGGGGCTAAGGGAGCTTCTTCGTCCCTTTCAGAATGTGAAAATATCACGAGAAGGTACTATCTATGAAGAAAAAAGCAAACCTTCTCGTGACTCCAAATTCATTGGCACCATGATCTTGAACTTCCCAGGTCTCAAAACTCTGATATAGCTGTCTAAGCAGACTAAGACTCATTCTAAAAGCAGGAATAGTCTCAGTAAACTTATAGTTCACCTTTTTTGAACATCTAGTATCATGGAGTTAAAAGAAAATATATCTCCTATTCTGGTACACTTTAGAAGTTTAATGTAGTATTAGATTTCCGTCATTACAGAACTCACTTATTCACTCTTTACCCTAAGCTATTATTGTCCTCCTTTTTTATGTTCAAACTTTCCCCCCTTGGAAGGGACATTACATGGGACTGCTACGTGAGGGTCTCAATCACAGGCAGCAATACTATTTACGAAAGTCCCTCCCTCTAAATCCATTCTCATTCAGATAAGATTAGTTACAGGGCCAATGAGCTATTTTTACCACCAGGCTACATAACCAAATTCACTGTAAAAAATATATAAATAATGTTTTGCTTAGAATCATACTTGCTTCCAGTATTGTAGTTGGAGCCCTGGCACTATGACCATTACATCCAACAGTAGTAGTAGTAGTAGTAGTAGCAGCAGCAGCAGCAGCAGCAGCAGCAGCAACAACAATAATAATAATGCTGGGATAACAGGGAATCATGGAAAAAACAGGAAATAAATGTATAGTCATTGTATCAGCCTCTTTTGGCAAAAATCTGCATAATCATGCCACATTCATCTCCATTTCTTCTTCCTCAAATCTACCAGAAATGGGAAAAAATATAGTCACAAAGGGCCCAATAGTGTGGCTCCACTTGTATGAATTGTGCATAATAGAAATCTATAATTTGTATGAATTGTGCAGAATAGGAAACTATATAGAGAAAAGACATCAGGATCGAGTGGGTTGGAGGAAAATGGGAAGGGAATTGCTAAAGGATATGCTAAAATAAGAGCAAAATTATAAAACTTCTAGAAGAAAACCTAGAGGTAAATATATGTGACCTGAATGGTAATGAATTAGCCATTGTACCATCTTAGATATGTCAACTTAGACATGACAGGATTTCTTTCTGGGGAGATGAAATGTTTTAAAATTGAGTATAATGATGATTGCACAACTATGAATACAATAGTCAACTGTACAACATAGGTTAGCAATTGTATAGCATGCGAAATACATCTCAATAAAGTTTTAAAAATGATATTTAAAGAGTTTTATTAAATGCCACATAAATAAAATTCTACCTATTAAATATGAAAGTATGGGGAAATCAATCAAAATTCTGACTGTAAAACGAATTCTGAGTATGCTAAGACAACGGTATATTTTATATAATAATAATAAATCAGCCAATTTTGTCAATTTTTAAAAAGTTTCTTTTTCATGGCTTGGTAAGGTAGCGCTCACTCCATCTAAACATCATCATTCTCTCATTTCAAAATATATTAGCCTCTACCCATTTAGTGACATAAACAGAGAACTCCAGAAACTTTGTCTACATAAATAAATCGATTTCAACCTTGCTAGTAGTAACAATTCCCTTTGATTTACAAGTTAATCTGAACCACTCCTAGAAGAATAACCCCCTGATATTGCGTATGTCTACTGGGCCAGCTCTGCTGGCACACCTTGTCTACCCACAGAAAATGAAGAGGAATGAGTGAGTAGGGACAAAAGATTTCAATTTATCACCCATGCCACACTGCATGCCTTCAAATCTCTTTCAAAATTAAAGGTTGTATTTTTTCACCTTTGGTTTAAGAACTCAAAAGAGATTTCAATCAATACATAGTCATGATTTTACAGAAGAAATATCTGGTGCTTTTCCAAATTAATTAAAACCTTTGGAATATCTCCTCTGCTTTGGTAATGAGTTCACTTATACTCTTAAAGTTATGCATGCTAATCTTATATGTCTTCATCATTTGATTCTGCTATTTTCCATGTTCTTAATTTTATATAGAAAGTGGTTTTCTTCAAAGTTATATAATATGTCAATAACTGTTAATGTTTGTAACTGATGCTCAGTTTTCCTAAACTTATTAATAGTAATAGATACACATTGGGATGCCATGTCTAAATACTTGGATCTGGAAACTCCCTCTACCACTGTGAAACTGAATTAAAACAAAGTTAAACTGAAACCTAGAAGAAGCTCTTTCATATAATAGAATGAGCACAGTTTTTGTGATCTGAAAGACTGGTGTTAAAAACCAATAAAATAAGTGTTCATTCCTTTGTTATTGGATGGCATAAACAAAGTATTTAAATACCTTAAACCATAGGTTCATAATTTTTAAGACAAAGGGCCTTATATTTGCCTTGGATGTTTTGTAGGGGATTAAATAAAATTCTAAATAGGGAATTAGCCCTATGCCTTTAGCAGAAGCTCAGAAAATGTTTATTTCCTTCTCTCTTTCTCTGTGGGTTTATAATATTGTGTTTCTTGTTTGCATGCAAAACCCACCTTCCAGAAGCTTACAATTCAGTCTGAGAATAAAATGAAAACTAACACATATAAACCAACAACAACAACAACAAAAACCACATGGAATTCTATTACAAGTTGGAGAATGATGTAGAGATCCCGGTGAAAGAACAGGTGAGAATCAAGCTCTTCAAAATAATTAACAAAGAGTAGGGAGGGTTACATTTTAAGCAGAGGGAATACAGAAGAAATCAAGAATAAAATGTATAATGAGTGTTCAAGGACAACACGATCATAACTGAATGGCCTTCTGGTTAATCTGGGAGAGAAAGAAGTAGACCAGAGAGGAATGGAGGACAGAAGCAACTAAGAAGACGATCAAAGGAAAAGGCAATGATCATTTAAAATTTTTGAGTCTGATTTAAAAAGTGATGTTACCACTGAGGGGAAAAAACATGGAGGAGAAAAAGGGGCTAGTTTAGAGATTGCTATGTTATCTTTCTTATCTTCTTAGATATCTAATGAATCCTGTAAAGCATGTCAGGTCAGGATCACATCAACCAAAATTCCTGTATCTATGTTCTGTCTTATGATAAGCTATGTGTAATTGGGTCCACTTTTAATCTCTCAGAAGTTGTTCCGTTTCCTATACAGAGTGGGGATATAGTTCATTGAAATAGTTATTTGTGACAATCAATTAGTTAACCTAAAATGTTTGTCATAGTTTTGAGCCCTTGGTAGATACTTATCAGTGCCAGAAATATTCTGAGTCTTTCAAAACCACATATTCTTTTCATCTATTAAAGTCTCTTATGGGTAGGATTTGAAAGTAGGTTTAGTTTGTGCCACCCAATTCCATTATTTAAATGTCTGTTTACAGTAGAGTCTCTTTTCAGTGAAGCTCTGGGCAAAACCCCATGATAGCTCCATGCAAGAGGAGTTAACCATTCTCTCAAATGGCTCCAAAGCTCTTTTCATCCTTCAAAAGTGCAAAGTTTGGTTTCAGGTATTTGGAGGATTCCAACAATGGTGTCTCCCAGCCAAATGCTCTGCAGCTAAATCACCCCTTGCAGTTTGGCAGTTTCTTTCAGGAAAAAAATATAAAACATCCTTCAAATTGTTAAACAAGATAATTAGAACTGCTAGAACTGGGCTGATAATAGGCATGGGAATTTTTCAAGGGCATCCATGTCAAAAACTGTATTTTATAGACGTCCAGGGTTTGTGAAAAGCTGTACAAAGGGAAATGTTGCCACTTTGGATCCCTGGGGAGTTCAGTCCTTTGCCAACATGAATGAACTGCATTGTGCACCATTCTCTGCTCCATTTCTAAGTCAAACATTGATGTGGTGAGTGTTAGTCTGTTTCTTATATCTTCACAGTTAGCAACTTGAAAAAGAAAAAGGAAAGGAAACGAATTCCGAGGCTTTTAATGTTACACATTCAGAACACTAACATGGGATTGCTCTGTTGAAAAGAAAGAAAGATAGTTAAAATATTATGTAAATCAGCACTTCCCAAGGGGAACAAGAAAATATTTCCCAATGGCAGCATGTCATAGCAGAATGATCTTTTCTTGTTTGTTTGAAGAAACACATTATTTTTAAATGACAATTATTTCCCCTTACTAAGTAGTAAGTACTTTTCAAAATTATGAAATGGACAGAGAAATGAAAATCCCTCAAATAACCTCTGCTTTTTAATTTAAATCAGTGCACCTTCTGATAATGAAAAAAATGGCTCAGCGTTTACATATATCTTAGTAGATATGTACAGCAGTGGGGACATTTAACAACAAAACGTTCCCTAGAATCAGACTGATGGGTAACACAGAGGCTTGGAAAACCTCAATTATCTCACTCTTTCTTCTTTGGTGATCAGAGAGTTAAAAGGTGCAGCACATTCTTTTAACCATCTCTGAAGGAAAAAGTGCAATGTGTAAAATGAGATGCATTTAAATTAAATTGAGGAGGACACTGCCATTCTTTAGCAACTTCACCCCTTGCTATTCCCTATTATTCTTCAGCCCTAAATACAGCCCAGAAGATTAAGGCTGTGAAAGTGAGTTTTGAAGCTCCAAGGTTTTCATCTTAGATTTGTCTTTTACCCACACTAAATACATCCTGTGAACCCTGACAAATCATTTAGCAATGCAGAAGTTTCATTTCACCTAATCTAAAGGTTCTTTATACGTTCAAGCTATACAAATATCCGAGACCTGCTGTCACTGATGCTTAGAAGAGAATTTATCTATGTTGGCCAAATAATTCAGTTCTTCTGCTTCTATAAACAAAGGAAGACTCCCTAAAGGAAGACTATTTCTTTAGGCATGCTGAATAGGTGCAACAAAATTTAATGGGAAGTGAGTATACCTAAAATGGATTTCCAATTCTGGTGAAGACAGAGTTATGGATAAGCTAACATACAGTCCACCCATAAAACAACTGTATTGATAGATAAAATTTATGAGGCAGCTATTTGCAGGAAGGGGCAAGAGAAAGAATGAAACTGCATGATGTAAATTCTGCATCTCCCCTGGATTCTGATGTGTTTTACAAATTATGTCATAGAAAAGTGTGGACACACAGATAGTAATTGTCTGACTGGGCAGAAGAAAGGGATCAGAGCTTGGGGCTATTAAAAAAGAAGAAATATGTGGGGCAGAGAAAACATAGTGATCTCCTTGAGTCTTTGAATACTAATTCATCTAGGCAGGATGAGACTCCATGAGGAATGGCAGAAGAGAGATTTTCTTTATGAAGGCCAAAGAGTAGCAGGAAGGCTTAAAGAGTTAATCAACCATACAAATAGGTATCACTGAATACTCAGTCATTCAATTAAAATCCAGAAAGGCTTCTCATTTATAAATAGATCGGAGGTAGCCTTAGAATGAGTTACTCCATATCATTCCCAACCAAACCCCAAACTAGCTTGAACGTAAGGAAAGCAGTTCAAAACAGTAAATTAGATTCAGGACATAAAAAAATGAAAGTTTTTGAAAAGGAAATACAGATTTTCACAGATATGGTATACACATGGTACTGCTTAAAATATTGCATCCCAGGACCAGGAGAAACAGACAGAATGATGACACTATTCTGGGACTTAGCAGAGTAGTGATTTCAAGTGGCTGTATAAATATATTCAAAGAAGTAACAGAAAAGATGGATATAATGTAGGAAAATATATTCATGAAATCCAAAGTGGAAGAAAAGAAAGATATGAAACTTAAAATGTCTCCAAAATGGATAGAAATATTAACCTAGAAATTAAAAAGCAAAATGAACCCCAAACACATAAATTACAGCAATAACAGAGAGCAAACCTAAGTATAATATTGCTGAAAACATTAAAAAAATAAAGAAAAATATCTTAAAGACAACCCAAAGAGGGCTGGTGTTGTGGCTCAGTGGTAGAGCACTCGCCTAGCATGGTGAGGCCCTGGGTTTGATCCTCAGCACCGAATAAAATAAAGAAATGTATTGTGTCCAACTACAATAAAAAATAAAATATAAAGAAAACCCAAAGAGGAAGAAAAACACAAGACAATATTGATAATGGTAGGTACTAATGGTTCATTAGAGTAATGCAAATGAGAAGAAAAATATCTTTAACTTGCTAAAAATAAATATTCATTCTTGAGTTCTTTAATATGGAGAAAATAGCGTTACCAGTGTAGGAAAAAATAAAGACATCTCCAGTTTTAAGTCTAGAAAATTTGACACCTGCATAGTGGAAGTAAAAGGAATGTTAAAATGACAATTTCAGTTTATTTTTTTTTTTTTACATTTTTTTATTGGTTGTTCACAACATTACAAAGCTCTTGACATATTATATTTCATACATTAGATTGACATGGGTTATGAACTCCCAATTTTACCCCAAATGCAGATTGCAGAATCACGTCAGTTACACATCCACAATTTTACATAATGCCATATTAGTGACTGTTGTATTCTGCTACCTTTCCTATCCCCTACTATCCCCCCTCCCCTCCCCTCCCATCTTCTCTCTCTACCCCATCTACTGTAATTCATTTCTCTCTTTGTTTATTTTCCCATTCCCCTCACAACCTCTTATATGTAATTTTGTTTAGCAATGAGTGTCTCCCTTCATTTCCATGCAATTTCCCTTTTCTCTCCCTTTCCCTCCCATCTCAAGTCTCTGTTTAATGTTACTCTTTTCTTCCTACTCTTCCTCCCTGCTCTGTTCATACTTGCTCTCATTATATCAAAGAAGACATTTGGTATCTGTTTTTTAGGGTTTGGCTAGCTTCACTAAGCATAATCTGCTCTAATGCCATCCATTTCCCTGAAAATTCTATGATTTTGTCATTTTTTATTGCTGCATAGTACTCCATTGTGTATAGATGCCACATTTTTTTTTATCCATTCGTCTATTGAAGGGCATCTGGGTTGGTTCCACAGTCTAGCTATTGTGAATTGTGCTGCTATGAACATCGATGTGGCAGTGTCCCTGTAGCATGCTCTTTTAAGGTCTTCAGGGAATAGTCCGAGAAGGGCAATAGCAGGGTCAAATGGTGGTTCCATTCCCAGCTTTCCCATGAATCTCCAAACTGCTTTCCAAATTGGCCGCACCAATTTGCAGTCCCACCAGCAATGTACAAGTGTACCCTTTTCTCCACATCCTCGCCAGCACTTGTTGTTGTTTGAATTCATAGTGGCTGCCAATCTTACTGGAGTGAGATGGTATCTTAGGGTGGTTTTGATTTGCATTTCTCTGACTGCTAGAGATGGAGAGCATTTTTTCATGTACTTGTTGATTGATTGTATATCCTCCTCTGAGAAGTGTCTGTTCAGGTCCTTGGCCCATTTGTTGATTGGGTTATTTGTTATCTTATTGTCTAGTTTTTTGAGTTCTTTGTATACTCTGGATATTAGGGCTCTATCTGAAGTGTGAGGCGTAAAAATTAGTTCCCAGGATGTAGGCTCCCTATTTACCTCTCTTATTGTTTCTTTTGCTGAAAAAAAACTTTTAAGTTTAATTAAGTCCCATTTGTTGATTCTAGTTGTTAACTCTTGTGCTATGGGTGTCCTATTAAGGAATTTGGAGCCCGACCCCACAATCTGTAGATCGGAGCCAACTTTATCTTCTATCAGACGCAGAGTTTCTGATTTGATATCAAGCTCCTTGATCCATTTTGAGTTAACTTTTGTGCATGGCGAGAGAAAGGGATTCAGTTTCATTTTGTTGCATATGGATTTCCAGTTTTCCCAACACCATTTGTTGAAGATGCTATCCTTCCTCCATTGCATGCTTATAGCCCCTTTATCAAATATAAGATAATTGTAACTTTGTGGGTTAGTCTCTGTGTCCTCTATTTTATACCATTGGTCCACCCGCCTGTTTTGGTACCAGTACCATGCTGTTTTTGTCACTATTGCTCTGTAATATAGTTTGAAATCTGGTATCGCTATACCGCCTGATTCACTCTTTCTGCTTAGAATTGCTTTTGCTATTCTGGGTCTTTTATTTTTCCATATGAATTTCATGATTGCTTTATCTATTTCTACAAGAAATGCCGTTGGGATTTTGATTGGCATTGCATTAAATCTATAGAGAACTTTTGGTAATATCGCCATTTTGATGATGTTTGTTCTGCCTATCCATGAACAGGGTATATTTTTCCATCTTCTAAGATCTTCTTCTACTTCTCTCTTTAGGGTTCTGTAGTTTTCATTGTATAAATCTTTCACCTCTTTTGTTAGGTTGATTCCCAAGTATCTTATTTTTTTTGAGGATATTGTGAATGGAGTGTTTTTCCTCATTTCCATTTCAGAAGTTTTGTTGCTGATATACAGAAATGCCTTTGATTTATGCGTGTTGATTTTATATCCTGCCACTTTGCTGAATTCATATATTAGTTCTAGTAGTTTCTTTGTAGACCCTTTTGGGTCTTCTAGGTATAGAATCATGTCATCTGCAAATAGTGATAATTTAAGTTCTTCTTTTCCAATTTTTATGCCTTTAATTTCTTTCGTCTGTCTAATTGCTCTGGCCAGTGTTTCGAGAACTATATTGAATAGAAGTGGAGATAGAGGGCATCCCTGTCTTGTTCCGGATTTTAGAGGGAATGCCTTCAACTTTTGTCCATTCAGAATGATGCTAGCCTGAGGCTTAGCATAGGTAGCTTTTACAATGTCAAGGTAAGTTCCTGTTATCCCTAGTTTTTCTAATGTTTTGAACATAAAGGCATGCTGTACTTTGTCGAATGCTTTCTCTGCATCTATCAAGATGATCATATGGTTCTTATCTTTAAGTCTATTGATGTGGTGAATAACATTTATTGATTTCCGTATGTTGAACCATCCTTGCATCCCAGGGATGAATCCTACTTGATCATGGTGCACTATTTTTTTGATGTGTTTTTGTATTCGATTCGCCAGAATTTTATTGAGGATTTTTGCATCTAGGTTCATTAGAGATATTGGTCTGTAGTTTTCTTTCTTTGAGGTGTCTTTGTCTGGTTTCGGGATCAGGGTGATGTTGGCCTCATAGAATGAATTTGGAAGAGCTCCCTCTTTTTCTATTTCCTGAAATAACTTGAATAGTATTGGTATTAATTCTTCTTTAAAGGTTTTGTAAAACTCCGCTGTATACCCATCCGGTCCTGGGCTTTTCTTGGTTGGTAGTCTTTTGATGGCTTCTTCAATTTCATCTATTGATATTGGTCTGTTCAGATTGTCTATATCCTCCTGACTCAGTCTGGGCAAATCATATGACTTAAGAAATTTATCGATGTCTTCACTATCCTCTATTTTATTGGAATATAGATTTTCAAAATAATTTCTAATTGTCTTCTGTATTTCTGTAGCATCTGTTGTGATATTGCCTTTTTCATCCCGTATGTTAGTAATTTGAGTTCTCTCTCTTCTTCTCTTCGTTAGCATGGCTAAAGGTCTGTCGATCTTATTTATTTTTTCGAAGAACCAACTTTTAGTTTTGTTAATTATTTCAATAGTTTCTTTTGTTTCAATTTCATTAATTTCCGCTCTGATTTTAATTATTTCTTGCCTTCTGCTACATTTGCTGTTGTTTTGCTCTTCCTTTTCTAGGGCTTTGAGTTGGAGTGTGAGCTCATTTATTTGTTGGTTTCTTCTTTTTTTGAGGAATGACCACCAGGCGATGAACTTTCCTCTTAAAACTGCTTTCATTGTGTCCCATAGATTCCGATATGTTGTGTCTGTATTTTCGTTTATCTCTAAGAATTTTTTGATTTCCTCCTTTATGTCTTCTGTAACCCATTGATCATTCAGTAACATATTGTTCATTTTCCATGTGATGTAGGATTTTTCCTTCCTTCTTTTATCATTGATTTCCAGTTTCATTCCATTATGATCAGATAAAATGCATGGTATTATCCCCACCCCTTTATATTTACTGAGGTTTGCCCTATGGCATAATATATGGTCTATTTTTGAGAAGGATCCATGTGCTGCTGAGAAGAAAGTATATCCATTTGATGATGGTTGATATATTCTATATAAGTCAGTTAAGTCTAGGTTATTGATTGTGGTTTTGAGTTCTATAGTTTCTTTATTTAACTTTTGTTTGGAGGATCTGTCCAATGGTGAGAGAGGTGTGTTGAAGTCTCCCATAATTATTGTGTTGTGGTCTATTTGATTCTTGAATTTGAGGAGAATTTGTTTTGTGAATGTCGCAGCACCATTATTTGGTGCGTAAATATTGATAATTGTTATGTCTTGTTGGTGAATGGTTCCTTTTAACAGTATATAATGACCTTATTTATCCCTTTTGATTAACTTAGTCTTGAAGTCGATTTTATTCGATATGAGGATGGCCACCCCTGCTTGCTTACGAGGACCATGTGCGTGGTATATTTTTTCCCATCCTTTCACCTTCAGCCTGTGTATGTCTTTTCCCATCAGATGTGTCTCCTGGAGGCAGCATATTGTTGGATTTGTTTTTTTAATCCATGATACCAGCCTATGTCGCTTTATTGGAGAGTTTAAGCCATTAACATTCAGAGTTACTATTGATATGTGGTTTGAACTTCCATCCATGTTTGATTGTTTATCCTTTTAAAAAAAAAAAAATTTAGTTTGTCTCTCCATGATTGTCTTTCCCCTTGCCCTCTGTCTTTACTGCGGCACTTCCCACTGATGGTTTTGGTTATTGTTTTTCATTTCTTCCTCGTGTAGTGTTTTGCTCAAAATGCTTTGCAATGCTGGTTTTCTGGCTGCAAATTCTTTTAACTTTTGTTTATCATGAAAGATTTTTATTTCGTTGTCATACCTGAAGCTTAATTTTGCTGGATACAGAATTCTTGGTTGGCATCCATTGTCTTTCAGTGTTTGAAATACATTGTTCCATGACCTTCTTGCTTTCAGTGTCTGTGATGAAAAATCCGTGGTTAACCGTATTGGTTTACCCCTAAATGTAATCTGTCTCCTTTCTCTTGTAGCTTTTAATATTTTCTCTTTGTTCTGTATATTGGATATCTTCATAACAATGTGTCTTGGCGTTGGTCTACTGTGATTTTGTGTGCTCGGTGTCCTGTATGCATCTTCAATTTGTATATCTGTTTCCTTTTTTATTTCTGGAAAGTTTTCTGTAATTATTTCCTTCAGCAAGTTTCTCATTCCCTTGGTTTGAATCTCTGTACCTTCTTCTATCCCGATGACTCGTAAGTTCGGTTTCTTAATGTTATCCCTTAATTCTTGGATGTTTTTCTCGTGATTTTTTACCAGCCTTTCTGAGTTGGCTAGACTCTTTTCAAGATGGTGTATTTTGTCTTCATTATCTGATGTTCTGGTTTCTACTTGCTCCACTCTGTTAGTGATACTCTCAATTGAGTTTTTAATTTGGTTTATCGTTTCCTTCATTTCTAGAATTATTGTTTGATTATTTTTTATAGTCTCTATCTCCTGATAAAGATACTTAACTTCTTCTTTTATCTGTTTGTGAAATGCATTCTCAATGTGTTCTTTTGCTGCTTGAATTTGCTGTCTTGTATCCTCTTTAAGGTTCCATTCCATCTGTCTTAGGTGTTCCTTGAGTTCTTTATATGACCATTTTTCTGATGACTCTAGGTCCTCCTGAATATTTAGGCTGTCCTGCGTTGTTTGTACTCCTTTTCTTCCTTGTTTTTTGAAGCTGCTCATGTTGTTTCTTGTTCTGTTTGCTGAGTTACTGTTTACTCCTATAAATTAGTTTGATGCTTGGGAGGAAAGGTATTTGAAGGGAAGGGAAGAAGTCTCTAAAGAGAATGAGAGTAGGCAGGTAGAATTCAAGAAAAAAGGGGGGATAAGAAAAATGAGAAGACTAAAGAAGAAAAAGAATAGGAACTAAAAAAGAAAAAGATTAAAAAAAATAATAATAATAATTAAAAAAATTTAAGTTAAAATTAGTAGAAAAAAAAATTTAAAAAAATATTTTGTAAAAAATAAATTAATAAAACAACAAGAAAGAAAAAAATGAAAATGAAAGAAAAACCTAAATCAAAAAAAAAAAAAAGGAGAAAAGAAAAAGAAAAAAAAAAAACCTAATAAATGCAGTCTTAGAGTTTGATTAACTTCTCTTCCAGTAGATGGCGCTGTGCCCACCAGGTCAAGTTTCTCCTGTCAATACGCGGGAACCAATCACTGTGCAGCAGCTCTTCCCAGACTGGGCGAGTCTCCAATCCTGAGTGTCTAGGGCCTCCTCTTGTGCCTAGTCACTTCCCACTTTTTCTCTAGCCAGGCCCCTCTCACCACAATACTGGCTACACGCCAAGTCTGCTGCTCCCGGGAGCCCTGTTTTCATGAACGACTGGGCACACTCTTCCTGTTTGCCATTCCCTCAGACCCTAAGCTTGTAGAGTTTGGGGCTGAGAATCCTCAGCGGCTTTTACTTGCCCTCTGGTATCCACTTCCCGTAAGTGGTGCAAGAGGCCTCAGCAGTCAGCCCTGGTGGGAGCGGTATTTCCGCTTGTGGGACCCGCACCACCTCTGATTCCCTCGGGCTGGCTGAAGCACTCACAAGAGAGCTGGGAGGTGCCCTTAGGGGAGAGCTGGGAGGGGCTCTTAGAGTTTTCCCGATGTGTGGAGAGGCAAGGCTATGGGATCACACACCTGTTTCAACGCAGTTATCTCCTCTGCAGCAGTCTGATGACACGGTTTCCCTTTGCCGGGAGACTAATTCAACGGGTGGGTCCTTCTCTCCCAAGCCCCGTTTCAAACCTGTGGCCACTACTTATGAAGGCTCGGTAGGCATTTACCTTCGTAGGATGAGAAGGGCTGACCAGTTGTTTCAGCGGGATGAATTAATGCCGAGTCATAGCTGTTTGTCTGCGGGAAGCAGGTGACCGGGAGTTTGAATTCAGCGGGTCAGAGCTCAGTGCGTGTTCTCGGATCACTTGGATTTTAAATTGTCGCTCATCTTATCAGCTGTTTCATATACTTCGGCAGTTCATTCGCGCGGTGAAGAGTCTGCTCTATGGTGCTCTGTGGGAGGCGGCGGCAGCGGCGGCGGCAGTGGTGGCGGCCTT
The DNA here is from genome assembly GCF_964194105.1 of Spermophilus citellus. Classification (NCBI taxonomy): domain Eukaryota; kingdom Metazoa; phylum Chordata; class Mammalia; order Rodentia; family Sciuridae; genus Spermophilus; species Spermophilus citellus. The sequence goes on along the minus strand of NC_138200.1, from coordinate 45,600,049 downwards.
CGGGACCCCCGGGGAGGGGGTGCGGGTTGGGGGAGGGGAGGCGGCGCCTCAGGGCCGCACGGTCTGGGTACCGGACACGCAGGAGAGCGGGCGGGGTGGGGGAAAGAAATTGAGATCTAAATTTAGAGACTGAGCTTGGGAGGAGAGACGGCTGGGGAGAAAGAAGCAAGGTGGAAAGGCGGAGAGGAGAAGGGGAGGGAGAAGGAGAAGGGGCTGATGGAGCCGGGCGGCTCGGGCTGCAGCCTTACTGCTCGCGCTGAAGTCGTGCTGTACTCCCTTCACCTTGGCTGGATTAGTGGCTGATTCACTCCACCTAGGCCCCTATCTTGACACGGTGCTGGGTTTTTGTCGACAGATCTCCTTTAATGATCTTTACCTCATCTTTTCAGACGCCGCGGTGCGGGGCTCAGAGCGGCTTACTCACTTCCCGCCGCCATCTTCCCAGAACGACAATTTCAGTTTAAAAGAAGGTGATTTGTGATACTGTATGGTGTCACAAAAATAAATGAAGAGAGAGATACATAATTGAGTGCGCAAATATATAGGACTGACCTTATTTGAAAAATGTTTAGAGTATAATTGACATTAAAGGAAAATGATCACATTATAACTAGGATTTGTAGTAAGTATAGATATAGAGTAGAAAACACCTGAAACAGGAAGATGGCTACAAATTGGGCTTATTACTTTAAAGGTATTTATGTATTTAGTGATAAATCCACATTAAGGTGCAGTGTAGCTATTAAAATAGAATACTCTAATCCCTGGATATACAGCTGAAAATAAAACAAAGCTACAAAAGTGCATAGAAGAGAAAATGGAGTGATAAGAATGTACTCAGCTAAGCCAAATGAAATTACAAAGATGAAATAAGGACAGATATGACAAAAATGGTTTTTAAATGGTATAACAGTAGACAGAAACCAAAGCATAGCAACAGTTGTATTACATGAAAATTCACTAAGAGTCCAATTGAAAGAGATTCTCAGATTAGATCAGAAAGTTAGACCCAACTATCTGGTGTTTATCAGAGGTGCTACTTAATCATCTGTAGGTAGTTTAAAGGAAAGCCATGGAAACAAGAAGACAAAGCACTTGTGCCCATGTTAACTTCTGACACAGTAGAACTGCAGAGCAAAAGCTTATCAGAGGCCAAAAGGACATTTCACAATGACAAATTCACAAGAAGGTATACATGTAGTTGATAGGAGTAGAAAGAAATTCAGTAAGGATACAGAGATTTAAACAAAACTAAGAACCAAATTGATATTTATAGAATACTCTGCACAATAAATGTTGAATATCAAGCAAATAACAATGTTCAACATGATAGACCATGTTTTGAACCACACTACTAGTCTCATGAGTTTCAAAGTTTTGACTCCATATGCTCCAACTATGACAGAATTAAATTAGAAATCAAAAGAAAGAATTTTGGAAAATCTCAACATGTTGTAAAATCCAGCAACACAGTCATAAATAACATGGTTAAAACAGGAGCTGAGAAAACTAGAAAATACTCAGAACTGAATGATCATTATAACAGCATGAAAAAAAACACTATAGTGGTATAAAAATAGAAATAGAAAACGGCATTTGACAAAATTATACCTTCAATTGCTTGTATTAGAAAAAAACTTACAATTGATTATAAAAATTGCCTATCATAGTGCCAGTAAAAATGACCTAATTAATCCCCAATAAATAGTAGCAAATAATAAAAGTTAGGGGAAAATAAAAGAAATAGACAAACTACAGAGAAAAATAAATGAAATGTCTCATTATTTATATGGAAGGAGCGTACTCTTCACACAATAAAATGAAGTAAAATAACTTTAATAGATCCACAACTAGATGACCAAGGGGGTAGGGGTGTGGGAGGAGAGAAAAACACAATTCCAGGATGAGGTAGATAGCATCAGTATATAGAAACTAATTATAAACAATATATGAACAAAAATTTAATAGCTCACACAAAAAGGATACATTCATTAAAAAACATATATTAACATACTGATACAAGAAGAAATAGTTAAAATAACTATTTCCTACAGATACTGAGTTTTTATAATTAACCATCTTCCCACAAAGAAACTTTCAGGTACAGATGGCTTCACTATTGAATTCTAGAAAACATTAAAGGAAGAAATAGTAGGAATCATAAAGTCTTTCAGAAAAGAGGAGAGAACTCATTCTAATTCACTTTATGAGGTCAATATGACCTTGGCAGGAAAAATTTTAAAAGGATATGTTAAGAAAAAAATTTTTCAAATCGGTATCCTCAGGCATAATAAACAAAACATTTTTCATTAAAATCTAGCAATAAATTAAAAAAAAAGATTTAGAAAAACACATTATGACAAAGTTGAGTTTATCTCTAAATGGAAAACTGCTCTAACATTTGAAATCCATCAGTGTAGTCCACCACAGTAATGGAATAAAGGAAAAAAATAGCAGTTATGTCAATAGACACAGAAAAAGCATTTGATAAAATTTAACTCGCATTCATAGTAAAATTTCACAGCAAAGGACAGGCAGAGAGGGGAAGGAAAATTTCTCCAGCAGATCAGGGTATCTATTAAAAATCTTACTACTCTCATCAAGCTTAATATTCAAAGAATAGTGATATCTCATATCAGAAGTAAGGTAAAATTGGCTGCTCTGACCAGGGCTACTTAACATTGCCCTAGATATCTTATCTATTGCAGTAACAGAAGGACAATAAGCAAAGAACATACAGATTTAAAGTATAAGGTTAAAAAGACAAATGTTGTTTATTGTATATGTAGGAATCTCAGAGAAACATTAAATATACTAGAATAAGTGAATTAGTGAATACATATCCTATAATAAACATTTAATGAAGAATGTATAAGCCATGATACAAAAAAACTACAGAGACAAATTTTTAAAAATCTTCAAAATATTGGAAAGAATATTTCATGTTAATAGACTACAAGAGAAAATATTATTAGTAAGTAAAGACAGTTCCTAACAAAAATCTTAAGAAGAATTCCACTTTGAAATTAAAAATCATTCTTTCTTTCCTCCTTTTTTTTTCTTTTATCATTTTTTATTGCAGGCTTCCTCCTAAATATGAACATCTTATAATCAAATGATTGGGTAGGAATAAATATTTTGATCAATTGTTTGTTATGTAGTTTTCAAAGCACTATCTTTAAATATGGGAAGCAAGTTAACAGTCCATACTATCACCCATATGAAAGAGTTCAAGCAATAAAGTTATAAGCAATAAAGTTAAGACATGGACAAGCTTTGTCATTTGCCCAAAGTCATATAGCACAGAAATAGAGAAGTCAGGGTTCAATTTCAGTTCCAGTCAAAGCCAGAGTTTTAGCAGAAATTACACAACTAGTAGGGCCAAGTGATCTGTAGCCTTGACACAGAATCATTCATGGAATTGTTATTACTAAGTCAACATTTCTTTTTTTCATCAAGTCCAAGGAAATTCAGTTACAATACAAGCATTTACCACAGTTACATTTTCATCATAACTAACACAAGCTAATATTCTGTATAAAATTACTACCATGAATTAACTTTATGTCTGCAGAAAATGGGATTGTATGTAATTACTGATTTCTATTCACAATAAAAAACCAAATTATCTTCACCAACATAAATGCACCATAAATTGTTTTGAGGCATAATGAAGAAATGAATTTCTGAAAGAAATATGGACCAAATCTGCCAAATTATTGTAAATGATAGCTCCTTTAAAATTAGGGCATGTAATTGCAATTGGAAAATGTTATACTCTTAATGGTTACATTATTATTTGGGTAGACCAATAATCCTCTTTGCTGATGTTCCATTTCTAGGGTATTGCCAGCATTTGCACATGTTAATATCAAAATGTCATCAAATTTATATATAGAATGATTTACTGTTTTCAGTATCAGATTTGTCATAATGAAGTGTCACCCATAAGTTTAACATAATGACATTTTAATTGGGAGAAGATGCTTTGGTGAATTTAAAAAAAAAAAAAAAAAAGCTATTTTTCTTTGGATATTTCTGAGATTGTTGACAATTTTCAGCTGAGCATACTTTCAATTCAAAAGATTGTTCTAACATATGGTCACATGCATTTAATCTTAATGAGTGAAAATAACCTTTACTACATGACATTTTAAATCAAATAGAATAATCAGCCTTATTTCGGCACAGTATTTTATAACAATTACCCACTATACTTTGCATAAGAATGGAACATCTGCATCAAAAACTGTCACAGATAATAAAGGTGTGATGATTTTATTGTAAAACTCTCATATTATCTAATAGAAGGAACCATCTACATTTTAGAGGCAATTCAGCTAACAAGTAGTACCCAATTAAAATATTTTAAAATCAAACTTTCATTGCATTCAGAGTAGCTAATCAGCGAGTGACTTTAGAGAATCAATGAATTAACAGTTGACCACATGTGCACACTGCATATTCATTTAACTAAGAGATAGGTGCAGCGTTCCTTATCAGTTTGGTAGTATTTCTCCAGCATTCACTTCTCTGACCATGACTTTTCTATAAATATTTGTCCATCCCCCCATATATACATATACATACACACACATACATCCATTCACACATGTAATATATGGGCAGGGACTGTGTTAAAAATTGTGAAGCACCCATTTCAGAAAATTCCTCTAAGTATGTTGTTTTTAAAAAGTATACATACCAGAATATTTTGAAATACTACGTTTAAGTGTCAACGTAATGCATATGAATTCATAAAGTGTCCTCATTCTGACAAAAATGATAAAACATCATAATCCAAGAAATTATTCCTAAATTGAACAATGGCAAAAAAATAATTCAAAATCATTCTCTCAAAATCATAAACGTGCAGACCATTGGAAAACAAATTGTTTTTAATGAAATAGCAACTTCCTGGTGAAGGAGTTAAAATATGCTATTTTGCCCTACTGACAACTGATGTCAAAGGCACTAAGAAAATCAGGTTCAAGAAGATTGTTACAACTTCAGTGTTGTTTCTTTCTTTTTTTTTAAATTATAAAACAATTTATTTTATTGTATTTATTTTTATTTATTTTTATTTTTATTTTTTATTTTTTTTGTGGATATATTAAAACATGTTGTTTTTATTTTTAAATAAAAATTTGTTCAAGAAACATTTTACTGTCTTCTACAAATTATACCAGAGGTTTAAGAACATCAAATACACAAACTTGAAACAAAACAAAAAAAAAAAAAACAAAAAAAATAAATAAATGTATTTAATGGTTTTTTTTTTTTTTTTTTATTGTTGGTCCTTACAGTGTTGTTTCTTAAAAGGAAAAGACAAAACTCCCATGTGAAGAACACCCTCCCTGAAGAAGAAAAGGCAGGCCTCTTATCTCCAAGGACTGAAGTGGAGACAGAGAAGCAACCGTGTTAAAATAACCTACTTCTTAAGCCTTCCCATATAATTTAGTTATGTGGTACATTTTATTGTTCCTTGTTCAAGTCGGTGTATTACTACTACCTGACCATGCTGTTTTGGATCTTCATTTCTTTATTTGGGCTCTTATGTCATGTAAAACTTGTATAGAAAAAAATCTGTAAGCTTTTCTCCTGATAATCTCTCTTATATCAATTAAATTTTCAGATGCAGCCACACTCCAGGAGGATACAGTTAGAATTTTTTTTTTTTATCCCCTACGATGACAGAGAAACCTAACTAAATACATGGAAATCTAACAAATATATGCCCAATAATTCTATGGATTTCCTAATGGTGGGAAAAGTTTCCCATGATGGGCAGTTTTCAAGGAACAGATGTTTGTAACCTATTTGACAGAGGAGGGAAAAAAGGCTATTTCCTAAATATATGGAAATCAGTTTCATTTTGTAAAAACAAAAGGGATATTGAAGGAAAATATATTTATTGTCTTTTAAAACTTGGATTATTTTAATATTGCGGTAAAGATGGAATTCTTGTAATGAATTATGGTAATAATTACTAAGTATTACCACTTCGTCTATCATGGTAATCTTTTATTATTATATTTTGGTGAGGGGAGATTGGATTTACTTATAAACTAAATTTTATTTTCCGAATCTCTATTTCATCTGAAATTCTACCTCCAACTCCTCACTATGTAAACATTTCCAAGCTTATGAAAAATGAACTAATGAAGAATTTATTTTAAGCCACTTATTTTCACCCTCAGCCTTCAAAACCTCTCAAGACTCCTACAAGGTTTAGAGGAAAAATAAAATCATCAGAAATAACACCTAGCCATGCAGGAAGTTAGTACAACAAATTGAGCTTCATTTTACAAATCTGGTCAGGAATATGTCCACTTCAGTGGCAAATCTAGAGCTTTGGCAGAAGATATATAAAACAACTGACATGCCAATAGTCACTTCTCCAAGTCCGTGGGGTCAGGACTCAAAACTCAAATTTAGTTTTGTAGAAGCAAAGGACAGCTCAAGGCAGAACCAAGTGTCCACTTCCACCTCGATTTTGAGGTAGGCTAGATTTGATCCATAATATTGCAGTTATAGGAATTGTGCTAGCTCTATGTTAGGCATTATATATTTGATAAAAATTATATATTTCCCAGGGGGAAGAAGCAAATCAATGTCCAATGTCTGTGTCAACTAATTTAGTTACTTCTAAAATATACTATAAATATGAATAGCACATTTTGTAGCTCTTTGGCAACCACATTCACTTTGTGCTTTTTAATAGATTTCTCTATGGGTCTCCCTTTCAGGAGGCATCTTGAACTTTGTCTTGATCAAAGACTTGGATAAAGATATGGAAACCACATGGATTTAAAAATCAATAAGAGGCCACTATCCAAAATAATCTCAAGATAGTAGGGAAAAAATTGACAGAAATTAATTTAGCAGGTGAATGTCACCTTGCTTTATGTTTGATAAACCTCATTATCACTGTTCATCCACATCACATGGAAAGCCCATTTTATGATACTGCTCTCCATAAAGTCTAGAACTTTCACTTACTCACACTTAATAGGGGTAGAATTACTAAGCTAGAGCATTCAAAGAACACACGTGCCTATCCTATCCCTTGGTTAAAAATTCACCACCAATACACTGAGTCAAAGAGGGTAGTGAACTTGATTCTAAATCCTGGTTCCATGATGTACCACCCCTGAGACATTGTACCTGACTAATACTCCTTTAGTTAGAACTGAAAAAGATATTGACTTTAGTTCTGTTAGTATATGTGTATCATATCACCATTGATTAAGCATCTTGTATGAGCTAGAAGCCATTTGATTATCTTACCTTCCATATAAGTAGAAATAAAATCAACAAGAAAATGAATAAAAATCTCCAAGGCCCTACTGCTGATAAAGCCATGATTAGAATTCAAATGGGGCTTTCAAACTCATGCTCAATTTAGCAATAAATGAAAATCTTTGTTCATTCTGAAGAAGTATAGAACTATCTTTTTAAAAGTCTTTGCAAATTGACAGTTCTTCAAATACCTCTCTTAGCCTGAGTCTTTGATGTGCTATAATTCTACTTTCTGAGGCAAGGTTCTTAGTGCAATCTAAAAATTCTCATGTATACATTTAACAATAACAGTTGTCCGATAACTCTATAGATTTCCTAATGGTGGAAAAAGTTGCCCACGATGGGCAGTTTTCAAGAACAGATGTTGTAACTTATTTGACAAGGAAAAAAAAAAAAGGCTATTTCCTTTCAAAACATTCCAGTGACTTTTTGATGGATGACATTGAAGACTTGCAAGGAAATCTTTTCTGTCATTTTTTTTTTCTTTGCAAATTGAAATTTCACTGTGTTGTGTGTTCCCCTCACAACCCCATGTCAGGAATCTCTGACAGCAGAGCAAATGGGGGGCAAGGCACATCACACCCAGCACATACACACAACACACACATACGTGGTTTAAAGAAAATTTGGGAATGAGGAAAACAGAGAGATGATTAATTTAGCACTGCCAAAGCACTATGGTACAAAGAACAGGCAATAGGAATTAATGTCCTTTTCTGAGAGAGGTGGGGAAGAAGCACTGTTTGCCAAAGAAAGTGTGCTATGCGTTTGATTTACTGTCACTGGTCACTGGTGTAATTTTTCTAATGTTTTGTAAGTAGGTATTACTATTGTTACACCAAAAAAAAAAAAAAAAAAAAAAGAAAGAAAGAAAAAGGCAAAAAAAAAAAAAAAAAGAAAAAAGAAAAAACCCAGAGTCTTTGAAGAATTTAAGTAACATGCTTAAGTCAAAGCATTAGGGCTGGGATTCAAACCTAAGTTTATCTGACTTCAAAGCTCAAGCTTATTTTCTGAAATCAGGCCTCATCCCATCACCTGGCTTCAATACCCCGCCACTGGAGACCTAAGGTTTGTAATTTGTTAGTATCCTGTTCTCAGCAGCTTCGTTTCAATTCTGCACGCCAACCTCAAATTTGATTAGGAGATCTCTTTGGATTTTGAAAGAGGCTGGAACTCCAGTGTGCTTATTTCACCTGCATCCTTCCCACCCATTCATGTGAATTTGGAAAGTGACCAATATTGGGTTTCAATTCCTATCACTGAATTCCTTGCAAATAATGCTATCCTAGTTAGCCTTAATCAAGCAATCAGGGAGGTGTAGTCCTGCGCTGCTGCTTTGCCAAACAAGGAAAATTCTGCAGACTCTTGGGGGATTCTGAGGACTAGGAAATTATTTTATAATGAGAGAACAGTCATTCACCAGGATCAACATGAACAATATGCTGTTCGCCCCCAAGCAAAAGAAAAACCCGCTGGCATGTAATGTTGAGACAAATAGTCAAGGGGATGCTGAGGAAAGATAAATAACATATCTACAAAAATCATCCGGAAGAGTGGATGCTCAGTATTGCATCAGAATCTGGAAGGATTAACTATCCATCTACTTTTTCCCCCTCTTTAAAACTGTAGAGAATTTGTTGTAAATTTTAATTTATTTTCTTATATCTTTGATGATAATAAAGCAAACACAATTGGCTTTTAGGTCAGGCTGATATTTTTATCTTTTTTTCAGCTAAACATGCACATATGTTACAATGATAGTTGCATTTTTTCACGGAGTAAGTCATCTTAAAAGAAACAAGACTAAGCCGGGTGCAGGGTGCTGTAATCCCAACTACTAAGGCAAGAGGATCTTGAGTTTGAGGCCAAGCCTAGGCACCACCCTGTCTCAAAAAACAAAAAAAACAAAAAAACAAAAAAAAAAAAAAAAAAGGAGAGAGAGAGACAGAGAGGGAGAGAGAGAGAGAAGGCTATTTGGGAAATCTATCTGGAATGCAATTGAGCTTTAAGGCAGAGAAAATAATAATCTGCATTTTATTGTTATTCACATAATTTTAGCAAAAATCTAATACATGGATATAAAAAAAGCAAAATTTTTCCTGGTGTGGTGGCACATGCCTGTAATCCCTGTGCCTTAGGATGCTGAGGCAGGAGGATTGAAAGTTCTAAGCCAGTCGCAGCAAAAACAAGTTGCTAAACTACTCAGCGTGACCCTGACTCTGAATAAAATACAAAATAGGCTGGGAATGTAGTTCAGTGGTCAAGCGCTCGTGAGTTTAATCCACAGTACCCAAAAGAAAAAAAATTAAAGAAAAAGAAAAAGAAAAATTGTCTATTATATGTAAAACCAGACATTTTATATTTTATTAAGGAGAATTTTAAAGAAATAGAATGGTCCTCCCCCGACCCTAGTTTTTATACAATTTTTAAGATGTCATTTTGATACATGACATGATTCCACTAAAATATCTTTCCAAGCATTTTTTTGTTGACGTTCTAAGATGATGAATAACAATACCCGTACAAAAATGACATTTAGTGTCCCCAAAATATTTAAGATACTAAAATCTTAAATTTTTATCATCATAAAACTCCAATTGCTGGGCTGGGGATGTGGCTCAAGCGGTAGCGCGCTCGCCTGGTATGTGTGCGGCCCGGGTTCGATCCTCAGCACCACATACAAAGATGCTGTGAATGCTGATAACTAAAAAATAAATATTAAAAAAAATTCTCTCTCTCTCTCTTAAAAAAAAAACAACCTCCAATTGCAGACTTCAAGGGTTAGTAAATAAGCAGTGTACATACAATAGTCCTCTGGTTTCAACCACAATACTGCCTGAAGATAACAAACATATCAAGCACCAGGTATGTCAGCTCAGTTCCAATCTGTTTACAAAATTCTGTTTAAATAGAATAATTAGAAGATATCAGTTGGGTCACAAATGGGTCTTTTCATCTCCTTATCATCTTCAAAGACATTTATTCATCCCTCTTTGTGGGTCACAGATGATGCCAGGTTTGTGCGAATAATAGGGAGGTATCAGCCTCCTACTTCATAGGGCTGAAGATAAGAACTGGGGACTCTACAGGCAGAAACCACAGGCCAAAGCCAATGAATGTCAGGAAGAAGTATGTTGACAAATCAGGGCTTAATAATAAGGAGAGTCTCTGAGGAATTTTTGTGTCCCAATTCTTTTGTTAACTAAATAATTGCTATTTTTTTTTCCCCACAATGAATACTTCAGGCACAGGGAACTAAGACATTTTCTCTTTTCCTGTCACCCCATCTGCCTATGTGCAAGACTGAAGTTATTTCTAGCCTCATCAAAGGGAAATCTCTATGAACAGGAGTGACTGATTGCATACATCAGGGACAGTGAGAAAAGCACAGGCCCTGGAAAGGGAAGGCAAAGAAGGGAGGGATGGAGAGACACAGAGAGCAAGAGCTCAGTTGGAAATCTGGATAACTGATAGGTGACATTTAGTGGGGCTAAGGAAAGAGCTTTTGTTATACCTACACTCAAGGATTTTGGAGGTACTGTAAAAGTCTATTGTGTTAAGATTTGCAACATCTGATCTGGTGACTTCACATTTTATATTTTATGAATATTAGTTTAAAACTGTAATCCTCGCAACTACTCCAGGCAGTAGATGCTCTTAAAAGTCCAATTTCACATATGAGAAGAGTGAGATCCAGAGTGGTTAAGTTAGTTGTTGAATGTCATCCTTCTACTGAGGGGCTAAACCATGAAGGATTCCCAAGGTGGTGAAGACGAACTTCCATAAATACTTCTATATTAGCATGTAGGGGTAGAGAATTTCACAAGATTGTCTTCAGTGAGAGAGATGCTTAGCCTTGGAACAATATCCCTTGTATGCTATACATACAACTGGGAGACACTCTGGGCAGGGTCTGCTGATGCAGAAGGGTTGAAAGTCATTTGGGTATCTGAGCTGCTCTGCATGAAGTTAGCACTAATAAATGTAAGGCCAAATATCTCCACATATTGGGATAGGAAGACAAAAGTTTTGTTCCCTTGATTCCACAAAGATGAAGGCAAATGTCACGTAAGACTAGAAATTCTGAAAACTCTCCCAAGACTCAAGCTTCCAAAACACCCTTCTTTCTAGAATACGAAGGAAGTGATAATCTTAGGTAACTTCTGTCATTTTACAGAAGACAGAACAAAGTTGGAACACATAAGTGATTCTCCTGAGGTAAGAGAACTAGCAAGGAGAAATCTAGAATCCAAACACAGATATAACACATTTCAGAAACAATGCTCTCAGTCTATCCTTTTAGCTGTTATGTAACTGGATCAAATTACATGAGCTAAATTGCAAATGAATTGTAGCTGTTACAAGAAGCAACTGTTAAGATCTATAGATGTATCTGTCTCTTTATATAAGTTTCTATACAGATATAGCCTCCATCTCCTGCTGTGAAAATTGTTCTTCTCTAGAGCAAGCATTCTAACACTCACATAAATAAAAGGAAAGCTGTCTTTTAGTATTATTTCTACCCAAGTTTTCTTGTTGGTAGCTTTCCCTTCAAGCTTGACCAGAACACAAGCTGATAAGCGAAATGGTTTAATCCACTAATTTTACCATTTGAATGAAGGAGTCTAAGAAAAAGATGGTTCAAAAACATTGAAAAATCCTCTACTCTTTTAAAAGACAGAAATATTAAGACCTTTGAGTGAGGGATATTTTCCCCTTAAAAATGCAATATTATGTGACCTATGGACAAGACAAAGACTTTTTTCTGAAGCAGCTATTAAAGTCCTCTAAAGAAGCACCATTGACAGTTGCCATATTTACTTAAGGTTGGTAAAACACTTTCATCTTCAGGGATGAAGACACTGAAGGACTTAGTGGGGTTATCATCATATTAACCTTAATGACTATGATTCAGTCCCTCATGAAAAATAAGAATGGTGTCTGCTGTTTCTATGTTGATTTTGTTAACTTCACAATACTTTTTTTTTTCCCCCGTGGAAAATAAGGAACATTTTCCCCCACTTAAAAAAAAGTAGAGCTACCAAAGAGGTGGTTTGTGAGTGACAGATTGTAGGATAAAACACCATAATCAGTGAAAATGTATTATTTAGGGAAAGTAAATTCCTTTGGTTTCTGGTGGCTGCTCTAATCGTCTGAATAAAATAACAGTATGCAAATGCTTGCTCTAGAGTTTGACAAGGCTGTCACTTTCCCTTATCGGACACAGTGCTTTATCACAATGCAGTCGAAAGAAAGGAGGAAATGAGGTGGAAAATATTATTATAGGATTTTTAGGGTACTTTGATAGAAACTAGAGACAGCTGTTAAAACTACTGTATTTAAGAGCAAATGTGAGTAATGAACCGTTAAGTGAAATATGTAAGGCAGGGAAATATTTCTGGCAATACATATGCTCTAACATAAATTTTACTTACATATAATGATATTAAAGAGTAGGCTGAGGCTACGTGGAGACAGCGATCAGCCACTCAGAACTGCCACCTTGTTTACACATCAAAGCCTTCCTACTCCTTTCTGAAGAGTTGCAAAGCTGTCTAGTGTCATGTAATAGCAACTATGTAATTTATCTCCCTCTCTGGCTTGCAACCTTCTCCCCTTCCCTGTTCCCCTCTGCCTCACTCTGTTTTCACTCCCTTTTTGCATTGGCTGCCAGGAAGCACAGGGTGTGATATTCTGAGAAAATGACTCAACTCTGCTTCCAGGATAATTATCTTTTTTTTTTTTTTTAATCAATGAATCTGTCTATTTTTGTCTGTGTCCCGACCATTTACAGTGATTTTATTGTAAATGGTTTCAAGTACCTTTAAGAGAAGCAGATTGTTAATTCAAAACAAACATGAAACAGACACAAGGGTTTTCGGTTAATTTCAAAGAAATTTCAAAGCATAAGGCAGAATGGCAATCTGATACTTTTCCTTTTGCTTTTTAAAAATTCTCTTTGCTGACTTTCCCATAAAAGGAGGGTATACCAACAGTGAGAACACATTATTTTTTTGTTGTTGTTGGAAATCATTGCTAACAATGTTTTTGGGCCAATACACAAGTAGCAACATGAGTTGTATTGATTATCATTGCAAAGTTTCCTCTGTTAAAGCATTATTATTTTCTGGCATTACCTGGGGAAAATAGAATTTTTTATTTATTATAAAAATATTCCTATCACTTAGCTGGGTGTTTTTCTCCCTAGACAATATTTTGAGGTTAGTGTGGAATAAATATTTAATAAGTCAGAGAAAAGCCCACTGAATTGGAAATATTTGTTTTGATTTACAAATTATTCTCTTTTGATGTTTTCCTACAGATGAGTGATACCAGAGTTTTCACCTATTCAATAGTTGTTTTGATTCTGAGTTGGTTTTTGGCTGTAAATCATTGTTGAGATAAGGTAGTAAAATGTAAAGTTATTAATAATGGGTTTGCTAAACCTGAAAAGAAGAAGAGATGATAGAACACTCACTCTTACGCAAGTAGAGATGCTTTTGTTAAAGAGGGTGAAGCAACCTATGGGAAATAAAAAATAAATACATATTTATGTACACACACACATTACACACACACACACACACACACACACACACACACACAGTCACTGGAGAAACAAAACCTCTCCAGTAATTCTTGAATGCTGAACTTCTTGGCCAAACAGCAAATCCCCCTTCCTGCAGAGAATTCTAAGGACAGGCAAACACAACACCTTTGGCTTCAAATCTGAAGAAAACTTGGCCCAGTGGTCTTTAAACCCTGGGTGGTTCAAATTGAGAAGAATCTGGAAAGAAATGTCATGTCAAAATCAGAAGCATGCATCTGTCTTATAGGAGTCATAGGCTTGAACACCCCTCTGGGGTGGGCTGTCATTTGTTCCTAGAAAACATTTTTAGGTGCACAAAAGTGAAGAGAGCCAGTCCTCGTATATGTCAGGAGTCCCCATCTCTGTCAAGCTCATCTGTTTTCTGTTACCACTCCTAGCAACAACATTTGTGTATGGCTTATATGTGGATTATGTAAAGATCATGGAAGAGTTCTTTACATGTTTTTGTTTAATTTTTCAGATAAGCATATGTATTTTTATCAGCTATCAGAGAGTTTATTAACCTTTAGTGTGACCATATAATTTGTCCTCCAAATCCAGATATATTTGAGAGTAAGAGAGAGTATGATTAACAAATATGCAGGGGCTTCCCTGGGTATTTATCCCTAACTTTGGCTCCTTCAATTTAAATTTTCATATGGAATGCAATCACCAACATTGTTTTGACCAGAAGTTTTCAAAGAAGTAAATGCCATGATTTGAGAGTCAGGATTTAGCTACCTTTCAGCTGACAGAACCACCAGGTATGACTGACACTGGACTAGTTCAGAATTTGGCCCACACCATCATCCTAAAGCTCTTGCTAGGGTCTTATGACTTGTTCATTCAAGAGTGAAGGGCTTCTCTAAGACAGTGCCCTGAAAATTAATGTGTATGTGAATCGTGTAGGACTTTGTCAGAACAGATTCCAATTCAGTAATCTCGTGGCAGGACCTGAGATTTTGCATTTCTAGCAAACTTTCAGGTGGTGTTGATGCTGCTGGCCTGCAGACCCCCATAGTGAGTTGCAAATCTCTCAATTATTTTAGTCTACCCACAAATTTAGTTTATCTCTGAGGCTGCTGTTGAGGGCCATTCCAATATCCTACTTAGCAATACAACTCCATGCCAGATATTTGGTAAGTTTGTTAACAAAGAATTGAATGTTGATGGTAGATCAGAATTCCAAGGTTGGGCGTTTCTGTTAACCACTTGTGTATGTAAAACTCTTGAAAGAATAATTTCTCAGAGTGTCTTGTCTGTACATTTTTTTTTCATCTTCTTAGAAATCTTATTTTTTCTCTGATGTTTTCCTCTGAACTCATAATGGGCCGTCTCAGAATTCTGTTTCCTTTGTTTGAAGGAAATAACTTCCACCCACTGTCTTCAATTTTGCTTCTAAACTTTCAGGACCAACTATGTCCTCTTCAATAGAAAAATGACTCTAGAACATCCATGACTCCTCTTATGACAAAAATTCAGACAACACTTTTTGGCCAACCCTGACAGATGATTACTTTTGTTTTACTTGAAACGAAGAAAAGAGCAAAGGAAAAGAGGGGGCGCAGGGATTAATAAGGGAAAAAAGTGTCTAGCAATGTCAATAAAAAGGCTTCCAATCGCCTCTCTCCTCGTTAAGGAACATGCCATCTGCAGAAAACTTCCACATGTGCTACAAAACCATGCATATGAGATCTCGTCCCGTAGTAGTAATGCCTTTACTAACTCTTTCCCTTGTAGAATCTAATTTAGTCTTTGAATATAGTAATAGTTTTGAATACTTCAATCTTGAAAGCATATTCACAGCCTTTGTCCACATAATGGACACAGCAAGAGAGAATTGGAAGAATGAACTGCTTAAAAAGTCATTTTCAGATGCTAGCTCCACCTCCAGTTAGCACATCTTGAAACCCTCAGTCAATAAAAAGAATGTAATTCCCTTTCCTAAGAAAATTCATACTTCATACTGGGTGGACCTATTCACTTCTGCATGTCTGCGGATATGTACAATCACTTGGACATATCCATATCTTCTTTTCAGGAAGAGAAAAACACACATACATCAATCATATATGAATCCCCACATTCCATGGGGTTAGGTTTCAGTACAGTCAGGGCTAGGAATTTTATTAATTAACCTCCTTGCTCCGCAAATATTTATTCAGTGGTAAAGATAAAGAGCTCAAATATTTTCTTTCCTGGTAATTCAAAATAAACAATATCATGATGAAATGAAAGGTAAAACAGTCAGGTCAAGGAACTTTAAAGAGATAGCTTAAGTACCTTGCTCACTGTCATTCCAATTTATAGTCAGAACTGCAATGGATTATTGATCAGGCATGCCCATCAAAAGTATTAATCACCAGAATGTTTAAAATTCTTCCAAATGTATTTGTTCTACACTCTTTAAACTATGTACTGAATACTCTATTTTTCTTAACTTAAGGTACATTCATAAAATCTCATGATAACTGAAAAGTGTATTTTCTATTTACTGTGTTTTTTGGTCATTCTTGCTAACACTTAAGAGCCATGAGTAGGAGCTAGTACGCATTTTTAAGCCCCCCCTTTTGTGTGTGTGTGTGTGTGTGTGTGTGTATGAACACACTTTAGTATGCCTTTGCAAAACTATTCTGCATAAAAATGAAGAAAAGATCAAGTCAGTACTTCTGCTTTGGTTCTATTCACAGTGGCAAAACACTATCATTTCTGAGACAGCAATAAAACATTTTAAAGTCAAATTCAATGAACAGAATTCAGTCATTCATTCGTGAAAAACAGCGTATCTATTATATATTCACTTAAATAGCAGTTTCTTCTGCATTTGGTATTTAAATTAATGGTTTAAGTAAAAAAAAAAAAAAAAGGAAAAGGCCCAATCAAGTACAAGGTATGAAGAAATAGTCCTCTGGCTAATGTTTTTTTGTGATGGTGATCGATTATTATGATTAGAGGTTAGAAGACATTTTCCAATAACAGTTTTCATTTGTAAAATATCTTCCATATGCCAGGATGTAGAGACTTTACATAAATCATTTGAAGTACTCTTAGCTGGGTTTTATTACCATATAATGGACAATAGACGTCAAGATCAGAGAGGTTAAGTACCTTCTCCAAATCTAACAGCTTGTTACTACCAGGCTTAGAGTCACACAGGTAGATCCTCATTTGAATAATAACTCCATATTCTGTCCACCTCATTTATATTTCCTTAGGAACTTCATGCTCTGAATGCACCCTGATCTTTTTTGTCATTTATATATATGAGTATGCATTAATGATTTTTGAAATCAAATGATTAAGAGGAAAAAAAAACTCCACTTCCACAAAATATCTACTCTTTTATAGCTTAGGCAATAGATTTATTCTTATTTTGCACAAATTGCCTGTTCTCCATCATAATTGCTTTTTGTGTTGTGACGCATTTGTTCCATTATCATAGAAAAAAACTAGTCTCACCATTTGATTTACTACTTATGTTCATCACCTTCATGTGGACCTTGGATGGAACAATTCAGTTCCACTTCTTATCATCACTTTCAACATTCTCCTCACAGTTGTACTTCTGACACCCAGTGCTTCAGGATCACACATTCATAATTACAAAAATTAGTTATTAACTAATAAATGAATAATTATTAATAACACCACACATGATAGATCACAAAACAACTTGACACTAGTGGCTCAGATGACCTTATTTAAGGGCCCAAGTCACTTCTAGGAGTAAAACCAAGCTGATTTTTGTCTTGCTTAAGAGGTTAGCCTTGTGGAAGTCTATGACATTCACACACTGAATTCCCATTGATGGCATCCTTTCCAGATACATGATGATCATTATTACAAATCACTGTTCATGTATTTATGTATGATGTGGTATATGATTATTTCTTCCTCTGCCTCTTTCCTTTCTCTTTATTTCTTTATCTTCTAAATGGAATACATCAGGATTAATGTACTTGATTGATTTACTGTTGCCTAGCTTAGTTATAGCTACATGTTTTGATCAGATATTCAACAGTCGAGTATGTAGGCATATATCACCAATGTATTCACATTTATTAATAAAAATATATGAGGACTTTCATCCTAGTATACTATTATAAAATATGCAGAAAATGAACCATTTTAAAAGATAATGAAACAAAAAATAAATTCTAATACTTCCATTCCACATCTCAATAAATTACATTTCTTATCTCACTTTGGCTCAAAAGATAATATTTAACCTCTGAACCCTCACTTTCAAGGTCTAATGTGAAATTTGTGATGCCAACATTTTCCCCTCCATCTTTTGTCACTCCAGACAGACATGTTTTTCTTTGCATGGATTTTGACGTGGGTCAGGGGTAAGCGGATACTGTGTGACTTGGAGCATCAATAACCCTTGAATAACAGGACATTTGAATAAGGAGTTCTCAGAACATTTTCATCTATAAAAATATTTTCCATGGTCTGATCAAAAACCCAGGACATAGAGGGATATGTGTCATAGGAAAATGTAGGTTTGCATTTTGTACCTTCTCTATAAAAATCTGAGAGCAATTCTTGCTCCCACTTGCACATCCATATCATAATAAAAGACTTTTAGGAAGGTAGGAAACAACCTCATTAAATAATCTTTGGAATAGCAATTTCCTTGTACTTTCTCCTACCAGATGAGAAATGTGATAAATGGGACATCAGAATATTTCAAATGAATATCTTATTTTACATTCTTCATTATTAAAAAACAATAAATCATCTGAACTTTCTATAATTGTCATAAAAATTAAGTAAAATCTTACCCATAGAAGCTTTAAGTGTTTTAATTTTCTACATAAAGAACACTAGCCAGAAAATAGAAGGAACTTTAAGAAAAAGGTACTTTGAAAAAAATTTTAAAAAAATCTTCCTTTGTGGTAAGTGCCAACAAAGAACACATTTTACATTAATTGGTTGTCTCAGTCCGGACCATCTGTCTCCCCAAATGTAATGAATGCTGGCATTCTTATTGGTATGTACTCAATAGCTCAAATTGGGTCTGAAATAAACCTTGCTTGAAGTCTTGTTATAGCATCAACTTGTGCATTACAGAACAAATGGTAAGTTTCCTCTTATCAGGGTCCATCCCAGTGAAAAACTTAATTTCCACTGCATACAGTTAGGGTACGGACAACACAGAGATACGTGTTGTAGCTGCATAGTTATACTATGCATTGTGCACACTCTACACAATTCTCGTGTGTCTGTGAGGTTATGTAATGCAGCTGACTAGCATTTTACAAAGGATTAATATTCAAGCATGCCTTTTTATGAAGTGTTTCCTTGGTTCCTGGGAAGCTCATCACATAGGTAAGCAATCATCATTAGCTTCATTTTATAGATGTCAATTAAGGCTTAGAGGCACTGCATAGTTTAATGGTAGCTCTTTCTTCTATGATGCTTTTTTCTGTTGGTATCACCTATTCTGGTTATCTCATACAGCATAACTTTTTTTTTAATATTTATTTTTTAGTTATAGGTGGATACAATATCTTTATTTTATTTTTATGTGGTGCTCAGAATTGAACCCAGTGTCTCACACATGCTAGGTGAACGCTCTACCTCTGAGCCACAACCCCAGCCCTCATACAGCAAAACTTTCTTCCCATCCAGATCTCTGTCATTTGTGAAAGAGAGCAGTGGGAGAAGAAACTTCCCAGGATATCTTACTAGGCATTTGAATCTCATCTTAAATATTCCCCATCACCAAGAAATCTTCTAACTCAGACCAGGTTAGGCCTCTCTGTGCTCTTACAGATACTTTCCTTTCTTTAAAAATACTTTCATAATTGTAATTCAAACAATAAATTTACAAGTATGCTCCCACCATAGAAAGTGAACTTCAACAAAACAGAGACATTTTTCTATTCTGCTGGCTAAATTTAACAATGATATTCGTGTCCCAATAATGATTGGGTATTTAATTATCAGGTACCATGGTCATAGCACAATCTTAATAATTGTTAATTGGGAAATAGGAGATTTTTTTTCCATTAGTAGTCTTTCTGCACTTCAAGAAAAACAGAAAATGTAAATGCTGCTAACTTCTATCAATACTGTCACCTGTTTGGGAACTGGTGAAAAGCTGCTGCAAGGGGAGGGGCCCATGTTTTTCCATAGTCCATCCATGTCCTGGAGGTAAAATAACACCAGTCACTCTACAGTAATTCTAGCTATTAATATTATTGAATGTTAGAAATATCTATTTAGATGCTTTAAGAATGATTCAACTCTTTAAAGTCATTGGGAATATATGCTTTGATTGTATAACAACAGACAATGATTTTTCTCCCTTCAGTTTTTTTTTTGTGTGTGTGTTTTATAATAAAATACTAATCATAAGTAGAATGTAAAAAGTCAAGATTACAAATGGAATTCCTTAATAGAGTCAGAGTCCCCAAATTAGCTTTTGGAGAAGCCTCAAAGAATTAGTGACTCTTTTACTCTGTAGGTAAAAAATAATTACATTTTTAAAATGTGGGTCATTTAATCACAGTATCAAAACAAAAGGAGAAAGTCCACCTAACATTTCTAAGTTTAAAGCTGAGGACCGAGAGGCTACATTCTGAGAGCTATTTATGGCCAAACACCTCTACCCAGCAGTTATTAAGGAGTTCTAGGTGCTATGCTACCTTCATGACTGCTACCATCCTGTTAACCAAAACAGGACTAATAGAGAGAACACTGACTTGGTGGGGGGTGGCAGGTAGTGAAGGGTAAAAGGGAGCATCTACCTACATCATATGACAAATGCTGAGTTTTATTCTGTAATCTATCAGGGAACAAAATAGACAGACATGGGCCTTGTCAATTAGGAGTCTGTGAATCAATAAACTGCATATGATGGTCTTATCATTGCCTATGAGAAATACTATCAAAGAAGCTCTTGTTCTTTTCTCCAGTGCCACATTAGGAGGCAGATGTTAAGTGAGAATGACTAACTTAAACAAGGGTACACAAGTTCAGTACCTCAATCTCATATTTCTGAGTAACACTGAACTTAACCTTCATTGGAATACTGAGTTTATTAACAGTAAGAGAATCATAGGAGCTTCCTTGGGCAGTTTGGCCTAAAATTTTATCTAATAAATATGTAAACTTGGGCTGGGGATGTGGCTCAAGCAGTAGTGTGCTCGCCTGGCATGCGTGAGGCCCGGGTTTGATCCTCAGCACCACATACCAACAAAGATGTTGTGTCCGCCGAGAACTAAAAAATAAATATTAAAAATTCTCTCTCTCTCTCTCCTCTCTCACTCTCTCTTTAAAAAAATATGTAAACTTTAAGCATATGGATGAATCCAGTTATTCTGCATTTAGAAAGTTCAAATTAACTTCTAAGGAGCTTTGGTTCATTATCCATTTGTAGAACTGAGATTAAATGTTGGCATTAGAAGTCAGCCAGCATCCTACACTTTCCTTGCAAGCTAAGACTAGCTTTGAAATTATTTAAGAAGGCTGACAGATGCTTCAAGATTAGTCAACCTGTTTTAGTAGAGAAAAACAGACACTACATTCCTTTTTTTCCCCACTTCTACATTTAAAGTGCATTCTAAAATTGACTACAAAATATCTACCTTTGAATATAGAGCTATTTATTCCAAAATGCCATGCTAGCGCATATGGTTTACATCAACTTGTCTTTTCTTCTACACACACATACACACACACACACACACAAACACACATGATAACGTAGACTACATTCATAGTAACATTCTGATAGTTGACAACATCTCAGAAGATATTATGTCATATGAAAAATCTCAGCTCCCATGGTTATATGATTTGTCTAAGGGCTTAAAAATGTAAAGGCAAAAAAAAATTACAAGAAGATTTACCTTTCAAAATAATAGAACAGTGATGTTTTTCCAGGTATCCAGAAGAGACAAGTGGCTTTGAGTTGCATTGGACTGACAACTCCTTTTGAAACAATTCATGGTGAGAAATTGTGTGTCTCTTTAAAGCCCCAAGAATGTTCCCAAGTCTCTAGGAATAGGAGAGTAACATAGGTTGTTTTCTGTGCTGCTACCAACAAACATTTCATGCTTTGTGCTCTCTTAAAGTCATGCCCAATCATGTTTCAGACAGGCTTCCAAACTGGGAAAATCACACCAAAGCCTGTCTCCATTATCAGATACTGCAGTCCCAGAGGAGAGGACAGTTTCAGGACACTACACCCTGAATTGGTTGAGTAAGGCTCTCACCCTGCTGACTCTTATGGAAATGCAGTTATAAATATATGTTATAAAACATCTGGGCAGACATTTGCAAAAGTCATGGTCATCACTTTCCAAAGCCTCCGGAGAAAGGATGTCAGCCACGATGATTAAAATTCCATTTAAAGCATAAATCCTCATTAGATTTTTAAAATACTTTTAATTCATCGTGTCACACATGCTTAGGGAATTTTTTTTTTTAAAAACCCATTCTACATGCAAGTAATAGTTTTACATTTTCTGCCTTTTATGTTTATTTAGGTTAGCTGTCTCTTTTCTTCTCATGTGAAATGCTCTGACTACACACTCTCTTCTGTTAAGATTTTTTTTTTTTGACTCATGAAACAGGAACATAATTTGGTTAGCTTTATCTCTCCATTCAATAGCTTAAAAGGATATGGAGTAGCTCACAGAAACAAATGTAAAGCTAAACACCTGGGCATCTAGGAAAAGAAAAATCATGATATATAGGAGGGTATCACTATGCACAATCTCTGGATGATATTCCTGTTTGCTCTGTGATATTATGTTAATCAAGAACTTAATTCCAGGGAAGGTTTTAATTTGGGCGATAAGCTGGCACAATATAAAAGTTGGGAATGCTTCTCAAATGCCAACTAAGGTGGGTGCTATTACAAAAAAAAAAAAAAAGGCAGAGGGAATGCTCTTCACTGTTGCTTTGGTTGGTATTGTTTGCCTGCTTTGATTCAGGTTTGTTTATTATTGTGTTGTTAAATCTGTTTTCCTTCACTTTTTTTTTTATTTTTCATTCCATTTTTAAGTTTCTTCAGGGAAACTACTCAAACACCCACCAGCAGTGAAGTAAATAAAGTGTGTTTTATCTGCCCAGTAGAATGTGATTCAGCAATGAGAATGTGCCTTTTATAACTGCACAAAAATATGAGTGAATCTCATGGCACACAATTCAGAACAAAAGGAACTAGACTAAACACACAGCATGATGTCAGTTAGGTAAGTTACAAAAAATGGGTGAAACTAATTTATGGTGTTCAAATGCAGGATTTTGGTAACCCTTGAGGGGAAATTGGAACTGGAAGGAGAGACCAGGAAGCACTGGACATATAGATCATGCCCTGTGTTTCTGATCAGAGCTCTGCTTTCCAGGACAGGGTTTACTCTGTGACTATTTAAGGAGGGCTGTAAACTTATGCACACTATGTGTGTGTACACTGCCTGGGGTATCAAGGGATTTTAATAACACTGATACCATCACAACATTTGTTAATGTTGTGTCAATCTTAGACTTTTAAAAATTAGTTTTAATATTTTAAAACTACTGCATTTATATGTCATTTTTTTTTAATACTAGAGGTTTGATGCTTCCTGAATTTTCTATCCAAGTGGGTGCATCACTTGCCTTATCCTGACCCAGGCCTGTTGCTTCAAACAGAAGAAATGAAAGACAAAGGGTCAAGGTCACAGAGAAAATGTCTTGTTCTTAGAAAGTACTCTCTTTGTGAGTCATAGATCTTTCTATATCTACCCCTCTCTCATCTATGTGGTGCATACCATGGAATGGTTCTCTCAGTCTTCCTTCTCCCGCCATCCCCCAGTACTCAACAAGTATAAGTTACATTAAAAAAAAAAAGTTAAGACCCAAGACAGACAGACAGACACACACACACACACACACACACATTCTTTGAACTCACCAAAATGTCAAAGGGAAACATCTATTTATTTTTTCTGTAAATGTCAGTAAATCAAGGAAATTCAGTTTAAATAAGGCCCAAGGTCAGACTAGCTCTTTGAAAAAAAGGGGAATAATAGATTTCATTTTTTAAAGAAATTTTCATTTGAAAGCCATTGACAATTTCTTCAAGGGAGAAGATCATAAAAGTCAATTACAGACAAAAGTTGCAAAGCAGAGTTATTATTTTCCAATTATGGCCTTACGTGACTTTCCTTTTTTTTTTTAATCTCTTATTTAATGATAAGTTGTATTTAATGTAACTTGGTTTTTTCTTTTGACACTTTAAAAGTCTATCCAGTACTTTCGTCACTCCTTTTGCCTTTGCTTTTTGCTTTGGAGTTTATGCTTCTGATTAACAAAAGCTCCAAAGTCTCTTGTTTGGAATTCAATCAGAATGCAGCTGTTTAATAATGGTACAGTGAACAGCTGACACTTTGCAGGGCTAACATCTTTTCGACAAAATGATTACATCTATTGCACATCAATCACTTGATGTAACCAAAACAAAGCCGGCTTAATAGAACAATATTTCATGATAAATACCTTCCCTTGAAACTTCCCATCTTTGCCTCTGCACTTATATATTGATAAATGATATTCCTTCACCTTGATGCTCTCTTTCTCCGAGTAGGAGGCCCAACATCTTGTGACAGCATCCTATTGAATTCACTACAACACCTACATGTGTAAGGCAGTTTTCAAGCAGAGACTTGTCTGTCTCAGTATATTACTAGTCAAATCAATAGGCACAAAGAGATGGCCCAAAGTGGAGAAGGGCAGCTGTCTTCCCTCATGCAATGGAACAAGATAGCAAGCAAGATACCTGTTCCTTACTTTCTGACATATTTATATCTTTGAGCAAAGTCACAAACTAATGTCAGGACCCTCATTTTTCTTTGCCAGCTGCACAAGTCTCAGGTACACATGAACTCAGTCTAAATGGTTAGAAATGAAAATCTCAAGTGAATTTATGAGAAACCCATCCAGTGAAATTATGTCATGTATACAAAACTATTTTTGAATTTCACTCATGGGGTATATTAATCACTGGACCTTTGCTAGTTGGAAAGCAATATTATATATTTATTTTCTCTAATATAAACTACTGTTTTGTTGGCACTATATCAAATTCACATGAAGAGTGTGGCATAGTGACATTCACCAGTAGCCCTAGCTACTCAGGAGGCTGAGGCAGGAGACTAACTTGAGTCCAAGAGTTCAAGGTTAACCAGAACAACATGGTGAGACAGAGAGAGAGAGAGAGAGAGAGAGAGAGAGAGAGAGAGAGAGAGAGAGAGAGAGAGAGAGATTTTAAGTGCAATATTATTAGCATTAGAGATTTCAGAATCTTAAGTCAGCTGTATCTGAGAAAAACAATAAAAATAATATACATTATATTTCATGTGACATCTTCTTTGGTGTAAAGTATAAAATATTCATATATCCTATAATGCAAAATAAATATTTTATCTGCTTACTCTGGTCATCATTCAAGTACTTCTGGTTTATCTTATAATAAGGTTAAAGAAACATTTAGTCCACATAAGTTTATAACAATCTCATAAAGAAACAACTTAAAAGAATACAATTAACACCAAAGAACTTAGCATTGCTAATATCAGCAAAAAAACATGCTTAAAATAATTTGGTTTACTCAAGGTTAAATAAAATAATACATATAAACAAATGCCAGAATAAAATCACTCTAGCAGTAGATATGGTAGTAGTTTTATTCAAGTTTAGTGTAATATTCATTACTAATAGGAGGATGGCATACCTTTTTTTTTTTTTACAAATTGCATGAACAATGTACACATATCACTGTGGCACGCTGACACTATTTATTTTTCACCAGTAAATATTATCATATTCTACTGATATAACAGTCTTATATTTTGTCATTTAACATTGAGAATTCTTATTTGTGTATTCTTTTCTGTCAATTTATCCATTTGAAGAATATTGTTTCAAAGACCCAACTGTACAATTATATTAACATGAAAAAAAAAGAATGAAGGCCATTTTTAAAAATATTTACTGAGTATTAACGTTTAGTAAAAACAGGAGAAATGGTACTAACCCCAATATTCCAGTTGTCTACAAGGGGAGGTTGGAATCTCAATATATTGTAAGTAAAATACTTGCTTGAACAAATGCTTAAAGACTGAACTACCATTTTCTGTACTTTAGTCTTTTTAATTTTTTTTTTTTACTTTAAGTGGGCTTATAAAAACTTCAAGTATTGGTATTGAACTTTCATGGTTCAGTGCCATAGGAATAATTCTATAAATGTATGACAAATTTTTGTTCTTCTTTTTTCCATTCTCTCCTCTGAGATCATCTCAACTGCAAACAACAAAACAAACTTTTGACAAGGTCATATAAATTGTCTGCAGTCAGAAAAGACAAATTTAGAACATCACTATATCTGTTACCACCATAAACTTTCTTTGCCTAATTGAAGGTTTACAGTGAATAAAAAAAATACATCTTGATAAAAATTCCTTGGGGCTTTTATAGTCAAGCTGGCTTGAAAACTTGGAACTATATTGTAGAATTAGGTAAGATTGTATAAAATTATCATCATCAAGCACTTAAAATAGTACATGCCCAAAATGTATGCTGAAAACACTATAACTATTATTATTAACAACATTATTACCACCATGATTATCTTTAAAGTGTTTTGTATTGTTAAGACTTTTATGAAGTTCAGTTTCTTAAAAGAAGTGCTATGGAAGCATTTTTAATTGATATCTCTTATCCACAGCTCTGTTTTTACTCCTATCTACACAAATGTTTTAATTGAAGTTGACATAAGGGAAGCGTTTCCTAAGTACAGGACCTTAAATAATTATAATTATAATAATAAACTAGGCCATGAAGAAGCAAAGTAATATCACATCTTTAGCTAATGTACTCTGTGTGCTCAGCAGTTTCCAAAGTGATATTGCAAACCTCTGAGTTTGACATAGACCTGAATTTTTTTTCAAAGAAACGAAATATCATTTGTCCTCCATATCAGAGGATTCAGCCAGCTATAGATGGAAAATATTTGGAAAATGATGAGTCTGTACTAAACATGTAGACTTTTTTCTTGTCATTATTCCCTAAATGATACAGTGTAACATCATGTTTACATTGTGCTGATTATTATAATTCTTCTAGAGAACTTTAAAGTATGCAGGAGAATAAGCATAGGTTATAGGCAAACACTGTTATGATTTAGATCAGGTGTCCTCCAAAGCTCATGTGAAATACAATGCAAGAAGATAGAGAGATGAAATGAATGTGTTATAAGAAGGTTAACCTAATCAGTGCATTAATTCCCTGATAGGGATTAACTTCATGGTAACTGTAAGCAGGAAGGATATGGCTGGAGGAGGTAGATCCCCAGAGGTATGCCTTTGGGGTACATATTTTGCCCTAGTTAAGCAGAGCATGCTCTCTCCCCCCACCCCACCCCTTTCCTGGTACCATATTCTCAGTTGCTTTCCTCCATCACACACTTCTGCCATAATGTTCTGCCTCCTCTCAGGCCACAAGGAATGGAGTTGGCCATCTATGGACTGAGACCTCCAAAACCATGAGCCACAAAATGAACTTTTCCTTCTCTAACGGTTCTTGTCAGATCTTTTTGGTGACAAAAAAAATCTAACTAGAACACTCTCTAATTTTACATAAGGAACTTGAACATGCAGGACTGGGGTCCTTGATTCAATCCCCTGTGAATACCAATCAGCTTCTCATCACTGTAACCAAAATACCTGACATAAATAACTAAATGGAGGAAAGGTTTATTTTATCTCATAGTTTTAGATGTTTTAGCACATGTTGGCCAGTTCCACTGCTTTGACTCTGATGGTGACGTCATGACCCCATGGTAGAAGGATATATGCAATAAAAACTTTTCAGAAACTTTCACCCAGCAAGGAGAAAGAGAGGGGTCAGGGAGAAAGGGGCCAAGGACAAGATATAGACCCAAGGTCATTTCCACAGGGATCGACTTTCTAACCAGGCTATACCTACCTGTAGTTTCTACCACCTCCCAGTACTCAGATTAATCCTCTGATGAGCTAGGAGCCCTCAATGATCCAATCATTTCTTCAAAGCCCCCTCTGGACACTGGTGCACTGAGGACCAAGTTTGCAACACGTGAACTTTCGGATTTGGGGGATCATGATAGACTCAAACCATAATACTAACTCCTTACATATATATTTAAATCTTTTTATCTTTTCAAGTTGCATAAAAATCCAGAATGAAGACAGTCATGGATCCCCCATTCAATTTTTGGCCCTCTTCCCTTCTCAGTTTCATAAATACCCTTTTCCTGGGATGGAAAATATGAAACACTCACACAATTCCCCATATCTCTTCACAGTTAACTACTGATCTATCTTTTCACATGTAAGGCTCTTAAAAAGAAGAAACAGTGTTGATTGAACTTGCTTTGCACATTGCGTAAAAATACCAGAGCTCAAAAAATGTTCTTAATCAATTCCGACTAAGGGTGATAATTTGAGAGGTGAAGGAAAATCTATGTGGATTTCTTTGGAAATGCCTGAACCATCAAAAACAAGATATCAATTTGCAGCTTAATCTGTTGTAACAAATTTATAATCAAATAATTTCTTAAAGTACACCAAGCTCATGTCAGCATATTTCTGAGTACCACAGCAAGTAGGGCACTGTGTTTGTTACTTGACATATAATTGTCATTAAGGTACCAATTCTGCTCAGGAAGAACACTGAGAACAGTCTACAGTGTCATTTTCTGAGATATTTATTTAATGTATTTAAAAAGGAAGAGGGAGTCATTTAAACTTAAATGCACAATAGAAAACTTAAGGTAATTTACAGGCTGTTTGGTCTTAAGACAATTATAATGGTCTCCTCATCATACAAAAATATGTAAAACCATTAGTGTTATGGTTTAGATATAAGGTGTCCCCCAAAAGCTCATGTGTGAGACAATGCAAGAATGTTCAGAAGTAAAGCAATTAAATTATTAGAGTTATAAGCTAATAAGAGGATTAATCCACTGTTATGAATTAACTGGATGGTAACCAGAGGCAGGTAGAGTGTGACTAGAGGATATAAGACATTGAGGTTGTGCCTTTGGGTTTTATATTTTCTCCCTAGTGAGTGAAGCTCTGTATTCTTCCTGTTACCATGTCCTGAGCTGCTTTCCTCTCTCACACTCTTCCTCCACAAGGTTCTGCTTCATCTTGGGCCCAGAGTAATGCAATTCGCCAACCATGAACTGAACCTCTGAGACCATGACCCCAAATCCACTTTTATTTTCTCTACATTTTTTTCTTTTGGTCACAGCAACAAAACGCTAAGTAATCAATTAGAAAATATGTTAATACAAGATGAAAAGAGTTTCTTTGACTTTAAGGACCAAAAAGTTAACACAACCAACTATTTATCAATAAGCATTTCAATGACTTAACAAAAATATGCATTATGTATATTCAGAACAAGGATGTATTAATGAGTGTGCATGGGTCTTCCAAAGACTGGTCATCAGCCCCCCTAGGTTTATCAAGCCTTTCATCACAGTGCTCAATGATTATCACACCCAAAGCAGCCTGGTTTGCATATACTGATGCTAAAGTCCCTGCCGGGTAGAAGAATATAAAGTTCATTTTGATCTGTTACCTTTTTAGATAGAAAAAAAATATTGGCTTCTCTTATAAACAATCTTATAAATATGTTGTAATTTGAATTTCTCAAAGATGAGGTCCATGCTCCATGGCCCACTATACATTTTATTATGTAAGATTAACTTTCCTCCTCATTAAGTTGGTTAATTGTTCAAACTTTTTATTTTATCCTTTTATGGTGATGGGGATTGAATCCACAAATACTCTACTACTGATTTATATCTCCAGACCTTTTTGTTTTTATTATGAAACAGGGTCTTGCAAACTTGCAGAGGCTTGTCTTGAATTTTATAATCCTCCTGCCTCAGCCTTTTAAGTCGCTGGGATTATAGGCTTGCACCACCACACCAGGCAATTGTTCACACTCAAGAAAGACAAAAATCAATGACAGTTTTTCTCACTCCATATATGTGTATACATATAAGTGCATAATATGTAGGAATATACATACACATATATATGTATATATGTATTTATTTTCTCTATACACATAATATATATTTGAACTCAACATACAGGCATTTACATATACATGTATATACATACACATAGATATTTAATTAATATTTAATTTTCATATGAATTATTTTAAATTAATTTTCATACTGAGGTTCAGCTGAAGTTTAGGCTCTCAATTTCATAAAATTGAACATTGCAAAGTGACATTAGCTGAAACAATAAAAATACTGTTCTCACATATAAAATAAATCTGAATATAGCTAGTCCAGGTGGGTTTGTTGGCTTCACAGAGATTGACATCCTACTTGAGGAGGAGGGAGAAACTGGGAAAAAAGAACTTAAAGGACAGAACATTAGTTGACCTTGCCTCAACACAGACAATTATCTATCCAAGCATTAAAGAAGGAAAACCTGGAATTAGACTTTTTCTGCCTCTTTTATTTCCTCACTCATTCTTTCAGGCAAACAATACCATTATTGATTTTCCTTTTTCCCGTGGCTCTCTATTGCCTGAGGTGTAAAGAATGCCATTCCATCACAATGGTAGACAAGGTGTTTGTTCACACAGTGCTTCCAACAGGGGACAGGAGTCCATAATCAGGACAAAGGAAAATACAGTATCATGAGATAGGGCCAACAGACAGGGAAAGGACTGTGGTAGTAAGTAGGCAAGAACTATTCATCCCGGATTCTACTTACTTTGTGTAAAGTAATAACGAATAAAGAGGGATAGGAGTTACACAAGTGAGACTGGAAATGTAAAGGAACGTTTCAGTGCAGGAACAATTCAGGAGTAGCTCAACACCATAGAGATCGTGGCATTTAATGGATTTTAGGTCAGTGTATGCTGTGGTTTGGATATGGTTGTCCTTCAAAGGTTCAGGTGTTGGAGATTGGATCCCCATTGTGGCCATATTAGGATGGTGGGACCTTTAAGAGGTGGGGCTTACTGGGAGGTCCTTAGGTCAGCTGGAGGCATGTGGAAACATTTGGGGATTAGGTCAGTTGGAAGAATTGCAGGTCCCAGTCTTCTGGCCTCTTGTTTAGTGATGTAATCTCTCCTCCATCTACTTCCATCTATTTACTACTACTTCCATCTATTCACCACGAAGTCCTCAACAGAAGCTGAGCTAGCAGGCTGCCCAATCTTAGATTTGAACCTCCAGTATTGTGAGCTAAATAAAACTTTTTTCTTTAGAAAGGTATCCTGTCTCCTGTATTTCATTATAGTGATACAAAATGAAATAATACAGCATGACTATTGCCATAAGGAACGTAACAATGAATATAGCAACAGAAAAGGCAGAGACACAAACAATGTTTAGCGAATCACTTAAATAACTCTCTCTTTTTCAGAGTAATAGCTAACCACTGGTACAAACACAAGAATGACTAGATCAGCTTTGCCCTGGAATATTTAGGATTCCAAAGCCAAAAACTGGCATAACAGCTCCAACTATTTAGAAACCTGATGTTATTCCACATTCCCTTTTCCAGGTAGGAGCATCATATTTTTTTGACTGCACGTTTAGAAAGCAGTATGAAAAAACTATTGAAATTTTGTGTGTCTTGGAAAACCCAATTTCATATTTCTGTATTTATTGAAGAGCTTTATTTCGCATGATATGTGTACTGTTTGAAATCATACATAGGATTTACCATCACTTCCAAATTCAATTTAGATAGTTTCTAAAATAATTTCCATATCTTTAATGAGTTTTGTAAATCACCTCTGAGAACACACAGACTAATATTCTTTGTGAAGCTACTGGAAGAACGATACTCATAAAAGGAAGCTATGCTAATGAGTGAATTGCACTGGAATATTCTTTTCACTGTATGTTTTCCATTATTTTAATCAAGCCAGTGACAAAGAGAATCTCCATACTTATTGTGCGACAATAACAACACCTGCAGAAAAACGAAGACCGTGACAGCTAACAAATGTGAAGCACCGAGTACGTTAAAATGAGCAATATTTTATCAAGACTGAAAACAATTTCTCAACACCGCAAGGGGAATGGTTTATACTGTCATTCACAGCAGTTAAGCATATAATTATAACAGACCCCGAAATCCAGTCAACTTTATCAATGTGCCTTAGTTGGTCTGGGGTTGAAAATAAAAAAAATACTATGATGACATTAGAAAATATTTTTGCTCAGAGAGAATTATTAATCAGAAAGATGTGTTCCACTGAAAGAAAAAAATGTTCTTACTAATGTGGAATAATTCTTCTATTAATTATGCCCATGGAGACTTCCTTAGTGACACAAAACTGGATGTGCTTATATGCCAAGTAATTATAATGTCCCCAAGAATGAGACATTACAAGTCTCATTCAATATGTGTTTTGGTACTCAGGCATCAGGACTATTTTGAAGAGTCTTTATCTTTAAGGAATGATAAAAGAGTCAGAAATTTAAAAATAAACTACTGAAGATCTCAGAAAAACAACTCCTAAAGAATAAATGGTCCTTAATAATCTTGACATAGGAAAGATACTTCTGTTCAGATTTGTCCATTCTACTCACTTAAGCAGCATCCAACCAGGTGGATGTGAAATGATTCTTTAACCCCTTTCAGACAGCCTTTGTCTCTTAAAGGAAAATATAGAGTATAGAGCGTATCTAGGCTGCATCCTTTTAGTAATTTTCCTTTCACACTTCCTTCAACTAGTAAAACTTAAGTTGCAGATCTAGAAAGTACTGAGACCTATTCAGTATTGAAGTACTATCAGAAATCTTTAGAGCAATATTTTATCAAGACTGAAAACAATTCAGTGAACTAGAAAACTAGACATCCAAACTTCAAAAGAAAATCTGAAATTTTGATAGAGAGTTGCTTAGTTGGGCCCCGGGGGCATACACCTATGATTCCATTGTCTCAGGAGGCTGAGGTAGGAGGATCTCAAGTTCTAGGTCAGCCATGGCAATTTAGCAAGATCTTGTCTCAAAGAAAAAGGGCTAGGGGGGTATGGAGCAGTGGTAGAATGACCCTGGGTTCATACTCTAGTACGGGTGGGAGGGGGCGGAACAAGCAAAACCATAAAACAAAGACAGTTTCTGAGGGAATTATTTTAAGACACAAAATGTGTGAATATACAAACTCTTAAATAGTCAGTTTCTATCTTCTTTGCAATCCTGTATCAGGTGTACCGATCAGAGATCAATTATCAATGTGTATGTACACCTAAAAATGTGGATGGATAAGGTATAAAAAGGGTTGTTTAGGACAATTTGTAACTCAATAAATTTACTCAAGTTTTTATTAACCCACATTAATATGTTGTAATCATTTTTTACACATATATTTTACTTATATATTTCATTTTTAAGTCCTCAGCAACTGTAAGTCAGTGAACAGAGATATACATATTCTAGTATATTATGGTGAGCAGTGATTTGGATCATGGTCTCTCATTACCTGGTGGCTGAGGCTGTGTTTGTACTGGGAACTTTCTGTGCAAATGTGCAGGTCAAGATTGCCCAGTTTCTATGGTAGTGCTCTGCCTGAAGAAGCTTTGTGCAAAGACATGTACTGTATCAGTCTTGACCTTGAGCTCAGACACCAGCTGCCAGGGATAGAGAATTCTGAGCATAACAAGATAGCCACAATGTCTCGCAAGTACTGAGACCTTCAAGTCTGACTGCTTTGGAGAAACTTTCCCACAAATAACCTTTTGATGATAAAACCTATACAATAAGTGTGCTGGGTCACTGTTCCTCCATCAGAGGTCAATATGTCACCTGCTCCCAGCTTTCTCTCTATAAGAGTTTGTGTGTCTTACTTAATCCTCCATTTCCCTTTGCTGGTTGTTAACGTACAGCACATGAAGGTTAAAGAGTAGTAATATATATATATAAAATGCTCTGGAGGATTACAGAAGAAAAACTTTTCTCTGATTTTGTATGCTTAGGGGATACTCTAGGGATTCATCATTTTCTACCTTTCCCCCCACTAATCACCCACCAATCTATTTTTTTATTTAAAAAAATTTAATTGACTTGACTATTACATGAGTATATAAAGCAAAAATACAAGGAAGTCCCAGACAACTAGACATTTTAAATCAAAGTAAATCTATTAGCGTCTTCACCTAAAAAAAGATGTTTTCTCAAATTCTTGGCTCATGAGACACAAGATGTACAATGGAGAAATGACTAATACTGAGAAGTAAGTAATATCAAAACTGTCACTTGAACCAACTGGAGAACAACTTGAGATAAAAATTTGAGGGTTTTGAAGGTTAAACGGTCAATATAGTTAATATTCTATTCAAATTGTCCTCAGTGATCATAGTAGCTATTTCTTTCACATAAATGCCACAGTCTGGCTGTAGCAAAATAACCGGGGGGGGGGGGGGGGTGACGAACAACTTGTGTACATTGATACAGCAGGAGTGGGAGCTGTTCATTGTAGGACCAGAGGGGTATATATACATTCCACACAGCTTATCTTAATTAACATAAACTAGATACAGCAGTCAACCAATAAGGAATCTCTACCCTTAATGGCTCACTGGCATTACTTCACAAACCACTCTCTCTGGCAAAATGCCAGGCGCCATCTTGACTTGTTTACAGACCCTAACACATAAAATCAGATTGACTTGCTATGCATATGCCATCAATCTGTCATTTAAGATCCACCTAGAAGTAGAAAAACATCAAATTAATTTCTATAAATTCTCACTTCCCAAATTCTATGCATCTTCTATCCATGTTCATTCTCTCTTATTAACTGAGCTCTGCCTATGGCTGGGAACTTGTGGTAGCCAGCCTCCTTTTGGAATTGACATACTTGTATACTATTCTACAATTGTACCAGGTTTCATCAATATGATCAAGAGCATAGTACATAAATGAAACTGTCACTTCCAAAACTCAGCTTCTGCTACGAACACTATCTCCTGTACTTGTCTCTGTCTCTTGCTTAATTTGCAATGTTGGAGAGCCTTATGAGAGGCCGTTAGCCGAGAGAGGTACAAAAGTGTGCCAACAACCATGTGAGGTTGGAAATCAGTTCTCTAGACCCAATAGAGCCAAAAATTTAACTACAAAGTCACAAGAGATCCAGAACCAGAATCATGTAGCTAAGTTGTTCACAGATGGCTGATCAACAAACTTTAAGATAATAAATCTTGTCATATTTAAGCTGCTAAATTTTAGGACAATTTGTTATGTAGCAATAGCTAACAAATACAAATTTCAGACCCTGAAGCCAAGTACTGCTGTACAAAACCCAAAATATGGAAGCATCTTTGGAATTGAGAGGTAGAATTTAAGAAGCATATAAGCAAAAGCCTTGTGCCTTGGAGAA
The DNA here is from genome assembly GCF_964194105.1 of Spermophilus citellus. Lineage (NCBI taxonomy): Eukaryota > Metazoa > Chordata > Mammalia > Rodentia > Sciuridae > Spermophilus > Spermophilus citellus. The sequence continues at coordinate 45,564,751 of NC_138200.1, read as the reverse complement.
GATGTTACTAGAAGCATCATGCTTTCTGGTAAAGCTGCTAGAGAGGGCTTTAGAGAGTGAGATAAATGTCATTGCAAACTTAATAAAAGGGAATTCTTGTTATGTAAAAGCAGAATGTTTAGCAAAACTATTTCTTGTACCTCATGAACAAGGCAATCTAACTAAAGAATTATCTCCAAATCAAATGCTGCACATGCCATGTGGCTTCTTCCTGCTGTTTACAGGACAATGTAAGTGAAGAGAGAGAGAGATAAGATAAAAGGAGGATAGTTAAACCAAAAGGAACTACAATGTGATGGCTTTGAAATTTTCTGGTATCTATAGATAGCAAAACATGATGCAAAGATAAAGGTGAGAGTATGAGTGTAAAATCTTTTTTAAGACCTCAGGAAGATCAAAGATAGTATCTCAAAGTACTATTGGATTACACAAAATCCCCTTCAAAGGAATTGAGGGTGTGTACATGTTTTCTGAATAAAATAGGGATTATGGGAAGTTTAAGGACTCTGTCCTTAACTATCTTTGCAAAATGTAAAGGTGAAGAGTTACTGAGATATTTGCAGGTGTGGCTTTTTAGTTTGGGGGTTTGTATTGTTTTGTTTTGTTTTTGTTTTTTGCTAATGGAGTAGATGACAAAAAGATTCACAGATCTCCGAAGTTTTTAGAAGAACTATAAATGCTTAAACAGTCCGTTTGGACTGAAATGGATAAAGAGAATGCAAAATTGAAAAAAAAAATATTTAGAGTCTCCAACTCTCTTGATAAGAAGGTGGCTGAGGAAACTACTCATACGCAAAAACATAGTACTTCTCATGAAGTAGGAAGGACCACTGAGAAGTAGCACTAAGACTTAATCAAGGATAAGCTAGTGTTTGAATATCTATAGGAGTCTTCATAACGTGATCCATTGTTATATTTTGGGTATAGGGGTGAAGATTACCTATCTACTGCCATAGGTTAGAAACAACTAAGATGAAATGTACTCTAAGGAATTGCCCTCAAGAAACTCATCCTCACGTGGACTGACTTACAGGATGAAATTCTAGATTTTGAGCTGGAAAAGGATACCTATGTATTATAGGTGGAGAGAGATGAATCATTGGTGAGGTCAGAGGATCAAATGCAATTCTCAGCCTGCAAGAAGGGCCACCAATTAATTATTCCTGACATGTTATCCTCACACCCTGTGTAGTTCTCAGATTTTTACAGTACTGTTCTCTGTGCTGCCAAAAAGCATGTGGCAGAAGTGATCATCTCTCTCTTCTCAGAGTCAGTTATGACATCAGTTTCTGTCCTCGGTGGTCTGTTGTTCACTGTTTCTCTCTCTTAGGTCCCTTGCTCTCAGGAAGACAACTGCCTGCCATGCCAAGTCAGTTCCATTGCCAACACACGGTAAGGGAGAGGCTTCCAGCCAACAAGGAAGGATTAAAGGCCAGCCAATTACAATGTCAGTAATCTTGGGAGCAGATTCTCTAGCCCCAGATGAGCTAAGTGATGACTGCAGTCTTGACTAAAACCTCATAAGAGACCTCAGGCCCTAACCACCCAGTTATACACCATTTTTGGTTTCGTGACTCTTAAAAATTTATTAGATTATAAATGCTTAGTTATGTGACAGTGGATAATTATGTGGCAATGGCTACTTACTATGCTTTCCTAACCTGTTTGAAATGACACTTTTTTATTACGAGTAAGATCAAATGCTCAGGACTGTCTTGGAGTCAGGCCAAGTCAGAAGTAAAAGAGAAGCAGACAGCATAGATCCCAATAGGATCTCTCCCAAGGCAGTGGGTCCCTTGCAGACAGCTCTCTTTAACTTGCTTCAGGCTCTGTCCTTAGAAGTGGAAGTGTTTGATAAAGAAATGGTCTAGTCTTTCCTGATGCACCTACCCATTGCCTAAGAGCAGGATCTGTTATAGTCAGTACCTATATATTTCTGACTGAATATAAAACAATATCCTGGGAATATATTTTTAGTCTCTTTTTTGATGGTACTAGGGATTGAACCCAGTGGTCCCCCTACCACTAAGTCACAACTGTCACAAGCCCACCTCTTTTTAATTTTGAACACAGGTCTCCAAACTAAGCAACTAAGCTCCTAAATTGCCTCAGACTTGTAAGCCTCCTGCCACAGGCTCCTGTGTCACTGGGATTGAGGAATGGGCCACTGTGCCTAGATTTTAGTCTCTTTTGAGATATTTAGTTCTTTCACGAAAGTGAGTAGAATCCTGGCAGAAGTCTTATCCTGGAAGTTGAAAATTAATGATTTTAGGAGCATTAACACTGGATTAGAAGTTTTATGATGACTACATATTCTTATGTCCTGAACTTAAATATAAGATATACCTTGTAAACTAATATTTGAGTTCTGATATTGATCTGAAATGTGAGCATTCACATTAAATAATGAAAGCAGCATTGATCTTTGGTTTTCTCTGTACCTCTGCGGAAATCAAATTAAATGAAATAGTTAATATAAATAAAATAATGACTATAAAGAATAGGAAATAGTCCATCTGTTAAGAGAAAGACATTATGGAAAATTTGAGGGACATGAAATTATTTTTATTTGTTAGAAACAAAGAAGTCATCAAAAAGTCATCACCTGGGATGATAAAACTTATTCATGTTTGAATATGATCCATATTACGTTTTCATAATCTACTTCCCTATATTTTCATATTTTACTTCCCTATATTTTGTGATATGAGACCATGCAAATATCTTCAGACATAGAATCAAAAAGTTCTGAATTCTAGTCCAGTTGTTTGTTTCTACACATAAATGTACTTAATATGTAGAACGGTTTTCTAAAACTTTTATATTTTAATAAGCATATTTGTATTTCCTGTCCCTTGATTTTGGGAGGAATCACTTGATACTTAAGCTTAATTCTTTCTCATTAGAAATGTAGAGAAATAAACTTGGCTGCGTTGAGATGTATTGGGCCTTCTTGTTTGTTCTGCAGTGCTAGGGGCCAAACCCTGGGCTTTGAGCAGACTGGGCAAGGGCTCTACCACTGAGTTACAACCCAGCCCTGTGCACTGAGCTTTAAAAGTAAACTTTTATTGCTTGTAAATCCCTTAAACCATAAAGTATATACTCTGTACTGTTCTTTCAAAATGCTGAAATAATTATTTTTAAAAGAATAAAAGTTCATTCTAAAGGGCAAAGTAATTAAGATAAGAAAAGTGGTATAAAATCTGGCATTGGGAGTTGGGTGGCAGGATGAACCATGAAGGGGAAAGAGAGCTGGTGGATAGAAGCAGAAATTCAGGATTGGTTGAGGCTGTGACTATGAATGTAAGAGGAGAACACAGACCTAAGTCTCAGGGTACACTAACAATGTTGGTTCCTCTGGGTATCATTGATTGTATTGTCCACCTTCCTGCCCTAAGGAAAGCTGGGACTGATAGTCATTATAGGGCTTCAACATCAAAAGACTGATAACTCATATTGATACTGGCGTTTATGTAAGAGCCTCTGTTATATTTTTCCAGTATAAAATAAATAATGGTTGATTTTTATATCTGTGAAAAATAAATTCCATTTAATGTACCCACCGATTTGCATGCTGGCTACAACTCCATCATTTTTCTTTTCTTTCCTATTCAAGAAATTATCATAGGAATAGAAATACATTAGAGTGACATTAGAGATCTTGCTTGCTTTTGTACTAAAAAGAAATAATCTTCTATCATTGGTACTATTACCACTAATCGTCACATCCTCAAGGTCCACATGATTAATACAGGATTATCAAGGTTATCAACCTTCAAAACACAAGAAAGGCACCAAAGAGATAGCCAATATAAAGGAACAAAGAACAATCCCAATAAGTGACCATTTCAATGGCAAAATCATAGGGGCTTCAGAAGATAGATTAACATTATGGAAGGTTAAGCTATTCTAAAAAGAATTGCACATGCCCTCAAGTCGTAGAAGTTTCATCTTTTCACCCTAGTTGGATCATGGCAGTGTCTAGAAACATTATCATATTATTTTCCAGACATTCTTTGCAGCAAGGGACTATATCTAGCTTGAAATCTTAGACAGTTCAAGAAGGAAAATATTGAGCAAATATCTATAAGCATAAATGTAATAAATATCTTAATGTGAAATTGATCTTGAAGCCCAGTGCTTAGCACAGTGTCTAACATGTGATAAGGACTAATAAATACATATTGGTAATGAGATCTCAGAATTGTTAAACTGGACAGTATCCAATATAACTCCTACAGCAGGCAGTTCATTTGAAAGATGGAGGAACTAAGCAACCCCCCCACCACCAATGACAGATTTAGAAAGGTAATTATAACATAGTCCCAAACCTACACTCCGGAATGGCTTAGCCACTTATTTACTCAATGGACTTGAACAAATGATTTGAATTCTATGAGCCTCATCCTCCCGAGCTGTAACAAATGACTGTGTTAAATTCTAACATTTATGTAAAGGGCTTAAAACAATGCCTGACACATAGGGCCCATTCATTGCATGATACCCACAGCATCAATACACGAAGTTTCCAACAGACTAGAGAACGAGATGTATGTCTCTTGCATCCAATACTATTTTTAAATCTAATTTAAATTCTAATTCAACTATTATTTATTGACCTTTTATGCATGGTATATGTTAATTTCACATATGTTATTCTTAATATCACATCATGCTTCCTGAATATTAATTTCCCCTCTGATCTCTTTTTGTCAAGACTGGTGTATAACATTAAATGGCCCTACAACCAGCTCTTTTTTTTTGCCGCTAATATTTCCCCTATTATAATTTCTGAACATTCCAATTTATCAGTGTTCAAGATAATTTCCTCCCCTCATAAAACATTAACATTCCTTTTTGTGTGACTAAGAATTGTCTTCGAGCAACTTCTTCCTGTCATTAATTAAAATAATGAGTAGTGTAATATTAAATGTGTAATTCTCTGACAAGCGCTCAAGTGTTTGCTGAGAAGTCCCTTTCTACCCAAAAACATCTGGAAAATAATATGGTAAATTAAAAAGCTGATACTTTAATATACTACAGGGTAATCCCCAAGTCTGGGTAGGCAAAGTGCCAAACCGGCAAAGCTCTTGCTTCTGGCACGGTGCCAGGGCTACCTCCTTCTCCTTTTCTTGATGATGATTTTGCTCAGCCTCTCTCTGTGTTCACCGCATTGCTTATCAGGAAAGAAAAATGACAACACATACATTCCAGCACAGGTTAGCTTTTCTGCTTGCGACAGACAGTGTCTCACACAGACCCAGCCATCATAAATATTTTAGGTACTCCAACAGACTTGGGAACAACCGTAGTTAGTAAAAATAGTTGCGTGACTCCTGCCCCAGCAGTAAAAGCAAATTGTTCCTTCTCATTGGTTTTATGTCCTCTGCTAGATGCATTTTAATGGGCACTCAGGTCCCCTTCCAAGAAGTTCTTCTGGTCCTTCCCTTGCTTTTTCCTCCTCTCTCGACTTTAGGTTTCCAGGGTGTTGAATAGTATATTAAGAGCTCCAAGCTTTAAAACTCAGTCATCCAACACTTTGTGAAATGAGTTACTTGATTTGTCCAAGACTTTACTGTCCTGATTACAACCCCTCACAGCCATATGATATTTTACAGTTTGTGAAAAATGGCCATATTCCTAACACCTCTGATCATCAGATGTACACAAACAAGGTTTAACTGCCCCCTTTTCTTTTGAGGAAAACCAAAGCTCAAAGTGCTAAGTGATTCCTCTAAAAATCAAAGACAGAAAACGTACAGATGAGCTTTTTGAATTATGATAAGATTATTTAGATAGTTAAGATAATCATTCTACATACTAGATAAACATGAGTAGGAAAAAAAACTGGATTAGAATTTGAGGGGTTTTTTGTTTGTTTCTGTTTTTTTTTTTTTTTTTTTTTTTGGTACTGGGGATTGAACTCAGGGCACTCAACCACTGAGTCATATTCCAGCCCTATTTTGTATTTTCTTTAGAGACAGGGTCTCACGGAATTGCTTAGTGCCTCATCATGGCTGAGGCTGGCTTTGAACTCGAAATCCTCCTGCCTCGGCCTCCTGCGCTGCTGAGATTACAGGTGTGTGCCACTGCACCCCATAGAATTCAGATCTTTTTCACCCTGCATCCAGAGAGATTTCCATGGCAGCACCTTGTAGGAAGAAGCAAAATAGTGCCAAGTAAAATATCTGTGAAGAATCCTTTGTTTCTGTTCAATAATAATTACCATTTCCATCCAATTAAAATGACCCTCAAAAACCCTATACTATTTCTCTAATGGTGTGGACTATTTCCTACTTTGTAATTTCATTGTATGTGTTTGTGTGTTTGGGTATATGGGGGGCGGTGTTTCCCATTCTAGATCAGAAAGTCCTTGAGAATATTTGATTAATTTGTCTCAGGAGTTTCCAAAATACTTTGCACTGTGCCTGGAATGCAGAAGCTGCTTATTAAACATCTGACAAAAACCATCCTAGTTTATTCTTATTTTTCCCAGTTGAGATCCTGGCAAGAGGAGGAAGTGAAGTGCACCACAGCTGGCTCCCCAGCTCACTCACCTGTGTTCTCCATCATATTCAGGGGAAGGTGGAACCTCACCACAATGGAAGACTAGGAAAGCAGAAAGTCTAACTACATCCTTAGCCTCAGCATTTCCAGCACCTACACTAGGCAAGGCACATAAAAGGGGAGTCATTTTTTTTTCACATTCATTTATTACATTCATTCATAACAAGAAGAAGTATGTCCATGATGTCATTACTGAAGTCACCTATGTATCAGTTTAGCACAGGAATGAAGTGCCATCTTTCTGTATTTACATGGGTACTTTCCCTGAATCTACACATCTGCTGTGCTGTTGCCGTGATAGGTACCTCCTTTGATTCCTGCTACTGCAATCAAATTATCTTCCTCCTTCCTCTCAATGACCTGCTTCTGTCAGAACACAATGGTAACATATGCATGACATATTCGCTTATTTTTTCTGACCTCTACTGTAGTTAAGTGCTTTATAGCACTATTCCATTTCAATCACAACACCATTATGAGGTCTGCATTCTTCCATATTCTTATTTTCCACTCAGGATCCTAAGAGGTCAAGTCACTCGCTTAAGGCCAAAAAGCTAGTAAGTACAGGGCCAGGATCCACCCTCACCTCTAGCAGTTTGTCTGCAAAAACTTTTTATTCACCCTGCTACGCAATTCAAACTCAGTACATTAGCTTAATCCATTAGCTTCTTCCACAAATCCACTTCTCCTCCCGTGTAATGATGAGGGTTAAGAGTCACCGCCAATCAACTCAACCCAACTCATTCTTGGTCAAAAGTCACCCATTACTCACCATTCTGCATCATGCACATCAGATTTCCAAGGACTCTCTCTCTCTCTGTGGCTCCAAATTTATTCTTCCTATTCTTGCTCAGTGCTCTGAAGTAAGGACACCTGATAAGCTTTCTGCTCTGAAGTTTCATTTACCCCTGGCTTCCAAAAAAAAAAAAAAAAAATAGACTAACTCCTTCCCTCTAAATGTTTCAATTTTACAGTTCCAAAACCAGGATATAATGCACTGAGTTGGACCAAATTGCAAAGGAAAACCACTCCTTCCCACAAGATTGCAACACTTTCCGGGCCAAAGCTTGCCTCTTTGCACCTATAAACCCTTTCGTCCCTCATGACAAGACTCATGATGTGGGTGTTCTCTGTTGCGATAGCCAGAAAATAGCTTTTCTTTTATAATTTGAGTCTCAGATTTTTTTAAGTTTGCAGAATTGATAATTTTAAAAAATATTATTAACTTTGAGATTATTTTTTTCTCGAAACATAAGAGAAAATATTCATTGTAAAAAATTCCAAAGACAAGAGGAAACAGGAAATGAGAATAATCACAATTTATACTCCTTCCCGTAGCCACTTGACTAAGGTTTCTCCTTCTATCATGTACTACAAAGGAAATCTTAACAATTTTCCAGGGTCCACAAATCAGTTCTGAATTCTTCAGCAAAACTACTCTTCTTCAGCCATATTTCCAGTCCTCCCTTCAGCCTCACCAAGTCCATGCATCAAACCAGCTCAGTCATTACTTCTTGCCTCTCTCTAGCACTTTGAGCAAAATATCTTTAGATATAATTCTCCAAGAACTTAATTATGTGGTGGATATTTAGACCCTGGAAGTTCATTGGGCTGTGCTCTCTAAGACAAGGGCTGAGGAACTAGGAGAAGTAGAGCTGATGGCAGGAGTAGATGAACCATGAGGTCTTGAAACACAGATGCTCCTGACAAACGATGGCTTTACATCCTGAAAAACCCATTGTATAAAAATATCTGAAGTCAAAAATGAATTTAATACACCTAAACCAGTGAACATCATAGCTTAGCCTAGTCCATTTGAGCCATGCTCAGAACACTTAACATCAGCCTACACTGGGCAAAAATCACCTCATTCAAAGCCTATTTTATAATAGAGTATTGACTGTCTCATGCAATTTATTATATGAGTGAAAAATAAAAGAGTGGTAGGGCATACTTTCACACATTGTAGAGTCTAAAAATCATTAAGTCAAATCATGGTAACTCAGATACTCTCTGCAGATACCATAACTACTCCCATTAAATATTGTCCCGAATTAAGACAAATGAGCCAGGATTTTGTAAGCAAGTATAGTTTGAGGATGAGATGGAATTTTTCCAAGAAAAAACCCTATTTATCTTCAAAATTTCTGGTCAAGCAGCCTGTATTTGAGCCCTCCTCCCCCACCAGCATTGTTCTGTTGTATATTTTATGTCTCTAGAAGAGACATAGACATGGGACTAGACTTGAGTCCCATGAAGATAGAATCTGTCTTAATCATCACTTCTTCTCCAATGTCTTGCATAGTACCAGGTTATAATAATTATTGAATTAAATATTCACTAAGGCAGCAGCACACAAGGCCTCTCCTGAGCACTTTTCTCTGTTTCTACCTCAATGATATGATGGAAGTAAAGTCATATCTATACATAACAAAAGATCTGCTGATATGCTGCCCTGAGGTTCTTGACTGAAACACTGTGTTGAGGAAAGATTTGTATCATTTATACCCAGAGGAGCAAGTGAAATAAAATAAGAGAGACAGTTGCAGTAGGAATTGCACTACACTCAAAATTAGTAACACTAAATTTCTGCCCCTAGATAAGGCCATGAACTAGCTGGGAGAGCTTGGGGGTACTAGCTGTCCATATGCTATGATTTCCTAGAAAGTGCATGATTTGATCATGAAATGTTTGCACAAAAAGAAAATTTATAGAATTTCTAATCTTTATATCACCAAAATGGAACAAAAAAGATTGACAGTACTTTACAAGGAAAGGCCTTTTTAGAAAACAAAATTTTAGTTATTTACGGATGGAATGAAAGCATGCAACTATCTTAGGCAAAAGAAAATGAGCAAAAGAGACAACTGCAAAAGCAACATAGAATAAAAACGTGAGTATATTCCCTAAGTCAGTTCACATATGCAGGGACATTTTTAAACGAAAGATTAAATATCCCAGTATCCCTAAACTTATTCTTAAATTCATTCTTTTTAAAAATGCCATCTCCTAGAAGCTTCATCAATCTCTCACTATTTCATGTGTCTCCCCTGAATATGGTCAAATCCATGAAAAGATGCAGCAACAGTTTTTCCTGTCAATTAAAAGATACGTGGGAGAACACTTAAAACATTATATATTTAAATACCAATTATAATTCTGGTTTGTTCCTGAAGAGGCACACATCCACGGCTGTATCATTCCATCTTTTAAAATGTTTCATTGTCCTTAAGATTCCTTTTATAATATTTTTATTTTGGCTTTGCCTGAGACACATGACATTGCCTTCTGTTTTCAAAAGGTCAGACAGGATTTCCCTGCATGGGAGAATGCTAATTTCAGTTCAAATAGTAAGAGTCTATTCTAGATTACCATGGTGAAAGATGAGCTTCGCTTGATAGTGAAGTACAAGGTACGGTGATCCTGGAAATGAGGAAGCTAGAGGAGGAGGAAATCACAAAAAGATGAAGACAAACTGCATCCAAATTACTAATTCCTCATTTGTCTAGAATTGAGGAATTCCAGAAGGAAAACAACCCCACGCCTAGCAACAGCAAAAATTAGAGAACTGATCAGGTTCAGCTACTGCCATTACGAAATTTAGAGTTGGAGTCTAGCAAGTTTAACTGGTTGATTCATCACTTCAATATTTTTTTCAGAGGCAAATGAGAGAATCTAGTGTCTCAAAAATGTGTTGTTTATAATGTTCAACATGCAATAAAACGAACTAGACATACATACAAAGAATAAGAACTGTAAGACCTATAATCAGGAGGGAAGACAGTAAGTAGAAGCTGCAGCCAAATGACACTGACATCTCAAACTGTCTGAAAATAGCTTTAATGTAGCTGTTATATATTGAAAGGTTTTTAACAAAGATGATCATGATGAATGAACACATGGAGAATATTAGCAGTAAAATGAAAACAATAAAAAATGGAAAAGTATAGCATTTGTTATTAATAGTTCATATGAAAGGGTTAACAGCCAAATGGAAGAAGTAGAATAAAAAGTTAGTGAATTTGAAGACAAATCAAGGGATATTTATTAATTTAACAAAGACAAAAAAATAAGGGAAATAAATAGATTATCAGTTAAGTATGGGGTTATACAAAACCACTCAGCTGCAGTAGACAGAGGAAAAGAGGAGACAATGAGGCAGAAAAACAGATGAAGATATAATAATTAAAAAAACTGTAGATACAGAAACACACACAAATGTTTCTGTGCTTTCCACTGAAAGAGGTTTAAAGTAATGGCAAAGAAAACACATAGTATTCAAATATTGTTTTCTTTATACAACTACTTTTAAAAGTGAGCTAGGGTGGTTTAGGAGAAAGCTGATGCATAGCTGGGTGAAGGAATGTTAACAGTCTGGTTACTCTTGATGTGCACTGAAGTCTAAGTAAATGTCAAGTGACAGAGAAGGCAGCTTAAAGGGACCTTAACTGGCCAAAATCAAGACAATTTGAGTATCAAAATAAAAAAATAAGAGTAATGAAAAAAAGAGTAATGACTACTTCATTAAGTAGTAAAGGGATCCATGAGTCTTCAATAATGTACATAAATAATAAAGAAATGAATGAAAGAGAAAGAAAGATTTTTCCCTACAGTAGAATGCCACTAATGAACACAAAAAGAATAGTAAATTTGGAAAATCACTGTGATATTCAGCGTTTGGTCACTGTGGTCAAATATCTGACATGAACAACTTAGTGGAAGACAGATGTATTTTGTCTCCTGGTTTCAGAGTATTCAATCCGGGGTGAACTGGCTCCAATGCAGAAACCTTGTGGCAGAAGAACATGGTAAAGTTACTCACTCATGGCAGCCTGGAAGGAGGTAGGAAAGGCCCAGGGACACGTACAGTCCCCAAGGCCATGTTCCTGCGGACCTACTTCCTCCAGGCAAGCCCATCCACCTACAGTTACCACCCAGGAGTCGATATCAAATTATTAGTCTATCAAATGGATTTATCACTGAAGTTACAGCCCTGACCATCCAATCATTTCTAAAAGCCACACCTCTGAGCCTTGCCACACTGTGGACTGTGCTGTCAACTCATGGGCTTCAAGGGGGACATTCCAGCTCCAAACTCTAACAATCATCAATAGAAATGAAACTATGATAGAATGACAGCTTGATAAGAAAGAGAATATTTGAATAGTTTAAAAATGTGTAACCAAAAAATAGCTTACTAATAATTACTAAGAGAAGATAGTAATGTTACTTAGAGAAGACTTAGAAATACTTAGAAATACTCAGTTCATTCCTGTTGCTATAACAAAATAGCTTAGATTGGGTAATTTATTATACAGTTTATTTCACACAGTGGTGTGGGGGTGAGAAGTTCAAGAGCAAGGGCCCAGCATACTCACTGTCTGATAATGCCTCACCTTCTGTTCCATAGAGTGCCTTGGTGCTGAATCTACACAGGCAGAAGAGGCCAAAGGAACAAGGGAATGCACTAAAGCCTCTTTTATGAGGGCATAAATTCAATTCATGAGGGAAGAGTCTTTCCTTCCTAACGCTGAAAGTTCTACTTCGCTATTGCTTTGCTGATGAAGTTTCAACATATGAATTTTGGAAAGACACATTCCGACTATCACACCAAGTAATGAAAGTTGACATCACCAACACTGGGGTGTCCCTTATGAAATGATGCACTGAGAAGGATGCAGTACTACTTTTTGATATTCCTTCCAGAAATGCATATATAAATTTAATCATTAAGAGAAACCAGATTGGGCTGCGGATGCGGCTCAAGGGGTAGCGCGCTCGCCTGGCAAGCGTGCGGCCTGGGTTTGATCCTCAGCACCACATACAAAGAAAGATGTTGTGCCCGCCGAGAACTAAAAAAATAAATATTAAAAAATTCTCTCTCTGTCTCTCACTCTCTCTTTAAAAAAAAAAAAAAGAGAAACCAGATAACCACAAATTTAGACATTCTTCAAAGGTTCACATGCAGTACTCTTCAAAATTCTCAATCAATACATATAAAATAAGGGCTGAAACAATGCTATAGATCAGAGACTATAAAGACATGATCACTGCAGACACGAATATTAAATATTACTGGGATAACCCAACATTTTAAATATAAGGAGTATATCCACGTAAGTTTTACTAATTCTGACCACTGTACTATGCATATGAAAGAGAATGTCTTTATTCTTAGGAATCACACAATGAATTATTCAACGAAAAAGAATATATCCATAACTTCTTTTCCAATATTTCGAAAAATGTGGGTTTTTTTTTTTTGCAAAATTAGAACATGTAGCTTAGTTTTATACGTCTAATATATATTTTACATATGCATGGACACAGAATGGTTACCTGGATATTGGGTTTCCAACTTTCTTATAGGCTTGATGTTTTAGAAAGTTAAAAAGTAAAAATACAACATATGAAGACAGATAAAATATCCATACATTTAATATATGTGTTTAATGTTTGGCCATATGTCCATGCTATGTTCTATATCATAGGTTACTTGGCTTCTACTTTTAGGTAAATACATTGATTACTTTCAGAATTAAAGATAACAATGATAGGTCCAATGTTTTATTACATTTTGCTATTCAAAGACAAGCAATATCAACAACTTAAAAGATATGTATGTTCTACCAGTAATCCATGGGCCAAATGTCAGTAAAATTTATCATGTTGCCCTGATAACACATATTGTCTTTCAAGGTTGGACTCAAACTTTTTTTTTCAATGATATTCCACTAAATTCTACAAGTTGGTATTAATTGGACTAGACATTATTCTCATCTCTTAGTGAATGGATTTGTTTTCATACATTCACTTTAAAAAAATTTTATTTGTTCTTTTTAGTTACCCATGACAGTAGAATGTATTTTGACATATCATGCATATATGTATGGAGTGTAACTTTCCATTTTTGTGTTTGTACATGATGTGGAGTTACACTCCTAGTGTATTCATATATGAACATAGGAAAATAATGTCACATTCATTCTATTGACTTTCCTATTCCCATCCCACTCTCTTCTTTCCCTTTTGTCTAGTCCAATGAACTTCTATTATTCCCCGCCCACACACACACATACTTATTATGAGTCAGCATCCAGATATCAGAGAGAGAACATTAGACCTTTATTTTGGAGTGATTAGCTTTTTTCACTTAGCATGATAGTCTCCAGTTCCATAATTTCATTCTTCTTTATGGCTTCTTTACGGCTGAGTAATATTACATTTTGTATATATACTACATTTTCTTTATACATTCATTTGTTGAAGGGCACCAGGGTGGTTCCATAGCTTAGCTATTGTGAACTGAGCTGCTGTAAACATTGTTGATGTGGCCCTGTCACTATAGACATACTTACTTTTTTGAGTTATAAATTTGGGGATAGAGAAAGGACATTTTTCATCACTTGTCTTTCATGATCTTTAGGATACAAGGCAAATAAACTGATAAAATCGCATGAAGTATACTAGCCAGGTCTCTTCTCCATGAGCTAGTCAAAATACACCCAGAATAGGTGCTCAGTTTGTTAGTCTAGAATGTTGGATTAAAGCACAGGTTGGCAATATAAAAAGTACCTGAATCCTAGCTCTGCTACATACTAGTTAACGGATCTAGAGTAAGTGATTTAATTTTCAAATCTGTGTGTAGAAAATTGAGTAATAATAAAAGCATATGTTTCTTAGGTTCTATGGGAATTAAATATACTGGTAGACACAGAAGGATTTGAAAAATACCCAATACTTTAAAAGTATGTATGTTTACTGTCAATATACCATGTATCAATAAAATGGGACATGGGTATTCTGTTGGGAAGTACCTAGTTAACTTGAACAATGACACATGAGGCACTGTTAAAGATGTATAAAGCTTATTGTAAATAAGACTAACAGATCAGAGTGTGAATCCTGGTGCCACTCCTTAGCTTAGTGAAGCTAGCCAATCCCTAAAAAACAAATACCAAATGTCTTCTTTGATATAATGAGAACAACTAAGAACAGAGCAGGGAGGAAGAGCAGGAAGAAAAGATCAACATTAAACAGATACATTAGGTGGGAGGGAAAGGGAGAGAAAAGCAAAATTGCATGGTAATGGAGGGAGACCCTCATTGCTATACAAAATTTCACATAAGAGGTTGTGAGGGGAACGGGAAAATAAACAAGGAGAGAAATGAATTACAGTAGATGGGGTAGAGAGAGAAGATGGGAGGGGAGGGGAGGGGGGATAGTAGGGGATAGGAAAGGTAGCAGAATACAACAGTTACTAATAGGGCATTATGTAAAACTGTGGATGTGTAACCGACGTGATTCTGCAATCTGTATATGGGGTAAAATTGGGAGTTCATAACCAACTTGAATCTAATGTATGAAACATGATATGTCAAGAGCTTTGTAATGTTTTGAACAACCAATAAAAACAACAACAACAAAAAAGAATAACACTTCTTCCTGAATAAATTCTCCTTTGAATGTTAAAAAAAAGAAAAAAATATTTAGAAATGTTACTGAGAGTCAAACTCTAGTTCATTAAAATAATGAGTACTAACATAATATAATTGTAATTTTGTGGGTTAGTCTCTGTGTCCTCTATTCTGTACCATTAGTCTACCAGTCTGTTTTGGTGCCAATACCATGCTGGTTTTGTTACTATTGTTTTTGTTACTATAGTTTAAGGTCTAATATAATGATGTCACCTGCTTCACTCTTCTTGATAAGGATTTCTTTAGCTATTCTGAGTGTTTTAATTTCCCAGATCAATTTCTTAACTGCTTTTATATTTCTATAAAGAATGTCATTGGGATATTGATGATCGGAATTGCATTAAATCTGTATAGTGCTTTTGGTAGTATGGTCACTTTGATAATTTTGCCTATCCAAGAGCAAGGTAGATCTATCCATCTTCTAAGGTCTTCTTTGATTTCTTTCTCGTTCTGTAGTTTTCATTGTCAAGGTTAAGATGCTTCTCAATTTTTTTTTTTTTAGGTTATCGTAAATGGGGTAGTTTTCTTCATTTCCCTTTTTGAGAATTTGTCACTGATATACAGAAATGCATTTTATTCATGGGTGTTGATTTTATATCCTGCTACATTGCTAAATTCATTTACTAGTTCTAGAAGTTTTCTGGTGAAACTTTTTGGGTCTTCTACTTATAGAATCATGTCACCAGCAAAGAGTGCCAATTTGAGTTCTTCTTTTCCTATCTCTATCCCTTTAATTTATTTCATCTGGAAGGATCCGTGATATACAATCAATCAACAAATATATGAAAAAATGTTCATTCTCACTAGCACTTAGAGAAATGCAAATCAAAACTACTCTAAGATTTCATCTCACTCCAATCAGAATGGCAGCTATTATGACGACAAACAACAGTAAGTGTTGGTGAGGAAGTGAGGGAAATGGTACATTCATAAACTGATGATGGGACTGCAAATTGGTGCAGCCAATTTGGAGAGCACAATGGAGATTCTTTGAAAAGCTGGGAATGGAACCACCATTTGACCCAGCTATCCCTCTCCTCAATCTATACCCAAAGGACTTAAAAATAGCATACTACACTGCACGGCCACATCAATGTTTATAGCAGCACTATTCACAATAGCTAAACTGTGGAACCAACCTAGATGCCCTTCAGTAGATGAATAGATGAAAAAAATGTGGCACATATACATAATGGAATATTACTCAGCAATAAAAGAGAATAAAATCATGGCATTTGCAGGTAAATGGATGGAGATAGAGAAGATAATGCGAAGTGAAGTTAGCCAATCCCAAAAAACCAAATGCGAATGTTTTCTCAGATTCATAGTGGGGTAGGGAGGGGGAGCATGGGAAGTTTAGATGAACTCTAGATAGGGCAGAGGGGTAGAAGGGTAAGGGAGAGGGCATGGGGTTAGCAATGATGGTGCAATGTGATGGATATCATTATCCAAAGTATATGTATGAAGACATAAATTGTTGTGATTATACTTTGAATACAACCAAGGATATGAAAATTTGTTCTCTATATGTGTAATATGAAGAATAATGCGTGTTGCTGTCATATATAAGTTAAAAAATTAATAAAAAAGAGTATTTGACAATTGTGTAGAAAATCACTGGTAGTCTGGAAACCATTTATTCCAATTCTTGCTTGGAAAGATGACCACTAGTTGGCATTTCTACAGAGGGAATTTATGAGGGAGGAAGATGAAGCTGATCTTTGGAGCTCTTTCTAAGAAAACAACAGAGGAAAGAAGCAAAACACAGAAAAAGGCTCTAGAAAATGAACAAAACCATCAGCATTTGATAGTAATTGGTTCTGACTCCAGTGCAATTTTTAAAAGAATAAATTAAATCTAAATGATAGCGAAGAAAGGCAAGAATCTTAATTTCATAAAATTTTGAAAATAACAGAGACTGGGTAGTAATGGTGTAGAGTGGGGATATGTAACATTTGACGCCGAAAGATGCTGGTAGCCTAACAGCGCCCTTAGGGCTGATTTTATGATATTAATATGAACTTGAAGCTAATAAAACAGAAATGTACCACAAAGAGCTATAGGAAATAAAAGTAGAAGCTCTCATACAGCTCTATAACATGAAAGCAATGTGACAATTTCTACAGTCTGGAAAATTATGAAAAAATTTTATATTTATTATGATTCAACAATTACTTATGGGACCCTCACTGCACTTGGGGTCTTATACTTGAAATGGGGCATTAGATAGATTATTCAGAGAGCCAATTAAACATCCAGTCATACTGTCGCTTGGTAATAATAAATATGTTTTGTCCTGTATCATAGATATTTTAAAAAGAAGCACTTAATACTTCCCTCATTTACTTACAACTTGACTATCATCTAGTAGCCTCCATAAATCCTCTTTTGGAGAAGTCAGGATATAATAAAATATTTTCAAATCCTCATATTTATTTCCATATTGCTTGGGACTCTAAATTTAAATGACTTTCCTACCATCTTATGAGAGATTTTAGTCCATAAAACTTTTATTCCTTTTCATTCCACTTTCAAAAAAACAATTATAAACAACTACTTTCACCTCTCCAGATTTCTACATTCTCTTTCTTCTTCAGAGTGTATGGTTTATTTAAACATTCCATTCCACTTTCTTTCCTGCCTTAGACTGGTAAACACTTCCAAATCCTTCATGCTTCAAATTAAAGCTCACCTTCTCTAGGACAACTTTCATGACCCCTGGACTGTATCACTTTCCTTTTCCTGTGGTCCAACGCCTTACACACTTCATTGAAATTCCTTAGCAAAGCCATCTTTTGAACTAGATGTCAATGAAGTCCAAACAAGTTCTGCTGTCTGTTTATTCACGTGTCTCCATCACCACTGGGCCTCACATACAGAAACAGTCTTTAAGTGGAAGATGAGAAAATTATTGAATAAGCTGATAGGCAGATGAATTAGAATTGAAATTAATAGATGTACATCTAATAGATGCCCCTAGTGTTTTAGATGATGTAGAGATAGAATATAGAAAGAAATGAGTTGTGGCCAATTGCTTTTGGATGATAAAAACCTATACAAACAGATACATGTTCAAATGACTAATTTTAAGCCAAAGAATAAAACATGTGCTATCTCAAAAAGTATAAGGAAATTATGGCTGGGGGGTAAGGAAGGAATTTAAGTAGAAGCATCACAGGAAGCATATTGGAGGGGTGGTATTAACTGATCAATATAATAAATAAGTCATAGTTATAGCTATAAGGCAAGATACAATAGATAATCAATAAGCAATAGACATAGGATTTTAACTATAGGATAAGTCAGTGAGTCAGTAGAGTTATAAATAAATACAATCAAGAACTGTCATAGACAGGCCTAAGATTCCATTTTTCTGCCTTCCATAAAAAACTGTTGTAAGAGCTGTTTCTAAGAAACTGAAATGAAAGCTGTTTTCTTATAAAAATTCTTTTTCCATACTTTGTGCCCCACAAATTGTGGCCTACTCAGGATGCAGCTGGTAGTCGTGGTGAGCTACATCCTGGGTTTGAGTGCCCTTATGGGTCTACATGACTTTGAAGTAGATTCTCGCCCTGCCGACCCCTGCCCAAATTCAGGATGTGACTGTCTAGCACCTGCTTGAACCCAGGACTGTGGTCAACTGAACTGCAGAGCTAAGGCTTTTTTAGCTTCTGTTTATGGCTGGCTTGCTTGCTGACTGGAAAATTCCAGTCCTGCCTAGAGCCCACAGGTCCCACTTATTAATCTTTTAATTTCTGGGATTGGTGAGCTTATATGAAGATAAGCAAGTCACTAAGTGGTGGTTTTTGTCCTTATAGTCTCCTTGAATGCACCAGGAAGCTGCTGTCCTCCCACAGAGCTTGAGTCTCTGCAGTGGGAGACAGTCCCTGGCCAGGTAAATAAGGCTCTGTTTTGATTTGAAATTCAGACTTAGAGTGCTTTCTGAGGCATCCCCCCATAACAGTGGCTACTGTTCAATGCTTTAGAACAGCACCTATCGAGGTTCAGAAGCTTGATGAAAAATGGTGTTATCAGGACCATGTAGTTTAGGCTTGGGTAGAGTTGAGTCCTATGAAGTGACTTCACCAGTGAAAACAAGGGCATGGGGCAGAACATGAATGACTGCAACAGTTAGGGGAAGAGTTTGGAATTTAGTCCATACAAAATTTGAAGCCATACAATTTCTTTGAAAAAAAAAATAGTAATGAGGATTTTAAAGGTATAATACCTGGTGGTAATATGAATAGTTCCTATACAAATTGAAAGTACCCACCTAAAATAGGAAGTTATTGGGATGGGGTTGTGGTTCAGTGGTAGAGCACTTGCCTAGCAGGTATGAGGCTGCAGGG
Source organism: Spermophilus citellus (assembly GCF_964194105.1). Classification (NCBI taxonomy): domain Eukaryota; kingdom Metazoa; phylum Chordata; class Mammalia; order Rodentia; family Sciuridae; genus Spermophilus; species Spermophilus citellus. Next base: position 45,545,358 of record NC_138200.1, on the reverse strand, counting down.
TTTGATTCTCAGCACCATGTATAAATAAATTAATAAAATAAAGATCCATTTAAAAATTTTAATTTTTAAAAAATTAAAAGTAGAAGCTATCATACAGCTCTATAACATGAAAGCAATGTGACAATTTCTACGGTCTGGGAAGTTATGAAAAATTTTTCATTTATTATGACTCAACAATTACTTTTGGGACCTCCATAAGTAATTTTTAAAAAATTAAAAATTTTAAATTAAAAAAAATTTTAAAGATTTTAATAGGAAGTTATTTAAATAATAAGAAATGAGGATACATGCAATATCATCTCATAAAACCACTAATATAAAGTTTTTGTGGCTAGTCTACTTAAAAAGCCATCCTCAATATATTTGTAATATGCATATTTATTTATGCCTAGTACTGATAAGCATAAAAAAGAGAAAGCACCAAAGTAGTATTTGCTGAAATTCATATCCTTGAACCAAATTTGAAAGGGGGCACACACCAAACACAGATTAAGACAACTGACTTTATTTTAAGCGCTTATCTACTAATTAAATCAATACTAAGTTTATACATGTGCCCATGGTTTATATATAGGAGGTTTATCAAAATTTGCCTTTAACATTATCATGACTTATTTTAATATCAATAGCCCATAAACTGAAATGACATGTTACATTTGGGGCTTGAAAATTTTCATGACATTTATATTGATTTGGGAACTTAGGCTTTCTATGGTGTGTGTTTTTCAGGTTATTATGGGGATTGGTGGAGGGTGGGAATGAGAAGAATGTGATTGAAGTCACTGTTTTTATTTTGAGGTTCTTGGATGTATTTGTTTGTTTCACCCTGATTAAGCTGCAGCTTGTGTTAACCTTGGCGAATGCATATCTTTTCCCTGATTTAATTGCGATTGCCTGGAGCTTCAATCTGCATCTAATGCTTTGACAGCTTCTAAAACAACCACAAAACAAACCAATACCAAAGGCAGCTGGGGAGGAAAAGAGTGAGAAGCCGAGGGTTTCCATCCTAGGCATGTGATGCCTTTCGTTAGCACAAACATTTCCCTTCTCAGAAGCACCTGGGTCCTCTTTCCCCCAAGCATTTGAATTTTATTTACAGAACAAGGTAAGGATGTGATTTTCAGTAACAGGTTTTCTAAGTGTTACCAACTGTGAAATGGAAGAATAGCTTAACTTGACACCTGAAAAACAAAACAACAACAACAAAAATCTTTCCTTCAGGCTCTGATGCTTAAAAGCTTGATGAACCAAATAACTATTTGGGCTTTCCAGTTGCTTATGTGCCCGTGATACAATTGTTCTCTTCACAATCCAGTTTCCACCTGTGCCCTATAAAAGCTTGTTCATCAGGATGGCACAGGATAGAATGTCAAAGGGACATTTTAGAAAGGATTCTTACATGAGGCTGGTGAACCAGCCAGTCAAGGGGAGGAATTAACCATAAACACGGTGGTGAGAAGTCAAAGTACATATTTAGACCAAGGTTCCTAGTGGCCATTAAAAAGAATGAAAAGGATGAAAAGTATAAATGATAAACATCCAGGTGAAAGATGAAGGGTTTGAGTGCAGCACAGATGGACCACCGGGCTGTTCTCAAAGCACAGTTAAGAAGGACTTCAAACTACAAGGGAGCCAGAAATTCCCACCAACTTCGTGTTCTGGTACTTTGGGGAGCACTCCACCTCATCATGGAGGAGCCACTAACATGACATTACACTCTAGTTATTGCAGAGAATGATTTGTCAGTCTGACCTCCTGCCTCTTCTGAAGCCCTCTTCCCTTGGCCTCTGTATGTTGCATTAGCCTGGATCTTGTTTCCTCAATGCTAATCTCCTCCTCAGACTGCCCATGTCTAGAATCCTAAAAAAGTAAAATTGACTGTTTGCAAAATGGTGACTTTAATTTTTTTTATTGGTTGTTCACAACATTACAAAGCTCTTGACATATCATATTTCATACATTAGATTGAAGTGGGTTATGAACTCCCAATTTTACCCCAAATGCAGATTGCAGAATCATGTCCGTTACACATCCACAATTTTACATAATGCCCTATTAGTAATTGTTGTATTCAGCTACCTTTCCTATCCCCTACTCTCCCCCCTCCCCTTCCCTCACATCTTCTCTCTCTACCCCATCTACTGTAATTCATTTCCCTCCTTGTTTATTTTCCCATTCCCCTCACAACCTCTTATATGTAATTTTGTATAGCAATGAGGGTCTCCCTTCATTTCCATGCAATTTCCCTTTTCTCTCCCTTTCCCTCCCATCTCATGTCTCTGTTTAATGTTAATCTTTTCTTCCTGCTCTTCCTTCCTGCTCTGTCCATAGTTGCTCTCATTATGTCAAAGAAGATATTTGGTATTTGTTTTTTAGGGATTGGCTAGCTTCACTAAGCATAATCTGCTCTAGTGCCATCCATTTCCCTGCAAATTCAATGATTTTGTCATTTTTTAGTGCTGCGTAATATTCCATGGTGTATAAATGCCACAATTTTTTTATCCATTCATCTATTGAAGGGCATCTGGGTTGGTTCCACAGTCTAGCTATTGTGAATTGTGCTGCTATGAACATCGATGTGGCAGTATCCCTGTAGCATGCTCTTTTAAGGTCTTCAGGGAATAGTCCGAGCAGGGCAATAGCAGGGTCAAATGGTGGTTCCATTCCCAGCTTTCCAAGGAATCTCCATACTGCTTTCCAAATTGGCCGCACCAATTGCAGTCCCACCAGCAGTGTACAAGTGTACCCTTTTCTCCACATCCTCGCCAGCACTTGTTGTTGTTTGACTTCATAGTGGCTGCCAATCTTACTGGAGTGAGATGGTATCTTAGGGTGGTTTTGATTTGCATTTCTCTGACTGCTAGAGATGGTGAGCATTTTTTCATGTACTTGTTGATTGATTTTATGTCCTCCTCTGAGAAGTGTCTGTTCAGGTCCTTGGCCCATTTGTTGATTGGGTTATTCGTTATTGTCTAATTTTTTGAGTTCTTTGTATACTCTGGATATTAGGGCTCTATCTGAAGTGTGAGGAGTAAAAATTTGTTCCGAGGATGTAGGCTCCCTATTTACCTCTCTTATTGTTTCTCTTGCCGAGAAAAAACTTTTCAGTTTAAGAAAGTCCCATTTGTTGATTCTTGTTATTAACTCTTGTGCTATGGGTGTCCCATTAAGGAATTTGGAGCCCGACCCCACAATATGTAGATCGGAGCCAACTTTTTCTTCTATCAGATGCAGAGTCTCTGATTTGATATCAAGCTCCTTGAATCATTTTGAGTTAACTTTTGTGCATGACGAGAGAAAGGGATTCAGTTTCATTTTGTTGCATATGGATTTCCAGTTTTCCCAACACCATTTGTTGAAGATGCTATCCTTCCTCCATTGCATGCTTTTAGCTCCTTTATCAAATATAAGATAGTTGTAACTTTGTGGATTAGTCTCTGTGTCCTCTATTCTATTCCATTGGTCCACCCGCCTGTTTTGGTACCAGTACCATGCTGTTTTTGTCACTATTGCTCTGTAATGTAGTTTGAAATCTGGTATCGCTATACTGCCTGATTCACACTTCCTGCTTAGAATTGCTTTTGCTATTCTGGGTCTTTTATTTTTCCACATGAATTTCATGATTGCTTTATCTATTTCTACAAGAAATGCCATTGGGATTTTGATTGGCATTGCATTAAACCTATAGAGAACTTTTGGTAATATCGCCATTTTGATGATGTTAGTTCTGCCTATCCAAAAACAGGGTATATTTTTCCATCTTCCAGGATCTTCTTCTACTTCTCTCTTTAGGGTTCTGTGGTTTTCATTGTATAAATCTTTCACCTCTTTTGTTATGTTGATTCCCAAGTATTTTATTTTTTTTGAGGATATTGTGAATGGAGTGTTTTTCCTCATTTCCGTTTCAGAAGTTTTGTTGCTGATACACAGAAATGCCTTTGATTTATGCGTGTTGATTTTATATCCTGCCACTTTGCTGAATTCATTTATTAGTTCTTTCTTTGTAGACCCTTTTGGGTCTTCTAGGTATAGAATCATGTCGTCCGCAAATAGTGATAATTTAAGTTCTTCTTTTCCTATTTTTATGCCTTTAATTTCTTTCGTCTAATTGCTCTGGCCAGTGTTTCGAGGACTATGTTGAACAGAAGTGGTGAGAGAGGGCATCCCTGTCTTGTGCCAGATCTTAGAGGGAATGCCTTCAATTTTTCTCCATTCAGAATGATGCTGGCCTGTGGCTTATCATAGATTGCTTTTACAATGTTGAGGTATGATCCTGTTATCCCTAATTTTTCTAGAGTTTTGAACATAAAGGGATGCTGTACTTTGTCGAATGCTTTTTCTGCATCTATCGAGATGATCATATGGTTCTTATTTTTAAGTCTATTGATGTGGTGAATAACATTTATTGATTTCCGTATATTGAACCAGCCTTGCATCCCAGGGATGAATCCTACTTGATCATGGTGTATAATTTTTTTGATATGATTTTGAATCTGATTCGCCAGAATTTTATTGAGGATTTTTGCATCTAGGTTCATTAGAGATATTGGTCTGTAGTTTCCTTTCTTTGAGGTGTCTTTGTCTGGTTTCGGAATCAGGGTGATGTTGGCCTCATAGAATGAATTTGGAAGAGCTCCCTCTTTTTCTATTTCCTGAAATAACTTGAAAAGTATTGGTATTAATTCTTCTTTAAAGGTTTTGTAAAACTCTGCTGTATACCCATCCGGTCCTGGGCTTTTCTTGGTTGGTAGTCTTTTGATGGCTTCTTCAATTTCATCCATTGATATTGGTCTGTTCAAATTGTGTGTATCCTCCTGACTCAGTCTGGGCAAATCATATGACTTAAGAAATTTATCGATGTCTTCACTATCTTCTATTTTATTGGAATATAGGTTTTCAAAATAATTTCTAATTGTCTTCTGTATTTCTGTAGCATCTGTTGTGATATTGCCTTTTTCATCCCGTATGTTAGTAATTTGAGTTCTCTCTCTTCTTCTCTTCGTTAGCATGGCTAAAGGTCTGTCGATCTTATTTATTTTTTGGAAAAACCAACTTTTAGTTTTGTTAATTTTTTCAATAGTTTCTTTTGTTTCAATTTCATTGATTTCCGCTCTGATTTTAATTATTTCTTGCCTTCTGCTACATTTGCTGTTGTTTTGCTCTTCCTTTTCTAGGGCTTTGAGATGAAGTGTGAGCTCAATTATTTGTTGGTTTTTTCTTTTTTTTGAGGAATGACCACCAGGCGATGAATTTTCCTCTTAAAACTGCTTTCATTGTGTCCCATAGATTCCGATATGTTGTGTCTGTATTTTCATTTATCTCTAAGAATTTTTTGATTTCCTCCTTTATGTCTTCTGTAACCCATTGATCATTCAGTAACATATTGTTCATTTTCCATGTGATGTAGGATTTTTCCTTCCTTCTTTTATCATTGATTTCCAGTTTCATTCCATTATGATCAGATAAAATGCATGGTATTATCTCCACCCCTTTATATTTACTGAGGGTTGCCCCATGGCATAATATATGGTCTATTTTTGAGAAGGATCCATGTGCTGCTGAGAAAAAAGTATATCCATTTGATGATGGTTGATATATTCTATATATGTCAGTTAAGTCTAGGTTATTGATTGTGGTATTGAGTTCTATCATTTCTTTATTCAACTTTTGTTTGGAGGATCTGTCCAAAGGTGAGAGAGGTGTGTTGAAGTCACCCATAATTATTGTGTTGTGGTCTATTTGATTCTCGAACTTGAGGAGAATTTGTTTTATGTATGTCGCAGCACCATTATTTGGTGCATAAATATTGATAATTGTTATGTCTTGTTGGTGAATGGTTCCTTTTAACAGTATGTAATGTCCTTCCTTATCCCTTTTGATTAACTTAGTCTTGAAGTCGATTTTATTCGATATGAGGATGGCCACCCCTGCTTGCTTACGAGGACCATGTGCGTGGTATATTTTTTCCCATCCTTTCACCTTCAGGCTGTGTATGTCTTTTCCAATCAGATGTGTCTCCTGGAGGCAGCATATTGTTGGATTTGTTTTTTTAATCCATGTTACCAGCCTATGTCGCTTTATTGGAGAGTATAAGCCATTAACATTTAGAGTTACTATTGATATATGGTTTGTACTTCCAGCCATGTTTGATTATTTATCCTTTTTCTTTTAAATTTAGTTTGTTTCTCCATGATTATCTTTCCCCTGCCCTCTGTCTTTACCGAGGCACTTCCCACTGATGGTTTTGGTTATTGTTTTTCATTTCCTCGTGTAGTGTTTTGCTCAAGATGCTTTGCAATGCTAGTTTTCTGGCTGAAAATTCTTTTAACTTTTGTTTATCATGAAAGATTTTTATTTCGTTGTCATACCTGAAGCTTAATTTTGCTGGATACAGAATTCTTGGTTGGCATCCATTGTCTTTCAGTGTTTGAAATACATTGTTCCATGACCTTCTTGCTTTCAGCATCTGTGATGAAAAATCCGTTGTTAACCTTATTGGTTTACCCCGAATGTAATCTGCCTCCTTTCTCTTGTAGCTTTTAATATTTTCTCTTTGTTCTGTATTTTGGATATCTTCATAACAATGTGTCTTGGCGTTGGTCTACTGTGATTTTGTGTGCTTGGTGTCCTGTATGCATCTTCAATTTGTATATCTGTTTCCTTTTTTATTTCTGGAAAGTTTTCTGTAATTATTTCATTCAGCAGGTTACTCATTCCCTTGGTTTGAATCTCTGTACCTCCTTCTATCCCGATGACTCGTAAGTTTGGTTTTTTTATGTTATCGCATAACTCTTGGATGATTTTCTCGTGATTTTTTACCAGCCTTTCTGAGTTGGCTAGACTCTTTTCAAGATTATATATTTTGTCTTCATTATCTGACGTTCTGGCTTCTACTTGCTCCACTCTGTTAGTGATACTCTCAATTGAGTTTTTAATTTGGTTTATCGTTTCCTTCATTTCTAGAATTATTGTGTGATTATTTTTTATAATCTCTATCTCTTGATAAAGATGCTTAACTTCTTCTTTTATCTGTTTATGTAATTCATTCTCAATGTGTTCTTTCGCTGCTTGAATTTGCTTTCTTGTATCTTCTTTAAGGTTCCATTCCATCTGTCTAAGGTATTCCTTGAGTTCTTTATATGACCATTTTTCTGATGACTCTAGGTCCTCCTGAATATTTAGGCTGTCCTGCATTGTTTGCACTCCTTTTCTTCCTTGCTTTTTGAAGCTGCTCATGTTACTTCTTGTTCTGTTTGACTGCTGAGTTACTGTTTACTCCTATAAATTTATTTGATGCTTGGGATGAAAGGTATTAGAAGGGAAGGGAAGAAGTCACTAAAGAGAATGAGAGTAAGCAGGTAGAATTCAAGGAAGGGGTATAAGAAAATTGAAAAGAAATGATAAGACAAAGAAGAAAAAAAATAGGAAATAAAAAAAGAAAAAAAAATTTTAAATAATAAAAAATAAAAATTAAAATTAGAAGAAAAAAATTTTAAAAAAATTAAAAAACAAGAAAGAAAAATGAAAATGAAAGAAAAAACCCAAATCAAAAAAAGAGAAAAAAAAAAAACACTAATAAATGCAGTCTTAGAGTTTGATTAACTTCTCCAGTAGGTGGCGCTGTGCCCACCAGGCCAAATTTCTCCTGTCAATACGCGGGAACCAATCACTGTGCAGCAGCTCCTCCTCCCAGACTGGGCGAGTCTCCAATCCTGAGTGCCTAGGGCTTCCTCTTGTGTCTAGTCACTTCCCCACTTTTCCTCTAGCCAGGCCCCTCTCACGGGTGCCGCTCACCACAATACTGGCTACATGCCAGGTCTGCTGCTCCTGGGAGCCCTGTTTTCATGAACGACTGGGCACACTCTCCCTGTTTGCCATTCCCTCAGACCCTAAGTTTGTAGAGCTTGGGGCTGAGAATCCTCAGCGAATTTTACTTGCCCTCCAGTAGCCACGCCCCTGGTAGCTGGTGCAAGAGACCTCAGTTGTCAGCACTGGTGGGAGCGGTAGCCCGGAGTTCCGCGCCGCGGGTTCCGTGCCATGTCTGGCTATCGCGCTCACGGGAGAGCTGGGAGGGGCCCTTATGGGAGAGCTGGGCGGGGCCCTTAAGGTTTCCCCAATGTGTGGAGAGGGAAGGCTAGGGGATTACACACCTGTAGCCGCAGGTTTCAATGAAGTTATCTCCTCCGCCGCAGTCTGATGACGTCAGTTCTCTGCCATGGTGGTATCTCTTGCAAATGGCGACAATTCGTTTCCCTTTGCCGGGCGACCAATGCAACGGGTGGGTCCTTACTGTCTCTCCCAAGCCCCGTTTCAAACCTGTGGCCACTACCTATGAAGGCTCAGTTGGCATTTAACTCCGTAGGATCAGAAGATCTGACCAGTTTTTTCAGTCGGATGGATTAGTGCTGAGTCACAGCTGTTTGTCTTCGGGAAGCAGGCGAACGGGAGCTTGAATTCAGCCGATCCGGGCTCAGTGTGTGTTCTGAGAGGCCCAGACTGTTTGCCCCAGATCCACGTCAGCTCAGCATTGCCTAGTGATCCTGAGCAAACAGAATTTAGACTGTTTACGACTTCCTATGCCCGCACAGCTGAAGAGGTCAGAGACTTGATCTCTCCACGCCTGCCACCATGTTGGACTCCCCCAGAATGGTGACTTTTAGATGCACTTGTGGAACCTAAAATTAGGCAGGTCAATAGCTTGGTCCCCAAACCAACTCCTTTCCTTGATCTCCACAGCCTCTCAATAGCATCTTCAGCTCCTGGTCCATATCCTCAGCATCACTTTTCCCCCATTCATCTGTTTTTCTTACCACATCCCTGGTCTCCTCCTATTGCTTGTGTTGAATTTCAATTGTAGTTAACATACACAGAACAGAGTTCAGGTAAGGATTATATTTTTGAAAAGCTAAAAATTTCCAATTATTTTGCTTTAAATGCAAATTTCCTGTGTCTAGGGAATATCCTGTGTGGGATTTTAGTTCTTTCGTCTAGAAATTTTCATTTTACTTCATTTACGTGTGGGACAGATGCTCTCATCGATCTCCTTCCATAGAATATTTCGTTGTGCTTCTTTAAGTTCTGTGTGTTTATCTGTAAGCATTAAGTTATTACCTCTCTTGAAATTTTTGAGTTCTTATTCTCATTTGTGCTGATAACTACTACCTCAGAAGCAACTGTGGAAAAAAAAAATAAAGCCCTAAATGTAAAGTTTCTGCTAAACTTCCCTAGGCATATTAGGCACTGGATTAGTGCTATTAATGATGTGGGAGAGACTGGGAGAGACTGGGAGACTGACACCAGATGTAGCAACGTTGGTATCAATGCAAAACCCCTGAAAAGCAGCTGGACCTGTAATTTGAAAGATTTTACTGTTATTATAAAACAAAGTCAAGAGCTCATAAGACACAGACATATGCAGCCACTTAACACAAGCAAAATCTGCTTTTGCATCATTAATAGTCACTGATGGGACTCATTTCATCATGGTCTAATTATTGATACAGCAAGATGTGGGTCATTTAGAAAATAAATGTACATTCATCTTAACTTGGTTTAAGAAGACAATGAAGCATGCATGCCATTTAAAAAGGTTTAAATTGTTAATATTTTAAGGTTATAAAGATGCATGTAATTGAAACCATTTAGAAACCTGAGAGTAAAAGAAATCCCTGCATAAACATTAGTATCCTAAGAGAATGGCACATCTGAGAAGAGAGAAAAAAATATTTTTACCATAAGTTGGCAGCATATATTTCTTCCTGCTTTGCATGACTGCTTGGTATGCAGGTACCAGGTTACAGGTGGAAGATGTTGAGGACCATTATACAACGTAAATGTTTATAATATATCATAATTACTGACACACCTGTGGTAAATAACTTTGTGAGATTCTGCAGCAAAGATGCTAAAAATGCTCAGTAGAGAAAGCAAAAAATTAAAATTCTTTTTTTTTTAAACCTACAATTGGATGAGATCCAATTTACATGTTTGGTGAGTTGGAACATCCACTTCCAAGACTCTGAAGCAGACGTCTGTCTTTATTGTGTCCAGCTCTCAACATGAGGCTGTCAAGAGGCTCAGGGGTTCTTTCCCTTCCCCATTTCTCTTTTCCAAAAAAAACATCTTGAGTTTAACTTTTCAAAAATCAAACCCATGAAGTTATTTATTGGAAAAATCAAGAAACTACAATTAACATATAAAAAGTTATAATCATTATAAAATCTAAGTCAATAGTCTCAGTGACATCTCCAAGCACTAAACTGATATATTTTTTTTAACAGCCTCACAAATTAGTTTCACTTGCTCAGCAGTAAGTTTTGCTTCAGGTTTGACTTAGTGGTATCTCTGAAAGCAACTTGGTCCAAGATGGAATGTTCTAACAGATCTGGGATTGGCTCCAATCACACACTTAAGAAGATTCTTGGGGGATCAACACCATTAGAGAAGTTCAGAATACCTGCTCTAAGATCTATTTGTGGATTATAACAATAAAGATACTTAAACACTTAGTTTCTTATTCATTTTATTTATTTATTTATTTATGTATTTATTTTTTAAATTGCTTTTATTTTTTAAATACACGACAGCAGAAGACATGAATTGGTGTGAGCATATTTTATATACAAACAGAGATATGAAAAATTGTGTTCTACATGTGTTATAAGAATTGTGATGCATTCTGCTGTCGTGTATTTAAAAAATAAAAGCAATTAAAAATAAATAAATAAATAAATAAAACGAATAAGAAACTAAGTGTTTAAGTATCTTTATTGTTTTCTTCCTTACAATAGCCAGCCTCATAACATTTATGTTATTTTAAATACATTTCAACCTATACTAATGAATAAATTTGAGAAAGATTCTTGTAAGTGGTAGTTATAGTACAAGAACATTTTTTTTAAGTCCTGTTTTTGTTACAATCCTGTACTGCTGAATACATTTTTGTAAAAAAATATTTGCTTTTTCCTTTTTTCCTTCAACGGGCATTGACAAACCTCACAATCCCTCACTGGTTAAAAGAAAGTGGAGAGACAGATTTAAGGCCCACCACACAAAAGGGGACAGGTGTTTAAGACAAGCATGGTGGGTTCCATTTCCATTCCCATTTTTATTCAAAGTCTCTTTTTTCATTTGTTCTGATCTCTTCATCTGTTTTATTTTTAGTTACATGTTTAGACATAGCTAGAGACATAAACATTACACAAATATGTCAATTTACTAAAAAAAGAGAAATACCTAAGCTTTTCCCTTGGCCTGTTTATCTCTTCCCACCAAGCAAATATGCTGTCTAATAAAAGTAACCTCAAATTATCAGCTTCCCATCCTCTAGAGAAATGAGATCAATAACAGAAGAGAAAACTTTCTCTTGATTGTGGAAAGTCTCATAAATAAATGTTGTGAATATCTAAGCCACATACTATCACATTTAATTATTTTTCACCCAACTTAATGCTTGAAACCTGACTCTTTTGTGGGTCAGAGATGCTCACAGAGGAATTGGCAAACGCTGCATATCCCCAGCAAGGCTGAATGTTGATGAAGTTTGAAGAGACAGAGGAAAATCTCTACCCCATGAACTTAGTGAGGAAGAAACACTGCCCGAGGCTGTATCAACAGGGAATTAATGAGCCACAGGACATACAGTCTAATAGAGAGCAAAGCATATTAATGAGCTCAAACCTCTTGGTCACCCTCTACCAATTAGTCTGAGAAGACCTACCTGGTGTCCCTCTCTGATTTTTCCTTAATGCCTCATTTAGATTGCTACCAGAGGTCAGCCAATTCTGCATTTCAGGTCCCTATCACCTGGAGAATGAAGTTCAGAATGTTTTGTCTAGCATCTAAGGCCATCCAAAATTAGATTAAAAGTTACCATCCTATTTGTCAAACATTTTTCATATTGCTCTCTAGCCATACATTTTGCCAAATGGCTAAGCAAATCATTCAATTAGAAGTTCCTTTGGGGTTTCTGAACAGAATGGTTCTTTATAAAAATGCTCTTTCCATCCTGCTTTGTTGAAATCCCAATCATTCTTCAAGATAAAACTCAAACACAAAATCCCCTCTCAAAACTCCCAACATGCCTTCATCTATCTGTATCTTCAGAGATGCAATTTGTACCTTTATCTGTGGAAAGCAATAAATATTGATTGCTCAGCACCTTAATAGAGAATGAAACTAACCTAAAAACCTGAAGTGGTGCAAATATCAATGTTTAGTTCAAAGGGGGGCTTGGATATTAATATGGCAACATAGCTTCATCCTTCTTTCTGGATTCCATGGTAAGTACTTATGCTAGTAAGTAACAATTTATGAACTTTATACCTAAACTCTGAGTGATCTTTCACAGGTGAGCATACCTGTACTGAAGTATGATGCTATTTCTGTACTGCAGACTGTTTTCCGTTTGGTTTATTTACTTTCAGAGACTGACTTATAACAAATGAACACACTGGCTACATCAGTGGGGTGTCTTTCACACTGTGTTTCAGAGACATTTGTGAGACCTATCCAAGTCTGAAGATGCAGATACAGATGGTCATGGAACAAGGAAGAATTAAGTAGCACAAAAGCTTGTAAGTGCTTTCCCAAGCCACAGGGAATGGCTAGCACAAGATGGAATTTATCAGATTTGTTTAGAGTTTTGACTTTGCCATATGGGTTCAGACAAAACTGAAATGCAAAACAGAATTCTAAATCATTCAAAACTGTGAATGAATATTGCCAAGTTTTAGAGTCTCAACTATGAGGTGGTGAAAACCAGGGGAGGAAAGAAAGGTGCTCCACAAGAGAGAAAATTAGGTTAAAAGTTACCATCCTATTTGTCAAACATTTTTCAAAAGCTTGTAGTTCTTTCCCAAGTACTGCTTTCTTTATCCCAAGATAAAGAAAAGAAAATATGATTTTCTTTATCTCATCTTTAGTAAGCATCATAAGATAGGTTGAAAAGATAGATAGAGAAAACGAAGAAGCTCTCTCTTTTTTAGCCATGCTGGGAATTAAATTATAATGGGATGAGCTCAACTCTGGGAATGAGGACATGCATGTGGCTCCCTCACACTTCATGCAATAATTATGATGTCCTAGGCAAGTTAAATTGCAGTTCAACAAACATGAGTTCTATGTCTTCTTTGTTGCAGTTTTTTTTTTTTGGTAATATTTCAGGATTCTAAGATTGAGTATCATAATGATACTTGAGTCATAAAAGGTAGTAGATGGCCTGATTATCATGAACCTTGCATGCAGTCTTTTAAAAACATAGGGTTTTATGCATATGGTCATATGTATCTCTTTGTAAAATAAAAAAAATATCAATTGGTTTCTAGTTTTAAACATTGACGCCCAACTTGATTCTCTCATTTTTAATATCTTAGCATTTTTTCAATTTCATTAAATATGAAATAGTGTCTATTATTCTAATTATATGTGTACACAGCATACAATTTCTAGCATACTATCACTTGTTATGTGGGTTTTAAAATTTTTTACTGTAATAAACAATGAAGCACTTCATGTTTTTGAAGTGGCACAAAGAATAAATGTGTTACTGTATTTTATATGTATAAATATTTAATAAAAATCTTACTATATAAGAGTTTTAGTCAACACACCCTACACAGGTCTCTCCTGTTAATATGTCATCAATTTGGAACACATCTGGAAACTAATAAAACCAATATTAATATGTGACAATTTACTAAAATCCATACTCTATTCAAAATTCCCTAGTTTCCTGTTTCATATTTTGTTTTTTACTTGGAAGCAATCCTATATTCATGTGTAGTTGTACCCAATAACAGATCCCTTGAATCATTCATCCAGTTTCACTCAATGGTACCAACTTGCAAATCTGTATATCACCACCACAACCCTGATCTTGACATTGAGGCAATCAAGAAAATGCAGAACAGTTACCATCAACACAAGGATGCTGATCACCAAAATCACATCTGTCCTACCTCTCATTTCTTCTCCATTTCGATAATTTTGTCATTTCAAAAATCTTATGGTAACTAAGTTTGTGGGATTGGCTTTTTTATTACTCATAATAGTTCTTGGGTGATGTATGCGGTTTATTTCATATATCTAAAGTTTATTCCATTTTATTGTGAGTAGTATTTCATGGTAGGGATGTACTGCGATTTATTCACTTGCTGAAGGAATTTGGGTTGTTCTCACTCTGGGGTAATTATAAATAAAGCTACTGCAATTTAGTTATGGATTTTTGTGTGAATGTAAGTTTTCATCTTTCTGGATTAAATGTCGAAGGGGTCAATTGTATGGTAGGTTCCTGTTTAGAGTTTAAGAAATCATTCAACTTTTCCAAAATGGCTAAGCCATTTTGTATTTATACCAGTGGTGTCTTAGTGATCCAGTTTCTCTCCATTCCTTTACCATTTTGATAAAGGAACCCACAATTTCCTTTAAGGACCAGAAGACCTCCCACTAGACTCCTCCTCAATTTGATTCTATCTTTGTCAATGAACATACTCTGTATGATTTTAATTTTTTAGTTTCCTGATGTTTGTTTTGCTGCCTAGCATATGGTCTATCTTGGTATGTCTAACATGGAAACTTGAAAATTTTTATATTTCCTCTTTCTGGATGGAGAATTCTATAAATATTGACTAGATAATTTAGTCAATGATGCTCTACATCCTTCCTGATTTTCTGCCTACTTATACTATCAATATTTAAACAGGAGAGTTGAAGTCTCCAACTACTGTTGTGTACTTTTCTATTTCTCCTTTCAATTGGATAAGTTTTTGTGTGTGTGTGTGTGTGTCTTTTTTTTAAATTTTTTTATTGGTTGTTCAAAACATTACATAGTTCTTGATATATCATATTTCACACTTTGATTCAAGTGGGTTATGAACTCCCATTTTTACCCTGTATACAGATTGCAGAGTCACATCAGTTACACTTCCACTGATTTACATATTGCCATACTAGTGTCTGTTGTATTCTGCTGCCTTTCTTATCCTCTACTATCCCCCCTCCCCTCCACTCTTCTCTCTCTACCCCCTCTACTGTAATGCATTTCTCCCCCTTGTATTATTTTTCCCTTTCACCTCACTTCCTCTTGTATATAATTTTGTATAACCCTGAGGGTCTCCTTCCATTTCCAAGCAATTTCCCTTCTCTCTCCCTGTCCCTCCCACCTCTCATCCCTGTTTAATATTAGTCATTTTCTCAAGCTCTTCTTCCCTACTCTGTTCTTAGTTACTCTCCTTATATCAAAGAGGACATTTGGCATTTGTTTTTTAGGGATTGGCTAGCTTCACTTAGCATAATCTGCTCTAATGCCATCCATTTCCCTCCAAATTCTATAATTTTGTCATTTTTTAATGCAGAGTAATACTCCATTGTGTATAAATGCCACATTTTTTTTATCCATTCGTCTATTGAAGGGCATCTAGGTTGCTTCCACAGTCTTGCTATTGTGAATTGTACTGCTATGAACATCGATGTAGCAGTGTCCCTGTAGCATGCTGTCAATTGGATAAGTTTTAACTTCATGTATTTCACAGTTCTTTGGTATATACACATTTAGTATTATTATGTCCGCTTGATGGAGTGAACCATTTAACTATATATTGTTCTTTTATATCACTGGTAATTTTCTTTGCTCTGAAGTCTACTTTATCAGACATTGATATAGCTATTTCTACCTTTTTGTTTAATATCTCTGTTATATCATTTTCCTTTTTTCATCACCTAACTATATCATTACAGTGAAGTTATACACAACCCTAGATAGAACATGTTTTTGTTTTTCAATATGTTGTGCCAATTCCTGCCTTTTTTTAAATTGGTTGTTCAAAACATTACAAAGCTCATGATATATCATCTTTCATACATTTGACTCAATTGGGTTATGAACTCCCATTTTTACCCCAAATACAAATTGCAGAATCACATCGGTTACACATTCACATTTTTACATAATGGCATATTAGTGACTGTTGTATTCTGCTACTTTTCCTATCCCCTATTATCCCCCCTCCCCTCCCCTCCCATCTTCCCTCTCTACCTCATCTGCTATACCACCCTGAATGCGCCCGATCTCGCCTGCCTTTTAATTATTATATTTCATAGTGCAATATTATTATAATCCATTCTGTTTATGTTGATTTTATGTATATCTTTTTGCATAGCTTTTTATTTGTTCTACATATTGAACAGAAAATTCACAAATCACGTAATTCAGTCTACTGATGTCATCATTTTACCAGATTAAGTACAGTATAGAAAAGCTACCTCCATTTGAATCCTCAAATATGTTCTATATAAACAGAACTACATAATCTACTGTTATATGTTTTGTTTCAAATGCCAAACATAACCTAGGAAACTCAAGAAAAGATGGAAAATACCTTTTAGTTACCCACATTGTGACTATTTCCATTATTTTATCTTTATTTCTGCTGTTTCAATACTCTAAAAAGCATTTCCTATCTGTTTAGAAAACTCCCTTCAGTCATTCTGTGAGAGCTTATCTATGGGTGACAAATTCTCTTAGTTTTCCTTCACCTGAGAATGTCTTCATTTCACTTTCATTCCTGGAGGTTATTTTGCCTACTAAGAAAATTCTGGGATGACAGTTCTTTTCTTTAAGTATTTGAAAAATACTGTCACTTGCTCTTGGCATGTGGTTTCTCATGAGAAATTCACTGTAATTTATACTGTTTTAACTCATAGATGAGGTGTGATTTCCCTCCTTTTTGAGATTTTTGTCTTTTCAGAGGTTCAATTATGTGTTTTTAAGTAATTTGTTTGAATTTATTCTGAATTTGATGCTTGAATATACAGGTTTAAATATTTTGCCAAATTGGGAAAGTGCATCAGACATTTTTCTTCAACTATTTTTTTTCGACTCCTTTCTCTTTTCTTCCTTTGGAATTCCAACCCAATGACATCAATGCTAATCTTTTGTTATAGGCCAACAGTACTCAAAACAGTTTTTAAAATTTTTATTAAAGACATATTTTCACTCTGTTGTTCAAACTGGGTAAATTTTATTTTCCTACTATCAAATTCACTTATTCCTTCTTTGGTCTCTTCTATTCTATTGATGAGACAATCTATTGTATATCTTATTTATGCTAGTAGATATTTTAGGTTGTCTTTGGATATTCCATTTAGTTGTCTTTGGATATTCCACATTTTTATTAAGAATTTCTAAGTCTTGTCATGACTTTTGACATTGTTTTATTTTGTTTCAAGCATGTTCGCTATTGTTAAAGCACTTCTGTTATATCTGCTTTAAAATGTTTGTCAGGTAATTCTAACATCTGAATAGTTAGAATCTATTAGTAGTTGTTTATACAACTTGAGATGTTCCTGATCCTTAGAAATACAAATATTTTTATTGAAATCTGGACACTGTACTATACCATAAAACTCTGATTTTTAAACTTCTGTTTCAACTGCCTGCTTCTGACACTGCTCTTATGTGAGAAGAAAATGGTGGTGCTTCACTACTGACACCTGCACACAAATATCCAGATGGCCCATGGGCTCCATTGTTACCTTAAAGGGAAATAGTCTTATCACTGCTTAATGGGAAGAGGAGTTGTGGCTTCTCGATAGGTTTCCACTGAGACTGCCCTTGATTGACAGAGTTGATATGCCTTGTTACTTCTCCCTTTATACCAAGATTCAGGGTGTGGCTTTGTTATTGCTGGGCCATGGTGAAATGCCTAATTATTTCCTAGACCTTCTGTGACATTTGTCAATATAGTAAGGGAGAGAAAGCCTTCTATTACTGCCAAAACAGGATGAAATTCCAGTTTCTCCATTAGGTCTCATTGCAATGGAGAGATTGCTCATTAGCACTGGTAGGGATGAAAGACGAAGTTCCCTAAATGGGTTTCTCTAAAAACATCACCCCACCAATGGGGTCAAGGTATATTACTGCAACTAGACCAGGATAAAAGTCAAGGTTCTCCATTTGGCTCTTACTTGCTGGAGTAGAGGTGGGGTTACAGCCTTTTTTTTCTGGTGTATTTGGCTAAAAATGGAACAATTATTGTCTAAGAATTTTCTGTCTTGTTAAGCTGTTCTTTTCTTTGTCCTTTGGCTAGAGAGAGCAAGCTATTTTTGTTTGCTAGCTTGCTTTTGCCTGTGACTGTTGGCATTTCTGGATTGCAGGCTTCTTCAGCTCCATGTCTGGGGTATGAGAGACAAAAAGAAAACCTGGGGAACTCACCACCATGGCATTTCTTGGATCTTGAGGTTTTTAGTCAGCATGCCTCCTTATCTGCAACTTTCAGAGCCTCATGTTTATCTTACGTGTAATATACAGGATGTTTAGTTGCACTGAGTAAGAGAAATAGGGAAAATACATTTATTAAGTTTCCTAGAAGTGCAATTTTTCTCATTTAATTTAAAATGCTTCTGCTCTGAAGTGCATTTCTAATGTTTTCAATTATATTGGTCTGTAGAAAAATCTCAGAAATTTTTTTTTTTGTTGTTTTAACTTTTGCTTGACATAGACTTGGCTTGAATTATTATTCTGGTTTCTGTTTCTTCACCTTTAAAATGAAGATAAAAGCATCCACCCAGAAGGCTATCAATGAAAATTAAATAATAGTATGAATGAAGAATTTGGCAGAGTATCTCATGTATAGTCACTCAAAAATGATAGCTATTAGTATTTTCATTATTAACAGACACAAGCAGATTTTTCAAATAAAAGCTACATAATATTAATCCTCAGTTAAAAGAAATAAAGCAAATACCATCTAAACTACAAGAGTATCCTTGGCTTAGGACAAAAATATATGAAATATATATATATAGGTAACCTAGAGTCCGAACTGGAGAGAGGGAATATGATTGGAATTTAGAAATAAATCTCAATTACAATAATACATTTTAGAGTCCACCAAAAGTTCCAGTCTGAGGATCACAGAGAAGCAAGACAGCTCATATATTTAGTCTTATGATAAATGACTTCATCCTGAGAGGATTCCACTACAGTATTGAAAGTGCAGGGGCTGGGGATGTGGCTCAAGCGGTAGCGCGCTCGCCTGGCATGCGTGCGGCCCGGGTTCAATCCTCAGCACCACATACCAACAAAGATGTTGTGTCCGCCGAGAACTAAAAAATAAATATTAAAAATTCTCTCTCTCTCTCTCTCTCCTCTCTCACTCTCTCTCTCTAAAAAAAAAAAAAAAAAAGTGCATTATATTATAGCAAAAAGGGAAATGTCAAAACTGTTTCCCGGATTTGAGGAGCCAATGTGCTACATCATATGTCTTGATCATCCTGTCTTTCTACTGAATCTCTGAATATTGACTTGAAGGTGCTCCAGTAAATGTATTTCTTTCCAAGGCATAGAGAATGTGCTTAGGACAGAATCTTCACTATTGGTAAAAATCTAAGGGTTTACTATTTTATGTTGAAAAGTTCTGTGCTCTGATCCTTTCAATCCACCAAGCCGAGGAGCCAATATTAGAAAATACAGTTCTTAAGAAGGACCTTGGATCAGTTTATAGGCTGTCAAGCACTATGTGTTTTGGCCAATACCAGTTCAGTAGTAAGACCAAAGGATGCTCCCATTGCTCTCCTTCCAGATAAAAAAGTAAAAATAATTCAAAATTGTGAATCATAGTTTTGAATAGGTCATATTACAAAATTTGAATCAGAGGGTTGTGATATGGGTGATTTTTTTTTCTCTGCTTAACTGGAAACAGGAAACCACTCTATTTATTATAACAATCTTTCACGTGATTTTTTAGTGAAATTCTAGGCCTTGGAATTTAACATTTATCTGGAGAATAAGGATCAGGGAAAATGAAATTCTTATCACACACGACTTTGAAAAACAAAACCAAAAAACAGCTTTTCAATATTATTTTCTTCCAGAACACATTTGATGAATAACTCTTCTGTGTTTTTATGTTCACTTTTTCTTTCAACCACATAACTTCACTCTGAGGCAAAGGTAGTCACCTTCATTTTAGAGATCAGTCTTATAGGTTTTGAGACCTGTCAGAGCTGGGATTTCCATTCAAGTCTTTGTGTATTTATATCTTAGGTGTTTCCTATTCTACACGAACTGTCTTCTTGGGTTATTCTTCCTCAGTTTTAAGTTCCAAGCCAAATGTCCCATCAGCCAAATTGATAATCCTTTCAAAGATATTTTGAAAGGAGCACAGTGCATCCCTGTGGCCAGCAGTGTCAACAGCAGGAATCAAAGTTTGAGAATTCAAGGGAAAGTGATTTAACAGCTTGTAACAGTGGCTGTCTCATGAACACCTGAAGTATTTTGTCCTCTAAGATCTTAGAGACTCATAAAAAAGGCAGTTTTCTTTTTAGGAGGATAGTTTTATTAACATTTTGGGTTTTGTTTGAGTGTGTGTGTGTGTGTGTGTGTGTGTGTGTATACTTATTTGCAAAGAGATTTTTAAAAGCATTCTCCACATGACAAAACAGAATGAAGCCTTTTGTAATTTTATTTAACCCTCACTATCAACCTATGTGATCATTCCTGCTAATTGACACCATTCTCCATTGCATAAGGAAATAGAAGTTCAGAGATGTTTTGGTAACATGACTGCTAAGTTACAGAGCCAGGATTCCAGTCCAAAGACTATCAGACACGAAGTCTAGATAATTAACTACTTTCTATATTTTATCATTGATTTTATTTTCTCTTTCTTAGTTGAAAATATAAAAGCATAATTATTGGGAGTTCTAATAAAATTAGTTGAGGGTTTACTGACACATTTGATGCAACTGTATGATATCTCTTTAGCCTCAATTCCCATGTTGACTAGCTATACTCATGACAAATATTTAGCCCCTGAAGCCCTTTAATGTATGACCAATGAATTTCACCTTTATCTCATCACCTTTTAACTGTCCATAGAAATTCTAGGCCTGAATCTCAAGCCCCTTGGAATACATGCAATTCATTAACTTACTACTAATAGATTGTTTTGTATCGTTGTTCCATCAGATTCCATCCCCTGGATATTTTACCCATTTGCTAGAACAGGTAAAACTGCTTTCCTCCTTCTGGAAAGAAAATTGAAAGACAAAATAATGATCCCTTTGGTCCAACTCAAGCAATATGATGGATCTGATTTGATTATCTCTCCTTAAATGGTGTTTAAGGAGAGGGCAGGAGAGGCTGGGGCTGCTCAGTCTAGACCTTTACCACACTCAGCCTGGTCCTCAGAGCAGCAGCACCAGCATTATCTAAGAGATTGTAAGAAAATCAGGATCTCAACCTGCATTACAGATTTAAGGAATCAAAATCTGCATTATTTTTATAGTTTATATATATATATATATATATATATATATATATATATATATATATATATATGAAATTCACAGACACCAGACACTGTTATTTTTTCCTAAAACAAGATGGAGGAAAGACACTACACAAATTATTATTCCATAGATCTACTCCAACACGAGTTAGGACATTTTTATCTTTTTGTGATTATGGGATATAGCTAATTACATTATTGCTTGAGTCGATGGGAAAGAATTTAATGATTAACTCAATATTTTACCTTGAATATATTCTCTAAATAGGCAATTTATTTCCTGCAGAACTAAATAAGATTTTTTCCCTTTAATAACAGGATAAAATGGGACTTGTACAGGGATTGAAGAGTAAAGAAATGACTTGAACAGTAGAAGTTTAACCCATCTGACCATGGCTCAGACAAAATTGAGGTCAATAGATTAAACTAGAGGAACCAGAATTCAAAGAACAATAGACGATAGAAATACTGAAATTGGAAGAAAGCTACATATATTTGCTTAAAGAATATTCTGATGACTGGCATGGTGACACATACCTGTAATCCCAGCGATTTAGGAGGCTGAGGTAGGAGGATTGCAAGTTCAAGGCCAGTCTCAACAAATTAGAAAGGTCCTAAACTATTTAGCAAGACCATGTGTCAAAACAAAAAGTAAAAAAGCTGGGGATGTGGTTCAGTGGTAAAACACTACTGGTTTCAATCCCCAGTATGTTCGGGGGAGGGGAGGGTCTGCAGATGAACAGGTAGCCCACAGGGACTGACTGTCTTAAGTAAACCCAGAATGATTGTCTTTCATAAAGACACACAGTCCACAGGTAGTTAATTTGTCTCCATATTCTATACCACCAGTTCTTTTGTTATGATAAATACCCAGTTTTCTTAATTGATAATTTTATCCAAGAATAAATGCTAGAAAAACAAAAAACTGGACATCTGCAACAACTCAGCCAGAAAAAGATATTGGTCATTTTCCTTTCTTTCACTTTTTTTTTTTTTTTGCCCAGTTTATTATTATCTTTGTCAAGTATTCAATTTCCTTCATTTCTCCTTCTGGCTATCTTCCTCAATATTCCTTCCACTTATTTAAAAACTTCAAAGGAAATTTGTATATGAATTTAGTATGAAATAATTAGTCAAAATGACACTGATAGCAATTTCATTCAGTGATCCCTACCATTGCCAAATACAGATGATTTTGCCTGCAGGCTCTAGGCCAGGTACTCTATAGCATGTTTTAATGTGTACTCTCCACTTCAATCCCCAACTCCATTTCAATAGATAAAAAAAACCTGAAGTTCACAAAGTGAATAATTATATGACTTTTAGCTAATTAAGTAATAGGTTCAAAATTCAAACCCTTATCTTAATGCATCAAAAATATATTTGTTGATGCGAATGGCTAGGCAGGAAATTTCAGGGACAAGCTCCTATATTTGTGAGAAAAAAAATCTGTGGCGTATTTGACACTTTTTTTGGGGGGGTTGTTGTTGTTGTTGTTGTTGTTTGTTTTGGG
The DNA here is from genome assembly GCF_964194105.1 of Spermophilus citellus. Classification (NCBI taxonomy): domain Eukaryota; kingdom Metazoa; phylum Chordata; class Mammalia; order Rodentia; family Sciuridae; genus Spermophilus; species Spermophilus citellus. The sequence goes on along the minus strand of NC_138200.1, from coordinate 45,522,555 downwards.
TTGTTTCAGATAAAGCCCCCCAGAGAAGCCCATAAGAAATTAGCCAAAATCTTGGAATCATTCTTCTTGGTGACCTCCATTGAACTTCACTGATGGTATCTCATTATAATGTTAAATTCTGAGTCCAGAAGGTATTTCCCTCTTCCACTTCGAGCATGTATGAAGAAGCATGATCCTGGACTTCAGAAGTGTATCCACCTCTACATGTGATGAGCAGCCTTTCCAATATGAACATGCATGAGTCATGCCAATAAAATCCTGGCACCTCCTGTTTTCAGAGACACTGCTTTGGTAGTCCCAAGGCTCTCCTTCTATCAGTAATAAACCATTCCTCACTCCACCACCTAGCTGTGCTTATTGGCTTTGCACCTACCAAGGGGCAAACTCACTAGGGGCCATTTACAGTTACACCAAGATGATTCTAAAGTTCTCACTGGGAAATATTTCTTACCAAGTTGCCATTTTTATGCACATTATGAATTCATAAGTGGATAAAAAAACTATAACAGTAGATGAGGCTATTTCTATTCTTTTTGACCATTTCCATTTTATTAGAATTTTAAACATATTAATTACGAATTAGATAAATCTAGATGATAATCACAGTGATTCAATGTATCCAATATCATTTATTGGAGCAAGAGATTCATCACTTGGAAATGATAATTAACTCATCAAAAATGTTTTTGGATTGCAAGAATAAAGGAAGTACTCAGTAGTTATGCTAAAATAAGCAGCTGAAATTCTCACGGTTACTGAATATACTGATACAAGGCAGAACAGACTTTCAGTAAGTACCCTGTTTGCAGCTCCAAAAAAGGAGCCTTCGTAAAGCAATCACAATAATAGAAAAATCTTTGGATATTTTAATGCCTTAATGTAAATTTAAGTCTGTGAATATTGGGTTTCCAAGCCTTATGTTTAATGATCTACTTTTAGCCTAAGAAAGCCTCAGTACTTGGATACTCCAGTCCTTGCATAGGGACTGCAATCTAACTTGGTTTTTAAACAAACTTAAAACTCAACTTAGCAATCTGCCTTTGTAACAATTAGCTGAGTCTCAACCAATAAGAGCAGCCAAGCTTTAGTCAAACCAGGTTCAAATGAGGCAAATGTCAAGTTGTAACCAATCAAACTGTCACTACATCTCAGTTCCCTTTTTCTGCATGTCATTTCCTTTTTTTTCTATCCAGAAATGTTATCCAGGATTAAGGAAGTTCCAGAGACCTACAGAACCTGTCTGGGTTCTAGGAACTGCCTAATTCTGTTCTTTGCACAATTACACTCTCTTACGTTTAATGAGTCTAATTTTCTTTTTTTCTTAAACACTAATCAGAATTGCAAATTGATCTTCAAAGTTCTTTTTCTTTTGCTCTTATTTTTGTTGTCTTCTCTGGAAGAGATTTTATGTTCACGGTGAGGCTTTGCTGGTGTTTGTTCATGATATTTTATTTCATATTCCTGTCTCTGTAGCAAACACATCACACAAATAGTCTGAGTCACTGCTAACATCAGAGAGCAGTTAAATGGTAGTTTTTTACATTGTCATGGGAAATATGTGTTAAGATTTAGATATCAATAGTAATAAGAATCCTGAGTTTATCAAGAAATATGTATCATCAGTTTCTACTGCTTTTATAAGACCCCATAGGTAATACTAAATTGCGTCTGTTTTGTAAGAGATCTAAGTCTGACTGCATGATGTGTTAAGAAAAAACAAATATTTCAAGAGTTCAGTTTTCTTAATTACTTGCAAAAAATTCTACCAGAAACAGAACTTTTCATTAAGCAAAAATAAATCATCTTTTAAACTGAAAATGAATAAAAGCAGAAATGTGTGTGTGTACATGCACATGTGTTTTAATCTCTAGGTACAGGAGATCATGATAGATAAACCTGAATTGTTATCCAAGATGCTTCTCCTCCTAGTTGTACAAGTAATGAAGTCCATACCTTTTGAACACTTACAGATTCCTCTTCAAAAACACTTGAGTTTTCTCAGCAGTGATATTCAAAGATACTCTGTATATAGTGACTTTTTTATTATAAATTTTGCATATAAACACTTTGCATGTTCTGATTTAATAAGGACATTCAATGCTTTCTTAATACTACTGAAAGTTTCTCCCCTAGGACTCATTTGATTGCTCAGAAATATCTTTGATTCATTTCCATGTGCTAATTCTGGAAACCATGAGGCTATTTGCTGAACCCCTACTAAATTCCTGATACTAAACCCTAGGGAGACAGCAATAAACAAGACAAATGAGGTCCTTGCCTTCACTAAGCTTGTAATCCACTGGCTAAAACATATTTTTGAGGAAGTGATTATAAGAATGTGAATTTAACAAAGAAGTCCAAGGCATAATGCAAATATAAATATTTTATACAATATAAAATGAACATGTGCCAAATTGTTAATTTGTTAATTAATGAGGGAACCAGAAATATGAAAATGGGTTCAAACGAGAATTTAATTTATAGAGATTTATACTCTCTGCTAAACAAAAGTTAGAATCATTACTATGAGCAGTAATAACCTGCATTGGTCTGGACAGGAAGCATTTACATTACTATCAATTTTCTTAGTCAGCTTCTTCTGCACAATTGTGAAAAAGCTGACCACAAGACAACTGAGACATCCCTAATGGCATCAGATAACCCCAGAAGTTTACCAGATCATGCCTATCATTCCTCCAAATGGAAACCCAGTGATCTCCTTTGCCCATTTTTAAGTCTTTGACATTTGTCCCAGTAGCTTAAAAGGGAATACCTGGAGAGATGGTCTGTAATACTGGGTCAAAAAGACAGTCACCATGTCCCTACAGACCCAATAGAAGGCACTGCATAAGCATTGAAGAGCATTATAGAAATCTTCAACTAAGGTGGATAATGATAATAAACAGAAATTCACTTCCAGACATGTGGCACCTTGCTTTATTTATAGGAAAGGAATTGGCAAAAACAAAAAACTACAACAAAAAACTGATTTCCTGTGGCTTGGCATACTGACCCATAATTTTATGCCAATAATCCTTATCTGTTAATATGGAGTTATTCACTTTTCAAATGCAAAATATGTGTGATGGAGAATTTTGTGTCAATGGGACATGGAGTGCCCAGATATTTGATTAAACATTATTCTGGATGTTTCTGAATCACTTCAACATTTGATGAAGTTAGAGCTAATTGTCCTTCTCTGTTACAGGGCCTTGTTGCATGTAGGGCAAATACTCTACCATTATGTCTCCCAAACCAAAGCCAACTGAGGATGTGCTATATCCCTAACTCAAAGCAAAGTGCCCATTTTAATGTAAGTAGGGACGATCCAAACTACGCAAAGCCCAGATAGAACAAAAAGCTGACCTTCCTCTAAATAAGAAAGAAATTATTCCTGCCTTACTGCCTTAAACTGAATGTAGGGTTTTTGTGCTTGGAATTGAATCTGAAACATGGGCTCTTCCTGGGTCTTGAGCCTGCCAGCCTTCAAACTGTCACTACAGAATCAGCTCTTCTCATTCTCGGGTCCTCAGACCATTCTCTCTCCAAATCGCTGACTGCAAAACTTGGGACTTGTCACTCTCCATAATTGGGTGAAAATTCTTGTAATAAATTTTTTCCTATTTGGTTGTATTTCTCAGGAGAATCCTGACAAATACAATGTGTATTTGTATGTTCAAGATCTGAATGTCTATTCATCATCGTTTCCAATTTAGCTGTATTCCAATTAGAACTCTCTTGAGTTTTTGATGAAAAGTTGACTCCAGTTTCACCTCTGGGAGGTGACCTTCAAGTTTTTCTGTGCGTGTGGTGGTGTGTATGTGTGTGTATTTTTAAAATTTACGCTTGTTTATACAGTGGGGAAAAGTACACAATACCATGCATTTAAAATTGGTTGAAAACACACACAAGAAACTTGTAGCTATTAAAATAAATATGTACTGCAGTTTATTCAACCATTCTCATTCAGTTGGATATTTGTTCACATAACTAATAATCGGTAAATCTGTTTTATAGACAATAACTGGACCTAAAAAAATGTGGATGTATAAGTTATTTGAGGCACAATTTTGTCAATTTATCATTTTGATTGTACATTTCTATGTTTCTTTCTTCCTCTCTTTTTCTATCTCTAATTGGATTAGATTTTTAATTGAAAAAAGCAGGATTTCTCTTCTTCCTATTAAAAACAAATGAAAGTTTCTCCACATAAGAGCATCTTCGTGCCATCATGATTAGGGCTGAGTAGGGAAAATGCCCTTTGAGAGAACATTCCTCCTCCTTTTCCCTGTTGGTGAGTTGCAAGAAAATTCATGAAGAATGGTGAATGTTAATAATTTAGAAGAATCCAGAAAGGAGAAAAATATGCTTCTTAATTTAAAATGAAAGGGTGGATGCATAGCCACTAGATACACTTCACTAGAAACGAAGGCCATTTAAATCATTCATGCCACAAGGAGGGAATATAGATCATTTTCTTATGTCCTCTTCAGTGGTGTTTTACAAACTCAGTCACTTGAGCATTAACTTTTGGAATCATGCCGCCAAAAAAAAAAAAAAAAAAAAAAAAAGGAAGATTGTCCATCTTTAGATCCCAGTTTTTAAAAGAATTTTGAGACAGCAAAACGAATTATTATTTGGCATAGGTAACACATGACTATAATTTCTTTTATGGAGATAGGACAGGAGGAGTGTGTTCAGTCATTTAATGTGCAGGATCCCTGTAATTATATGCAAACAGGATCATACATATTCTTTGGGGTCGTAAACTAAAATGATGGGTCCCCTCAATCTACATTGTCCAGATGAATTTTTGATTTGACTCATGCCAACCATCTGTCCTCTTCTTCCTCCTCTTTTATTTTTCATGTTTTCCTGCATCCTATGAACTCATTGTGTTAGATTAATACAGCACACAAATTTTAGGGGTGGTGGGGTAGTGCTGCTTGATTAATCATGTTCCTTGTATACCGAAAAATGATTTAACATGATTTATGATATTTTTAAAAACGGAACTTGGCTAAATAAGAGAAGAAGACTTGTCTAGGACTAGTAATACAGTATTCATTACATTGATTTTTTCTTTATTCTATATTTCTTAGAAACTAAAGCAGAAAGGCAATTTGTTCAATTAAATGAGTCTCATTTTAAAAACTAAGGTAGTATTATAAAGTATGTATGTATTTTTGCTGACAGTGATATGTAGCAGAATTTAGTGGCAACTTATTTAAGAAACAATAGATAATACAAAGGTCTTCATGATTTTGTAATAGTGTTAATTTATATGCTGATTTAATTTTCTATTATAGTATAAATATATATTAAATATAATATAGTTTTATTTTATAATAGCACCTGAAAACTTGATTTGCATAATTCTATTGCATTTCTACATTATTTGTGTGCTCACAACAAGAAAAGAAAACTCAGTTTTGTTGTATAGTAGATATCTGAATGAAATATCTTTTTGTAGTTAATTTGGGGGAACAAAGATAAAAAAATTATCCTTTGGACTCTTCCAAGATACTTTTAAAATGTCAAGACTCACTTGAATAGGGTATTAAAGGCACCTCCGAGCAAATATAAAACAAAGAGAAAAACTGTAATTCAAAATTAGTCTGAGAGGTCATAGGAAGATTTTTATTTTCATGTCTTATGTTTTTATTCATTTCATTTGTCACTTGGTCAGAAAGAACAAGCTGAGTAAATAAGATAGTCAAGGAAAATAAGGGTTACAGTAAAAAAGAAGAAGAAGAAAATTGAGGAAAGAAATATAAATGTGTTACTTCCGTTATATTTCCCTGGATTTGCTTGTCTATTTCTTTAATTATGCTTTATGACTTTCTCTCATCTGTGCTCCTCCAACTCCATACAAATCGACAGAGCCAAGTTCCTTCCAGGTTCCTGAATATGACAAGCTCTCTTGGGCCATTTGCCATGAGATTTTTAACAGACCACTCTGAAGATAAGGGCAGGTGTCATTATCCAAAAGATGTTTTCAGTTATCTCGCTGGAGAATGTAAGCTCAATTATCTATGATGTTGCCCAAGATATTTCAATACCTAGACACATTTAAATTTCTACTTCTAATTGGCCAGGGAAATATTATTCTTTTTGTTTTTAAAAAAAGATCTCCCTTGGATATTTGATGCAAATAAAGGTAACACATGAGCTAATTTCTATACACTGTGAATGCAATATCTGCATGTGTATGCACTTATGTATTATCTATTCTTGGTAATTTAACATACCATAACTGTTGGTTATCAATATATAGATACTGCACAAAATATTAAAGAAATAAAAAATTATTTTATAACTCAACCAGAATACACATTAACCAGTTTTTAAATTATATGCTCATTTTCCTATTTCCAGCACAGCAGGGATGTAAAATTATAAAGACATAGGGTTTCTTTCTAGTTTTGTCATTCTGTAGGTGTATGATAATGGAAATGTCATCTAACCTACTGAGCCTCACAGTTCTTCTCTGTAAAATGGATGATAATGCATACTTCATCAACACTATGAGGATTACATTATATAACATGGCAAAGAATAAAAATCAGTTCCTACATGTTTTCTTGTATGTAATTTCACCTGTATTCCATGGTATTTTTTAGTACTACACAAAGTCAAATTACATAATATATGAACTGAGTTGAATAAACTGAGTCATGTTGAGTTAGAGGAAATCAAGATGATTTGAATGAGGTGCAATAGTTTCTCATAGAATTGGTTCTTGAGATAATGCAAGTGGAAATCTTTTCACACAGACTTTGACAGGACTTATAGTCCTGGGCATAGTAGAAAATGGAAGAATTCAAAATGGTTAATCAAAGTCTCAAATCCTGATTGCTATATTATGCTAAGCAAGGTAGATGCTGACTTTTGTTTACTTTGTTTTAATTAGTCTATACTAATTTATCTCATGAACAGTGGGCTTCAGGTCTTTTTGTTATTTTACTTATTTGGTACTGGGGATTGAACTCAGGGGCATTTTACCACTGAGCTACATCCCCACCCTTTTATGTTTGAGCCAGGTCTTATTAAATTGTCGAGGACACTTAAACTTGTGATCCTCGTGTTTCAGTTTCCCAAGTCACTGGTATTACGGGTGTGTGCTACCACATTCAGCCAACTTCAGGCCATTTAAATCTTACCAAGAAAAAGAAATGTACCATCTTGCTCTCTTTTCTCCCTCCTTTCCTGTAATAGTTTTATATAACCTATGCATATCCTCCTATGATTTAAATCATCTCCAGATTACTTACAATATCAAACCCAATGTAAATGCTATGTAAGTAATTGTTACAATGAATTATTTAGAGAATAATGACAAGAAAAAAAGAAATCCATACAGGCACAATGCTCTTTCCAAAAACTTTCAATTTGCCAATTGTTTGAATCCTTGGAACCCATAGATACAGAAGGCAAACTACATGTGTAGTTTGATTTTTTCCATATTACAGGGTCACTATTGTTCAATGTGTGTATATAAACAGTTTATTTTCTCATCTCTCATTGATGGGTTTAATTTTTATTTCCAGTATGTGGCTATCGTGAATAGTGTTGCTGTGAACAGTCATGTATACATCTTTATGGAGATACTCATTTTCATTTTCCTTTTTTGGTTGCCTGGGAGTGGAACGTTGGGTCAGATAGTAAGTATACATTTAATATTTTTGAGAAATCTCCAAGATTTTTTCCAAAGTGCTTGTCCCATTTTACATTCCCAGAGTAATGTGTGTGGGTCCCAGTTGCTCCCCATCCCCACCAACACTTCATATCATCCATCCCTTCAAGGTTAGCCTTTCACACCCGTATGCAGTAGAAAGTAATGGCTACTAAATAAATATAAAAAAAAAATATATATATATATATATATATATATATATATATATATATATATCACCGAGGATCTATAATGCTGATCTTTTCATGTTCATTGGTCATGCTTCAAATATACTATTATTTAAGTTTTTATTGGGAAATAATTTCAAGCACAGCAAAGGTACAAAAGTAGTACAAATATTTTCCTCCTTTATGCTTTAACCCAGCCTCACCATTTAATTACATTTGCTCTACCATTTGTTCCTCCCTCTCTTTCTCTAACCATGTAAGTGTGTGCTTTTTTATATTTTCCTTAAGACTTTTGAGTGTAACTTTCATAGGCTGTGGTCTTTTCTCAAAATCTTCAGGGTGTATTTCCTAATAAAATAGTAACCTTATTTAACTCCCACAGTACAATTATTAACTTGAGTAAATGTATAGTTCTTTTATGCATTTTCGTATACATATTTTGCGGGGACCAGGATTGAACCCAGGGACATTTAAATACTGAGCTCTATCCCCAGCCCATTTTTTATTGTTTGTATTGAGACAGGGTTAAGTTGCTTAGGGCCTCATTGATTTCTGAGGTTGGCTTTGAACTTGCAGTCCTGCTTGCACCTTTCTGGGCCACTGGGATTACAAGTATGCGTGTGGCACATTTTTATAATTTTTATTATGACTTTGTTGGGACATAGTTGCATAGTTTAACATTAAGGAATGTTTGCTTAAGCTGAAAATAAAGTACAATTTTTAACAATATAAAAATAATACTCATAGGCAGAGCCACATTTTTATCACCCACACAAGATTACCTTTTGATGGTGGTTCTTCTCATCTTCTGCTTACTTATATGTGCATGCACATCACAATTCTATCCAAGAAAACCATCAAGGAACCATTACATAATTAATAATATAGTATATAAATGTTGCATTCGAGGGAAAAAATGTCTACATAAAATGTAGAGGAACCCTTTAATTATCAGGGTGTTGCTAGTAGAAGGAGAGAATAGAGAAGGAGATTCAAATGGAGGGAATAAGGTGCTTTTTATATTCCACTTTCTCCTGCTTTTTACCTAACATACCACGAATTTTTCAGTTTTGTCAATTTGCCTATCATATTAAGCCCTCAATATAGCAACCTGGTATATTTCTCCATCTATTCAGTTTTAACAATTGTTCTCAGTACAGTTTAAACATTCTCATCATACTTTAAAAGTTTATTTCTGTGTATTTCACATTTATTTTAAATAGTTTACTTATTGTTTTTTGTTAATCACTAGTGTATAAATAAATATATTCATTATTTTTAATACTGACCTTATACTCTGACAGTACAAGATTAATATTTTAATAGCTTATTTATAGATTACTTAAAATTTTCTAAGTTCGTGATCTAGTTTTCTGAAAATAAAGACAATTTTCTTTCTTTCCAATCTATATGCTTGCTTTATTTCTGTATTTTCTATGTCTTGCCTTTTGCACTGGCTAGGTCTTCCAGTACAATGTCGAATACCAGTCTCAAGGGGAATACCTTTGCTTTGTTTCTGGTATTAGGTCAAAAGCAATTAGTTTTATAGTAAACACAATGTTAGCTGTAAGGGATAATTTTTTAAAAATTATTATCAAGATGAGTATTCTACTCCTAGTTTGCTGAGAATTTTATCTTCAATACATGTTGAATTTTACTAAATGCTTTTTCTGAATTTATGGAGAAAATGTTACAATCTTACTTATTGTTAATATGGTTAAATATGTAATGGATTTCTAAATGTTATATCAAACTAATTTTTTTTAAAAAAATAAACCATTCTTGGTCATGATTAATTATCCATTTTTATAGTTATTCAACTTGCTAATCTGATGTGAACTTTTTGCATCTGTGTTCATGAGACAGGTTGGTTTATTTCAATTTTTTGGTAATGACTTTGCTTTTGTCAAATTATTTACAATATTTTCCAATTATTCCTTTTATATCTTTAAGATGTATAGCCATGACTTTTCTCCTATTCCTAGTATTAATAGTTCGTGTCTTCTAATTTTTTTCTGGCCAATCTACATAAAGGCTTATCAATTTTATGGACTTAACAAGAAAAACAAGTTTTTAATTTTTTTTCTATTTTCTATCCACTTTTTAAATGACTCTTCTTCATATTTGCTTTCACTTACGTTTTTTCATTTTAATTTACATTTCTTTTTTAGGTTTTTACAATGAAATTTTATATCATTGATTTTAGCCATTTCTTTAATTTATGTTTGAACTTTTAAAATTCCTGAATTTCTTTCAGTATGGCTTAGCATTATACCTTATTAAATCTGACACGCTCTACTTTCATTTTCATTCAGTCTCAAAATATATTCTAATTTCCCTTCTGATCTCTTCTTTGACCCATGGGTTATTTAGAAGCCCAGTACTTAATTTCAAAATACATAAAGGTTTTCCAGATATGTTCCTATTACTGACTTTTATTTTAATTATGTTGTGGTAAAAGAATGTGCTTTGCATAATATTGGTTTTCAAAAATTTGTTGGGACTTTTTGACCTAGAATGTACTCTACCTTGATCACCTTGTGGACACATTTGAAAAAGGTGTGATTTATTTTTCTGTTACCGGGTGGCATTTCTGAAGAAGACACTTAGTTCAAGTCTGTTAATGATAGTCACAGGCCTTCTATACCCTACACATGTCAATTATTTCATATCGGTCTCAAGGATAGTCACATCTTCTCTATCTCTACTGCTTGTCTGCCTACTTTTCTATCAGTTTCTAAAAAAGGGATATTAAATATCCCATTATGAATGTAGAGTTGTCAATTGCTCCTTTCTCTTCTATTAGTATGCTCTTCATGCATTTTGAAGCTTCTATTACTCTGTGCATAACTTATATTTTATAACTCTTTGTGATGAACTGACCCCTTCCTCTTTATGAAATGTAACCTTTATTTCCAATAATATTTTTTCTGGTTTTTATTTTTATATTAACAGAACCAACTCTACAGTTCTTCTGATTAGTGTTTCTGTGCTTCTACTTCTTTGAGACTTTAACATTTCAACTATATGTACATTACTATTCAAATAAGTTCCTATAGAAAACACACAGTTGGTTCTTGCTTTATACGCTAAGTACTTATAGTTTGCTTTTTAATGGGAGTTTTAAACAATTATATTTACTTTCTTACTGTTTATTTTTTTCCATCCATCCTATTCTTTCTATGACTTTACTTTCTTTTGGATGGAATATATATGCACAACTTAACCCATACTCAGAGTTTATTTTATAATCATCATTGATCTGCTAGTCCTCCCTGCTTGATTGATTGCTTTAGCATTAACTCTAAGGTTAGTAATACATTTCATTAATTTGCCAGAGTCTACTTTCAGATATTATATAACTTTACTTTCATATAAAATCTTTATTCTTCCATCTTCTTGCTCCTAATACTTTATTATTTGTATTTATACATACCAATTAATATATATACACACATAATGCTGCTATTCTTATTGGACAGTCTTTTAAATTAAAAGTACTATGCCAGGTGTGGTGGCACATGCCTATAATCCCAGTGACTCCAGAGGACAGCAAGTTTGAGGCCAGCCTCAGCAACTTCATGAGGCACTGAGCAATTTAGTGAAACTCTGTCTCAAAAATAAAAAATAAAAAGGGCTGAGGATGTGTCCCAGTGGTTAAGCACCCCTGGGTTCAATTCCTGGTACAAAACAATAAAAATAAAACCCCCTCAAAAAATGAGCCTTGTAATTGCCCCTTTGATATTTTTCATTAATTTTTGCATGTACATTTTAATGTGATATCATTTTTCTTTCTACTTAAACATACTTTAGTACTTTTAATACAAATCAGCTAGAAAAAATACTCTCAGCTTTTTATTTGTTTGTAAAGTCATTAGTTTACCTTCATATTCTCTCTCTCATATATATATATAATTTTTAGGCACTTTAAAAATGTTATTCTAGCCAGATGTATTGGTGCATGCCTGCAATCCCAGTGACTCAGGAGTTTGAGGCAGGAGGATCACAAGTTGGAATCTAGCCTCAGCAACTTAGCAAGATCCTGTCTCAAAATAGAAGAAAAACTGGGGACCTTGCTCAGTAGCAAAGTACCCCTGAATTCAATTCGTGCAAACAAATGTTTTCTCCTTTTTTTTCTACTTGTATTCTGTTCTAATGAGAAAAAAAAACAAATATAAGAATGATTCATTTATGTATGTAGTATATGCTTTTAACTGTAGATATTTCAAAGATGTTTTCTGCATTATATTTTTTCAACTATTATGATGTAACTCAAGGGATTTTTCTTGTGTTTAAAATCTTGATTTCCTTGAACTACTTGGATCTGTAGAGTTATAATTTTTAACAAATAATTTTCATATAATTAACTTCAGATAAAAAACTTCCATTTTTCCTGGGATTCCAATTTATACATATTTTAGACTGCTTGATGGTGCCCCACATAGTTTTTTCCTCTGTGCTTCAGTTGAGAACAGTGTATACTTTTGTTATTGTTTTTTTTTATTTTTGCAATGTCTTATTTACTATGCATCCATTGAGTCACTTTTTAATTTCAGAAATTATAATCTCCATCTCTAGGTGTTCCTTTTGATGATTTTCTTCTTTCATTTTTTTCTTAAGTTAATTATTTCCATTAAACTTTGGAGCACACTTAAAACTGTTTTCTTTCTGGATATAGATCACATTTTACTGTTTTTCACAGTTTGACAGAATATATGACATGGTAAATTTTGACAGGATGTTTTACATGGTAATTTTACATGATTAGGTGCTAGATAATATTGTTGTATTTTAAAATATGGCAGACTTTGATCAATAGGCAGTTGTCTTTGGATTGGTTTGACTCATTAAAGCTTTTTTTCTCTACATCTACAGAATCCTTCATCTAGAGAGACTTGTGTCCTTCCAATAAGGCTTGATACCTCTACGTTTAACTCTGTTTTGTCTACTAAAGCAAAAGTGAATGTGGGAGACCTTGGGATTCAGCTTACAGATCTCTGGTATCGTGAGTCCTTGTGGAGGTTCACCCACACGTGCTTGACTTATTCAGCAAGGGAATCAAGGAGACCTGTAGGCAGATTTCCAGGCTCTTTTTCTCTGGCTCTCTACTGCTTGTGTGTCAGCTATGTGTCCCTACTGGACTCTTGTCTCTGTTGTCTCAACTCAGAGAGCCACCGTGCCCTTTTTGGGTTTCCCCTCTAGCATTAAGGTCCCCAGAGTGCATCTGGGAAGGAGAATGGGGTGATGGCAGCATTCCCCCTGCAATCCCCTTTCTTGAGGGTCATTGTTACTATATTTTGGATGTTGAATGCCCCCCCCCCCAAGGCCCACGTGTTAAAGGTTTGTGCCTCACATGGGGTTACTGTGAAGTGGTGACCTAGAAGGAGGTCTTAAGTCATTGTGGGTATCCCTTGAGGGGAACTGTGGGACTCTAATCCTTTCCTCACTTTTGCTCCTGGGCTTGAAGTGAGTGGTTTTGCTCTGCCGCATGTTCCCACCATTATAGAAGCTGGCTGAAAACCACATGGCCAACTGATCATGGTCTGGAACCTACAAAACTATGAACCACAGTAACCGTTTCTCTTTGTAAGCTGATTATCTTGGGTATTTGTTATAGTAATAGAAAGCCAGCTAATACAATAGCCCTGTGCTTCTTGCTATTTTCTATTTTCTGGAAATAGTTATTACATATATTTTGTCCTATGTTCTGCAAGCTTATATCAAGAAGAAAATTGGTCTTAGCTACTCTGTCATGACCAGAAAAGGAATTCCCATTTTGTGCACTATTTTCCACGAAATAAATTTAGTTCCAACAGAAACTTCCCCAGCACTGTGCTATGACAAAACCACGCAGAATATAATGAGTGCTATTGATGCACAGGTGACCTCATGGTCTCATCTGTCTAAAGAGTACACATCATGAAACAATTGATCATCAAATTATTTATGGCCACACAGAAATGAGTGAAGTGACATTTTTATCTCATTAAAAAATACTGCCCCAAAGAGTTTATGGTTTCTCAAACTGCATTCTTCAATAAAGAAACATAGAAACTAGCTGGTTGTCTTAGACCCAACAAATTACCTTTTACACACACACACACACACACACACACACACTCCTCCCTCCCTCCCCCCTCCCTCCCCCCTCTTCATAAAAGTTCCTGAGCAAGAAAATAAAACCATCTCCTTAAATATTATAAATTCTAATATATATAAAGGGTAAAATGATTCCCACAATGAGTACTGATAGTATAATTGTCAACTTTTTTCTTAATATAATGTATGATAAAGAAACTGCAATCCATCCAATGATATTCCATAACTGTAAGGTACTGTGTGGTGAATCCAAAGGTCTCTAGTTGCTTATTTTGGCCTTCATTCTATGCTGTCTCTACTGTATTGCACAAGCAATTACATGCATTAGGTGTATAAAAGTCTGCTAGGAGAATGCCTACTGGACAGCAGTGGTCTTCATTCAGTGAATTCACCTGTGGATTTATTTTCTAGTCAATTCCCCATTTCCAATATTGAATTCTAATGAAATGACACAGTAATAAGAAATCAGTCTTTGGTGTCAGAAAACTTGGTGCCAAATCTTAGCTCTATCACTTCTTGTTCACACAGAAATTTCCTAAGTTTTAGTTTTCCTCATTTGGTAGGTATGAACAATAATAGTGCCAACCAGACTTTTTTTTAATAGTAATAAGTTACCAAACTTAGTAGGCGCCCAATAGATACTTGCTAAAGATCATATGTGAAAAGCTTACTCATGACCAACACTCACTGATGACCAATATGCATTGATCATTAAACTACTACTTTTAAATTCAAATATTTTCAGCTTGATTTTAAGAAGTTGATTTTTTTTAAGGTAGCATTTTAAACTGAAAATAGGAAATCTGAAGACCACAGGCAGGGCTCCATCCAGGACTCCGTCTGTGAGCCTCACCTTGGTTTTAAAAGTCAGCCTTCCAGAGGAAAGACATAATCTTGTGCCTGCCTAGGACTCGACCTTGCTTCATAGAAGCACCACGAAAATTTCATTTAGCTACTGTCGTTCTAGATGAACAAGGTTACTAGGACCTGACAAGTTATGTCCTTGAATGGAAAGACAATGTCCAAAGAACATTGTTTGAAAGGGGATTTTCCTACCTCCTCCTCTGTGCACAACGATTTTATTCCAACTCCTCTGTGCACAGGCGGATAGTCTCTTCCAATTTACACATCCCCACCCCTTTGCATTTTCATAGAGGCCACCGTTTAGCCTTCTGTCACCTGTCTTTTTAGGTGACAGCACCGATGGTTCCACATTCAGAACAAAACTGCCATACCAGGTTCTGTTTCATCCCATGATTGAAAAGCACAAGAGTAACTTCTGTGTTATTTCAAACACACAAAGCTATTCATTGGCAGTTTGAAGTGATTCACTTGATTCAGAAGTGTGAGGCATTATAACTCCTAATTACAAAGGGAATGATGTGAGGATCCTGATAATAATTTAAGGAGAAAAATAATAAGATCACATTGGCTGTTGTTACAAGTTAGGAGGTAAAACAGTAACATTTTTACACATAGTGAAGCATATGTAAAGAGTATATGGATTGACTTTGATACCGACATTCAGCACCCAAGCTGTCATCCGCTCACCAGTGAACTGCAACATGTGGGAGTCTAGAGTCAAGGAGAAACTCAAGTTCAAACACAGTGGGCCATGCTTGATGGTCACATAGATTCTCCCTCCGGGAGGTAACTCTTCAGTGATGTTTGTGGGGTATAAACAACAAGACAGCATATTTCTTATTCTGAAATATCTGGGGAATAAATCCTCATATTGTTTGTGATCAAAATGTCATTATGTATGCCTTTCATCAGAGTCATTATCAAACAATATAAAAAGTTTCTCTTCTCTTCATAGGCTTAATTGGTTGACTGGAATGAATTATTTAAAATATTTCAAAGACTTAATGCGTGCGGTAATGATACTTTACAATTGGCTTATCTATTTGACAGTTAAAATTGTTTGGGGCTCAAAAAAATTAGAAAGCACTTCTGAAGCATCACACGTGGGTTTACATCCCATCTTTCTTATAGAGAATTTTAAAGCCCTGGAATAAGATCTATCATAACTAGGCTAGGAGACTTCGTGCTAAGTGTTCTCACCACAAAAAATAATTATATGAGTTAATGCATGTGTTAATGAGCTAGATTAGCCATTCCACACTGCATATATACTTCAAAACCTCAAATTGTACATAATATAATTTTATCTGACAATTTACAAATAAACAAACGTGATAATTTATCTGGTTTGCTCACAATCTTAATCTTGATAGTAACACAATACATAGCTAGCAGTCATTGTCAATATTTGCCACGTGAATGAAAGATCCAATTTTTAAAAATTCTCTAACATTGGATTTCCCCACCCTGAATTTTTTTCTTACTTTCTCCAAGACTGTTAATGCATGAGGAAGAGATTGGGAGAAGTTGAAGCAGAAAAAGCAGAACCAAAAAACTACCACTATTTTCAAAGCTTGTTATTTAGAAATCAATATTATCTTTTATATTTGAAGTAGGAGCTATCACATGGGTTAATCTAGGTGCAAGTGAAGTGTATTTGAGAAATAAAATAAACTTAGAAAGATAAACTAATACATTCAACAGGACAAATATCCAACAAAAAAGGAAGAATCAGCATTTCGAATAGTCTAATAAGGGGGGAAATGCCTTTGTATAAATAAAATATGATTTGAAGAAAACACACATTCATGCACAATAGTCAAGGTTATTTGATAAATTCACATAATCAAATTTAAATGTATGATGATACATTTAGATGAAAATGAATGTACTCATTTTACCTGACACCATATAAAAATTCCCATGAATTCAGAAAAAAAATAGAAACCCTGTGACCTATTTTTCCCAGTGAGGAACAACAGTGTGTTGATCTAATTCAAACAACTCTAGTTCCTATGTTCAAATCGACTTTTTTTCCATTTCTTCAGCATATGATATTGCTCAGCCTATCCTGAAGGATAGTTCTGAAAATAGAAGTCAGTATATAACAATATTAAACTTACTTTTTCCAAATTGGAGAATCCAATCGGAACTCCATTGGAGCTGGAAACTTTTAAGAAATTTAAGTCTATGTAAAATTGTTAAGGGCCGGAGGGACACCATTCTGTGGTTTGCTATTTTCTCAAAGTTTTAGAAGACAAAGATCATCACTGTATTACTTTAGATAGATGAAATCTAATTGAAGCATTAAGTACTTGTCTTTGACAAGAAAGAAACAATTTTCTTTCTTTCTTTTTTTTTTTTTTTTTTTGGTACTGGAGAGTGACCCAGTGGTACTTAACCACTGAGCCACATCCCCAGATCTTTAATTTTTTTTTTAATATTTAGATAGAGGGTCTCCCTAAGTTGCTCATGGCCTTGCTAAGTTGCTGATGCTGACTTTGAACTTGAGATCCTCCTGCCTCAGAGATTTTTGTATCATCATGGTCTACTTTGGTGATTTAACTTGATATTCTAACTGGATAAGATGAGAAGGTTAAGAAAAAGAATATAAAGACTTTCATCCTCTGGATGCAGTGAGAGTGAGTGCAAACTTGAAGCTTGCAGATGGAGAACCGACTGACGCATGTGGCCTTTGCAGTATTTATTTTGAAATGAAACACTGTAGTGCATAAAAATCCTGAAAAAAATCATTTTTTTTGAAAACATAAGCATTTAAAACAAACATGTCTCTTGCTTCAGTGAAGACTCAATAGCCTAAATGTTATAATTGCTTTTAAGTGCCAAGGAAGTTGAAGAAATAAAAGATAAAATTACAGTCACTACTTCCCTCATGAAAAGTCATTCTTTTAGTAATTGAGTAAACAAATGGGCTTATATAATACTGTTCATCTGTGAAAAATACTTTATTTATGACAAAGATGTCTCTGTGATAAGAATTAATTAAGACCGACCATCTGGTTTGAAGAGTTTTTTTTTTTTTCTCTAAAAGAGGACAAAAAAGAATTCTTGAATTTTTTAAAAAGGTAACTTTTTATTAAAGATAGAAAAATAAATAATATGATTTTGATTACTTTAGGAAGAAATATGTATGTGTATGTTCAGAAAAGGAGGGGATTACCTGGCTCGGATGAAAATGAAATAAATCTATCTAGAGCTGTAGATGTTTCAATCTATATCTATATGTATGTACCATATGTGACTTAAATATCACTGTTTTAACTTTGAATTTAGACTTTTAAGTGGAATATGTGGGAACTCTGAAAACTTTCATGTTTAGAATAAAACTTTCACCCACTTCCTTCACCTCCAATCCCATGCAAAAGTAAGCTTTTAGAAACTTCTGCCTGTTCTATCATCTTCATTTTTTTTTTCTTTCTTGAGTTCTATTGGAAGTTTCACAGAAAAACTATTGAGTATCTGGGCATGGTGGTCTATGCCTATAATGTCAGCAGCCCAAAAGGCTGAAGATGGAGGATCTCAAGTTCAAAGCCAGCCTTAGCAACTTAGCAAGGCCCTAAGTAATTTAGCAAGACCCTGTCTCTAAAAATATCAAATTAAAAAGGCCTGGGATATAGATAAGTGGTTACTTGTCCCTGGGTTCAATCCTCACTACCAAAATAAATAAATAAATAAATAAATAAATAAATAATCACTGAATGACTACCTCGTCATGAAATTCTTTTTTCTGCTTAATTCTAAATCTTCATAACACCATTATCTTGTTCTACTGCTATGGGTAAAGATATGATCTGTCAGAGTGAGTGACATTGGCCCAGCATTGCATGAACATATTTCTCATCAGGTAAGAGTGGAGCAGGTGGCTTCCCAAATCCAGATTTTTCTTAATCCACTAAATAGATCTGGATTTAAATCACTGTTTTCTTTTCTAGTGATGTGCCCTTAGTCCGTTTAACATGACAGCTATAAATTTCCATGCTATTTCTCATGACAATCTTGCTAGATGTTTATAGAATTTTAGCACAAAGTCTAGTATAGAGAAGGTACTCCATCATGTTAGCCATGTAATCACAACAGATGCTTTGAAGGAAATTTCCAGTTACATTTTTTTTATTGGTTACTCAAAACATTACAATTATCTTGACATATATTTCATACATTTGATTCAAGTGGGGTATGAATTCCTATTTTTACCACGTGTACAGATTACACATTCACATTGGTTATACAGCCACGTTTATACATACTGCCATACTAGTGTCTGTTGTATTTTGCTGCCCTTCCTATCCCCTTCCTATCCCCCCTCCCCTTCCCTCCCATCTTCTCTCTCTACCCCATCTACTGTAATTCATTTCTCTCTTTTTCCCTTTCCCCTCACTTCCTCTTATATGTAATTTTGTATACCAATGAGGGTCTCCTTCCATTTCCATGCAATTCCCCTTCTCTCTCCCATTCCCTCCCACCTCTCGTCCCTGCTTAATGGTAATCATCTTCTCATACTCTTCCTCTCTGCTCTGTTTTGAGTCACCCTCTTTACATCTAAGATGACATTCTGCCTTTTTTTTTAGAGATTGGCTAGCTTCACTTAGCATAATCTGCTCTAATGCCATCCATTTCCCTGCAAATGCCATGATTTTGTTATTTTTTAGTGCTGAGTAATATTCCATTGTGTACAAATGCCACATTTTTTTTATCCATTCATCTATTGATAGGCATCTTGGTTGGTTCCACAATCTAGCTATTGTGAATTGTGCTGCTATGAACATTGATGTAGCTGTATCCCTATAGTATTCTCTTTTTAGGTCTTTGGGGAATAGTCCGAGAAGGGGAATAGCTGGGTTGAATGGTGGTTCCATTCCCAGCTTTCCAAGGAATCTCCATACTGCTTTCCAAATTGGCTGCACCAATTTGCAGTTCCACCAGCAATGTACAAGTGTACCCTTTTCCCCACATCCTCGCCAGCATTTATTGTTGCTTGACTTCATTATGGCTGCCATTCTTATTGGAGTGAGATGGTACCTTAGAGTGGTTTTAATTTGCATTTCTCTGACTGTTAGAGATGATGAGCATTTTTTCGTGTATTTGTTGATTAATTGTATATCCTCTTCTGAGAAGTGTCTGTTCAGGTCCTTGGCCCATTTATTGATTGGGTTATTTGTTTTCTTATTGTTTAATTTTTTGAGTTCTTTGTATATTCTGGATATTAGGGCTCTATCTGAAGTGTGAGGAGTAAAAATCTGTTCCCAGGATGTAGGCTCCCTATTTACCTCTCTTATTGTTTCTCTTGCTGAGAAAAAACTTTTTATTTTGAGTATGTCCCATTTGTTGGTTCTTGATTTTAACTCTTGTGCTATGGGTGTCCTATTAAGAAATTTGGATACAAATCTTAATTTGTCATCAAGATTTCTTGTGAGCAACATGTTGTGTGGATGATCATGTGCATCAATGCAAATATACACATGCTAACTTCAGCGTTATCTTTTTAATTATATATAATAGTTAATGCTTATGATCCTATTAATTAAAAGAATATTCAGTTTTTTGTTTTTGTGTTTTTCCCTCCACATCTGGAACTATTCAGAGAGTCAAAGTTGGGGTGGGGGGTGGAAGCAGGTTCCTGGTGTACCAGATATCCTTAAGAAAAACCAAAGGAATTCTGCAGAGCTGATCAAGTCCTTGAATGAGAAATTTGCCCCAAAGCTGCTTCAAAAGGCAAGGAGGAAGCTTATATATGAAAAAGCTCAGCACTGTCACAAGGGATATAGCAGATAAATAGAAGTGAGCTTCACATGTCTAGAATGACCAGAAAAACTCAAGTCTTCAATGCTTTTGCAGAACTCAAATTGTCTTTGGTATCAGGATTAGAGGTATCATTGGTATGAGACTAAAGACCCAGAAAGAGTTGTAGCTTCTTTGTTTCTGCCAGATCTTCCATGGTACCTTTGTTAAGTGCAATGAGGCTTCCATTAATATGCTGAGCATTGTGGAAGTTTGGGGATATTCAAACTTGAAGTCAATAATGAACTAACCTACTACCATAACTATGGCAAATCAGTAAGAAACAAATTATCTTGACAGGTAACACTTTGATTTCTCCAACTGTTGGCAAATAAGGCACCATCTGCATGGAAGATCTATTTCAAGAGATTTGCATTGCTGGAAAATGATTCCAAAAAACACACAACTTCATGTGGCACTTCACATTACCTTCTCCAGAAGATCAAAGGAAGAAAAAGAAGCAACCACTTTGTAGCAGGTAGAGATGCCGACATAGCAATATCAAAACACTTACTAGAAAGATGAACCAAGGTATCTACCATGAAATTTTTGTAACATGGTCAGTTCATAAACAGTGCCTGCTCTCAAACTGGGAAAAACAAAAAGCAGGTTTAATACCTGTAATACTCATTTGTATGTATCAACTTGGCTAACCGTGGAGTGAGTAAACACTTAGGAGATTAGCTTTTAATTCAGAAGACTCAAAAAAACCAGATTGTCCTTCCCAGTGTGAGTGGGCTGAATTAAAACAAAAGGCTGAAGAAAGTGAAATTCACTGCAGAAATACCTCCCGTCTTCCTAAACTAAAAATCTGCCTCATCTTGCCTTCCCCATCCCTCAGACAGATTTATACCATCAACTCCTGATTCCCACACGTTCTGCCTTAGACTAAACTATACCACTACCCATCAGCTTTCCTGAGTCTCTGCTTTGCAGATAGTATATCTTATGCTCATAATCATGTAGCCTTCCTTATAATAAATCTCTTTCTCTCTGCACACCACACACACACACACACACACACACACACACACACACACACACACACAGTTATCCCTTGGCATTTGCAAGCCGTTGGTTCCAATATCTCTGCAGATGCTAAGAATTCATGAATGCTGAAGTACTCTCTATGAAATGCATGTATGTGTGTATAACCTACACAATCCTCCCATATCAGATGACCAGGATCTAAAAAAATATAAATGCTATATATATATATATATATATATATATATATATATATATATATAGTTGTTAAATTATATTGTTTAGGGAATCATGACAAGGAAAAAAAGAAGTCTATACATGTTAGCTACAGATGTGATATTTGTTCAAATATTTCCATCTGTGGTTGGTTGAAACTGTGGATACAGAATCTGTACATATGAGATACACATTTATGGGCTATTGCTTCTATTTCTTGAGACAACTGTGACCAAGAAAATACTCATTTACACAAAATCTGAGGCTTGGAGTAAGTGAGTTGGCTCTTCCAGAGATGGGAATTCACATATTTGTATTCCAGACAATGACTATTCAGAAACTTCTAACAGCTCTTTGTGTCATTAATAGAACATTAATAGATTTCCTGGAAAGATGTGCTTTGTGAGCTTAGGGTTTTTCCTTTCTGCAGAATATTCCTTTTAAGGAGAATGTCTGATGAATGTTCTATTGAAACAGAAGAGTATGAAATTTCTAAAATTATGCCCAAATTTCTAAAATCATTCTAAAATGATGCCCCAGGTACAACAGAAAATTTAATATTCACTGGAAGTATTTGAAGTGTGAGGGTGTGAGGGGACTCAATACCAACTGAAACTGCATTTGGATAAACTGTCAACATCGCATCCAGTAGAACTAAGTCAGGAAACAAGAGATGATAGGTTCATTTTAACAGAGAAGATTTCATGCAAAGTATTGTTAACTAGGTGTTAGCCAACTGAAGAGTGAAATGGTAGCAGCAAAGGATCACAGAGGGCATAAATTCAGGGGCAGCTACCATTCCTAGGTGTGGGAGAACAGAGAAAAATGTTAACAAAAGATAGATGCGTGAAAGTCCAGCTTTTTTGCTGCTGAGACTCAAGCCTTTTTGAGGGAGTGTGGGACAGATGGTGCTAGAATGTCTCTGAGCTGAACAGGGCCCCTGTGCTTGAGAGCTAGGTAGATGCCAATTGTTTGGTTCTGCTGCCCCTAAAGTGAGACGAGGGGAAGTGATGAGGCCGATTCAGCAGATGTTCGAAAATTTAAAGACCGAAACCTTGCTGGGTTGACATGGGCAGGAACCCCAAATGAATAAGGAAGAAACAGGATTATTTTTCCTCCTCCTCCTCTTTCTGCATTCTAGCCTCCCTTACTAATCCTGAGAAAACAACCTAACTGGTAGCCACCTGGCAAAGCTACAAGGTCATTTAGAGAGTATTTGACTTCATGGCTGACAGATCATTAGTAATACAGTTTTATTTTGAAGACAATTAGAGTGTTCCTCTACTAGAAATTCAAAGATGAAGTAGTAAATAAACAGAGAAGAAATGAAGTTAAACTCACTTTTTAAAAAAACCCCTAAAAAGATAAGGGTGGCACTAACAGCAATATAAGAAAGGCACATGTGAAGAAATGGGGAATTTATGTAACTGAGATCAAGTAGTATATACTTCCTACTGTGCCCTGCTTTGTGTGTGTGTGTGTGTGTGTTGGAGCCAGGGAACTGGGGATTGAATCCAATGGTACTCTACCACTGAGCATCATCCCCAGACTTTTTTATTAATTGTTTGAAGTTTTGAGACAGGGTCTCACTAAGTTGCTGAGGCTGGCTTTGAATTGCAATCCTCCTGTCTCGGTCTCCCAAGTTGCCTGCATCACAGATGTGCATGACCACGACCTGCTGCATCCTACTTTTCTCAAATGGTCCCCCCTTCCTTTTCATGACATTTGGTAAGTTTTGAGGCTCAGAAGTAAATGCTGTCATTTTTGTGCATATCATAAATAACTCTGAATAGAAATCTGAACCCAGCTCAGCCCATCAAAACAATTTATTCCCACAACTCCAGCTGATGGACACATCAGTGTTCCTTTGTTGTTCTTAATAATATTTAAACTTGGAGTAAGAAAAGATATGAAGCATCAGTTCTTCTCTGTTAAGTGTAGAAAACGTGAATATTGAAGCTGCCAATAACCACGTTTCCACCCAGGCCCCCAGCCAACCAGAAAGTGATTCCAACCCAGAGAAGGAAAAAAGGAGGAATATGGGGGCTTTGGTACCATCTTCCAGGATCTCCCACATCACCCTGTGCACTTCCAGGCTTTATGATTTAGTTACTATAATAAATAATTCTCAGCTTCTGTTAAGCCTAGTCTGACTTTCATTTCTCTATGGAATATTTCCCCTGACCTTATGTCTGATCAGTTCAACACTCTTTGCACTAGCCCCCTAACAAAGTGTTGTAGGATACTCAACTTTTAAAGAATATTCTTGATTTTGCTCCCATTTATAGTAAAAATATCCTTTAAATGTTTTAATGAATTAAATTTTTTTGTGTTACTTCAGATAAAACTCATAGCATCAATCTTGAGAATCCCATTCAAACTATTAGTGAGATTATTTTGTTTTCTTTCTACCTGTAATGCTCTGCTCTTTCATCCCTTCCACCTGCACTGAGAAGCTCTGAACCCATTTCTGAGGTACATACAGAGAACAGATGTAAATGCTACCTCCAAGATGCTGTCTGCCTGGAATTCTTTCTTTTCTGGGTTGAATCTGTCAGTCTTCCAAACCTCTCATAATACAGCATCATATAAGGTGGGGAATACTTCAAAGTTTAGATAGACATTTATATACTTGACTGTTCCTTCCTACGAGACTGAAAATTTCAAGGGTGAGTCTCACTGCTAACATGAGTCTCACTCACTGTTAACTTCCATAATCACAATGATGGTAGTAAGGTAATATGTCTACACAGATTAGGTCTGTGCCTTATAAACAATCTATTTTTAACATGCCTTGGATATTCCTAAAAATATACAGACTATTTTCTGTTGTTTTGTTTAGGATTTGTTGTTTCTGTTGTCCATCAACTTGGATTTCATAAAGAATTTTTTTTTTAAATTTGAAGGTAGAAACTATTTTCCTGATTTTAAGGATGAATCTACTATCCAAAGCCTCTCTCCACCCTCCACCACTGGTTTTCCCTATCTCAGTTTTCCCTAAAATCTCCCGCATGCTTCCAAAGTGTTTATTATTCCTCTTTCCAGGTTGTTTGAAAGGCAACTGACAGCCTTTGAGTAATTGGCAAGGATTGTTTTTTGCTTCAAGATGTTATTAAAAGCTTCATTGCCAAAGTCACTTTATTATTAACAGATTAAATAACATATCCTGGAGATCATGATGTTTTAATTACCTATATTCCTTACAATGTTTTACACAGTTGCCAAGCTTTTTACATCAGCTACTCAGTGGCCCTTGGCATCCGGTGACTGAGCAGTGTGGATTTGACTACCCATGTCCATCCAGGAAGACACCTGGCATGTAGCAATTTGTCATTGTTCTGGTGCTCAAATTTGAAGCGTGTGCACTGTGATGCTGAGGTTCAGGAGGAGTCCCTTAGAGGGTGAGGGAGCCCTGCTGAGCAGTGGGATTGCATGCACCTACCAGGTTTTACTATATGGCAGCATTTAATGGACTGAGAATACTTATATATTATTCAGGAAATTTTCATCTTGAAGTAAGGGTTTTCATGTTCTATTCTTCTCTGAGAAGAGCAATTATTGGAACGGAAAAGACAAGAATCTTCTGTTTTGAAAGAAAACAAAGTTTCAAGTCAATAAGAATTAGGTTCATATTTTGTTTCTTCCATCTCCTCTGTCACAGCTGGAAAACATCTTACCTACTCTTACTTTGTGTCCCTATGTATAAAGGATCTCAGAGGTCACTTGACAGGACTGATACAAAAAAAAATGTGTATTAACATACTGGATCATTATGAGAATTTTATTTTATTTACTATTTTTGCCAATAATATGTTTTTTGTATTGCTTTATAGATGATCTTGTCTTTCTCAATCATGGTCACAATTGACCTTTTCCAACAGAGCAGTAGAGTATGAGTCATCATGAACAATGTCTAACAAGGACATTTTCTTTGTCCTGAAATAACTATATTGTCTACTAGGAGTATTGAATCCAATTTCAATTGGTTAGAGCTCATTTTTAATTCACCCTTCTTGTAAGATGTGGGCATAGAATAGAAAACTTGGTTCAAAAACTAAAAACGAATTTATCATTTTAAAATATCTCATTTTTTCCAATATATTTATTTTATATAAGTATAAAATTAAAAGGCACTTTAATGTTTAAAAATATAAAAAGAAGAAAGACCCTTTATTCTTTATCTGTGTTTTCCACTAACTTTGTGAGGACCAAGAAACTTGCTCTTTAAAAGCAAAGCAGGCTCTCTAGTTGCCTCAAGATATTCTATTGCATTGAGCTTATTTTTCATTTAATCACTTGGTTCCCAAATAAATTTTATTGTAAGATATTGAAACTTGCAGTCTGTGCATAACCTCTCTTTTGGGAAATGGAAATCAACTCCAAAGGAGAGGGAAAGTATTATGAAGCATAAAGAATCATCTTTTGGAGGCTTATTTATATTTAATGTTATATAGTACTTAGCCTAGATTTGAAGCTGGAGCCCATGGGTTAGTTTGTACTGTGGTCAGGCGCTTTTTCCTAAAATGTAAGACCACTGACTTTTCCTTTGGGCAGTTCTGAGAAGAATTAAGCTATTTATGGCAATGTGAAAGACGAGTCTAACTAAAATATCAACTATGAGGATGAACCATCAAATATCATGGAATTTGCTATAATATGGATTATTGAAAATTGGATGTTAGTATGACCACCAACATCTGGGTTTCTCCCCTCTTACTCTAGCACACAAAAGTTGCCTGCTGGCTAGTCTCTTTGCCTCCAGCTTTGACCTAGTTATATGAACATTGCCTGTAGGACTTCTGGCATGTACTCTCTCAAGAGCAACCTTGGCCATGTCCTTCTCGTGTTTATTTGAGTTGGCTTTTTAAAAATTTTCTAATACCATTCAGTGCTTCGTGTTTCTCTAAAACCCAGACTGTTCCTCAACATGGTCTATAATGTTTTTCCATTAGGTTTCCCTCCTTATATATCCAGCTTTCTAGTTTCATCTCCTGTCACTTCATTATTGTTCTAAAGATGTAAAAACCAAGGCTCCAGAATCTTCTTGCTGCTCATTCTGCCTGGAAGCTTTGTGCTCCATTATTTTACTCTTCCTCCTTTTGCAGGTTAATTCCTACTGTTACTTTTAGATCATTCCAGGACTCCATTCTGAAAAGCTTTCTCTGAGATCTCCAAGAAGGACTGAGTATTCATTACCAATGAAACTTTAAGACTATGCTTTTGTCTATTTGTATTTTCTTTTCTTCCTCTGGACTATGTTTTACATTTAGATTTGTTTCACTACACCCAGCCTAATGCATATCTCATAAGAGTAACTCAGTAAATGTTTGCTTAAAGTTTGTAGGAAAGGAAAATGATTGATCTTCAAAAACTTGGTTTCAAGTCCTTTTAATCCCACACAAGAAATAGGCTCCTACAGTATGACTGCTGCATTTGGATAACTGACCTAGCCATCTTACATGTCTCCACACCTCCTTCCATTTGTCTGTAGCCTTCATTAGGCATCACTTTAGAAAAATCTTTTAAAACTAAGTGACAAAGGTTCTCTAGGTTGGGAAGGTGGTGCAGAGGATCAAATTCAGGTATTCTCAGTGAAAATAAAAGAATAAAGCACTGATTTCCTTATCTGACTTTCAAGATACCCCATGATATTATCCCAGCTTTCCTGAACTCATCCTCTCAGTCTCCAACTTAGGTATTTTTAATCTGAACTTCCTCTTGATCTTTAATCTATCTCTATATCTTTGTCTCTGTACTTATTGTTGTTTGTATCCCAGTCATGTTCTAACTTTTGATTTTCAAGTTTTTCTTCAATATTCCATCTTTATAACATTCCCTAATTGACTTCCCCAGGAAAACTGGATTATTTCTCCTATTTGTTGCAAACAGAGCACTGTACATATTGAAAAGCATACATTAATAAAAATGTGCACTTTGTTTCTCTTATTCTAGATTGAAAAACACCTAAAGAAAGAGAACCTATGTGTAGTAGAATGGTGTGGTATTAAACCAAATTTAAATAGCAAAGGTGAGTCTCAAATGTGTTCCATTTGCTGCATTCTTTTTTACTTTTAAAACTTCTTACTTTTATTTTTCTTCCAAATAAATTTATTTCCTCTTTCGAACAAGCACATTTTTTTTTTAGTTTTAATCGGTTATACATGACACTAGAAAGCTCTTCAATTATTATACACAAATGGACCAGAATTTTTCACTTCTCTGGTTATACATGAAGGAGAGTCACACCATTCATGCAGTCATACATGTACCTAGGGTAATGATGTGCATCTCATTCCACCATCTTTCCATTTACAACTTCCTATTTGAATCTCAAGTTTTTTTTTTTCCTGCTGTTATTGGGTATGATGGGAATAATTCTGGAATTAAAACTCTAAATGAAGACAACAATATCTGTAATTATTTGGCAACATACAGAAAAATAAGCTGAAAATGTATCTGGTGATCCACAGGAAGGGTAACCAACTACCCCGTTTTGACTGGTAATTTCTTCCTTAATTTTAATAGTGACATTCTGCACCCTAGCAACCCTCTTTAACTCTAAGCAAACCATCAGAAAATGACAGTTGGCTACCCTTTTAGCTAATTTTATAAACATCCTTGTAAGTCTTTGAGTGACCTAAGCATCCTTTTATGATTTGTCCCATAGTGAATAGGAGAGTATATAAACTAGGGAAAGACTGAGCTCAAAAAAAAAAAAAAAAAAAAGCAAGAAAGAAAATGTACAAATTCAGCCTAAAACATTTGCCAGGGGGGTGATGAATAGATGAACTTCAAAGGAATAATCAAAAGAATTCAGTTATTCACTAGATAAAGAGATGGAGGAAGAGAAACTATAATTCCAATAAATCAGCCAAAAAGTTGCTGAAAGGAACACAAACTCTCCTCAATGTCTTCTTTCTTGCTGAAGGTAATCAGCTAGATACTACCAAGACATTATAATAATATATATTATTGAACAGGAAGTTAGGGGAAACAACTTAAATGAGTAATTGAAATTAAAGTATCAGGCTATTCTCAGGTGAAATCAGATTGTATGGCGTTTTAGAGTCGCAGTGAAGAATGCACCTGGGACAGGTCTGGAGAATGAATCAGCAAGAAACACAGGGAGGCAGCGGTAATGTGGGTCAGGTTAGAGCAAGTGTGCTCTGAACTTGACCTTTCTGTCTCCATAAGAAGTAATAATAATAATGATATTAAAGTAATGGCAAATATTCAATGAAACAGTGATTAAGAATGTCAGGAAGTATTTCAAGCACATGTAAATTTTCTGTAACTTAAATAAAATCTGGGAGTTAAAAATCTACTTTAAAGAACATTTGAGTTTTTCTGTTTGGGAAGGTTGGAAACAGACCAACTGGACATGAGTCCTGGGAAGAATGAAAGGGTTAAAGCTTCCATGACTGAAGGCTGTCAACCACAGGAGAAGCCGAAAGGCAGTCGGCAAAAAGGAATTGTCTTTATCAGGGGGGCAGCTGTGCCAGAGACAGATTGTCACATGTTAAGCTGAAATTATGAACTGTCTTTGAAGAAACGAGTGTATCAGAAATGTTGTCTGTGTTAAAGAGCCATGTCTGAGTATTGAACTAGGTTTTCAAATTCTACACTTCACCAAATTGGTCAAAGAATTTTGTTCTTGAACATTACTTTTGAGGATCTTCTCATCTCAATTTCCCCATTATAATCTAGAACAGGTATATCAGAAACACTTTCATAGTTAAAATGCAGTTTGACTTCTACCAAAATGTTATTATTTTTTATGGTTTGGATATGAGATGTCCCCTCAAAACTCATATATGTGATAATTTACCAAGGTTCAGAGGTGAAATAATTAGATTATAAGAGATGTGACCTAATCAGTGGATAGATCCACTTGAATGAATTAACTGGGTGGTAACTATGAACAGGTAGGGTATAGCTGGAGGAATAGATCACTGGGAGCATATCTTTGGGTTTTATATTTTGTCCCTGGCACACACCCCCTCTTTCAGGCAGCCAAGAGGTGAGCAGCACTCCACCACCAGGCCCTTCTGCCATGATGTTCTGCCTCACTACAGACCCAGAACAATGGAGTTGGCTGACCATGGACTGAACCTCTGAAGCCATGAGACAAAATTAATATTTCCTCCTCTAAGCTTTTCTTGTCAGGTATATGGATCATAGTGACATGAAGCCAATTTCAACCTTTATGAGGAAAACTGAGATGAGCTAAAAAATTGTAATATAACTATGGGACAAAGTCTTTTGTTTTTCCTATAAATAAGTGCATGTTGTATGTGTGTGGAAGAACTAAAAGAGAAGATGTGATATTTTAGAAAACCATACTTTAGACAATTAACAAGATAAAGCTCACTTATACAACGTTTTGTTCAAGGGTAGGAAGATCACTTGTCAACATGGTTTACATGTTACTTCCAACTTTTGGCCCCCTGAGCATTCAAATAATGATCTTTTCATTATTTATGTACAACACCATCATCTTATACAATGGAGGAAGAGATATAATTTCACAATGTGTATGTATGTATGTAGGTAGGTAGACAGTTATACAATTTAGTCATGAGAATAATTATAATATAAATACTTCAATAAACATTCTATGGATGAGGAGACTAAAGCTAAAACCAGAGAGCATTTTTCAATTAAACGCAAATCATTGAAACAACTATTTGTAGAGCACCTACTATGCACCAGGCATTGAATGCATCCAAATGAACAATGTAGATGTGCAAGTGGTTCTCACGGTACTTCCAGACTGTGACACTTAGTTATGGCTATGGTATTTCTGTGAGATAGACAACCTTCACAGCTCCGAAGCACGCAACAGTAGACATCTATTTAACACATGTAACTCAGGGATGGCTGGAAGTTGGCTGAGCTAAGTGAGCTTAAATAAGTGGCATTGCTATTATTTAGTGAACTCTCTCACACCTCTCAACTGGCCAATCATCAGGTTTACTGATGATTTCTTCTACCTGCTATGTAGGTCCTGTCTTGATTTTTCTTTTTTACTTCCATTATTGTACTTTTGAACTACAAAAGTTCTATTTGGTTCTTTCTTTGATGTGCTATCACTTTATTGGTATTATCTATTTGATGAGATATTGTACTTTACACATGATAACCTTTGAAGTTTTCAATGTATGTAAAGCAGCTGATTTAAAATACTACTCTAGTAAGCCCTAAATCTGGATTCCTTGGAGGGCAGTTTTTATTTACTTTTAACTGCCTATCTATCACATTTTCTTGGTTTTTGCATGTCTTCGAAGTTTGGGTTGAAAATTGGACACTTTAATATAAAGTGATACCTGTGGAAATTAGATTCTGACCCATCCCCAGAATATGTATGTAAATACTATGCAATGTCTGTTGCTATGCAATGACTTTTCTGAAATCACAGTGTGTGTGTGTGTGTATGCACACACGTGTGCATCTCCAATGAAGTCTCTGTCAGTTACGTTTCTGGTCAACTCATGATTAGACAGATTTTCTTAGACGTTTGGAACCAGAATGCACAGTCCTCAACAAGTGCATGGTCTTCCAGATTCCTGAGAAAATAACAGTTTTTAGTTCTCTCTATGGACATCTAATTCCACAGGTTTATCTTTTTTGGTCAGTCTATGATGTTTAAAAAAAAAATTCTGTTTTCAATAAACTCCGCTCCCCCCCACCCAAATGCTGTTTACACTGGGGAATCATGTCAAATAATGTCAGCATTATGAATGGGGTTATGCCTGGAACCACCAAAATTATAAAATAATGTGGATTCTCTGGGAATGGTCCCCTCTCGTGGGTACAAGTTTCCTGGTTTTCTTGAGTCAATGGGCTATTGGTTTTCAAAGCTACCAGAAGAGAGAGTAATAGAAATAATGTCAATTAAAATACCACAAAGCTAGCTCTACTTACCAGGGTACAGTAAATCATTTTCTCTGCCCCAGCTGAGAAGAAAATGTTAGGTACCACAAATTCTCATTGTGTGAAGGTTCATACAGAGAAGTGTAATGACCGAGTTCCTATTGCGACCAATCCTCGTGTGTGGTACAAACATTAAACAACAACACAAAATGAATGCTATGAAAGAGTTTTGTTATTGGGGGATAAGTGGATAGATGAACACCTGGAAAGGCTCTAGAGAGATACCTGAGGATGCTTCTTTGTATAATTTCTTGGACTCAATTTAGGGAAGAAAGCACTGTACTACATTTATTTTAGAATGGACACAAGCAATATCATTTAAAGTTTGGAAAACTGAGTATGCCAATATTTCTTCTTAGGTTTTATTTATTTTTATACTGAAATATAAATGATTCTCTAAATTTTCAATCAGCATGCACTTGGTGATATTCTGTTATCTAGGAGGAAAAGAACAATGAAAGGTACTAAGCCCCAAATTTGCTGAACCCAAAGAAATGAAACCTCCAACCAAATATTCTACCACTGCCTTGGATCAACTCTTTCACTTCTGGGTGTACTTTATTTCCTCAACCATAAAGTGAAGATAATTAAACAGGGTTGTTATGAGGCTCAGACAACTTACCATATTCGTAAGAGCTTTATAAATGACTCAAGCATTATGCAAATACAAAAGGCCCTTACTGTGCTACAAACCTTAGTGTGATATTGTCCTGCTGGCTTTATAGGCCAATAAACGCTGGTTCTTGACTATGCGTAACAAGAAGTAGGGGGAGATATTGCTAACATTTAGCACCATCACCTCCAAGTTCAGGATCAGTGTGGGGAGACTGTTATGATCTCATAAAGAACTACAGGAGTGCAGGGATGTGAGGGGGGTCCTTTCTGATGCAGGAGTTCAAAGGTATGCTTATGATGCATTCAGTGCCAAAGGATGTAGTAACTTACTTCTGGATTATTGCATAACTTGGGCTGAGCAGCCCTGATCAGTCATTAGCATTATTACGTTATCGTTATTTTCTGTCATTAAAACAGTCACAATGATGAATAACAAATATTAAAATACCATATGTATAGCTACTATCTATAAAGACATTTATATATGCAATTCATAAGTACCATTTATGTCTACACTTTTATTTTATAGTTGCATACTGCTAAAACTGATAATACTGTTTGTATTGATATTCATACTAATTACAATGAATTATTATTTGTTATGTGTCCGATTGTTTACTAAACAGATGATCCTTATGATAATTAATGATGATTTATTGTTATCTTTGATATACAGATTCAAAATAATTGAAACATAAGAAGTTTAAGGAACAGAGATAAAAAGTGACTAGACTAATACCTGAATCAGGTTGTTTGACTGCTCAAGCCACACTTTGAAAATATCATGACATTTTTTTTCTCTCTCTAGTTAAAATACTTAAACCAAGCCCCCTCAAAGTAATATAACCCTTATTTTAACAGAATATTATTTTCAATAGTTAACATTTGAAGTTCATCCCCATAATTTAAAGGACATTTTGACATACAGCCCAGGGGAAATACTGATATGGTGAAATGAAATCAAGTGGGCATATATTGCAATATTCCAGATGAGAATTCCAGTAAATCTCTCTCTTAGTTGGTAAAGAATTTCTCAAGAGATCTCTGACCCTGCTCAGTGTTCTTCAGATAGCATAGGGGGAAAAAAGCACTTTACTTCCCCAAGAAATATAGCCAAATGATGTAGCCCTATTTCTCATTAAGTTGGGTCAGACCTTTCATAATATTTTAATATGGTCATATGCATTTACAGAAAGTCACATTTAATGATCAATGTTTACCTGAGAAAGGACACTGAAGGAAATTTGAAAAGATATAAGAAAATTTCTATACTGAAATGTTCATGTCAAGAAATCATAATATACATTCTTCCTTGTTACTACGCATACATACATACACACACACACACACAGAGAGAGAGAGAGAGAGAGAGAGAGAGAGAGAGAGAGGGAGGCACACACACATAAACACAACTATCCTCATAACATATTTGGAATAAACCAACTTTTTGAAAAATTTTTGGACTCAGGACATTTGTTAAAATAATGGTACAAATAACATACATCAAATTTACCATTTTAACCTCTTTTAAAGATACTAATGTAACAGTATAATATATATTCATGTTGTTGCCAGAACTTTTTCAACTTACAGAACTGAAACTCTGTACCTATTGGAAAAGTATTTTTCATTTTTCTTCCCCACCTTAGACACTTTATAAACACTGTTTTATTTTTGTGAATGTGACTATTACAGTATTTCATACAAGGGGAACCATACAGTATTTGTCATAGTTATCAGTGGTTTATTTCAGTTAGCATAAAGTCTTTGAGATTTATTCATGTTGGAGCATGTGACAGAATTCCTTTTATTTATAGGGATCAATAATATTCCATCGTATGTGCAGATCACATTTTGATCATCCATTATTCTACTGATAACCATCTTGGGAACTGTGAATAATGCTGCTATGATTATGGTTTGGGTGGGCAAATACCTCTTTGAGATCTAGCTTTCACTTGTTTTAGATATATACTAGGATATACAATTGCTAGGTCAAATCACTGTCCACTTTGTAAACTTTGAAGGCTTAACATACTTTGTCCATAGTGCTTGCTGCAATGAATAGTTCTACCCATAGTGAAAAAGGCATGCTGATTTCTCCACATCCTCATCCACACTTATAATTTTATGCTTGTTTGTATTTTTTAAATAGTAGCCATCCTAATATCATGGATTAATAACTTATTGTGATTTTTATTTGCATCTTTATAATGATTAGTGATTTTAAGCGTTTTATTATATGCTTACTGGCCATCTGCACATCTTTGTTTCACATATGTCTATTTAAGACGTTTGCCCATTTTTAAATTGGATTAAAAATTAATCTCTTAGCAGATAATTGATTTGAAACTACTCAATTTCATAGGTTGCCTTTTCACTCTGTTGCCTTTAACTTAACACAGAAGTATTTTAAGTTTAACATTATTTCATTTGTCTTTTTGCCTCTGCTGACTGATTGTTGAGTCATATCTGAGAAACCATTTGCCAATTTCAAATGTCATGATACTTTTCCTCTATTTTTCTTCTAGTACTTTTATTATTTTAGGGGTTTTGTTGTTTTTTTAAAATATGTATATAACAGCGGAATGCATTACAATTCTTATTACACATATAGAGCACAATTTCGTATTTCTGGTTGCATAGAAAGTATATTCACATCAATTCGTGTCTTTATACATGTACTTTGCATAACAATGTCCATCACATTCCACTATCATTTCTAACCCTATACCCCCTTCCCCTCCCACCCTGCTGCCCTATCTAGAGTTCATCTATTCCTCCCATGCTCCACCTCCCTACCCCACTATGAATCAGCCGCCTTATAGCAGAGAAAACATTTGGCATTTGGTTTTTTGGGACTGGCTAAGTTCACTTAGCATTATTTTCTCCAAATCCATCCATCTACCTGCAAATGCCATGATTTTATTCTCCAACATTGTTGAGTAATATTCCATTGTGTATATATGCCACATTTTTTAATCCATTCATCTACTGAAGGGTACCTAGGTTGGTTCCACAGTTTAGATATTGTGAATTGTGCTGCCATAAACATTGATGTGGCCATCTCCCTGTAGTATACTGTTTTTAAGTCCTTTGGGTATAGACCGAGGAGAGGGGTAGCTGGGTCAAATGATGGTTCCATTATGGAAAGCAGTATGGAGATTTCTTGGAAAACTGATTACTGTTGCTTTGTAACATGTTTTGAAATCACGAAGTTTAAGACCACCAATTTTGTTGTTCTTTTCCAATATTGTTTTGGCAAATTACGGTAGCAAGATATTTGATATGAATTCTGGGTTTTTATTTCTGCAAAATGTCCCATTGGAATGATGAATCTGTCCATCACATAAAGTAGTACTGACTTAACAGCATTAAATCTTCCAATCCAAAAACACCCACAAATTTTTAAAATTATGAGCATTTTATTAGAAGTGTACATCCAATGGGAATTTGTTTTATTTGAGATTTTATTTCCAATATCTTTGGAGAAACATTATAGAACACAACCTGTGAAGTGTCACCCAAGTTTAAATTCCACTGCCTCTCCATAGCTGGAAATATCACTACCTAAAAACCTGAGATTAATTTTAAATGCCTATTAAGCTTGTACAATTCAATAGCTCAGTTGATACTGATTCATAAGTGTCTCTTAATTTTCTCACCAATCACCTTAATTTCATATTTCATTTTCTATATCTCAAATTATGGTCACAGTCTATAGGAGAAGCATTTGAGACCAACTTCCCTGCTCCTCATCATGGAGTCTATTTAAAAATATTGCCCAGCAACCCATCAAAAACAAAACAAATTAAAAACTCTTGACCTACAAGACCCTTCATAAAAGATCCTTTTCTATTTCTCAAGTCACTCCTTTTAGTCTCCCTTTTAGTATTTACAATCTCTTGATCTTTCAGGGTTTTCTCACATCTAACCACCTTTGTTCTTGGTTTCTCTCTTTCCTTGGGTGTACATTCTCTTCATATATTCTCCTGACAATCATCTGGTCATCATGTAGTCTCATAAGAACTGCCTGGAAGTAGTACCTTTGCCATATTTTAGATTAGGAGTTATACATAAATGTAGTGATTGTTTCTTTAGATTGTTTTATTTTCCCACTCTGCATTCTTTAAGGTGAGAGAGAAAAACAAAGCACACTTCTCTTGAGAGTGTAAGCTGACTGAGGCAGAAGATGCACAAATATAGCTTTAAACCTTGCTGTACCCTACCTGGGGTTTCTCAGGGAAGAGTAAGTACTCCGTTTTTGGAAATTGAATTAATGAGTTATCCTAACCAAATAAGTATTTCCTTCTTAAGCTAAGATTATCAGTAAATGTTGTCCAATATTTTACCAATTTAAAATTATTCAAGTTGCTGTGATTTCCATGGCCAAGACTGTACCAGTTATATTTAATTCACAGGGAAAAGGATCTTGTTATTCTTCCTAGGAACTATAACGATGGGAAGTACTTGCCATTTGCAATATACATAAAAATTCTTACTACTAGAACAGAATGTTCATTAAGGAAAATTAACAAGAATTTAAGTTTGAAATCAAGAAACACAGATCTTCATAATTTGTTTCATTTCAGTGAGTTTCCATGGTAAGTCAGATGAACACTTAATGATCTAATAAGATGAGCTGGGTTTGAACCCAAATATCTGCTTGTTGAGCATCATTTCTGAGTCATGAGGCACAATTCTTACCTTTCCATAGCAACTCAACTATTAGAATTTGCTCCACCAGTCTCCTGTAATAAAAAATCCTAACTTCAATAATTTGACCCTCACAACCCATCCCACATTCTTTGTCAAGTTTTAAATAGGTTTCTTAAATCAATGAAAACATACTTACGTTTGTGAAAAGGTTAAAATGTCCTCAAAAGTTCCACTACTGTTTTTATTATTCAGGTTAATAAAGACCTGTGTTCTTGAATCAATGAGTTTGAATTTTTAGTGGAATACCAGGACAGACTAAATTTGTGTGTGTATATACATATACAGACACACATATAATGTAGTGCCATTACATGGACTGTGTGTATATACGAAAAAATATATTTACAGGTCATACACTGCTCTGTTATTAATTTTTAGGAGGAAGACCTTTGCAAGCGGAGGATGAATTGGTGGACTCTTTTTTTAACATGTTGTTTTTGCTCAAGGGCATCCAGGACTGTCCTCTGATTCCTATTTCCCATTTCATTTTATGTCTCATGTTATTTGTTTTATCTAAACTGTCCAATGATGTATTTATTATAAGGATATTTCAATCTCTTCAACTATATCATTCTATATTTATAAACTTCAATAGAAGATTTTAATTGCACTTCTGTAACTCTCATTCAGCCTATTGTGAACATTCCCACAAATACTCAGGCTGAGTTGATTTCCCCGTGCCTGGCCTAGAAAAAGCCAATTGCAATTTACCCCTCTCCCTGTGCATGAGCTCACACTGTTCTGAGGACCCTCTGAGACTGAAGTGGCTGCTGTAGATTCTGACTGAAACAAAAATGACTTCCAAGTTGTAGTGACCTAAACAGGTTCCCCAGCTGAACAGAGGATATTGGCTTTTAAGGTTCTTCCTGCACTGCAAAACCAAACACAGTGTTGGACTGTGCCCCCTTCCTCCCCCCACCTCTGGGGATTTATTGTGCAGCCATTTCATACTCTCCTCTTTGGAGCATACCCATTCTAGAGTC
The DNA here is from genome assembly GCF_964194105.1 of Spermophilus citellus. Classification (NCBI taxonomy): domain Eukaryota; kingdom Metazoa; phylum Chordata; class Mammalia; order Rodentia; family Sciuridae; genus Spermophilus; species Spermophilus citellus. The sequence continues at coordinate 45,484,477 of NC_138200.1, read as the reverse complement.
CTGCTTAACTATTTCTCTGGTTAATAAATGCCCAGCCAAATGAATGGAACATTGAATTATTCCAGATATGAGCCGGTAACATGTGCTAATACGGTCTTTTTGTTTGTTTGAAGCTTGACCATGATGGATTTTATATTCTTGCAGATGTAAACCAAGGGCCCCTTCCTTTTTGTAAAAAAAAAAATCCATATGATGAGAAAGAGTTCAATCATCTTCAAATAAAATATGACAAAAACCAGACAATAACTCTAAGTTCAAATTTATATCAAAATGATGAGTATCTGTTCTTAATGAATAAGAACCAGGATTCTACAAAAATGGAACACCCATGATATCAAACATTAATTTCCAGAAATGTGATGTTGAAATAGCTGAAGAATAATATCATTATTGACTGAGCTATATTATGTCCTTAGTGAAAAGCCTGTCAGGGCTAATACAGTCAAATGCAAAATTGATACAAGGAATCATGACCCTACATCTCAAACGCCACGCTGGGCCTCTCCCAACCAGAGGAGTGTAATTAATTTCAGCTGGAGAATGTCTGCCAGTCTGTAATTAACAACATACGTATCCACCATGCTCTGATCCTCCACTGTGGTGAGGATGTACAGGTGATGAGTGAAGGCCAAGTGCAGATGCCTCTTGGTTGTTCCCGTACCTCACGCTCTGACCATCTCAACCCATCCCACATTCTTTATCAAGTTTTAAATGGTTTTCTTAAATCAATGAAAACATATCATACTTATGTTTGTGAAAAGGTATTTCTATTGTAGGTTCATGTCTGGAAGTTGTAAAGTAAACCTCAGAATAAACTCCAATTGTGTTTATGGATACAGGAGTATTTAAAATGCTCTTAAAATGCAAATTTCCATGCACTGTCAACTTTGTTTATTTAACTTGTGAGATATTTGAGAATTGGTATTTATAAATATAGAATGAAGATGCAGCATGTTTGTTTTTTTGTGATTGTGCCCTCTTGTCACTACTAGGAAGTCAACTCAATAAAATAATCAAGGAACGGAAAAAAATCAGAAAAGTGTGGCATACATAAAATAGCATAAAGCTGGTGTCTTTGGTTTTGCTACCTCTTAGTGTGCATTTGGGCACATACTTCTCTATACTGTTCTTACCCCCAGAAAAGGAGGCAATACGCTTAAATATGACTATAGAATAAATATGATTACTAGACATTTAACCAAAGAGATTTTACACCTAACAATTAAGCACACAAAATATATTCAATGTCATGAGTCATCAGAAAAATGCAAATTGAAATCACGAGATACCACTAGTATATAGTGATGATATCAGTTTCTACAGAGGATGCAGAGAAACTGAAATTCTCACTTATTGTTGATGGAAGTTTAAAATGGTACCCTCACTCTAAAATGTAGGTTGGCATTTTTTAAAGTCAAAATCTAAACATGCACTTACTATACAACCTTGTTACAGTTTAGATATGAGGTGTCCCCCAAAAGCTCATGTGTGAAACAATCCAAGAATTTTCAGAGCTGAAATGATTCTGAGAGAAATAACCTAATCAGTAGATGCAAAGAATTTTCAGAGCTGAATTGATTCTGAGAGAAGTAACCTAATCAGTAGATTAATCCACTAATATGGATTAATTGGGTGGTAGCAATAGGCAGGTAGGGTGTGGTTGGTGAAAGAAGGTCATTAGGAGCATGATGTGGAGGTTCATACTTTGTCCCTGTTGAGAAGAGCTTCATCTCTGCTGATGCTGGTTCCCATGTCCTGAGCTGCTTTCCGAGGTCTTGCCCTTCCACCAAGACGTTCTTTTTCAATTCAGACCCAGAACTACGGAGTTGACCGACCATGGACTAAATCTCTCAAACCATAAGCCAACATAAGTTTCCTCAACCACATTGATTTTTTTTTTTTTAAATCAGGTCTTTTGGTTTCAGTGATGAAAGAGCTGATTAAAACAAAGTAGTGTCAAGAAGTAGGATTGTTGCTGTGACTAACCTGGCGATGTGGTTCAGAAGCCTCTGCAGCTGCTTTGTGAGGAGGGGAGTTTTGAACAATTTAAAAACACAAGCTAGAGAAAATTCAGAATGTTCTAAGTAGAGCTTAGTGGGTGATTTTAGTGGAAGCATAGAAGTCCAGAAGGGCCAAAAGACCTTGGACAGTAAAGACTTGGCTCATGAAGATTCAGAGGACAACTAATGCAAATCAGAGTAGAAGACACTCATATTATGCTTGGCAAAGAAATTATCTGCAATTTGCACATGTCTTGAGAAGTTTTTATGAGACTCAATTTAAAGGTGCTGTAGCAATTAACCTGGTGAAGTTTATTTGAAGTCAGCACAGCATTCAGGGAGTGCTATGGATATTGCTGTTAGCTTTCAGCCAAGTTTACTGTGATAATGAGGAGGAGAAATCAGAGTGGAAAGATTTGATAATCTTACGGTTAGACCAGAGAATTAGAAGTAACACTGAGGCTAAGAAAGGTGTAGCTGTTGAAGGTATTACAGCCACTAAAGAAATGCTAAGTACTTTACACAGGAACAATATAAAAGATGGCTCAGGACACCTCAGGGATTGGCAAAACCATACTCATCTCAGGCCCAAGGATGTAAAAGTCAAAATGTCTTCTAGAAGAGACATTCAAAGTGAAATTATTAGATTATGAGAGTTATAATCTAATTGGTAGATTAATTCACTGATATGGATTAACTGCACAGTAAATATAGGTGGGTAAGTTGTGGCTACATGGAGCAGTGGTGGGGGCTGGTGGGGGGAGGGTAGGAAGTTGATTCACTATGCTCAGCCACGCAGGCACTCAAAGGCTCCTGCTGGCAGGATTCCAAGAGGCCTGACTACTGCTAAAAGTGGCAGCAGACACTGGCATCAACCATGTTGTGCTGGTTCTTCAGCATTGCAGGATGCTGAAGATAGGGGTTCGTGGATCTTCCACCGAGATTTCAATGGGTGGCCAGACAAATTCAACAGGGTCAGAGTCCCTGTAGGCTATTCATGAGGGGTTGATGCATGAAGAAGCTGAATTCACAATGGCAACCTCCAAGATAATAAATGCCAGTACATTGGGAAGTCTGCCAAGGAAAGCTGTAGGAAGCATGCACAGACAAGCCAACAGAGAGGCGATGTGTGCTGCAACTATCATGGCCATAGGGGTGAAGCCCTTTGGAGAAAACATGAGGACCTCATATACCTCAGATGCTGCATATGGAACTACAGGACTTGTTTGCTCAGTCTTAGTTTGGTCCCATCCATTTTTTTTTATTATTGGTTGTTCAAAACATTACATAGTTCTTGATATATCATATTCCACACTTTGATTCAAGTGGGTTATGAACTCCAATTTTTACCCCGTATACAGATTGCAGAGTCACATCAGTTACACTTCCACTGATTTACTTATTGACATACTCATGTCTGTTGTATTCTGCTGCCTTTCCTATCCTCTACTATCCCCCCTCCCCTCCCCTCCCCTCCCCTCTTCTCTCTCTACCCCCTCTACTGTAATTCATTTCTCCCCCTTGTATTATTTTTCCCTTTCCCCTCACTTCCTCTTGTATGTAATTTTGTATAACCCTAAGGGTCTCCTTCCATTTCCAAGCAATTTCCCTTCTCTCTCCCTGTCCTTCCCACCTCTCATCCCTGTTTAATGTTAGTCATCTTCTCATGCTCTTCTTCCCTACTCTGTTCTTAGTTATTCTCCTTATATCAAAGAAGACATTTGGCATTTGTTTTTTAGGGATTGGCTAGCTTCACTTAGCATAATCTGCTCTAATGCCATCCATTTCCCTCCAAATTCTATAATTTTGTCATTTTTTAATGCAGAGTAACACTCCATTGTGTATAAATGCCACATTTTTTTTATCCATTCATCTATTGAAGGGCATCTAGGTTGCTTCCACAGTCTTGCTATTGTGAATTGTGCTGCTATGAACATCGATGTGGCAGTGTCCCTGTAGCATGCTGTTTTTAGGTCTTTAGGGAATAGACCCAGAAGGGGAATAGCTGGATCAAATGGTGGTTCCATTCCCAGCTTTCCAAGAAATCTCCATACTGCTTTCCAAATTGGTTGCACCAATTTGCAGTCCCACCAACAATGTACAAGTGTACCCTTTTCCCCACATCCTCGCCAGCACTTGTTGTTGTTTGACTTCATAATGGCTGCCAATCTTACTGGAGTGAGATGATATCTTAGGGTGGTTTTGATTTGCATTTCTCTGACTGCTAGCGATGGTGAGCATTTTTTCATGTACTTGTTGATTGATTGTATGTCCTCCTCTGAGAAGTGTCTGTTTAGGTCCTTGGCCCATTTGTTGATTGGGTTATTTGTTATCTTATTGTCTAATTTTTTGAGTTCTTTATATACTCTGGATATTAGGGCTCTATCTGAAGTGTGAGGAGTAAAGATTTGTTCCCATGATGTAGGCTCCCTATTTACCTCTCTTATTGTTTCTTTTGCTGAGAAAAAACTTTTTAGTTTGAGCAAGTCCCATTTGTTGATTCTAGATATTAATTCTTGTGCTATGGGTGTCCTATTGAGGAATTTGGAGCCCGACCCCACAGTATGTAGGTCGTAGCCAACTTTTTCTTCTATCAGATGCCTTGTCTCTGGTTTGATATCAAGCTCCTTGATCCATTTTGAGTTAACTTTTGTGCATGGCGAGAGAAAGGGATTCAGTTTCATTTTGTTGCATATGGATTTCCAGTTTTCCCAGCACCATTTGTTGGAGATGCTATCCTTCCTCCATTGCATGCTTTTAGCCCCTTTATCAAATATAAGAAAGTTGTAGTTTTGTGGGTTGGTTTCTGTGTCCTCTATTCTGTACCATTGGTCCACCCGCCTGTTTTGGTACCAATACCATGCTGTTTTTGTTACTATTGCTCTGTAGTATAGTTTGAAGTCTGGTATCGCTATACCACCTGATTCACACTTCCTGCTTAGCATTGTTTTTGCTATTCTGGGTCTTTTATTTTTCCATATGAATTTCATGATTGCTTTCTCTATTTCTACAAGAAATGCCATTGGGATTTCGATTGGCATTGCATTAAACCTATAGAGAACTTTTGGTAATATCGCCATTTTGATGATGTTAGTACTGCCTATCCATGAACAGGGTATATTTTTCCATCTTCTAAGATCTTCTTCAATTTCTCTCTTTAGGGTTCTGTAGTTTTCATTGTATAAGTCTTTTACCTCTTTTGTTAGGTTGATTCCCAAGTATTTTATTATTTTTGAGGATATTGTGAATGGAGTGGTTGTCCTCATTTCCATTTCAGAGGGTTTGTCGCTGGTATACAGGAATGCCTTTGATTTATGCGTGTTGATTTTATATCCTGCCACTTTGCTGAATTCATTTGTTAGTTCTAGTAGTTTCTTTGTAGACCCTTTTGGGTCTGCTAGGTATAGAATCATGTCATCTGCAAATAGTGATAATTTAAGTTCTTCTTTTCCTATTTTTATGCCTTTAATTTCTTTCGTCTAATTGCTCTGGCCAGTGTTTCGAGAACTATGTTGAACAGAAGTGGTGAGAGAGGGCATCCCTGTATTGTTCCAGATTTTAGAGGGAATGCCTTCAATTTTTCTCCATTCAGAATGATGCTAGCCTGGGGCTTAGCGTAGATTACTTTTACAATGTTGAGGTATGTTCCTGTTACCCATATTTTTTGAGAGTTTTGAACAAAAAGGGATGCTGTACTTTGTCGAGTGCTTTTTCCGCATCTATCGAGATGATCATATGTTTCTTATTTTTAAGTCCATTGATGTGGTGGATAACATTTATTGATTTCCGTATATTGAACCATCCTTGCATCCCAGGGATGAATCCTACTTGATCATGGTGTACAATTTTTTTTATATGATTTTGTATCTGATTCGCCAGAATTTTATTGAGGATTTTTGCATCTATGTTCATTAGAGATATAGGTCTGTAGTTTTCTTTCTTTGAAGCGTCTTTGTCTGGTTTAGGAATCAGGGTGATGTTGGCCTCGTAGAATGAATTTGGAAGTTCTCCCTCTTTTTCTATTTCCTGAAATAGCTTGAAAAGTATTGGTATTAGTTCCTCTTTAAAGGTTTTGTAAAACTCTGCTGTATACCCATCCGGTCCTGGGCTTTTCTTAGATGGTAATCTTTTGATGGTTTCTTCTATTTCCTCAATTGATATTGGCCTGTTTAGGTTCTCTATATCCTCCTATCTCAATCTGGGCAGATCATATGACTTAAGAAATTTATCGATGCCTTCACTATCTTCTATTTTATTGGAGTATAAGGATTCAAAATAATTTCTGATTATCTTCTGTATTTCTGAAGTGTCTGTTGTGATATTGCCTTTTTCATCCCATATGCTAGTAATTTGTGTTCTCTCTCTTCTTCTCTTCGTTAGCATGGCTAAGGGTCTGTCGATCTTATTTATTTTTTCAAAGAACCAACTTTTAGTTTTATCAATTTTTTCAATTGTTTCTTTTGTTTTGATTTCATTAATTTCAGCTCTGATTTTAATTATTTCTTGCCTTCTACTACTTTTGCTGTTATTTTACTCTTCTTTTTCTAGGATTTTGAGATGAAGTATGAGATCATTTATTTGTTGTTTTTTTCTTTTTTTAAGGAATGAACTCCATTCAATGAATTTTCCTCTTAGAACTGCTTTCAATGTGTCCCATAGATTCCGATATGTTGTGTCAGTGTTTTCATTTATCTCTAAGAATTTTTTAATTTCCTCCTTGATGTCTTCTATGACCCATTGATCATTCAGTAACCTATTGTTCATTCTCCACGTGATGCATGATTTTTCCTTCCTTCTTTTATCGTTGATTTTCAGTTTCATTCCATTATGATCAGATAGGATGCATGGTATTATTTCTACTCCTTTATATTGTCTAAGAGTTGTCCTGTGACATAATATATGATGTATTTTTGTGAAGGATCCATGTGCTGCTGAGAAAAATGTGTAACTACTTGATGTTGGGTGGTATATTCTATATATGTCAATTAAGTCTAGGTTGTTAATTGTGTTGTTGAGTTCTATAGTTTCCTTATTTAACTTTTGTTTGGAAGATCTGTCCAGTGGTGAGAGAGGTGTGTTGAAGTCTCCCATGATTACTGTATGGTGGTCTATTAGACTCTTGAACTTGAGAAGAGTTTGTTTGATGAACATAGCTGCACCATTGTTTGGGGCATATATATTTATGATTGTTATGGCTTGTTGGTGTATGGTTCCCTTGAGCAGTATGTAGTGTCCCTCTTTATCCCTTTTGATTAACTTTGGCTTGAAATCTATTTTATTTGATATGAGTGAGTATGGACACTCCTGCTTGTTTCTGAAGTCCATATGAGTGATATGATTTTTCCCAACCTTTCACCTTCAGTCTATGTATGTCTTTTCCTATCAAATGCGTCTCCTGTAGGCAGCATATTGTTGGGTCATGTTTTATGATCCATTCTACTAGCCTGTGTCTCTTTATTGGTGAGTTTAAGCCGTTAACATTTAGGGTTATTATTGAGATATGAGTTATCCTTCCAGCCATATTTGTTTATTTATGTTACTGAATATGGTTTGTTTTCCTCTTTGATTATTTTCCCCCCTTTACTGTCCTTCCTCCCACTGTTGGTTTTCATTGTTATTTTCCATTTCCTCTTCCTGTAATGTTTCGCTGAGGATTTTTTGGAGAGATGGTTTTCTAGCTGCAAATTCTTTTAACTTTTGTTTATTGTGGAAGATTTTAATTTCATCTTCCATCTTGAAGCTTAATTTTGCTGGATACACAATTCTTGGTTGGAACCCATTTTCTTTCAGTGTTTGAAATATGTTTTTTTTTATTGGTTGTTCACAACATTACAAAGCTCTTGACATATCTTGAATGGGTAATAAAAATGTGGCATCTATACACAATGGAGTACTATGCAGCAATAAAAAATGACAAAATCATAGAATTTGCAGGGAAATGGATGGCACTAGAGCAGATTATGCTTAGTGAAGCTAGCCAATCCCTAAAAAACAAATACCAAATGTCTTCTTTGATATAATGAGAGCAACTAGGAACAGAGCAGGGAGGAAGAGTAGGAAGAAAAGATTAACATTAAACAGAGACATGAGATGGGAGGGAAAGGGAGAGAAAAGGGAAATTGCATGGAAATGAAGGGAGACCCTCATTGCTATACAAAATTACATATAAGAGGTTGTGAGGAAAATGGGAAAATAAACAAGGAGAGAATTGAAATATGTTATTCCAGGATCTTCTAGCTTTCAAAGTCTGTGTTGAGAGATCAGCTGTTATCCTGATTGGTTTACCCCTAAATGTAATCTGCTTCCTTTCTCTTGTAGCTTTTAAAATTCTCTCCTTATTCTGTATGTTGGGCATCTTCATTATAATGTGTCTAGGTGTGGATCTCTTATGATTATGCACATTCGGCGTCCTGTAGGCTTCTAGGATTTGGGATTCTGTCTCGTTCTTCAAGTCTGGGAAGTTTTCTCGAATTATTTCATTGAATAGATTGCTCATTCCTTTGGTTTGGAGCTCTGTGCCTTCCTGTATCCCAATGACTCTTAAGTTTGGTCTTTTAATGTTACCCCATATTTCTTGGATGTTCTGCTCATGGTTTCTTAACAGTCTTGCTGAGCTGTCTATGTTCTTTTCAAGTTGAAATACTTTGTCTTCATTGTCTGATGTTCTATCTTCTAAGTGTTCTACTCTGCTGGTAGTATTCTCAATTGAGTTTTTAAGTTGGTTTATTGCTTCCTGCCTTTCTAGGATTTCTGTTTGTTTTTTATAACCTCTATCTCCCTGTATAGTTGATCTTTTGCTTCCTGGATTTGTTTATGTATTTCATTGTTGAAGAGATCTTTCATTGTCTGATTTTGCTGTCTAATGTCTTCCTTGAGACTCCAGATCATCTGAAGCATGTATCTCCTGAATTCTTTATCTGACATTCCATCTGCTGCAGATATTACCTCTTCTAACGTTGAGTTGACCTGCATTGCTTGTGGTCCTTTCTTTCCTTGTCTCTTCATACTGTTCGCGTTTCTTTCTGCTTACTGAGACTGTTGTGTTGTTGAATTTTCCCCCTATATATTTGTATTACTCTTGTATAGTTGCAAAGTCTCCCGCGCAGGCACAGGCAAGGGCTCTGCTCCTCCTCCAATTGGGGCACTGTGCCTACCACATCGGCAGGCCGCTGGGCCTGTTCTGCTGGTTGGTAGCAGGTGCGCCTACCTTGGAGGCACGTGGGGCGGCTCTGCCACTCCCAGGTTGCTGGGCCTGACCTGCTGGTGGGTTGCAGGTCCGGCTACCTTGCAGGCGTGGGGGGAGGGCGCACACCTATTTGTATTTAGACAGTTACGCGAAATGGAGGATGTAATGCTTGGGATTAAAGTTGAGGGGAAGGGGAAGGTAGGTGTTCTTGAAAAGAAAGAAGGAGAGGGAGATAGATAGCATAGAGGAGAATGGAAAGAGCCGTAAAACTTGGAAGGGGAGAGAGAGAGGGAAAAGGGAGAGAAAAAATTAAAATGAAATAGGAAATAAAATTAGGTCTTAGAGATCCATTTTCTTCTCTTCCCATAGGCAAAGCTGTGCCCTCCAGGCTGAGTTTTGCCCTCAATGTGTCAACAGCAATCCCTCTAAGGCGGTTCCTGGGAGTCTCTCAATCCTGTTGGTCCAGAGCCGTTGCACATCTACGGCCCCTCCTCCCCTTCCTCCTGCCAGCCAGCCAGGTCCTGCTCACCGGAGGCAGTTCCCCAAGGATTTGGTTACACTTTCAGTCCCACCGAGTGCTCTATTTCCCTAACTACTGAGCACTCTCGCTGTCATTCATCTAAGCCCCAGTGCTGTGGAGCTGTGGTCTGGGAGTCAATTGTTTAATTTTTCCGAACCCCTTTGGTGGGCACACCTTTGGAATCTGGCAGCTAAGACCATTGGTGTCGCTGCTGGTGGTAATAGGAGTTGGGGGTCGAGGATCCCCTCTACTTCCCTCAGCCCCTACTGTCACAACCACTCTGCTGGCGGTAGGAGGAGTTGGGGGTCTGGAGTGTCCTCTGTTTCCCTCCGCCCCTACCGTCACACCCTCTCAGTTCGCGGTTGGGGGATTTGGGGGTGGGGAGTCTTCTCTGCTTCCCTCTGCCCCTACAGTCACGCCCTCGTCACTGGCAGTAGGGGGAGTTGGGGGTCGAGAGTCCTTTGGCCCTTACGGTCACGCCCACAGAGAGATTTTGAAGTTTCCCGGTTGTTTGTATCTGGTGTGGGTGGGAGTCACACTCCTGCTAAAGTAGATTCCGCTGGGAAGGAATCTCTTTGGCCGAACTTTGGTGACTTCCCCTCTCTGCTCTGGCGGGCCCCTGGCTCCTTGCCAGAGTGTCCCAAGGGAGGGGTGGAACTGGCTTGTCTCTGGTCTGACACAATCTCTGGTTTTAGTTCCCAGTTCGCTATTTCATAAAGGGTTGGTTAGATTCCCTTCACGCTGTCTGGGGGGGGGGGGAAGTCGTTCGCCGGGTGGGCGGGGCTGTTAGTAGAGCCGGGAGGGCACGGGCTGTCTGCTGGGCCAGGCGGGGATAGTTCTTGCTGCGCCGGGCTGCCAGGGGCTGCCTATAGAGCCAGGCAGCTGCGGTCGCGTGGCTAAGATCCGGGACGGCAAGATGGCGGGTGCCGTCTGCGGGTTTGGGTGGGCCGCTTTCTGAAGCGGCTGGTGGCCGCGGGATTGTACCTCTGCACCCGCCAGGGGGCCGCCTGTAGAGCCAGGCAGCTGCGGCCGCGTGGCTACGAGCCTGGCAGGCGTGGTGGCCGTTCGCAGAGCGAGAGCAGGGCCTCCCCTGGACGGTGGGTTGGCGGGTGCCGTCTGCGGGTTCGGGCAGGCCGCGCCGCTCTGGGCCACCGGCCGCTTGCAGAAGCGGCAGGTGGCTGCGGGACTGGACCTCCGCGCCCGCGTGGCCGGCCAAGATCCACTTGTCTGGGACAAACTGACACTTCTAATAAACCTACCAATTCCCGGCAGGTCCCCTCTTAACGGAATTTTGCTAGAAGTTCCTCAGTAGGTAGACTGCCACTGTTTCAATGGGTCTTTATGATCCCGTTAATGTGGAGACATTGGAATCGCTGCTTCCTCGCCCGCGGCCATGTTGGATCCCCCCCCCATCCATTCTTTCTATGTCCCTTTTCTCTGTGCCATTACATACTGAAAATATGTAGCTTACTATTGATCTGTATAGGTGTTCACATTGAGAGTTTGCCTTGAATTGCAGAGAAGACATTGGATTGCTGGGTAATGCTGGAACTGTTAAAATTTGGGGGACTCTTGAGAAGGGACTAAATATATTTTACATTGCTATGGACACCAAGCACAGAGTATTATGGTTTAGAAATGAGATGTCCCCTCAACGCTCATGTGTCAGACAATGTAAGAATGTTCAGAGGTGAAACAATTACATTATGAGAGTTGTGACCTAAATAGTGGATTAATCCAGTGATATGGATTGACTGCCCAGTAACTATAGGCAGGTAAGGTGTGGCTGGGAGAAGTGGGTCACTGGGGGTATCCATTTGGTGTTTATATTTTGTCCCTGGCGAGTAGAGATGTTTCTCTCTACTTCTTGGCTGTCGTGTCCTGAGTAACTTTCCCGTGCCACTCCCTTCCACCATGATTGGTCTGCTTCACCTGGGACCCATAGGTATGGAGTCAACCTTGCACTGAACCTCTAAAGTACGTTCAAAATAAACTTTTCTTTTTCTAATTGTTCTTATCAGGTTTTTTGGTCACAGTGATAAAAAAGCTGACTAAAACAGACCTAATATTTTCAGTCCTGGGTATTTATCAAGAGAAATAAAAATCTGTCAACATAAAAACATGTACATGCCTCATTTCTTTGTAATAATAAAAAACCAGAAACAACCCACATCTCTTTAAACAGGTGAATGGTTAACCTGTGGTATATCTGTACCATTTAATATTATTTAGGGATAAAAAGGAATAAGCCATCAATACATACAGCAACATGTATTCCCTCTGAAGACTGAAGATGGCCAATATCATAAAGATATATTTTATCTGAGTTTATATAATATTCTTGAAACTACAGTATTATCAATACTGAAAACAGACTAGGAGCTTTGTTTCAAACCATGAGCTTTGTGTTGATGGAATGGTATCTTGACTGTATTCAAAGTTACATACATCTACATGTATGTTATAAAGGTATAGAAACTCATATGTACAAATAGCTGATACACAAATGAATGCATATACAACTGCTGAAACTCGAATACACTTTGAACTGTAGCAATGTCAAATTCCTGGTTTTGATATTACAAGATTATAAAATGTTGCCATTTAGAAAAGTTGGGTTCCAAGTACATGGGACATGCCTGTACTATTTGCAACTGCCTATATATGCATATTTTTGAAAAGCTAAAAAATAATAGATATTTAAGACACATAGTCCAGAGCATGCAACATGAAAGTAACTCAATTATTATTATTTTTATAACTAAAAGACACAAGGTCAAGTTGTGAATCTATAACCCACTGATGTTGTTACACACACAAAATAATATACTTTCTTTTTCTAAATGTGTGTAATGATGATAGCAATATTGTCCCTGACTAAGCTATTTTAATGATGAAATTAAATATGTTTTCAAATATATTTCTCTCTTAAACTGATATAGTCACCTGTAAAAATATTAGTGACTATTTGACCTGCCTCAATAAAATATACCAGTGGCTACTATCTCACTTTTTGAACCATTTTCTTGATGATCTATTCACACTCACACACACACACCCACCCACACACACACACACACACACCCACACACCTACCACACAGGGGTGGGGTTGGGTTGGTGTATTTTCTGCAATAATACTTTTTAAAATAAAATTGTGGATTAAATTTGATTATTTTATCATTTTTAGAAAGCCTAATTTGTTATCCCAATTCTGGGATTACAAAATGACAATAAGAAATGCCTGAATATGAAATAATAAGTAAAGAACAAAGTAAATTTTATTCTTCTATCACCCCACCCTGACCCCAACCCAGAGCTCGCTCCCATTATCATCAGAAGACTCATACATTTATACACATAACACCTTATATACAATGAGATGACAAATGTATTGTGAAGTGCTTCAATAGCCTACTATGTTTTCGTTCATTCATTAAGATCTCATTTATATTTTACAAAATTTTCTTTCCTGTTGTCCTGTGAGTGTAACACAACCTTTAGTCACTTTGTTGATTCATTAATTGACACATTTAATCACTTCAAAATAAGTTCCAATTATCAACTACATTGAAATAATGTGAGTAAATGGTAAACACTACAGTTTTTGTCAGTATAGAATATGCCTGTTTTACTACCACCACAGTCAAGAATATGCAGCTTTTTTACTGCTTAGTGGAGAAGAACAAATGATAGGTGTCATTATAGTATTATAAATAGGCACCAACAGAGTATGTGGGAAGAGCATCTGGCTCTTACCTCATTTCTGGGACAGTTTCCTAGAAGAAGTAGCATATAGGTTGAAACCTGAATAGCTAGTATGAGACAGTAAGGAGCAGCAGAGAAAAAGAATTCAGAACTATCAGTCATTACAGTGGCTGTTATTAATGAAATCTGAGTGCCTAATCCAAGCTATGTGTTGTTACAAAAGAACAAAGGAATTTTTCAACAAGGTTCTTGCTTTACCAGCTGAACCTTTTCTAGGACAAGTCAAGGAAGACATTTGGGGACTGAAGTATTAACACAGATAAGGAAATCCTAGAAATAGGTAAAAGGAAGGTGAGAATCATGCAAATCGTCCCGATTTGATCAGTTTACATTGTACTCATAAATTGAACTATGACACTGTATCTCATAAATACATGTTTAAAAAAAATCATTGTGGGCAGAAGAAAGCATTTTTGGTGAATCCTAGACACGCCTACAAAGATTGCAGCAAGGTCATTTACTGCTTCCTGGTGCACATTACCATATGTAAGAGCTTATTCTTTTATAGTGCTAAGGAGCAAAACTGGGGCCTTACACTTGCTAGGCAAGCACTCTTCCTCTGGCTACACCCTCAGTCCCCCATCCAGTTTATTTTAAAGGGTCTGGATTATACAAAGAAATGTTTAGTGTTTGTGTGCTGAGTGCTTATTTTTCTTTTTCTCCCCCCCCCCACGCCCCCCCTCCCCAAGATGGAGTAGTATGGGCACTATTATTTAGGAGTACCCACATTTCAAAAGAAAAAGACCGTTGAGATGTTTATTGTGATAATATTCCTAAAATCAGTTTTATTAAAGCCAGGAAAGCACTGAGTCCTTCTGAAAGCAACAGTACCAACTCAACATTTCTAGGGTGGCCCAGATACTTGTTGACGTAGTTTTCATTTTGGAGAAACATTCAGGGAACGGCTGTATAAAGAAAAAAGCTTAGTTTTGAAAATGAGCGTGATTATCCATAAAATGGATAAAATACTGTGTTAAATTATTAGCTCAGGATCATTTTTTCACTTGCAGATGTGCAGAAGAAAAGTTGGAGTTGTCAGCAAAAGACAAAAAAAAAAAGCAGCATTATTTTCTCATATTGAAGTATGAAACTTTAGGTAGTAGGAACTCATTTTATTGTTCTGCATTATTCTAACTATAATATTAAGAGCAAATAACTTGGCAAAAACATATTTCTATAAAAATAATCACTCATACATTATCAACTGAAGTAGCTCTCTTAGGAATACCTTGCTTCAAAATCTTCGTTATTTACTTTTTAAAAAAATATTTGAAATACTTGTATTTTGAATTGAGATTTTTTTGTAAGTTTTTCATACCAATCAAAGACAAAAAATCCACACATCTTTATATTTTGTACTCTCTGCTATAACATAAACCAATAAAAAAAAGAAAGTATGTAAATTCAGGATCTTTATTTTCTTCTTTTTTTCTTTTCTTTTTCTACAACTGAAGACTGAAGATAGCCCACCATCTTGCTACAACAAGAAATTCTAAGCGAATTTATGTTGAAATGCTGGATAAAGTATTTGAAAAGCATTTAAGATAAATAGGTAAATAGATAAATTTACAAAAAGGTGGGATTCCTCAAGTTGGTAGATACCAAGACATAACCAAATACAAGTACTGAAGCATTTGGCTCCATCTGTAACTATGGTTATGTGGGTGTGTGTATGTTTAACTGTGAGGAGAGAAGAAAACTAGGTATGGTTGGTCTTGGGATTCCAGTAGCTTGAGGTTTAAATTGAAATTAGCTTTAAAACATGGTTTGAGGCATGAGAAAAAGAAGAAATCATTATCAAAGAAACCAGACAAATTATCCAAAGAACAATCAAGAACTTCAACAAATGAATATCTCTATGCCTGTAATATATATGTAATTGATTAAAATATCAACATTTGGTATAGTTGAAAAAAATTTACTGGAAAGACCTTCTTTGACATCTTCTTTGACAGTGATAGAGAATATCTAAAAGAAGATCACAGACACTGAAGATTAGGTATACAATTTTAGCACACATATAAAATAATTCTAGAAGAAGAACAGAGAAAGAAGGGGGAGTGGTAATATTGAAAGCAATTGCAGCAGAGTTAAAGATGGCTTCAAATTTCTCTTAACACTTTGCCCTTCATAGGGTAGAGTCCATCTCTCCTTCTACTGAATTGAGATCAGCCTGTATTTATTTGACCTACAGAATATAATAAAACCAGTTTTAGACATAGTCTTTGATATGACTGGTGTCTACTCCTTTTTGGCTTCAGGTCATGAGCAACCATAGTAAGAAGTGCTAGTATTTGCTGAAGAGACCACATCTTAAAGGGACACGGGGAGAAGGAGGAGCCTGGCAAGGTTTAGTCTTATCATCATCTCTGCCAAGGCACTCAAAATGAACTAAATATGAATTCTTAAAGAATCACATCAAAATGAAAACACAAAGTGCGGTCATGAGGAGAGCAGAGAAAGGGTAGGTTATACATATAAACAATTGTAAGATCAAAAGCAAATTCCTTAAACACAAACAAATTAGTTATTAATAAATGATTAATATGTTTAACTGGATTCTACAACTTGTTCTATCATCATTCAGGGTTAAGTGAAAAATTGAGACAACTTTTGTTGTAAAACACTGGGAAAAATTTACCACTAACAGCATCTCTGAATACATTTCTAGAAGATGTATTTCAGTGTGAAGGAAAACGAACTCAGAAGGAAACAGGGATTCATGAAACAGAGAAAGAAAATAGATAAATCTACCAATGAGAGAAATCTAAGCACAGAAAGTGACATAAATAAAAGTAAATATCTTTTTAAGTTCCAACCATTAACAGAGGTCACCATTAGCAGGTCACTGTTTTTATGTATTATTTCTTTAGATTCTCAGCTAACAGAAATCAGACCTCATCTCATTTAAACACCTCAGCTACTGATCATGTATTGATGTCCCCATTTAACACTGAAGAAAATGGAGATTAAATACTTTATCAGAACTGGAACAGCTCGTGAGTCAAAGTGATGGAGTTTGAATTGCCAGTGATTGCAAAGATCACGGCCAGATTTTCTAAGCTACAAAGTCCACTGTGTATTCTTTCAGACTCTTTTTTACTTTTGACTTTTTTTTATAAAAAAAAAAAAAAAACTCACACACCTCATCTATTCTCATTCCTTTTTCCCCCATCCTAATACCATTCTTCTTTTTTAACACCTTGATACCATACTAAACGCTGTTCATTATGAAGACAAAATTACCAGTCACTAAAACAAGTTTCCTATGATCAACAGTGATTGTAAAAATGCTAAATTATATAGCACCTTGAAGAAGAATGCTGTGTATGAAGCATAATCATCTCTATCTGAAGGAGACACATTAGCTCTTATATATTCAGCACAAGAGGTATTGTTACTCTCATTTTAAAACAGAAGAACATTAAGCTCAGACAAGCTACGTAACTAGTCCAAGATTACTGAAGTTTTTTTTACACAAGAAATTTGAAATAATGTCCTGTATTCCTGAAAGATAATATATATTCTACCACTTGTGTTGACATTCATAGTTTGGGAGAATCTATTATATGTCTGACATTGGAATTTGGAACTGTAAATGATTTGTGATCAATCTTCTTGGAAATATTTGGCGTACTCAAGTGCAAGCAATTCTAAATGCCACTAGTCAGCGTTTGTGCATTGATCACCTACAATTTTCTGCTCCTTGAATTGTAACTTTGCACAGATGCTATAGCTAGACATATCTGGATCACAGAAAAGATGTGACTTGTGTAGAAATCAAAATCAAGAGGTGAGGGAGGTAGATAAAGTGTTTAGAGCATTCAATCTATATGCATCCCTCAGCTAATTTGTTAAAAATGTAACAATTCAACATCAGACTAACCAATAAAATTATCATAGTGATATTTTTGAGGGGGAGAACATGGAGGAGGAGAAACCCTGAAGCTGGGGCTCAGAGAAAGGGGTTTAAATCTAACTACACATCTGTATGCTATTTGATTCGATATTCTGACTTAGCTTTAGCATCTTGGCCAATAGTGTATAATATGACACCTACATCTGATATTCGGGTGAATATTGGGAAGTGGAGGAAAATGAGACCAAGAACAAGATAGCATAGGATTTAGCACATCAAAGGTCTTTAAAATAGCACGTGATTGTTTATGAACTAAAATCTATCATCTTACTTGACAAAAGAAGCTAGTAAAAAAAAATAAATGTCGTCATTAAGACACTCTATTTTCAGAACTGGGCATTTTACTACCATAACAGAAGAGAAAAATGTACTTATTAAATTTTGTCATAGTGTTTCCTCTATTAATTTTAATTAGATCCTATTAAATATTCAAGGATTCCTTTTAATGGTAAGCCAGACTTACTACTGAGATGTAGTTTTAATTGTAGATGGAACTTTTACTTGTTATATTTTTTTGAGGAGTTTTGTTTCATTTAAACGTTATCCTAATGTGGGATACCAGGACACCACTCTGTGGCATCAACTGCATACAGAGCACAGGTATTCTCTGGGGGTATGGGGACGCCTTGCCCTTGATATTGAAGCTCTAGTAAGAGGAAAGGGTCCCCACACATCTGGCACCAGGTTTCGGTGGTCATCCCAAGTTAGAAATTGAACTTTGGCCATCAGAATAACTCCTTTGTCCAGAGAACTAAGGAATAGTTTTCTCCAGTGATAGTCTGTAAAGTGCTTTTGTACAAATTCTTCCAAATAATCTTTCAAAATAGGAAAATATCTCTTAAAAGTGAAGTGTGAAAATTTAAGTGTGAAAACGATTCATGGAGACTGAGAGCCAAACTCTCCACCCAGTGACAATAGCTGTACTTTAACACTGTGGCAAATAGTTGAGTTAAAAGCTGGTATGCTTATTTAGTTTCTTATTCACTTGTTTTTCTTTCATTTGTGCATTTTTCACACTGGATTATGTTATCAGAAAAGGATTCCTGAAGGAAGGGACAAAGTAGGCTTTTGTGGGAAGAAAAAAGACAGGATTGGAGAGGATATGACTAATTCCTGAAAAGGAAGCAGTTGGAAATAGCCCATCAGCTTAAAATTTCAGAAACTGTAAGAGAAATTTAGAACTGGAGGAAAGAAGTTCCCAGTGAGCAAATAGAAGCAAGGTCAGAGGCTGTGGTGACACACCACAGAGGGATCTCTGTGCTAAATTAAGAGGCTCGAGATTTATTTTAAAAATTAAAAAGAGCCATTGAGGGAAGGTCTATTAGTTTCCTATTGCTGTTGCGACAAATGACCACAAATTCAGTGGTGTAACATAACACAAATGTATTATATGTTATAGTTCCAGAGGTTTGCAGTGCAGCATTAGTCTCCTGGTCCAATGTCAGTTTGGTTGGTTTCTTCAGGAGCCTCTGAGAGGAGAATCATCATCTTGACTTTTCAGCTTCTCATGACTGCCTATGTCCCTTAGCTCCTGGCCCCTTCCTAGTCTCACCCCTACATCTCACTTCTGTCATAACATCTAATAGAAACTCTGGCCCTCCTCTCTCTTATAAGGTCCCTTGTGATTACACAGAGCAAGGATGGATAATTGAGGATAATCTCCCCCCAGTTCCAGATCCTTAACTTCACCACATCTGCAAAGCACCTTTCACCATGTAAGATAACGTATTAAGTTTGGGGAATCAGTACATGGACATCTCTGAGAACCATTATTCAGTTTCCCATTAGTTGTAAGTAGAGCTAAAACAAGAAAGTGATAAATTTTTGAAGGAGCTCTCTGATGCAACAGATGTTAGTTTGCAGCAGCAGCAGCCTGCAGGAATCCAGGAGTGAAAAAGAGGGAGTTCCCGGAGTTCCTGATGAGGAATGTCTTCTTCCACGTTGTTAACGTATAACGTTAAACCCAAAGACCACCGATTCCCACTTCCTTCATAGAAACAAATGCCCCTTATGAAGAACAGCAAAAAAAAAAAAAAAAAAATCTGAACATTGTTTTTGACAGAATCTAGAAATTGAGTAGACAGGAAGAGTAGGGATCAGTAAGGAAATGACTTCCATTTTTCCATTTCCAAAATGCAATCACTTTACTAGAGATGGGGGATTTAGGAAAAGAAAGGAAGAGGGAAGGATTACAGAGTTCAATCCCCCCTTCTACAACTTTAGAGCACTACTGTGCTAATTATCAATGACAGCCCCTGTCTGGGTACATGGGCTTGGTCAGCAATCTGCTGCTATACATAGAGGAAAATACCCGCTATTTCTCAAATGATACAGCTCCCAGACAGGGCACAGTAGGAGCTGCCAGCAACCACAGCCAGAGCAGAGGTCCTGAGCTCAGGTTTCTCCTGCAATAGATAGGAGGCACCACTAAAAATCCAGGTGGAATTATCGAAAAGGCATGTCTCAAAAGAAAAGAGTAGGGAGGCCAGATTTAGAAATACCATCAGTATTTGAAAGTCTAGAATGGCGGAGATTGTACACAAAGAGAGTTATGTGACTTCTAGAGGCAATCAAGTTTAAAGAAGAATGTCCTAAATCTCAGTATCATTACTAGCATGGGACGCTCTAGTTGCAGAAACCATCTAGGTATACATTTAGTGCATTTCTTGGTGCTTAGGACAAGGCTACTGGTTTACCATTTGGTGATTTGTATTTTTTGTAAGTATTTTCACATACAAAACATTAGATGTAAATTATTTTTGTAGCAATAATAAAAATAAAGTAAATCTATATTATTTGCTGTTAGCACAAGGAAAGATTAGGATAAGTACATAACTATGGGTGAAAACAGCTAGAAAAATCCCTTGATGCACACTTAAGTCACAGTCTGTTAGAAATATCTGGGAAACTTACAATGAAGAAAGGAAGGTAATAGACAATTTAATTAAAATATTGTCCTTGACTTTTTAAAATTCAATTTATTTTTACATTGAATGAATTCCATAAAGTGATGCTTGAACCTAATTATTTGTACCTAGATGAAATGTTTTGACAGAGGAGAATGCATTTCCTTAAGTTCCATTTGTGGAATTTAGTTATCTATTCAATATATGTATTTCATTTAACTTCAGCTGATTTGAGACACCCAACTCTCCACTGGGAGGCACTTGGCTTTTCTCATAAATGTGTAATTTTCAGCTCGAAGAAACACTTGCACCTCAGGGAGTAATATATTCCCTTTTCCCAATAGTTCCTTATTTTATTTACCCTGTCAAGTAGCCAACAAGAACATTTTTTCAGACTATCACACATAAGTATAGTTCAAGCATTTGGTTTGCCCAACTTTTCCAGAAGAAAATTGGAAAATACTCTCTAAAGAAGTAACTAATAGTAGTTCTTATTGAGCCATAAGCCACCTGTTTGGAATTATCAATTAAATTAACTCCCAGAAAAAAAGTCCAATTATTTTTTAATATAATGCATTTTCAAAGTGTTTTCATTTTGTATTTGGCATCTCTGCAAAATGTTAGAAGAAATGAATCTGAATCTTGCAGCATACATTTGTTAATTGTTCCATTTGGGAGTAACCTAACCATGAAAAAGTAGAAGTGCTTTCTCTCTTATTGGTCATTTAGTGAGCTGCATAAAATTGAATGTGGCAAGTTCTGATTTTTTGGATTGTTATTTGTTGAAAATAGGCAGAAATTAAGCTATAGGAAACGTTCCTTTTAAATGAATATTGAATAGAAGCTAGTGGCATCTTTCCAATAAAGTAATTTCTTCCTTAGTTAGAATGGCCTTAGTTAGAGGGGAAATCCTATTTCAGTGCCATTCTTTCCTCCCCTGGTTTATGCACAAAGCATATTGTATGTAGAGATATCACGTCACAGACCCAGTAATAGTTCTGCTGTAGACAATTTCCAACTGACTGCATTTCTATTACTGTGGATAACCTTCAACTCAGAAATGGCATTCACAATTTATAGAGAATATAGAAAAGAGAGGTCTTCCATATAAATCCAAAATTCTAGCTGTGTGAAGTATGGGTGCATTGCATAACTTTGAAAGTGAATGTGAAATCCTTCGCAGGTGATCCTCACAGGGGATTACTAGACAGTTGCTCACTGTGAAGGTTTTCTTGGAAGTGCAATTATTTTTTTGTGAGTGTCATGTCTGGAAGGCATTCCACTGATATTTCCCCGAGGCACATAAAATCAGACTTATTGTGATTAGAAGAGGCTGACAATTAGAAAATACAGTATAGCACAAAGGACTGGTAAAACCTGAAGGTTAATTAGTTTTGGGTCAGGACCACCAGAATTTGGTTAGGAGAATGTGACTAAATCAGAAAGCATTAAATAGAAAAACCACACTTAAGTAGACAGCATCAGGTGTCCAGGAGCTAACCACAGTCAATCTGTCTTTTGTCGGCAGTGGTAATAATGAACTATGCAA
Source organism: Spermophilus citellus (assembly GCF_964194105.1). Lineage (NCBI taxonomy): Eukaryota > Metazoa > Chordata > Mammalia > Rodentia > Sciuridae > Spermophilus > Spermophilus citellus. The sequence continues at coordinate 45,462,630 of NC_138200.1, read as the reverse complement.
ACTTTTAAGTGTCAATTAATACAACTCTGCTTCCTATCCTCATCTTTGAGAAAGTGATTTGAATTGCCCAGTATACTAGATGCCTCTCAACCTCAATATGAAAGAGGACCACAATTAAGGAGCACATGGGTAGAAGGAAAGTATTTAAATACTGTGCACAAATACAGGTTCTCTGACCTCATTCTTGATCTCCCATGCATGGGTAAGGCAGAACTTATTTAGGTTTGTTTCTAGACAGAAGATAAAAAAGAATATTAGGTCCTTTTAAATCCACATTTTTAGAAAAGTGAAAGTCTATAATAAATGTTAGGAATTACAATGTGTCCTATAACCACATCTGGCTAGGCTTCATTCATCCATCCATCCATCCACACACTCATCCATCTATACTCCATTAATATATTCATCCAACCAACAAGTACCAGGCTCCATGTAAACACTCAAAATACAGGACTCAACAAGACAGGCCTGTATCTGCCTCATGGACATGAGTATAAATCAGGGGGGAAGATATTAAATAAACACAGTTTAATTATCCTCAGGAAAATTGCTATTTAAGAAAATACAGGGAGTGGTAATAATGTATCACAGGCTGCTCTTTTCTTCATATAAGGAGGACAACTTGATTATCCCAAACTAACCTCTTCATTCAAAAGAAGCTGGAGATGCAAGATGATTTAATAGTCCAGAATGAAATTCATTTTTCAGTATATTATCACATCAACGCAACCAGCTTCTGAGTAACAGATCATTACATTTAGAAAACTCCCCATGCCTTCTATGACTTCCAGGGAGGTCCTGAGAAGGATTTTGCCCTTGTGAAGACAAACAGAACTACAGTAACCTTTAATATCAAATCGGTATTCCAAGTACACTAAGTTGTTATTGTTCTCCTTTATTGCCTAAGTCCTGAAGGAACTAACAGATTCAGCCTTTATTTGGCAGAGAATGGCATCCAATTATAAAGCTATCAAGACTCTAAACCCATAAATTTAATTAAGAATAAAGATGGGTGAGTATTGAAATACTAATGAGAAAACTTTGTTTTCCTTCTAATGAGGTTATGCAATTTTGACCCAAACATCCTCTTCTGGAACAAACTGACCCATCTTGTTTTGTCTTGCAGGACCTTTAGTGCTAAAACCAGGTGTCATGGGCAAAACTGGGGTGACTTTGTTCACTACACAGCTTCTATAGAGCTAAATAATGTAAGATTTCCATTATAGAAGGTTCCAAACCACTTTAATTTGCTCCCAACACTTTGCAAGCCACCCATTTTTTTTTGGGGGGGGTATGGTACTAACTTTAAACCTAGGTTCCACACATGTCAGTCAATAGTCAAGTGCACTAACCATTGAGCTACACTGACAGCCCTTATCTTCATTTTGTATTGAGACAGGATCTCACTAAGTTGCCCAGGCTGGCATTGAATTTATGATCCTCCCGCCTCAGTCTCCTAAGTAGGTGGGATTACAGGTGTGGGCCACTGTGCATAGTATCTGCCGTCTATGAAAAAGAGCCATTTATAATCCACTAATAATCTATAAAGTCATGTTTTAAGCAAGGACTATTTTGCCCAAAGCAATGCTAAGAAGCAAACATGCATAAGCCCTACCCAGTCATTACAGCTATGCATTTCCATCTCCATGGCACCTGCTCTCAACCAGCATCTCTAGTGAGTGGTGACAGGCCCCAGCTGGCTACTCCATTTTATGCTTACACTGGCACCGCCATCAGGTACTGTTTGATTCCAGCTCCACTTCCTAGACTACTCTGTTCAAAGTTATTCAGCTCGAAAATATCAACACTAGTTAATCTCTTAGCCTCAATTTCCTCATCTCTAGAGAGTACTTTAATAATATCTCCTGGTTTTGTGTTTGGTAGATAAAGATAACAGTGTAGCTAGCCACAGTGGTGCATACCTGTAATCCCAGCAACTTGGAAGGCAGATGCAGAAAGCTTCCAAGTTCAAGGCCAGTCTTGCCAACTTATTGTGAGGCCTTGTCTTAACACAGAAAAATAAAAAGGGATGGGGATATAAATCAGTGGTAAAACATCCCTGGGTCATTCCTCAGTACCATAAAAATAAATAAATAAATAAAGATTACAGTGCAACGCAAAATTGTCAGCTATTTTCTTATATGTATTAGATAATTAAATGAAATGATGCATGTAACTTTCACAAAGCCCTCTGAGGTATGAATTTATGTATATACATGTATATATGTGTGTGTATGCACATACACATCATCTGTATTATTACCTTTCATATCATCCCATATACTTTAACTATTCCAAAGATCATTTAAAGTATATCTAATAAAATTTAAATGGTCTATAAACGGTTGTTATACCATTTCAGGAAATAATGTCAAGAACAAAAACTATGCACATGCTTAGTAAAAATGCAATCCTCCCGCCCCCGAGTATTTTCCATCTGCAGTTGGTGGAATTCAAGGATGCAGAAGCTACAGATGTGAACAGCCAACTGTGAGTGAGTGTTCATATATACACACATATTGTTTCTGTATATTCAGATATATACACACACACAGAAATGCTTACTTGGGTGAATAATTTTCTAATTTACTTGTGATCACCCATTTTTACAGAGTAATGGTTAACTGTACTACAACTACCCTACAGAAAGTACTGAGAAAGAAACAAAATAGTATTTATAGCCACAAAGACACAGTACATAAATTTGTTCCTGGCCACAATGTGGGTCACCAAAATTAGCAGGTTTTTAATCATTGCTGTTAATTTTAGAATATTCTTATTTTATTTCTGCTTTCAGAATTTAAAATTTATGGCTTTCTCTGAGCCTATAATGATACTCTTGGAGTGGGGACCATATATTTTAGTACGAGAATAGGCTAATATTCTCAGTTTTGCTTAGTAAAAGTCATCAGTGACTAATTAAATCTAGAGATCATGTAGGACCATGGCAAAAAGAATAGGCAGGAAAGTATGAATTTTCAATATTTTAGTCTTCTCAACAGAATCAAGAGGCATGGTGCCTTCTCATGAGACACTATAGTGATGGTTACCCTCAAATAAGGGAAAATATCAGAATCTCTCTCAAGGGGACAAGAGTCATCTATTTCTGTGACTCATCTATTCTATTGCCCATTGTAGGCAGAAAGAAATTTCCGGAAAAATAAATAAACAATCTCAGAATCAAGACTCCTGGATTTTGCCTATCCCTGACAACTTACATGGAAGAGTAGACAGGAAGTCTTCCACATTTTGCTAGCCCAAATTTCCTTCTAATAGTGTGAATGACAAAACTGACATGTAACTGCATAATTTACTTCCTACAGCCATTTACCCAGAGAACTTAAAACATTCCAAATAAAAACCATTGCTAGATTTTACTGTTAGTAAGAACCCACCTCACATGGTAAGTACCATCTGATAGCCATCTGTTAAAGGTAATATTGAAAGCTTGAGCATTTCCAGGGTAATGGTCAGAATCATAAAAAAAAAGTATTTGAGGGTTTAAATGTGGAAACCGTGCTGTTTAGATCTGAATGATACACGTGATGTCGGCCCTTGATAGATTTCACTTATGAAAAATTTGAAAATAGTTGCTTTGTATTTACTTGTCCTTTAACTTGCTCTAAGACTACATTTATTTGAATATTATAAAAGGTACCTGCCACTATTTTCAAATGTGATCAAAAGTCCTCATCACCACATAAAAATAAATGAACATATTATGTCCATCTACAATTTGAGAAATATTTAAAAAGAAAAAGTGAAACCAAATCTTATACAAGAGTTACCATCGTGTAAACACTTTAAGTGTCAAGTAAATTATTTCTAAATATAGTTTATGTTTACTTTTGTGAGTTATGTGCCTTGGAAGAGTAGATTTGGGATAAGTTAAAGGGTGTGCCTTAAAATCTGATAATTTATCATTGACTAATATTGGAAAACACTGAGTGAAATTGTTAGACCTTTGTTGAAGGACTAATCAGAGCAGTTCAGAGAGTACTGTTCATACCCAAGCAATGTATGGGAAGGTGGGATAGGATAAAAAATAATATTCAAATTAATAGATCTGAGATCCCAAAATAATATTTTGCTCCTCTTATTAACATTAGTCAAAACTTCTAAAAATTAATTGCTTTGTAATGCTACTTTGTACCAAAAGTACAAATAAACTATGGAAGTAATCAACCCATTTGTATTTAAAGCAACATGAATGTCCAATATATGTGCATGAGGTTTTTCTAGAATCCTAATGTATTGACAGCAAAAGAGTAGGATGTGTGACATCCTCTAAAGGTATTTACCTAGCCAGTAATACATAAGTAACTAACTATGCATGAGATGGCCTGGTGGAAGTAGAATTAGGATAACTTTGGGTAACCCAATAATCTCACTGGAAGCTGCCATAAATAATCCTTTCAGGGATTATTCCATGGGTCAGCTGACCTGGGCTAACCCACAGCCTGTTTGCCCACAGAGCCACTTCTCATCTTCCTGACTTGTGTTCTAGGTAACAGAGGGACCTGTTCTCTGCAGCTCTCACATTCTGTCTGGGTTCAGGCAATAGGAGATGGGAAGGACAAATCGGAGACCCAAGACTTCTTTCTTTGCCTCAGGTAAATCTATATGCCATCAGGATTATTTAAGTGGTTCCAGCCCCCTTCAAACTGTGGTTCTAGTCCTTGATATCTGAAAAATCTGCCCTTTCCTTTGGTCCCTCCTGCCTAAGGTGCTAGAATTCTTTGTCTCCACTAATGTCTATGGTGTACCAGTCATTTCTCTCTTGACTTCAAGAGAATTCCATCATCCATATAACAAAGTCCAAGCATTTTTTTATTTCTTTGACATACATTTTTTTATGATTTTTGGTTCCTTATTGGATACTGACTAGTAAAAGAGTCTTCCACACTACAGAGTCATATTTTAAAATATTAGTGCATTATTATTTTCTCATAGAATTCCAGAGATGAAAAGGATCTTAAGGATTGCTTAGCCAAACATCCAGGTAGGAAGAGCAGGAGAGGCAAATTGTTTGGGTCTGAAAATCACTTTCCACAAGACCACCATAAACGTCCTGGGTCCATGTCTGAACAGTGTTCTATAGTTTTTTTTTTTTTTTTTTTCGCTTTATCTGATATTACAGAAAGGCCCAGATAAGAATTGACTTTTAGCCAATTTGCTTTCTACTACTTCCTTTCAGATTCAGCAAATTCTTTTGAACAGATCCTGTATTTTTTTTTCTTTCTTTTTTCTCCAAGCTAGTAAGGAATTTTTACCCACATTGTTTTGCTTTATCTTCCTATCAACTCTTTAAAGCTGGAAGTATTACTAAGAAATTGAGGTTTAGAGAGGTGAAGTGGCTTCCCTACACCTACACAGTAAATAAGCATCAAAAAAACCAGACATAAACCCCAAATTAAGCTCTTTCCACAGCACAATCCTGCTTCCGTGGATGATTAAGTACTTATCTGATCTTAAAGTTACAAGAAGAGTTTAGGGAATAAAATGATGAGTTTAATTGTGTAATGTCAAATAAAAAAGCAAGTGAATGTGCCTTTTAGCAAGACTTTAATTAATCTGATGTCTGATCTAATCCTGATAGGGTAACTTTCACCAACTCTGTGGTTTTGTTTAAACAATGTCTCATAAAATATTACATTCCCCAGGTACAGGATGAATACCAGCACTTACAAACTTGCCTTTTGCCTTCCATGTAGAGTGTGACTCTCACACATTATTCCACTGAAGCTTCTCAGTTGAAATTAATATGATAACCCTCATCGTCATCCTCTCCAAAATAATTCAGGGCACACACTTTGATGATGGAAGGGAGAAATAAAAATCTTTAACAGACTCACATATGGGAGGGAAAAACCAATTAAAGATTATCTCTGAACCAGGACTGCCAATATGAGATGAGGTGCATAACTAATCAGCCCAAGATAGACAACAGGTGAAGTGATGAAAATGTGATTGTGAGAAATGTGACAACAGTCTGATGTGCATAATTCATTGTTCCCATGGAGCCCCTGCCCATCTGCTGTGGCACAATTGAATATCAGAAGATGGAAGGAGGCCATCATTCATTAACTTGCCAAACTCCTTCAGGGCCCGGCTTTGCCTTCATTTTGTTTTTGTTCTTGCACCAAAGACTTGGAAACCACGAATATTACTGTGGGTTTCTGAGCTTTCCCGACTAGGATCTAATCAGCTTCTCTTCTACAGGGAGCAGAGGTGTGGGTGCTTCATACACAAAGCAAAGGGAGTCTAACATCTGCTAACGCGCCCAAGAGCTGCCTTCCCCTCTGCTATGATGGATTAAAACCATGAAAACACAGGCCTTCATCCTGATGTCCCTGGAAACAATCCTCTCAGGCTCTATTTTTCCTACAGCTCCCTGGATCAAGGAGGTATTCGCTGCTAAGCATTTCCAGCCAGCTTTGTTGTTGTTGTTCTTTTTAGTTACACAGGACAGTAGAATGGATTTTGACCTATCATATATTATATATATAGTATAACTTCCCATTCTTGTGGTTGTACGTGATATAGAGTTACCCTGATTGTGTATTCATATGTGAACACAGGAAAGTTACATCTGTTTCATTCCACTATCTTTCCCATTCCCATCCCTTCTTCCTTCCCATCATTCCCCTTTGTCTAACCCCCTTCCCCACCCCAGCCTTCATCCACATATCATAGAGAATATTCAGCCTTCAGGTTTTTTGGGATTGTCCAACCAGCTTTTTTTATATATTTATTTTTTAGTTACAGGTGGACACAATATCTTTATTTATTTTTTTCATTTTTTTATGTGGTGCTGAGGATCGAACCCAGTGCCTCACACGTGCTAGGCAAGCGCTCTTCCTCTGAGCCACAATCCCAGCCCCCGACCAGCTTCTGTAGTCAGTGCTCACAAGAATTCCTGAACTTTAAGGCACAGGTATAATAATTAATATGATTTCAATCTAGTTCTGTATATTCTATGGGTTATTTGTAGACACTTATCAAATGATGCTTTGTTTGGAGATTTCATCATCATCTCCTTTTGTATGAATTATCCATTTGTATCTCAGGAGTTGGGTTGTGGCTGTCATTCAGTCATGGACTTATCTGACAACAAGGCAGTATTCAGTCTTTTTGTGCCTTGGAATAGGTGATAGAGATTAAGTAAAAACCCTAACCAGGACCTTTCTTTAATGAGCCCAGGTCCTGATTATCGTTGATTATTGACATTAATGCAAAAGCAATAATGTGAATTATTTTCCCCTCTCAGATATCCTTCTCTCCAGATCCCTCAATTCTAAGTCCAATTCCTCAACTCTGCCTAGACTGTAATCTGCATGAGCATGGTGACCTTCTGTGATTCCACTCACCAGTTCTATAGCCTGTTACATAGTGGCACTCAACAAACATTTGGATTACTTTATCCTTGTATTAAATAAAATCTGCTTTATGACGGCAAATATTTCCCAGTTTCTATGAACTTTTTTTTTTAATCCATGCAAACCACTGGTATTAGATATTTCTGAGGACATGCTTAATTTTTAAAAGAGTTAAGGTTATGAAATATACACTGTTTGAGAGCAGAATCATGTTTTGACCACATCAATGATCCCTCCAGTCTTAAGTACATATTTTTGTGGTTTTCTGATGGGTTTTTAGTTTGGTAAGTGGAAAGACATATGTTGTTTAAATACTAATTATAAATAAAATCTCTTCTTAAGCAATATGTTTTCTGTTAAAAAATCATGTATAATATGAGAATATGGTGTATTTAAATCAGAATTACTCTGTGAAATGTATCAGTCTGTAAAGACTTGATTTAAACATTACTATTTTAATGCATTTTTAACAATCAAGAACTCATTGATTAATCAATCAGTGAACTCAGTTTTTTTTTAGACATTTGAAAATCTACACACTTATTTTTTCCCCATTATTTTTTTTTCTGTGATCCTCTTACTTCATTTGTATTTTTAGTTACAACTTAAATTGATATTGCTCTTTAAGAAAAAAAAAATTTCAATGAAGGAATGGAAGAGCATTTTGTGGAGAATGAATACCTTAAAACATAAAACCCAATTCTTTCCATTGTGATATCTTTCTTAAAACGGAAAGGATTAACCATAGCACACCACCTTTCATTCCAATAGTATAGCAATCGAATGTTATGGTTTACCTACATTTTCAAATCACTTTAGGACTCTTAAGCTTTTAGGAACTGCAAGTGGGATGCAGAAATTTCATAGCTTTAAGGGTTGTATTTAAATATGTCTACCAAGATTCTTAAGAATGTAAGTTTATCTGGAGTTGGAAAGCTGCAAGATCTGCTTTGCTGCCAGAAATCCTAATAAACTGAGACCAGCGGCCTGGCCCATGGACAATAAACAAGATTAGCTAAAGTTACACATCCTACTCTTCATTGCTTTGTTGAAGAGTCACTCAATTGAGAGAACAATATTATAGGAATTATTTACACTGCTGTGAATCATCTGGTCCATAAACAAATGAGTAATGACCTGTTATCCAGGAGATTAAAAGCTAAGCAGATGTTTCACAAGAATAAAATTAGTTTAGGGGAGGAAACGGAAAAAAAATTCACATTTGACTTGGGCTTGTTTGTTGAGTGGGACAAAGAAACACTTTCACAGTTTTACTGAGGATCATTTATAAAGAAGTTTCCAAGGTTTGTTTGGGGGGGGGGATTTTCTTTTGCATTACAATTCTTATTACACATATATACCACATTTTTTTCATATCTCTGTTTAAAAAAAAAACATTTTTTTTCCAATCAGCTACTGAGAAAATGGGTCATCAAGAAACTCGACCCTAACTCCCACCTTTCATCTATGTGAAAGGCAACCAATGTTTCTTGGAGATGGAATTTATGTCCTGGAGGTTTTTATTGGGCTCCACACAACTCACTGATCCATGGACCCACTGTAGCACACAACGATAATCCTGTAATGTTTTTAAATGCCAACAGTCAGTAAAGAGGAACTTTTTTCTTTTGGAGAAAGATAATAAATATGAAAGTTAAGGTAACAGAGGAAAAGAAATTCTGAAAATACAATAGATCAAGAATGTAGTTAGAGAAAACGATTCAGAAGTATTCTAAAAAATCATGTATAATTCAAAAATTCCTGGATTATCTACAATAAGCAGTACACTAAATTAAACTCTGGTTCCATAAAGGAATCAGTCCCTGCCACCAAGGAACTTACTTTACTGTCTCCATGAAAGAACTTCACGTTTCTGTAAGAACATGTTCTGATTCTGCATCTTGGGGCCTCCTAAGATATAGAGACTCCTTTTTAGGACCCTTTTTAATGTTATTCAGTTCCAGAATTTTACTAACGATGGGATGAGGTGGGGGCATGAATTTGCTTTGATCAGAGCAGCTGAAACTAAATCTTGAAATCTCACAGACTTACAACTACTCTTTACTTGAGAAACACTAAGTCCTAAAGATAGAGTATTCTTTTTCTCAATTTGCATGATCATGCACATTCATTAATAATTACAATTGTGATACTTTAGTTAAGAAATATAAGGTGCAGAGGGTTTAGTAAGATGGCTGAAACTACCACAAGATTAGCAAGGAAGGCCAGGATTAACCAAAGTAGGTTATTTTTTTCCCACAAATCCAATATGGAAGGATTTGGGAGGTGACTAGGATATGAATCCAGTAGGGAACTTTTAAAATGATACATGGCTAAACTGTATCCCACAATATTCTCATGAATTTTTTTTAAAAAACATGCTTCATTTTTAAAAAGGAATAAGCATTTGAAACTATTAACTCTCTTACCCTTCATTAAAGATGTGCTAGCTAAGCACCATCACATTCATGTACCAAATGTGCATTAGAAGTTTTAGAATGTTCAACTTGGGCAAACTATTTGAAAATCATCTAACTATGCAAACTAGTACATTCATTTCAATGTCCCAATTAAGAATGTACTATTCTTCTCAATGTAATTTAATGATGCCTTTTTGGTAAAGCTTTAAAGCTGCATGAATATTAGAAAATTTGAGTGCATTTGCTAATACGCTGATTACATAATCAATGATACTGATCATGGAGTAGGACAAATTGCCATTGACTTTGAACTGCTTTCAAATTCCCCAAACATAAATTACCATACATTTTTAATTTGAACTAACTTTTTCTTCTAGAAAAAAGCATCAGAGGCTATTATTTCGTCTCTATAGTTATTTGTAATTCATCGACAATTAGAGTTCTTAATACACCAGATGAAGTTTTGAGCTCAAAAATTTCCTGCACAAAATATAGTCTAGAGGAGATTTCCAGTCTTCCTATCACATACTATGTGCTTAGTTCATGTCTGAAATACCACCCCCATTCTTACTCTCCTTGTCCTAATAAGTTCTTTGTTTGTAGACCCCTGTTCAAGCATCACATTCTAAAACACTTCTTTCCTGCAAGTGCCATGGATTCACAGAATCCATGAGTAACATATTCTCACGGATGGAATAAAGGGAAAAGGAAAATAAAGTCTTAATTACACTTACTAATACTAATATTATAACATAGGTGTGATACTATTAAAATAAAAATTACTCTAACACAGCAGCTAACATTGGTTGATATTTGCACCTCTAAAAACTAAAAAATTGGTTGATATTGCACTGCCAAAGTTCACTATGGTCCAACAAATCGAATTTACTAGTCAAAAATACATGCCAAGGCAGTATGTAAAAAAGTGGATGTGGAACCGATGTGAATCTGCAATATGTATACGGGGTAAAAATGGGAGTTTATAATCTGCTTGAATCAAATGTATGAAATATGATATGTCAAGAGCTTTGTAATGTTTTGAACAACTAATAATAAAAAAAATAAAAAAATAAAAAATAAAAAAAATCAAATAAAAAAATACATGCATTGGGAAACTATGGAATATCTCATTAGAAGCCTGTTAGGACTTATTTTAGGGTTTGTGCTCCAGATGGTTTGGGGAAAGTCCAAGTAAATGGGGTTTTGCACTGAATTGGGTGGTATCAGAAAGCAAGGATAGTCCTATGATTGGGTATCTCAGTAAATCTTATCAGTATGGAAAGAAATCTGCAGGGTTTTTCCTAACTCAATCAAATCTTACCTATAAAGGAGGCTAAAGCTATAATTGCTATAAAAGCAGTAGTCATTCATACTACCTGGAAGAGGGTATTATTTGGTATTTTGTGGCTTAGACAGTGTTCATATTTTGTTGGTTTTTAGACTTCATTATGGAGTTGTCCTGTTTTTGTCTTTATTCATCCTGATCACAGAGTGGCCTTGTGTGATGTGACTATTCTATAAAATCGCCTGTGTTCAACAGAACAAGGCTGGGGGGTGACTGCCAGAACAGCTTGTGGCAACAAGGCCAGATGATCGTGCAGGATAGCTCCTGGATGTCAGCACCTGCTTTTTTCATTCTCAAAACATACATGATACTGTCTCATTAACCAGTAGCACATCAGGCTTATCCTGGTATCATTTCCATTCTACTGGTGAGATAATTAAAAGCCACACAGGTTTTATAACTTGCTTACACAACAGGGATACTAATCAGACTGAGTATTTGAGCATTTGGCTTTCTGCTTCCCTGATTCCAGAGACCAAACTAAACTTAACTCTCCATAAACATTTGTATGACAGAATCAATCATTTTATTTTCCCCTTGTGAGTCCCCTTGTTACCCTTAGAATTAAAAACATTAAAAGTTTCCTAACCTAAATCTTCTGATAGTCTACATTTCAAACTTATACCTTCACTGTACACAAAAAATTTAACAATGTTTTACAGAAACATCAATGTGCTCTGTAGCACTGCTAGTCATGATTCAAAGCATATTATATTTATGCCATAGGGCTAATATATAGAAACTATGTAAACATTTCTAGGCTGAGCCACCTAACCACATGCATAGAGAAAGCTGATATTTTCCCCCACCCAAAGAGATGAGCAGAGAAGCTTTATAAATAATCTCTACAGTAACTTCTGAGATTGCTCCAGGACCAAATTGACTCACAAGCGCAATCCCAACAACTCTAGATGGCTAGACAACACAATGTAGGTTCTGATGATTCCCTTTCACACAGGTTAGCTTTATCTTTCTACCTGGAATTCAGGTACTCTAGGAAAAAAAAAAAACTGAATCATAACAACTCCAGTTTTCACAGTTTTAAAGTAAAAGACAGTTGATATTTTGACCCAGAAATTGACTGCTCTCAATCAAGGAAATGAAATTTTATTTTATCTTCACAGATGTTCCACATTCTGATACTAGTGTGACTATTTAATAGCTAGAACACATCACAGAAAATTTAAATATCATTCAAGGTAAACTTATACCTTTATAACATAACTGCACATTCTTTGAAATATCTTCCAATGATAGGTACTGTGAGTCACCTCCCTTTGAATCTGAACAGGCTTGTGATTGCTTTGGCCAAGAAAATTTGGCAGAAGTCACACAAACTGACTTCTGAGGCTAGGTCACTCAAGATCACATAGCTTCTTGGTTGTAAGACTTATTCTAGATGAATTAAGGCACTGCATGAGAAGCCCAGAGAGTTCAAAATTGAACCTATAATTCATTTCCCTCCATGTTTGTTATCCCATTCCCCTCATAACCTCTTATATGTAATTTTGTATGACAATGAGAGTCTCCCTCCATTTCCATGCAATTTCCCTTTTTTTTCAGATGGGAGGGGAGGGGAGGGGGGATAGTAGAGGATAGGAAAGGTAGCAGAATACAACAGTCATTAATATGGCAGTATGTAAAAATGTGATGTGTAACCGATGTGATTCTGCAATCTGTATTTGGGGTAAAAATGGGAGTTCATAACCCACTTGATTCTAATGTATGAAATATGATATGTCAAGAGCTTTGTAATGTTGTGAACAACCAATTTAAAAAAAAAAAGTTCAAAGCAGTAAAAGAAAAAAAGAATTGAACCTATAGAGATGGACCAGTTCTGAGTAGGCTTCAGACATGTGAATCAAGCTGCTATGGGCTCTTCAGACCATTTGCTATCATGATGCCACTTAAAGATCTCTCACTGAACCATCTAGGACAGAAGAATCATCCAGTTGAGCCCTGATTGAATTTATAATCCCCCCAAATAATTGAGATTTTTGTGCAATAAAAAGAACTTTTAAAATGAGCAGTGTTTTACTATAAAAGATTAGAATGTCAGGATGAATAATATAAAATGTTAAAAGACCCGTGAGGAGACACCAAAAACAGCATGACATGCAGAAACAAAGAAATAGAAGGCCAGGGGAGGGATTGAAAGAAACCCTAACACAAATCATTTACAAATTATAGGATTCATCAGAGGGTACATGTGGAAAAGTCTGACTACACACGTTGATACTCTGGGCATTCATGTAGATGAGAATTCCCCCAATGTAAAATGGGTTTAGATGGTAGCATAGCAAAATATAAAATAGTTTTTATTTTAACCCATTTTCTTCTCCTTTCTGAATACATGAAAAGACCCAGGTATCTAGATTCTGATCTTCAATATTTTCACAACACCCTTCTTAAAACCACTCACCTGTCATTTTACTTATAGCAACAGCTTCTAATTTTCCAGTTCCTACATTCCATTCTCAAAAGAGCAACCACAGTGTCCCATTAAAAGCACTATCTAATCACAAATCAGCTCTGATCAGAATCCTCCAACATCTTCCCATTTTATTCAAAACAAAACATATTTCTGTTTGCCATGTCTGCCTGTGGTTTGTCTGCTGATTATGAACTTGATAAAGCTCCTCTGGCACCACCTATCTTCTGTGATAACATAACTTCAACATAGTAGGTGTGATCTCTTCTCAGATCCATTGTACAGAACTCCTTCTCCCTAAATACCACAGCAACACATTCCCTCATCTCTTTGCTCAAATTCACATTTGCACCGAGTCCTTTCCTGACAACCTTTACAGTCCCCCACACCTCATCCTGAACTGGCTCTGAGACTTTTTCCTCTACTTTGTTTTCCTTCCTAGTAATTAGCTCTCTACAGATTAATATGTAACATGAAATTTGTTTATTTGATTTGTTTCCCAGCCAGAAAAAAATAATTTTGAGTTTTTTTTTATTTCAATGCTGAATCCAAACTGCCTTAATAAGTACCTGATACAACAAATACGAATATTTTTTCTAATGAATGAATGAATAGCTATAAATTTAACCTGAAAATTAAGTGCATAGATTAAAATTAAGTGTAAATTCTTCTAGAATGGTAATATAAACCCCATGTGTAATATGTAGAAGAACAGTAAGTAGTAAACTCTGAAGGTCAGGTGAGAAAAATAACCTCCCAATGACCATTTTAATACAAGCAGATGTTAGTTATCCTTGGGAACCTAAGACCAAGGGTGCCATGCATTTGGCATTTGGAGACACCTATAATCTCAAGAGTCTTTTTACTTTTATTTATATTGGAACTGGTCACTTAAGCTGACCCAAATGAGCAACTGCAGATGCTACCATCAAGCTGTTATTACCAGCATACTTCAGACATAATAAAATTATTTTAAATTCATTATTTTTAAAAGAACTACTTATAAATGAGTCACCATTCATACAGGTGAAAAATCTATGAAGATGTATACCACAGACTCAAGTTTAGGAATCTCTTCCCAAGTGATATAGATTATTTAAAGGAAATATGCTACAGAACTGGCTCTAGATTTTCAAAAAAAAACAAGATCATGTTCAATAGTAGTTGGCTTATGTGGGATACCCGGAACTTACGTTAATAGTATTTTGCAAGTTAACTATTTGGAAACCCTTAGTTTGAAAGTTGATTAAAAATTGAATAAAAACTAAATGAAAAGATGATTTATCTAGGTGACATAGCAAATAAACCTAATCCCTCATATAATGTATTGTCTCTTTCTTCATATAATTCTAGTAGACTCCAAAATGCTATGCTTTCAAAGGTGAATACTGGTACAAAATTTTCAGTGAAACTACATCTTGTCAATAATTTTCACTAGAAGTTGACTTTTCATTTTTCAATTTCAAGATGGTTATGTAATCACTTAAGTACCTAATGTATTTGTTCAGTTGTAATAATGAATTTCTGATCTTTATAAAATTCATACAGTCATCAAATACATTAACCTTTTGTATGTTCAATTTTGAGGCATTCTCAAAGCCCAAATCCTGTGGTTCAGGACTGGATTTGCACAGCCGAGTGACTGGACTCAGACAGGCTGATGGCTCCTCCACTCCGTCCCCACCAAGCAAACAGAAGCTTGCTCTGTTTTTCATTTCACATCATGTATCAGTAAAAATGCAGCAATGACAAGGTAATAGAAGAATGATTAGCTTTAATGTACTCCCTTTCATGTTTGCAGTTTGAGCAAATATGAACTAATTTATACTCTTCGCTATTTTTCTCTTCAGTGTGTATTGTAACAAATGTGAAAATTGCTGGTGTAAGTGCAATCGATCAATTGAGATAAATGCAAGTCAAGTTCAATGAGTCTTTAACAAATTTTCATAAGGCAACTCTTCTTGGTAAAAACTGCTAGTAATTTCTGTGTCAGCATCAAGACTGTAGAATCCTGGGAACTCCAGGTTCCAGGAGGCAACATGGATTTTTTGATGAAGCATGTGAATCAAACAGCAACAGATCAAAAATAGCCAACAATTGGGTAGCACAGAACAAAGGAGTCACAGAACTGGCATATATGCATTTTACATTATCAACAGCACAGCTAATCAATATTGTGAGAGGATCTGAATAACTGTATGATTAAACGATCAGTTCGGAATAACTCTTAAAGAAATGTACCCACAAATTATTCACCATTTTTGTCTGAATTCTACTTCAGGACAGAATTTGAATATTTATCAAATTTGAGAATAAACTTGACATCAATAATAAATGTTTAGAGTCAACTTTCAGGATATACACAAATATAAATTATCTCAAGGTTTCCACTAATATAAATTATTACCTCCCCTTCAAAAAATCCTATTTATGACTGAATATATTGATATAGAGTGTGATGTGAAACTACTGTTTATTTTTAGAATATGCATTAAGCAACATTTTGTGATGAGTTATGAGAATGATGAAGAATAAACTATCACTATAGTGAAGTTCAGTTTTGAAAAAGTAACATTTTTATATTTTTTTTTACCTTATTATAAGATGTGTTTGAATAGAAAAAAGGAAGAAAACACAATTACTTGTAATAACAACATATTTATTCTGGAAAGATGTGTTATCTTTCAAAAATCATCAAGGAGTGACTTATGTTAGAACATAACATATACACTGAAGCATGTCTATGCTGGTATGAAACCATTGTATTGTGACCAATTTCACAATGCAAAATTTTAAAAAATGGCTATCTATATCATATTTGGGTTAAGGAAGAATATGGGGGACACTTGGATATAAATATCTGTTATAAAAATCATTACAGTGTAATAATGTATTCCTGTCTCATAGCCTGGAGTTGTAGCTCAGTGGTACAGTGCTTGTTTAGCCTGTGTGAGGAATTGGGTTTGATCCTCAGCACCACATATAAAATAAATAAAAAAATAAAGTTCTATCAACAAAATTAAAAATATATTTTTTAAGAAAAATGTATTATTTGCTTTACAAATTATTGTAAATAAGGGTCTTGGAAATAATCCAAACACACATACCTTCTGGAAACATACTTAGAGATACTTAAATACTTAGAGATACCAAAACTAAAATAGTAGTTGCTTAAGCTTGCTTTATTTCTCATAGCTTGCTCAAATAGATAAAAATGAATATAGAGTTCATCTCCAAAATGTAAATATCTCAGAAGTTACCAATCATATCTTTACAACACAAAAAACTGGATACCCGTAAATTCAGTAATTTCCTTGGATTTAACAGAGACCTTGTTTGCAGAGCAAAATGCCACCCCCAAATCTGGAAAAGCAGGTGTATCCAGAAAGACACCACTGAGACTGTTTTCATGGGCAGAATCTACTGAAGCCATTAACTGGTAAGACGCCTACACAGTAATTCTGACCAATGCTGGAGACTGAGAGTGAACTAGCAGGAGAGTGAGAAACTCCTACTGCTGCAGTTGCAGAGAAGCATTTTCATAGACTTTATCTCAAGGAGTCCCACTCTTGTCACACTATGATGATGTGAGACAGGTAACCTCTCGACTCTGGTAAGAGCACAAACATGTATCATGTGACACACCCAAAGTCTTCTCCATAATAAAGTTCAACTCTCCAAGGATAAGATACTTTCCCAGACCCTTATCTCAGCCAGTGAAGGACCATTTCTCTTGCTTCATCACTGTTTTGTCATCTTGTCTCACTAAGGTGACACACACACACACACACACACACACACACACACACACACACACAAAATCACATCGTCAACAAGAGTCAGGACTTCAGAGAAATAAATTGGGTATGTTGTAGTCAAGGAAGGGATTCCGAAGCAGGACAGGGAAGTCTTATCATCAAGCATGTATGAAGTTCCCAGACTCAAGACATAGCCCCAATAAAATACTGAAATTTAATTGAAAGGTTATAGAATATTTCCCTTTCTTCACACCTGACCATCATACCACTAGGGCTCCAGCATAAGCCCACAGGATTTCAGTTGTAAGAGCTAAAAGAGAGGGGGTAGGGTTATAGCTCAGCAGTGCCTTGTATGTGTGAGGCACTGGGTTCAATCCTAAGCACTACATAAAAATAAATAAAAAGATATTATGTCTATACATAACTAAAAAAAATTATTTTAAAACACAGATTCTCTCTCAGAAGTAGTTAGGGAGGACCAGATATAAGAGAGCAGGCAAAAGCAATATTAGAAGAACATGAGGCATCTAGCAACTATAGCTGTAGAAAATGTTACAACACTGTCCAACCTATAGCCACATAAACATGAAAATTCACCCTAAAATGCTATTTACTTCAGTTCCTATTATCCAATACAACTAACGCATCTGCTGTTCAAAAAAAATTAGAAAGCCCACTGAAAAGTGTGACAAAGCAATTTTAAGAACCAACCTCAGTTATAACATAGAAGTTGTAATTATCATACAAAGAATTTTAAAAAACTGTTATTAAGGTTTTAAGAGTACTAATAGAAAAAGGAGCAAAAGTGTTGTCAGTAGAGAACTAGGAACTCTATGGAAGAAATTTTTAAATCTAAAGATACATTTAAAAAGCTCTCTTAAACATTCTAACAGAAATGAAGAATATGTGGACTCACCATAATACTTGGTAGAGCCAATGAAAGAATCAGCAAGTGAGAAAAATAATGCTAAAAAAAAAACAACCTACAAAAATCCAAGAACTAGGGGACAATTTTAGAGGTCTAACATACATGTGATTATGACAACAGAAGGAGAGGAAGGAGATAATGTAACAGAAAAAAATAAATTATGATAGCTGAGATTTTTCCAAACTATATAATAGAAACTAAAACAGATCCAGGAAGCATAGAAAACACTAAGCAGGATAATTACATATGTCAAGAAATAAACAAATATATGCTCAAGATTATATTGACCAAAAGATCTATCAACAACGATTTTAGGGGAGTAAGATTTATCTGGGGCTTACAGTTTCAGAGGTCTCAGTCCATATAGGCAACTCTATTGCTCTGTGCCTGAAGTGAAGCAGAGCGACATGGCAGAGTGTGTGGCAGAGTAAAGCAAATGGGGACATGGCACCGGGAAGCAGAGAAAAAACTAAGCTCATCTCACAAAATATATACCCCAAAGTCAAGCCCCCAGTGAACCACCACCTCCATTCTCACCCTATCTGCCTACAGTTCCCACCCAGTTCACCTCCACCAGAGGATGAATGTACTGATAAGGTTAAAGTTCGCTAACCTTTTCCTGCATTGTCTCACACATGAGCTTTTGGGGGACAACTCACATCTAAACCATAACAGACTTAGTGATGAAATTTTACATACAACACCAAAAGCACAATAAATACAAGAAAAATAATAAATTGGACTTGATTAAAATTCACATTTTTCTGCTCTGTGAAAGACAATATATGACAATGCAAAGAAAAATCACCAACTGGGAGAAAGTAACTGGGAAGCATAACTGATAAAGGTCTTCTATACAAAATAAACAACAATAAAAAACCCCACCAAATTAACAAAATAAGCAAAAGGTCTGAACAGATATCATATTTCAAAAATTTACTGACTCAAAGCAGGTAGGCATATGAAGAGATGTTCAACATCTCTTGCTTTTAGGGAATGCAAATTATAACAACAATCAGCTACTACTACATGCCTATTAGAATAAGCAATAAATTTTAAGTGACTATACCAGTTGATGGTGAGGATACAAAATAGGAAAGCATCATTGATATTAATAATACAAATGGTACAAATTCTGGAAGACTGCTTGACAGTTGCTTACAAATCTAAATATAGTCATTACATAATTTATCAATAAAGCTCCTAGGTATTTACCCAAGTGATTTCAAAATTTACACTAACATAAAAAGTTGTGCATTTATTTTTATATCTTTTATTGATAATTGTCAACCCCAGAAAGCAACTAAGATGCTCTTTAGCTTATGAATGCATCAGCTATCTACTTATGACACATAGACAGAATGAATATTATTCAGTGATAAAAAGGAACAAGCAATGAAGTCAGATAAAGACATGGGTGAATCTTAAATGCATATTATGTGAAAGAAGTTACTTCAAAAATGTTACATACTGTATGATCTCATTTATATGACATTGTAGCCATCATTTTGCTAGGTCACTTGTTGGGATGGGTTTGGTGTTAGGAAAACAGGTAAAGCAAAGACAAGAGGCAGTTTACTGTAAAGTGAAAGGGTACAGATGTGTATTCTAAGAGCAGAATACAGGCTTTATTGTGATAAGAACTGTTATTTACAAAGTGCAAAGTATGTTCTATGGACTTTTATGCACAATTTATTATATAAATGTTACAGTGTAGTTATGAGGTATCCCCAAAGTTCACATGTGAGGCAATGTAAAAATGTTCAGAGGTGAAATAATTAGATTATGAGAGTTGGAGTTTCAATGGTGAATTGATGGACTTGACTGGATTAACTGGTAAATGTTGGGAGGTAGGGTGTGGCTGGAGGAATTAGGTCACTGGAAGCATCTTTTTAGAATTTGTATTTGTCCCTAGTGAGCAGAGCGCTTGCTCTCTCTCTCTCGTTCTCTCTCTCTCTCTCTCTCTCTCTCTCTCTCTCTCTCTCTCTTAGTCTTTCTCTCTGCTTCCTGGTTGCTGTGTCCTGATCTCCCTTCCTCCACCACACTCTTGCCCCATGATGTTCTGCCTCTCATAAAGTCCAGAGCTACAGAGTTGATAACCATGAACTTAACCTCCATGAGTCTCTGAAACCATGAGCCAAAACAAACTCTTCCTCCACTAAGTAGTTCTTGTCAAGTTGTTAGATTACATCAGCAAAAAGCTGAATAAAACAATAAATATTTTTTCAGACATGTACATATATACATACAGATATACATATTCATGTCTGAAAAATATATGTGTATCTGTAAAAATAGACATGTATCTATACGCACACAATATGTATATGTGTGTGTGTGTGTGTGTGTATATATATAATATATATATATATACAAAAATTACTGTTTTATACAAAAATTTTAGTGCCTAAAACAATGTTATAAACAGAAATTTTGCAAGTGTTTGAAATGGAGAAATATTATTTCTTAATATAAATTTCAAATAAATTTCATTCTTTGGTGTGACAGTTTTTGGTTTGGTTCGCCAAATACTTTTGTTCTCCTTCTAATCAAATAGCAGAACTGCATTTCCTTGTCTCCTTCCTGAAGTTTATGTGGCCATATGACTTATAATTACCAATTAAACATAAATGGAATTAATGTGAATAACTTCCAGGTAGAACATTAGAAGTTAACATGCAACTCCCCACATTTGAAGTTTCTGCTTTTGAAATCATGTGAACATAGCCAGACACTGAAGCTATTGGGTCTCTGAGGGTGAGATAGAGCTAAGCCCATCAGCTACTGTGTACAGTTCATGTATTATGAACAAGAAATAAAGCATGTCATTTTAATTAGCTGAGATATTTGGTTTTATTTGTTACGGCAGCATAATCTAACCTATTCTGACTAACATATTTTTTTTTATTTTCTTTATTTCATAAAAAGAAGACCTATATGACTCATTTTCCACAGCAATATGTTAATGAATAAAATATAAAATATTTAATGCATGCCATTTGACATGGAATGGCATTTGATATGCTCTTTTCCTTCAAAAAAATCATTTCACCAGATTGGAGGGCATGTTACAGTCATCTGTCAACATGTTGTCACTTTGATCATGTAAAAAGAAAGTTACTTTATAAAATCCTTTAATTTAAAATGTTTAACTAGTAATGTTACCCAGAATCCTATCTGCCATGCTCAGTTATGACACCAATCAAAAATTTTAAAATTATACTGATCAAAAATAGAGATTATGATAACCTGACAGCAGAAGGCACCTAACTTTTAAGACTGATAAAAGTTCAAAAAGTTGATAAGTATATTTGAAAAAGGCATCATTTCTGCAATAAGTCTGACAGCCCCAGAAGGGAATTCACATTTCTATTAAATATGCCAATACAAATTACATTTGAGTGAAATAGGACCACAGGAATTAGAAACTTATGTTCCCAGTTCCGTCACTGTCTGGCAGTTCCATGGGGGTGGGATTCTGTTCTACAAACCACTCAAGCTTTGGCCAAAAAAACTGTGAGCATAGTTGATGCATACTATTTTCCTGCTGAGGCATTGGGAAACCTATGCTTGGTTTTTCAGTTTCTATTCTCAGCTTCACAGTCAAAGAAGCCTCATGCTCCAGGCAGGACAGGTAAAAGACGGCAACATCTCTGTCAGTACTGCCCTATCTCTTGTGGTACCTTACACTCTACTTACTCTTTGGTGGATTGCTACTTTAGAAAACATTTCTTGACATGTAGTCATTTAAATACGCCATCTGTTTCTTACTGGACCCAGGACTTAGAATCAGACCAGGTCTAAGAATGGTATGTGGAAAAGAACGGCCCATATCCACTGATCTATGATAAATATGTAACTTCAGGAAGCAATCAACATCATACATTGAGCTATTAAGAACTCAGAGTTGTTGGTTAAGACTCTTATCCTGGGTCAAAAGGTGGTTCTATTCCCAGTTTTCTAAAGAATCTGCATACTGCTTTCCAGATTGATTGTACCAATCTGCAGTCCCACCACCAATGTATGAGTGTGCCTTTTCCCCCACATCCTTGCCAACACTTATTTTTGTTTGTATTCTTGATAACTGCCATGCTGACTGGCATGAGATGAAATCTTAGAGTAGTTTTGATTTGCACTTCTCTAATTACTAGAGATGTTAAACATTTTTTTCAAATATTTGTTGACTGAATGTATATCTTCTCAGAAGTATCTGTTGAGCTCCTTAGCCCATTTACTGAAAACAATTTGCTCCCAAAATGTGGGCTCTCTGTTTACCTTGTTGATTGTTGAAAAGTAGCTTTTTAGTTTGAGTCCATCTCCTTTATTAATTCTTGATTTTATTTCTTGCATTTTAGAAGTCTTATTAAGGAAGTTAGGGCCTAATCCAACATGATAAAGATTTGGGCCTACTTTTTCCTCTATTAGGTGCAGGGTCTCTGGACTACTTCCTAGGTCCTTGATCCACTTTGAGTTTTGTGCATGGTGAGAGATAGGAGTTTATTTTCATTTTGCTGCATATGGATTTCCAGTTCTCCCAGCACCATTTGTTGAAGAGGCTATCTTTTCTCCCACTCCTTGGTCTATACCAAAAGGACTTAAAATCAGCATACTATAGTGACACAGCCACATCAATGTTCATAGCAGCTCAATTCACAATAACTAAACTGTGAAACCCACCTAGATGCCCTTCAGTAGATGAATGGATAAAGAAAATGTGATACACACACACACACACACACACACACACACAATGAAATATTACTCAGCAATAAAAGAGAATAAATTATAGCATTTTCAGGTAAATGGATGGAGTTGGAGAATATCATGCTAAGAGAAGTAAGCCAATCCCCCCAAAAAACCAAAGGCTGAATATTCTGATAAGTGGATG
Organism: Spermophilus citellus; assembly: GCF_964194105.1. Lineage (NCBI taxonomy): Eukaryota > Metazoa > Chordata > Mammalia > Rodentia > Sciuridae > Spermophilus > Spermophilus citellus. Next base: position 45,439,481 of record NC_138200.1, on the reverse strand, counting down.
TTGATCCATAATGGGGAGGGGGGGAAGCATGGGGAAAATGGAGGAACCTTGATTGGGCAAAGGGCAGGGAGGGTAGGGAGAGTGCACAGGGGCAGGAAAGATGGTGGAATGAGATGGACACCATAACCCTAGGTACTCATATGGACTGCACCTATGCTGTGATGCTACATCGTATATAACCACAGAAACGTAAAGTTGTGCTGCAATTGTGTACAATGCACCAAAGTGAATTCTGCTGTCATATATACCTAATTAAAATAAATGAATTAACTTTTTTAAAAAAGACTGTATTATCCTAACCTATCCTGACAAATACACTTATCAGACTAAATAAGTACTCACATATACCTGTTATTTCTAAGTAGTCCTCCCAGGAGAAAAGGTAAGGGGAAAAAAGCAAAGGAAGAAAAGCCAAAAGAGGGTACATTGTTAGTATTCCATGAGCCTGGCCTTTGAGGCAGAGTTCTGGAATTGAATGACATCTCAAGACAGAGGCAACAGAGCTTGAGATTTATACAGAGTGCTCATTATCATTGTGAAGTCTCTCTCATGTTTCTGCATATGGGCAAAGCCTCCATTTGTAGATTTCAGAAGTGCTCAAAATCAGGTACAAGTAAAAGAACCCCAAGGAGGTTGGATAGCAATGTCTTCTAGAATACCTTTAAAAACGTGGCACTTTCTGATTAGCTGACATTAATTATAATCCATCTCATACAATCAGAAAGCAGGAAGATTAGCAGTTATGTTTATAAAGGTCACCAAGAAAAATATATAGTCCTAACATAAAAAAGAAATTGGGTACGTAAGTTTTACAATCTTTCTGTTTTAAATTATATATGCTGGGAAGAACTCCTGGTCAATTTATTTCTTAAACTTCAGGTCATTTACTCAGCATTCTAATAGAAAAACATTATCTGGTGCTGTGGATCCAAGAAACTATTTCATTAAAGAAATATTTATTGTAGAACCACGACAGGCCCATGGGAAATGCAACATCAAATATAACAAATATTAATTCCTTCAATAGCATGCATCCTAGTGGTAAAGATAGAAAAAAAATAAAGATTTATCATCAGGAGGTAAAAAGTGTCACAAAAAAATAAAAAATAGCAGGATAAAGGCACAGCCAGTGAGGAGAGAAGGAACCATTTAAGAAAACAAAGTCATAGTGGGTCTCTATGATCAAATGACTTAACCTCAGGGACTTTAGTAAGGTTAAGTCATGGGAAAAAGGTTTGAAAATATCTGGAACAAAGTATTCCATGTAGAAGATACAGCAAGTGCAAATTCCCAGAGCCCTGGGCTGGGTCACTGTGCTTAAGGAACAATGAAAGCCACTGTTCTGGTCACTGCCAACAGAGTGAGAAACAGAATGTTGAAATATATAATTGAATAGGCAGCTAAGACCAGAGCAGATAGGTTTTTGCATGCCAACGTAAAGTGTGTGTGTCTTTGTGTTGTTTTTATTTCTATTTTCAACACTGTTATTAAAAGATCATGCATACAAGAGTGCCATTAGGTGACTTGTGATATGAATAAGCAACAAGGGCTGAACATGACTGAACTATTATAAACAGCTGGACAATTGTAGATAAGACTTGGAATTGCCCCCATTTCTTGCCTGGATGCATTATCTAGATTGCAGTCACAGATAAGAGAAATGCCTACAAACCCTGGCAGTCTCCCGGAGGTCAGGAGATGTTAGCAGAGTTCCAAGAGGCTCATGCAACTGCAAGAAGCAGAGCAGAATTCTGGAAAGGAGGACCTATGCAGAAACACAGTTTAGGAATCTGTAGAAGGGTCTCTATGTCTTTACTGAACACTTGACTACACATGCACAGAATAAAACTCCACAAAACTTGGCCCAAAATACCATGAAGTTATAAGATTAAAAATATTTCAAAGCTCATATCAGGTAGCTTGTCATCATTCAAAAGGCTAATTAGTCAGGGGGAATAAGCCTCAGTGATCAGCCAAGACATTTGGTGGAGATTTCAGGGAGCCAGACCTTAGAAGTATGGATTAATTATTCCTGGAGTGAAATCTATTCTAGATACATACTACAACCCTTTAAATCAGGCCTCAAAGTCATAAAATTTATCCAAAATAATTTAATTGCCAAAATTAATAGACAAAACAGCACTGTATTCATAAGCTCCAGCTTCTAATCAAACTACTTCATACATGCCAACAAGCAGAAAAGTGACCCACAACCAGTGGAGTGGGGTGGGGGTCAGGGGAGAATTCAATACAAAAGTGTCAGTAAGTGACATGACATACAAATAAATAAAAGGAACTGAGCTTAATCTCCCATTGTGAACAGCCAGACAACTGTATATAATATATGAAACAAATGTTTTCACACTTGTACGATGGGTAGTATAAATTGCAATCCCTAAAAGAAAAAATGAGTTGAGAGCTACAATGACAGAAATAATGACATCAAAGATGTTCAAAATTATTACTATAGCTATGAACAGGTTTTTAATTTAAACATGAATCTAGGAAAAATATCGATGGTATTAACAAATTGAACTTCTATAAAATAAAACAGTAATAGCTGAAATTAAGATATCACCGGATGGTAATAAACAGTAGTTTAGGTACTGCAGAATAGAAATGTCAGTGAACTTAAAAACTCAGCAATAGAATCAAACAAAAATAAAATCAAGAGACGATCCAAGACTGGAAAAATTAGGAGAGCCTCTAAAATTAGAGGCTGAAAATATTCCAAATTGATTTAAAAACAAAAGGAAGAGATGAAACAGGAAAGAACATTCAAAATTGGACTTCAAAAATGCCTTTAAAACTTTTTCTTATTTATTAGCCTTGGGTCATTTGTATTCTGTTTTAGATCTGCATAAATTAGTTTCTTGACTGGAAGTTAAAATGTTATCTAGTTTGCTCTTTGGGAAATAATAAAGAGAGATGAAATTGAGATGGCATTTGGCCAGTCTTCCCTCTCTTGAATTCTAGGGAGATGTATATACAAGGATGAAGCAAGGCAAAGTAAGACTTTATTACTGGCTGACATTTTGTCCCCAAAGCCTTATGAAGAATACTAGTGTTATAGTCTGGAACAACTGGAGAAGTCATTTTTTTAATCAACTTTGAAGGCCTATGTAAACCAGAATAAAGAAGGTCAAAAGATTGATTTTCGTCAATTCCTGCTCTAAAGAAGAGACACAACTATGAAATCTTTGCATGCAGAGAAATGGCCAAGAATACAAGTGGTTGCCAAGAAAAGATCAAAAAACCATTGCACCATGGCATCACCAGAGACCATAGGACTGTCCTCTTGTTTAGCTGTCATTTCAAAAGGAAGAAACATTTTCTTAAGAGCGAAACCGCACCCTCACCAACCAACCAGAGATGTCTCCCTACTGGAACAAGCTTCCAATCTTTAAACACTGGAGAGATAATAGGTTGGTCAAAATTATCAAGGTTAACAATCTCAAGTATCTCTCTATCTTATGTGATAGGGCAAGTCAAAAATGTCCAAAGTGGAAGAAGAAATTTAGAAAAGGAGGGGCTGGAGTGTCTGCCAGGAAGCAGGGCAAGCGCTTTATTCAAGGTTTTCTAAAAGATCATTAATGGAAAGAAACACAGAAGTAAATTATATCAGTCACATAAACCCAAATTCCCTCTTAAGGAAAATACCTGTGTAATCCCAGGGGCTCAGGAACCTGAAGCAGGAGGATAGCAAGTTCAAGGCCAGCCTTAACAATTTAGCAAGGCCTTAAGTAACTTAGCGAGACCCTGTCTTGAAATAAGAAATAAAAAGGCTGAAGATGTGGCTCAGTGGTTAAGCACCCCTAGGTTTAATCCCTGGTACCAAAAGAAAAAAAGAAAAAAGAAAAAAGCTCTCTAGTTTCTCTGAATAAAGCATGAAACTGAATGTGCAAATAGGCAATGTCCAGACCATACATGACAATAGATCTGATTCACAATCTCTACAGTAACTGCTCTCAAAAGCCAAGCAGCAACCTCTTTACAATGCTTAGGACTTTATGTTCCAACTTCGTTATTTTTTCCTTCTCCTCTAAACGCAGGAACAAACAGAGAAATCCAATTATGCTCCTCAAGTCATATACTTCTAGTTAGTCTACCTCCAGCTCGCCAGGCCAACTCTTTTCAATCAAAGAATACCTGAATTCTTCTCTCTTTCACTGTAAAATCTCTCCCACACTCCTGGCTGCCTTTGAGTTTCTGCCAAACTCAAGTAATGACAGCTGACTCCCCAGTTACACTAAGTTCTGACTAAATGGCTTGCATGTTTTTGTTTGGTGGTCTTCATTTATTTCTACAAGAGAGAGACCAAAAATGAAATAGACTTGACGTTTATCTCCATGCACAACGGAAAGTGATAAGCTTCTATAAAAATCACTCTATTTCCTAAAATAACGTATTTCTCACCTCATTGGTAAGAACTGCCACCTTAAAAATCTTTTAGGGTTCCACTTACTTTGAATCATACTATACGACCTATAACTCTTGAATGAAGGTAGGCTTAAAATCAAATACTGTACATAAAAATAACTGTTCATATAAGTAGTAGAAAACAATAAGAGGAGCAAACATTATTGCTTTGCTTGATGGTTCTCTTATTTGGCTTTTATCTGTTTTGCTGTTTCAAAGAGTTTTACCACTGGAGATGAGGCAAACAGGAAGGACGCAGAGACTGATACAGGAGATGCTTCCACACCCTTTCAGTCTGACCACCCCGTGGCTTCTCACAATGGTTCTATAAGAGGTTAAGGACAGGAAAAGAAAATCCTCATTTCTTTGAACTCCATACTTCTCATCTCCTACATCAACAGCTCCATGATCTTTTACCCTCTGCAACATACCTTTCAAATTCCCACCTTTTCTGTTGCACTGCAAATGGATTTGTAGACATGCAGCTGCATGCTAAGTGACATGGGGATTCACATCAGATAGAGGGGCAGCTTCAGATCCTGAGAGGAGCAATTTCAAGACAAACTTTCCATGTGAACAGAGTGGGCCTCTGCTTAGTATAAAGCTAGAAACCATACTAAATGCCTTATGCATATCATCTAATTTAATCCTCACAACAATTAAGCTAGAAAGTGATGCTCTCTTCATTAACATGTGCATGACAGTGAGAATACGGAGGGTTTAGTGCCTTCTTATGTACAAGATGGGGAGAGAATGAAATAGCTGGATTTGAAACCATGTTTCATTGAACTCAAGCACTGTGCTTTTCATCCATACTTAACACTACGTATATTGAAAATACTCTTGGAAAAAGATATACTCCAGAGACATAGGGGACACAGTAACACATCCTCTCTCTAACTCTGTTCAGTGAGCTCAGCTTATTATCCTTTAAAGGTCTTCCTGGGTAGCAGGGATACTGCTAAGGACAAAGCAACCTGGCCATTGAACTTCAGTTCTGGCTGAGCACATTCTATTTTCTTCTGGCTCAATAGGAAATAAGTCAGTCTGATCGCTCATTAAAGTATACTTTAACAGGCATGGAAGGAAAAAATATTATTACAAATATTTTGAAAAGTCAAAGTCTAGGTACTTAGCACAGATTTCCTAGAAAACAGAGCCTGAGGCAAAGCAGTTTTAATCTTGGGGCAGCAGAAAAGAAGAAATCAGTCAGTGTAGGAAGACGTGAAAGCAATTACAAGGTGAATCGTAGTTGAATTGACCACAGCAGAACAATGTCAGATGCATATAGAATCCCTGCATCAGAACCATCTATTGGGAGAAGGAAGAATCTCTCCTCCATTTCTTTCCCAGCTATTGTAACTCACTGATCCAAGTTTCTCATTTGGGGAATTAATGATCCCAAACTTCCAGGCTACCACAAAATGACCCCTCCAGAATGTGGACCTGTGGGTAAAGGAAACTGAGAATACGAAATGATACATAAACTGACTATCACGTAGATATTCTATGAAATCTGCATCCAAGTTTCCTGAAAATATTCTCCTTGAGTCTCTACTTCCTAATGAACAATGTACATAAAAGTGATTAGTCTTTTTTGTAAAACGATACATAAACAGGAGAATATTTCTTAACAAACTGTATCCCCAAGTAATCCATCCTGTGGACTTAAGTCACCTATGACATATACTCCATTCACTCAGCATATATTTATTATCAAATTCCATTCTGGGATCTAGAATTATAGCAGGGAACAACAAAACAATCATGTTATGGTATAGCTCAAAGTAGTAAGAGATAACCATAAATACCATTGCCCAATAATAAGCCTCAAGAAGAAAATAAAACAGTTCAATGTGTAGAAAGGACACAGTTAATTTCAACTGGTTTAATCTTCATCCTTAATAATAAGAGAAAGCTAAACTGAGCAGGGGGTAATGGATGGAAACTAGTATTTATTTATTTACTGACATTTATTTGGTAAATAAATAAAATTGAATCCAGGGATGCTCAACCACTGAGCCACATCCTAGCCCCTTTATTTTATTCTTTTAGATATACATGACAGTATAATGTATTTTGACATACATACATGGAGTATAACTTATTCTAATTAGGATCCCATTTTTGTGGTTAAACATGATATGGATCCCAAAAAAGCCAAAGGCCAAATGTCCGCTCTGATATGTGGACACTAACACAAAATAAGTGTGAGGGATAGAAGTTCATTGGATTTAACAAAGGGAAAAAAAGGAAGGGAAGGGAGATGGGAATAGGAAAGACAGTAGAGTGAATCAGACGTAACTTTCCTAAGTTCACATATGAATACACAACCAGTGTAACTCCCCATTATGTTCAACCACAAGAATGAGACTAATAATTTTTGAGAAGGAGCAAATCACAAATGTGACAATTCCACAGTGGGAATGAACCTGATTATAAAAAATGTAGAAAATGCTTTTTATGATTCCCCATTTTCCATTCTTTGCTAGTTGAGATTTGGAATTCAAGTTCACATGGAAAATGATATCTTCAGCTGTATCACAAAGACTATTATTGGGGAGATAAAGGGAGCAGGTGGTAGAATGGAGAACATTCTTTTATTTCCTTTGTGATGTAAGTATAGGAGAAATCTCAAAAACATATTCAGGCATCCTAAAAGATAAATTATGCCAAAGGAAACTAGTAAGGCATGAAATGTGGCTAATTTTTATCTCAGGGGTTTTAGTGTATAAAAATTGATAGTGTCACGAAAAAACATTTTTTTTTTTGGTCATTTGTGATATGAACAGTTTTCTATTACAAAACTGTCCTTGGACCTAGAGGTAAAACTTTGCAAGTTTTATTTCATGCTTCAATATGTAAGCCAAGGCCAAACAGATGCCTTTATTTTAAAAGATTTAAAATTCTAAAGATGAGTCCAACTTGATGGTGCACACCCATAATCCCAGTGGCTCCAGGGGCTGAGGCAGGAGGATCCCAAGTTCAAAGCCAGCCTCAGCAATTTAGCAAAGCCCTAGGCAACTTAAGAAGACTTGGTCTCAAAATAAAAATTACGTAAAAAGTGTTGGGGATGTTGCTCAGTGGTTAAATACCCCTGGGTTCAATCCCAGATAACTCCCCCGGCCCCCTGCAAAAAAAAAAAAAAAAAAAAAAAAAAAAAAAAAAAAAAAAAAAAAAAAAAAAAAAAAAACAAAGAAAAATGAATGAAAATCAAATGCATCCACAGATATAGCATTCAAGTTATTTTATTTCCCTCTAGATAATTTTGTGTATCATTTTGCAAGGTGGTTATCAATTCTCAAGAAGCACCTGGAAGGAAAGATGGAGGTGGATGAAAAGTGCCGTCATGACTCAATTCTCAATAATTTTACATAGATTGATGATGCACAATACTGTTATGTTTATAAAACTGACACTTTGCAACTATGATAACACCAAGTGCTAGTGAGGGTGAGTTATCTTTGGCATTATCATTCTCTGGTGAAATAAGCATAATATTTTTAGAAGTCAATTACATTCAGAACCCTCAAAAATGAATGTTATCTAATAATACTGCACTTAAGGAAATTAGATTTGGAAAAATACTCCTTAGTGTGTTAGTGACTAACTATACTAAAATTGTCAATTATTAAAATTTAAAGGAAAAAACAGAAATGTTTAAAAAGAGACATAATTAAATAAATTATGGTATAGCACTAGGGTGGAAAATTAAAGGATTGGTATCTTTTGAAAGAAAAAAATCAGTCTTGACCTGGGAATACACAAAATAATATTCAAGAGGAAAACTGGAAGCAAAATTGTTCATAAAATTTCATGGACCCCTTTCCACAAAATGGAACTGTCATGGTATGTGATTGTTGATCAAATTATTATATTTCCCATCTTCTCTTATATCTAGATGTGTCTATGAGACTTCTGTGAAAAGAATCAATGTATGTATGTGATTTTGAGTGAGAGTGCTTTGGAATATGAAGGCTACTATCATATTTGTTCTAGGTACAACTTCTGTAATTATAGATCAATTTATCTTCAAATTAAAAGAAATTTGTAAGAGAACCATATTTCTACAAGGATGTCCCCAATTACTGAAGATATTTTAATATTTAGTCTGTTGTAATTGATGTATCACAATATTTTGTTTGTTTTATTATTTATTATAAAAGAAATGCTTAATTTGAGAACAGTTGGTAAAAAATATGAATGAATCAAATAGTAAAATATGGAAGGTCCAGTGTTTGGTGTTAGTCAATACCTGGCTTTGCTTAATAGGATCACATCTGCATCAGCACCCAAGAAGAGAATCTTATCAAAAGTATTACATAATCAGGGGTCATGATCAAATCCTTAAAACAGAACTATCTTTACAAATTATACTAAAAATCCAATGCCTAGGAGATACATCTCAAAACTAACTTAGAATACACTGTGGGAAAATCACTGCGCCTTTAGCCCAGAATTCCCCATTTTTCTGACCCTGCTCCTTTTCCATGGTTCCATTCAAATTATCATAGGAGAGGAAGAATTTTAGTAAAGTCTGACTCATGTTCTAAGGAAAGTGTGTTACTCAGCTATGACCAAAGTACCTGACAAGAGAAACTTAGAGGAAGGAAAGTTTATTTTGTGCTCATGATTTCAGATATTCAGTCCATGGCCAGCAAACTCCATCACTCTGGGCCAAAGGTTGGTAAGGCAGAACATCAGGATGAACTTGTTCGGCAGAGGAAAGCTGATGAGCTCATAGCCACTGGGAATGAGAGAGAGAACAAGAACAGAGAAGATATAATCCCCAGGACACAGTTTAAATGACCTACTTCCTCCAGCAATACCTTACCTGCCTATTGTTATTAATCTGTAGTCTATTCAAATGCTTACTCCATCAAATAGATTAATCACGAATGAGGTTACAGCTCTTAAAACCAAATCATTTCACCTCTGAACATTGTTACATTCGATAACATGTTTCCAACCCATGAGCTTTAGGGGAGTCACCTCTTATCCACATCAAAGCAGGGAATGAACACGTCTACTACAGTGTGCCAGAATATCTTCCTGGGGAGTTTGGCATTGTGATTAAGAGATTCTAGCCATGTCTCTCTGCTCTCTTAAAGAGCGGAGATATGAAACTGGAAATGTAAAGTCACACATACCCCACCTGGAGAACTGAGAAACAGCAAATGCCTGTTCCCAGGGAAAAAAACAAAAATAAATAAAACCAATATGCAAAAAGAGGTTAGATAAACTGTACTGCTGGTCCAAGTCTCTAGTTTAAATTCATTCCTGAACAGATCAATTCAGGGTAAATTTGACTTCTTTACAATGTTGAGTATTTCAATCCATAAAGTTTTATCTATCCTTTAGATTTCCTTTAAAACTTAATAAAATTTTAGAATTTCTCCAAAATAAATGTATAAATACATTCCAGAAAATTGGTTTTAATCCTAAGATCCTAGCCAAACTATTATATTCTTGTAATAAAATACTTCTCTTTTCTATGAGGACAAATAGGTATTTTTTGGTGCAAGAGAGTTTAAATAAAAACTCTTGTTTTCAACTTTATGTTCTCACTAAATACTTGTGTGATATTTAAGTTATCATAATTTAAATTATAATTAAAATTTAAGAGTAGTTAGTGTGAGGGACTTGACAGTAATTATAGTAATGAAACTATTTTCATTGAGCATATGACCTGTTTGTATACCTCTTGAGCTCATACTCTATGATTCACACTCTGCATTCCAATGTAATGAACTACATAATGATAAGGAAGTACTCTCAAACACACTAATTCCTCCTGTCCTTGGCTTAGTTAGAAGTGAATGTCAGGTCATTTTCAAAGGAGGGCTACTTTAGGTGGTTGCATTGTCAACAGAGTTCTTTATCCATAAGAAATAGCTCTTTTTTCCACACAAAGGAAATGTTTTCTACCATTGTGATCTTGAAATGATTCCTAAAAGGTCATGAAACCTGGTAAATTGTGTCTTTGTTAAGCTAGACAACTTTCAGAAACAGCACTTTCCAATTCATGTCCATTTCCATATAAATAATATCACAGAATCCTCAAGGGTTAGCAAGTTCTTTAGCTAAAAGCATAACCAACTTTTGCTTTGATTCTGTTTGAAACTCAGAGTACTTAAAACTGATTTATGTCATAGACTAACATAAAAAAATTATTTGCTTTCCAAAAATGGATTCAAATGCAACTTGAAACATCTAATCGAAGTATTGCAAACATCAGATATAATTTTATTTTGTTCACTGCAGACAACACTAATATGTAGTACAAGGTTGAAAATTAGTTTTTTATGGAATTTACTTTAAAATGTTACATTCTTATTTTTCCACAGCGAGACTACAAAAAGCCAATTGTGATATTTAGAAATATTTTCTGTCTTTTATCATTGCTTTTTTTTTATCAAGGTCCACTGTAGTTTATTTGAAGTTTAGCTAATTATGTAGCATAAATAAAATTAAATATATGGAGTCTTCCATAGAAAACAGTGGTACTTAGTTTGATAGAACCTAGAGACAATCTATACCTTCTCTCTCCATTTCCATCCCTGCAATTCTTATTAACCCTCCAACCAATTTCACAGTGTTACCCTGTACTGTTCATGCCAACTCTGTAATGAGACAGGGTTACAACATTTTGAGTGTGGGTTTTAAATGGGAAAACAGAGGAAAAGTTGGCTTGGAAAAATAATATTAATGTGAGATATCGCATATGAGAGATTCAGAGGAAAAAAAACAGCTTCTTCAAATAGAAATATTTTCTGGAGTTCAGCAGAGAGTAGAAGATTACAATACACCATTGAAATCATGGATGATCTGAATTTAGGAAAAACAGAAAGAAGATCCAAGGAGACAAGAGAGTAAAGCCAAAAATCTTTCTCTAGCCCTTGGCCTCAGCTTCTGCTGAGCTCTCCTTTCAGCAATATTACACTTTTGTATTTTTACTCTTCTCCAAGGAAATATGTTATGTCTTAAAAGCTTTTCCTGGCAAGTAAAAGGTCTTCCGTTGATTGATGTACCTTGAAAAAAATCAACCTGTGATTCACTAAAATGTTGTTCATGACATTTAGGACATCAGGCTGCCTACTATATGAAGCACTTAATAAAATAACTTAATTCAGTGGCCTCGCTTTGTGGAAAATGATCTAACACACACCCAGTTTTTCCAAAATTCTGCTCTTGCAGCAAGCCGAGGAAAAGCAGAATGTTGCATGGAATTTGCCTGAAGGCCATCTGTCGCTTGTCATCCTGAAGATGACAGACAGTGAATCAGAGACCTCAGATTGACTTCTTCCATCTCTACCTTGCTAAGCTGATGCTTCTTCCATGAAATATGCACCTTCCTTGCAATAACATTATGAGCAATAAATGAGATCAAGGGTCATGAAAATAAAGCAACTGACAACTGACACATACAGGCCAATGCACTGTCAGCCTTACTGTCAGCATTTGTGCTAGGGAGCATAAGATAGGTCACCCGGCTGTGCAGAAACAGGCATGGAGCACTGATGAAATTTTTTAGAAGAACACAAAGAATGCCCTGCCACTAATATTCTGCCTTATGTCAATTCAGTAGTCATACTGAAAATTGTCTTCAATGTTTTCCTCCTTTCTTTACAAATACAATAAAAACCCCAAAAGACAGCTTGAATGCAGTCAATAAAAATGTGAATCATTGTTTCAATCTGAAAGTATTCTTATGATGTTCTTTGAGGGTTTAATATTGTTACTTGAAGATCTTCAAATGAAAGCAAACATATTACTGGTTGATGACATTACTTTTCCCATAGCATCCTGTTAGAAATATAAAATGAGATGGAACTGACAACTTTATTTTTAAAGTACTTTAATTTAAATATGTTAATGTCTAAAATTTTATGATGCACGCCCTTGCCGCAGGAACATATGTTGGTTGTTTTATGAACTTGCTTTTGTGTTAAATATAAGTAGAAAATAAAAGAAGATACCTAAATACAATGCTACTATAAAAAAACCTTATGATTGCAGAAATATCACAGCTTAGCTTCCTAACTTCAATAAAGACATACAATATGACCAATATGGAAACACTTGTTAAAGAAGGTAAAATCTATTAAGCAGTAGTACTCTGATTCTAACAATTCAGACTTAATGAAACATTTAGAATATGCTATTACTGATACTGTTCATTTAAATATGCTATTACTGATATTGTTTCATTAGGTATACAATTTCTTGCTCAGTGTTTTCATGCCTAAGTGACCTCTAAATTGGTCTGCTGCAAATCGCTGTTAATAGACTCACGACAATCTACATTGCTCAGCCGTATATGGAAAGAGGTTCAGATTTCTCAGGAGACAGATGGATCCTGGAAAACAAAGTATGTGTTTCCCCTCTGGCACTCCTCTTTTTTCCCTTTTCCTTTCACTTTTGCTTCTCCTGGTTGGTCCCCATCTTCCCTGGATTTCTGTCTTCTGAGCATTCCTGACCCCTTTCCCCACAAGCATCCTAAATAAGAGTAGGACCGAGCTCAACAGCCCTTTGCTCAGAATCGTAATTTATAGAAACAGAGTGCAATTTTTGTGACTGCTCTACCCACACAGCAATCGTATCTATAAACCCAACCCTACTGCAGGTAGGGTTGGAGAGTAAAAGTGGGCATGGGTTCCATAGGCAACCCGAGGTCAAACCTGGATCTCGGTACCTGAAGAGGCTAGAGTAAGTTACATATCTCTGTAGTGTCTCTTACCCATTCAGGCTGCCATTATGATGCCAAGTGGTTAACTCAGAAGCAGCCAACATTTATTTCTCACAGTTCCGGAATCTGGAAAATCCAAAATCAAGGTGCTGGCAGACTTGGTGTCTGGCAAGATCCTACTTCCTGGTTCAGAGATAGTGCTTTCCCTCTGTACCCTCAAGTGGCAGGCGCTAGCTAGCTCTCTGTGATCTCTTTCTAAGGGTACTAATTGCAAGAATGAGGGAGGCTTTGTTATCTCATCATCTCTCAAGTATGCCTTCTCCTAAAACTACCATCCTGGAGTTAGGATCTCAGTGTGTATATCTGAAGAGGGCAAGGACACAATCATTCAGACCAGAGCAGAACATTTTTACTTTTTAAGGGTTAAATTCTTAATTTAATCAGTAAACATGTTTTGTGGGTCTGTTCTGAGTAGATGTTGCTCAGTGGGCTGATAATCCAGCAATGAACAAAACAGACCAAGACCACTGGCCCATTGGAGGCTGTGGTCTGTTTAGTAGAGGCGAATCGTGAACAAATTAATACAGAAAAATTCAAGGTAATGATAAATGCAAGAAAGATAATGCCTATGAACTGCTTTGCAGCATGGTTAGAATGGAACATCCTTAAAAAGTATTCATTCCTTTGGAGTATATCTTGATAGCTCACACAGGAGGCAGGCAGCAGCCAGCATTCATGAAATGAACATGGGCCTTCCTAGTCTTAATACTGGGCTGTACGCACAGAGCCAAGGACTGTCTTGAAGCAAAGAAGAACCTACAAGTGCCCAGACATAGGAGGACGTGTGCTTTCCTAATCTATTCTGTGCAGGCATGTGCCCTGCAGCCCCTGAAAAGTGGAAATAAAGGTCATTTTATTCTGACCATAAAATAGTGTGTTCGGTGCCAGAGAAAAAGAAAGTTGTTATTTCACACTGACAAGGTCCCTAATAAAAATAATATAAAAGGATCTATTGATTTCTTTGCAGTCAGTTTTTTGGTTTGTTTGTTTTCCTTGAAGTTTTATGTCTGCTATGCCCAAGTAAGGAGGGGATTTATTTTGGATGCCAACAAGCTGCATCAAGGAGTCATTTCAGAAGTTCCTTTGAAAATAAGTGCACGGTGACGCCATGACCTGTGCATTCACCTAATTGCAAACTAGCAGCAGGAAAGGGAAGCAAAGCCCAGTGAGGCCTGGGAAAGTCTGTCCTATAAATAGGCGAGTAAAAGAGCAGCTTAGAGATGTGAGAGGGAACAGCAGGGAATAGGGAAAACAGGAAAACGCCCAATTAGAAGTCAGAGGCTTGCATTCTATAGACCACTTGGCATTTATGCATATGTAATTAAGCAACAAAGCAACAGAGACTTGGTATTTGGGAGGTTGCCCTGCCTGTCCTTTTGCAGGCTACCTCTAGCAACTTCAGAGAAATGATACCATTAAATGGGGAGCCTGCATCTCTTCCCTGATGTGCACTTATCCTTAATTTGTCATCGGGGCCATCATTCCTAAGAATAACAGTGTTTGGGCTATTTCATGCTGGAGTGGCAATACTTCCGAGTTTCACCATGAGGGAAGTCCAATTCGTTTCTCAATTTATGCCTCTTAAAACTCTCTGCTTACCGGAATCAATCTAATGGGCCATTTATGACACCATAATACCCATCCGATTGGGCTGCACCTGCCAGATTTATCAAATCATTTGCAGGGTTTTCGTGTTGTATAATTTTTGTCCCCCCGAGTCCAGCATGGCATGCCACTCCTGACTGAAGATTGCTTTGGGGATAAAGAGCATATACATTACTTTACAAATAATATACAGGTATGTCTGTGAATGTGTTTAAGTACTCATCACATACTGCCTTGGGAAAGAAACAGGAAATAGTTGTGGTAATTTGCTACAGGCTGAAGATATTTGTAAACCACGATTATAAATTTAACACGAGCTGCAGGAGTCAAAGCTTATATGTGCTGAAGGCTAAAAGGGGCCTTGGGGCATTGTTGCTCAAGAGTTATAGGACTTCAAATAACCGTGGCTGCCCCCAATTTTGTTTTACAAAGTCTGTAGGCATAGCTCTTCCTCTTTGCCACTATTGTATCTGTGGAATTGTCCCCAAAATGTTAGGAATCCTTGATGTAATGAATACTATCCCTCTAATACTGAAAGAAATGAGACTATTACAGGGTTAGTCTGTAATAAGAGTAGGTAGGAAAGGTGTGGGGTACCTGAGAAACTGATCAACACTTGATGGACATGTCTGAGGGAAAGAAAGCCATGATATCTGAAATTCAGTCAGTCTAATGAAAGCCTGGGACGAGAGCAAGTCAGGGAAGCACCGTTGGCAGCACAGTTCATAATACAGTGATCAGCATTTGGTGGCCCCCTGTTGGATAGTTTGTAAAAGAAAACGAAGAAGAGAAGAGAGAAGGAGAAGAAAATAGAGTAGATTGGTTATTATGGCCTTGGTTTACAGATTTTTCAAATGCTAGAGCCAGCAAGCTCACTCCCAGGTATGGTCCAGTTTGTTTCGTCCACCGTCACACTCTTCTTTACTGGACACAAAAAAGGAAGAGACTCAGATTTTTTGTGCGTTTCCTTGCTTTTGCTTCTAAGATTTGGTGGCATGCTAGAGACAGCACAGCCCGTTCTTATCAGACAAGGGTCCCAGTTCCATTTCTGGTAATTTTTAGTCAATATCTTGATCTGTTTTGTGTTTCTACAATAAAACACTGGAAGCTAGGTAAGTTTAAAAAAAAAGGTTTATTATAACTCACAGTTCAATCCACGATTGTTTGAGTTATAGTCATAACATGCTATAGTCGTAACATGACAGATGGCATCACATGGTGGAGGATTTTTTTTGTTTGTGTGTGTGTGTGTGTGTGTGTAAAAGACAAGGAGCAAGTCACAGGACAAGGAAGAAAACAAGATACTGGCAAGGGGTAAGACTAACTCTTTTTATAACACCTCACTCTTGCAAATACTAATAAGGTAGCAATATATTCAAGAGACTACCATTAATCTCTTCAGGAGGATGACCAATCCCTCCCATTAGCTACCACCTCTTAAAGGTCCAAGCATCTTTAAATATTATTATATTGAGGGATCAAACTTTCAGCATATAACCTTTGTGGGACAAATGTATCCAAATCATATCAGGTAACTCCAGGTAGGTTATTTTCTGAGGCTCAGTCTCCTTCTACAAAATTGGGATAATAAGTGTCTCTATCTTAGAATTATTGTGGTGATTAGATGTGAGCCCTGGATAGTATGAATGCAGTCTTAAAGAAGGGAGGTGACAGGCTGGGGTTGTGGCTCAGTGGTAGAGCTCTTGTCTCATATGCATGAGCGACTGGGTTCAATCCTCAGCACCACATAAATGAATAAAGTCATTGTGCCCATCTACAACTAAAAAAAAAAAGAATTAAAAAAGGTAGGTGAGGTGGGGGAGTTCTCTAGCACACTCCCCTGGGTCCCTCGGTACCACTCCCCTTTCCTTCCCCCAAAGCTCTGAACCTCCTGCATCCTGCACAAATGGTCAGGAGTATGGTAACTGCTCCCGACCTTTCTTTTATGTAAACACTCTTCTGAATCCCAGGTGTGCCTCAATTTCCACAGGGCACAGATCTCTAGGTTTGTCAGTTTCTATATC
Source organism: Spermophilus citellus (assembly GCF_964194105.1). Taxonomy (NCBI): domain Eukaryota; kingdom Metazoa; phylum Chordata; class Mammalia; order Rodentia; family Sciuridae; genus Spermophilus; species Spermophilus citellus. Next base: position 45,422,684 of record NC_138200.1, on the reverse strand, counting down.
CATTGGAGTTCAAAAAGCAAAATAAACTCGGTTTTTTTTTTGTCTTATATTCCCTAAGAGCATTGAAATGGAACAGATGTTCTTCCCTTAATGAACTGGGCCAATGCATTCCTGAGGGAAGGACTGTTGCTGTGAACCAGGATCCTGGCAAGGGGCAGAGAATAATCCTGTGATAGCCCCAAAAGACAGATGGACATATTTTTCAAATTCTCTTGTGTCCCTGCAGAAACCTCTCAGTATCTTTTCCTACTAGATAGTATATCTCGTTGATGAAAGTTTATCATGATTGTCCTTCATTAATAGCATTTATCTATAACACAAATATTCTCTTATTTTCTACTTCTTGAATACAAAAATATAACTAGAGTAATAGAGCTCATTTTTAAGTATCCTGGTGATATGAAGGAAATAGTTGAAAGACACACGTTTGGGGGATGAAGCCACAAGCGTGTGTGTCAAAGCATGCTTAAGAATTATTTGCCATAACTTTTTATAACGTAGATTCAGTGGCTCCATTACCCACATGCTGATTCAGAATTAAAAAATTTGCAGCAAAGACAACTACATTTCAACAAACTTCCAAATGACTCCTATGTAGATTTTTAGAATTCTGCTTATAGATAAATGTGAATGACTCACAAAGCATTTGGATAATGCATAATTTCCCTGCTTTTAAAAAATCACTTTTCTTTTACATAAAAGAAAGTTATTAAAATGTTAGATGACATAAAAATGGTTGTTCTTTTCCTTTTTATAACAAATCCTCATTTTATATGGCCAAGTTCTAACTCAGGAATAGAAATTAATTTTGTAGAGTCCAACAATTGCTAGTGAAATACGAAGAGTGACAAGCTTTGAGCACTTACTGTATACCCACTGTTCTCAAGACATCTGCCATCTAGAAAGCTCACTTATTCATCACAGAAAAGCTATGAGAAAAGTTCTATTATTCTCATTTTGCAGAACCAACAGGGCCCCAGAGACATTAAGCCAGTCAGATGTCAGTCCCACAACTGGTAGAGGATCAAATGCAACTCTGACCACCTTAAAGCCAATACTACAGTCCCTGAGCAAGTGAAGTCTCATTTCTCATATCAAATCCCTGCATAGTGTCCTTTAAATGTACTTCCTCGGTCATTCATTCAATTTATGTTTATCAACCTGAGTTGTTTTCATTAGTTACAAACTTTTATGACTTGTGTTTCTGTTTATTACTGACAATATGCTTTTCCTACAGTGCTTTGGTAGTAAAATCTATATGTTACTATCTGTCCAGCCTTTTATTAGAATGTACTTATTGCACAATCAGGTCCCTATACAGTTGTTTGTTTCTTGGTCCATCTGTAGATTAATTATAATGCCCTTGTTTATGTTCTTATGGGTGCTATACTAAAATCATTTTTAAGTCAGTTATTAAAATGTTAGATGACATAAAAATGGTTCTTTTCCTTTTTATATCAAATCTCTTAGTTTTATATGCCTGAGTTCTAACTCAGGAACAGAAATTAATTTTGTAGCATGAAGTCGAGAGAAATTTATGGATGCTGACACAGGTAAACAAAAGGTGATTAGTTTTCTAGTACACATTGACATTATTCTAGGAAGTCAGTGAATTCATTTCGAAACAAAAAACACTGCCACACCACAACTCCTGGATTAAATTGACTCCTGCATTCAGAAAACCACTAGATGTTAGCATTCCAAATGGGACCTATTTGAGTTCAGGCCCTTTAAACTGTAGTTGAACCTTTGAATCTTCATTTCTAAAACTAAGGTCAAATATCATGTGCTGGTGAAGTTGGAGGGGCCTCAAATGATCTAATACCAAATTCCCCTGTCCACTTGGCTCTCATGAATAAGGTCCCCTAGCCAAACAATGCTTTTATCAAAGGACCAGGTACAATTCCTGAAAGGCAAGTTCAAGTTCTTTTTCAGCCCATGGAATTATTCAAGCAAGCCAATCACATCTTCCCTGTAGGAGCTAGAGACTGCCTCATCCTCTTGCTATAAAGCCTGCCTCCCTCAACCCAATTGTTCATACTGTTCCTGTGTGTGCTTCCCATGTAGCCCTATGTGGCATTCAGTGTCGTCCTGCCCAGGCTGTGAGTACAAATAACTAAATTCATAAGTTCATCTGTCCTGTGTGGTGTTTCCATGCTAGACTTCTCTATAATCCTAGGGAGGGAATCCTTCCCTTAGCAATGGAGTGAACAGAAGGTAATTACAACACCATGCCATTCTATTCCCCTTTTCATGTCAAGAATATGCCACTTCTGTGAATCTAGCTGAGTTTGTCATGATATAGGAAGTTAATGGGAATATCCATAGTTTGAGAGAAGACTAAGTCAGTCTTCTCTCAAAGAAGTCAGTAGGTTCTATAAGGCAATTTCTAGCCATTATTTACATGGTGAAGAACACCATCATCATTCAAGTCAACAGTGAAAGAACACTGTGCATTTGGCATGCAGAGTCTGGAGACGAGTCACACACCATTCTGGGAATTCTGATGATACAATTCCCAGGGAATAATATCTTCAGATCTAACTCCAGGACAGCTTCCTCCTAGAAATGTAATGCTACATTTCAGATTAGTTGAGAATTACAGAAAATAGACAACTGGCATAGTTGTGAGAATAAGATGTACTTCATAATCCCTTAAGAAATTACTGGAAAACAATACTAAAAAGAAAAGTCACCTACAATCTTACTATTTAAAATTATGTGTGTTAATAAAAGGTAGTTCTATCTTTTCGCTTCAAAAACCCAGATCCAAGAATTTGATGCACAAACTTCTAGGTTTTTTTTTTTTTTAGGTTTTTCTTTAATCTTCATAAACGTTCATATGTATACCTGTACGCACATGTACATTATTTAAACAAAACCAATATCATTTAATGAATACAGCTTCGTAACTTGTTTTTATTTTTTTTAATTCAAAATATATCATGTTTATATTTTAATGTACATACTTAGAATTCTTAGTTTTACCATTATTCCATTATTTTGGTTAACTACAAGTTAGCCACCTCCCTACTGTAGTAAGATAAGCCACTTATTCTTCATATTTTGCTGTTAGGATGTGCACAGACATAGAAGTCAGATCAGCATTTAGTTCTAGATCTATCATCACTTACTTATATATCATATCTTAGGAAACATTTAATTTTTCTAATATTCATGTTTATTTCAGATATGAAGTAGGAAAATTTTCATTGTTGTTTTAAGAATAAAATGAGATTAGTACATTCTATGTAACTATCTAATAGGGGTTGTAATCTGGAAACCTGAAGAATCGTTTTCAATACCATAAGTATTTTATTTAAGTAGCTGAGAGCTTCCTTAATTCTAGCTTAGTATATATCAATGCTATGATTTTGCCATATCTATAAGCTGTCTTTACTCTTATTTACATAATAATGTACTTAAGTCATTTAAATTTTAAAAGTAGGTTTTCCTAAAGTAAAAATTTATGGTTCTATAAGAAATTACAAGTTTGAGTCTAATCACAGTTTAATACACAAACTTCACTCAAAATATTAAATACTTTGTGTTTAAGTCTAGTCGCAGGAAGAAATACTAGAATAGGAAAAAATGAATATAACGAAGTGCTGACCAGTTCAAGTGGTTAAAAAGGACTAAAATGGTTTCAAAGCAGACTGCTTCTGTAGGTAGAAGCCACTACTTTTATGAAGGAGAGTATTCAAAGAAGGAGCTGAGCAAGTCCAAGAGCTGTGGCTCCCAAGGACGAGATTCTGGTTTTGGATACATGTCTCTGGACTGCTGAAAGCTTCATTGGCCTGACTTGGGGCAGCTTATCCATCATAAGCCACCAGTTGAAGTTAGTATACTGGAGCTGGTCCAAGAGAAGCTGACTGCCAGCATGCCCAAGAAACCTGTTGAAGAGTGAGTGCCACTGAGCATCCCAAACACAGAGGAAGCAAAGTACACTGCAGCCAGGAAGACAAGACCTTTTCTCTGCCATGCCTTCCCACTTCTCTCCAGTGTCTTCTATTGACAAAGCACAACACTGCACCACCTGGCAAGGGAGAACTGTTTACTTGGTGTAGCTGAGATAATAAAGCAAAGCAGAGTGAATTTGGAGCTGAATATAAGATAATAACTTACACAGGCATTTTTCACTTACAACCCAATAGGGCACACACCCCCACTGGGAAACACTGACATAGACCACTGAGTTTTATTTATTTTGTTGTTGCTTTTTAAAATTTTGATCATTGTCTAATAATTGTACATATTAATGGTGTACAGTGTAATATTTCAGTACACACATACAAGCCTGCATTGCATTTCCAATCCGCCTCTCTGTGTAACTTCTTTCTGTTGGAGCCTCCAGCCCCTTTGTTCTAGATCTTCATAGAATATATAATTGGTTATAGTGAACTAGAGTCACTTAGAGTTCTGCAAAACCCCAGGAAGTGTGTCATCTCACATCTATCACCATGTTTCATCCTTTCATCCTCAAGCCAAGTGGTTAGTATTGGTCTGGACACCACTCCATTTTTAGGAAAGCAAGGCAGAAGGTATTTTATTATCTATCATTGTTAGTTTAGCTACCAACCATAACACAACTTGTCTCTTGTAAAGTCCAGTGGGCTTCTTGTAAGGCATTTTACATTCTGAAGTGGAGAATGATAGCATGAATGCTTCTTGGTTCTTTCAAGGAGTCAACACTTTAAAAACACTTGGCAACTTACTACATGTCATCTTATTTCAGATAAGAGAATGATCACCTTGCATTGAGTTTACATGTCCATAACACATTTGAAAAGGACATGAGCAAGATCTCATTTGCATGGGAATAATCCTATGCGGGACTTTTGAGATTCCAATTTTAACCACATAGTTTCTAAAGTCTCACCATGATGAACTACTATTCTCTTTTGCTGGAACTCAGTTTCTTCTGTTAAAAGTAAGGATTATTTCCTTTTGTTTATCCCAAACTTCCTCATAATTTTCTAACTTTGGAGCATCAATGATCAGAGTTTGCCAATATGATTTGGAACAAAGAATTTCATTGGCAATCGTTCTGCTCACTTTTTCAAACCGTATGATCCCATCATTTACACTTAAAAAATTATCTGAGTGGGATACAACCTATTTTTGTATCCTAGACTCATCCCCTACATTTCACTTCTTAAATTAATAAAAATATTCTATGATTTAATTTCTATTGGTTTATTTGCAAACTCTCACAGTAAAATGCTCCACACCATCACTTCTCTTGAAAGGCTATTTGAACCTCCTCATCCATCCCTGAGCCTATATTATTTAGGGAGCATTACAAGAACTTTTCAACTGGGCTTTTTTTTTTAATCCTTCTTGATATTGGGGATTGAACCCAAGGATGCTTAACTACTGGGCACATACCCATCCCTTTTTATTTTGAGGCATCATGTTACTAGTAAGTTGTTTATAGCCTTGCTAAGTTGCTAAGACTTGCTTTGAACCTGTGATCCTCTTGTCTCAGCCTCCAGAGATGCTAGAATCACAAGTGTGGTCCACTGTGCCCATCTTGGGCCATGTCTTTGTCTGTTATTCTATCACAATGCTTTCAAGATTCTCATAGTACTAAGCATTCAGTTGTGGGTGGATGGGAATTATCTAATTAAATATCTTCCCATGAGCATGAAAACATCGGCAATAAAATACTAATATTTCCATCTATACAATTTGATATCAAAATGAACCAAATCACAGCCCTCCCCTAATTCTTACAACTTGGTTGTTCCTATATTTTGCACTTCATAAAGCTTTAAGCTTTGTGAAACATTCTTTGTGATTATATATGTCCTGAAACTGTCTATGTTTGATCAGATGTTATCCAATCTGGATGTCAAATAATTTATTTTCAGATGGATTATAGAATCCTTGGCTAAAGTCTCTGCATTTCTGGGTCGACGTGTTAATACCACTATAATATCCAAGTGTCATTTCTGGTCTGGAAATGCTTCACTTCAGTCACAAATGAGTATTGTCAAAGGCGATTAACTGTGTCACCTTAATAGATGAGGCCTCTCTCCCTGCCTGCCTTCACAGGGCTGCTCACCTAGAAGAAATGTTGCTTTATAAAGAAATGAAAAGGTAAAGGGGGCAATCTGGTAGAGAAATGAATGAAGCAGACCACTAGCCTACTCAGTGTTCAAGGCATGGGTTTTGAGATGAGGATCAGCAATTTGGCATTTATGATATTTAACGACCTAAAAATTGAATTAGAACCAAATGCTTTTTCCTCAGTGACTCGGCAATTTCTCAAGAGATAAAATGGAAAAACAAAACCCAAAGCCACTTGCAAATCTCCCCATGATTAATACTAACCAGAATGGTTATTCTATACAGTATTTCTATTAATCTATTAAGATACATGTGATATCATTAAGTAGAACATGTGATTTTTTTTCTTTTATTTTTAATTTGTTATTTTGCGGTCCATTATTCCACCTGAATACATATACAAAGGTAAAGGAATGAATTTAGGATTAATTTGTAATGGATATTTAAGCAGAAATTGCATTGAACATGATACATCAAAAACAAATACAAACTTGTGCTAGAGATTTGTTGTTCTTGTACTAATCACAATCTCTCCCCATAGATAAAGTAACAACTGCCATATGTTTCCCTGTATGATTTTGAGAAGATAAAGTATGGCAAATGCTAAAATCTGAGTGACTGTGTCCCCCTTAAATTTACATGTTCAAGACCTAATCACTAATGTGAAAGCATTAGAAGACGAACTTCGGCGTATGATTAGATCATGAGGGTAGAACCTACATGAATGGGGTGACTGTTCTTACAGGGAGCATCCTGATCAGTGCACTGTGCACAGATGCAGCAAGAAGACACCACCACTGAGCCAGAAAACTAACCCTCACCAGATACTGAACCTATCAGCAGCACCTGATCTCAGAATTCCTGACCTTAGTAGCCTTGAGAAGTAAATATATGTTGTGTATAAGATACCCAGTTTATAATATTTTCTTAGCCTATTTGCAATGGTTATAAGACTTTAAATGTATGTGGGGGGAAAATCCCTGAAAACTACCAAAGACGTGACAATCTATTCTATTTAAAATATAATATTCTGGGCTGGGGCTCTGCGGTAGCACACTTGCCTGGCATGTGTGAGGCACTGGGTTCTATTCACAGTACCACGTATAAATAAATAAAATAAAGGTCTATCAACAACTAATAATTTTTTTTTTTTTTTTACAAAAAACGTAATATTCTAAGAGATTATACTGAAAATTGAACATAGGGTGCCAACACAATGACATCCACGTGTGAAAAAAGAGTGTTTAATGACATGGTGATTTTACATAATAAATGAACTAAAGCTTTTGTGCCATATTGACAGCTGTGGGCCCTTCATACATTGTAATATTATTAGTTCTTATAATTTTGATTGGAAAAATTGAACACAACAGGCAAATAAACAAACTATTTCCAGAACAATGCAGTCATTACAAATCACCTTCAGGTCATCAGGGAATTAAAAACCTTTCATTTATAAAATCACATTTTCCTGGTAACTTTGATAGGTTGTGTTTTGATTTTTCATTAGGAAAAATGACAGCGAATGATTAGCTCTTGCCATGGGCTGGTGTAAATGGAATGGATTTGTCTCAAGAGAATGTTGGTCAGGTTTTAAAGATAAATTACCAAGCCCGAATCACCTTTGTCAGAAATGATAAAATGTAACAATGAGTAATCAATATCAGGATTCCATTAACTTCATTCAAATTATTGACCATGTGACTTAAAAGTTGACCCCAACTTTGGGGAAATAATAAGCTGACACAATACATACTTTTTCTATGTATATTTTTTTCTTTTTCCAACGACTTAGAATGTCAGTGGTGAGAACTTCAGAGTAAACCTTAATTACTTACCAAGCCATATTTGATCTTAGTATAGCCAAGGCTTAGGAAGGATAAAAACCACCATTTATTGATACCTATTGTGTAGAAAGGACTTGACACCCATGATTGAATTTAATCCTTGCAACAGCCTGTGATATTGGAGCCATTATCCTAGTCTTACAGATGAAGACAATCAGGTTAAATAACTAATTCAAGATCACACAGCCAGGAGCCCAGAAAAAGACTCAAGCCCATATCTAAATGACTTCAAAATCCATGGTCCTCTCCATTACACTATGCAGGCTTTAAAGTCAGGAGTCCTGGATTTTCAAGCACAGTGAAAATGCAGATGCTTGAATCAGACAGATGTAGGTTTACATGCACTCTGTGCCACTTGGGGCTGACTTTTACACTTCTCACCATGTTTGTGAGATTGAAATACAATTATAGAGAGTTTGAACCTTGTTAGCTGATATTTAAGATATAAAAGCTAGAACTATCCCCGAGGGACCCAAATGTTTGATTCTTTCTTATTTTATTAACAAATTATCTAGAACATGTTAGCAAACCCCATGGCCAAATCAGATTACCTATGAGAAACATTTTATCCAGACACTGATTTTAGTAGATATCATTTTAGATTGGATGTCAAACTGAATGACTTATTTTCCTCACATTTGTGATTTTTTACTTCAGTCTTTTCGGGAACTCAGTTTGGGTTAATAAGCAAGATTTAACCTACCATGCTACTTTTGCAGTTCATTCAGGTCTTATGCTTGGTGGAGACTCAGGGTCCCTGAGAACCGACATGGAAAGAACAGAGATTCAAAACTTACTCTCTTCACCTGCCTTGATCAACAACAGCAACAACATCAACCATCATATTAGACAGCATTTATTGTGACCTCAGGATGGGTCACACACTGTGCTCAGCATTTTGCTACATTGGCTTAAGAATAGAGACAAAATTTATACCACTTATAATTTGTAGAACTTTACTCTGAAAATAGTGAGCTTATGTAGCCAAAGCGGAGATTAAACAAAGCCCATTCTTCCTCAGTGGCTAAACTCAACTGCTACATAATTTGGGGGAAATTTTAAGCAGCATCATTTAGATTTGGATCTTGCTAAGATTTATCTTTCCTATTGTGATCTTATCCTATTTGGTGCTCACAAATACCCTGTCAAGTAGGGATGACTATCCACATCTGGCAGATGAGGAGTCTGAGATTCTCAGATCTAAACATCATTCACATAATATATCTGTCACCTACCTGGCAATGGAAAGACACTCAGAAGTGAAAAATCTACCTTACAAACAAATCTCTTTCTTCCTTCCACCTCCCTCCCGAAAAAGAAAATGCACACACTCTACAAGGAACATTGTTTTGCACACACTTTTATAAAGCTATACATTGTAATTATGAAAGGGAGAGTGTCATCAACTTGAATCATACTAAAAATGCTCATCTTTTTTTTAAACGGAAAAAGAGGAATAAATACTCATTAACACTGAAGGCCTTAGAACTTAAATTCTACTTTGAGATAGAAAATTGGTATGAAAAAAAGTCTGCATTAGTTGTCCCCATCTACTCTTCCCGCCCGGCTTCATTAAAAATAATTTATACAAGTAATCATCTTCAAAGCCAAAAGTGATTTTAGAGGAAACTTCAATCACTTACCCTTTAGATTTTAAAAAGCATGAAGCCTTACCAAACATGTGGCTAAGTACTAACTCCCCTCTTTGACGGTACATACACTGCTTTTTGACCTCCTGGAAGGTCTGCAGAGGACTGAGGGGCCAGGATGGAGGCCTGAAAAGTGATGTTGCTTTTCATATTGACCTGAAGGCATTTTGTGTGTGTATACAGATGTTTGCACACATGTATGTTTATGCATGTATGTACATGTAGAGAGGTGTATAAATAGAATGATGTTGGATCACAGCAAAACTCAAAAACTAGTTTCCTTCATGCAATCCTTCCTTCTGAGTTGATATAACTGCTTTCAAGATGTTACTATACTTGTTCAGTTTAAAACAACTGAATATTTCTTTAGAACTTTACAAATGTATTGACCATTCCTCTGTTAACAGCAACATTAGTGTTTTTTACCCAATTAAGAACAATGTGCCAGTATTGTGTCCAGGAAAACTTGAGGACAATTATGACCATTGCTAACCACAAGAGAAAAAGCTGTATCAACTAGAATAACCTAATCTTCATAATATTTAGCACATACCTTTTTGCATGGGCCAGCAACCACCCTGAAGGCTTTATATCCACCAATTATAAGATTGAGAGGTCAATAATATTATTATTAATAACTTTGTTAAGATGATATTTATACATGAAATCTAAAAAGTCAATCTGGTGGTAACGACCATTCTACTCTCTGCTTCCCAACTGCAGGGCATGTCTAGTGGTGGAGAGATGCCAACAGACAGGGGTGGATATAAGCACGGGATATGAGGAACAGCCTGAGCATGGGTGGACAATGTGTCTCCACTAAAGGAAAGAATAATCTCTTTAATATGAAAGGAAAACCAATGGTTTATTGATTTATTTATTGCCTCCTCCTTTTTTCTCTCTTTGTATATAGTGAAGTTGTTTTGGTAGAAGTTGCTTAGAATTTTTTTTTTTTTTTTTGGCAGGGGTGCTGGTGACTAAACTCAGAAGCATACTATTGGTGAGAAGCATCCTCAGCCCTTTTTATTTTTATTTAGTTCATTCGTTTATTTTTTGAGACAGGGTCTAAGTTGCAGATCTCACTCAGTTCCTGAGGCTGACCTTGAACTTGTCATGCTTCTGCTTCCCAAGTTGCTGGGATAAGAGCCATGTGCCACAATGCCTGGCTGAAACTTGTAGAACGTAAGACTTGGGTGGAACTTGAGAATTTTAATCCTGCCTTATGCCTCTCACAAATATCAGTAAGTCAATAAATAATTATATACTTCTGGTCAATGAGTGTATGAAATGGAGGTGTTCAGCCATGACCTTAGAATCAAACAGATCCAGACCAAATTCTAACGCTGACACATTTTGCCTGTGGACTTAGATAGATGCCATACTAAGTATCTTTTTCTTACCTGTGAAATTAAGGTAATAGTATGGCATACCTCAGGAGGATGATAGAATTAAACGCAACAATGTATGTGAAGTGCTTAGCATTTTACAATAAATATTAGTTGTCTATTTTAGTAATTAAGTTGTTTAAAATAAATTGCTCCTAGTAAGTTACAGTTCAGAAAAAAATATTTCTTCACCTAATATGATCTTGAATGCCCCTGGATGAAAATATCTAGAAATCTCAATGAAGGATAGTCACACTTACAGTGGATCATGGAACTTAAGTAGCCAGAGTGAGTTTAAGCATGATGTGGTCACAGCTGTGCTTTATTTACCTTATTTACTTAGTGAATTCTCTGGAATGCACTTCTGTTTTGTCAGCTGAGTGCTCAGAGAGGCTGCCCTCATGACCAAGTGGCTGTTAGTCCTCAGCCGACCCTCTTTGCATGTGCCCATCCCATGTAGAAAGTGGCTACAGAAACCCTAAATTTCATGTTTGTGTCCCGCAGTGTCCAAAAGGAGATCACCATCTAAGATTTGAAGATTGACTTTCTTTGTGATTAAACCACAGCCCAACTAAAACCAACCAATATGCCCAGGGTAAACCATGGAAGTAGCAGTTGGCTTAGGCCAAGATTAACTGAACAAAAATAGTTGAACAGGTGGAGTATGATTAACCCACTTGCTCCCATGAGGGGCCTTGCCTTAGAAATGGAGGTAAGTTTGTAAGAACTTTGAATTCTCTGTTTAGAGAAAAGATAGAGAGGGAGAGACACAGAAGACTTTGTGAATTCAGGTATATGCATGAAGCATTGTGAGAAAAATATTCCTCAAGTAGATTTTCACATTTCTATATTAACTAATATTTTCCAGACATACTCATTGAGTTCTCATCTTTATAGACACAGTATCCGCTTTCAGCTTGATATCAAGCATTCCAGCCATACTAAACCCTGTACTCAAGCACAATCATTAATGAGCAGCAAGATTTTCAGTAAGTCACATCTGTTCCCTGGGCATCAAAGTTGTCCCGTTAAAAAAAAAAAAAAAAAGAGGAGGCTTGGGGCTGGGGCTAGGACTCATCAGTAGCGCACCTGCCTAGCTTGTGTGAGGCAATGGGTTTGTTTCTCAGCACCACATATAAATAAATTAAAAAATAAAAAGGCCTATCAACAACTAAAAAATAAAAATTGAAGTTAAAAAAAAAAAAGGAGTCTGAGGGAGATGAACTCAAAATTCCCATTAGTTCCATGGGTCTCCAAGAACACAATGCATTTCCTTTATAAATGGGGAAGATATCTGTTAAGCAATCTCTCAATTTCTGTTCTGAAAATTACACAAAATAACCCAAGCTCCTTTTATCTTTCATCACTAGGACTATTTTCTATCCCTTTAATCTTTTTGTTGATATTCTATGGACCTTCTTCAGTTTCTCCACATTCCATTCTTTATATGAAATTTCTACCAAAAAAAGTCAGAGATATCAATAATGTCTCCTAAGTAAGAAGTGATCCATTTCTCCACTCAAAAAAGGTCATTGTGAATTTTGCCTTTGTATTTCGGAATATTATTTTTATTTAAAATTCCCATCTTAGATGATTTTGCACGGAGTTTAAAATACACTGTTTTATTTTCAATTTAAGGTCATTTTTACTTGTTGCAAACTTTAAATTCAATAAAATATACAATGTTCATTATCCACTCACTAAATTACCATGCATCTACCTGTGTAACCCAAATTGTTAACAAAAACCCAGAAACTTAACATCATTCCAGAATGTCCCCATTTCCTTCCAAGTCTATCATTATTCCTGTGATCCAAAAGAACAATTATTCTAATTTTTCCCAACATAGATTAAATTTGCCAGTTGTAAAATTTCATCTAAATAAAATTAAGCAATATGTGCTTGTTTATATGGAAAGGCTAACTTTATCGTTGAGTTTCAATTGAATGTTTGTGCCCTGAAACTTATAAAACTTATACATTGACTACTCAGTTCTACAGTTTTATATGCTTATTATTTAGCCAATAAAATACTGTATTTCTGCAAGTTTATAATAAGTCTTAAAGTCAGTCAGTTGGCCTTCCGGCTTCCATGTTGTTTTCAGGTATGTTTTGGCTCTGAGTCCCTTTTTGGCTTTCCATATAAACTGTAGAATGTGCTTGTTGATAACCAAGAACAAATTCTGGTTAGGATTGCTTTGAATGTATCGATACATTTTTAAAGAATTAACATTTTATCAGTGTTTATCCTGAGATTTAACCTTTCATTATTTAATAACTAAACATAAACTAAAGGCCTGTCGTTTCTCTCCTGGCTTTATTGCATAAAGAAGAAAGCCATGATTTAAAATAGAAGCACTAGCTTTTGGAAGAGAGGAGAAAAAATAAATCAAGAAGGCTTTAGGAATTTTTTTTTTTTTTTTTTAAAGAGAGAGTGAGAGAGGAGAGAGAGAGAGAGAGAGAGAGAGAGAGAGAGAGAGAGAGAGAATTTTTAATATTTATTTTTTAGTTCTCGGCGGACACAACATCTTTGTTTGTATGTGGTGCTGAGGATCGAACCCGGGCCGCACGCATGCCAGGCGAGCGCGCTACCGCTTGAGCCACATCCCCAGCCCCGGCTTTAGGAATTTTTAACTAAGAAATAAGGATGTGAAATTAAAAAAATAATTATCTCAATAAACTAAACAGTAATTTTCAATATTTAGCTATTAGATTTACACCAAAATAAAATAAGAATGCTAAAGAGGATCACTAGGACACATTTTTGAAATTGATCAAGCATGCTCAAAGGAAACTGTGGTGATACATGGCATCTGAAAGCCATGAAATAGGGAGTTAGCAAGGGCTTGTCCTATTTAACTCACTTTATCTATTAAACTCACTCAACAGAAGTGTCTTAATTGAAACTAAAGCAACAGGTGCAATACTTTCTCAGAGATCACACAGCTAATGCAGTTTAATATAGTAAGAACATTTCTGATTTATACTGAATCTCTCTTTTCAGAATAGCTAAGTTATTGGGATTACCAACAAGTGCGGATGTTCAATGAGAGAGTGGCGAGTTTCAAAACAAGAGATGACGAATGAATATTAATATTATTTCATTTAATTCTCATAACAACCTTATGGGTTGGTTTCTATAACTAGCCCTAGCTTAAAAATTACAAAATGGAATCATCAGGAAGTTCAATTATCTTAGACAACAAATCCACACACCAGATAAGTGAATCTCTGATTCACACACAGACTAATTTCAGAACCTAAGCATCCAAACCACGATGCATATCAAGTCAGTCTTGGCAAAGTGCACAGAATGAGGGACAAACTGATGTGAAACAAGGCTTGCAGTGTAGACAGAACCAAGTTTGTTATGGCATGGTAGAGTTTCTTAAGAGCAGCCGCACCCCCACCCCCAGAGCAATGGTAATTTATTTAACAGGTTTATGCAGATGTGAATAAGGAGAGGCAGGATGATGTGAAAAAGACTTGAGATGGTCCAGGGGGCTGCAAAAAAAAAAAAAAAAAAAAAAAAAAAAAAACAATAAGGAACCTATGGCATTAATCTAGGAAAAAATTAAGACAACAGCTGTGCTTGAAACAAGGATAAAGAGATCAATTTGAGGGCTTTTTAGCAAGGAGCCCAAGAAAGAAACGTATGCATGCGATGAAGTATAAGGAGCCCCCAGCACAATAATAGAGTATCTACTGAGACACTATACTGGATGCACAGGAGGAAGGGACTCATTGAACTAAATCCAGAAAGTCAGATAGGTTAGTATACAGGTTGTGGGGCTGAGTGCTGTTGGGTTGGTGTGGTAAGGTGGATAGAGCTTTCAGTCTGAATCTCAGGTTTGCAGTTCACTTCCCCAGATAACTTGGGCAAGGTATCAGCCCTTATTGAAACACTGTTTCTCATGTAGAAACTTAGACACTAAGTGACTAGTAACTCAGGATGGTTTGAGACAAAATAACATCATGTGTGTGAAGGAACTACACAGTTCTGTACCTGTGGGAAAGAAGAAATACTTTCTGTATAGTTACCAATGTAGCATGTTGTAGTGGTCTTTTCCCCACAATCCATCCCCAATACTGCAAATACTCAAATTACTGAAGCCGAGACATAATTTTGACCTTTGAAGCAAAATAAGAAAATATTCTCACCAACTACTAGTTAGTCCAGAAAAAAAAAATCTGTTGTATATTTAATATAATCACAATGAGGTAAACAGTTCACACGACTGTTTCCTGTTAAACTTTCAGTCACAATATTTATATAACTGGCATTTATTAAAATATTTTGTTGGCAATGTTTAAAGTATAAAATAAAAATTTGGTATTATCTAAAGAAATTGTTCATTTCATCGATGTATAATAGGATTTGGTAATGAAAAAGGATGAAATCTCTAACTAGGGGTTTTTTTTGGTCAAAAATTTTATTAATATCATAGCATTAAATTACAGAGTTACCATTATTAGTCATATTTATTCATGAGAGGTAATTTGATATCTTACAAAATAAGCCAATACATAGTGTAACCTCTTGCAGTCTAATTTTTCATGGATGAGCTCTTGCATACTTAATATCCTTGGAGGTTATATTTTAACATAGTCTAATTACCACTTTCCCTTTATTTCTATTCAGTTTGACACAGCCACTTTGCCTAAAATAATTTAATATTCTTATGAATGAAAGTGTTAAAACTAGCCTGTAACATCAATTGTCTTTGTTTATGCCAGCAACTCCAGTGAATTAACATACCAGAATGTGAGCATGAACCGCCCTCATAGGGAAGGGGGAAAAATACTTGTCACAAATTTTAGATGGTTTCTGAAGAATTTTAAACATTTCTACTTGCAATACCACACATTGGTACTATACATCTCAGCCTTTAGTAGTCTAATTGTTATGAATAAGGAAGAACATTTTCCTCCTATTGCATCCTTGCCCATCCTGCCAGGGCAACATGCTGCCTTACTGGTCCCCAGTGCTCTGGGTAAGATCAGAAGATGGTTGAGGAAACATCATGAGGCCTTTCTGCAGACTGTGAGGCCTCTACTCATGCCCACAGGCACCTGGCCTTGTCACAGGGCCAAGCACAATTCCTGGAGGTGGACACTTTCACCTGAATCCTGATAGCAGGTGTGCTGTGTTGACTGAGTTACCATCCTTTTCCTTACATTCATCTTTTTTTTTTTCAATTTCTACAACAGTTCATAATAGTTCCTTCCTCATGAGGTTGTCAGAGCACGAGAGTGAAATGAGATCATCCTTGTCAAATAATTATTTCAGTCTGGCATGTCATAATGGTTAGAGCTCAAAGGCTATCATTTATAACTATTAGCATTGGTCTACATTTTATACAATTATCCATTTACTCCCATATCAATTATAGTCTTTGCACCCTTTAAGGAAAGTCATTTAATAAAAGAGATGCTCAAAAATATATTTAGGTTACCAAACTGAGACTTTCCAAAAGATCTATACACTTTAATATCATTTAAAATACTTGTTCCTGCTTTTTCTGGGTTTTATATCTGATCCTAGGGCTGGGGATGTGGCTCAAGCGGTAGTGCACTCACCTGGCATGCGTGCAGCCCGGGTTCAATCCACAGCACCACATACAAAGATGTTGTGTCCACCGAAAACTAAAAAATAAATATTAAAAAATTCTCTCTCTTTAAAAAAATAGATCTGATCCTAGTATCAGCAGATTATAAAATGACATATTAAAATGGCAAGATATATTTGTATTAATAAATTGAAAGGGGCTGGGGATGTAGCTCAATGATAGAATGCTTGTCTAGAATGTGGGAGGCCCTGGATTCAATCCCCAGAACTGACAAGAGAAAGGAGAAAATATTGGGAGCAATATAAAAAGTACAGAAAAGAAAAAAGTGAAATAAAAATGTGATCATAGTTACTACCTTTAATTCCATAGTTATTTGCCTGGGGATGGGACTGTTATCTGTAATAGTACAAAATCACAAGAAATAACTATTCACAAGATCATGATAGTGAAACTTTGAAAATCTATAATGGACATTTATCATTTAATTCTCAGGATGCTATTGCCAATGTATTTTCCTTGTTTGAGGACAGATTGAACTTTTGGCAAAAGTGGGTAACCCTTAGAGGGGCCAGAAGCATATTAACTTGCAGATTTTATGTTTTGGTCTCCATCATTGTATACATTTTCTGTTAAATATGGACATTAGTGCCACTTATACAAAATGACCTCATTGTGTTATTGCAAGAGAACAGTGTTGCAATCTTTAATGTCTTCAGAAAGCAACCCTAATAAAATAAATCAAAATACACATTTCTTCTTCTCATAGCTAGATTCTAATCTGCTCATGTGCTGACTTTAATCCAGGATTTTCAAATGTGATTGATGGTGCATCTGAACAGTTTGGAAAAGGATAATCAAACACAGGGTCCAACTTGATGCTGACTTGATTTGCAAAGCCGAAACATTTAATGTGCTTTGATTTATATTTGCTGAAAGGCTTAAGACATTCAGATTGTTTTGTGTATGTATCGTCTCTTATAAGCTTAATTTTCATTACTTTAAACATTTGTTTACGAGGCACACTCCTGATTTTCTACCTAATCTTTAGGAAGATTTCTTAGAATCAGGTAAGGATGGCTATCATCTCATGCCATCATTGAATACAGTGTTCTCAACAACAAAAACTATGTATATTACTAGCATTAATGATATATATATGGTTTATGGGCGACCACAAATCAAATCTTGTGATCACCGAAATAGTATTAATGATTCATTGAAAGACTGTTCTGACACTCAACATAGGGGTTTCTAGACTTTCTGTGAAAAAGAAGTGATTATGATATACTTGTCATATAATATAGGGGTGGGGACAGTAGAAGATTTAAGCTTATTTGGAGGGGTTCAATTAAAGACAGCAGAATGTCATATGTTGAAATATTATAATTACAATTTCAAACTCTTCTATCTTGCTCTCAGCACATTCATTACACAGTAATTGAGAAATCCGGCCTATTGTATGTTTGCATAACAACATATAATTTACCTTTCCAGAGAACATGCTAGACATTTGATATGTATAATTACCAAATTTTATTTTCCTTATGAGCTTATTATCTCTGGTTAGGAAAATCAGACAAGTAAGTGGCCTAATACTTACTTTCAGCTACCTGAAAGATGATTTGGAAAGAAAATTGTTTTTCACTGAGACATTAATGTTATCTGATGACAGGGTAGAAAAATGAGAATTACTGTACAGGGAAGTACAGATTGAAGTCTAGTTATCAGAGCTCTTATTAGGTGCATAAGAGGGCTAATGTGTTCATGTCTGGGCTGCCTCATTTCCCCCAAGGATGGCAATTCACCAGAACATTAACAGAAAAGGCACACTGTCCAAAAGGCACAGATGGGTGCCAATGAAGATTGCTGGGCTGCCCATTCTGAGGTACATGTGACATTCAGAATGTTCCAGTGACACAACAAATATGGGCTCCAGTCAATCATTTATACAAAATGCTTATCACTATGGATGTGTCCACCTCATACAGCATCACAGTATTCTAATTTCCATTCAGTCACTGTATATTTCTGTCCAATAATTAACCATTTACTTTCAATTCAATTCTTAAAACATCTCTACAAAAGTATCATTATTCATCTTATAATAATAAAGGTCTAGAGAAGTAACATCACCTAATATTATATAGCTCATGAATAGAACCATAACCAGATAGTAGGCCAGAGAACCAACTCTGGGGGTCCTAATGAATCAGGTCCAACCACTAGCCCTAAATCAAACAAAAAATATAAGTGAAAGGCAGGAGAAGAACTCTGAACCATATCGTCGTCATACAGGAAAGACAGGAGGATCAAGCCTTCAGCACCGTCTTCAGAGGTACTAACATGAGTTTCAGGATTAAAGGGCGGAATAGCTGGGGTTGGGTTCAAGAGGTATCCTTCATTAATCAGTCTTGATCCAACAGTGGTCTGCTTGTTCATTATCTCAAGTCCAGTTCTACAGACTGGCTCCAGAAATAGCTTATTACTTCAGAGGGCAATCTGGTTCCCATTGTGAGATGACTGCTCCCACTTAGAGGAGACAGACTTAATTCTCGTCACGGGATAACTGCTCTTTCTTTGGTGAGAAGCCTCATGATGAGGTACTCTGTCCAAGAGACCCTACTATTTCTGGCAGGTTTAGGACAATGACTGGAGACTTCTGGGGAGTCTGCAACAGGGCATTGTAAAAGCTAGCAGTTGACTATCTGTGGCAAACACCTTCCTTCTTACTTTGGTGCCTTCATCCTTGAAAGGGGAAGATTACCAATTGTAGACAGATAGTCCTTAAATGTCTATGTGCAGAGTTGAAAAGAAGTCCGACTCGATGTTTAAGGTAATACAGGAGACAATGCAAATGAATGCAGAGATGCCAAGTTTTCTAACCTGCTTTTGGTTACCTATCAAGCATCTGCAAGCCCACAACTAGCCACTGCTTTCTAGTGAAAGCAACCTCCAAATACCTGTTAAGACAACTATTTACAAATGTGTATTCCCACCAGTTAACAAATTTCCTGTACCTATATATATCTTCAGCAAACTTTGGCATTGTCATTGAACTTTGTAATTTTTGCATTCTGGATGGCCCTTACTCTTTCTTCATTTATTTAAAAATAAATCTTAGTTGAGTCATTCATAAAAGTAGCAGTGATCATTTCCCTTCCTGTGTGTCAAATGCTTAGCCTATAATAGCGAGGCAAATTTTTTATATTACGTCATCTCTTATTGTATCCTTTCACGTAGCTTATTATTATTCTTATTATTTTTGCTTTATTTTTCTCTTCTCCAAGGAAGGAAATGGCCTGGAGAGTCTCTCTTACATATCCACAAACACCCCCTGATAATTCTACTTCCTGTTTATAATCATTTGCTCTCCTACGGAGGGAAGAGATTAGCGTATCACATTTATCTTTTCTCCCTGTCACATGAATTACACCAGCACAGGCTTCTCTCTCCCACACATTCAGGACATGTACGTAGCAGGTGCCTCGGGACTGACAACTTCTGGGTTTTGATTTCTTAGCGCCCTAAATATTCAGTGTTACCCAGTGGGGGAAAAAAGTATAGTCTGAAATCAGCAATTCCTAAGGAGACCTAGATATAAGAACAGACAGAAAATCAGATATGAACTTGCAATGTAACATGCTGACATTTGAGGAAAAATTTGCCCTGAATATGTATGGACACCGTGTTATGATTCTAAGAGTTGATAATACTTCTTCCTACAATACCACTGAGGATTTACCTAAAACACTTTCTCCAGTTCAGCTCAATAATGCCTGTCGTCCCTTTCCTTTTTAAAAAATATTTTCCATTTAAGCCACTTAGTAAAATACCTCATGATGTTCTACAGTGAAGGTATTAAAGTCATTTCTTATTTTAGTTAGCGTCTTTTTTTCCCCACTTCATTCCTATTCTAAAGGCTTCCCTGTAACGTGCCTTAAGCAAATCAAAGGAATGTTTTAGATGCAATTTTTCACCCTCAGAAGTTCCATGTCTTACTGTGACACTTTAAGGGTCACCTGGTGAATAGCACTGATGGTATTCTAGGCATGAAAGAGTATTCACTGAACACATTCTTTGTTTCCCAGAAAACATCAAAGATTTGATGCTACCAAGTATCCTGTACTCTGGGCTGTCTGAATCAGTGTGATGCTCTTATATTCAGAAGAAATATCTATAATTGAATAATCTATTTATAAATAGCACTGCATAGTCTACTTACTTTCAGTTTGTCCTTCATGTAACATCTATGGGAGTTGCATGAGAAAGGTAATTCCTCCAAATCCCCACTAAGACTCTACCTGCCGCTCTGACCCTCAGGCTCCTGTATTTCACCCTTTACCTCTTCTTCTGCCTCCTCAATGAAAGAGGTAAATGCATTCACAGCTAGTGGCAATTCCATGTCAGTCAGCTAGCCATTTGTAAAATCATTATGGATGCCTTACATGTCTGTTATCCTAAAAACCCAAAACATAACATCCATATCACCTTCAGTTGGCTTGCAGTCCAATAAGAGACAGGTGAACAAAGCATCATAGAACCATGTGAGAAATACTTAAAGGCATGTGTGCAATGGGTATCAGTGCCATCTCAAGATGAACAGTTACCTACTTCTGCTTGGAAAAAAAGGCAAGTAATATTAGGAAGAACTAGAGGAGACAGGGGATGACAGACGAGATGACATTCTGTTTCCATAATTGATACACTGAACAGTTCCTACCTTCTCCCTCAGAGCTTCCGCTTTCTATGAATGTAGTATGCTAAGTGTCTTTTCCAAAAGAAGTACTTGTATTTAGCACTAGAATTAGAAGAGATGCCACCGAGGAAATAGGTTTAATATTTACTGTTACTTAATTGGAGTAGCCAGGAAAACTTGAACTGTCAAATTCATATACTCAAAATGAGAACACAAAACTTGGGGACTCAGATTTCTCTATTAGAAGATGCCCAGTAAGGTAGTATTTATTTAAAGATAATGCCAAAGAAACTGGTAAGAACCCTTAGAGTCAGAAAGACCCAAGTTCAAATTCTTGCTGAGCTGTCAAGTAACTGAGTGACGTACATACACAGGGCTCCATTTGCATTTGCTCATTTAAAAAAGGGGTTGGAGATAATAAACTTATTCCTTTGTCTAGGAATGAAAATGGGATCCTTCATGTAAATCACTAAGAACAGTGCATGGTATATAAGCTAGCTACTCTTTGGGAATACTTACTTATTAATTAAAAGAGAAGTAGTAGTCACTTCAGAATAGAAAGAGCAAGAGAAATAACAGTTTAGTGGCCATTAGGAAAACCAGTTTCCTGTTCTAGGATTCTGTGAACCCACCTGTCATACTCTTTGATAAGTTTGTTTTTACAACAAAAATATATATATATTTTTAGCTGTAATCATCTTCCTGATGCCTATCTAAAATTTTTCTGCCTTGAAAAAAAAAATCAAACCTAAGCGGGGAAGAGAAGAACAAATGTCCTCCAATCACCACAGAGGGACATTCATAACTCAAAATCATTTGTAATCATGATTCTGATCATTCTAAGACAGAAGCCAATGTTCTCCCCAGCCGTTCAACCATGCCGATCTAGCTCATCCCCTCCACAATGTGCTTGTATAGAAATGTCCAGAAATATCACTCGCTGGTTAAGGTGGGTTTAGTTGTGCACCATGAGGCAGAGAACACCAGGATTCACCAGTATCTTAGAAGACCCTCCATGGCTCAGAAAACCAGAAGGCACATCCCACAAGCCGCTGTGACAGGCAGTGTATCCAAAGCGCAGTATACACCAGTGACATATGGGGACTGTCACAACTGACAGCCAGCCAGCAGCCTCCAGCAAACAAGCAAGGGATGAAAGATGTAAGACTGGAAAATAAACATGTTGTCTTGGGCTTGATGGAAGCTGTGCATTTTCTGTGTGAGGCACAGCGTGTTTGCAAGCATCAGGTGGTTTGTTAACGCATGTAAACCTTTATGTCTGGGAAAGCTCCGAGTTCTGAGGAGATGACAAGCATCCTAAATCAATAACGTACAGATTCGGTGTCCACACACACCAAACTCCTCGTTGTGTCCCGATGTGACTTGTATCTACTGCACACTTGAACATTTGTCGGGTACTTTCCTAAACACACATGAATCCTGCAGTTCATCTAACACCGCAGTGTGATGGTTTAGCTGGGGCTCTAAAGTGAGATCCATCATCTAGTAGCTTGTATGATTTGAAATAAGTTCATTCTTTTGTATAAGCCTCGTTTTCTCATCACTAAATTGAAGAAAGAATTGTATTGTTTTGTAGCCACTCCAAAGAAACAGGATGGATGTATTATGGTTTGAATGTTCCCGCCAACACTTAGGTTGATATTTAATCCTCATTGTGAGGTATTCAGAGGGTGCAAACCTAGTCTGACTGTGCTGTTTGGATGTGGGATCTTTGGAAGATAATTTAAGTTAAATGAAGCCACAAGGGTGGCACCCTTATACATTGGGAGTATGGGTGCAAAACGAGGAAAGACCTGATCTAGGACATTCAGTTTCTTTTACCATGTGATACCCTGTATCACCTGGGAGCTCTGAAGAGACCTTCAACAGCAAAAAGAACCTCACCAGACAGGGATGCTCCATCTTGAACTCCCTAATCTTCAGAGCCACGAGTTAAATAAAACTTTATTCTTTATAAACTACTCAGTCTGTGGCATTCAGTTGTAGGAACAAAAAATAGATTGAAACAAATGTTGGATGAGGGTGTCAAACATTTAAACAGAATTGAGTTCCCTCTTCTTCCTTCCCACCCTTCCTAGCAACAGGAGGAGGGAATACCCAACCTTTCTCATCAGTTTGTCCAGGTGTGAGGCACAAGAGAAGAAGAGCTCACAAGCTGTTAGGGTCAAATTCAAAATTGGAGTCAGACTCTTTATTACAAGTGCCTCCCCTCAGGGTTTCCCTATGACAATTCAAAAAAGTAATTCATATTCATTTGTATACAACTACTCAGTTGGTGAGTCCCACTACCTTCATACTGAGGGATGCCAAATAAACCCAAGTTAGAAACTGAGAGTCAGAGACAACTATGAGTCAAGTTGCATACTTGCCAAAACAGCAGAGCATAAATTTAATCTAGTCTTACTGTCATCAGAGAAGGGGTTCTGGGAGAAGGGACTTCAACTCAGGATAAGTGGGTCCTTAGCATTTGTGACAGAAAAGAATCAGTATATCCAAGAGATACAGATTTATTTAGGAAGGCAGATACACAACCAAGGGAGTGTGGGGGCCATCCCCAGAGGGAGAGACAGCAGACCCTGGTCTGGGTGTTTATAGAGAGGGTCAATAGCCAGGAGCTGACGTCAGAATGAGATACACAATTTCCCAGCCAGAGTTTCCACCACTTATGCCTTGCTCTCCCATCATGCTACTTTTTGCAGACAAAGACATGGGTCAAGGACTTGGGCCAAGGACAAGAGCTGGTTTCTCACAAGTTGCTTGCGTTGCATTTCAAAAGTTCATGGGCATTTCCTGCATCCCAACAGTGACTCCTGGGCACCTCAGACTCAGGAATTGGGGGATACAGAAAAACACTATCTCATTAGGATTCTAAACTCTGGGCTTTTAATAATATATAAACCAAATCCACCCTAGTGCACCACCATTTCCCATAGCAAAGAGAAGGAAATTCTGAAAATAGTGCATATGATATGTTTCTGTTGATACTTCTCAATGCCTCTAAGTGAAAGGCAGACCTCACTTGCATTCTAGTACTTTTAGCTAGAACTGGGTGACCTCCGTTTGCCATATTTAATAACTAAAAATACAGAATATCCAGTTAAACTTGTATTTCAGGTAAACAAGAAGTAATGTTCAGTACCAGTACATCTGTTATGTGCTCAGTGACATACGGTCTCCTCTGGTACTATCTTTGGCAGATATTAACATAAATTGCCCAATCCCTCTACAATATTGGTTTCTAATTTCCTTACAGATGAAGATTTTACTCTTTGGGACAATTAGTGCTAACTCTTAGCTTAGCTATACATTACAACTTCTAAGCATTCAAGTCCTTGTGCTTCTAGCTCATTTTTTTGTATTGCTGGCTTCCCTTTAGAGGACCTAGCAAACCCGGGCTCCCATGCACCATAATAGGATTGCTTTTCATCCAGCAAGCTCGTTCCACCCAAGCCTGAGGTCACTATAAGCATGGATGATTCCTTTATTCTTTCTCTAGGGAATAGTGCCTTACATTTTGCAATGACTAAAAAAGTTCTCTTGGGATAGAGCAAAATGGTGAATTAAATGCAAATGCTCATACTTTGATGAGAATATTCCCTTCTAACAGTCTAGATTCTTAGCCTGGAGTCAAAACCCCTTTTGGAAAAAATATGCATGACTCTGGGATTCAAGCCAGCTTGGCATCAGAAATCCTTTCGTGGGGCTTTTTTTTTTTTTTCCTCTCCTGCTGTGAACAGCTTTGTCTCCTCCGGAGAGAAAGAAAAAGAAAAAGAGGGATATCCTTTCTTTAACTGCTTTCTCCTAATTACAGAGAAAGCCTGAGTGTACCTTTTCTGGCATTTTTGGTCTTCTGAAACTATGGGGAAATACAAGAAGGACAAGCTTTTTAATGTACTGTAAAGTACCAAATACCTGTTAATAAGTTCTTCCTATGGTCTAGAGTATAGGTGGTGGGTATTACAGCTGCTGTTTCGCTACCAACTACCATCTCTGCTGGAAGATGCTGGTTCATTGCAACTTGACATTCAAGCACACTAACTCACCAACCTTAACTTTCATATATATTAATCTCTCTACCTTCCTCTTGCCTGACTCCACATCCAAATTCCTTTCCATTTCTCTGTTTCCATCTTATCAATCTTACAGAGTTTTTCTGCTTTTCAAGATTCATCTCGGGTTGTTTTGGGATTCTCGCCCAGACAGACAAAGGCACCAGGGCATTCAGCAGAAAACACCATTTATTAATGCCAACCCTGGCCCAGCAGAGCTATACCAAAGACTGAGCACCTAACCCAGGAGGAGTTGTGGTGTCGCCTTGCTTACCTTCTGTTAGTTCTTCTTACTTGCCAACTCCTGGTCTCCCTTATAAGGTAATGCACATTCTGATTGGGCA
Source organism: Spermophilus citellus (assembly GCF_964194105.1). Taxonomy (NCBI): domain Eukaryota; kingdom Metazoa; phylum Chordata; class Mammalia; order Rodentia; family Sciuridae; genus Spermophilus; species Spermophilus citellus. The sequence continues at coordinate 45,397,052 of NC_138200.1, read as the reverse complement.
TCCTATTGCTAAATATGTATAGAGTTGCAACAGTGTTACAACAGAGTTGAGAAATGTGCACACTGATATTGATGGTGCCATGTCATCTTTCCCTTGTTCTAGGACAGTCCCTACCACATTGTCACCACTTCAAGAAAGCCTTCACTATTAAAAGACAGAGGCATGAGGATAAAGGAGAAATATGCCCTCAGGCCTTAATTCTGCTGAACCCTTTCTCTCCTTCCCCATTATTCTATCAACAATGTATGGACTCAGCCTCTCCCCACACTAATAGTATTAATCAAACTGACCACAGAGATTGGGTGCAAGATGATGCCAAAATGTCTCCAAAGATCTTCCATAAGGACGGAATTCCTTAAACAAAAACAACAAAAAATTATTGTATCCATGACCTCAATGAGCGCTGACCCCTTTCCTCAAAGTGAATCCCCATCACTTCTCTTCCCAGTGAAAGCCTTGCTTGTGTATTCATGTTCCTTTGACTCTCTACTGACAGAGTTCAAAGTTCCCATCTCTAGTATCACAGTTAGATGTTTTCGCTTTCTCTCCCACTATGCCTCCTATAAGTGCTCTGCCTCTTACAAGAGTAAACAATATTATTCAGCTGATTGTATTCCCCAGTAGATTATGATCCTTTTAAATATCCCATTTAGTCTTCAATCTCAATACCTAAAGAGACCTTACTGTGTTTGTTCAAATGTGCACATGTGTGGTTGCTACTCTAAGAAAGGCCTTAGGCCCTTTGTGAACTGATGATGCCAACCTTGGCATGCTCATCATTCAGTCTGAAGAATTAGTGGACAGTTTTTGTCCCACTTACATCCCCTTGCCCTCAGTTTCTGCAGGCCTGACTCCCACTGGAGAACATCTACATTTTTTAACCACAGATTTTCATGGACAGCTGGAGTCTCCTTAACCCACATTAGAAACAGTGAAAGGTTTCTCTTCCCATTCCCACTACAACCTTTTGCTCTGGACTGAATCATGTCACCTTACAAATTCCCATGTTCAAGTCCTAACCCCATACCTCAGAATGAGACAATATGGAGACAGGGCTTTTAGAGAGTTGTAGAGGTTAAATAAGTCTGCTAGGGTAGGCTGTCATGGAAGGAGTTCTTAGAGAAGGAGACCTCGACTCAGGACAAGTGAGGGTCCTTGGTGTATGTGAGGTTGAAGAATTTCAGCACACACCAGTTGGAGACACTTATTTATTTCGATAGCAGATACATGTTCAAGGGAGAATGTGGGTCATCTCCAGAGGGAGAGACATCAACCCCTTGGTATGGGGTATTAATATTTATAGAGGGACAGTAGCTAGAGGCTGAAACAGAGGGGGAGTCAGGGTGGAATTACACAGTTTTGCATTATCTTCTAGCTCCTATGCAGGGCCTTCCTATCACGACACATTTTGCAAGCAAGGGTTAAGAGCTGAAGCAGGACTGGATTGCTTAAAATGCTTGATTTGAATTTCAAAGGTTCAAAAGTGTTTCCTGCATCCAAGGCCTCAAGGGCACTCCTCTTTTGAGACAGTTCTTCTCTTCTGTATTCCAAAATCCTACCTCAGGCCCTCATCTAGACTGACTGATGTCCTTATAAGATGAAATTTGGGACAAGAGGAATATGTGGGCATAGAGAAAGGACTTTAAGGACACAAGGAGAAAGTGGACTTCTATAAGTCAATGAGAAAGGCCTCAGTAGACACCTGCAAACACCTTCATAACATGCTTCCAGTCTCCAGAACTGAGAAAATAGGCTTCTTTAAGCCACTCAGTCTGTGATGTTTTGTTCTGGTGCCTCTAGCACCTGACCCACTGACAGGAGATTCCCCAAAACATTTCGACGTAAGTGAAAAATAGTGCTATTTAATAATTGGAATATATTGTCTTTGCAGTTAAATTTAATTTAGCTCTTAAAGATTGATAAGTTAATGTGAATACATAATCAGTATAATTTCACATCATGTATAGCCATAAAAATGGGAAATTATACTCCAGATATATATGATATATCAAAATACATTCTACTGTCACATATAACTAAGAAGAACAAATAAAAGACTAACAAGGTTAAAAAAATAGGTTCATCTTTATAGTAAAATTACTAATATAAAATCATTTGGAATTCTTTTATTCATATAAAATTTGACTGCTGATTACATAGACTCAATGTCTTCCAAGCATGTTTTCTATTGTATATTAATTATGTTATACAGATACAATGAAATGGTATTCAACCTTAAATAAAACACAAACCTTTACTCCCAGCAACTTGGGAGAGTTAGGCAAGAGGATCTTGAGTTCAAAGCCAGCCTTAGCAATTTAGCAAGTACGTAAGCAATTTAGCAAAACTCTGTCTCTAAATAAAATCTAAATAGGGCTGAGGATGTGGTTCAGTGGTAAGCACCTCTGCATTCAATCTCCAGGTCCAAAGAATAAAATGAAATAACTATCTGGGTGTGATGGAGCACACCTATAATCCCAGTGATTTGACAGGTTGAGGCAAGAGGATCTCAAATTCAACAATAGCCTCAGCAGCTTAGTGAGATGCTATCTCAAAAAAAAAAAAAAAAAAGGAAAAGAAAAAAAAAGTTGGAGATGGGGGTGTAGTAGTTCAATGATAAAACACTTCTGCATCCAATCCCCAGTACTAAAAATGTTTCTATTCGAAACAATACAGAATTTGGAGAATATTACACTAAGTAACATAAGCTAGACACAGAAAAACACCTTTTAACATCACTTACTTTAGAATCTTTAAAAAATATAGAGAGAAAGAAATTAGAACAGTAGTTTCACATGGTTTAAAATAAATCATAGTGGCATTGATTAAATCATTGGCTCTCGAAGAAAAAATTTTTGGTATTACAATTTCTTTGCATTTTCAGAACTTGAGGACCCCAAAGGTCCTGTATTCATATAGGTTATTATCTATCAATGTTTATCATACTAGTATGTTTATCATACTGAGAGATGAAATACAAAAGATTATACAGATGATCCCCAGCTTACATTGGTCTGACTTGCAATGTCTTCACTTTACAATGGTGATATAGCCACACACATTCAATAGAAAGTGTCCTTCAAATTATACCTTTTGGTTTTGTGTTTTGGGTGGTGCTGGAGACTGAACCTGGGCCTTATATATGTGAGGCAAGCACTCTACCAACTGAGCTATGACCCCAGTGGAATGAGATGGACATCATTATCCAAAGTATATGTATGAAGACATGAATTGGTATGAATATACTTTGTATACGACCAGAGATATGAACAATTGTGTTCTCTGTGTGTAATATGAATTGTAATGCATTCCGCTATCATATGTAAATTAAAAAAATAATGATAACTTCTGGATTTTTCAGGATAGAAATAATATGTCACAATTCTATGCAGGAGGAGTTGATGCTCCTAGTCAGTTCTATAATCATGAAGGCCAACCACCCCCACTTGACAGTGTACCATGTTGCTAAGCCACGGCATTTGGTAGGTTATGTGTATTAAATGCATTTATGGGTTTAGCAGCATGATGAAGCCAAAGAATATCTGTACCTGGAACTTCCTGTCAGAGTAATATAGCTTCCAGAAACTCCACTGTATACAATGAGAGAATTAGAATGTAAGGCAAATACTGCTTCATGTGATGAGAATAGTTTCCATGAAATAGTTTTGTGACTCTCTGGGAAAAGGATATTACAGAGGCTCAGGAATTCCTGAACTATAGTTAGAAAAAAAATAACATAATGTGAAAGTTTTCCAACACTAGTTAACACTATAGCAGTATGAAACAATTAGACAATTAAAGAAAAGACTTGAGAATCCATCTGTCTAGGATGCATCTCCCTACTATTCCACTTACTTGCTATGTGACCTTCAGCTTCCAGTTACTCATGTGTTAAATTGCAGTAAAATGATGCCCACTTCTTAGCACCAACATTACCACTAGATGACTAGAGCTGTCTACATATTATTACTGTTATAAAAATAACAAAACATTTCATTAAACTTCAGAAGTACCTTTATGCATAGGCAATACAATAATATTCAGATATGATCATGTCCTTTCTTCAACCTAACTATATACACGTAGAGCAGTGAGATGGTTTTAAAATGGACAATGAGAACATTCCAGTTATTAGTGTTTCAATCATCCTGATGAGTTTTAAAGTTCTGAGTTGTGAGTAGTCGAGGTTCCAGTATTAATCCCAGACAGAATCTCATATTTTAAGAGAAAAGGTGCCCTGGTATGGACATTATAAAAATTATATAAGCAAAAATATCTCTGAACAAAGACCTCTTTAAAAAAGAATCTAAAGAATTGCCTTCAGGTTAAATTAATTCCTTTTAGAAAAGAATTCTAGAGATGACTTCTAGAATGGTGGCATAAGGAGTCACATAAGACCTTCTCAATAGAGAAACAACTATAACTGGTGAAAATTTCTATTTAAATAAACATAAATTTATGGAAATTTTCCTAGAGAGATATAATCAATAAAGAAACAATTATGAAAATCTACTCAACTGAAGAGCAGCAAGCCTGTTCTGGGCATTTGATACAAGATCAGCTCCTGGCTCAGCATGATGCACGGTGGCTCCACTTTGGTAGATGACGCTAAGAACAGGATTCCCTCCACAACCCACCCCCATCGCCAACCTCTCAATTGACCTTTACAGTATCTTCCTGGGAAATGAAGCCTGCTAATGTTTCTCACCTCTCCATCTCCAAGATGCAGGACCTTTGTTCTACATAGGACTGGGGTTCTTGTCAACAGTCTCCACTCATGGGCAGAAGCATCAAATCACATTGGATACGCTTAGACTGCAGTGGCCCCAAGTGCCTTGCTCAGTTAGTTTATAAGACAGAGTTTAAACAACAGGACAGGCAGGCCAACAAGACCACAGACTGCCTCCCTACCTGATGTCCTGCTTCTAAAGCAGAGGTTCATTCCTTGGAAAATGGATCACTGTCGCTTTCTCTAGTTCCAGAGTAGTGGTACAGAGATTTTTGCCTAGGGGGCAGGACAGACTTTAAGAGCACACTGTGTACCGAAGAACGGTTCTCCAAAGGGAATGGCTTATATTTGGAACAAAGTGTAGAAAAGTTCAGGTCCAAGGGTACCACTGAGATAGTCGTGGTAAACAAGAAAGAGGAGGCTGTTAGCTCCATGGGAGCAACAAACAAACCTTAAATCAGCTACAAGTTTACAGAGAGAATGAGGGAAAAGGACAAGCTAGAAAAATCCTCCTTAGCACAAACACCAAAACCTAGGCTCAGAGATGATCCTGCCATGTGGTGTGAGTTGAAGTAAGTTAGAAAGTCAAGTGATTTATGTCCCCAAGATTGTTGAAAACAAGTTAATTAGTGAAAGCCAAAAGTTGGGTTTTTTTAATCATTTAAATTGAGGGGGATAATTTAACAGAGAAATCATAAAAGTGTCAGAGAAACTTTATAGCACTTCTGTCATCTCAGGCAACTAGGAAGAAAGCCCAAGGTGGAGAGTATGTTACAGCATGAATATCGTGATGGAAATAGACTAAAATGTCCATCCAAATCAATAAACCAATAATAAGCAAAACAAAAATAAATAAAATTTAACAGCAGAGTACCTGCAATATATTATGTAAAATGTCCAGTTCTTAATGAAAATTTTTAAAATTTATAAAACACAAAATTGTAATCCATACATGTTTGAAAAGGGGTGGCATCAAAATTGCTTTTGAGAAGGTATAGATGTTAGACTTGGAATCAAACAAAAATGTCAAAACAGCTGTCAACAATATTGCAATAACCAAAGGAAACCATGCTCATAGAACTAAGGGAAAGTCTGACAACAAGATCTTGTCAAAGAAATGATTTAAGATATAAAAATTATAATAAAAATGGAAAACCTGTGGTTGTAAAGAATAACAACTACAATGAAAAATTTACTGGAGCGACTCAGCAGTATATATAACCAGACAGAAGAATCAGTAAATTTGAAGAAAATGATTACGCAACCTGAAAAACAGGGGGAATAAATGATTGATGAAGTGGTCACTGGAGCAACCGTCACCAAGAAAAAACTCACCCACATATGAATCACGTAAGTACAAGAAGGAGACTGTATAAAGAAAGGAGCAGAAAACTATTTGAAGAAATTATGGTTGAAAAATTCCTCATACTATGCACACTAAGAGAACAGCACTTGGAAGCATGGTAATAAAAATATCAAAGACAAAAAGAATCTTAAAACCAGCAAGAGGAAACCACATCATCACATAAAAGAAAATTCCCAGAACTTTTAACAGCTGATTTCTTATCATAACAGTGAAGCTAGGAAGGAATGGAAGGACATATTCAGTCTTTCAACAAAGACTCCAGCAAAACTGAAGGCAAGCTGAAGACAATCACAGACAAAGAGAAAACAAGATTTATGCAGATATGCCTTAAATGAAATACTGAAAGAAGTTCCCCAGATGAAAGCAGGCACCTGAGACAGTATTTCAAATCCACATTAAAAAAAAAAGAGTGTGTCAGGAAGATAATTATGTAATTATAACAGAGTATAAATTCCTATTTCTTCTGCTCTATTCCCCAATTTAGAAAGCAATTGCATTCAATAGTATATACTATATATAATAAATTAAAAGGTAGTGTATTTGATAATAACAGCACAAAGGAGGAAAACGGCAGCAAAATTGTGCTATGCAAGGCAACGAAGCTGGGAGTGGTGGTGTGCAGTATAATCCCAGTGATGTGGGACACCAAGATAGGTGATCCCAAGTTCAAGACCAACCTCGATTACTCAGTGAGACTCTGACACAATATAAAATAAACAGGGCTGAGATGTAGCTCAGTAGTGTGGTGCCCCTGAGTTCTATGCCTAGTACTGCCAAAACAAATATTGAGTCCCCCCCCCTTCCTCCCCACAAAAAGAAGAAAATGATGTGAATTTAAATTGATGTATATGAATCAAGAGAACTAAAAATGATCATTAAGATTAGTATACAAATTATACTTTCTCTCCTTTCCCATCTCAGCTTCTTTAACAAACAAAATCATATAAGATAGTAATTGTATTAATATAATGTCAAGACTTGTAACATATATAAATATAGTGCATTTAACAACAACAGAACCAAATGCTATAAAAAGGAATGGAGCTATACAGAAATAACACTTACCTCACTGAGTTTTAGTATAAATCCAAAGTAGATTATGACAACTAAAATACATATTGTTGGAAAACCCTACAGAAATCACCAAAACAGTGAAAAAATAATAAATAAAAAACAATAAAAAGAAAGTAGTAACAGAGGAATAGAAGGACAAAAATAAATTAAGATAAAATAAAGGTAAATGCCATCTATAACATTAAAACTGAATTGAATTGAGATTTTTTATCTCAAGAAAAAAAATGATTCAACTATATAGGTTTCTTTGGGGAGGTTGTACTGTGTTTGTTTTATTTGTTTTTTGTTTTTGTTTTTTTTTTTTGCAATGCTGGAGACTGAATCCAGGGGTACCTTACTACTGAGCTACATTCCCCAGCACTTTTTTGAGATAGGGTCTAGCTAAGTTGCCAGGGCTTGTCTTGAACTTGCAAGTACCACCATACCCAATAATTAACAGTATGTTGCCTACAGAATATGTATATGCAACTTAGATCCAAAAGCACAAATAGATTGAAAATGTCTTTCTATCATTTTATTGCAAACCGGACAAATAAGAAAGCTGGGGTGGCTGAACAAATATTAAACAAATAGACTTTTTAACTAAAGAGAAACTGGGATGTTTGTAATGATCCAAGTGTTGATGCATCAGGAATGGATACTTACAAACATCCACACCTGCACTTAATACAGAACCTCAAAATATATGAAGCAGAAACTGAAAGAATTCAACTACAGTAGTTAGAAACTTTAATATCCCACTTTCAGCAATGGATAGAAAGATTAGGGAGATCAACCCAGAAACAGGTTGAATTGATCTTGCATAGATATCATATCAGACCTCTACAGCATACTCCACTAAACAGCAGAAAAAAATTCTCTTTCAAGAGCATATATAACATTCTGTATCATAAACCATATGGCCTCAATTAATTTAAAAGAATTAACATCAAAGTGTATTCTCCAACAACAATGAAATTAAATTAGAAGGAAATAAAATCAAAGTGAAAAAGCAATCCACACAATGGAGAAAATATTTGCCAGTCATATATCTGATAAGAAACTTGCATCCAGAAAATATAAAGAACACAATTAAAAGAGAAAAAGACAAACAACCCAATTTAAAATGAGCAAAGAAATTGAATAGACCTTTCTCCAAAGAAGATATGCAGATGGCCAATAAGCATGTGAAAAGAAGCTCAACATCATTAGCCATCAGGAAAAATGCAAATCAAAACCACAATGAGATACCACTTTGTACACACTGGGGTGGTATGATTTTAAAAAAAAGAGAGAGAGAGAATAGATAATAGCAATTGACAAGGATATGAAAAAGTCAGGATTCTCATTTACTGCTGGTGGGAATGGAGAATGTTATAGTGACTTTGGCAAAGTACCTGGCAGTTCCTCAAAAGATTAGTCATGGAATTACAATATCGCTTAGCCATTTTATTCCTAGATACATACCCAAGAGAAATGAAAAGGTAACAGGTACATGAAAATTTGTCAACCAATGTTCACAGCAGAAATATCTATAATGACCAAGAAGTAAAAACTAGCTAAATGTTCACTGACAGATAAATGAATACCTGAAATGTGCTACAGCTATATAATGGTTACTACAAGGAGTAAAGCAATGGTACATGCTGAAATATAAACTTTGAGAATATGATAAGCAAAAGAACTCATTAACAAAGGTCATATGTTCTATAATTACATTTATTTCCAAAGTAGGACAGCCTATAGAGCCAGGAGGTAGATCAGTGGTTGTCTAGGGATGGTCTGAGTATTTATGGAGAAGGGGGAGAAACAACTGCTGATGGACACAGGGTTTCTTTTGGGGAAATGAAAACATTCTGAGATTTTGATAATCGTTTCACAGCACTTTTTAAATCCTAAAAATCCTTGTTTGTCATACTTCAAATGGGTTAATCACTGGACATGTGAATTATCTCTCAATAAAGCTAAAGAAATGATCATTTTAATTTGTTTGAGAAGCTGAGCAGATTCCAATGGACTTCCATGTTCTGTGACAGAAATCATTGACAACATGACAAAAATTCATTAAATGCTCAGAAACTGCTTGTTGAAGATAATATAAAAGGCCTCATCACTCAGGACAATCCCGTCTGCATGTCTCTTCTCTTTCTCTTCTGTCTCTTGAGTACCAGCAATGCAAAGATGAACAGTAAGGTTTGACTCAATAAATGACAGGTGAAATCACAAAATTCCTCAATTCACTAGGAACTCAAAAATTCATGAAACACGACAGAAAACACATAACTCTATTAGATCAGAATCGTTTATATGGAACCATGTAACCTCTGCTTTTTCATGTCACCTTGGTCAATGTTTACCCAAAGAATATGCCCACATTTCTAGGGTTCTGGATTGCATTTTAAAAAATTGTGGTAAAATAGGACATGAAACTGTTTAACCTGTTTTTAAATGTGCAGATCAGAGGCATGAAGTGCATTCCCATCTCCTATGTGGACACCTTTTCTTAGGACTTTAACATTTGCACTAAGGGCACTGCAGAGTTAGAAACTCACCTTAGCTAAATATGAGTCTCTATTTGCCTGGGACCTACTTGGTTTATACCTTTGATTCCAGCTTAATCATTAATAGTACCCTCTTTCGTTCCATGAAAGTGACCTAATTTAAAAGACAAATAATATCTTTACCATAAATCCACTGCTACATGGCTATTCCTTTTTTTTTCCTCTCTCTCTCCTGCAGTTACTTTATCTTGGAACTGGACTTCCCATGTGGCAAATAACTACAGGACATTGAAGTCCCTACTCAGGTCATCTACCCTTTTGCCATCTCCTTTAAATATAGACATCATCATACAAAATAGATATATGAAGACACGAATTGGCGTCAACATACTTTATATACAACCAGAGTATGAAAAATTGTGCTGTATACGTGTAATAAGAATTGTAATGCATTCCACTATAATTTTTTTTAAGTCAATAAAAAAATTGGAAGCATCTAATCCCTCCCTTATCTCCCTCGTGCTTCATTTTTTAAATGTAAATCTACGGTAGTTAGGTTTTTGCCACCATGCTGGACAGGCCTCCAGGATTTGGGATTTGGACTCACGCCCCAAAAGGATCCTATCTGAACTCTACTCATACTGTGCATAGTTCAAAGAACACAATCAAATGTTTGTCAAATGAATATTTAATATTTATACTTTCTATAACATCTAATCCAAAAATCATTAGTGGGGTGAATATCTAACTAAACTTATCAGTGAGGATTATTTCTGCACAGTGTTTGATTACCTGTTAAAATAATCACCTACACACACACATACCCACACACACAAGAAAACCTCTCTTCCCAATGACTGCTCAAAAAATAAATAAATAAGGTGATACTCATAAAGCTTGTCAAAGTACCACTTCCCACAGGAGAATTTTGCTCTTCTCTTTCATTTATCTAGGCAAGTGTAAAGGCTTTTGACCCAATTTAGCATAGACAAATGACCCATGATGTGAAATTTCCCAACAGTTTAATAATGCATTTAACTCAAAGTGACACTTGCTTGAAGCTGCCTTTAAGCACTTTGGAGGCTATATGTGTCTCTTTGAAATGATGGATGTTGAGGAGGCAGGCCTGCATGAGAGCCCCCACCCATCTCCCCTAGGGAAGAAGTGAGGAAATCCTCTTCAAATTGCCCACAGCAAACTTCAAGCACGTGAGGCTTAATTTAATAACTGCAAAAATATTGGAAAATGCATCTATGACCATCAGGTTAACTATAGCATGTGGCTTTTTGTATCTTGCATAATACTCCTTTTTATTCTGTCATGCATTTAAAAAGTTTTATTGATTTCCCCCTAGAAAACATCAAGAGAAACATTTTTGCTCATTGCTTGAAATGCTTCCATAATCCACAAGATGATTTAGCTGAAACAAAATTGTTTCACATGACTTTAAAATCATATGCTTTGGAAAAGAAATATTTATCTTGTTTTTGTTAAACTCAGTTAACTATAAAATCAATCTGAACAGAATTTGCTGATAATGTTTAATATTATACTTTTTCAAAAAACAAGAAGATGAAAGAGGAGGAACTGCCTATTTTCTGATTTCATTTTCTACCTTTGTTGGAACCACATTCCATACTGTATTGTAGCAATTTGTGTGCTGCAGGAGACATTAAGAACAAAAAAAAAATTGTTATCTTGTCTGATCACATAACCTTTTCAAACATATATATAACCCTTTAGAGGATACAATAAAAACTGAAAAATATCTTATCTACAAGGTTGTTTTATTCAACCACATTGCTCGAGTTTGGTATGACTTTGGGAGATATTCCAACACTTCAACAATCAGTAAAACATGACATGGTGTAGCAGTATGTTCATTGACTGAGTTTAATATACTCAAATAGTTATATCCATGTGGGAGGTATACATACAATCTTGTTGAGATTACAAAATGTAATTGAGTAAAAGACAACCAGAAGTCTACTGAATTTCTGAACCCAGAGGGACCGAACCTTATTCTATAGTATGGGTCTTTTTCAACACAGATCCGAAATTTCCCACAGGCAATAGCTTGAATTTGTTGATATGAACACACAATTAGAAATGATTACGCTGATGCCCCTGAATTCCAGTTTCCAATTGGCTCCAAACCTGAGTGAATCCCAACAGAGTATCAGTTTTCAATTACTAACAGGCTCTCTCAGTGGGTACAGTGTTAGACCACCTTCATGCCTGTCATTACCTTAACTTGTGGGGCCTCTTATGTGCCAACCACAAGGGTTCTGCCAATGCTCCCGGAATTCTTCCCCACCCTTTACCAAAGTATTCAATAAGAGGAAATTTTAACAATAATGTATGTTCCACACCCTGTGGGTTCTTCCCTCCTCAGAATATGGTGTGAACAGTGGTTTCCATAAGTTGGCAACACTTTCTGCTTTTGCATCTACTGATGGCATTTTTAATATAATTTTTGTTAATCACCCAGTTATGGTCTTTTTATTGAAAGCAAAATACTTCATTCTATTATGATTGCGTTTGCTTTCTTTGGTGGAATAAGTTTAGGAGGCAAATTGAAGATGCCTTCCTGAGAATTTGCCCTGGTTGGCTCCAGCAGTCCCTAAAGACCCTTTTCTTGTTATCCTCAATCATCTGTCATACCTGTGTGGTGTCACTGGCCAGCCCTCTGGAATGTGAATGCTGCTGGTAACTACCAAGGTACAGAGAGGAACTAATAAGTGGACTCAGAAATAATGAAAGAATAAAAGCTATAAAAACGAGTTTTATGTTCCTTTACTTTACAGATTCTATTTATTCTAATAGGCATTCTGGAAGTCTTTTTGACAGTTGCATCTACTCTGGGAACAGCATCACATGGTTTAGTAGCAATATGTACACAGGAAAGGAATGACATGATTTAACAGCATGAAGAGAACACATCATTCCAGCAGAAACGCTCCTAATATCTTAACTGAAGGAGGGTGTGCAGAGGAAATGGCAGGCCAATTACACTGATTACAGTGGCTGCAAATATGTGTGGCTACCTTCATGCTCCAACGATGCTGTAATTATGCTTCCAAGAAATGCTGTATGCAGGCAACCTCATTCTTATTTCAATCCTGCTGTTTATTTCCTGTCATTTCAACATGCACTGTTATGAGTAATATACACAACATAATGGGGTACCCCTGCTGAACTCCCATTAAAGGAACAGACTTTTTAAAAAAGATAACTTTATATATTTTCTTTCTATTTTGGTAAAAATCCAGTCAATCTTGTTCAAATCAATTTGTGCTAACAGGGCACTTTAATAAATTTAACTTCCTTCACATAAACCCACCATTTGACCTTAAAACTTAGGGTGAAATTATGATAATATAATAATGATCAGGGGTGATCTGCCCATAATTATGCCATAAGACTGTATGCTTTCTACCATCTCTTGTATGAACACATAATCAGAACTGGGGCAAATATATGGGTATTTTAATGCTAGGAAGATGTTATGCTTTTAAACATTTTATCTTGCTTATTGTTTATATTCATGCCATTAAAGATATGAAGTGACTGGTTGAATAATTTTTTGGTAACCATATTTCATAAAGCGTTTGTCTCCAGGACAATTTCATTTTGACAATATATGTCTCCATCTTTCAATTATCTCCTTCCATTCTTAACTCGTGATTATCTCCCATTTGAGACATGCTTGCTCCTCCTCCTCTTATACTAAATTTTATTTTAGAAAAATAGTTCTGATATTCAAAGGATGGTCTAGCAGTCCCGCCTGGGACTGGGGACACAGGTCCTGAAGATAGAAGGATACTACTCAACAGGAAAACACTACTGGCATAGAAGAAGCCAGATGGACTAGGGTCTGGCTGGGAATTGAGCAATGTGTCTGTGGACAAAAATAGTCGCCAAGAGGTAGCCTCCTATCTAGGAGGTTCATGAAGACCACATGTTTTCTCTGATAAGTGGATGCTGACCCATAATGGGGGGCAGGGGGCGGCATTCTCTGGAATGTGAATGCTGCTGGGAATTACCGAGGTACCCAAGCAGAGAGGAACTAATAAGTGGACTCAGAAATAATGAAAGAAAGAATAAAAGCTATGAAAATGCGTTTTATGTTCCTTTATTTTACAGATTTTATTTATTCTAATGGCATTCTGGAAGTCTTTTTAAAAGATGAATCTACTCTGGGAACAGCATCATATGATATAGTATGTCATATCCAATTGGATATCATAAGTAAAGAATGGAAGAACTTTGGATTGGGCAAAGGGGAGTGAGGGGAGGAGGGAAGGGGGTATGGTGGGCAAATCGTGGAATAAGAGACATTATCACCCTATGTACATGTGTGACGGCACAAATGGTTTGTCTCTACATTGTGTACAACTAAAGAAAAAGTTGTGCTCTATTTGCATACAATGAGTTGAAATGCTCTCTGCAGTCATGTATAACTAATTAAAACAAATTAAAGAAAAACAAAGAAACAGGTTAATGAGCTAAAAAAAAAAAAAAAAAAAAAAACCAGAGGAAATTGAAGGAGATAGAGAAACCTGGAATAATTTCCACATTCTTATTTAGTTATATGGCAATTGTGATGCTATTACCAAGATGGTTTTAAAGGAAGATAATGAGTTCAACTTTGAACATGAATTTGAATTGACAATTGGATATTTCTCTGCAAAGATGAATGTTGCTTTACTTCCTCCCCCAAACGGGAAAGGTCAAAGGAAAGAACTACTGACTTTGCTGAAGGCTGGAAAATGCATCTAATATTTCAGTCATCCTTGAAATATTCTGAGAACAAATTAGGTATGCTAAGACAACTGCTTCTCTCCACTATATAATTATTTCTCTGAATCTTCTTTAATGGAACATTTGGTTATCCTAAAAAATATCATATTTTGGTGTTTTAATTAACACTAACACATTATTGCTTAGCTAGAAATTTAAACAATTTTGAAATAATTAGATTCAGAATATTGAAACCTTTCTGACAATTAAAGTCATAATTCATTTCTGCTCACTTAGGCACCTGGAGTGAGCTGCAAAAAGGTAATTATATTCATTGTAAATTTACATGCTATGCAGATCCTGGTAAGCATTCTGCAGGAAAGTGTTACAGGAAGACACAGGTGCTTAAATTAATAAACATTAGGAAATCAGCAAGAGAATTAAACTACACTAGTTATTGTTTCCAAACTAATTATTTAATAATTGAACATCTCTATACACCTGGTCCCAAATCAAGGGATTCCATGACCTCACGAGGCTTGGGGTTCACATTTGATCATTTCATATCAAATTTGCATAGTGCAGGGCAGTGAACTGGGTAGTTGTTGGAGGGCAATTTAAATTTCCCTGAAGTTCTACAGAAAGTTCACAAATCAAAACATTCGCACTTGTAAAACAGGGGTGTAATTAATTGTTAAGAAGCCTTGTTAGTACAGCACTACAAACCTGAGTACAATCAAAGCCTGTTGCAGAGATTGAGTTCACAGGTAAAACTTTTGCAGTAGGCACTGAGTGATTATTCATGGGCTGGACAAAGCAATCATAATATTCTCACCTTTGGGACAACACTACCCCCTTGTTTTAAGGTCTCTCTAATGTTGTGCTCCCCAGAATCCTCAGACACCTTTAGTTTCTACCCTGAGTGTTCACCTTCTGAAAACTGTATGTTAGTGTGACAAATTTCAGGAGATTCTTGGCACAAAGTTGGTGACACTCCACAGCCGAAAAAGATGTATCCAAGAACTATGTACACCTCTTCCCTGTCTAGTATTATTAAACATATAGAAGAAATGTTTAGAGTAATGCTTCTACTTCACATTACCTCTAGCACAAAGTACATCACGCATTCATGAAGAGTTTGTTGAAAAATTAAGTAGGTGGGACAGTAAATGACTAAAGAAACAGCTGATTAAATCAGTGTGTTGATGAATAGAGAGTGTGTTTTCCTGACTCCTCACCAGGAGTGGTTGAAATAGTGACTACTAAATTCTTTACCCATTCATTACAACTCCACAAGCATTTCATATTCATGGATTGGCTCATTCCCCCCACCACCACCACCAATAAGCCGGTTTGCTGGAATGTACAGAAAATAACTATTTGCTCCAGCTCATGAAATCCAGTGTCAAGATTGGGTTGAAACTCTTCCAAATGGGTTTTGAGTATTTGTCAAAGGGTTGACCAGTAACACACCTTAGATAAATTAAATACAAAAATTAAGCTACAGATGGAAAACAGACATAGCATTCACTTACAGGTTTATAAATTAATTAAAATCATCCAATTATTTTTGAAGTACACAAAGGGAAACTATCATTTATGAAGTTGCAACAAATATGTGCGCTAACAGCCTGAATATCATCTTGGTATTTTCCCACTATGTGGTAAAAAGAGAGAGGATCCATTTTTATTTAACAAATGAGGCCACTGAGACGTTCTTCAAAATCCAACCCATAAATGACAGAGCTGGGACCAGCATTCTTGTCACTGTGGCTCCAGATGGCATGTTGTTTATCGCAGGACTTCCTAAGTTCGCTACAGAATATTGGATGTTAGAAATTAATATTTGACCAAAGGATCAAATTTATTTTTTCCTAAGATTAACCAATAATTATATACTTCATGCCTAAATTGTCCCATGGACTGAGTGGCATTCAATTGTGCCCTATGAGGCAAAATACAAAAGGAAAGGGGAATTAGTTCTATTTTAAAATGGCACAGAGACTTAAAAAATCATTTTTCTTCTAATTGAAGTGTCAACCTTCATTTTCTATAATCACATAATTTAAGCATACACTTGAATGATTTTTAATCTATTGTCATAATTAAAATACAGAACACTTGCATCATGCTCATCACTTGTCTCTGGACCCTTCATGAGTCAATTGTTCCCTTTAAAAGCAACACTGCTCCATTATCAAGAGCTTAGTTTTACGTGTCTTTGAGATTGATATGAATGAAATCACACAGTATGTACTCTTCTGTCTCCAGTTTCTTTTGTCAAAAATATATAGCAATATATTGAATATTCACATTCACTGATGCAATCATGCGCGTCTATAATCACCCCCTTTTAATTGCTAAGCAAGTTTCTGTTATCTGCATACCACAACGTGCTTACCTCTTCATCTGCGGGTGGATTGGGGGCTGTTTTAAGTTTTTAATGGTTACAAGTAAAATATGAATCACCATGTATTTTGTGGACGTGTATTCATACTGCATGGTAAATATCTAGAATAAAACTCCTAGATCATAAATTAACCATTTCTTTCTTCTTTATAAAGTGGCCATTGAAGTCCGTTTTCCCTTGTATTTTGCACTGTCAGTCTTTTCACTGAATTCTACATATGGTGTCTGAAAAGAGATAAGTCTTTTCAGCTATATTTTCTAAAACATCTATGTTTTCTCCTACTCTAGGATTAACTTTTCATCTTTCAGTGGTATATTTTGAAAAGTAAAAGCTCTTAAGAAGCAAATAACATAAACTTCATCCATTCCATGTCACAATCACTGGGTTTTACTGTAAACAATGTATATGACTAGTTAAATGATCCTAAAAATCATGTTATTTTAAATTACATGTTTTAATTAATGTTATTTTTCCAATGTCTGTTATGTAGAAATGGTTTTTTGTGTGTTTTTTGATGAATCATGGGAAATCAATTGTTTTCTATGAAGAAATAGGTAACAATTTTTATATATTGTTTTCCCTTAAATCTCATAAAAGGACTAGAAGTAATCCTCTAACTGAAAATACAAGCAAGTCCCATAAGATTTTGTGATTTGTAAAAAACAGTCACAACTTAGAAATTACAATTCACAATCCCATATAATAGCCTGAGAATGCAATCCGAACTTAAAATGAAATCTCCCATTCCTAGCTCATTTTTCTTCCTTACAGAGAAGCTATGTTGAAGAGGTATGGCATGATCAATTTCCTGTTTTTCTCTCTTCCCTTAATATGAGCTAGCTGGTTTCTTCCAGGTCTGCAGCTAGGAAGGAGGCAAGTAGGAAAGACCTTAATGGATGGTCTGTTGAGGGTTGGTCTTGTGTTTATTGGACACTGTCAAGATGTGAAGATGATGTAGTGTTTCTGTGGGTCCCTAAGCAATCTTCCACCATTCTGAAATTCTCTTAATGTGTGATAATGCATCTGTATACAACTGTTTATTCCCTAGTTTTAGGAAGCGGGTAATATTTTCAACTTCCACTAAATTTACATCTTCTCTTTCTCATCAGGAGGATTAAGAATAATCTTTGATGTTTTTCACACAGCCTGCATTTGGTCCATGCTTACGTTGTGCACAGGTCACATGAAGCTCTACAACTGTGAGTCACTCATGGGATCACTTCTGCCATACATGCCAATAATTTCACCTTATTTCATACCCCTTGGATTTGTTTTCTTAATTGCAAAAAATTGTATGTATGTACAGAATTCAATATACAACTTAGATATATGTATATGTTGTAAAATGATTAAATTAAGGTAATTAATATTCACCACTTCACATAACTTATTTCTGGTTAGAACATTTCACACTTAAACTGTTCACAAATTTCAAGTGTATATTATTATTATTAACTGATGACAAAATAGCATAAAACATCTTTATAATGTGCTCCTTCTGTCTAACTGAAACTCAGTACCCTTTGACAACATCATCCCATCCCCCTTCCCTGGGTCCTGGTAACCACCATATTATTCTTTGTTCTTATCATTTCCACTTTTTTAGATTCCACATGTGAGATCATGTGACATTTGTCCCTTTGGGCCTGGCTTATTTCACTTGACATCGAGTCCTCCAGTTCCTCCAAGTTGCTGCAAATGACAAACAAGATTTTCTTCTTTCAGGCTGAATCGTACTATATCATGTGGAAGTGTGTGCATGTAGTTGCAACGAACATGGGAATCAGATATCCACTTGATATACTGATTTTTATCATTTTGGATATATACCCTGATTGTATGATTCTATTATGAATTTTTAGAGGAACCTCCACACCACTGCCAGAATAGCTCTGCCTTGGTTGATTTGTTTCATCTGTTTGCAATGCTGGGATTCAAACCTAGGATCTTGCATGTGCTAGCAAGTGTTTTGCCACTGAGCTACACCTTCAGTCCCTCCACTTTTTTTTTCCTGAATCAATAAATTACATGAAACATTGCCAGTCCTTTTATTCCTATGACAACTCTCTTGCTTATGATGTATTACTAATTTTATATTTTGAAACGATCAATTTCCTAATAGTGTTATGGTTTAGATAGGTAGTGTTCCCCAAAAGCTCATGTGTGAAACGATGCAAGAAACTTTAGAGGTGAACTGATTAGGTTATGAGAGTCTTAATGTAATCAGTGCATTAATCCCCTGATAGAGCTACCATCCAGTTAATCCCTAAGTAGGGAGAGTGGCTAGAGAAGGTGTCTTTGAGGGGCATGTCTTTGAGGTTTATATTTTGTTCCTGAAGAGTGGACTGTTCTCTTATGCTTCCTGGTGTCATGTCCGAGCTGCTTTCTCCACCACACCCTTCCACCATCATGTTCTGCCACACTTTGAGCCTCAAAAATGGAGTCAGCCATCTATGGACTGAGACTTCTGAATCTGTGAACCTCAAGTCCCAAAACAAACTTGTCCTTCTCTAATTGTTCTCATCAGGTCTTTGGGTCACAGCATTGAGAAAACTAACTAAAACAAATATGTTGTTGAAGTATTGCTGTGGGTACTGTTTTCAGCTTGTATTGTTTAAGAGTAATATTAGTCATTAATATGCATTTCTTATAAATCCAAGTAAGACATCCAGGCTTGGAGTTTCTATGTGAGTCCCATAATGTGATAACTGTATGTCTAGAACAATCCTGTCCCCTACCACAACCACAGGTTTTAGATGAAATTATTCACAATGGGTAGTGCAAAGATTTGGTAAACAGACGTCTAACACGCTCAGTACAATGCGGACCTCTCATGGGGGTCTGTTATGTGGTCCAAGAAAAAAAGCACAAAAATAACTTACCATCTGTTGTTCCTTTCAATAAAATTCTGTAGTATTATAAAGCAAAGGCTTACACCCTGGCAAAGGATAGACAAAAAGTTATAAATGCTTTAGAAATTTGCTTCAAAAAAAAAAAAAAAAGAGAGAGATGAGCAGGCCCGGGGATGGAGTGGTATTGGGGAGGGATAGACCTGGCAGAATTGAGGGAGGAAAAGGTTCTGGAAATTGGGCATGGGGAGAGAAGCTAAGCTGAAGAAAACAAATCCCAAGGAGCAGAGAGGTTGTATTACTGTCTTCATTTCTTCAGGATTTGGCTTTGCCTTTGAATGGCCCTTGAAGGAGACCAGGAGTAAAACACATTATCCTCTCTGAAATTTCTTGCTTCCGTATCTTGAATTCTTAGAATAGGGGCCTATCAATCAAGATTATGAGTTTAAAGTTGAAGATATATTTTGGAAAGGAGTTTAGTAAGGCCACCAGGGAAGTGGTGGGAAGTCCTTGGGCAAATAATGAGCCAATATTTGGGATAACCCGATAACAACATATCTCCTGATTATGCCCCAGCGACATCCACCTAAAGACTGTAAAATGGTTATTAAACACACCCACCCAAGATAATATGAACATTTAAGAAACAACTGTAAAGCAAATACCTATACAATCTCCTGAAAGTTTCAGACTTGAACTGCCAGGACCTTAGAAGCCTTCCCTATCACCATACCTTCCATAAAATCCTCATTCCTAAAGGTAACCTTTATCTTGGCTTCTAAAGTAACTGTGCTTCACTTCTTCTGTAGTTTTATCATGTATCCCAGAAATATATTGTTTATTTGTGAGAATGACAATTTTTTAACCGTATACAACAGAATCATAATTTTAAAAATTCAACTTATTTGATTTTTTTAAATTTTATTTATTCTAATTTGTTATATATGACAGCAGAATGCAATTTGATTCATTTGACACAAATACAGCACAATTTTTCAGGTCTCTGTACACAAAGTAGAGTCACACCATTCATGTTTTCACGCATTCCACTGTGTTTCCTACCCCCATGTCCCCTCCCTTCCCCTCTCACCTCTTTGCCATATCTAAAGTCCCTCCATTCCTACCATGCTGCCCTCCAATCCCCATTATGAATCAGCAGCCTTGTATCAGAGAAAACAGTCAGTATTTGGTTTTTGGGAATCGGCTTAGTTAGCATTATAATTTCCAACTCCATCCATTTACCTGAAAATGCCTACTTTTATTCTCTTTTAATGCTGAATAATATTTTATTGTTTATATATTCCACAGTTTATTTATCCATTCATCTACTGAAGGGCATCTAGGTTGGTTCCACAGTTTAGCTATTGTGAATTGTGCTGCTATAAACATTGATGTGGCTGCATCCCTGTGGTATGCTGTTTTTAAATCCTTTGGATATAGACCAAGGAGTGGGATAGCTGGGTAAATGGTGGTTGCATTCCAAGCTTTCCAAGGAATCTCCATACTGCTTTCCATATTGGCTGCCCCAATTTGCAGTCCCACCAGCAATGTATGAGTGTGCCTTTTCCCCCACATCCTCACCAAAACTTATTGTTGTTTGTATTCTTTAATAGCTGCCATTCCGATTGGAGTGAGATGAAATCTTAGAGTGATTTTCTCTTTTAACAGTGAGTGGGATTTAAATGCATCCCCTCTTTTACTGCTAATCTTGGTAGTATGTTTGCAGTCTCTCTCTTTTATCACTTGCAGGCTCTCATTAATGCAGCTCTAGCTCTGTTTGGCTTCAAGTAGTTAGGTGCTCATAATTTTATTTTAATTTTCAAAGAACCTGCTTTGTTGATAGAAAACTATGCTATAACAATAACTGTCCATTTTTTTAAAAATGCATCTGCTCTATTAATTTCTTTGGTTTTCATTAGAACCTCTTTCCTTAACTTCTTAAAAGTAGAAACTGAAGTCTAACTTTAAACACCTGTCAGACAGATGACAAATGATTAGATAATAGAAGACAACATGAATTATGGAAACAACTTTTGAAGTAATAAAATAATATCATTTATTTAGAATAAGTGAGAAAATACACAGTTCTGAACTTTTTGAAATTTTCTTATGCTTTAACATAAAGTATCTATCATGGTACCATCCATTTGTAAACTGTAAATCCTTTCTTAAAACTTTTCACTCAGTAAATGTAACACAATTTTACAATAATTTAGAGTGAGGTCAGACTTTACTGTGATCTTTCATAGTGAAATTAGGTCAAAAGCAATAACATACACAACACTGGCTAGTATCTGGGGATCTCTTTATAATACAATACACACTAATGAAAATTTTCACATTTCTCACCATTTAATTGTTTCTAATTTGCATCTAATATTAATGTGGACAATAGTTCCATCAGCCCAAACTGATTACTGTCACATTTATAGGCATAAATCCTCAAAAAGCAAAAAAACCTATTCCATCCTCTGTGGGACTCTCCCTTCCCCCCACCATTTTGCAATGTAGAGTTCAGTTATGGTGTCTCACTGTGATGCTATCAATTAAGGTCTTGGCTCAGTATGTGTGTTCGCTGGTATAAAATGATGAACTGAAAAAATAATGATGAAATAAAACAGCCTACTCAACATTTATATGTAGAAGCAATGATACAGAAAAAGATGATAAACTAAAGCAATTTGAGATTTTTCAGCAAGGAATTCTGTAGAAGATAAATATTTAAAACATAAGTGTATGTTGGGTATCTATTCTGAATATCCCAGTTCCCTAAGAATGATGCTCAAGCATTGAAAAGATAACTCTTCACCATCTAGTTTTATGCTCTTTTCATATGTAATAAATATTCACTGTGAATTGCTTAGAGAAAAATATGGATAAATTAAAGAATATATGTATTAATCATCCATTATTCCACTATCGAGAAATAACAGTATTGGCATTTTGGTGTTTGTCCTATGCCCTTATGCAACCAAGCATATACCTGTTGGTCCTCCAGCATTTGTATCTTTCTCAACATCTCTGATCATTGGACCCAGAACTTCCAGTGAGCATGTCAGGTCAGAAATGACAGGAATTAATGCTTCTCACCACTCCAAGGTCAACATTTTACCAGTGATTGTTGGGAGGGTATTTGTAAATATTCTAGCTTCTTCCCTTGGATAAAATAACTCTGAGGTCCTACACCATTTCCCAAGTTCACTACCCAGTTTCCTCCTGAGTTTCACATGCCCACAGTGACACCCTGGTTGACAATGCAAACTTTATTCATTTTCCTTCTTCCTGGTTTAAGTGCCCCTACCATCTCCTATTATTCTTTACTAGGTCAACTTCCACCATATACTATTATCGAACCCACACATGTGGATAAAAGGAATGAAATTTAGATGTTCTCAATTTAAAATGCTAAAGTAAATCTCTAGAAGTAATACAGCACAGCTATGACTTGACTTTGCTCCAGAAGAGGAGATATAAATTTTATAAATTGAAACAATGCTTTGAAAGAGTCTTACAAAGTTTAGATCCAACCTGGAATGTAGCTCAGTATTAGAACACTTTGCCTAGCATGTGTGAAGCCCTGGCTTCAATCCCCATTGACCAAAAAATCAAAATAAAAAAAGTTTTGATCCATTATTGTTATCTAAGATTGCAAATGACGTCAAAGATATTTAAACTTAGGAAATAGTAGCGTTTAGTACATACTTTCAACTTTTTAAATGGGAAACTATACGATGAGGTAAGGAAGACTTGATGTTTGGTGTCCAGAAAGAAAGGCTGTACATAGGATCTCCTATTTCATGGTTGTGACCTTAGGGAAATATCTTTTTCTGCACCTAAAGGATAGGGACATATATACATGAGAAAGCACTTACGGAAAAAGCACGTATGTAAAGAAAGAAAGTACTTATATTTGGTAAATAGAAATTAATCAATAAATGCAAATCATCTTACCATTTCCCTTTTGGAATTTCTAAGGTTACACTTTGCTATTCCACATTCTTTTACCCTTCTAAGAAAATCATGGGCTCTATAAATACTGCTGCAGAAATATACTGCAAAATTAGATGGCAGGAAGGAAGAAGGGTGGGGAATAGTGGGAAGAAGTTCTGAATTTTCTCCAACTGCTCATATTATTTTTGCTATTATAATAATTTTTAGAAAATTTGATAATACAGTTATATTCTTTTTATCCTCTGTGGTCAGCACTTGAGAAAAAAAAAACGGTGTGTTTCTCTTGGCAATTTGATACCTCCCTCCTTATGTACATGGATTAAATCCACATATTTAACCTATGGGTCCAAGAGCAGAAAGTGACCAGCATGATCCAGTCTTAAAGAAAAAAGATTTTTAGGGGCACTGGCACACTAAATCTATCAGTTTAAGACTTTAAGCTGGCAGGTTTGGGCTAGAGTTGTCTTCACTTCTCCTCTACCACTCTTCACTTCTCCTTTAATCATTCGATTGATTAAAGCCTTTCTACTTGTCCACAAATCTGCTCTGTACTCAGGAGACACAGTGAACATGTAAACAGTTCACACATCTGCTGAAGTCCCCATTTTGGGTAAATAAAACCCAAAGCACTTACATGACTGTACAGTCTGACCCTGCAGACTTCAGCTATCTCCAGGTTCAACTCTCCCATGTACCTACTGCTATGGGTCCCCCCCCCTCTTAAAATTCACATTGAAATCTGATGGCCATTGTAGCAGTATTGGGAAGTAGTGTCTTTAAGAAGTGATTAGTGATGAGGACTCTGTCCTCCTGAATAGATTAGTCCGTTCATGGATTCATAGGTTACCATAGGATTGGATTTGTTATAGAAGTGTGCACTCTGACATGCTTACTCTGACTCACAGTGATGCTCTCTGCCAAGCTGTATCTCACTGGATATCAGTGCCATGCTCTGGACTCCTCAGCCTCCGGAACTGAGAGATGAAGAAACTTCCATTCTACTCTCAGCAACAGTCTTATAGCAACAGAAAACAGACCAAGAGTCCCATTCTAATTCAGCCACTCAATTTCAGTTGAGATCTTCACAACCACTGAGCTAGCTAGTGTTAAGGACCTACATATGTACAACTTCCTCTCTGAATATATGTTCTCCATGGCATTCATATATCTGGTTTCTTGCCCTTCCGTCTTTACCCCCTCAAACCATCCTTACCGATCCACACTACTGAAGAGGCATCATTTAGCCTTTATTCTCCATCATTACATCCTGAGGCCTTCACAGTGCTTAATGCATGTAAAATTAGATAATTGTTTATTTGCCTGCTTAGATTTATTTACCAAGCCATACTGCAGGCTCCTTAAGTGTAGAAAATGTGAACATTTTTTACACTTAGTATTGAGCATGACATGTAATAGGCATCACAATCAATATTTTTGAATTAATGGATAAACATGTAAATCATAAAGCAGTGGAGAGAAGGATTTCCAACTAAAAGTCATTAAGAAATTGAAAGGGAGGAATTAGTATGTTTTAACAAAAAACATTATATGTTGTAAAGTCTTTTTCAAGGGTCTAGATTTTTCCAATGTGACCCTCTGACTAGTTTGGTAATATGAGTGGTTTGTTGGGCATGATATAGCAAAGTGTTTCATGCACAAATTCTTTTTGATCAAAATACCACGGACACTGTGCTGATTATGTTTTTATTATGTATGTATGTATCTTTGCTCAATGTATTTTTAAAAATCTTTCAGTTTGTATAGCACATGAAATTGGGTAAGGCAACCAATGACCTTGATTCAAAATAGTTTGACAGCAATGAAGTGCAATCTTATTTACTTTTGTTATCACTGCTATTCAGACTATCTGCACAATGCAGGGATGAGGGCATAGGGCAAATAGTTTTGAATTCAAACTGCATCACTTACCAATGGGTGACCTTGTACAACTTACGTAACTTCTCAGGAACACCTTTATCGTAAGGTGTTTGCAAAGCCTGAGTTCTGTAATTTAGATTGTAGTGCCATGTGGGTCCTGTAATCAACACTCAGTAAAATTATTTTTCTTACAATTTCTTTATCTCTGCTTTACTGTTGTTTTTGTCTCTGCTTTATTGCCATGGTAATGAAATGATCGGGTAGGCTTTAGCAGTCTACAAGGGTATAAAGCTTCCCAGGTTTAAGGTGACTGTGATGTTTCTTAGTGGGTGGCAACCTGGTATATGCAGATACTCTGGGGTGGCAACAACAGCCCATTTATTAATTTAACAAATGTCTTTTGAGAATCTCCTCTATGCCAGGGACACTCCCAAGTGCCAAGGATACAAAAGTAAACAGAAAACTTAAAGGGCGTACCTTCATCAAACTCAAGTCTATTTGGAGAAGCAGACAGGATACAACAATAAATGCAAATGGGCAAATGGCATGATGTCACATGATGCTTGTAATAAGAAATAAATTGGGGTAAGGGAGCAGACAGTGAACTGGGTAGTGCCAGAAATTGCTCTTGGATGAGGTGATATTTAACATAAACCCAAGAGAAGTGATGTGAGCCCTGGAGATTTCTGAAGGAAGAGCTCTCCAGGCTATGATGCTGGAGAAGAAAAATGGCTGGAATATTCCAGAAGTAGCAGCAATGTTGTACGGGCTGATGAGGATCAGGTGAGAGTAATAGTGGGCAGAGTCACAATCTGATTTTTGCCATGAGCATATGTTGGTCTATAAGAAACTTTAATGTGACCTGTTTTTTGTTTCTTCCAGTTAGTATAAGAGCTTTGTTTTCACATTCTAAGAGTGAAAAATCATTCACAATTTCATATTATCATTATGTTTTGTGCCTAAATATATACTGAAAGTACTTACAGGGTGATTTATGGATTACTTCTCTCAGAAAATTTTCTTCTGCACAATTTTATAAATAGACAAGCAAAACTAAGATGATGTTAGCTATATTTTTTCAGGCAGCGCTTGATCTGCTTTCTAAATTAGGATTCTTATTTTCTTATTTTCTTATTTATTTTTGTGTGCGATGCTGAGGATCAAACCCAAAGTCCCACAGAAGCTATGCAAGCACTCCTCCAAGGAGCTATACACCCTGAGCCAAATGGGGATTCTTCTTTAATTATAACTTTCCATCCATGGGCTAGTTATAACTTCAAATGTGAGTCTCTTGCAGGCTATCTGTGTTAGCACCTTGGACATCTGTGTTACCTGTATAATATACTGGACAAATTATCTGACTTCCTGCCTTCCTCTGAGCAGTGGGACTGCTATTCCCTACAGGAGCTGACACACTGTGTGACACAGAGTAGGCACTTTACAACTTTCTCTTCCCTCTTGAAATCTGCTATTTTTCATTTAGTCCGGGTAGAAGGTTCTTGATCATGAATCACAATAAATATTTCCCAGAATTTGGGAATAGTAAAGGCAGGCCAAGGAGAATGATCGAGTATGCTGTAATCACTCTTGATTATCCTCTACTACCTGGAGAAATGTGTGTTCCGTATAGCCAGTGTCAGACAAAACATTTTGATTGAAGTTCTCGTCAGAAAGATCAGTACCTGCTTGAGAAATGAGCAGCAAATTGACTACGAAGGGATGGAGATGGAGCTTTCCGTAGTGGCAATAAACCCCGTCCTTACAGTCTGTAGCTGGACATAGCTCAGTTCTGAAAGATGGTGCTGTGGGGAGTCCTTCACTGTTTAAAAAAAAAAAATTATTTATTTACAGATATAGGCTTTAATTGAGGACATTTAGCCTTCTGATCTCCAGTCCCCAGGAGAAAGTGGTTAATTTGCAAAGGGGGAGAGTTGGCGTTCCCTGTAATATTGGAATGAATACAGTCTATCTAGGAAGAGATTGTGGTTCCAATCTCATTTCAGAGTCCTTTATTATGTACCTACCTGACCTGCCCTCCTGTAAAACAAAAGGCTTATGGAACATATCTGTCTAGAATCTAATTCCAATGCTCCATGTGTCTATAATTTACTTTAGAGTTACCCAGGTAATATGCAAAAATAATTTGGGATGTTCAACCCTTTGGTGACATTTAACATCTTAGAAATCCACTCTTTCGGCTGTGACATCTATCAAGAAACATGACAGCCCTGAACAGCAGTTAACGTGGAAGAGAATTTATCAACCTTCCCATTAACTGCAAATTTATGGAATGTTTGAAAGTTGCAAGCGAACTCTTAGGGCCGTGTTCACGGGGTGGCCTTTAACTTGAAATAGATCTGTGGCTGAACTGCGTCTTTGAGACTTGGTGTTTTAATGAGGTTTCATCTCTTTTGAGCAGAGCGAAGGCTAGCAAAAAAATGCCACGTCTGCTAGACCCTTGATATAGTTTTCAGCCTTTGAGGAAGTGGTGCCTCTATGTTAAGAGCCCACAGACTTTTCGTCATCCTTCTGTCGCTTGCAGTACCCAAAGACTTTTCATGCACAGGTCAATTACCTCATGTTCTCCAATTCCCTCCTGTATCTAAAGATAAAGAGGTAATGGACATATCCAAACTTATGGCACCACATTACCTATTCATTTACTTTCCTGACATTTCAAAGTGATCCTCTACCTTTGTGACCTTTAGAACAATAGATTATTTATGTAGGTATTTCAGAAGATGTACAGAGCATTAAAATTACTGAAGCATTTTGTAGGTTGGTAGGGACATGGGAAGACTCAAGTGTAAGGGGAAATGATACTCCCTTTTTTAGTTACTTTTGAAATGGCTTAAATCATCCCCAGAATAAAGGTCACACTAATAAATGTCTCATTTGTTTTAAATGCTCTGAAATGCGAACACTTCCATGGAACATATAAAATCATACACAGTAAATGGGCTGTGGTGCGATACTGTGAGTTGCAGTGATTCCTTTTTTTGGAGGTTGCTCTTTTATTCTCCTTCCCCTTGAACCAAGTTCTACACTACAGCAGCAGAAGGGTAGGCAACGCAAAGTAAGGCAGATAAAGGTATTTTTGAGTTTGCAAATCAATGAGAATGCAGTAACTAAAAATGTAGTTTCCACTATTAGTGTTGCATAAAAGGGATGCAGAGAGGGAACCGTGCTGTTCTAACATATCCTTCCATCCCTTCCTCCCTACCAATTACAAGTGACATCTAGCACACTATGCAGAACTCTCCAATATTTCATGCCTTTGTACATGGATTGTCTAAAATGTTTACCCCCCCTTTTTTACCTCATAATCTTCTCTTTTCCTTTGGAAAACTACTCTTGAAAAATCACAGCTGCACCATAATTAATAAAAGCCTTGAGTGTTTTCTCTGTATCAGGAGTTTATTTTCACATGGTACATCCTAACATATATGCTCATTCTTTCTGAAGAATCAGAGTGTCAGACAACATACACTGGCTTTTGTTTTGTGAACCCCTGTGTTTTAGGTACCATTCTCATTCCTGGGACCAAAAGATCTTACAAGAATAATGTAGAAAAGGAAGTGTTTATTTAGACTCATGGTTTCAGAGGTTCCATCCATGGCTGACTCCATTGCCTTGGGTGT
Organism: Spermophilus citellus; assembly: GCF_964194105.1. Taxonomy (NCBI): domain Eukaryota; kingdom Metazoa; phylum Chordata; class Mammalia; order Rodentia; family Sciuridae; genus Spermophilus; species Spermophilus citellus. The sequence continues at coordinate 45,367,931 of NC_138200.1, read as the reverse complement.
GAAATGAGGCAGAACATTATGGCATAAGGGCATGGCAGAGGAAAGCTGCTCAGGATGTCTGTCAGGAAGCAGAATGAGAAAGAGCTCTGCTCACCAGGGCCAAAATATAATCCCCAAAGGCACACCCGAGTGACCTACTTTCAGCTACACCTGCCTACAGTTAGTGCCCAATTAATACATATCATTGTATTAACTCACTGATTATGTTAAAACTCATACTCTGATCCTTCCACCTGACAACATTCTTGTATTGTCCCACACATGAGCTTTGGAGGGACACTTCCTATCCAAATCGTAACCGTAACCCTAACTTATATGAATCTTTTATCTAAGAAAATATGGAAGTGGAGGTGACGGTTCCACATGACATTTGTAAAGATTATAAAACATTTTAAAGCAGCTCTTGGCGTAAATTATCCAATAATATTTAGCTGCTTTCATCATATGTCTGTTATTACATGTGCAACATGCAACTTAACTAGGATCTCCAATACTGGAAACATTTCACTCCTTCGTATCTTGTCTGAGGTAACGATTATTCTTCAGCACAACTCTCACGTGGCTGGTCCTTTGGCCTCATTGTCCCAGCACTCAGCTTTCCAGTGCTCATCCATCCCTTCCCGGGAGCTGACGTGACTTCTCATTTTCTCATGCAAAGGTAGATTCAATTAGGGAACTATTTTATCTTTCTCTCCAAACATTACAAAATGCAATCTTGATTCTTTGGAACTGTTTTGGTTATTCTACAATTATTGTAGAGACAATTTGTCTATTCCATGACATTTGTCTCCTCTCCTAGTAAAAATAATTAAAACACAATAAAACTCAGCCTGCAACATTTCTCATGAATACATCTGTTCAATAAATTGTTCACCATCGAGGCACTGTGCTAAAACAGCGACTCATGGCAGGTGCGTGCAGCAATCCTGGGGCTGCTTATGGCTCCCTTTGGTGCTTAGTGAAAGTACCATTTTTAGAAAAGGAAACAGTAAATCAAAAAAGAAAGCTGATTTATAAGATAGAAAGAAAAATAGAACTCTGAGGACATAATTTGAACACCTGGATATAGCTATGATACTAGCCATCTTTATGATATATTAAATAATGGCTCTTACTAGTAGTTGTAGTAATAGTTATAGTGCTTTTTTTTTATATTTAGTTCTGTAAACTTGTGTTGGAAGAGCAATTTAATACTCATACATCAGATCAAGTATCCTCATGTGCAAAAGGGGCATGATGCCACATGGCAGTAGTGATGTAAAGAGTGGGTTCTTTTTCACGTGAGTTCTGAGGGCGTACCGACCTCCAGGTGCTACCTGAAATATTGGACTACAGTAGTTGAATAGCACAGGTAAGATCTGTGTTCTCAAGGATCTCATATTCTAGATGAATAACACAATCTACATGTCTGGAACATGGTATAAATATAATGAAGACTTTCTGTTATGCCTTCTAACATCATCTGAGAACCCAATGCCTTTTTTATGAATGCAGAGAAAATATAATCTGCAATATACGAAAATGAGAACATTAGCTAAGAAGGTGGGAGATGTTCTCGAACATATCAGATATCTTCAACTATTTGAGAAAATGCCACAAAGTAAGAAACAGTATGATCTTACAGGATTTTAAAGAAGACAATCGTTGACAGTTCTGAACACTCACCGTGGCTAAACGTAAGAAATTCTTTGTCACAGTCAATGATCACGTTTTACATGGAGCCAGTAATCATACTTGTCTTATGCGGCTAAACTCCATGCTTATGACAGCAAGGATACATGCTATACTTACTGAACAAAATAATGAAGAATTTACTGAGTGAATGATACAATCAAGTGTGAAGCCTCATACAAATGTATTTTCCCATTCATTTGAGCTTTTCTTAAGAGTCTGAACAACCGTCTCTTAAAAGTCCCTACTCATTGGAATTTCGAATCACATAAGGACTAAGAGAACTTTAGGAATCTGTTTACCACTCAGTGCTCAGATCCTTTTTCTATGATTCAACACTTTATCATGGGTTAATTTTTTTTCTTTTCTTTCAATTTTCCAACATGGAGCTGTTCTCCATTCACATCAACATTACTATGTTCTGCTCTATTAGTCTCTTAATCTCTTTGCTAATTCCCATATGTTGCTGCATCATTTAATTAAGGGCTACACTGCTGTGTGGCTGAGGCTCAGACAGTGTCCTTTCCTGCTGTGAGCACACCAGGCTCTGGGGAACACGGAGGGACTCACTCGCCTAGATTTTAGAAAACCTGACCTAGCTCATGATTCTGGAAAACTCTGTGAAAGATGTATGCTTTTATCAAAAGTAATCAAACCCCTACAACGATTGACATTTACTCCACAGTTTTTCAACAAGAAGTAAATTCTTAGTCTAAAAGATGAACACTACATAAATGCTTCAGAGGGCTAGGAAGCCATTATAACCCAATACATGGCTTAACTCATTGTATGAGAATGGCAGTAGCCCCTCAAAACATCAGATTCCTTGCTGATGAAATGAGTATGAAACAAGTTATAATGAGTTTACATACATTTATTTTTTAAAATTTATTTAGGTAGCAGGGATTAAACTCAGGGGCATTCAATCGCTGAGCCACATCCCAGCTCAATATTGTATTTTATCTAGAGTCAGGGTTTCACTGAGTTGCTCAGCTCCTCACTGTTGCTGAGGCTGGCTTTGAACTCCTGATCCTTCTGCTGCAGCCTCCAGAGCTTCTGGGATTACAGGCGTGCATCACTGCGCCCGGCTTCCCTCTTAATATTTACAAACTACTTTGCGAAATATTTTCAAAAGTAACCCTAATACTCTAACTATCCTATAAGCTGTGGTTGCAGTGTAATTTACAGAAGACCTGTTTTATAAAGTTGATTAAATTTTTAAAAATTACATAATGCTCTATAAATTGTTGAAAAAAATTAGATTTTTTCACATTCATAAGAATTACCAAATCCACACTTAACAACACACACACAAAAAAGAAACAGCTCTTGATTACACAGATATACTGAAAAAAATGGATCAATAGTTCACAATTTTTTCTATACAAATTAAGATTTTTTTCAACAGGATCCTCCAAGTGCTTATAGTATGTCACTACTATAGTTAATGCTCAGGAAAAAAAAAATGGACACAAAATGCAAACTCACTGAAACTGCTATCAAGGCATATTAATAAGGAAGAGGATCATTCTCTATATTATATAGACTATACCTGTAATGCTGTATACCAGTTGGGTTCATCCCAAATTAAGGGAGTGATTGTGTTCTTGGCTACCGTTCCCATGCTTTCAAAGGACCCAAAAATCATGAATGATAAATATTTGCAAGAACTGGCGTTTACCCTGACGAAGGAAATAAAAAAATCTTCAGCATGTAAAGAGCTTAGAAGTCACTACTCCCACTCCTGCAACAAGAAAAGGCTACAAAAATTTAAGAACAATATACTTAGGGACACTTGTCAACAGAGTTTGCAGGTCAGATCCACACTCTGAAATCCAGGGAGCTAGGCAGATCCAGAGACAACCCAGAATCTCCTTATATAGAGCAGAAGCAGCTGAAACCATAAACAGGTGGAAATGTCTTCATGGTTTACCAGTCTTAGGGGATACCACACCTCCAGGGTCTTTACTTCCAGCAATGTCATCAAGTTCTCATGGTGAAAATTCAAAAATATCCCCACATGGTCTTACAGGGAAAAGGAAGAATAGTCATTGGTAATATGCACAGAATCGTATCTACTATTCCCCAGGGATGAAATATTTACCATGGCCTTGTTCTAGAACATGGGAAAAGAGTACAACTCCCATATATAGTCTGTGTTACCTAAATGGTTTGAAGGAGATAGAAAAGAAGAAACATTTGTGAGTCACGGTCAAGAAATAAAGATGCCCTAAAAACCTCAGATTTAACTGAAAGATAAGATACAACTTCCCTCCTCCAAACTTCATCGACATACCAGTAGAGAATAGCTGAAGTTACATAAAGCATTCTATGAAAGAGTACTTAGGGAAGTTGGAGGAATACTTAAGGAAGTTCAAAGTCAAGAAGAGAGATAAAAACAAAAGAGCACTAGAGGAGATTACTGTTTTGTTCTGTGTGTAGATTTTATTTTTGCCTTTTTTTTTTTTTGGTGCTAAGTAACATACAAGTAAGTTAGGTAAGTGTTCTAACACTGAGCTACATTCTCGGCTCAGAGACTGATTTCTGCAGCCCTGGTTAACATTAAACAAAGCCCATTTCCTAGCCAGATTAATGTAATTCCAACAACTGAGGGCCAAACTTGAGGTCTATGATGTTTGGTTCCTATTACATAATACATGTCCAGCTTTTAACAGAAAATCACAAGGCCCTCAAAGTCAAAAAACAGTCTGAAGTCTGAAGAGACAAAGCAAACATCAGAACAAGAATTATATATAATGGATTTGAGAAATTACCTACAAGGAATGTTAGTGACTATGATTAATATGTTAAAGGCTCTAACAGAAGAAGTAGACAAGTTTCAAGAGCAGATGGGTAATATTGAGACAAACAGACCACCCTCTGGCAGCCAAGAAAAGGGTCTCAGAGAAGAAAAGGAGAAAAATTAGGAAATCAAACTTCTGACCCCAGCAGGTTTTAGTCACAAGGACATTTCCTTAGCAGCCCCTAGACATGAACAACTACAAAAGGCACTTACTCTTGTGGCAACAGACCCTCACCTCCATTCTTGTGCTAATAGAAGTTCAGAAATCACTTTTCTCTAGATTTGCTGAAGACTCACAAAATAGAGTTGATTGGCTCCCTCTGTGAATGCTACATCCACCTATCACTTGAAGAAACTGATCAAGGCCATAAAAAACCCTGGACAACAGACATTCACTAGCATTCCTCTCTTGAGACCTTTCCCTTTTCAGGAGCTTTGCTTTCTTTCTATTACTCAAATAAATCTGTTACTTTCCTCTTACCCTTGTGTCCACAGATTTCATTCTTCAAATTTCAAAGACAAGGAACCCACCTGATGTCCACTCAACCTGTTACAATATAAACAAAAGAAATGGAAATTCTAATAAAGTATCAAAAGGAAATGGTGTAAGTCAACAACATGGTAAGAAACATCAGGAGTACCTTTGATGGACACATGGGTAAACTCTATACAAAGAAAGAATACAGGTTTGAAGATTGGGCAAAAAGGCATACTCCAAACAGAAAAGGGAAAATGAATGAAAAACTAAAACACCACCCAAAGACTAAAATAATTTCAAAAGGTAGAATATAGCATAATTGGAATATCTGAAGGTGAAGTAAGAGAAGACAGAGTAGAAGAAATATTTGAAGTAATAATGAATAACAGCAAAGAAGTCTTTAAAATTCATGTTCTGTAACTCAGAGAAGCTCAGAAAACCAAGGAATATCATATCCTCCCACCTTCAAGAAACCTATATCTAGGCATATTATATTCAAATGCACAAGATAATGCTGAAATAAATTGGAAGGAAGGCAACACCAATAAGATGATCCAGGAAAAGATTCATAGCACACTTCTCATCAGAAATCATGCAAACAACATTACAATGGAGTAAAATATTCAGTGTTGAAAGGGAAAAGCACAAACCTAGAATTCTATATAAAGCCAAATTAGGCTTCAAAAGCACATGAGGAATGAAAGTCATCTCAATTTACCCTAGAACTCCAAAGCAATCACCATCAAATCCCTCAACATTCATTTGCAGATATTGATAAACTGGTTGTAAAGTTTGTCTGGAAAGAGGAAAGACCAAGAATAACTAACACAATACTGAAGAATAACAAAAAGTTAGGAGATTTATACTGCCTGGTTTCAAGACCTACTATAAAACAACAGCCAACTAAAAAGCAGACATTTGGAATAATGTTACAGAACACAGCCAGTAGAAACTCTCAAAAAATGTCGTCTATGTATCTTTGGCAAAAGAAGAAAGATCATCCATGGGGAAACGGAGAGTCCTCACAACAAACAACATTTCCTAAAAATGTTACACAAAATAATAGTCATAATTATAAAACTTTAGCCAGACAATAGATCTTACACAAGAACTAATTCAAATAGATTAGGAGATATAAATTTAAAATGCAAATCTCTTAAGACTATATCACCTTGGGTTTGGTGGTCAGATTTATATTCAATACCAAGAAAAAGCTGTATGAGAAAAAGTTCCTAAGTTGAACATTAAAATTATGTTTTAAGTAGTATCTGCAAAAGGTATTGGCAAGAGAATGAAATATGCTACAGACAGGTAAGAGACATTTTCAAAGAACATAACTGATGAGTGGGTTATATTCAAAATGGACACAGAACTCTTAAAACTCAATGAGAAAACAAAAATATTTTTAAACCAGCAAAAGATCTTAAGATGGCCCACCAAAGAAGATACATAGCGGCAAATGGAAGCAAATAAAATGAACTAATGTGAAAATATGCTCAACATCTTTGTCATTGACAAATTATCTATTTTTAAATGAAATACACTCGTATGCCTGTCGAAATGGCTAAAATCCAAAAATTTGTTAATAGCATCTCCTGGTGAGCATGTGAAACAACAGGAATTCTTATCCATGGCTGGCAAGAATGAAAATGGTACAACACTTTGGAAGACAGCTTGGCAGGTTTTTATAAAAATTAAACCGAGTCTTACTATATGATTCAGCAATCATACTCTTAGGTATTTATCCAACTAATTTCAAAATTTGTGTCCATATAAAAACTGGCACACAAATGTTTATAACAATTTTATTCATAATCATAAAAACTGGCAACAACTAAAATGTCCTGCCAAGAAAGAACTGGTAAATAAACTCTGGTACATCCCTATAACCAAATATTATTCAGAGATAAAAAGAAATGAACTAATAAGCTATGAAAAGACATGGTTGAATCTTAAGTGCATATTACCACACAAAATAAGCCAGTCTGAAAAAGCTTTATACTGTATGATTCCAATTATATGACTATCTAAAAAGGATAAACTGAGGTTCATAAAGAGATGAGTAATTGCCAGGAATACAGTAGGTAGGAGAAAGGAGAGGACTGAATGGATAAACCACTGAGGATTTTTTGGGTGGTAGAACTACTCTGTATGCCATCTTAATGATGAATATAAGACACTTAGTATTTGAGAAAATCCACAGAACTCCATAGTAAAAGAATAAACATTAAAATATGCAATTTCTCCAATAAAAAAAAGACCATTCAGGATACTGGGGAATCTCAGGAATATTATATGGAATGTGACCCCCCAAATCATTACAAATACAATCTCACTGAACTGGATGGTGCAATAAGATCTGATCGAAGTAATTAAAAAGAAAAAGCATCTCTATAACTAAAGATTCATAACTACTGCATTCTAGTTGCTAAGGTTGTTTTTCCAAAGGTGTATGAGTTAACAACTCTAAATCCAGTAAACATGCACATTGAAATGGAACAATAATTAAGTTATCAGACATAGACTGATGATCTCCATTGTAGAAGATATTCTACATAATAAAATATTAGAATTGGAGACTTACATATAAACTAATGTTTAACTCAATATATCTATAGAAATAATTACAGATATGTATCTCTCTCAGTTGAGAGATACTACAGGCAGGAGCACCCCAGTAGGAATGAGTGCATCTAACACCCAGAGGATGACTTCTATTACCATTCTCCATTAAATAAATGATGATTCCTTTGATTAAAAAAAAATCGGTCATGTTTTTTGGATACCAGGGATTGAACCCAGGGGTACTTAACCATCGAGCCACATCCCCAGTGCTTTCTTCTGTTTTGAAACAGGATCTTGCTTAGTTGCTTAGGGCCTCACTAAGTTGTTCAAACTGGCTTTGAACTTGTGATCCTCCTGCCTCAGCCTCCCAAGACACTGGTATTACCAGCATGTAACACCACAATGTGCTTAATGACCAATTCTAAGTCTGAGGCAAAGACAGAGCTAGAATAATCTATGCACATGATAAAGCAGTAATGGCTTACAATCTAAACTATAAGAAGCCTGTCACTCTATATTGACATAAATGATTAAATAAATAGTAAATGGAAAGAGAGATAAATCAGATAAATCTCCAAAGCCAAAGAATTCCAATCTGTGTTGACTTTGTACCTTTAAAGTACAGCACAAGTCCCTCTTTCAAGTGTTGACTGCACATTATAACAGCCTTCTTAAGAATACAGCACAGAAGGAGAAAGAAAGGAATGATCTAATGTTGTCCACTAGAAAGTTGTCAGGTGACCAATATTAACATCAACTATGCTGAAAATATATGCCCCTTATATGATGAGAATCGTATTTTACCCAGGTTTTCTTTTGAAACCCAAAGTCCCAGGCTAATTATGAGAAAAGCATCAAACAAATCCCCATTGAAGGGAAGTCCACAAAATATCTGACCAGTAGTCCTAAAAACTGTCAAGGTTATCAAAAACGAGGAATGTCAGAGAAATTGCCACAGGTGAGGGAAGCCAAAGGATATATGACTATTAAATAAGATATCCTGGATGAGATCCTGGAACACAAAAAGGACACTTGGTGGGGGGGGAATGAGGAAATATGAATAATGCATAGACTTTCTGATAATTCATCAATATCAGTACAGTAATTGTGACAAAGTCCTGTAATAATGGAAGATGTTGATAGTAGGGGAAATTGTACAGGATATAAGGGAAGTCTCTGTAATACCTTCAAAACCCATCTGAAAGTATTCTGAGTTTATTTTAAAATGAAAGGATATGGCTGCCACCTCTACTATAGGAAGGGATCTAAGAAGAATGCACTTGGCTACTTCAGTGTAATTACCAGACGAAATCTAAACTAGTATGTGGTCACAGTCTAAACCTTAACTCAAAGTGGAGAATAACAAAGTAACAACAACAATAACAACACACACACACACACACACGGCACTATTTACAAAAGCTCGACTCAGATGAAATATCTAAAAAATTCAAGAGACGTCTGCATGACTAACAGGGATGCTATACCATAATTCTAGCAGAGCATGGATGTTACATTATTGACTACTGTGGCCTCTGGGCTAGCCATCTGTTTCTGCAAATCAAGTTTTATGGGAACCCAACCATGCTCATTTGTTTATGTTTTCTGTGATTGCTTTCCAGCTATACGGGCAGAGTTGGGGAGTGGTAACAGAGCATGGCCTTCAAAACCTAAAACACTTATTGTCTTGCTCTTCCTAGAAAAAGCTTGCTGACCCCTGCATTAGGCAGCATCACCACCCTTTTGAGCCCTTCAACACTATGATTCCCCATTCTCATCTTCTCTGCAAGAGCCCAGGTTATCTGCTATCAATGTTCATCCACATCCACTGTATTCAAAATGCCATTTAATAAATTGTTCTCTCCAGCCTGTCCCATCAACTTAACCAAAGAGAAAGCAAACATTGCTCCCAAATAAGCAATAATGATCATACAAAAGCATGACATCAAACGTCGCATTGATTTGGTCCCCGAGGACAAGTGTAGAAAGCGAATAACCAGAAACGCAGCGAAGCATATAATATTAGTGTATGCAACATTACCTGCAGCACATTGTTCTTAATCCATTTCTGCACCTCTCACCCTAGACTTCATGTCCTATCAGTGGCAGAGAGGTGATGTTAATGTTATCAGACATTTGATTTCACAAGCTCAGAAAGTGTGAGCTGCTCATTCCTTGCTTTCCATTTCCTATTAGAAACCTTTCTTTACTCTCATCCACTCCTTTCCATCCTTCTTTCTTTCCTTTCTTCCTTCCTCCTTTCTTTTCAATTCTCCTTAGCCTTTCTTCATTCATTTAAGAATGTACTGTATGTAAAAGTGATATCTAGGGTCAAGAGATACAATTTCCAAAGGAACTCATCTTGGTTTCAGATAGCCTGAGAACAACTCAGAGATATACTGTGACTTATTAAATACTAGAACAAGGGTACAAATAAGGCTGTTAGTATCAACAACTCCTAAAGGAGTCAATGCTGGGAACATTCTTCCTCCTACCAGGACCAGATGTAGAAGATCTTTGCTACCAGGACCAGATATGGAAGATCTTGGGTCTTTAAGATTTAACACTGGGGCATTATGACTCACTCACCACTCCCCACATGTAAGAAGGTTGTTACAGAAATCACAACAGTAAAGAATGGTTTTTCCTTATTTTTTGTATAGTACATAGTTCACAAGTCACTTTAACATTGAATGTACTTGAAAGAGAGGCTTGTGAAATACAAAGGACCTATCAGCCAGGAGAGGCGAGTGTGTGCTGTAGATGCATCCCTGCTGCCATTTTATTCCCAAATCTCTATTCCAGGATGCTGTTTCCCACTGAGTCTATTCACCACTCACATTTCTTCTCAGTAGGAGGCCTGACAGCCCCACAAGATCTGACATGCTGGTTGAAAAAAAAAAGTGTGCAAAACTTTCTGTAAATTACTACACCTTAAAAATAGGAAAGCTATTCCACAATGGTGCCTGTGACTTGGGGAGTGTAATAAAGTGAGAATGAGTAAAAGAGCGCGAGTGAGGTTTATTACTCTGGGGCTTTTCATCGTAATTCCTAGAACCCCACTTTCATCGTAATTCCTAGAACCCCACTTTCATCAGAAAGGTTACCCTGAGGGCAGTGATTACATCGTACTCATCTTTGGTCTCCCATGCCAATCACAGTGTACAGTACCAATGTGCTCAAATGACCGTGGCTTGATTGAATGAATTTTTCTTTCCCTTAACAGTGTCAATTCTCCTCAGGAGTCACTAGTGACTATACCCTGGTGACTACTGATGGCTTGGGGCCTTTTCTACTTGCTCTGTATTTGCTAAAGCTAAATCCTGTGGCTGGAATGGTTGTGAATTTGATGCCACCGGGGTTTTTAAGTCACGATGCTGGCTCTGCTTGTCCTTTCTGAAGTGGGTTCACTTTGGAAGGGAATGGGATGGGGTAGGTTTTTTTCAATGATTATTTTCTTTTTTCTTGCTCTTTTTTTATCTGTCTAGGAAAAAAGATCACCACCCTCAGGGTTAAAAATCTTCTGACTGGGTCCCAAAGATAGAAACTTTTCTCTTTTAGGATCTATCTCACTCTAAAGTCAAGAGTCACATTTACTCACAACATATGTATCTTCATAATTTTCATGTGTGCTTCCCACCCGAACCTCACAATACCTTTCTCTTCTTCCTTCCTTTTTAATTCTTTCTAAAAAGAAATGTAGGAATACACAACTCTATACCTGGCTCTTTACCAAACTTCTCTGTGAAGGTTTCCATTCTCAAATAGGTTGGTATACCCAAATCTGGAAAACTTTCACAACATGTACCATTTCACAAGATGTAGAAGCCAAATAGTTCCTCCCTGCCCAAGAGCCATTTTTGCTCCATCTAATAATGGACTGAATTAATACAATATTCTAGACTAAGATTTTAGAAATGCATTTTCTCCATATCCAGTACACTCCCAGATAGATCAAAGGTGACTGACTTTCCTCCTTCCCAAGTTCTCCTATCCAGTATAAACTACCCCATATAAATCACCCAAACTATATCTCTAGGAAAAGTAATTTGAAAATATAATATCATTTTAGTAATTAGCTCTGCCCTTATATATTTGTGATTTAGGATAACTAAGGCCAGTTCACAGTAATTTTCTGGGGGTCTTCTCTGCTTCTCACAATTATAAATGTCAAGGTTGATAATATTGATCTTCATGGGACCCTTATTTCAAAAATTTTTATCTCTAATTCTTTTATTATGTCTCACTGTGACCTTTGCAACATCATAAATTTTCTCACTCTTAGTACTTTCCTTATAAAAATAAGGATCATCATACTTTCTTCAAAATATTAGTAGAAAAAAATATGAAGAATGTTCAAGAAAAATATTGGTCACAGTGATTACCAGTTAGCAGGGACTCCACAGAGGCTAACTGCATGGAATGATACAGACAGTGTGGAGAGAGTTATTAAAAGAACAATGGATCTTTTCTACATACAGATGAGGATGAGAAAGCTTCTTTATCACCATAGCATATTACATAAGTAAATGGACTTTCCACTTAGCCAGGAAAATACCCTTTTGTAGAGAGCTAATCAGACATGGAATAGGTGACTATTTTCCACCATATGATGACAGTATAAAATTTACTTTATGAAGGAAAGCCACTTTGAGTATGTTACAGTTTCTCAAGTTCTCTCATGTTCGTTCTCTGCTCAAAGTTGCATATGTCAAGATACCTAAGTGCCCTATGAAATGCAACACTTACATTATTTCTGTTAAAATTTTTCTCATTAAAAATCATCTTAGGAGCATATTTGATTTTTCTGCCCATCACTGTATCAAGGAAAAAGCCAGAAGAGTCCAAGTCTCCTAAAATGCATGTTGTAGGGGATATACATTCAAGTTGATTACCCTTTCCTGAGAGGGAGCCTCCTGGATAGTCTCTCAAACTATGTACTCCTATTTTGACACAATTATAATAGTTGCTATTTCACTGCTCAATTTATAAAGTATTTCTGATATCAAAATAAAAGTGTCAGTTACTAGAGATGGACACATTAAAAGATGAGGAAATTAAAAGTAACAGGAAAGTAACAGATAACACAAAAAATAATCAAAAGAATTTCAATTTGAGGGATACTGGGAGAAGAAACACTAAATAGTTCAATACCACCTTTACTCTTTAAGGAAGTAATATGTTACTGTTGTTTAATTAAAGCATTACTTAATTATTATTCAATTTAATTGAAGAATTATCCTGGGTGAGTTCAGGAAGATGGCACAATAGGAGCCTCTTGACTCTATCCCCACCCACAGATGCACTGAACAAACAGCCACAAATGAATTGATTATCTGAGAGAAATCCAGAAGCTGATTGAGAGCCCCTTTACCATAAAATGCTCACATCAAACTGGGTAGAAAAAGCTGAAATATACTCTTGCTACCAACTTGCAGCACAGCACCATACAACTGGGATGGAACCGTCAACTTGTAGGTTCTGCCTAAGAAGCAAACCATTTCAGAGGGCATATCTAGCACCTTGACCTTTATGGCTGCTACACAGGACACGACTCCTGACACACCTCTCTCTAGAAGCTGGTATGTCTCAGCATTCCTAGTGCACATGGACCACATAGAATAAAGAGATGGTTTTAAACACACACACACACACACACACACACACACACGAACTTCTCTTGGCCCTTTCACCTGGCTTATCACACAAACAGCTGGCAATAAAGCCCAACTCTACCTCTGTTTCTTGACTTGTTCAGCTACTGCCAGAGGAGCTGGCTTATCATGTTCCCTGTCTATCAATGCTGATAGGGCAGACAGTCACCAGTCCCCTAAGAAGTGAATAGGCAAGCAGATGCTTCATGTGTCCTAGAGATTTATTTGGCCATCTGGGTACTTTTCAGGGACCCTTACCCTAGTTTACTTCAGTAATAGAAGCATCCAACTTCTCCCTAGGAGTAGCAGGACTACACATACAGGCCCCTCAATTTTCTAGCTGCTAGCAAAGGACTGGCCACTAACCTGGCTGTTTCTGAGAGTTCATGAAGCCTAGCATTTGCTAGGGTCATGGAGGGTGCCAGAAAACAAAGCCACGGTTTGAAAGAGACATGATCTTAATGGGAGTTCATGTGTTTTCCACAACCCTTCTCCCCGTCTCAGTACAGAGCAAGCAGGTGACAAAGTCTAATTTCTAGCTCTTCCCCAAGAGAAGGAACTGGACCACATATTTTCAAATCTTGGAGTGGTAGTAGACATACAGATTCAGGAAGACCAAAGGACAACAAATAAGTTGGATCCAAAGAGACCATGACTAGACCATGACTGTACGCCTGAACTGTCAAAAAATAAGCACAAAGAGAAAATTCTGAAAACACTGACAGGAAAGCAATTTGTTATCTACAAGGGAACTCCTGAAGACTTGCAGAGATTTTCTTTTTGTCACAAGATATGTTCCATGCTTGTATAACTATGTCCAAATGGATTCTACTGTCCTATATAACTAAAAAGAACCTTAAAAAAAGAAGAAAACTTGCAGACTATAGACAAGTGAGCTGATATATTCAAAAGTATTGAAATTAGTTTGAGCAAGTAACATTTATCCCTGGAACTTGTTTCCATATGTAGTAATCAATGTAGTATGCAACTTTAACAAAATGAGAAAGAAAATAACCACATGATCATCAATAAATATGAGAACATCTCATCGAGTTCAAAATAAAATCATGGTTCAAAACTCAAGAGAATAAGTATGAAAGAAACCTAACACAATAAAAAGCATTTTTGGAAAGTCCATAGTTGATATAAACATCAGTAAAACTAAAATCTTTTTCCTAAGATCCAGTACAAGCCAGGATGCCAACCATCACCACTTCTATTTAACATAGAAATGACTAGAACAATTTGAGAAAACAGGCACATAATTAATAGAGGAAGAAAGAAGATATCTATCTGCAGAAAACATGATCACATGTGTAGAAAACACTGACTATTCTATAGGAAATTGTTGGGCTTAATAAATTCAGTAAAGTTCAAAGATATTAAATCAACATACAAGCATCAGTAGCACTTTTATACTAATAATAAACTATTTTTTTCAAAAAACAATTATATTTACAATAATATCAAAAGTAATAAATATATATCTAGTAAAACATGTAACCAGGGAGGTGAAAGATATGGATTAAAAAGTATAAAATGCCCATGAAATAAAATCAAGTAGACACCAATAAATTAAAAGATATACAATATTCACAGATCAGAGCAATAAATGCTGTTCAAGTGTCCATATTATACAAATTGGTAATATAGACAATTCAATGAAGTCCATATCAAAGTTCCAATTCCATTTTTTAAAAAACAATAGAAAAAACAGCTAAAATTCATATGGGACCACCAAAAAAAAATACCTAACTTTGAGCAAAATGAACAAAGCAGGAGGAATCAAACTTTTGGATTTCACACTACATTGCAAAGCTATAGTCATCAAAACACCATGGTGCTAGCATAAAAACAATCATATTCCAGTGGCACAGAATTGATAGCCCATAAGTAAATTCATTCATGTATCTTTTACAAGGGTACCAAGAATTTAGAATGGGCAAAGTACCATTTCAACAAATGGTATAGGTAAAATTAAATAGCCCACAAGAATAAAATTAAACCCTTATTTTACACCATATATAATAACTCAACACAGATAAAAGATTTAAATGTAAGACCTGACACTGTAAAACTCCTTAGAAGTTTACTTGGGAGAAAACAGAGAAAAAGTTCCTTCACATTAATCTTGACAATTATTTTTTCAGATATAAAACCAAACTGGCAACAAAATAAACAAGTAAGAACAATATAAAACTAAGAATTTATGCACAGCAAGGAGAAAAATTAACAAAATGAAAAGGCAAGCTACAACTGGAAGAAGGTATTTGCAAACCTTATACCAATAAGGTTTTAATGTCCAAAATATTTAAGGAACTCATAAAACTCATTACCACAAAAACACATAACCCATTTTTTTAAATGGACAAATGTTTATCTTCCACAAATGAGTAGGAAGCTATGGTATTTGCACATGCATTTAATTGTTCAAAAATACATATTATATGTACACATATGTAACTTGACAGTAAAATACTATCAAATGACTTGAATAGATGTATCTCATTAGAAGACAAATAGTCAAAATATATATATTAAAAGGTGCTCAACAACACTAATCAAAGAAATGCAAGTCAAAATCACAATATCATCTCACACCTGTTAGAATGGTCATATCAAAAACTAAAAGTGTTGGTTGGCAAGGACATTGAGAAAAGGGGACCCTTATGCATTATTGGTCTGATCATAAACTGTTACAGCTATCAAAGTTCCTTAAAATTTTAAAAATAAAACCAGCAGATGGCTTTTTATTATTTTATTTTAAAATAATACAGACTTTACCACAAAACTAAAGGGACACACATTATAAACAAGACTAGCATTCAAATCTTAAGACAGATTTTTGTTAACTTCAAGACAAAATATCTTGTAGACCAATTACTAAAGATGGAATTTGCCCAAAGGGTATGTGCTTCTAACTTGGATGTATTTTGCTAGTTAGTCCTGCAAGAAAATTTAAATGGCCTTTTCAAAAATTAATTTGAAGTATATCTTACATTAATGGATACTCACTTCTAAAATACATTCCTTTTGACTTATCACTCTAATAATTCCTAGAAAGAGGGGAGTGTTGATTTAAGACCCAAAGTAATTGCTGTCAGGCCAAGGACCTAGATTTCTTTTTTTCCAAATGTCTTTGGCCAAGAATTAAACTATACATCTACTCTACACACTGAGAACTATGTAAAAAAAATTGTGCTTAGCTTTAAGAAGATTATATGACTTATTGGAGGGCAGGATAGATAGGGGAGTAACTGTAGCCTGCACTACAACCAATCTGTATATTGGATCCTTTTCAATCTGTGTGGATCCTCCCATCAAGAAGTAGAATTTGTGCGCCATCATGTTGATTCTGTACTGTCCATGTGACCCATGTTAACAAATAGAATGCAATGGAAGTGACATCATGACAGTTCCATGTCAGACAATCAGCAGCTCATTCTTGCAAACTTGCCCGCTCATCACAAATTGGGCAAACCTGCTGGATGGCAAGAGATATGTGGCTCAGTTTTTCCCATTGCCTCTGTCAATGGTGAGTCAACCCTTAAATGAAAGTGGAGCCCCAGTAAACCCAGCCAAGTCCAAAAGACACCATACCAACTCACATTGCCCAACTACAGAACCAAACTTATAACTACTATTTTAAGCACTAAGTTTGGGGATGTTTAACAAGAAAATGACACATTGAGTATCATTCTCATAACATTTAATTTTTTTTTAAGAAGGAGAAAAAACTCCTATTGCTAGAAGACGGATTTTTTTTTTCTTCTGTAACATGTGGTTGTTGGTCTGATTCTTCAAGGAGGGACTAAAATTGAATGCATAACATTTACAGATGAGTAGTCCAAGCAAGCAGAAGAACCATCCCATAGTGATCAGTTTGGGACACGATTAGAGGCATGTTTTGTTAATGACGTAGGGTTATGGCACTCAGAGTTATTGTAAGGCTTAAACAAATCAAGATACAAAGCCCCCAGAACAGTACTAGTTATAGGAAGTAGCTGTCTTGGATGGCATGTTAAGAGTTTGATTTGTTTTGTTTACCTACCAGGTTATTTTGTGCTGTATATGCACATATCGATGTGTATTTAAATACATAAGCACAGAAGACAGGAAAATGGAATTTCCAGGAAAGGCAGAAATATGAGCCTAAAGTGGCATATTTGGGCTATTCCTCTAAGTATTAGTCATTTTACAAATAATTTTAATACCATTTTCTTTTTGTTCCTTATCCACAGCAGACTGAATAATTAGCATATATTTACTGAGTAACGTGTGTTTTAAGCATTGTATTAGACCCACTTAAGTAATGGAGGAGCAACTGTAGGTAACATTACATTTAAAGACCTTGAAAAATTCTATGTCTCAGCAAGATTCCCTCTTAAAACAGGGTCCTAGTTTTAAATTATTCTACTAATTTTTCTAATACACTAACTTAGGGGTCCTTTACTTCAACTTTTCAATTATGTAACAGGAAGAAACAAACACCAAGTGATAAAAATACTTGGCAAAATCAATCACTGCTAGATTCTTTTGCTTCAGAAGGTAAGTCACAAGGCTATGTCCACGAAGAACTTTTCATAAACACAAATCTATAGAGTGAATAGAAAGGAGATTCAAGTAGGCTTGTTTGCATTTATAAAGTTTGACTCCGCACACTTCATGTGGCAAACTTACTCCATACTGTGTCAATATATTGACATTTTAAAATCTGCTTTTTGATTTTTATTGTTGATTTAAGAAAGGGTTTTGTAACCCTGGCACTATTGACATTTCAGATTGGAAGGGGGAGAGGCTTTCCTATAGGAAATTCAGCAGCAACCCTGACTGCAGGGAACAGGGACTGTGCTTCATTCATGTATTTATTTAGAATGCTGCTTGCAGTAGCATGAAATAACACAGGAGTCTAAGTGACTTCTCTCACTCTTAGCTGTAAGTGATTAAGCACATGCAATTATAATGCATGTCAGTCCTTTTCAAACACATAGAATGACCAAATCAATAACAATAGGAAGCAGATTTTCCTTTTATAGAAATGTATGTATTACATCCATTATTGTGTTCAGAGGGGAAAAATTCCTATTTGTTTAGCAAACACTGGAAATAACTACATGTTTTTATCAAAGATTTCCTTCTTTTATTTGCGAAGTACCCATAATTCAACTCTGCTGAATTTTTAATGTGCAGCATTTCATGTGCAATAAGACCATTATGTTAATATAACAGATGTCTTTCAAACTGTCAAACATTAATTACAATTAACTAGAGTGTTTTTAAAATAAGATTAAATTGTGACTTATTTTGAATTATAGTTCAACAAGCTAATGTCTCCCCCGCTGCCCCCCCACCCCTGCCAAAGACTGAATGTTCACTAATCGTGGTAAATAGATTTTTAAAAAACTATTCTCTCAAAAAAGTGATAATATTACAAGATCAATTTTTAAAAACTATCCTCTGGGGAAAAAAAGTGATATTATTTTGTTTATTGTCTTTGAAGCAGTTCTCAATCTTTCATGTGGAATGAAATAGATGTTTACTACATTCATAACACATATGTTTGTGTTTAGCAGCAGCTGAAAAGAATGCCAATTTTCAAATTCTTACCACTATTTATTAAGGATTCTAAAATCACCAGGTAATCCTTGATCAACTTATAATAATTTAGTTTTAATAATATTTAGTGTCTTCAGAAAAGCAGAATAGAATCTTCAATTTTTAGATTCTTCAAACAAAAGGTTCAAAACAATGAGACTACAATGACATACATGTGGGTACAATCAATATTTACCTCATAAATGCAAATATCCCTCATAGCAAGCATCTGACTCATGTCAATTCACTTGTAATCTTGTGACTTATAGCATAAATATTCCCTATAATTTAAATAGGTAATGAGCTGCAGTATATTCAACTGTACAATGGAGAAGACTTCACTCATTCAGATATTAGCTCTGCTGATCATATACAACCAATTGCTCCGAAATGGTAGGAGTTAAATCTATGTGTACCCTTGAAATTTTTGACCAACTTTTGAACCACATTTAGTCTCAAATCCTTGATGTACCACTTACTTTCAAAGTGAACATGGGCAATTCATCTAACATCTACCTTCATCTAATCTTCTCATCTATTAAATGAGATAATTTAAATAATCCCAACCTATCACTCTGTTGTTGTTCTCTGTTCAATAGTGTGTATTTTGGTCAGCACTATTCCAGCACTTGGCAAATGTTGAGGGTGTGTAGTTTCACTTAATTTCCACATGAAAAGTTGCAAAATTTGACCTATGACATATTCTGTAAAATTCTTAATAAATCCTTGGTATTTATAAACAAGGAACCTAGTCATTCTTGCCCCACCCCCCAGTACCAGGGATTGAACCCAGGGGCACTTAACCACTGAGACACATCCCCAGTCTTTATCTTTTCTGTTTTTTGAGAGAAATTCTAAATTGCTGTCACTGGGTTTTAATTAGTCATTCTAATGAAAGTAGTATAAAAAAATTCTATGACAAGAAGAATCTCTAACAGCTTCCCAATAACGTCCTAATCCCATAAACATATGGATGTTACTTTCCAACACAAATGGGCTACATCAATAAGCTCAGAGTTAAGGACCTTTTATTCAGGACTTATTTTTACACACAATAAAAACAGTGATATGCAAGTTAAACTTCTATTATTTACTTTCAAGATGGGTGAGTTAACCCTGTACCATCTCCCTCTGTTGAAATACATTTTAGCACTTTCAGACTTCTTTTCTAACATCATTTTGGTAGAGTTTTCAGATTGTTTGTTATTCCCCTAAAAAGTAAGGCTGGCTTGAATGAGACAAAATACACTAATACCCAAGGGACATTTTTTTTTTCCTGACTATGGCAAGCAGAATGATGTTCTCCCAAAGATGTGCAAGCCTTCATCCCCAGAATCTGTGAATGTTTAATTTTAAATGGCAAAAGGGACTCATGATAGCACAAGGCATTAATATTTTTAATGAACCGATTTTAAAACAGGCCTTGGGTTATCTGGTAATGCCCTGTATAATTATAAGGGTCCTTTAAGGAAGAGTGAGGACATGCATGAGAAAGATTTAGCTGTCCATTGCCGACTCTGAAAATGAAGTGGGCACAAGCACAAGAACATGGGCAACCTCTACTGTAGGAAAGACAAGCACATGATTTTTCTACACCCTCTGGAAGAAAACACCCTGACCTTAGCCCAAGGAGACTGGCTTTGGATTTCTGAGCTCTGCAACTGTAACACAAATTTCTATTTCCTCGAGCCACTTGGTCTACGATCACTTATTATGTTAGCAAGAATAAATGAATACAGTTTTTTAATTACCCTCTCTCCTAAATATAGGTCTTTAATATAATTTTTTCCTTACTTGAATCCTTCCTTTCTCAATGAAAGAAAAAATATTTAATTTGTTATCCAGTTCAATTCAAGTCCATCTCAGCCAGCCTTCCAACCTGATCTCCCAATGTTTCTCATCTCAGAGCTACAAAGATTCCATAAACATTAGAGAACCATTAGCACAACACTGGTTTTTCCTTTGGTCTTAAACTCTTTGCCCACGATCTGTTATTGTTACAAGAGAGAAAATTAATTTATACAAAACAAAAAAAATGAACTTTGCCCTTATGACTGACATATTCAGTAATAAAGCTTATATAAATCAAAGTTCCATTCAAAGATCTTTAAACAATATCCTCAATTATCTTGTCTCCACCCTTCATCTTTGTGTTTTTCCATTAACTTTATTCTTGATCAAATCCTCTTTTGAAGATAGCACTAAGTATGCATTCTAAGGTTGAATAAACCAGTACTAATAGGTCTTTCTGAATACTTTTAATAACACATCAGATAAGACTCTGGTTTGGACTGGGTTTCCCAGGAAGCGGAGTTTGAAATTAAAATAAATATATATATTTAAAATTTTTTTGAGCAGTTCAAAGCACTGCATTAAAGGGAAGGAGGAAACAGAAGCATGGCAAGTAAGATGCAGGGCACTGCAACAGAAAGCTTTAACACACTTTTCTTCAGAGTATGTTACAAAGAAACACCGATGCAATACTCTCTTTGGCTCCATTTGTGTACAACGAATCAAACTACATTCTGCTGTCATGTATAACTAATCATCATTATCCAAAGCACATGTATGAAGATAGGAATGGTGTGAATATACTGTGTATACCACCAGAGATATGAAAAAATGTGCTCTATCTGTGTAACATGAATTGCGATGCATTCTGCTGTCATATATAACAAATTAGAATTAAAAATTAAAAAATATATTATAACAATTTTTTTTTATTTTTTTTATTGGTTGTTCAAAACATTACAAAGCTCATGACATATCATCTTCCATACATTTGATTCAAGTGGGTTATGAACTCCCCTTTTTTTACCCCAAATACAAGTTGCAGAATCACATCAGTTACACATCCACATTTTTACATAATACCATATTAATAACTGTTGTATTCTGCTACCTTTCCTATCCCCTACTATCCTCCCTCCCCTTCCCTCTCATTTTCCCTCTATATCCCATCTGCTGTTGTTTAATTCTCTCCCTTGTGTTTTTTTTCCCCTTTCCCCTCACAAACTCTTATACGTAATTTTGTGTAACAATGAGGGTCTCCTTCCATTTCCATACATTTTCCCTTCTCTCTCCCTTTCTCCCACCCCACTCGTCTCTGTTTAATGTTAATCTTTTCCTCGTGCTCTTCTTCCCTGTTCTGATCTTAGTTGCTGTCTTTATATCAAAGAAGACATTTGGAATTTGATTTTTTAAGGATTGGCTAGCTTCACTTAGCATTATCTGCTCTAATGCCATCCATTTCCCTGCAAAATCCATGGTTTTGTCATTTTTTAGTGCTGTGTAATACTCCATTGTGTATAAATGCCACAGTTTTTTAATCCATTCATCTATTGAAGGGCATCTAGGTTGATTCCAAAGTCTAGCTATTGTGAATTGTGCTGCTATGATCATTGATGTGGCAGTATCCCTATAGTATGCTCTTTTAAGGTCCTCAGGGAATAGACCGAGAAGGGCGATAGCTGGGTCAAATGGTGGTTCCATTCCCAGCTTTCCTAGGAATCTCCATACTGCTTTCCAAATTGGCTGCACCAATTTGCAGTCCCACCAACAATGAACAAGTGTACCCTTTTCCCCACATCCTCGCCACAACTTGTTGTTGTTTGACTTCATAATGGCTGCCAATCTTACTGGAGTGAGATGGTATCTTAGGGTGGTTTTGATTTGCATTTCTCTGACTGCTAGAGATGGAGAGCATTTTTTCATGTACTTATTGATTGATTGTATGTCCTCCTCTGAGAATTGTCTGTTCAGGTCCTTGGCCCATTTGTAAGAGCCGTCTAATCCTAAATAACTCTAGGACTAAAATTACATCAGTCTACCCTAAAACCTTTTATTCTCAATGCTTCATATATAGCCATTTATTCATTTAACAAATGTTTTCTGAAGAGCAAAAAAATACTCTCCTTTGGCATGTTCATCTGGCACATAAGCTTTTTTCAATCAACGTTTCTGAGAAATCTCATCTGAGACTCAGAACAAGGGGAAAAAAAAAGGGAACAGGACCTGCTCATATCCCCCTTTGCATTATGTGGTGTCCCATGCCCCATACTCTAGTATCATATCCAAATCTCAGAGTGGAATGGAAACTATCACAAGAAGAGTATTCACCCAAAAAGAGAAAAAACAAGAATGTGGTTGAGGCTATCTGAGGAGCATCCTGCTCTGGTCATGTGCCTATTTCTGAACCAGTAATTCTGGCCAAGGATATGGTGTTATGACTGGGCAGACTTGCCGATCTCTAAGGCCAGGGGATCCTATTTGCTCACAAGCACCATAAGTGGATTCAGAAAATCACATGTGCTGTTATAACCAAGATGGGTAAAGCATGCTGGACAAACTAAAGCAACAAACCTCAGTCTCTCTCAAAGTTAGATGAACCCAAGAAGTCCTTTGATACCCAATCCCAACAGTTTTTATATAAGTCTCAGGATCACTCTGTTTTCTTCTTAATACCAACAGTACATCTCTTACATTATCTGGTAGAATTCCAGCTCTTCAAGTGTTATATAAAATTTGTTGAAAAGTACATATGTAGATATAAATATGGGTAGTATTCACTTGTGTATTTTAGGAAACAGTTAATCCTTCTAGAGTAGGCACTATTCTGTATAAGAATAGTAATTCTTGATCAGACAATCCCTGCTGCAATAATAAATTTATTTAAATCGGGACCTTAGCAGGAAACAAAGTCCAACCCAAGAAATAACATGTAAAGGGACTGCATACATATGTATCAGCAGGGTCACTGAGGCATCTGGAGACTAGTAAATATAGTACATTACCATCCCAGAGACAAAATGAGCAAGAAGAAGAAATAGTGTTACTGGAGCAGAATGGGATCTCCAGCCCCAAAGGACTGTTTGACAGTGCAGAGGTCATGGAAGGACACAGCCATACCAGAAACACCAGAAACCTCCCCCCACTCCATCCTGTGATTTCCCCTGGGTCCCTCCCAATGGTTTAGTCCAAACAGATATGACAAGACTAAGGGGAGTCAGGGGAATAAGCCTCCTGGGTATTTAGGCAGTAAAGAAATGCCTGGACAATGGATCTGAGTACCTGGAATGAAGGCTGGGGAAAGGCAGAAGCAGCACACACACATTCAGTGAGGACCAATGTGTCTGGGAGAATGTGGATAGAAGGGAAAGACCTTCAGGAAAAAGGTTAAGTAGAAAGATAGCCAGTGGCTCAAGGAGAGATAACTGCACACAAATGTGAGAAGATCTGAGAATGGGGAAAAGGTCAGATGGCCTTCAGCGAGTGGGTATTGACTGGCAGAGTGTGTAAAAAAGTATTTACATCACTTTCCCCCTAGAGCCTGAGCCACAGATGTGAGCAGGTGAAGGAGTGACCACTGGGATGAACCCAAGTTCCCCTTGTGCTGATATCTACATAAATCAAGAATGTAGTAACTGATCACCATAACACAATTCTGGTAGATGTTATCTTGAGAAATATGTCTGAACAATTCGATCTTGCTGGATTCCAGGTGTTATCTCAATGAGTCTTTTGTCATTATTTAAAATAACTAACACATTCTGGCCTCAGATGTTGGATAAGAATTTACACCAAGATATGTATGTGTTTTGGGTAATGTTTTTAGATTCAAAGGAATTGGAATATTAGTAGTTCTCATCATTACTACCTTCAGTTAATTCAAATGAAGTTCAGAAACAAATGTCAGGTAAGACAAAAACTGAATAACCTAAATACAGTGTCCATGATTGTTAGAAATGATTAACATTTTGAAAATGAACACATCTCAGTACTTTTCCATTGAAATTCCTCTGAAGTATTGCTTCTAGTCAATAGTATAGTGTCTTGAAAGCCCACCAAAAAATCTGTCTAAGTTACACAAATTAAATCACTTATAGAGAAACTGATGTTTAGGGATACCCTAGTACAGTTTATCAGCTCAGGCTGAGGTCACTGTAATAGATCATTATCGCAATAACTTTTCTTGAAGTTTTTTTTAATGCATTTATATCTACAAAAAAGATACTGTATATGCTATTTAACTTTTATTTCACAATAATTCTGTGAAGTGGGGACTTTTATCCGTACTTTATAGATGGGGAACTCACTTCAAAGTGTAATTTGCATAAAGACAGATACTAAACAGTAGTTTGGTATTAAACAGGTCTGATTCACAGCCCATACCTTAAAATTATTATGCTTTGCTGAATACTTGGTGTATTTTTTTAAGAAGTAGTTCTTCACTTATTTTTGTGTGCTCATAACCCAACTAATACTGAGGATCTAGCTTAAATGTCTTATTCCCTAGAACAGCCCATTTTCTCAGCCAGAAGTCATTGACCCCACAATTGACTTTCTAAGGTTTATAACTTGAGCATAACTAATATTTGTTTTGAACATGCCAAGATGGAGCTACTGTATTTTACAACTATTTTTATTGAAAAAGCAATATATATTCAGGAAACTAAAAATTTAATAAGTATACTGTTTGTTGAATTTTTACAAAGGAAATATACCCTTTTCACTGGAAGCCAGAACAAGAAACAGAAAGAACATTACCAAGATATTAGAACCTCATTTTGTTCTTTTCCTATCACTATTCCTACTATCACCCTCAAATGTAATTAAGGTTCTGATTCTAAGAACACAGATTAGTTTGGGGCAGATATTAAGTACTTTCCAGGAAACCTTTTTAACACTGTTTAACAATGGGCACAGATTGTCTAAAGAACTTAACACCAAAGAAAACAGTTGGTGATAGGAGAGCAGAGATTCAAATTCTAGCAGTTGGCTGCAGAAATCACTCAATATAAATTTTGCATGCTTCCTAAGAACAACAGTACCTTATGCCTGTTTTCCCCTCATTAGTTGTGGCTGTAACTTATTTGTCCCAGAAAGATAATAAATTCCTAAATGATAGGGCTTATGTCTAGTTTAATGTCTTGTTTAATATTCAGAGTGGCCTCTGTCATATCTACTCAACAAATATTTGCTGATTGGTTAAATGAAGCAAGGAATGAAATGCAACAAATCACATTTAAGTGTTATGCATTGATACTTTAAAAACTTAGTAATAGTAAAGTGATTCCCCACCCCCCCCCATGGTGTAAGACAGTGAGTGCTTTTTTATTTCTTATAACCACCCAAGAACACATTTCAACAAATCCCAAATCACTCAGCATTTTTCAGTAATTGGGTATTTTCCATTAAATATAGTCATGTAAGCAATGAAAATCTGCAGAACATGTAATGTTGTCTGATGGGATTTAGAAAAGTAGAATTTTCCCTTAATATGAATAGTCTCTACTCAGGCAGCATCTTTCAGCCTCAGATTACAAAGTACTTAACTGTTTAATTCACTTCTTTCCTCTACTGACATGTATTATTGCTGTAAGCAAGATGTCTTTGATAAATACTTCTGTATCACTTCCTCAGAAGTAGCAATTTCTGTTAGGTGTTAAAACATATCCTTCTCTCTAAACTTGCAAGTAATATTTCCATCATGGAAAAGATTAAGCAAACAGACAACAGCAGCAAGTGGCAAGGTTCATCCTTTAGAATTGGTACTGGTTATGCCATTAGAGGTCAAGGAACTGAAATCATTATGGCCCAAAGAGGTAAAATAAGTTAACCAATGGCACCAGCTTGCCAAGGAATACATAGGATAAAACCTGCCTTCCATGTTCATTTCACTGAATAAATAAACGATCATCTCCCTTCTTGAAGACCAGCCAATGGATCATTTCTTCTGATCCTGTTCTATCTTCATCATCTCTCTCTCCTTAATTGAGCCGAGGCAAGAGGGTCCTTCTGCTCCAAATATTTCCTTTTCTTTCCTTGTTCTGTGTCTCACCCAAAGAATATGGACACCCACAGAATTTTGACCATGTGATGAGGAAACAGAAGTCAGAAACTTCTTGCAATCAGGATGAATGTTTACTATGATACCCAGGGAGATTCATGGAATTTGCTTCTATCCAATGAAGGTTCACATTTTTATCTTAGATTCTCTTTGAAAGAAGTTCCTCACGCTAGACCAAATTTAAAATATATCTCCATGCATACTTAAATGCAGTTTTAACCATGTGCGGCAACAAACAGTGAGAATTTTCTGCAAATAGACACGGAGTTAAAACTTTGCCCAGCTCCATACAGTAGCCTGAATAGTACCCATCCCAACGCCCCAAACCAAGAAATACGTTGCCGTATGTGATAAAAAGGGGCTTTTCAGATGTGATTAACGGTCTCAAGATTGTTATTCTGGATAATCCACATGAATAAAATCACAGTATTGTTATAAAAGGGAGGTGGGGAAATCATTCATGAAGTCCTTACAATTAGAATAACAGAAGCAGAGATTGGAAGACCATGTGCTGCTATAAGCAGGATGAGGCTAAAAGCCAATGAATGAAGGAAGCCTCTGGAAGCTGGCAAAGGCAGGGAAATGAACTGCCCACTTGAGCCCATAGAAGAAGCACAGCCCCACTGAACCACTTTAAGTATCTCACCACCAGAACAGAAAGAAAATAAGTTTGTGTTGCTTAAAATGCTATGTTCATGGTGATTATTTTTACATCAGCAATAGGAAATTAATATTCTTCATGTTAAATATGATAGGACAAGAAACTTAGGAAGTGTTCAAATGGTAGATTGGGGATGAAGAGAAGCGCAGAATAAGGCAGAACAACACTTCAATAGAAAATTTTAATCTATTTTTAGCTATCAACTATATACAAAGACAAACTGGAGAAACTCACTCCTTTATCCTGTGTAATATTTGAATATAATAATGTTCAATTGTACAGCATGGTAAAATTCTATGTAGTTTCCATCATACAGACTGGTTCCTTCATTTCAAACTTAATATTTTCATCTTACCTAAAACCTCAAGATTTACTGAAGATTAATGCCTAGCTGTAACTGATTGTTGTACAATTTGAAATTATTAAAGCATAATATATTATGCTAGTTTAGGCGTGTGTGCGTGCGTGTGTGTGTGTGTGTGTGTGTGTAGCATCATCTCATTACATATTAAAAGAATCACTATTAACAAGGGAAAATAAAACCCCTTGAACAAAATTTAAAATTTAAATATCATGTCTTTGCCTTCACAAAATACTTTCAGTCAGCTAAATTTTGGAGGTTCCACAATGTCACACTGAGGCCAGTTATAAAGATAACTTTTTATGGGATTGGAGTAGGCAAAACCAGGAGGCAAAAGCAAGCATGTGATAAACTGAATAGGAGCCTCCCCAAAACATGTCCAGATCTAATGCCAGAAATGTGTGAATGTCATGTGGCAAAAAACACACTTTGCAGATTCGATTCCATTAAGAACAATGAAATGGTGAGATAGTCTTGCAAATTCCAAGTGGGCCTTAAATGTAACTGCATCTTCTTTATGAGATGGGAGTTTGACACACATGAAAACAGGAGGAAATATAGCCACAGAGACAGGAACTAGAGGTATGTGACTACAAGCCAAGGAGCCCTGTGATGAGAAGCAGATTCCCCCCGAGAACTTTCAGAGGGAGTGCAACCCTCTACCTCCCTGACTTCCGCCCAGTAATTCTGATTTCAGACTTCAGGCCTCCCGCGTGGGAGGATAGTAAGTTATCTATATTTTCAATACCCAAATATGTTTTAAACTCCCAATCCAACAAATAAATGGTGGTTTTTTGAAACAGCAGCCATAGGAAACAGATTATAGTATCCCTAAAGCAAGTACCTAAAAGTTCTAACAGATACCTAAAAATGCTATATTAAACCAAAAACCTAAAAATTGCAACAAAGGTCTAAGAAATGCTGCTACAAGGAACACACCCTGACCCCAAAATGTTAAAGTGACTTTGGAATTAGGTAATATGTAGATATGTAATATGCTAAGGTAGGAAAAGCCTCTTCTGTTGGTAGAAATGCAGGCATTAAAGACTCTGTTGACAAAGGCTCAGGAGGGAGTTAGGAGCATGGGGAGAAAGTCCAAGGTCATTTCGAGGAAACACAGTATCATCAACCAGGTAGTGATAGAAATATGAAAGCCAAAGGCACCACTAGGGAGATCTAAGAAGGAAATGCCTAAATGCAATTTGGAGAACTGAAGAAAAAGAATTCTCATTAGATGCAAGGATCTTCATGGTTACCGACCTTCATGGTTACCGGGAGACTAAGTTCCAAACCCCACTGTGTGTCTAAAAGCACAAATGGCACTGAACCCTGTATGTTGTTTCCTATGTGCTCTGCAGCATTGCCACATGCCAATTCCAGAGTTAATCTGTCCTTTCCTAGTTTATGAGCCGGTACCTCCTTTCCATCACTACTGTTGCTCTGAGATGTGACAGCTGACCTGATAAAGGAGAGGTATGGTGCAAGATTTCATCCTGCTACTCAGAATGACACATAGTTTAAAAATTTATGAATTCTTTATTTCTAGAATTTTCCATCGAATATTCTTGAACTGTGTTTCAGTTAGCAAGGTGTGGTTAGGCCTCAAAAGGATCAAAAGGTGAGAGTACCTCCTCACCCAGCATGTAACTCATGGATTTCCTCAAACACATCAGCAGAAACCCAGAGCAGAGATGAGATCATGTCATAAAAATCTTGTAAAATTGTTAAATAATATTATCAGGATCTTTTATAAGTTTTATGCTATAATACACAAGTTTCAATACACATTATTTTTTGAAAAGTCATGTTAGCATCCCATAAATTAAGTTTAATCATCCCTATTATATATGTACAATATCAGGATTTTCTGGTTGCATGCAACAGAGACCACTGCAATAAACTTAAAAAAAAAAAAATGGTTGTTAGTAGAATGTTACCAGGCAACTCCCAGGACTAAAGGAGAACATAGAAAATCACAACTTGGAAGGAGAACACCAAGGGATTTTTGCATGTTTGGCAATCAAGATAGAAGGATAGTGTCTTCAGGTGGACTCTATAGAATAAAGTAGGTCTCAACCTTTTCCACATCTGTTTCCCTTTGATCAGTAGTTCATTTCCCTGCACGAAGAGGCTGGTGGAGGACCCACACTGTGTGCTGGAGAGTAGAATCAGTGAATGGAAAATTTCCTCAAGAAATAGTCACTCCAAAGAATTAAGTAGGGTGCTCACAGAAGTTGGAGTAGATGCTGAACAAGACTGTACCCTGACAGTCAAGGAGAATGTTCTCCATGGTCTCAATGAGGTGCCCCAGGGCTTCCCTAAAGCCATCTATCAGATAGTGGCTGAGCCCTTAGACTATTTAAGCATGTAGAAATACCCGTTTTCCTTCCACCCTGGAGTTTCCTTCCCCCTGTGTACATAAGAAGGAAATTGGGTAGACTGACCTCCAAGAGTCTTTTCATCTTTAATGTTCTCCTTGTCTAATCTAGCCTGTTACTTTGACACACTGGATGGTTTCTCTCTTTGACAATAGATATATTCACTTCTTTCTTATTTACATAGATTTACATAGACAGAAGCTATGTAGTGACAAGGTCTCTTCAAGGCTGGAATTCTTCCTTAATAACATGAACAAAATAGCATCTGGTATCAATCTTGTCCCCCTGACTTGACTGTAGTGATTTAAAGCTTTTATTTCTTTGAATTCAAAATCTAATTTTTAATGCACTTTCTGTCAGCTGTCTTCATGGATTCTAAATGAGTTTCTGTCATCCTGACAGACTTCCAGATAAATTGAAACTTAACTGGGGAAAAATAAATGTTAAAAACACAATTTATCTCTCAATAGAATAAATAGGATATATATTTTGGTTATCCACACTGCCCCACCACCGCCGCCAAATCTATCATTGGCTTCTCTGTATTGCTGAGCTGGGGACTGATCAGCTCTTCCTGAAATTTCTCTGATAATAGATTGTAGGCAAATTGCCAGGCTGACTTTGAACCCACTAAGCATTACTCCTCTGCAAGCAATCTGACCTGAAGAAAAGAACTCAAATCATACTTTTTCCAGCAAACCTAAAATTACTGAGCAATCCAACTATTATTTCTTCCAAGTATTCACTTTAATTAGGTGAGTAATTATTTTACTTAAAGAAAAGCCATTGTGATGGCCAAAGGTGGGTGAGAAGGCAAATATTAATGGTTGTCTTTCACTGTTACAGAACAAGGAGACAGGGCAATCAAACTTGAGAGAGAAAGAGCTAAGAAAAAAGCAAAGACAGAGAAAGATCAGGAAAGAGGCCTTTAGCAAGCTTCAGTCCAGCCTACAAATGTTCAACTACTCAAGCCATTTCATACCCGCACCCCAAAGTGCTCGGTTCTCTGAGAATACATAGCCATCCACGTATATAAAGCAATTTACTGTTCAAATGTGAAGTTTCTTCTCTCCTCAGAGTCTCAAAATATACTTTAAGTACCAAGAGCTTCTCTCATATATGGGGAACCTGAGGCTCCATGGGGACAAGTCAATGTAGCTGTGTCACACAGAGCAGAGAACCAGTCTCCGCCTCCTCAATCCAATGTAATTTCCACCACCCCTCATTGCCTTTATGGTAGAGTGCCTTACTTGACTTGCACCAGATGTTAATCATATTCTTTTTCCTATGGAACTTCCCCAAGAAAGTTCACTGTTTTGACAATGTTTTCTACCATGTAACCTCATAATTTTTCCAGACAGACTTGCAGTAAGGCACTAACACTTTAAGTTTCCCCAAGAAACCAAAATGCCACCATACTTTGTTGTTGGAGAAGGTAAAGCCTGGGTACAATCTGACTGGCCAAAATTTCCTCATTCTCCAGTAAAGTATTGTGTGGTTACCTTCTGTTTGAGCAAACTTACTCCCACTATTTCATTTGCTGTTTGTTCTTGGGCAACACAAAATACTCAGGCCCACGTCATTGACTTAAAATAGGAATAGTATTCCTTTAAGGATTAAATGAGCAAATGCATATTATGTACGTTAAGATGTTAATATTTATGAAAAAACATTTCTCCAAGGGAGAGCTGATGTGTATTTCAAACAATCTTTGTGATATCTAAGCATTGTGCAGGAACAGAAAGGGTATGCTGCAGAGTATCTGGCCCATGTCTGCTCAGGACTCAGCAATACCCTACTTGTCATTTCCTAAAGCAAGCTCCTGCAGGGGGCACGTTTATGATATACTGGGCAAGTGACAGGGCCACCAGGATTGCAGGATTTGACATTCCCAAGGGATAACCTTCAGCAAGTAATAGGTAAAAAAAAAAATCGAAGGACAAATAGCCCTGTTTCTTCTCCCTTCAGGTGGAACAATTTTAAGGATATCTTTTTAAACTAAAAACAGTCTTCAAAAAAAAAATCAGTTCCAAAGCAGTTGGATAAATCAAAGGGAATATTTTCATGCTCACCTCCTCCCTGTGCCCTCCCTTTGCAATTTGGTGGCAGCACAGCCTTCAGCAGACCATGTGGACATGCTCGGTAACTAACCATAGCATTTCATGGCCCTGGGAGAGGACCTAATGCCAAGGATATGTAAATAGAGGAAATTTTCTTCTATAAACTGTAATACTGAACTTACTAATGAAGGCATAAATATTTTTTTTTTTTTAAAAATTGCCTCAGGATTTTTTTTATGGTTGATAGGATGGGGGTGTGCTAGAGTAAAAAGATAGAAATTTGTTTCAATTCCATAGATTATGAAAACTTTGTAACATGTTTTGTTTATTTTGTCTTTGCTTCAAGATTGAACTAGTTCATTGCCTGACTCATGGGACATATTAAACATTTTATGACCAATAAAATATCATTAAAAAAATCTTCTGGTCTAGTGGTCCATCTCAAATGTCTACAAAAAAAAAAAAAGAGAGAGAGACATTACTAATGTTACTATAGGACTCTGAGGTCGTAGAGCAGAAGGGATCCTAATATCCAAACTTATATTTCCTGTATTTGTAAATCTAATTTTATCTTGGGTCTGTCAATATTGTATGATTTTATTTTCTACATACCAACAAACCACACAAACACACACACACATACAGACACACAAACACACATGTAGATATATACACAAGGAAGCTCCTTAACCTACGATGGGGTAATGTGCTAATAATGTCCAATGTGATGGGGTAATGTCCAATTTAACCCATGGTACACTGAAAATATTGTAAGCCAAAGTGCATTTAATACAACCAACCAACCCAGTATCATTCCTTATCCTAACATACCATAGTCAGTCTCAGCTCAACCTTTACACCAGCGTACAATATGGGCAGAATCATTTCACACAATGCATATTTTATAATAGAGAATTCAATATCTCATATAATTTATTGAATGTATGCATCCAAAATAATTACCAACACAGTACTGAAATATTGGAACACCAATATTCAGTTGTACTGTATTGAATATTGCTGATATCCCTCCAACTTCAATGGTGTGGCCAACTAGGGGCTAAGACTCATGCCAGTGCCTACTGTTGCTAGACAGTAATGCCTATTGCTAGCCCTGGAACAGATCAAAATTCAAAATTTGTTTTTTTTTTGTTTTTGTTTTTGTTTTTTACTGAATGCACGTGACTTTCCTACAATCATAAAGTGAAAGAATTTTAACTTGAACCATCATAAATCAAAGACAATTTGTACAATTATACAGAGACACACACATTGTTGAAAATACACTGCTTGTGCTTGAATCCCAGTGCTGCCCCTTATGATCTGTGTAACCAGGAACAAGTTATTTCATCTGTTTCATTCTTGTTTATAAAATGGGGATGACAACAGTACCTTCGTCACAGAGGATTAAATGTGTTAGTATACATAGAGCCAGGCACAGAATAAGCACTGTTGACATTAGCATTATCTTAGCACACAGTCCAATCTATAATATATACATATCACTAACACACATAGGTGGCTTGAGTTTCTGCACATATATTTCTGAACACTCTACAGGTATAATTATATGCACGCAGTTTAGTGAGCAGACAATGTGACTTTGGTGAGGATGTTGACTAATCCCATTTAAGAGGGCATCTCCTGCAGAGAGTTAAACAGGGTCTGTCCCAGTGCTCAATGATAGATCCAACCTTGAATAATTAAAAACCTTTTTAGCACCTCTTGAAATACATCTCGCAAAACCATTATTCAGTTCTCCCCTTATTGGTTAAATTTATTTGATTCTGGTTTGAAATAGAGTGATCAATTCCCTTAAAAGAAACAAAAAATAAATAAAAATAATAACATAAATAATCATAAGCTATCACATTAATTGGATTCATTTTCCTCCTGGGTGTCTCTAGACAGCATATTCCCTTCCCTGATCAGCCTGCTGATGTGAGATTAATATTCAGCATACCCCGCAGCTGCTCTTCCCACAGAGTTGAGAGGTGAAGGATCTGATAGGGGAACAAAGAGATAACTCAACTACAGGGTATTGTGGCCACTGAGGAGTCCCTGACGTGTTACTTCCAGTGAGAACTAAGGGAATTACCATTAAACAGAACTGAAATCATTGTCTGTTAGTTATAAAGATAGGAAAATTTTAAAAAAGGAACATAGAAATCTTAATTTAAATCCTACTCATGGCTACTGCCCTGTACTTATCGCGTATCTCTTCCTGCCCAAAGTCTGTTTTCCGGCCACAAACGATTCCTGACACACACCAGCTTTCGTTCCATCTTTTTCCCCTTGGCCTAGTACCCTCATGTATTCCTTGTCTATTGTAAATTTTAATATTATCTCCTTATTGGAAGATGTTTATCTTAGTTATGTTTATGTCAAGGTAACAGCAGGCTTGATTTAGTGGGAGGAAGACCAAAGGAAATTAATACTTACTTAGAGCTCACTGCAGTTTAGACGTTTTATCTTGTGTACGTAATCTTATTTAATCTCGCCTCCATTTTTTGAGATCATTTCCATTGTTTAAGTGAGTCAACAGAGTTTTACATGTGTTGAATATTTTGCCTAATGGATATGGATAAATTGCAAAACCAGGATTTGAACTTAGCTGAAAGTGCCTGTCATTGTACTTTCAATGTATTAAATAAATTGTAGTAATTTATAGAAGAAAAACTCTCTTATTTCTCATTGCAGAAACTAGATTTATCTATGGCCATTCCACAGAGTCATTTATATATAAAGAACAATTGCATACAGAACACCAGTATATAGTTCCAAAACATGGATTCCTTCTATCTCCTATCAGAACAAGTACTAAGTGTCCTCTCCATGAATCTGGTCAGGTAAAGATTACTTTTCTCCGTATAGTGGAGCAGGAAGGATGCTCAGCGACTTCTGAGCAGGGTTTTAAGAGGCACTGGAACATTCTCCATGATCGTGGAAACACTTGTACTTAGAGCCCTGAACTGCAGGAGGAGGTCTGACAACCCTGTAGCTGTTGTATGAGAGAGCCAAGCTCCAAGGAGATGCTTCAGCTGACCAACCTTGTCTCTGAATCACCCCCATTAAAAAGCCAGGTGTATGACAGAAGGAGACCCTACACACCCTTCACAGCCGAGGACCCAGATATTGCAAAACCTAGGTGGGCTCACCCTGTGCCCTGCTTGAATTCCTAAGCTCAGAATGTTTAAGCCTCGTAAATGAGTTGTGTTAAATTACTGAATTTTAGAATGTTAGTTATGCAGCAAAAATAAAGGCATCCAAAGTTGTTACAGAGCTCTAAAAGTATGAGGAAAAAAAACAAAATTCTGTGAAGAAAACAAAGCTAAAATCATGTGGTCCTTGAATATAAATCTACCATAAAAAAAGATATATTCCATTATTTCTGATTCTAAAAGGAATCCCAAAAGAAGGTCTTCTTTCAAGTTGGGGCTTAAAAGAAAAAAAAAATGAATGCATAATATTTTGAGAGAATCAAAAATAGAAAACAATCTTCCAAAAGAGGAAATCATATGAATAAACTGTCCAGTATTTTAGAATTGAACTGAAAAATCAGAGTATTTAATCAGTGGAAGAGAGTGAGAAGTCAGACAGGAGCATGTCATTAAGAATGTGGAGTATTCTTCTTGGAAGTTTAGAAATTATTCTGTGGGAAAAGAAGAACTCAAAGATATTGAGCTTTAGAAGCATATTTCTGATGTTATCTAGAGGATATACTGGAAGTCAAGAAAGAGATGGCAGGAAAAACAATAGATGCTTTCAGTATTTGGGATCTTAGATGATAAAGGCCCCGAAAGTCAGTGATCAGAGGAACAGAAGGAACAGAAATGCTCTATCGTGGGGGAGGGGGAGAGAAGTGATTCAATCAAGGATTAAAAAAAAACCAAAGTAATCAACAAGTCATCACTGTGCATTTCCTCTACTATAAGAAATAAGACTCAAACATCAATGTCTTTTAATAGAGAAGCAAGTTTCTCCATTTTTGTTTATTTGTGCAAAGAAATCCAGCCTCTTCCCACATGAAGCATAAAGTGCATTGGAGATTCCTTCTATTTGACTTGCCTTAAACCTATCTGATACATGTGGATGGGCTTTTGTGTTCCTTTTATAGTTGGTTCTAGACATAACTAACCCTTGGAAATGGATTTATTTTTCATCTGCCCACTTCTTTGACTACAACTCAATTTTGCTTAAAATCATCTTTTTAAAATGATGTGGCTAATATAATTTTTTTTTGCATTCTCTCATCTCAATACCAATAAATTTGTCATTATAAGCCTAAAAAAAAAACTGAATCAAGCTGTTCATGCTTGTTGAGGGACTGCATGTGCTTGCCTAATCATTGAAATGCACCTGCCGTATCTTATCCTTGAATATTTCTTTTCACACCTCATGTAATTTGTCACATCTGATTATTGTTCAGTAAAATACTAAGAGATTGGTTTGTTTATGGCAGTAATAGGGTTGCAGAGATGAAAAATACATTTTAAAAGTTATAAAAATTAGAGAATAAAACAAAGGAATAGAGAGAGAAAGAAAAAATAAGAATTAGTTAACTTAAGTGCTTATTGGGTACTACTTGCCCATTACTTTCTCAGTGCCAAGAGGGTAATAGTGAATAAAATAGACCCATTACCTACTCTCAGGGAAGGTATGCTTTCATGGAAGGAGAGTTGAGTGAATAAGTAAAACTCAAGCATATTAGATGTTTATGTGTACATGGGCAACTAGTAAGCAGAACAAAGAGAGGGACTCCTGGAACAGAAAGGTAGGCATGACATGGCCTTTGAACAGACACTCAAATAAGCATAAGGAGGTAAGAAGAGCTAATCACACCTATTTCTGGGAAGAAAGCATTTCAGGAAGAACAAATAAAGCATTCATAAGGCACAAGCATGCATGACCTATTTGAGGAACAGCAAAGATGCCGAGTTGTAGGAACACAGTGACCTAAGCAATGAAGAGTGGAGATTAAGCTAGAAAAGGGCAGGGCAGACGAAGCTGTCAGATCATACGCACTCCTATAAGTCAAAGCACCTTGGAGCAAATTGAAAATAGCCTGGATTATGATTTGGACACTGTATCTGCCACTACCTAGCTTCTGAGATCTTAAAGATACTAAACATCTTCACCTTACTACCAAAGGAATTATACAGAATTAATGCAATTCCAAACAAAATCCCAATAACATTCCTCATAGAAATAGAAAAACCAGTCATGAATTTCATCTGGAAAAATAAGAGACCCACAACAGCTAAAGCAATCCTTAGCAGGAAGAGCGAAATAGGTGGCATCACTATACCAGACCTTAAACTATACTCAGAGCAATAATAACAAAACAGCATGGTATTGGCACCAAAACAGACTGGTATACCAGTGGTACAGAGTAGAGGACAAAGAGAAACCCACATAATTACAATTATATTATATTAGACAAAGGCGCCAAAAACATGCATTGGAGAAAAGATAGCCTCTTCAACAAATGGTGATGGGATAACTGGAAATCCACATGCAACAAGATGAAATTAAGCCCCTATCTCTCACCATGCACAAAACTCAACTCAAAGTGGATCAAGGACCTAGGAATTAAACTACAGACCCTTAGTCTAATAGAAGAAAAAGTAGATCCAAATCTTCATCATGTCAGATTAGGCTCCTACTTCCCGAATAAGATTCCTATAGCGCAAGAATTAAAATCAAGGACTAATAAATGGGATAGATTCAAACTAAAATGCTTCTTCTCAGCAAAAGAAACAATCAGTGAGGTGAATAGGGAGCCTACATCTTGGGAGCAATATTCCCCCCCTTGCACATCAGATCCAGCACTAATCTCTAGGATATATAAAGAACTTAAAAAGCTAAGCACCAAAAAACAAAACACACAAAACAAAAAACAAAAAAACAAAAAACCAAAAACAAAAACAAAAAACAAAAATAACCCAATCAATAAATGGTGCAAGGAACTGAACAGACACCCCTCAGAAGATGATATACAATCAATCAACAAACACATGAAAAAAAAATGTTCAACATCTCTAGTAATTAGAGAAATGAAAATCAAAACTATTCTAAGTTTTGGCGATGATGTGGGGGAAAAGGCACACTCACACATTGCTGGTGGGACTATAAAATGGTGCAGCCAATATGGAAAGCAGTATGGAGATTCCTTGGAAAACTGAGAATGTAACCACAATTTGACCCAGCTATCCCACTCCTCAGTCTATACCTAAAGGACTTAAAAACAGCGTACTACAGGGACACAGCCACATCAATGTTTATAGCAGCACAATTAAAAATAGCTAAACTGTGGAGCCAACCTAAATGTCCTTCAGTAGATCAATGGATAGGATGGATAGGGAAACTGTGGTATATGTACACAATGGAATATTACTCACCAATGAAAGAATAAAATCATGGCATTTGCAGGTAAATAGATGAAGTTGGAGAACATAATGCTAAGTTAGCCAATCCAAAAAAAAAATGCTGAATGTTTTCTCTGATATAAGGAGGCTGATTCATAGTGGGGTTGGGAGGGGGAGCATGGGAAGATTAGACAAACTCTAGATAAGGTAAAGGGGTTGGAGGGGTTGGGGAGGTGGGGGAATGGGGGTAGGAATTAGATGGACATCATTACCTTAAGTACATGTATGAATACATGAATGGTGTGAATATACTTTGTATACAATCAAAGATATGAAAAATTGTGCTTTATTAGAATAAAAATTTTTTAAAAAATTTAGTGTTGGCAATGTAACTCAACCACAAGTATGAGCATATACATATTCTATATGTGTAGATAAAAAAAAATCAATGAGGAACATAATTGCAGCTTTACTAAGAGGAAAAAGAAACCAAAGAATGGAAACCACGGCATTGACCAGCAATAGGAGATTACATAACTGATGTTATCATACTCCATGGATGTTTTCTGTATTCATAATATTAACCACCCCACCCCGTTTCAAGCCATGTGTAAAAGAATTGCCAAGAGACTCACTCCATCGTAATCTAATGATTTAAATTTAGAGTTGTGCATAGTCTATTTCCTAGAATAACCTAACTTTGAAAGCCACCTAGGTTTTCTATAATTATGGAAATCTTTTGCATACTTCCCTTCAGTATCAAGACCTGTTAAAGATAGTTGTTAGTTTTCTCTGACTCTTGCTTGCCTGAGGACTCCACAAACTGAGGGGCTGAGATTCACTGGGACTGTTTTAGAAGTTGAAGATGACTCTTGTTGAGCAAGCTGTGTTTCCTGTTTGCAAACCTGGAGCAGATGTGCTGGCAAATTCAATTTACCTTAATTCATCCCAGTTTAATTAGCAGCTGGGTTACTTCTGGCTCCAGGAAAGTAAGAAAGTGACAGTTTGTATAACAGAGCGACTGCCCTTTGGAAAGGACTTTCCTCTCTGGAATGCTGCTTGATCAATAGAGAAATCTTACCATGTTGACACCACAAGGAACATTCTTCTAATACCAGTTAATTTTAAGCAAAAGAGCTATTTTCAACTTAAAGA
This sequence comes from Spermophilus citellus, assembly GCF_964194105.1. Lineage (NCBI taxonomy): Eukaryota > Metazoa > Chordata > Mammalia > Rodentia > Sciuridae > Spermophilus > Spermophilus citellus. The sequence continues at coordinate 45,328,333 of NC_138200.1, read as the reverse complement.
AGACCTTGTGTCTTATTTGAATATATGCTGTATTATTAGAGGAAAAATGAGGAGTTAAAGATTGCATTGAGAATTGTGTCTTTAAGAGTTTATTTGCAAATTATTCTTCATTTAGGAAATATGGGGGAAAACATAAGCTCTTATGGAAATCAATTCAAGGTAAAGTGCACAAAATCAGTAACAAATCTGTTATGTCATTGTATTAACCAAGTAGAGCAATAGATCAACACCCCCAAAAGTTAAGACTAATCAAATTCCTCAAGCCTTAGAAGGCATCATTGTATAATTGGTACTTGAAAGCACTTAGCTAAAGAAGCAGTAATTTCCAGTATTCCACAGAACAGTGTGGGGAACAGCCTAGAGTTCACAGAAAACCATTGCATATTTTAAGAAAAACTAGACAAGAGAAGCTTGAAGTCTCCAAATACATTAAGGATAAGGAGATGAAAATGTTAATTACCCTGATTTGATCAGTACATACTGTATTTATGTATTGAATTATGATTCTGACACTGTCCCCATACATATATACAATTATTATAATTTAATCAAAAATTTTAAAATGTTTAAGGAGATGAAAATCTGATTTGATCATTGCACACTGAATACCAATATTGAATTGTTGCATAGTACTCCATAAATATATACAATTTAAAATAAAGTACCTAAGGAAAGTGTCTTTTCAGAGACTCAAAAACAAGTTTTGCAAATTAAAAAAACAAAAACAGCCCACCAGTATGGGTGTGGGGAAGAAGCATGTATTTTTTTTTAACCATTTAATGAGCCATGGAAATTGAATTTCCTGGAGATGCTCAATGAAGTGAAAATTCTGCTTGGCTATATTGAGGATAAAGGCTGCTAAGGACATATTTTTTTTAATGTTGCCCTTTTCAATATTCAAATATTTAGTTTTGGGATTATGTGATATATTCAGAATTGTCCATTCTTATCCATCTCCCTCAACCCTGGTTCCTTTTCTGAGCTGATACTCATCCTGGACACATTCTTTCTCACACATATTACAAGACCTACAAGTACAAGCTTATATTGCTTGTTTTCTAATTAGATCCATAAGTGGATTTTTGATGATTTTCATACTTTTGATGGCAAATGATATTCTTCAGATAGCAAAGAACGTACACAGAACGACGTCAAGCTACATCACTTTCTTATGAGGCAAAACATTTGCCAGGTTAATGTGTCAGGGTGCATGAAGACAATATCTCAAAATGGACTACAAAACATAGGTAATGTTTCTTATTATGTCAGAGTGCTTTCTTCCCTGAACTTACATTCTTATGTTGTGCTTATTTAAAAGGTATAAACGTAGATACTATAGTTATTACTAGAAACTATTTCGTTTAAAGAAATAAGTCACAACCACCATGTAATCATCTAAGAAAATCATAAGTCACTGAGAAAGCAGAAAAATGCTACAAGATCAGTCAACAGGTACATGATCCTTGGTGTTAATAATAAAAAATGTATATATAGGTATGTCAGATACAGTACTTGGTGCAAAATAAACGAATACATGTATCAGGCACTATTTATAATAAATGTGACCTCAGCTTTGCATATTATATAAATATATATGCATTGTTATCTTCATTGAAACTCAAGTGGAAGTCATCATTATTTGCAGATTTTTATTTTTCAAAGAGTGGTTCAGCAGTCCCAAAACGTCAAAGGTCAAATGTACTTTCTGGTATGTGGAAGCCAATTCGAAATAAGTGCGGCTGGGGGAAGGGGAGTAAAAAAAAAGTATAAGAAAGATCAGTGGAGTAAATGAAGGGGAATGAAGGGATGAAGGGGAGGGAGGACATCTGGGAAAGGGAAGAACACTGGAATGAATCTGACCTAATTTTCTTATGTACATTTATGAATATGCCAGAGTGAATGTCATCATGATGCATTTCCACAGGACACTGATTAAAAAAAATTAAGTAAATAGAAAAATCTGAGTAGAGAGAAGGAAATAGGGGGAAAGAAAAAAGGAGAGAAAGGAGAAGTACTGGGGACTGAATTAGAACAAATGATATGCTGTTCTTTTATGTCAAAAAGAATCCTAATGTTACATTAAAATAAAGAGAGCCAACAAATTTTGTTTTTAAAAAGAGTGACTCAGAAAAAGTGTTGCTATAATCATAATCACACCAAAAAAAGGGTGAAATAAAAATCAAAAAAATCAATTTGATTAATTTCGCATACTTCATGGTCAACTCCTTACAAGAGAAAGCAGACAAGGGAACAAGGCTGTAGAGGAAAGTGGGTGTCCGCATGTGGGGGAGCCAGACAGAGACAAAGACTGCATGCCCAGGAAGAGTCCCGTGGGCTGGATCATCCTTACTTATGAACAGCTTCTCGATTGCCTGCTTTGGTATGTATTTTCCAAGTAACTCTAATGATTTGGGGAAGAACTATCGCAAGTCAGCATTTGCAATAACAACAAGATGGTGTAATTTTTGTGATGTTACTACGATCACAAAAGGCCATGGCTCTCTGAGCAGCCAGTAACAAGCAGAAGATGAGTTTTATAAAACAATAGACAACTGAATCATTATCTATAACAGGGTCAGCATTCAGCAACTGGCACACTGGATCCAAAAAGGTCCAGAAAGTCTGATTTGTGTGAGACCTGTGAGAAAACAGTTGCCACTCACAGTATTCTGTGGTTAAAAAATGAAGGCTGACAACCTTGGTTTTCATCTTGGTGCCCCATCAACCAACCTGTGTTGTTGGATAATTGAAGTTCTCCTAACTGGCTAGCTGGACTTTGAGTTCTCCATCTCTTTCTAAAATATAGCTTCATGCCCACAGCAGCCTGAGTGATGATGGCTAATGGGAAACTCTGAATTCCACCCATCAGAGACATCACATTTCTGCCCAGTGTGATGCTGCATGCCTATAATCCCAGCAGCTTGAGAAGCTGAGGAAAGAGAATCACAAATTCAAACCCAGCCTCAGTAACTTAGCGAGACACTGTCTCTAAATAAAATATTTAAAAAAAAAAAAACCAGGCTAGTGATGGAGCTCAGTGATTAAGCATCCCTGGGTTCAATCCCTGAAACCAAAACACACAAAATAAAAATCATCACCCTTCTTTCCTCCCAGTTTACAAGATCCCAGCACCTCTTTTTTCCCCCACAAACGAAACTGTTTTTGTATAGTAATTACATTTGCTATTATGAAATGTAATACACCACAAACCATTGAAATTTGAGTATGAGGAGGAAATAATTATTTTCTAAAACATGCTGAATGTTTAGGGGGAAAATTTGAGCAGTAAGGTAGGAAAACTGGGCTGGGGATGTGGCTCAAGTGGCAGCGCGCTCGCCTGGCATGCGTGCGGCCGGGGTTCGATCCTCAGCACCACATACCAACAAAGATGTTGTGTCCGCCGAGAACTAAAAAAATAAATATTAAAAATTCTCTCTCTCTCTCCTCTCTCACTTTCTTAAAAAAAAAAAAAAAAGTGCTGGGGATGAAGCTCAGTGGTAAACTGCCCCTAAGTTCAATCACCAGTACAGTTAAAAAAAAAAAAAAAAAAAAAAAAAAGGTAGGAAAACTATACCCAATGACTTAGAATTCTTCTTTTTTTAAATAGGTTTCTCCCACATCTGAGTACAAATTCCTTTCTATTTCTATTGAAGTACTTGATTTTCTTTCAGTAAACTGAAATTATAAATTACAATTTGCCTTGAGAATGTCTTTTAATAAGAGAGACTATCTGGGTTCTGTGTTGGAATCATACTATGACACTCGATAAAGAGTGTAATAAGTGCAATGTGCATTTATTTATGTTTACCTGAAAACAAAATGTCTGGGTCATGTATCCTTCAAATGATGCTCAGCTTTCAATTAATTGATTTGACTGGGTCATATAAAAGGACCTCAGCTTTGCATAACTTATGAGGCTGTTGGATGTATTACTGAAAATAATACACAAAGGCTATAGATTATCTTAAGGAGAAAATTTCAAATACCTCTATCTTCCCAATACTTGGATAGACTTTCCCACAAGCAGTAGTGTGGCGATCCAGGAAATTTGCTCCCACAGGTTCAACAGTCCTATTAAAGTGATTCTGAAGATCTTGATCTGGGGGCCCTGTGTTAGCTGGGATGTCCCTTCATACCCGAGCATTCATCATTGAGAAGGTTCCTTTGGCCTTCCCCCCTTGACAGAGGTGATCCATCAGCCTTGGAGATCAAGGGATTCCAAGTAGATGCTTCAGCCTTTTATGGGCCCTTAGAGATAATAGGCAATACAGGAGGTGACTCCACCAAACACTTTCCCATTTATGTCACTGCATAAAAGGCATTAATTTGATGGGAGGAAAGAAAAGGAACTCATTCCATAATTTGTAAAATATGGGACAGAAGCAATGAAAGAATTGATAATGCATTGATAATGTCAGATATATTTTAGGCAAGGGGAAAAAAAATCTGATCACCCATTCCTATTCCCCAAAATACTGTGAACCAATGAGTGATTCTAGAATCCATAAACAAATCTCAAGAGACCGATTTCTAATTCCAGATGACCATATGACTTTTCTGAGTAAGGCTTCTAACAGCATTTGCCCATTTTTTACTCAAACTTACCCCCAAATACTTCCAAAGCTATAGACAATATGTTTAAAATTCTTACAAGAGTCAAAGGGGATTTGACTTATTTGGAATATGAATTGCCAGGATAAGGACAAAGTACTATGTGAATATTTACAACAAATTCAGGTTTGTTTTTTTACTTCCCATTTTGAAATACTTTGGATTTTTTTTTAAAGGCTACATTTTGTATATGTATCCAAAATTATGAAATTTCCAGACTTTATACTGTCATCCCAATGAAAATTTCCTATACTCTGTGCTAGAGGAAAATTAAGTCAGGAGATCATGCCAAATACTATAATTATTCCACTTGCTACTACTTTGCTACACACAGAGTGGAATGTATGTGCATGAAAATCTTACATCTAGAACTCATTATTATATTCAAATATGTTACAACTCGTGTCTGCACATTTTTCCAAGTCACTTTATCAATAATTTATAAGGGATCTACAATATTTCAGGTACTATGCCTAAAGTGGTAAACAAATCAGAGAGAATCCTCATTCTCTTAGAACTTTCAGTCTACCATAAAAAAATAAATATTTATCAATACATTGAAATACTTCTTTTTGAAACTCCATGGTTGCGAGTTTCATAAGCATGAGGACAGCATCATCTTTTCCACATCTGTGCTTTTTAAAGGGCATACGACCGACGCTAAGTAAATATTTGATAAATAGACAAAAAATTATTTCTGGGGCTGTATGGAGGGGTGAAGGTAGAGTTAACGAATAGCCTGCAATTTCATAAAATATTTATCATCTCGGTAAAATATTTCACATACATCAAGTGATTAAAGAATTGGAAAGAAATGATGTACTACGTTTCTGCTCCTTGCCAGTGTTCTACCCAGGCTCTGGTGTCCTCTGAATGCCAAGCCCCTTTAAGTATCTCCTCTAGGTCATTCACACCCAGCTTCCCCAACTCATTCTGACGTGGTTTTCTCTTGTAAACATGGGACCTTGGAAAAGCAAGTAAAATCCCTCCACTTTGCTGCCTATAGCACATGTCAGAAACGGAGAGCTCCATGTTCCTGGTGAATATCCAAATATATTATGTTCTTTCTGTTAAGGTTCTTCAGTGTCGCTGATCCCACAGTGTCACTCCTTCTGTTTTATACTTCTGAACTCTCTAATCTCACCTATGCTTTACTCTCTTGAGCACCTCGACCTCCCTACCATTCTAGTCTCCAGCTCAGATGAGAATTCAATTTTAATTTGTATGTAAATAACATGGTAAAAAAAACATGTATAAAGGTTAGATATGGATAAAGAAGACGGAAAAAAATTGCCTTAATACCATTAAACATCTTATTTTAATAGGCACCAATGATGGTTTACATGGGTGGTCCAGTCACATTCCTAGATATTACCTTTTGGTTGGTGGCGTTTTATTTATACCTTCCTAACTTTGGGGACTATGTTAGAAAGGCAATAGCCTCTGGGTGAGGTATTTTCTTTGATAATATTTAGAGATAAAGTCAGTTATTATTCATTCAAATATTTAATGAAAACCTCCTATGTGTCAGGCAATGTACCTGAGAGAAATTCAGTACAAGCACCCTTAGGAATTTTGGTAGCAAAAGTCAACTACTTCCACAACTACTGTAATTTTTCATAACTTACATAAATAGCAAAGTGAAAGACAGTGTAAGATATATACATAAAAAGGAACCTAACCAATATTAGGGACTGAGGAAAGATTTTTGTGGACAAAGCAAAGTCTAAGCTAATCCATACAGCTAACTTAGAGTTCCCTATTTATTCATATCTTCAGTAATACATTGAAAACTTTGTTTGGCAAGCACATGGTACTGTCCCAAACATACCACAAGAAGAGAGTGCACATAGAAAGTACAAAATAGTGAATGTTTCATGTTTTTAAACTTTGTGCATGAAGAAAATATTCATTGACATAGGCAATACAACAGGAAGAACAGATTTGAAGAAGGCAATGTTATTTTGAACTTGAATTTGAGGAACTTGTCATCTGTAAGGTAATACTTCATTCTAAATTCAGAGAAAAATATAAGAAAAACGATAGAAGTAAAAATTACCAGTAAGATCAAAAGTCTCCCAAATTCTAGCTTTTTCACAACCTGATTCACAATTAGGTTGGGGGTGGAGGTGTATCAACCACAACTGAATTCTAGATTACATAAGAAAGTCTGTATCTCATGAGCTTTATAGTAGTTTGGTTATTGTCATATTGTAATCCCCCAGTGGCTCTCAAGGCTGAGATAGAAGGATCATGAGTTCAAAGCCAGCCTCGGCAAAAGCCAAGACACTAAGTAACTCAGTGAGACCCTGTCTCTAAATAAAATATAAAATAGGGCTGGGGGTGTTGCTCAGTGGTTGTGTCCCCAAGTTCAATCCCAGGTACAAAAAAAAAAAAATCATTCTGAGTTTATCAATCACTACGGAAAACTGAGCCATCTTGCAACTACAGTATAGAGATACTAATGGGAACTTGAAATCCAAATCCCTGAGTTCATGGCTAGGTTCCTATAAACCTAGCTGAGCCTAGCAAAGACTTAATTGAGCCTAACCAACCCAGAGAAAATTAAGAACAGAACTTTTCACCTGGAGAATACAATTGGGGGAGACTAGGGAGAACGGGTTCTCCCCAACCCTGTGAGTCCGTGGCTTGCCAGGGTTCACAAGATCAGCTATAGCAGGTAAGGAAGTTCAAAGTGTGGGTATGAGAGCACTTGGCTCTCAGCTTGTCGGCCTGACCTGTCCCCCGCACCCAACCAGTCAGGTATCCACCAGATTCCCAGGTCCCCCGCACGCGTCCAGTCTGATATGCGCCATACGTGCAGCATCCCCCCAGCTTGCTTGGTCCCTGTGGTCCAGGCCTGTCCCAGACCTTCTGGCTTACCCAGTCCCAGTAGTCCCACAGCCCCCAGTTCCCTGACCCCACAACCCACCACTCAGCCTAGGAGATCTGCAGCTTTGCTGCCCAGCCTGCCCAGATCATTACAGATTGGCATCTATTAGGCTCTAGAAGTTTATTGACTCAACACTGCCAGCAACTCGCCATGCAATAAAGCAACTGGAACCTCATCAAAACCTAAGTTCCTGCAACTGGGAACCTGACCTACAGAAACTCTTCTCAGAACCTAGTGTCCAACAAACCCTGGGAGTGGAAGGACAGCTCTGCCCATTCCGCTCCACACCAATATCTTAAGAAGGCAAGTTGGGAAATATTAAACCCCAACAGGAATTCCATGAGCAACAATAAAAAGGAAGTACTCAACAGCTTGTGGCCGATACTCCCATGCTGCGTTCATACCTCAAGAAGAAATGGAAAGAAAATCAGTTGGGCACAGACAGAACTCACTGACTATTTTGTGCACAATAGTTGAAATGACTCCTAACATTTCACCAAGATTTTTCACTCTTTTGTTATTATTAAGGTTGTTTAGTTTGGAGTATTTGATTTTGTTTGAATGTGTACTGATTCAAAGATACTTCTACACACACACACACACACACACACACTTGTTTTTCTCGTTTTCAGCCTTTTTCTTTTTTAAGAATATTTTTTTTTTGGTTTGGATGTGAGGTATCCTCCAAAAGCTCATCTGAGAGACAATGCAAGAAAGTTTAGAGGAGAAATGATGGGGTTATGAGAGCGTTAACCAACTCAGTGAATTAATCCCCTTATGGGGATTATCTGAGTGGTAACTGAAGATGGGTAGGATATGGCTGGAGGAGGTGGGAGTTAGGGACATGGATTTGGGGTATATATTTTGTATCTGATGAGTGGATCTCTGCTTCCTGATCATTGTAGGAGCTGCTTCTCTCCACCACACTCTGCTGACATGATATCCTGCCTCACTTCAAGCCCCAAGGAATGGAGCCAGCTGTTTATGGACAGAGACCTCTGAAACTGTGAGCCCCCAAATAAACTTTTCCTCCAATAAAATTGTCAGGTATTTTTGTCCCATTAGTGGAAAAGTTGAGTAAGACAATATTATCCAATGCAGTTTTTTTAGAGTTAGGATTTTTGATTAGCATGTTTAGATTTATATAGTCTTTGCCACTACTCTACTTCCCTTGTCTCCCTCTCTTTTCCTGTTTTTAACAGGTAAGTTCTATTTGCTCTTCCTTTATATTTATTTCTATTTTTATCCCCCTTGACATTAACACATCCTACATTACCAGTGCATCTGCCCTATTCACCCTTTGAAATTGTGAACATATTTATACCCTCTTATCTCTTTCATTTTTCCTCCTAGTCAACTCTATCCTTAACACCTTGTATAGTTTCATAATGGAATGAAATTACAAGTCAATAATAAGACAAAAAGTAGAAACTACTCTAACACCTGGAGAATAAGGAATTCACTAATAAATGATGAATGGATAGAAGAAGAAATCAATACAAAAATACTTAGAAGTAAATGATAATAGTGATGCAACACATCAAAACCTTTGGGACACTATGAAGACAGTTCTGAGAGGAAAGTAGATAGCATTGAGCTCATTCACTAAAAGAATAGAAAGACACCACATAAATATTCTAATGTTACATCCCCAGGTCCTTGTGTGAGAACAAATCAACACCAAAATCAACAGAAGACAGGAAATAATTAAAATCAGAGATGAACTCAATGAAATTAAAATTTCTATAAAAGTTCTTTGAAAGAATAAATAAGGCCAGGCATCGTGGTGCATGCCTGTAATCTCAGAAGCTGAGGAGGACTGTAAATTCAAAGCCAGCCTCACCAACTCATGAGGTCCTCAGCAACTCAGCAGGGCCCTGTCTCTAAATGAAACATTAAAAAGAGCTGGGGAAGTTGCTTAGTATTTTAAATCACCTCTGGAAAGAAAAGAAAAGAAGAAGGAGAAGAAGAGGAGGAAGAGGAAGAGGAGGAAGAAGAGAAAAAACTCAATGAAAATATGGGACGAAAATGGAAACATCACTAACACCACTGAAATTCAGAGGATAAACAGAAACTACTTTGAAAACTCATACTCCAATAAGCCAAAGAATCTTGATATATTGACAAATGCCTAGAGACATATGGCCTACCCAAATTGAATCAAGAGGATATAGAAAATTTGAACGACTCTATTTCTAGCAATGAAACTGAAAAAGACATCAAAAGCCCACCAATGTAGAAAATTCCAGGACAAGTTGGATTCTCAGCCAAGTTCTACCAGGCATGTAAAGAACACACACCAATCCTCCTCAAAGAGGGAACTCACCCAAACTCATTCTATGAGGCTAATATCACCCTGATTCCCAAACCAGGCAATAACACATCAAGAAAACTTCATACCAATATCTGTGATGAACACAGATCCAAAAATTCTTGATAAAACACTGACAAATTTCACACAAAAACACATTAAAAACATTGGACATCATGATCAAGTGGATTCATCCTGGGGATGCAAGTTTGGTTTAGATATCAATAAATATAATTCATCACATCAACAGACTGAAAGAAACGAAACACAGGATTCTCTCAATAGATGCAGCAAAAGCATTTGAGAAAACACAGCAGCCAGTCATGTTTAAAACACTGGACAAACTAGGGATAGAAGGAACATACCTCAATATGGTAAAAGCTATATATGACAAACCCAAGGCCAACATCATTCTACAGGGAGAAAAAAAAAAAACCATTCCCTCTCAAAACAGGAGCAAGAAAGGATGCCCACTTTCACCACTTCTATTCAACTTAATCCTTATAACTTTAGCCAGAGCCATTAGACAAAAGAAAGAAATTAAAGGGACACAAACGCGGGGGGGGGGGAGAGCTCTAATTTTCTGTTTCCCAATGACATGATTCTGTATTTAGAAGACCCAAAAAACTCCATCAGTAAACTTCAAGAATTCATTAATAAATTCAGCAAAGTACCAGGATACAAAATTAACATACACAAATCACTTGCATTCCTACACTCCAATGGTAAAAAAGCTGAAAGAGAAAGGAAAACCATCCCATTCACAACAGCCTCCCAAAAAAAAAAAAAAAACTTAGGAAATCAATCTAACATAAAAGGCGAAGGATCTCTGCAGTGGAAACTACAGAACCCTAAAAAATAAAGAAATTGAACACCTTAGAAGATGGAAAGATCTCTCATATTCTTGGATAGGCAGAATCAACATTGTCAAAATGGCCATAATACCCAAAGCACTTACACAGATTCAGTACAACTCCCTTCAAAATTCCAATGATGTTCTTCATAGAAATTTTTAAAAAGCAGTCATGAAATTCATTTGGAAAAACAGGAGTCCCCAAATAGCCAAAGCAATCCTTAGCAAGCAAAGTAAAGCAGAAGGCATCACAATACCAGATCTTAAATTATACTACAAAGGTATAGTAACAAAAACAGAAGAACAATGGAATAGAATAGAAGACGCAGACCAACTCCCAGAAATACAGTTACCTCACACTAGACAATGGCACAACACACACACACACACACACACCCTGGAAGAAAGATAGCCTTTGTAAGAAATGGTGTTGGGAAAATTGCAAATCTATACGCAACAGAATGAAAGTTAGTCCCCATCTCTCACGCTGTACAAAACTCAGCTCTAAGTGGATCAAAGACCTAGGATTAGACTAGAGATCTGGCACCTACTAGAAGAAAAGGTAGGTGCAACACTTCAACATACTGGTAGTGGAACTGACTTCCTGAACAATACTCCTAAAGCACAAGAAATAAAATTCAAAAAAAAAAAAAAATCAATAAATGGAATGGCATCCTTAACTAAAATGCTTCTTCACAGCAAAAGAAACCAGAGTGTAAAAAGCAAACCTACAGAATGGAAGAATATCTTTGCCACCTTTACCTCAGGATGGGCATTAATTTGCAAGATACACAAAGACCTCAAAAAGCTTAACGATAACAACAACAAAACACAAATAACCAATTAATAAGTGGGCAAAGGAGTGTAACACATTTTTCTCCAAAGAAGAAGTCTGAACAAGTATCAAATATATGAAGAGAATGTTCAACATTTCTAGGAATTAGAGAAATGCAAATGAATACCACAATAAGATTTTACACTACTCCAGTTAGAATGGCAATTATCAAAACTACAACAAACAATAAATATTGGAGAGGATGTGGGGAAAAGGGAATGCTCATATGCTGTTAGTGGGACCGAAAATTAATGCAGTCCCTCTGGAAAGCAGTGTGGAGATGCCTCGAAGTAGAAATGGAATCACCATTTTACATAGTTATTCCAGTCCTCAGTTTACATTCAAAGTACTTAAAATCAGCATAATAGAGTGACACAGTCACATCAATGTTTACAGCAGCAAAATTCACAATAAGTAAGCTATGGAACTGCTTTTGTTGCCCATCACCAGATGAATGGATAAAGAAATCATGATATACATACACAATGGAATATGACTCAGATACAAAGAATGACTTTATGACATTTGCTAGTAAACGGATGGATTTGGAGAATATTGTGTTCAGTGAAATAAGTTAATCCCTTCAAACCAAAGGTTGAATGTGCTTCACTTATATGTGGAAGCTAAACCACAAATGGGGAAGGGGAAGAAGAGGAGTACACTGGATTAGACAAAAGGGAATGAAAGCAAGGTAGGGGACAAGGAAAGACAGTAAACTAAATATAACATAGGTATTTTCTTATGTTATATATATTCTTCTTATAGAAGAAACTTAAGTGAACTCCACAATCATGCCCACCCACAAGAACAAGGTTCTAATTAGAATAAGATATATCCTATACTTGTATAATTTTATCAAAATGGATTCTATCTTGTATAATTAAGAATCAATAAAATACAATTTTTTAAAAATGTATTCAACAAAACTATAGATCATGAAAACAACCAGAAGGGTGTAACTGCATCCACTTTTTAGTTTTAGTAAATGTCTGATATTTAAGGGCTGCCTAAATAAGTTATGACTGCAAAAATATTTATGGAAACATAATAAATATTATAATGAAATATACAGTTAAGTACATGTAGTATTAGAAATGTTACAAACATACAGGGTATATGAATTATCCACAAACTGAGAAACATCCGCCTGTTACCTCTATCACTACAATGACTGCTAATCAAGTTTTATTGATAGGTTTCTATGAGATATTTTGCTAAGATCTTTATATGATCTCATTAATCCTCAAATTAATCCTAAAATATTATCATCTCCATTTTCAGATGAGGACATTAAAACTTGCAGCAGTTCAATGATTGAACCTCTTCTATGATACCAACACCCATTTACACATGAGCCACAAATAATTCACATTTTTTGAATCAACTTTAAGAACAACATTTTAAATAAACATAAGACACCAAGTATAGTGCTTGGTATATAATTGCTCAACGCATTTTAGTTCTCTGATCCTTTACCAAATAAACATAGTGTACTAAAAAAATGGTGTCTCTGCCTGTATGCATTTTTTCTCATCAAGGTTACTAGAAATCATTTATTATGTGAAATAGGTTATAATAACAAGGGAGTTGAAGTGATTTTTCCAGGTATTTTTCCAAGTGATGTTTCCAAATTCTTAAGTGATGGGACCAGAATGAAAACTGGGTACATGATTTCCAGATATGGTATTCTATTTCCTTTCAGCATAATAGGGGGATCTCTTTTGCATCAATGAGAAGGAGAAGTGAATTTTGTTTTAAGAAACATAAGCGAATTTCAACATGCCTTTAAAACCATGTAAAATAGGAGCAGATAAAGAAATGACAGGTGAAATGAACGAAGGGAATGATGCTACAATCGTAGGCATGTCAATCTGCTTGGAGAGCCCGCAGTTTCAGAAACAGTGAATGGTGAATGTACTCTGTAGCGGCAGCTTTCAAAAATGAAAAATGGATTGTAAAAGTGTCTTACATTTCAACTAAGTGTTCAACATGTATAAAATGGGATGCTTGCAGGAGTTTAACAGGATTAAACCAAGGATCATACCAAAATGACAGCTCCACTTATAGGATGAATTGTAAAGTCACAAAAGTTACAGAGAGAGGTCAAGCCACAGCAGGAGTTTATTGCGAAAGGATTGATGAAGTGACATTTTCCAATAAAGGGAGATGAAGATGGTTTTGAAAAATAAAATCGGAACTCTATTCTGGGCTTCTAGGAAAAAGTATAGCAGCATTGAGGAATCCTTGAAAAGGCACAAAATATATTTTAAATAGATGACCAAACAGCTCAAAATATTCCTATTCCAGTTCAGAAATACAAGTATTAAAAATACATCACCTTCCTCTTGGCCTGTTAACTGGGTTAGTTGTTAATTAATTCCATGTGCCAAAAATGAATAATATCTGAAATTGTCTAATTAGTATGCACACAAGGTAACCTAAAGGTTTTGTTTTCAGATCTAAAAATACAACATAGAACTGCAGAGGATGCAATGTATTAATTCCTGACACATTTTACTGCACTTGTGTCTAAGGATTTAAACATTACCTCTGCTTTTTATTACTATTTTGAGACCTTGAGGAATTTTCATGATTGTTTTTCAGTGACAGTATCTTTTCTTAATTTAGGACTTTTCAGCTCAAAGACTCTTTAGGACTGATTTGTACTAATTGCCATCCCTCACGCTGAAAAAGTGAAGGTGACAGAAATGTACGAACAGGCCATAGAGTCTAAGGAAGGAAACAAAGGCAATTCATAGAAGAAAGTGAAATGACTTACTGCAGATCCCATTACCCTTTAGGAACATCAGTGCATCTATGCATTTTAAAAGTAAACTGTGACTCTGAATTTAAGGGATCTGCTGAGCTCACCTATCTTGCCCTATTCAAATGCTGCTTTGCAAATACTTCCAGTATGCATGAACTTTCCTTGATTTAAACCATGAGAGACTAGCAAAACTGAAGCAAATACCTATCCTCGGTTTTTCCCAGTTCAACATCAGTATGTATGCTTATTAAAATAGAACTGTTGGTCCCTAAATGGTGCGGCGGGGGGGGGGGGGGAGACGACGAGGGGAGAAGTCCCCAGAGAAACATATCCCAGGAACAACATCAAATTGGCACTCCAGGAAGACCTTTAGAAGAAGCAGGAGGAAGAGACAAAAGAACCAGTTTACTTGTAAACCTCCCAAGCTGACTTTCAAACCCCTGGTGAAGACGCCACCAAAGGTATCAGATTTTTCTAACCTTTTTCAAGAATGGGACAGTGGTTGATTCTAGAGACCCTGCTGAGCTAAGCATAGCTACAAGATTTTTGTTGACAATTTTGGTCATTGTGAGCATTTTTGAAGATTATAAGTTTTAAAGCTGAAGCATATTAAAATCAAATAATATCTTAACAGTGAATAGGATTAGCAATTTAACAAAAAAAAAATTAGATCATTTAAAACCAAAAATCACAGTTACCAATTTTTGGAAAAGGGAGTGGGGAGAATCAAAACCACCTAGATGTTTTCCAGCTGAATGGGTCACTTTTATTCATGATGTTCAAATAGTCTATAAAATGTTTGTGTTATGTCCAGGAACAGCAGGTATCTTGTGGAGCAAAAATATCAACTATGAGAGAATGAGCAGCAACAATTCATATTTTCAAAAGTGTCAAAACACATACTTTTGATACCAATGATCAAAGGCTACCTGATTTTTGTGTTCCTTTTCTTTCTTTCCCTTAGATTCATTCTACTTTTGATGATAAAACCCCCAAAGTAATGATTTGTTAGAGATACAATCTAGAAATATTCAAAAACTCAGAGAAAAAATACTTTAGATTAAAAAAAATGAAGATTTTTCTGATTGTCACATAACAAAGCCCATCTTTTTAGGAAGAAAATGCAAAAGGTATTAAAAAAAATCAGAATTTTAGAATACATATGCAGAAAGGACTAACGCCCGCCAGTCCGCCTTTTGTCACTCTGACCAAAATACCTGACAACAGTAACTTAGAGGAAGAAAGGTTTATTCTGGCTCACTTAAGTGGTTTAATCCACAGCAGGCAGACCCCGTAGCTGTGGGCTGAAAGTAAGGTACAGCATTATGGCAGAGGAGCACAGAAGAGGAGCAGGTGCTTTGCTCCAGAGAAATTCCAGGGAAAGGCTGCAGAGAAGATAAATCCCACCAGGGCATGGCCTCATGGTGACCCACCACCTCTAGCCACGCACCACCTCTAGCCACGCCCCACCTGGTTTTCACCTCTGAACAGGGGACATGTCCTATTATCTAAACCATAATAGCCTATGCAGGCTTCCTGGTGCTTTTACTTATATTAGTGGTATTAGTGAGGCATTTCCATCCTTTAGGATGATAATACATAACCTGCCAGGAGTCACAGTTAGGTGCTCTCCATGCAATCCTACATAATTCTGCCAATACACTGTGAGTCTTATCAGCAAAGTTCGCCAATCACCATACAAAATGCTGACAGCTTCCACTTTAGAAGAAACCAAACCCAAATCTTTCTTAGGAATCATTTTCTGCTCCAGGTTTCCAATCCCTTGACTTCCTTTAAAACCAAACCCAAGTAATGACTATTTCACATTCTTCACCTCCACTTTTATCATTTACGCTCATCTTTGGCCCCTTTCAATCCCCCTCCTTCCCAATATTTTATCTACTACTTCCCTGTCTCCGTGGTCACCGCTTCTTATTCCCCGCTCCCCTTTTTATTTCCTTCTTTTTAACCCCAGAATCTCCTCCCTTTTCTTCTTCCACCTCCTCTCCTCTGTAGAGTGACTCCCCCGGAGGTGACCTTCAGTCCTCATTTCATGATTTAATGAAACATAGTTTGTGTCTCAGGCATGAACCCAATTTCTAACCTTTGAACTTGCACATCTTATTGACAACATCTCCAGTTTTAAAAATATTTTCCTCTGATACAAATCTTCATCTTAATAGTATGTATTAGTCAATGTACAGATATAGCTATCATTCTAAACAAAATACACACTGACATTAATACATTATTTTGAGTATAATATATTGCAGCAGGCCCTAAAGGTGCTCACTGACTCATGAGGAGGTTTGTCAAAAGAACTACTTGAATTTTCTGATGATTTTTATTTTAGTTTATCTCATCTTGGTGCTGGGGATTGAACTCAGGGCCTCGTGCATGCTAGGCAAGCACTCCACTGCTGAGCTGTTTCCCTAGTCTCAATTTTCTAATGTGTTCGAGTAGAAATCAAGGGGTGGAAATGCAAATGATACCACTATTACCCCAAGACATCCACTAGCAAAATGCTTACTCCCTGAGGTTTTAGTTCCAGACAGAGAAATGCTTTTACCAGGAGACACAACAGTGGTTCCATTGAGCTCAACGTTAAGATTCTCACCTGGCCACTTTCTGTCGTCTTGCCTCTGAGCTATTACACAAAAGGAGGCGTTTTTCAACCTTGGCTGTGGTGATTGATCTGTTCTACCTAGGGGAAACTGGACCTACTCCACTGTGGCAGTAAGGAAGTTTATATCTGGGATACAGGAGATCCCTTAGTATGTACCACGCTTTATAACTAAGGTCAAAGGAAAACTATAACTCAATCCAGGAAGGAGTCAAACGAAAGACTCTTCAGGAATGAAGTCATTTACTGCCAACAAAAGGAACACAAAATAGACAGAAGGTAATTATCAATACCAGCTACAACCATGTGATTAGTTACAGAAGTAAGAATAGTAAATGTCATGAGTATCCACTCCTTGTTTTCTGTGTACATACATATTTATATTAAGTGAGTATCTTTGTTTCCTTTATACCCTTATTCCCCTATCATGGAATATAAGGTGTATTGCTATTAGACAAGCAAATAAAGAAGTAAACTATTCTTCTTGGGAAGCAATTAGTGCATTTTTGGTTGTAGACATAATTCTACTGCACATGGTACAACTCTTCTAACATTATTATTGTTTGTTTTTAGAGATTGAATATGGGTTAACATTTTAGTCAGTTTTTTTTCCACTGTTGTAGCCAAAAGACCTGATGAGAACAATTTTAGAAGAGGAGAAGTTTATTTGGCATTCACGATTTCAGAGGTCTCAGTTAACAGATGGCCGACTCCATTGCTCTGTGCCTGAGGTGAAGCAGAATGCCATGCTGTGAGGTATGGAGGATGAAAGTAGCTCAGGACATGGAAATCAAAGCAGAGGGCGCTCCTCTCAACAGGGATGAAACATGCAACCAAAGGCAGGCCCTCAGTGACTTACCTACATTCGCTACCCCCTACCTGCCTACAATTAAACCCCAGTTAATCTAGATCAGTGGATAAAATCAGTGATTAGGTTATGAGAGCTGTAACCCAATCATTTTGTCTCTCAACATTCTTGCTTTGTCCTACACATGAACTTTTGGGGGATATCTCATAGCTAAACCACAACTGTTAAAAAAAGGTACACATGGGAATCAGATTGATGAGGAGTGGAACTGGGATTGTTCATTTATATTCCAATTTGACTAGGCTAAGGAATGCCCAGATAGCTGATAAAACATTTCTGGGTGTGTCTCTGAGGGTGTTTCCAGAAGGTATTAATATTTAATTTGGTAGACTAAGAAGATCTGCCTTCCCCAATGTGAGCGGGCATCATTCCATTCATTGAGGAACAAATAGAAAAAAAAGGCAGAGGAAGTGCAAATTCACTACCGGTTCCTCAACCGGGACATCCATTTTCTCCTGCTTTCAAATATCTGAGTTCTTGGTTTTCCCAGTCTTAAAAACCTGGCATGTACACCAGCAGCCCACCCCTGTTCTCCAGCTCTTGGAATCAGACTGAAATAACCCATCACCTTTTCAGGTTCTCCAGGTTGCAAATAGCAAATCGTAAGATATTTTATTTTCAGCCTCTGTAATTCCATGAGCTGATTCCATACCTCCTATTGGATTTGTTTCTCTAGACAACCCTAATACACCTGTCATCTCCATTTAAATATTGCCTTTGATATAAATGTGTTCATCTTAATGTTATATAATAATCAATATACAATGACTATATCTTTCCAAGCAAAAGCAATACACAATGCCTTATAATCAAACTAAATTAGTGAGTATAAAACAATGGCTATTGAGAAATAGAATAGTTTCAGTAAATCTAGATTACATGTTTGCTGTATTAAAGTACATATTTTCTGCTTGGCTCATGGAATGTCTTTCTCACCGATATGCTGAAAGATCTTTTACTTTTTATAATCTTATATAGTCTGTTATAGAGCATGGTAATGAGAAAAGTACTACCTGTCATTTCCACAAAATTGAATTATACTAACAGAGATCAAAGTTCTTTTCCTAATTTAAAAAGCAACCAAAATTCAAAATTATTCATACTTGCTATGCAAAACTAGTCATAGTTGCTATGCAAGATAATATATGTACACACAAATTTTGGTAATAAATCATCTTAGAGAACTATCAGAAAACTTTAATATTTCAATCTTTCTGAATTTTAAGTGTTTAAGTCTGGGACTTACTGATTTTGTCCTACTAAACTAGGTGTTTACCCATTTTCTAGCTATAGAAATAAAAATAATCTGACCTTAGAGTAGGAAGAAAATTTCTATTTCAGGGATTTTGTTTTTGGTTCTTATCTTTTAATTTAATTGACAAATGATAATTGTATATATTTATGGGATAGATTGTGATGCTTTGATATATGTATACATTGTAGAATAATTAAATAAAGCTCATGACATTTCTGTAATTTCACCTGTTACCTTCCTCTCAGAATATTTACAATCTGTGCTATTAGAAATTTTGAAATACACCCACATCACTTACCAAAGAAGTTACATTCAGAGAAATGCATCCTTCGACAATCTTGTTCTGTGAACGTCATGGAGTGTACACTTACAAACCAAAATGTTTTGGCCTATTATGCACCTAGGCAATGTGATACATACTATCATATATATAGCATAACATTCACTAAAATATCATTATGTGGTACATGACTGTATACAATACATATTTACGAGTTTTAGTTACCATGCAAAAATCTTGCTGTGTGACTTTTCTACTCATATCCTGCTCCTTTCTTACAGAACTTTACCACTTTTTTATTACATAATGTAGTTCCCTGGGTTTATTTCTTATAATAGTGATGATATTATAAAATCCTAGAATAAAAGCATGTTTCAAATTAACTTTTTCATCAATTTTCTAATAAATCTTATTTAATCATATAGAAATTAAGACTTTGCAGTTCTATCAGTTAGCTCTTGCTGGTTAACAAATATTCCAAAACAGTATCTTATTAAAAAAATGATTCAGCTTCTCTTTATTGGGTTATCATTTTAGGCTTCATTGAGCTAGGAAGTTCATCTGGATTCTTTTGGGGCTCACTGAGGCATCTGCAATCAGCTGCCTGGGCCATTTTTTGGCTAGGCTTACTTTCGCAGCTGGAATAATCATTATTCGATCCATATGGCCATACAACCCAACTGCAGCCTAGACTTATTCCTAGGACTATAATGGAAAGGCCAGAACTTTACAAGTCTCTAGGAGCCTAAACTCCCAACTGCTCCAAGATCATTTCTATTGCTTTCTATTGACCAAAACAAGTCACATAGCCGGCTCAAATTCAACTGAAAAATATTCTGACTGAAAAATATTCAACCTCTTGAAGTAGGATCTGGAAAGTCACATTGCAAAGGCATTAACACAGTGAAAGGAAATATTGTTTATTTCTGCAATCCACCATAACAATTGTAGCATTTTCCAAATAGCATTGACAGTATTCCACACATTTTTGGTCTATTATTCCACATATTTTTCTGAAAATAGATAATTTTTAGTAAGAATTTACTATTATAATTGCCACTTAACATTTAATGAGGGAATCATTGATTCATACACAGAAATAACTGAATAGGAATAATAGTTTATTTACTAAGTAAGTAAATACCATTCCTTTTCAGATGAAAACCCATGCCTGGGTGCTCCCATGACTTGCCTGTGGATCAATAGCTGAATCAGCATTAGAAACCAGATTTCCTGAGAGATATTCTCATTTTCTTTTTAGCAAACTAAACTACAGCCAAACTAATACTATGAGCTTATTTTTAATATTCATTTTCAGTTAGGAATGTTTCAAAATATTTTCACTATAATCCAAACATTTCTTCATTTATTATAAATAAATTCACTGGAATTTATTTTCAACTGACATATTTTATGATCTTTTAAAATTAATTATTCCCAAAGAGCTTCAATTTCAGTATTTGTTTTGAATCCAGACCTTTGTTGTCCTCAAACTTCTCAAGTATGTGTATTAAACATTCAAATACAAGCTGCTAAACATTTATACGTGCTGTTAGGTTTAAATAGCCCTAATTAAGACACTGAAAAAATAGTTTAACATGTACATATTGAAATATTACAGAACCAAAGAAATCTTGCAGAAATTATGACTTTCATATATATAAAAGACTAAATATTAATTGCTTTCCTTATTCATCTTCTGTAATGAAACTTTCAATGATCTCATTAGTAAGAATTCTGTCAAAAAGATAGAATGATGCCAATAAAGAAAAAGAGACATTTTGAATCAAATTGACATGTCTACACTGATACTTTTTTTTATACTGTAGTCTTGGAAAGTTAATCTAAGAATAAGTTATGTAAGGTCAGTAATAATGATGAAAAACAGATAGCACTAGATAGATCAACACGAACTACATTTATTATTTGGAACTTAGTGAAAATTTCAAACTCGAAAAAAGACAAGCAATATGTCCACGTATTTCTGAATTTCCAGGAGGGACTGCTTTGACCAATCATTGATTTTTTCTTTTTTATGATTATTCAAATTTACATTTATCCTAACCTAGTCAACCAACCACCAAACTTTCTGTGCTGTAACGGCTTATATAGAACACATTGCAATTTCAAGTACTAATAAGTGAAAAAACAGGTGCAAATTCACATTAGAGACTAGAGGAGAGTACATAATTATAAAAGGTGACAAATTTACAGCTGTTTTAAGGCAGAATAGGTTTGCCAAGGCTCAGTACTTGAAGAAAGGAACTGTATCCATCTTCCTCCGTAATGAATCCTGCATGCTCAGGAACAAGAACTAGGCCATGACTCACTCCCAAGAGAGACTCAAGAAAAGCTGACTGAATATGTGAGTGTTATTCGTAAAACTAGTTAGCATCACTTAAGGTTACAATGTATTCCATGATTCTTAATTTAGAAACTGGTTATATTAGGGAACTAGGAGTTTTGTATTCTTAAAACATACATAGACCTCTAACAACTTCTTTGTAATCACAAATCAAACTCAAAGCTCAAAATAAGCCAGCTCACCTGTAATTCCAGCTACTGAGTAAGTTGAGGCAGAAAAATCACAAGGGCAATTTAGCAACACCCTGCCTCAAAATTGAAATATAAAAAGGGCTGGGAATATAGCTCAATGATAAACAGCACCCCTGGGTTCAATCCCCAGTTTAAAAAAAAGGGGAGGAGGGATAGCTGAAAATGTGATCATAAAATGTATCAAAATAAAATTTCATATTTTAGAAATTAATTACTTGGCCTATAACTGAAGGCAAGTATATTCTATTTCACAAACACTGAGTTATTATTTGTATATTTTTGGGCTTTACTACAACCTGACAAGTCATTTTATTTTGATAATTTTAATGTCAGAACAAGTAAATCTCAACACTTCAATCATATGAGTTGAATCTTAGGATTAGATACTTGGGTTTTACTAGCTATTTTCCCCCAACAAGGATGTATCAGCGTCATCTTCTGAAGAAGGAGGGACCTTAGTTTGTATGCCTCCCTTAAAGTTATAAGGTCTTTTTGAATTTCTCAGAAAAGTTTATTTCAAATTTTAGAAAATAAGCTTCACAGTACTAGGGATAGAATCCAGGATTCCTGCACACCAGGGAAACATTCTCATGGAGCTACATCCCTATCCATTTTTAATTTTCTGAGACAAGGCCTCACTAAATCACCCAGGTTGGCCTCAAACTTGTGATCTACCTGCCTCAGCCTCCCGAGTGGCTGGGATTACGGGTGTGCACAATGGCAACCTGCTGGAAATTCAATTTTCAACAAATTCCAAGCACAACTTCAGCAAAAGAACAAATTCACCAAAGATAATGGAAAGGAAAAAAAATAATCCAAGTATAAATCTCTAGAGAAATTATCAAAGAAATGTAGCATACCTAAGCAGGTGAGAATGAGAAAATAAATATTACAACTTCAATTAAAAATAGAGTATTTAATGGACTGTAAAGGGAGGTGGGAATTAACTGGCTGATGGATTTCATACTGCCGAGTTAAATCTATAATATCTGTTTGCCTTGGTATAATTTAGAGTCTACAATTGCCTGGAGGTCACCTTTGAGGAAGCAGAGAAAAATCAATACATTTCACCATAAGTTAAGTAGTGTCATTTACCTCTATTAAATGAGGCTCTTGTGAATTAAAGGAAAAACACACAAAAAACAACCAGTACCAGCAAGGATTTTTCTGGTCTGTGGATGAACAGTCCCTGAATAGTTCTTCCTCGTGACCAGGATTCCTTGTAAGGGCAAACTGAGCAAGGCTACTAGTTGGGGGTACTAATGGGGTACTAACATTAGGATGGGATTTCCAGGGGCAGACAAGGTCATCAGAATCTAGGACCAGACAGCAACAGAAGACTAAGGGAAAGCTGTCAGGAAATCCTGAGGATCAGAGCCGGGGAAATCTGAGAGAAAAACTGATATAACCCAAGGAATGGCATGCCAAGACGAGGCAAAAATGATCAGAAGCCAGGTAGCTCCTGGATGGGAGTTGAGAATGATGATTAATAATGAAATTATTAACAATCAGTTATTCGAGTTCAAGTGAGTTCTTTAATCAATCATTGTGCAAAGGATTGAAGATACACAGAATAGATATGTCACCCTCTCCAACAGTTTTCTCTGTCTTATTGGTTCAATTCACATAATTTCCGGAATTTTCATTACCACATCACCTCATACAGAAGTGCTGAATTAAATAAATATAGATCCTAACAAACGTTCTCATTATTGAAATCTAAGTTTTACAGTGGAATTTTTTGAGACATGGAGTCTCTTTCCTGTTAAGACTATAAATAAACCTTCTCTCATCTTCCTACTCAAAGATAATTTTGATTTTTATTTGTCAGTACTGGGGATTGATCCCCAAGCTGCTATACCACTTAGCTGTATCCCCAGAGATTTTTATATTTTATTTTGATACAGGATTCTCACTCAATTGCTAAGGCTGGCTTTGAATTTATAATTCATGGCTTCCAGAATAGCTGGGATTACAGGAATGAGTGTTAATTTTAATGAAGTTCATTCTGGCAAAATATTTCCTGCAGCAGGTGAACTTTAGTCAATATCAATAGACTGACTTTTTGATGACTTTGGTAAGTGGGATAAGATCGTCTACTAGAGACTATTCTCACAAATCTGTTAGAATTTAAATAAAAATTTCATCTTAAATTCAATGGGGAATTGATGATTCAAAGTAAGGTAATATGATTTGTGTGATAAGTCATAGATTTTGGATCTGTCAGTTCCTAACTTGTCTATTTCCCAGAAGTGTAAACTTGGAGAATTTCTGAGACTTAGACTATGTATATGAAAACTAGGCAAGATTAAATATGATGAACTATTAAGCACAGACTTTAGTACAGAAATGATCACTACATGCTGCTATTTCTAGAATAGTAATGGTATTTATTTACTAATTAGTTCCCTAGAAATAATTATTTTTTGTGAATATGAATTATTACTTTCAGGTATCATAAATTCCTGTGACTATACCAACATTAGCAAATATTTCACAAACCAAAAGCTCTAAACCAATAACTCTAAAACAGTATCTTATTCAAGATGATACAATAAATAATCAAAGGGAAATTCCAGCATAAAAAGAATCATTATCAGTTACCCTTTTAAAAAGTAAAGATGAGCCCAAGAAGCCTGAGCCCAAAGCCATTAAGAATGACTTCAAACAACCCTTACTCAGTAGATGAAGTAGAAAAATAAGGCAATTCAACCAAGCACCCAGTTTGTCTCACAAATAAATCACCAAGTTCAGAATCAAATTCTAATTGATATGTTTAATATTTCTGTTGGTGTTTCTTTAACATTAAATCATAATTATCACAATTACCATAGTCAGAGGTTCAAAAACCTATTTGCTCTTGAAAATCATGAAGGTGGAATGAGACTTTTACCTGTGAAAGTTTTGGGCTGTGGGAAGAATCTAATCCAATGGTTCTTCAATCTCAGTGTCAGGAAAGTAGAGCCAAATATTTTATAAAGTGCCTTTTTGGAAACTATGAATCATATTTATAATTTTTAACATTATTATTAGGCTAAAAAACCAGTTTTTTTTTTCATTCCTATTTTGGAAGATATCTCGATAGCAGTATCAAAAACTCATTTCTTTACTTGAAAGATAGTAAATATGTCTTTGGTTCTCTTCATTTGTATGTCTAAAAATGTATGTCTGACGTAAAAATACATTATTTCCTCTCAGACTGGACTATAAGTTCCCTTGTGTTATGGCTTGAATACAAGATGTCCCCCCAAAAGCTCCCGGGTTAATACAGGAATACTCAGAGGTAAAATGATTGGATTATGAGTGCTTTAACCTCATCAGTCCATCCTAGTTTGAATGGGCTAACTGGGTGGTAACTGGGCTGGTGGGATGTGGCTGCAGGAAGTGGGTCATTGGGGTTGTGTCCTGAAAGGGTTCACCTTCACTAAGGTACTAGATCCCCTCCTTCCCCACCTTTCTCCCTCCCTGTCCATCAAGGCTGCCATGAGCAGAGAACCCCTCTACTGCCAAACGCTTCTTCTATGATGTTCTGCCTCACTTTGGACCCAGAGCAATGGAGTTTGCCAGCCACAAACTGAACCTCTAAAACCGAGTGCAAAATGAATTCTTCCTCTTCTAAATGATTGGTTTTCATGCCTGTTGACAAAATACCTGACAAACTTATACGCCTTAATAAGATGATAATAAAGATACTGGTTAGAGGTATTTGCTTTAAATGTATATAAGCGTTTTATTTGGAGACAATGAAGTCTTTTCAATAATTTTATCCTCATACTAGGACAACTATATTTTATAATGTGATCAATTAATTGTGACTCCATCCTGTACAAACTTAATTCCAAGTACAAAAAAATATTGTTTTCAAAGGAGAAGCAAAATATGAAACTCAGTACCCTGAGAGTTTGACATTACAAAGATAATTAACAACAAAAATATACCCAGCCAAGGAAGAAGAAAATATGGAGGGCGATTCTCTGTTCAGAATTAGTTGGAAGCCTCATCACTATTTTCCCCCAAGGATAACACATACAACTCTGTCAGCATTGTTCAGGAGCATGAGCCTCAAGATAGTTATTCTCCATGTGACATCACACCTTTCTTTATAGCAAAATTATTGCTTGTTACTCCATAGTAATACCTCTATCTTCAGGAAGACCAAATAGTCAGTACCAAACCCTTAAACTGTCAGGTAATGGAAAAGTTAGAGGAGATTTCATAAACTTTTTTTTTCATTATGTCTGTAGAAACACAAAGTGATTCAAGTAGATAACATTCTGTAAATCTCAGATTGTCCTCACAGAATATGGGCAAACACAAAGCATTATTTGTGTCCATAATGTTCTGCTGCAAGACGTTTAATCAACCCTCCAACAAGTCCCAAAAGATTAAGAAACTAGAAAGCCAAAAAAAAAAAAGAAACCAGTTTTTATAAATGACGTGACAGAGATTTGATTAGGATGCAGTAACTAAGTAAAAAGACAAAGGTGGGAAAAAACTGCCAATTATATAACTTATAGCATAAAGGATTGAGATGCCAAATGTATTAAGAATTCCTTAAATGAATCACATGTAACTTTCCTATGTTCATATATGAATACATGACCAGTGTAACTCCATATTATGTTCAACTGTAAGATTTGGAACCTATTAGAATCATTTATACTCCACGTATGTATAATGTCAAAATACATTCTACTGTCATCTCTATCTAAAAAGATTTTTAAAAACTAACAAATTGACGAATTAAAAAATAAAAAATAAAATTGCAAAAAAATAACAATTTCCACAACAGTCTACTAACCTAAAGAAAAAAAAGAAAAAGAAAAAGTGCACTTAAAAGATGAAGAAAAATGCCAATAGAAGAAAAGCTAGCAGTTCAAATAAAAAGAAACACCAATGTCCCATTTGAAAATATGCTCTACTTTACCCACAGAAAGAAAAATGCAAATTAACACTTTGCTAGGATAACTTTTCTCACCTATTAGATTGGCAAAATTCCAGAAGCTTGACAACATACTCTGTGGCAAAGCTGCAGGAAACAGAATTCTCATACACCGCGGCAGAGAATGCAAAATGCTTGAACTCTCGGGGGAAGAAAATTTGGGAATACCTAGAAAAAAATTACATATTTATTTCCTACTTGATGAAACAATTACACTTCTAGGAATATACCCCACAAAATATAGTGGTAAAATATGAAACAGAAATATAAGCAAGGTATTAGTTGTTGCAGCAAATACATGAAGAGGAGACTGGTGTACATAGTATTGAGCACCTGTAAAAAGAAATTATGGATATGAATGAGTCCAAACAACAATGGATCTCCTTTAAGACACATTGTTAAAAGAAAATCAAGATGGAGTATGTATAGTTTTGCAACTGCATTCACACCTGCCTTTTCTTTATTGCAAGAAAAAGCAATGAAAACAGAAACTGATAAGTAAAGTTATCTTGAAGCAAAGACAGGAAAAAACGGGGATAGAAGGCAGACTTACGTATATATCTTTTTTAGTAACTTGAATATGATTATTATAAATATTGCAAGTAAATGTAATAATTATATGCAATTATTTTAAAAAACTAAATTTAACTCTAAGCATTAAAAGTGAAATAATGATCTTTATGTATCTCTACAGTTCATGGAAGAACCACATAGAGATCAGCTTAAAAAATGATATGGACAGCTTATCTTTAATACATAAAAATATGTACTTATTGAAGGGGGGATAATGGGAATCAGAAAGACAGTAGAATGACTCAGATATAACTTTCCTATGTTCATATATGAATATACAACCAATGTAACTCCACATCTTGTTCAACCACAAGAAGGGGAAGTTATACTCCATGTATATATGTCAAAATACCTTCTCGTCAGGTGTGTAAATATAAAGAAAAAAATTGACTTGTACTTATTAATGGGGTAACATGTCATGTTTCAATACACGTATACACTGGGTAAAGTTTAAACCAGGTAAAACATACTATCTCCTCACAATTCATCATTTCTTTTCTATGTAACTTAAAACAATTTTTTTTTGCTCATCTCTCGTTTTATGTAATGTTCTGGATATAAAGAACTGCAAGTAAATAAACTAGTAAAAGAATCACATGAACTCTTTAGATATTTTCCCTTTCAGTGATAATGTTCATATACGTGACATGCTATTAAAAAAAAAATATCAGCAACTTGATTTTTGAAAGGAATTCTCACCACGCTAAATAAAAAGTAATGTTATATAAAAATGGATAAGATTGTTTAAAAGCCTAAATCTCATTTGGAGATATCAATGTGAAGTCTTCATGTATTTTTCCTTAAAATCTTAAAAAAAAAAAAAACACTATCTTTGTGCACTGAATAGTCCTAGAAACAATGACCAACCTAAAATACCAACAAGCACTCGTTGGATCTAAACTATGATCTGTAACCCCAACTTCCTACTAAAATAAATCAGAATTTGAAGAAATACTGAGTATCAGTCTGGAGCAGGAAACACAAGCGATGAGGGCAGAACATCTTGTCATTCCATCAGGGAAGCTATCAAAGTCCTGCTAGATCTAGTCTTAGATACAACTGCTAGTTTACAGGAAATACTCGGTTGAACCACATAAAATCTAACCTTTCATAAATCAATGTTAGTTGAACATTAGTAATTTCATACATTAGGTCTAATACAAGGGATAAATATACTAAATAACACCGATGCAAATGAAAAGTAAAGTGTGTGGACTGTGTAAATAATCTTCAGGACTAGCAACATAATGTCTGTAACAAAAATTTGCAAGAGTAACATCTGATTGAGGGAAACCTATAGAATATAAGTCGTAGAAAACAAAATCCTTACACTATATGAAGCTTATTGAGTAACGATTCAAATGAATAAACCTTTAAAAATCAGGAAATGTGCACTATAATTGAAGAGTAATTATATTAGGATTTAACCTTCTTTAAAAGTTTCACGATGTTCTTAAAATTATTTTCTTAAGAAACTCAATTTTTAGAGACACATACTAAAATGTTTCCAAGAAGTGATTTGCTTCAAAATTAACAGGGTGGGAGTTGGCGGACAGGTAGGAATATCAATCAGTGATAGAGTGCTTGCCCAGGATATGCAAGGCCCAGGCTTTGATTACTATGCAAAAAGGAGAGGGAGAAAGAGAGGCAAGTGAAACTAGTTGGATGTGGGCTACATAAGGTTTATTAGATTTTATTTTTTTTATTAGATTCTGTTCTACTTTTTTCAAAATTCTGAATAACAAATTATTTTTCAAAAGTAAAAACAAAGACAGTCTTGGGTTTTTGTCCACCATCCTCTAGAGGAGAAGATTACCATGAGATTGCTAGGATTTGGGTGCCCAGAAACTTCTGAAAAAATCAAGAAAGAATCGACAATGTATTCATTGCTTATTACATACCAGAAACTGTACATGGAAACTTGCATGCACTAACTCATGTTAGGTATTAGCTCAATTTTGTATTGTTATATTTTAAATTCATAAAGTAAAAACTACTAATAAATAAGATTACTCAATTAGATTCAAATAAAAAGTAGTTGTCATATTTTAAATTTTAAAAAAAAGCCTCCACACATATCTGTTCCTGGGATCAAAGTTATTGGAAATTCCATGCACTTGGAAAATAGTTGGGCATAAAAATACTGCATATCTTCCACAAGATCCAGGACAGAGGCCAAAAAAGAAGAAGCACAAACAAAACATTCTAGGTGGTAGGCAGTAGGTTTGAAAAGGCAAGAATTTTTTTTTTTTAAAAACATCCTATTTCCCATTTGGCAATTAAATAAGATTATGCCGACCATGCATTTGATTGACAAGTTGCTTAGCAGATATCTATCCATACAACCACACATATACTCCCTGGTTTAAATTTTTAAATGCTACAATAAACCTTCATCTTGCCTCTAAATGCAGTTTACTGTAACTTCTTTTTGAATGTTCTGGTGTTATATTGTGTTGAGAGATGATATGATTACAAAGTATTGTAGCAATGAGAATTTAGATAGTTGCTTATTTTTATTATGTCAAGGATAGCTCATGTATATAAAAAATATTTCTTGACTATAGCATTCTTGTGAGATTAACATCTCTAATGCATGCAAGAATTGGCATACATACATATCATCTCCAGCATACCATGGCAGCATGTTTATAACTCATAGAATTAATAAGTTTCATGTCAAAATCTGGCTCTGTCATTTATGAGCTGGGGTTTCTTAAACAAGTTATTAGTCTTAGTTCTGGGCCTCACTTTTTCCACCTAAAAAAAAATTACAACCTTGTTGGAAAGGTTTCAATAACATAGTATAGAACAGATAAAATACTTATTTAATGCTTGGTAAACAGGACTCAATGATGGTGATTCATTCTTTGAAGGCTTTCAATAATAATTTAGTAATATAATTATTTTATATAGTGTTCCATATTCTGCTTTTGAAATTCACATTAGAGCAATAACATTTACCATGCTATTAAGAATACCTCATAAACATCCTTAGCAGTGGAAGTAGTATAATATTGACCTGTGACTATGGATGCAGGAGGATCATTTTCTGATGGAAAAATATTTCTCATGCATTTTCATGAGCAAGATTTACTGGGTGGTAGGTTCATTATTTTGTCAAACTTCTCCCACCCACCCACCCACAAGGCTTCAAGTCATCTGGCCATAATGAAATGCCTGTATTAATTTTGTGCCACTTAATTTTGCTAAATGCAGAACATACTTCCTGTGTGTGGCTATGTCCACAGAAAACCTTTTGTCTCCTTGAACAGTATTGTCCATCAAGAAACGAGTTTCATTCTGGGGTGTTCTGTTTTGTTTTGTTTTACAACAAGGACAGATATGCTCCTGAGTGACAGTTAAATTTGTTGAAGGTATTAAATTGCTAATGCTAATGCATTTTACAATCTTTTGAACTGATTTAATATATTAGGCTGCCACTCAAAGTTATAATAAACAATACCGCACTCTTACTTGGAAATCATTCTGTCAGATCTGGAGGCTTTCAAAAATGCCCACCTATGTTCAGAGTTTACAAACACATTCTTATTTCTCTGTGGGCTGCCCCACAAACCAATGACATAAATACTTCAATTTGCATCTCATCTCAGGGTTTGGAACTAGTGCAAAGCCATAATAAACACCTGGCGGGAAATCTCTGAGGCTGGGAAATAATTTTCCACATAGGGAGGTAAAATGCTGTTTCACATAAGGAAAACACATTTGAAACTTATTATCAGCTAACTTCACATACTTTCGTAACTTCACATGTACTTCCCAGGTTTGACTGGAGCACGACAGGCACACACCAGCCAAAGAGAAAATCAATCCTGTGCAAGAGCTGCAATAGGACTGAGAGATAATTAAGATAAATGTATTTACAGGTGATACAAACACATAACACAGGGTCTGGGGTTGTGGCTCAGTGGTGCAGGCTTGCCTCACATACGTGAGGCAGTGGGTTTAATCCTCAGCATCACATATAAATAAATGATTGAAATAAAAAAGGTCCAATGACGACTAAAAAAATATATTTTTAAAAAATACGTAACAAATATATAAATAGTTATATGTGTTTCTATTAGGCAAAAATATTGACTGTCAAAGGAAAGTGTTTGATCTAGCTTAGTTCAAGAATAGTAATAATAATATCCCAATATCATTGCATTTTAAAGTTCTCAAAGTTTTTTTTTTAAACAGTATCTCATTTGATTTTCACAATGAACCCCAGAATTAGGGAAGAAAAGTGTTATTCCTATTCACAGATTAGAAAATATGAATTCCAGGAGGAAAACAAATGGTATACCCAAACAGAAATGTTACATTTTAAGATTTATGCAGGAATATGAGGTCAAGAGGAACTCAAATATCCTTCCTTACCATTCTAACTTGGTATCCTTGTACTACCATGGCTTTCTGAGAAGAAATAGATACTTATAATAATTTGAGTGGAAATCTTTTAAAAATATCTAAGTTGGAAACTTGTAGACTTTAGTAAATCAAGTAAGTGGTTTCTAAAAAATGACTGCTCATGGAAAGATTGAAGGCAAAAGAGAAAAAAGACAAAGTTCCTGAGAGAAGAAACAATGCAAGTAAAATACCAATGGTGCATCATGTAGGAACTATGAAGAATAATCAAGCAGAGTCAGAGATAATGGTTAGCGAAGGTGCCTTGTTAGATAAAGAGGTTTTGCTTCTCCAAGGAGAACAATATTGAACAGAAATAAAAACCATGTGCGAGAGTCAATGAGGTGAACATTGAGCAGAAAAACCTTCTAAGGAGCAAGTGCAAAGATGGTTCATACCGTGGAATCTTGTTGTATTGCTCATTTATTCAGTCTTTTTTCAGAACCTACTTTGAAGAAAACAGTAAGCAAATAGCAAAGAAGAATTAAAGTACAGTGCCTGATATTATAGATTTATTTTGAAACTGTCAGGAACTATCTTGAACTCAATAGATTTTCAATTTAACTTACTGCACTCTTGTATCCTACCTCTAATTCATGAAAATGCTAAAACTTCCATTGGAAAGGTGCTCTCTGATACAGATGAGGATCTACCAGGAAAGACCAGCTGGATGTCTTTCAAAAGCCTTCACCGGGATAGAATCACATCCATTACTACCACTCAGTCTCCAATCTGGCCCTGCAATGCTTCTGTCCACGCCAAGAAATACTCCTATATATGTGCATGGTGGGAAGGAAGTTGGGGAGGCAGATCACAGTGATCAAACTTGCAATTACTGAATAGAAACCTAAATGATAGTGGATTCATGTTCATTGAGAAATGTAATTGTCCATTGCAATAAAATGTTCTTAAACACAGAGTGGTACAATTTCTTCCTTGAAAGTGCCTGAAACTTAGTATGAGCTTAATCAAATTTTGGTTAATTTGGATGTTCTCTTGTTGGAAGAAAGACTATGTGATTAGCCACAGGGCAATCAGATGCATTGTGAACGTGGTGCACAGCAGTTACTCCTTGGGAAACCTGACTGATTCATCTGGTGATGGAAAATGAAAATGCTAACCATTGCACATGCTTCTAGACAGAGTTCTTTTCCTCTCTACCCTGTTGCAGCTTAACCAACCAGGGCTGAATAATACTAACCAGCCTTTCTACTCACTCTCCTTTTCCAGAGTTCCCACTGCTGACCAAACTGCTTTAGCATTTCCATGTTCTTCCCTCAGAAATGTTAATTCCTTTTTTTCTCTGCCAGGCCCAGCGGCCATGCCACCTCTTCAAGATACATCTCTGCTTTAGTGAATTCTGTGCTGATTGAGTCTTCCTCTTTTATGGAGAAGTTTTTCTGTAGCCTTCCATTTAGAAAAAGGTAATACTGGCAGTCTTCTATAAGAAGGAGACTCAATCAGTACAGAATTCATTAAAGTAGAGATGAGCTAAGCAGTGGAATATTACTCAGCTTTAAAGAATAATGAAATTATGGCATTTGCTGGCAAATGGATAGAGCTGGAGAATGTCATGCTCAGCCAAATAAGCTAATCCAAAAAAAAAAAAAAAACCCAAAGGCTGAATGTTTTCTGATATGTGGACACTAATTCACAATAAGGGGGTAGGGTATTGGTCTAGGAAAGAATGGAGTTACTTTGTACTAGGTAGAGGGAATTGAAAGGAAGGGAGAAGTATGGGAATAGGAAGGATAGTTGAATGTATCTGACAATAATACCCTGTGTACATATATGACTACATGATTGGTATGATTTTACATCATGTACAACCAGAATGAGAAATTATACTTCATTTATATATGATGTGTCAAAGTGCATTCTACTATAATGTATGATAATTAGAAAAAATATATAAAATTTTTTTTAAAATTCAAAAATCCTCGTGTAGGGAAGAAATTATTATCTTGAAGCCATTCTTTCCAAGTGGTTCTGTTAATGGAAATATGACTATTACTTCACTTTCCATTGTTATAATGAAACACCCAAGGCTGGGTAATTTAAAAAAAATTAACTTGTAGTTTGAGGCTCAAGAACATGGTTCTGGTATCTGCTCAGTTCTATTGAGGACCTCCTTGGTTCCATCATATGGAGAATGGCATCATGGATGGAGTGTGGGCACACAAGAAAGATCACATGGTGACATACAAAGCTACCAGAGAATAGGAGGTGACAGACTTGGTCTTCTGTAACAACCCTCTCAAAAGAACTAGCAGAGTACCCACAAGAACTACCTTAATCTCTTAAGACAGTGCCCTAATGAAGCTCCTCTAAGCTCCACCTCTTAAAGCTTCTTTCTACCACCTCTCACATTGCCACAATGGAGACCGCACTTCCTACACATGAACCCTTGAAGGACATATTCAAACCACATCCAAACCATATCCCCAGCTTTATTAAAGGATGTGTTGACAAATACTGTTACAGGCTGTGTAGCTGGATCAAGTTTAAAATTCTCTCAATACCAGACAAGTTTAATATATTGTGTATGGCAAAAATTGAAGACATAGACTCCGTCAAGGAACCACCAAATCCTGGTATTAGAGGTTCAAGAGCTACAGAAGACAAACAGTTAAAATACTAAGCAGAAGGCCTAGTAGCTCCCACTTGCCACAATAAGAAATTTGTCAACTCCTAACTTTTTTATGCTCCAAGTAACTTTTTCACTACAAACATGGTGCTAGCCGTGGGGATGCAGTGATGAGAACATGGCCTGTGTGATCAGATGCTAGAGCAACTCTGCCACTGTGTCTTCCACAGCCCCCAACAAATGCCACTAGCCATACTGAGCAACTAGAGTGTGCAGACTCGCCTGGCTTTTCAAAACCTTGGATCTTTCAAAAACATCTTCGTGTGTGCCGAATGCCTGGAAAACACTTTGTCCCCTTCCAAGCTCCAAACTTCCTGATTTAACCAATATTAATTACATCCACTCTTTGAGCTGCTCTTATCAAGTGCTCCCTGCTGTCATCATAGCCATGACCTCATCACATAATTATTTGTGAATTTTTAGACTCGGATTCTAAATGACTTGAGATGGAAGAAGACACTGTCCTTACTTCTCAATCCTCTACTACTTACTCAGTACCCAACACTGAATCCATGCTGAGCAAATGTTGCCTGAAAAACAAAATTAATGAATGTATTATGCCAAAAGTAAATGCTGTGCAAGTTAATAAAGGACAAGGGTGACGATATGGAGTCAATGGTGCGCTGGTGAATGTTCAACAACTGGCTCCGTATAAAATCAAAAAGACTTGACTTTTAGCATGCGCTAGTCTTTGTGGTGTAATCTTCCCACCATGTTTGATTTTAAAGTGATATTGCTGAATGATGAGTTGGGAAGCCATCATGCACCATTATATTGTATTTCCAATATACACAGGTAAAATCCAGAGCATAGATCCCAGAAAAAAAAATTAGGAATTAATGACTTCAGTATTACTTGGTTTAAAAATGTAATTTAATTAATTGTAAGTTTATACAATTATTTTTAAACAATGGGTACATAACAAATGGTTTGCAAGTTGCCGCAAATCTCTCATGTTCTTATGAGTCAGCTCCAGCACATGATTGAATGAGGCATTGTGAAGCTCACGAGGCAGGTAAGATAGTAAGAACACTTCATGGAGAGGGTAGCACTTTATACTTTCTTTATGGTGTAATTATTTCAATAAGAAAATTAACTTGAGTGGAAGACACATGATCTATTAAGAATCTAATTTTCTTCTATTAAAAGTGCTCGATATATATTTGTTAAGTGAATACTTGTTTAATAAAAAGCACATTTTATAGGCCTCTTAAATACAATGTTCAGTCAACTTAAAGAGGCCTCCTCATTGAGGTCTAGAGGAAAGGGTAGTTTGTTAAATCCCATTTCAGTGTTTACATTCTGCCTATATTTAAAAGTGAGGAAGAGTGACAGGAGTCCTGCTCAACCAGAGACCTCCATCATCTCCAAGTGCTTGATACACAGAACAGCAGGCAGTTGCTAGGCTATCAACTCAGTTTTGGAGTCTTACAAAGGCAGAACCTCACCAATGACTTTGTGCATCCCTTGGTGCTAATGAAATCCACGCTCATTTTGGAGCCTCCAACAGGACCCTAGACCTGTGTAAGGGTAGATTTGAAAGGGCAAGAGGTAGAGAAGTGTCAAAGGCTCAAACCTCAGCAGTATTAATAATGCATAATTTTATAATAGAGATATTGACCTGTGCTCCCCAGCAATATTCTGCACAGAGATTTGGGTTTTGTAGACATGCTCCTGAATCTCATTGCAGTAATGTCCCCATGCCCTTAAAAACTCAGAGCTCAAAAAGGAAACTACTGGAGATGAGGATTAGCTCTGATGGTGAAGAGCATTAACAATGTATAGGTTTACAGCTGGATCCCTCTCTCCATTACCTACCTTTCACAAGTGAGATGTGAAAGCAGTTCAGTGACAGATACCCTTTTGCCTAATTAGTCCTGAGAAGGAAACAACAAAGAACATTGCAAGTGGAGGGTACACAGTTAATTAGGACATGGGTTTTGTAGACAGTCTGCTTTGAGTTACTTACTAGCTCTCTGCTTCAGTTTCCTCATCTAGAAAAAGGGGATCCTAAAACCTAATACCTAGCTCATAAACTGACGTATTATGAGAGTTCAGCACCAGTGCCTATAATATATGAAGTATTTAGTAAGTGGTAATTATTACTATTTGTTTTTAATATCACATTATTTTTTCTGTATTAATTATAGGAAATAGTTTGTTGAACCACAACCTAATGGATATTTAGGGAATGGTCCCATTACACAAGGCAAGGATCCAGGCCAGAAACACACAACTATGTCCCGATAAACTATTTTTCTTTAGATTTAATTTCCTTTTATGAACATAAGTTTTAAATTGTATGACAAAGTTAAATTTCTCATGCATTTCCATATACTGACCTATGCCAATAGCTGTAAGTTTATAGACAAAGAAGGCAAACCCCGCATTTACAGCATATTAAGTTTGAGATGCTTAATAGAACAGATTGAATAGTGGCAAGAATTTACAAGAAAAATTATTTATGGGAATGTGGATTCAGAAATCCTCAATGTATCAATAAGCAGGGCCTCTTGATTTCCTGCAAAACAGACACTTTGGCAACCTCATACTTCTTGAACATTGATTAAGTCTAAAAAGAGGAAAGGATAGTTTTCCTGGCTTGTGAGAGGAAATTTAGGGAAGTTTTCCTAGAGGGCTGTGTACCCCTCTCTCAAAAAGACAAACCCTATAGGGAAATCAGCTTGTCCTTTTTATATCCCCCGACTCCTTGTCTAACATGATGCCTGAAATTGAAGTGGCCACTCCACACCCATAAAGAACAAGACCAGTGCTTTAAACATGCAAAGACAAGAAAAGCTCCTTCACCAATCATATCAGTGCACAGCTGAACAGTGACAGAAACCGTCTACTTTGGAAGAATAATCCCTCATTTGTTTAAGCTACTTGAGGTTGAATTTTACATTACGTGCAGCCAATGTTTTTGAACTAATGTATCTAACACAACATGATGGAAAGCAGTTTTTTCCCTCAGTGTATGTGGAGCAGAGAAAGGTAAAAAAAATCGATCAGAGAGCTGGTCTGCAGCCTATGCACAAAATACCTGGGCTTTCTGAGCAAAACACAAACTTGTCTTTCTCCTCCACTCAAGGCCAGTTTATCATGCAAAAGATGATAGGCTAAGCCAGCGTAAAAGGAATAAATAAGCTGCCTACAATAAGGGAAGAACGTCATGGAAGATATTTGACATTCCCCGTACAGTCTGAGAAACTGATAAAATCATAATTGTACAAGAGACATGCCGTCCTGCCAATCCGTTACTGCTTCTTGCATGCAATCTGGCACATATGTCTCACTGCTCAGCACAAGCAGCAGAAGGAACGAACAAAAAGAAAAGAGCAATTTCCCCACCGTAAATTGGAAAGTCTGCCAACCAGCTAAGTGATCTGCCATCAATCAGTGTTAAATTCTCCTTAGCTGCAGAAAATTCAAGGGCTAACTATTACTGAGAGATTTCACACAGTGACTAATGGTATATGACAAACACATTTAAAATCTGCATAGACCAGCACCAGTTTAAAATGTAACATGAATAATAAATAATTTTAAAGAAATCCTAGCATGGAAAATAAGATATAATCTTTTCCGACATAAATTACACAGAGAAGATTATAGTTCCAGAAAGGCATTTTCAAACTGACCAAAACAAAGTCAAAAGTGTAATTCATTCAGAAGGCAACTGTATTTTATGATTTTGCACATAAACAGATTTTGAAAGGGTTAGGCAGATAAGCAATCAAACAGTGCTTTCTGAAGTGAAACCGGGAACAAAGTTCCACGTCTCTGATCAGTTATAAATGGCCATCAGTGAGGGGGTTCTGGACAGACACAAATGCAGCAAGAAAAACTCAGTTCTTTGTGAGATTAGAAAATAAATGTTCTTTTTTTTTTGTTTTTTGTTTTTTTTTTTTTTTTTTTTGCTTTTCAAATCAGACTGAGGCACAAACTTAGAAGAAAGAAAAGTGGTGGGAGGTCGAGTACAGAAAGACTTTCACACAAAATTCTCTAAAGTTTATGATACTCTGGTAATCAGGAGATGTAAACACAAAACAAAACAAACAAACAAAAAATAGTCCTGGATTAGGAAAGCTGGATGTGAGACTCCTTTCCCAAACCTCTCCATTTCCTTGTGGATTTCATGTAAATAATATGACTAATCTCATAAAATAGCTGTGATAGACAAATAAGGAATTAGGTAGAAAATTCACTACAAATGGCAAAGGATTATTCGTGTTTATGATTATTTGTTCAATTAGTTGGTTTAAATCTAGGGCAAAATGAGTTTGTGTGTGTCAAATGAACAACTGCAAAGGAAAAGAAGCAGTCTGTCTTTTGCCTGTCTTTAAAAGGAAACCCAGCTTTCATGAAGTGTTTAGATGATCAAGAGGAGCTTCCTGGAATTTAGCTCCTAGAGGTTTGAGTAACTCTGGAAGGTCTGTAAACATGCAAATGAGTAAAGGCAATTTTTTAATCATGAAAACTGAATTTTGTTAATTCATTTCCCAAATATTAACACATTCCTTCTTCTATTAAGTCTGTTTTTTGCAGGTGTGCCAAGATGAACCATTTTTTTCTTTGATTGGATTTTAATTGTTATTATCAACCAGAGTTTAAATTTTTTGACAAAGTTAAATTTCCATGTATTACTTTTGCAAATGGTTAACACAACTTCCTCCTTCTGAAGCAGCAGGAAATAGTGCAGAACATTGCTAGAGAGACTGGATTTGTCATTTTCATGGAATTGAAGACCCCCAGTCATTCTGACAGCTGCAATAAGACAATTAAATCCATTGCTTGAGAAATTGAAGAAAAATATATGAAGTTTTTAAATTTCTTTGGCCTCCTCTGGCCCTTACTAAAGGTCCTTGGTGTAGGATGGGCTAACACTGGTATTTGCTTTTGAAAGATGATATTTTAACAAACACTGAAATGTATGTGTCAAATTTCCCAGCAAACTCTTGTCAGGATAAAAAATTCAGTTCCTCCCAGGCTCTTCTGAACTACATTTTTGGACACTAAATTCAGTAATGCTCAAGACAATCTGATTTACTTTCTAAAAAAGTGGCATAATTTTTAAAAAAGTATACTATTGAACACTTTTTAAAAATCAATTTTAACTGCTAAAATATCAGAAGTAACTGAAACTGAATTAAGAAACCCACTGTGGTCTTATTTAATTAATCATGAAACAAATATTATGTGTTTCTTTTTTCCAGGAAGGGTACAAGCTTCAAAGTAATGTGATAAAGTCCAGATTTTTGAAATTATTGTTTAAAGGGAAAGACATACTTGTGTATTGAATGTGCTGGTGAGCAGAAGTAGGATAAGTTATGCTGTAGCAACAAACAACCCTAAAATTGCAGTGACTTAACACAACCAAGTTTATTTCTTAGTCATGCAAAGACTGGAATCCCAGCCAACCCTCTACAAAGTCGCATTTACGTGCTAGCTCAGCACATCAGGGTGCTTATTACTTCGTGACGATCACAGCAGTGACAGTGTGGACTGAAGATCCCAAGAGTGGCACTTAAAAGTCTCCAATATAGCCAGGCACTGTGGCCCATGCCTGAATCCCAGCAACCTGGGAGGCTGACACGGGAGGATCACAATTAAAAGCCAGCCTCAGCATCTTAGCAAAGTCCTAAGCAACTTAGTGAGATGCTGTCTCAAAATTTAAAAACGCAAAAAGGACTGAAAATGTGACTCAATGGTAATGTGCCCACCCCCCAAGTTTAATCCTCTGCCAAAAAAAAAAAAAAAAAAGAGCTTCTACATGGCCAGAGTGTCCAGAGTAACTCTGTGGTATATATTTAACCTTGTGGGACCTGCTGTGGACTGAACTGCATCTACTCCAAATACATGTGATGACACCATAACCCTTCATGTGATGGATCTGGATGTGGAATTTGCGGAGGAGTAAGATTTAGATGAGGTCGTGAAGATGGGGCCCTCATGATGGGATAAGTGGCCTTATTAGAAGGGATACCAGAGAGCTTGTGAAGTCATTCCACCAGCCCCCTCCTCCACATGCCCCATGAAGACACAGCAGTAAAGCAGCCGGGTACAAGAACCTGACAGTAATGACACTGATCTTGGATTTCTAGCCTCTCAACAGTGGAAAACAGATTTCTGTTGTTGAAGCCATCCAGTCTATACTGTTCTGTCACAGCACATAGGCTAACAAACACAGGATGAAAATGTGCCATTCTCCAGTGTGTGCGGGAGGGAGGAGAGCTGGGCATCAGTACAACACTGGTAGTGTCTGTTATAGGATATTACATGACAAGTTATTAACACATTAGATTAGGAACACCCCATAAAAACCTGAGAACACGAGTACACTTCTCAGCATGAGCAGGCTGGAGGCAGAGACTAATCAAGATATTCTCCCCTATCCTGATTCTGTCTGTGGTTCTGTGATGGCACCGTCATTATGAGGTTTGAAACCATCTCTAACAACTAAACAAGCATATTCTCAAATACATTATCAGATATTATGTGATTATATCAAGTATTAATGTTGAGAGACAAAAGGCCAACAGCAGTAGTTTGGGGAACAGGTATTGCTTACAATTTTTTTAGGAAAACAGACTCGATTGTAGAAAAATGCACAAGAATAAAATATTTTCAAACAGGAACAAAGAACAAAATTTGTATATGTATGTCTATATATATGTATATATATATATACATAT
This sequence comes from Spermophilus citellus, assembly GCF_964194105.1. Classification (NCBI taxonomy): domain Eukaryota; kingdom Metazoa; phylum Chordata; class Mammalia; order Rodentia; family Sciuridae; genus Spermophilus; species Spermophilus citellus. The sequence continues at coordinate 45,287,214 of NC_138200.1, read as the reverse complement.
ATATATATATAAAATCTTTAGATGTGCATATGTACTTGAGAATATACAATTAATTTCTACCCTTGTAATGGAATTTTTTTTTAAAGCCAGAGAAAAAATATTTTCCAAATTGTTCTCAAAAATGTTTTCAAATATCAGGTATCTTGCTATAAAATTGATTCCTCTCATTTATTCTATTAATAGGACCATACATTGTAGTTAATGCTTAATCTAATTATATGTACTCTTTAGAATGACCTAATATGCTACAAATTAATATCACTGTTTTCAAAAATAAGGAAACTGAAACAGAAACGTAGTAACCTGCCAAAGTTCACACAGCCACTACAAACCAAGTCTATTTAGTCCAAATTCTATTTATTCTACTGTCCAATGCTATAAAGTAGGTCTTTGTTTTGCAGTTGTTTCAATTTTACAAATTCTCTTTTGCTTCTTACATATGTGTATTTTATTTCTGCATGATCTAAGAATAGCATGATCTTAGGCAAAAGCAATAGAATACTATATATGCTTTTTGATTTAAAGAAAACAAAATCTTAATATGCAAATCTTGCTGGATTTACTTGATCACTATAACATAATTAATATAACAAAGTAGTAAACTCCTGCACCACATTAAGAATTCCATGTCTGAAATTAGCAGATGGCAGCTCCGGTAGCTTTCTCTTCAGCTACTTGGTCTGCAGCAGAGGCGAGCGTTAGACTAGCATATTCCGATTAAGAAACGGGACTGGAGCAGTGTATGAGTTTGCTCTAATTGTTCCATGATTCAGCAATTGAGTCCCTTAATGAGTCCCACATATATACCAAGTCATATAATTTTAAGAAGGGTCTAGTGTGTGGACCATCTGTTACAATAAATTTACGGTACCTTGAGAGCTCAGTGGATTTTGCTGCCCCTTCTTGAGTAACCAGGCTGTACTTTTACTGAAGGTGAAAAGCCTAGCAGGATGATCTTGGAATTTAATCTAAGGATTGCATGGACTTCATTTCAACTTGGCACTCATTAACCAAAAAGAGATAATCCTGCTACTGACCAAAAAATGATGTCAGGATTTTTAAACCTATTTTTTAACCCCTGAAGCTCCCTTTAGAAAATGTTTATAATTTCAGATAGCATAGCTTCTTGCCGTAGGCATGCAAGTACAAAGTAGAGGCTGTTCCAGGTTCTACATTCACTGTGAAAACTTCTAGGAGTGAAATATCACAACCTTCTTGATATGCATTTGAAAGAGGAGAGATATAACATCAGGACCTAAAAGAAAACTCAAAAGACCAAGGTGGACCATCACTATTAGCTTCCTATGATGACCATAACTCAGCATTAGGGACTGATGTTGGAAAAGTGAGTATAGTCATGGTCCATGATATGAACAGCTTACAGTGTAGCACAGGACATGTAACTATGCCCAGAATTAAGGTAAGATGGCAGAGCTAAGCAGGAGTTATCACTGAAGTGTCAGGCCATGGCTGTGGATGGACGGGAGAAATCAGATATTAAATATAGGAGATGATATAGCTTGAATGGAGTCTTGAAGTGTCTGCATCTTTGCAGTACATACATGAAATCCATCCCCTTCCTCCCTTTTTTGACAGTACTGAGGATTGAATCCAGGGCCTCATGCATGCTAAATAAGTGCTCTACCACTGAGCTGCATCCCTAGCCCTTTTCATTTTATTTTGAGACAGCAATAGCTAAGTTGCCCATGTGGGCCCTGAATTTGTGATCCTCCTACCTCAGCCTCCCAAGTAGCTGAGACTATAGACATAAGTCACCATGCTGAGCATGACATGCATTTTATTTCAGACAATGCATAAATAGGTCTTCCCTTCAGAGACTCACTGAGGATATGAGCTATGAGTTATCCACCAAGTAACTGTGACTAAGGTGCAGGATGCAAGGAGCCAAACTCTCACACATTGATGGTGAGAACACAAAGTGGAATATATCCTGGGAGAATCTGGCAATAACAAAATGAAACATGTCTTTACTGTTTGCCCTATAAATCCCATTTCTAGGAACTAACCTAAAAAGATACATAGTTAAAAATATTTTAACAATATACCCAAGACCATTTGTAATATTTGTGATACCCAAATTCTATCAACAGAGGACACTTTCTATAAACTACTGTACAAATACACTTCAGCATAATGTGAAACTGGATAGAGTAATGCAGAATAACTTTCTTGAAAAAAAATGCAAAAAGTAGTAGAGGGGAATATAATAATACTATTTATTATCAAGAGTTGTCATATACACAGATCTCTTCTTTAAAATGACAACTTAAGCCAGGCATGGCAACACGCACCTGTAATCCCAGCAGCTTGAGAGACTGAGGCATCAAGATCTCGAGTTTGAAACCCTCTTCAGCAACTTAGCAAGGCCCTAAGCAACTTAGCAACATCCACTCTCAAAGTAAAACATAAAAAGGACTGGAGATGTGGCTAACTGGTTTAATTACTTCTGGGTTCTATTCCTGGTACAGAAAAATAAAAAAAAAAAAACATAAAATCGAAGCATAGGCCACCCAATGAAATATGAACAACGTATATAGTGGGAAGAGCAGAATACAAAGGGTCAAGATGGACAGGTCTAGACTACTTCTAAAAACCTTGATCAGTAGGTCTGAAACATGCAAAATCGATCACAAAATTATAAAATGCAATTTAAGTACAAAAAACCCTGAAAACAAATCAGCACCCAAAGAAAACGAAAACAAAAAAATAAATGTATAAATATATATATATCCTGATTTCAGCAACAGAGATGAATTCTTCTCAGGATCTATAAAACACAGAATTTTATAAAACTTCTCTGGGTAGAATACACCCTGAGGCAAAAAGATTTTTTTTAAAAAAATCCTTGAAGTACTTTTTTTTAATCACAAGTGGTAGTATATGTGTTGTCATGGAAACATTATTGCATGGGGAAGGGCAGCATCAAGAATATGGGTATCTCTGATGCTGTCATAGAAAACCAAGTTTTCAGATTATCCTAAAGCAAATGTATATGTAAGATCAAAGTAGTTAAAGAAAAATCTCAAAGACTTGAAATAGAATACAAATATCACTGTGAATTCATGTTGTACTTTACCTTAAAAACAAAAAAATATATAGTCTAACCACACCTACTGAAAAGCCTAGAAACTGAATACTCCAGTAGCCATGAACACCTCTAAAACCTTAGATAGACCTTGATCTGTACCATTACATAATAGAAAGCACCACCAGCCTTGCTTAAAATGTAGCTCACTCCTGCTCTGAGTAGAAAAAACACAAGATAATCATAGGTCAGAGGACAGAGCTTTCAAAGAAAACCCATTCATGTGGAGACACTTTGCCAATGATATCAATTTCCAAAACATTTAGGCATCAAGTTAATACGACAGATGAAACACCTTTGTGGTTCAAATACTTGAATCTGTAATTCTTTAAAACAAACCTAGTTTCTTATTTCTGCAGGATTGGGGATCAAAATTATTTTGAAAAATTGATCTATGGAAAAATTCAGCTAATTGTGTTTCCTTTAAAAAATAAAAAGCAACAGCCACAGTATATATGTGTGCAGAGGGATAACCAATAAAATTGTTAACAATTCACTCCAAGAGTTTTTATGTTCCAAGATGACACAAGCCATCCATTACAAGCTTATGCAAGAACCAGACTGTGCTGTCTCCTCATGCACTTCTATTAGAATCACAAGTGAAGAGCTTGTTAACCTTTGGCCCCTTTCAGTGAGGACAGATTTTTCTGGAGCTTCCTTAGAAATTCAGTAAAATATTCTAAAAAACACAAAGTTTTTAAAAACATTGCTCAATAATCTAAACATACAAACACAGATATAAATTTCATGTGAAAAATAAAAATATGTCACTCTCCTCATGACCCAGCATCATTTATTAAGTAGTAGTAAAAGCGAAAAGTCACAGCAACCTTTCAAAATGCAAGCTACCTCAGAGGTTAAGTTGTTGTTTCCACAATTCTAAGCAAGGCAGACAACTTTATTGTTTTAATACACATTTCCTTTAATATACAACTTCCTGAGTGTAAATTGTATATTAAAAAGTATGAAAGTAGAGTAAGATAATCAAGCCCAGAGAAAAAAATACAAAATACCAACTTTATAGAGTACAGTGGCTATACCTAAGCGTCAGAATACGAGTGTCCTGAAAACCAAGAGAAATGGCAGGAGGGGCACTACTGTTCATATTAGTTGTGTTTATCCAAATAGAGGAATATCCTGCTTCCTTAAAGCTTTTGAACAAGTGTGTTCTAAAGACATTTCTTAAGCAGAACTTTGAGGGGACACAAAGACATAACAAGAAATACTAACCTCAAAACGTTGTCATACTATTTCTTACTTTTAACTTAAATAATGTTCAAGGTCATATGCCTGCCCCCAGTATCTCCAACACAAAGTGATTCACTCCATCATCCAGAATTAAAACTCTTACTTCTGAACACCTCATTCTGGCAGTTTCTTTTCATTGTATAATTTTTCTTTCTTGTTGCTTTTATTGCTTGATCTTGACTTATCATTGTGTCAACTGCTTATGACTATCTTGTTATCTAAGTTGTCCAAAAACCTTGGAAGGACCTTGCCCCTGGCTTTTGAACCACCAAGGCAGAATTTTATTCAGGTCTCCAAGGGCTGGGGTGGGGGATGGATGGGAATCAGAAAACTAAAGCAAAGAAAATGAAACCCAGAAAGAAATCCCAAGAGCTTTAGAAAGTTCAGAGAACAAAGGGAGAGCAAGAGTCAGGCATAGTAATGAGATTCCAGCTACGCTGACAGCAGGAGTTAGTCTGTCCTGTCCACCTAGCCAAGGCTGCAAGTTGCTTCTTCTGCCCTGGGGAAAGAAACCCAATCTATTAAGTCATCTCCAGATCTGAAACACTCCATGACACTGGAAATTGTTTAGCAGTAATCTAAACTTGGCTTTTTGTGTTATTAGGGAAGATACATGCCCACTTTGAATGAACAGATAAATATCCCATCACAAAGGCCAGATTGAAATCTACTCCTAATCCAGGATTTGAGACTGTACTGCTATATTAACTTAAACATCTGGTTTCATCGCAGGGCATGGTGTCTTTCTACAGTAGTGATAATATTTTTTTATTATAAATTATTTCATCTATAACAATTAACTCAGTATTTAGAAAGAAATCAAAATGGAATAAGCATTTTTATATGTTAAACTCCATTTATTTATAAAAATAAACTCATGGGATAAATACCATCTTTGTTTTACAGATGAAGAGTAGTACATCAAGGCTCTATGTTATTTGATCACAGCTGAAGAGATGGGGGCTAGAGGCACTGAATTTGCTCTTTATGGTCACAAGGCTGAATAACCAACAGGTGCTCTCAGAAGCATGCTGGATTTTTAGGACTTGGAAAGTAGCTTAGTGGTAGAATACTTGCTTAGCATGCATAAGGCCCTGGGTTCCATTCCTGGTAACACACAATAAAAAAAATAATAGATTAAAAAAGAAGAATATTAAAAAAAATAAAATCCCACTGGATTTTACAAAGAAATACAATAGAAATGGAGTACTCAGGTTCTTAAATAACTCAGACAACCAGGGGGCAGCCACAGCACTTATGGGGAGGATATCTACAACACAATTATTGGTGATGATGATGATGTGCTTAATCTATATTGTTATTAAATTGGTATTTAAACTATGACATATATAATATGCCTCTATTATTCATTATTGCCATTTACAAATATGTCAAAACTAAGGACAGAGTAGTAATATAGAAAGCCCAAGATTGTGAAGTTAGCAAGGCAGAGCCAAATTATCAGCACATCCTTAACTGAAATGTTCAGCAGCAAAGATGATACCCCTGGATTAAACTGTCTTCTCTTCAAGTGACTGTATTCTTCATATATTTCTCAGTCTCAATGACATTCTGTCCCTTTGTGTGACACATGATGTCTGTAACAGTAACTGCTCTACAATTCTCATAGCACATTTTTTAATGATGAAATCTGTCTATAATGTCAGTCTCATTTTAAAAAATTAGAACAGAAATATCCATGTGGACAGTACAGCCAGGTCATTATCCGTGTAGACCTGAGGCCAGAGGATAGCAAGGATTCACTGAAATCAAAGTTACCAACCTTAATCAAAGATCTATAATGGTATCTGAATTCAAATAGCCACAGGGAATTCAGTGAATGACTTTAGGAGCATTTTTATATTTAAGATGACATGATAGATAAGACAAGAGCATCCCTTGAGAAGAGGCTGTTAATCATAATGCCCACTTCCTCTGGGCACCCCTTGCACTGCACCTGTGCACCCCACAAGCCTCCATTAGAATTGCTCAACCATGTGGTTTTCAACAACTATATATGGAGTCTCCCTACATTAGACTCAGGTAAAAAGAGTGTTCCTGCCTTCTTGAGGCTTACAATCTATAGTGGTACCTATATTTGCAATTCGATTACACTAGAAAATATGAAACTACCAACAGTTATAAAAGAACAGAAATATATAAGATTATGGGGACATTTTTAAAAAAAAAGAGTATTTCATATTCAAGGAGGTCAAGATAGGCTTCCCTGAGGAAGGGCTTTAGTGCCAAGATGGTAAAGTCAGCTCAGAGTAATTCCTACAAGAGACGCATCCACTAGGCAGGGGAAGAGTACTTTGAGGGAGAAAAATTCTTCCAACCTATGTATTTGGAGGCAGTGGAACACTCCCAAGGGGTGGCTCATGTGACTGGAGCAGAGAATGGGGTGAGCAATCTGAGCAGAGGTACTTAGCTGCACAGAGGGCACACCTAGGCTGCGTTAAGGGTGTCCATTTTGATTCAAAGAGCAGTAGAGGCCACAATTTGTTTCAAACAGACACTTCACACCATATGGCTTGTATATGGGAATGATTCTTTGGCCACAGTGAGTAAAGCAGTCTAAAAGAGGGTAAGAGAGCGGAACCAAGAGTAGGTAGGAAGTAGCTTCAGAAATACAGGGGCTGAGGCTTAGGTGTGATGTTAAAAGTGGGGGGCTTTGTTTGTATCATCCGTGATCTGCATGGGCTTGAAATGTGAAAATAACACAATAATTGTGATGCAATGTGATAAATGTAGCAATGAGGACATGCATTGGATACAGTGAGAAAGGAGAGCAGTGGGAGTACTCATACAGCATGACAGTGAGGGACTGGGCTCCTCAGATACATACTGGACCTGCATTTTATTTTATTTTATTTTATTTTTTTTATTGGTTGTTCAAAACATTACATAGTTCTTGATATATCATATTTCACACTTTGATTCAAGTGGGTTATGAACTCCCATTTTTGCCCCATATACAGATTGCAGAATCACATCAGTTACACTTCCACTGATTTACATATTGACATACTCATGTCTGTTGTATTCTGCTGCCTTTCCTATCCTCTACTATCCCCCCTCCCCTCCCCTTCTCTCTCTCTACCCCCTCCACTGTAATTCATTCCTCCCCCTTGTATTATTTTTCCCTTTCCCCTCACTTACTTTTGTATGTAATTTTGTATAACCCTTAGGGTCTCCTTCCATTTCCAAGCAATTTCCCTTCTCTCTCCCTTTCCCTCCCACCTCTCATCCCTGTTTAATGTTAGTCATCTTCTCATGCTCTTCTTCCCTACTCTGTTCTTAGTTATTCTCCTTATATCAAAGAAGACATTTGGCATTTGTTTTTTAGGGATTGGCTAGCTTCACTTAGCATAATCTGCTCTAATGCCATCCATTTCCCTCCAAATTCTATAATTTTGTCATTTTTTAATGCAGAGTAATACTCCATTGTGTATAAATGCCACATTTTTTTATCCATTCGTCTATTGAAGGGCATCTAGGTTGCTTCCACAGTCTAGCTATTGTGAATTGTGCTGCTATGAACATCGATGTAGCAGTGTCCCTGTAGCATGCTCTTTTTAGGTCTTTAGGGAATAGACCGAGAAGGAGAATAGCTGGGTCAAATGGTGGTTCCATTCCCAGCTTTCCAAGAAATCTCCATACTGCTTTCCAAATTGGCTGCACCGATTTGCAGTCCCACCAACAATGAACAAGTGTACCCTTTTCCCCACATCCTCGCCAGCACTTGTTGTTTGACTTCCTAATGGCTGCCAATCTTACTGTAGTGAGATGGTATCTTAGGGTGGTTTTGATTTGCATTTCTCTGATTGCTAGGGATGGTGAGCATTTTTTCATGTACTTGTTGATTGATTGCATGTCCTCCTCTGAGAAGTGTCTGTTTAGGTCCTTGGCCCATTTGTTGATTGGGTTATGACCTGCATTTTAATCCTGACACTAATGCTTGGAACTGTTAGCATTTGTGAAGTTCTTGGTGTTTCTTTGCAGTCTCATTTCACACATGATGAAATTGAATACTTCAGAAGGTTGTTATGGAGACTGAGTTACAGAAAATGCTTAGCCAAGTACCTGACGATTATTTAGCAGTAACTCAATGGTAACTTTTTGTTTTAAAAAATCATTACTTTCAATAATATCTCTAAGGGAGAAGTAATTGAGCCTGATGAATAAAGAGTTCAAGTGGACAACAGGAATCGTATTGTCTACAAGACCAGTAAGCAACATGTATAAAAGACTGACATTTTTAAAATATCAAAGAATTAATATATCATTGTACAGATGCCCCCCTGACTTACAATGGGGTTACATTTGGAAAGCCCATGATAAGTTGGAATACTATGTCAGAAATGCATCCAATGCTCGTAAACTATAAGCAGGGAAAATCGTCTAACACAAGCATATTTTATTTAAAAAGTCTTGAATCTCATTTATTGAATACTGTATTCAAAGAACACTGGTAACTCAGCACACTGTTGAGTATTAGCTGTTCCCTTTTGTGATTGCAACTTAAGCCAGAGTTGAGACTCATTGTAGCTGCCCAGCATTTTTCTCTAGCCCAGGAAATATCAACATTCAGAAACAGGAAGTACAGCTTCTGCTGAATCTGTATCGCATGACCTTCCCACCATTGTAAAGCTGAAATATTGAGTGGAATCATCTTAAGCCAGAAGCCACCTGCATAGTATTTAAGGAATTTAAGAAACTGTAGTAAGTGGAATTTGTCAACTGCCTCTCAAGGTTCATACTAACACTGAAAGTTTTAAAAACAAGAGGACATAAAAGGTAACTGGCTGAGAAACCAAGTGTGGCTGTCATTCAAGCCACTATAATCTGCTGCTTCTTAATCTTTCATCTGAAAGAAACTCAAGAGTGTACCCCAAGAGTGGAGCATACTGAGGACCTCTTTGACATTTGCAGGTTCCTCTTTAACTCATTCTGGTTCTTCCTTTTGCCCCTGGATCATGGGTCTTAGGATAGCAATTCTTACAGCATGCTTTGCAATGTTCACTTTCAGTACTTCAGCAAAACTGTCTTTTCTGACAAATGCTATTTTAAATATAAGTAATGTGAGAGTCCCAACCAAAAGTATACCAGCCATCCAAGTGAAATTCCCTATTTCCAAGGGAGCTACCTCTCATGCTCCAAGGGCTGACAAGTACAAGGACTGAACACAAAGACTCTAAGAGCCAGGATGTCCAGCAAAAGATGAGAAAATGCCACTTGTCCAAACACCAAAACAGAAGTACATCTAATTGGACATTTCTGGTTGGGTTGAGAGCTGGAGAGAGGAAAGGTGGGGGGCTTTTTCTACTCCTAAAAACAAAAAAAAAATACAGTGTTGGGGGATGGTTTATAAGAAGTACTGCTTAGTGCCAGGTTATATTTAATGACAGTTACAGATGATACATCAGTTTCATATTCTCTAACTGCACTCTAAACCAAATAAATACAGTGTAAATACAACAAAAAAAGATTTGTGTCATTTCCCCAAGGATCCAAAGTTATCTGCTGCAGACGTAACTCCAAGTTGGAATTTTTTTTTTTTTTTTGGTTTTAATTCTGTGCACAGTTGCTGTAGTTAAGACTAATGCTTTTTATTTAGAAGTGTGAGTTCACTTGTAGTTTTGTCTTTTTCTCCCCCACAAAGACTTCATAAAATCTTAAGGGGCTAGTATGTGTTTTAAATATTAATGGCAGTTTGTTCTGAGAGTCTGCCTTCCCCACGGAGCCTTTAAAAGCTGAATTATACCAAAAGTTATGACACTACACAAGAGGAACAGCCATCTTCTCCATAATGAAGTCATTTGTTCATCAGCCTTAAAATATTCAGTGGCTGGGTTTTATCTCCCCTTCTTCCTCCCTCCCTCTCAAGCAGGCAAGCATTAGAAATGCAAAGAACACACCCAGTCATTATTTAGCTCCCATTTTAGCATAGGTCCCCTCCTTGATGCTTGACTGTTTTTAATTATATTAAGAAAAAAAATCATGTCCCTCTTCTCTGACAATCAACACAAGTCCCATAGCTCAATATCAATGGGTATGAGGAACTCTTTTATGTTGATGTTGGAACAAGCAGATTGTTCCCAGTATGTTGTCAGGCATCATTTGGTTGGGCATGCTGGGGTCAGGGAAGGTTTTAAGGAGGTAGTCAGGGATGCCCATGTTTGTAGCTCTTGAGCTTCTACTATGATTTTTCTCTCCTCAAGAAATCAATGTCTCCAAGTATTGTGCTAAGCTCCTGCCAATTTGTAGGCATTGATCCAGAGTCTAGTATTTTCTAAGGACTGTGCTCTGGTTGGAAAAATAAATATGGATAAAACATTGATATTGTCCTCTGAAAAGTACCAGGGAGATAAAAGAAATGCAAATTGAAAGGGAATAGCTTGGCGTATAAAACTGGAAACTCTATGACCTATCTAGAATATAATCACTCTTGCTTGATAGTTCTGCTCAAAACCTTGACTGTGGTCAAGAGGGGCTAGGACAGTTAGTCAGACTGAGATATCTATCTGCCCAGATTTGAAGCAAACACACATAATCCAAGCATTGACAGTCACACCAGGAGAACAGAACATAAAGAAGTAGTGATTTCCAAAGGAGAACTAGGGTACTATGAGCAAAAGACAGGAAAAAAAAATCTGGATAGTACCAAACAAAACTGCCCCTTTAAGAATATCTAACCCATTCCATTTTGCTTGTAAACAAAGAATTCCTTAGATTTATGAAGACAAGTTGGAACAGGTAGCATGCACTATTAGGCTGTACATCTATACCAAACTTTATACTTTGCAAAGCACATACATAGAGCACTGTGGCCAAGGCTTAGAAAATTTTGAAGTTCAAATTTAACATAGGAAGAAGGCAAGTCATATAGTCCAAAGTGTTAGCCTCTACTTCATTACTGTGAGCCTGGTTCAAGCAGAAAAAAGGTATAATTTACTTAACTTTTCTGGGGGTCTCAGTTTTTTTTAATCAATGATGGAATAATGCAAAATATATAAATTAATGTCAAGAAGTTAGATAGTAGATATGAGACAAATCTCTCAGTAAAATATTTTACATTTAATGGACAGATACATTTATCCCATTCTATTGTATTATTTTCATGCCTGTTCTCATAAAATGTATCTTGTTAATATTTGAATTGCTGATACAACTTATGTCCTCATTTAGTTCATATATGATTAATGAGGAATTTATATTATATACAAATTGGTGAATAAAACTGCTCTAACACAATGTTCTACATATTTTCTTTATTAAATGATGAAAACTAAAACCAGAGATATAAATAAGTAATTTTTGTTAGACCTCCAGGTCTGGAAGTCTTTAAGAATATGTTAGAATAACAAATCCTGGATCACTTCTTTGGATCATGTATCATGAACAAATGGGATTTGTCTCAAATACAAGTTTAAGTATCCAAAACTAATTTTTATAAGTTGCCTCGCTAAAAAAATAAAAAGCGACAGAAAATTTATCTAATCATATAAAAGATAAATACCATTTGATGAAATTCAACCTCTTGGAAAACCATTAACAGAAGAAAATAATATTCTTCAAGTTGATAAAATTATAGTTTGGATTTTCAAGGCATCCGCACCCAGCCAAAGGCCCATAAACTAAAGACTTGGTCCTCAACCTGTGATACTAGTGGAAAGTGGAGGAAGCTTTTTTTGAGGAGGCGGGGCCTAATGGAAGGAAGTTGGGTAACTAGGAGCATGCCACTGAAAAGAGTTGTAGGAATCATGTGTCTTCCCCTCTCTACTTCCCCGTCACCAGGAGGTAAGCAGCTTTTCTCTACCCTGATGTTATGCCTCACCACAAGCCAAAAAGCAAAAAGTCAAGCAGCCATATGAATTTCATGATTGCTTTCTCTATTTCTACAAGAAATGCCGTTGGGATTTTGATTGGCATTTTGGCATTGCATTAAACCTATAGAGAACTTTTGGTAATATCGCCATTTTGATGATGTTAGTTCTGCCTGTCCATGAACAGGGTATGTTTTTCCATCTTCTAAGATCTTCTTCTATTTCTCTCTTCAGGGATCTGTAGTTTTCATTGTATAAGTCTTTCACCTCTTTTGTTAGGTTGATTCCCAGGTTTTTTTTTTGAGGATATTGTGAATGGAGTGGTTGTCCTCATTTCCATTTCAGAGGATTTGTCGCTGATATACAGGAATGCCTTTGATTTATGCGTGTTGATTTTATATCCTGCCACTTTGCTGAATTCATTTATTAGCTCTAATAGTTTCTTTGTAGACCCTTTTGGGTCTGCTAGGTATAGAATCATGTCATCTGCAAATAGTGATAATTTGAGTTCTTCTTTTCCTATTTTTATGCCTTTAATTTCTTTCGTCTGTCTAATTGCTCTGGCCAGTGTTTCGAGAACTATGTTGAACAGAAGTGGTGAGAGAGGGCATCCCTGTCTTGTTCCAGATTTTAGAGGGAATGCCTTCAATTTTTCTCCATTCAGAATGATGCTAGCCTGAGGCTTAGCATAGATTGCTTTTACAATGTTGAGGTATGTTCCTGTTATCCCTAGTTTTTCTAGAGTTTTGAACATAAAGGGATGCTGTACTTTGTCGAATGCTTTTTCTGCATCTATCGAGATGATCATATGGTTCTTATCTTTAAGTCTATTGATGTGGTGAATAACATTTATTGATTTCCGTATACTGAACCAGCCTTGCATCCCAGGGATGAATCCTACTTGATCATGGTGCACAATTTTTTTGATATGTTTTTTAATCCAATTCACCAGAATTTTATTGAGGATTTTTGCATCTATGTTCATTAGAGATATTGGTCTGTAGTTTTCTTTCTTTGAAGTGTCTTTGTCTGGTTTAGGAATCAGGGTGATGTTGGCCTCGTAGAATGAATTTGGAAGTTCTCCCTCTTTTTCTATTTCCTGAAATAGCTTGAAAAGTATTGGTATTAGTTCCTCTTTAAAGGTTCTGTAAAACTCTGCTGTATACCCATCCGGTCCTGGGCTTTTCTTAGTTGGTAGTCTTCTGATGGTTTCTTCTATTTCCTCAATTGATATTGGTCTGTTTAGGTTGTCTATATCCTCCTGACTCAATCTGGGCAGATCATATGACTTAAGAAATTTATCGATGGCTTCACTATCTTCTATTTTATTGGAGCATAAGGATTCAAAATAATTTCTGATTATCTTCTGTATTTCTGAAGTGTCTGTTGTGATATTGCCTTTTTCATCCCGTATGCTAGTAATTTGAGTTCTCTCTCTTCTCCTCTTCGTTAGTATGGCTAAGGGTCTGTCAATTTTATTTATTTTTTCAAAGAACCAACTTTTAGTTTTGTCAATTTTTACAATTGTTTCTTTTGTTTCGATTTCATTAATTTCAGCTCTGATTTTAATTATTTCTTGCCTTCTTCTTTTGCTGTTGTTTTGCTCTTCTTTTTCTAAGATTTTGAGATGAAGTATGAGATCATTTATTTGTTGGTTTTTTCTTTTTTTAAGGAATGAAATCCAAGCAATGAATTTTCCTCTTAGAACTGCTTTCAATGTGTCCCATAGATTCCGATATGTTGTGTCTGTGTTTTCATTTATCTCTAAGAATTTTTTAATTTCCTCCTTGATGTCTTCTATAACCCATTGATCATTCAGTAACCTATTGTTCATTCTCCAAGTGATGCATGATTTTTCCTTCCTTCTTTTATCGTTGATTTTCAGTTTCATTCCATTATGATCAGATAAGATGCATGGTATTATCTCTACTCCTTTATATTGTCTAAGAGTTGCCCTGTGACATAATATATGATCTATTTTTGAGAAGGATCCAGAATAGCAAAAACAATGCTAAGCAGGAAGTGTGAATCAGGGGGTATAGTGATACCAGACTTCAAACTATACTACAGAGCAATAGTAACAAAAACAGCATGGTACTGGTACCAAAACAGGTGGGTGGACCAATGGTACAGAATAGAGGACACAGAAACCAATCCACAAAACTACAACTATCTTATATTTGATAAAGGGACTAAAAGTATGCAATGGAGGAAGGATAGCATCTTCAACAAATGGTGCTGGGAAAACTGGAAATCCATATGCAACAAAATGAAACTGAATCCCTTTCTCTCGCCATGCACAAAAGTCAACTCAAAATGGATCAAGGAGCTTGATATCAAACCAGAGACAAGGCATCTGATAGAAGAAAAAGTTGGCTACGACCTACACACTGTGGGGTCGGGCTCCAAATTCCTCAATAGGACACCCATAGCACAAGAATTAATATCTAGAATCAACAAATGGGACTTGCTCAAACTAAAAAGTTTTTTCTCAGCAAAAGAAACAATAAGAGAGGTAAATAGGGAGCCTACATCATGGGAACAAATCTTTACTCCTCACACTTCAGATAGAGCCCTAATATCCAGAGTATATAAAGAACTCAAAAAATTAGACAATAAGATAACAAATAACCCAATCAACAAGTGGGCCAAGAACCTAAACAGACACTTCTCAGAGGAGGACATACAATCAATCAACAAGTACATGAAAAAATGCTCACCATCGCTAGCAGTCAGAGAAATGCAAATCAAAACCACCCTAAGATACCATCTCACTCCAATAAGATTGGCAGCAATTATGAAGTCAAACAACAAGTGCTGGCGAGGATGTGGGGAAAAGGGTACACTTGTTCATTGTTGGTGGGACTGCAAATTGGTGCAGCCAATTTGGAAAGCAGTATGGAGATTTCTTGGAAAGCTGGGAATGGAATCACCATTTGACCCAGCTATTCCCCTTCTCGGTCTATTCCCTAAAGACCTAAAAAGAGCATGCTACAGGGACACTGCTACATCGATGTTCATAGCAGCACAATTCACAATAGCAAGACTGTGGAACCAACCTAGATGTCTTTCAACAGACGAATGGATTAAAAAAATGTGGCATTTATATACAATGGAGTACTACTCTGCATTAAAAAATGACAAAATCATAGAATTTGCAGGGAAATGGATGGCATTAGAGCAGATTATGCTAAGTGAAGCTAGCCCATCCCTAAAAAACAAATGCCAAATGTTTTCTTTGATATAAGGAGAGTAACTAAGAACAGAGTAGGGAAGAAGAGCATGAGAAGAAGATTAACATTAAACAGGGATGAGAGGTGGGAGGGAAAGGGAGAGAGAAGGGAAATTGCATGGAAATGGAAATTTTGTATAACCTCAGGGTTATACAAAATTACATACAAGAGGAAGTGAGGGTAAGGGAAAAATAATACAAGGGGGAGAAATGAATTATAGTAGAGGGGGTAGAGAGAGAAGAGGGGAGGGGAGGGGAGGGGAGGGGGATAGTAGAGGATAGGAAAGGCAGCAGAATACAACAGACATGAGTATGTCAATATGTAAATCAGTGGAAATGTAACTGATGTGACTCTGCAATCTGTATACGGGGTAAAAATGGGACTTCATAACCCACTTGAATCAAAGTGTGAAATATGATATATCAAGAACTATGTAATATTTTGAACAACCAACAATAAAAATAAAAAATAAAGAAAAAGGAAAAAAATAAATAACTAAAAAGTCAAGCAGCCATGGATCGAAACCTCATACTGTGAGCTTACATGTTGATTATCTCAGGTTATTTCATTACAGCAAAGGAAAGTTGACAAGCATCACTGGAAAACCTACAGATAACACCATGTAATGGTTAAAGTCCAAATGATTTCCCTCTAATACTAGGAACAAGAATTCTCTCTTCTTAAAGTTTGAATCAATATTTTACTAGCCAGTACAATAATACAAGAAAAAGAAATAGTGTATTAAGATTGGATAATGAAAAGCAACAGATAATTGTCAACATAAACTATCACAAGGAACATACAAAAAATTGTTAGCTAGTGAATCTGAAAATTGCAGGATACAAACTCAAAATACAATGTCATTCACATTTCCACTAGCAGCAAACAATGGAAAATACTTTAATATTTACAATTTTATAAAAATGGGAATTAGTTTGCTCAAAAATTTAAAATCCTTTATAGTGAAAACAAAAAAAAATATTAGTGGGGAAAAAGGTGTTGCTGGAAGAAACTTTTAAAATTCTAATAAATGAAGCAATGCCACTCATGTAGAGATTCAAAGACTCAATACTACTAAGAAACCCATTCTCCTCCAATTAATCTATAGATTCAATGAAATTCCTTTGAAAATCCTAGCAATAACACTTTAGAACTGTCTGGACTCAATCTAAATTTTTTTTTATATGAAACATAAAAAGAACCTAGAATAATCAAAACATTTTGGAGGGGGGAAATAATGATAAATCCCACTAGTCATTGCTGAACTACAGTAATCAAGTTACTTTGCTATTAGCATAGAAATAGAAATATTGATAAATAGAGCAGAATATAGGTAATTCAGAATTGGGTCCACTATTTGAAACATTAAAATCTTCATTGAGATTATGAATAATTCATACCTTATAATTCATCTATTTAAATTCTACAAAAATGATTTTTTAATGTAGTCACAAATTATGTATTGTCAACAGTTTTAGAATCTTCTTATCCCCCTCCAAAAAGACCATAGCATTAGCAGTCATTTCCCCTATACTGCTCCCCATACTCCTCCCCCATCCTTAAGAGCTGCCAGTCCTGTGTCTCTACAGAGTTGCTTGTTCTGGGCATTTCATAAGTAGAATCAAATATCTTCTTTTGGCTTATCTTACCTTACATAATGGTTTCAAAGTTAGCCTGAAGCCATTATCCATTAGTTCATTCCTTTCTATGGTCAAATACTTTTCTATTGCATGGATGTACCACATTTTCCCTATTAATTAGTTACTAGACAATTTGAATTTTTTTCCACTTTTTATGCTGTGAACATTTATGTAATAGGTTTTTGTGGAGTTTTTCATTCATTTCTTCTAGGTGTATGTCTACAATGGAATTATTCAATCATATTGTAACTGTATTTAACCTTCTGACAAAATGCCCAACCAATTTCCAGTGCACTGTTTGTAGGAATGTCAAACAATACAACTGCTTGGAAATACTTGTTAGGAAAATGTAGCACATATGATCAGTGTTTTTAAAGCACTGATAATTATACCAATGAGCCTTTGCCAAAAGTAAAACTATCGTTCTTCAAAAGATAACAAAATTCTAGAATATTCTTTAGTGATAGAATTCTGATCAGTGGTTATTGAGGCAGGCAGGAAGGCTTTACTGGGTGACGGGAATGTTCTATATCATTATTTACAAAGTTGTTATAAAATTTATGTATTTGCTAAAGTCTTCTGCCTCACAGTAATTTTCTTAATTTTGTTGTATGAAAACTGTATCTCAATAACATTTGTATCTAAAAAAGTAACTATGAATCACTTATATTCTAAGCACTAAGCTGTATGCCGAGTCTATAACAGTTACAGAAACACAGGTAACCCCTGCTTTCATAAGGGCTAGAACCTGGTCTAATTTCATATGCTTTGTCTGTGTTATCATACTGAACCCTCAGAAGAATTTCATAAGGAAATATGGGCCAGAATTATTATTCCCTTACACAGTCAAGGAAATAATAGCTCAGAAATTTTAATAGCTCAAAACCAAAGATACATTATCAAGTGTGGCAGAGAGCTAAACCCAGGTTTTCTGATACTTAAAGACAAACTTTTCTACAAGTCATACAATGAGACATTGTATCATTTTACAAAGGTCAAACACACATACCTAAGCATGCAAACCCACAACAGAATTGTAATTTGTAGAAAGCAGCAGAGATCAGACTAATCTAGATTTTAGCCCAAGCTCCAATCTTTCTAGCTTTAAGACCTTAAAAAGTATATGTAAATACTTTGAGATTCAGTTTTCTTATTTTCCTCGGAACTAGAAGCAACTACCTGTTTACAAATGTCATACAACTAACCTGGCTTGAGAAACTTCTACATGTTCCTCATGCTTATAGAATATGCATGACTAAGTACATTATTACTGCAAGTTTTAATAATAGCAAACATCAGGAGGAATTCTTCTATCATTTGGGTATTAAGTAACCTCCAAATGTCCACGTGGTAAAGGGCTGGTTCCTAGTTTGACACCAATGGGATATAGTCGAAGCTTTAAGAGGTGGGGCCTGATGGGAGGTCTTCAGGTCACTGAGGACGTGTGTTCTCAAAGACAACACTGGTCCCCGGCCCCTTCATCTTCCTCATATTCTCACCATGAGGTGAGTGGTTTTGCTCTAATGCAAGCTCCCACCACGATGTGCTATAGGTCCAAATCAATTTGGCCGGATATGGATTGGAGCCTCCAAAACTGAGCCAAAATAAATTTTTTCTCTATTAAAGTCATCTGCCTCACAGTACATTTTCTTAATTTTATTGTATCAAAATTATATTTCAATATCTAAAAAAATAACTATGAATCACTTATAGTGATTCATGACACTATTAGTCCAGCATCTCAGGTATTTGTTGTAGTAATGTCAAGTTGACCAATAACATTCCTGTGTCCATAGGACTATGTGTGTGTAACAGAGCAGTCTGCATTTTCACACAGTAAAATATACATCATTCCAGGCCGTAGGTACCACACTAACTTCATTCTTTTTAACAGCTACATATTATTCCTTAGCAATGACTTTACCTTTTTTTTTTTTTCCTATTATTTCCCTTAATGGAGATGTTCCAAAAGGGTCTGTTTGGGGTGGGAACACTATAAACGCAACCATAGATCTACATGCGCTCAACAGCACTGATGCTATCAATTCTGTTGGCTACCCTCCTTCTCAATTAAAAAAAACAAAGAAAATGAGGGCTGGGGTGGAGGCTAAGTGGCAGAGCACTTGCCTAGCCTATGTGAGGCACTGGGTTCGATTCTCAGCACCCTGTATCAATAAAGGTCCATGACATCTAAAAAAAATTATAATACATAATTTTTTAAATGACCTGCTAGTCAAAGAATTATGCATTTATTGCTTTAATACTGCCAAACTTATCTAAAAATGTTGTGACATTTGTACCACCATAGCAACACAGCAGTGAGGGTATGGCTCCTATAAGCTCATTTGCCAGCTGTTTTTATTCTAAAAAAATAAATACAGTTCCAAGGTCCTTCCCCACCCACTCTGAACCCAGCACCTCTGTCTTCCTTCGTCCTTGGCAGTATGATCCCGTTGGTGCTGCTCTGTGAAATGCTGTCTCCTAGAACATGAGCCTGGGCTGAGCACACCAGGTGTGCCAGGGTCCACGGAGCAGGAACAACAGAAGCACCTTTCCTTCACTCCAGCAGCTCATGTATTTACTCTTTTTCCACATGTCTGAGCTAATGACTCTGCTGATCTGGAGCGGAGGATTACACTAAGCCAC
Organism: Spermophilus citellus; assembly: GCF_964194105.1. NCBI lineage: Eukaryota > Metazoa > Chordata > Mammalia > Rodentia > Sciuridae > Spermophilus > Spermophilus citellus. Next base: position 45,267,512 of record NC_138200.1, on the reverse strand, counting down.
TCTTTGTAATGCTCGCTTGACTGGGGATGAACTCAGGATGAAATGATGTTTGTAATGTTCTTTCAGGAACTGCAAGCCATCGGATTTGTCAAATATTTACATTGAGCAACTATTAGGCATAAAGCACATCCAACATCTATCTGTCTCTCTCCCCATATCTATAAAAGTCTGCTTTTTTTTCCCATACTGTTTTCAAAAGCCTTAGGGACATAAGACAACACATAACCCAGATAGGATATAAATCTGACTCAGAGGTATGAAACCAGATTCCAAATGACAGTGCTGATGTTACTCAGTTTGTGGTTTACATCTGGTCTTTTCAGAGATGGCCAGAGAGAACGTTAAAATGCTCTTGTTTCTTTTCCTTCTTTCAGTGCCTACTCCTCTTCACTCACTCAAACACTCTAATTTAACACTGAAGCTGCTATTTACAATTGAGATTGCTAGCATTGATTCTGCATCTATTCTGGGATGGTAATAGTTGATAATCAGTGAGGAGCTGTTTTAGAACCTCTATCTTGCTAATATGAATCATTCCATATAAAAATCATGAATAGCCACTGTTCTACAATCACCTCCTCCATCAGAAATGGAGCCAAGTTGGGGGAAGACAATGGAAAATCACATCTTTCCACAATTAAGTCATGTTCTCTGGATTATTCAGCACTGTCACTATAATAAAATGTCTAAGGAAATTAACTTTATAAAGAGAAAATGTTTATTTTGGTGCACAATTCTGGAGTCTCCAGTCCAAGATTGGGCAGTCCCTTAGATTTGGGGCTCTAGTGAGAATAGAGTATGGCAGGAAAATGTAGCGGAGAGAAACCACTCATAAACCAAGAAGAAGAGACCGAAAAAGATCAAGGTCTTCCAACCCCGTTCAAAGGTATGCTCCAGTGACCCAAAACCCTTCCACCTCCACAGTACTTGTCAATAGCACCACTTAAAGACTAAGCCTTTAACACATGGACCTTTGTGTGACAGGCACTATATTCAAACTACGGGAATCCCCAATCTTAAGGCACTAAGGTAAAACGAGAGGTGTATCTAACCAGCTCAAATACAAGGTTGAAGAACTGGAATAAGAAACATGACATGACAGATAAGATATGATTTGATGTAAGGTATACGATGAGATGGGAAACACATATACCACACCTTGGTTGGACTGACTAGAGAGAAGCCACAGGGGCTGGACCATCCAAGATGGGTCAGACAAGAAACGGGAAAACACAAAGGCATTGTTAGCAAGTACAGCAATTTGAAGCCACTGAGTAAATCTCAATTTTAACAGTGACATGTTTCAGATTTAGGATTGGAAAACTTATGTCCATAAAGATCCATTTCTGGAAACCAGAGGATATTTTGTTAAGATAATCATGAGTACTTTCTTCAGTCCGCCATTATTCCTCATTTTCCAGCTCAAGCCCCAGTGCACACACTGAATCTCAATATTTCCAAAGGTCTCTGAATACAAAAAGAGAATTATGGGCAATTCACAGTCAGGGAAACAAGCCACTTGGGACACACTCAGAGTGGCAATTCTGGGCATTGTTAATTCTGACCCTGTGGCCAGAAAGTCTGAGGACATCAGCATAGGCCTAGCCAGCCCTTCCAGCTCAGAAACTGCAGGGTAATATCTTCATAATGGTCAGGGCCCAGAAAAGCCCTCGATTCCTTGGACACTTAGGAAGTTGCCTGAGGCCTGGTCTGATAAACTGGACTCGGTCCTAAGCACATATAATGGGGTTATGACAGGTGACTGATCCAATTGCTATAAATGCCACTAAAAGGAAACATCTCACTTTCCTTACCATTAAAGGCAAGAGGCCCCTCTTATTAACACTGCATTGGGGGAAGAGTGAAACTAACAAAGGTAAAATAAAGTATACACAAGTGAAGAAAAGTCATCTGCAAAACTGGATTTTTTTTTTGCAGCTAATATATAAACAAATGGACAAATCTGCTTGCAAAAAAAAAAAAAATCAAGCATGAAGTCAATTTTGTGCTCCACATAATGAAAATGATAGGCACCTGGATCCATTATTAAATACTGCTATTCAGACAAACTCAGTGATTCCAGGGTGCAAAAAGTAACACAATAGTGTCTGATTTCAGTTCAAGCTGTAGTTGCTTATGTAGAGTCTATAGGAGATAATGGGTTTGGAATTGCAAAACAACTGGATAGGTGTAGAGCCACAAATCTAGTCCTTGGACCACTGCATAAGTTCATCTCTGTCATCCAGAATTTAGCTTAATTTTTCAGCCTGCTGAAAAGGGATGATCATTCATTTCCCTCTTCTTTGTATATGGTATGTATATTTATGTGTTTGTGTGTGAGGGCCATGAGTGTACACATTTTAATATGTGTGAACATGGAGACATCAAGTGGGAGACAGGAAGAAGTTTCCAATATTGAAAATAGAACATCCAAGAAAAATCAAGGCTTGATCCATTAAGATAGACTACGTCTTAATGACACTTCAGTATACTTTCGTGTTGAGATCTCCCTTCTTGTCCCAAGACACATTCTCATGTGTCAAGACTCAGAATTAAATGATCATGTCCCTGGATTGGAGAAGATGCACCATATTAACCTTACCTTCAACCATTTTCTCCAACAAAATTAAGAATTAGCATACCATTCATTTGACTTCATTCTGACCAAAAAAAAAAAAAATGTGCAGATATTGACATCTACCTTTTCTTCATGTTCCTTCTGGTCTGGTTTCCTGTACTGAACATTCTTTCCCTACTGTCTGACAGCTTTGCTGTATGCCATGAGCACCACCTTGGTAGATACAGAAAGTATCTCCAATGCACTTTTATCTATAGAACTTTAGAATTAAGAAGAAATCTTGTAGAGATTCTAGGTGTGACATGTAATTTCAGATGGGTTACTGAAAGACAAGACCAAAAATTGGTGGCAAGATGGCAAGACTGAGACAAGGAAACTTGTCTACTCATTTCTCATTCAGAGATCTTATTGCTATCTCATTCATTCTGTCCATCCATGCACTTGAGGATTGAACTGATTACACTGTATACATTTTCATAAACCCTGTAAAATATCTTGTACATACAAAGATCAATAGGAAAAGACTGTCATGAAACTAACACCTACTCCACACCATGGTGCATTAGAGCTACAGTAAATCAATATTTCTTACTATACTAGAAAAAAAATTCCCCAAAGAATATACAGAGATCACATTTATAACCAAAAGTCATAAAAAAACAAATGTGCATGGTTAATCATAAAATTATTTGCTATCTTGTAGGACAAAACAGAGCCATCCAAAATAGAAGCTTCAGAGATTCTAGATGTTTTTTATGAGTCAAATAGTAAATAATTTTGCCACAGTACTTATTCTAGTATTTTTAATCTTGGGGGAGTCATTTATCAGGGCAGACTTGTATACTGTGTGAAATCAAGACAGAAGGTTTGGTGTCCGAGGTAGGGAGAATAATGGTTCCCAAAGATGTTCATACCCTCACCTCTGGGACCTCTGAATAGGTTACGTGACACAGCAAGGGAGAATTAAAGTTCCAAACAAAATTAAAGTTGTTATTGGATGACCCTGGAAGAATGAGATTGTCCTGGATTATAGATACATGGGCAGTGTGAAGGAAAAGTTCCTAACAGAGGACAGAAGCAGAAGAGCCAATATCAGAGGGAGGCACCATGAAGCCGGATCAAGCATTGCCGGCTTTGAAGACAACTATGTCCATGAGCGAAGGAATGTAAGCAGCTCTGCCAGTAGGAAAAGTTAAGGAAGAGGGTATTCTTCTAGAACTTCCAGAAGGAATTGCAGCCCTGTTAACACCTGGACTTCAACTCAGCGAGAATTATTTTAGATTGTGGGCTTCCGCATCATACAAGTCTGTGATGATGAATTTCCACGGTCTTATACCCCCAAGCTTGTGGTAATTCGTTACAGGAACCCTAGCAAACTAATATAGTACTCCAAGATTTTACAAGGTTATGACAGTGGTTATCCCCAAATACAAACTGTTTCTCTCGTCTCCTCCCTAAAACTTTAGCAAATTTCCTCTATTTTATATGCCTCTCTCAACTCCTCTCTCATTTTAGGCCCCTTTTCTTCTGTTCTACCTTAGCACCATTTACATTCCATCAGAAATCAGTAAAATCTGCCTTGCTTCATCTCAATTCTCCCTCTCACCAATAATTTCAATAAGGTCCATGAACCAAAAGAACAAATATCAAATATTCCTTAGGAGGAGCACGATAAGACGTCATAATATCAATGTTATTTACTAATATCCTTATTTCTCTCACTGCAACAAATTTCCTGAAGAACTTAGTTTAAAATAAAGAGTATTCATGCCTCCTTCGTCAGGATTAATATAAGGTTACAACAAATTTATAAGTAATTCCCAAAAGTCCAGGAGATGCTCAACATAGAAAAGTTAATAAGATTAATTTCAGTTCAATACCAATATCTTGAAATCAATACTTCGAAACCGTAACAAAATTCTTTGTATTCACCATGCAATATGTAAAGAATAAATGAAAACAGATCTAAAAGGATTCAAATAATCATTGCAGTATTGTAAATAGTGCATCTTGAATATACTTGAATGAGCCATTCACTTGAATTTATCAAAATGTAGTACTCAGTTAAGCTGAAAACTAATCCTGTTTCAAACATGGCTCAATGTGCATTAAAGAAAAATGAGATGACTGAGTATGTGGAAACCCATTTGAATATGCATTCAATATAAACTAATAGCAGCTGGGAAATAAAATGCTTCTGATGCAGATGGGCAAGAGCTCTATAGAAAACATTTCCATCCGTTTTTAGTTAAAGGATTTTTTTTCCCTTTTAGTAGATACATAATCATAAAGTAAACTTTAAAGAATTCATTGTAAAGTATGTTCTTAGAAAATCCCTTCAGGTTTTAAAATTCCCTCTGACCATGTTGTGTCTCCATCAAAGACATATATACTCAGATACAAATATATATACAAATAGGTTGTAGAAGTTTATTTTCAAGTAGTCATTGGTTCTCCATGATTTGATTTCTTAGCTGGCAAACATTTATCCCACCACACGTAAAAACAGTCAATTTTATCTAAGGAAATAAAAAAGAATTTTATTCCCCTGCGCTCCTTCCAACAATTTTCTCACCTCAATAGAAAGCTAATTCAGAGTCTAATGTCTAACACCATGGATGAGTTTTGCTTACTTGTGAAATTTAAGTGAATGAAATAATATAGTACCCACTCTTTTCGGGTATGGTTTCCTTCAATTGATGACGGATAATCACGTTTTAAACCTTAAAAAAGAACTTTAAACATAAAAGCCATTTAAATATTTTTTAAATAATGATAAAATATTATTATTTTAGAAGTGAAAAAAAAAACAATTCTGTCTCCCAATTCATTTCCTCGCCTCACTTCTCCAGAGACAACCAACATTAACAATTTCTGGATCATCTTTGGATACAAATTAAAGGCATAAACCACCTTCTGAATTGGTTACCTTCCCTCTGCCCCCAGAAATGCTGGAACATATTGCATATAAAATTCTTTAGGAGATGTACTTTCTTAAAAGTATTTTCTGAGTCAGTCTACTTTTTCCTCCATCCCTGTCATTATTCAATCCATTGCTCAGGAGTACGGAGCTGTCACTCAAAAGGAGTATCACTTGGGTTTGTGTGCTGTTTTGTTGTGATTAGATTCAACTTACAATTTTGGAAGTAATACCAGATTGTGTCTTAGGAGGCACTTCCTGTCAATTTATGCCATTTCTGGCTTAAGTGGATTTGGGCCACTTGGTAAAAGGGTAGTCAAGTCAGCCAGGTTTTTCCTACTGGAAAATTACCAATTTTCCTGTTGTAATTAATAATTAATGTGTGAGGAGATTCTTTAAGACAATGTATAATCTTGTTTGTCATCAAGTACTTAAAGGCTTTAATATACACTGATTATTTTTGCCTACATTAATCATAACTATAGTAAGTAAAAATAATATCCTTATGTTTACTTTCAAGGTCCACTGAATCTGGAGCCTGTTTCCTGAAGTCTTGCTTATCATCTACAGAAGGCTCAGCCTATAGTCCCAGTGGAAAGGTACATCCGCAGGAAGACTGGAAGATTTGTTACCCAGACTGAAGATAGCAAATATGCAGAATTTTTTTTCATTTCCATCTTGTTCTAGCTCCAAAGAAATAAGACATTTACTAGCGAGGTTGTTAACATCTGGGTGGCTAACCTACCTTGAACTCTTATCCCAGAGAGCTTATCACTCGTCTTCTTTGTTCTAAGAATTTATCAGATTCTCACTTTTTTGTTCTAATTAGTTATACATGACAGAATACATTTTGATTCATTGTACACAAATGGAGCATAATTTTTCATTTCTCTGGTTGTAGACAATGTAGAGTCACACCATTCTTGCAGTCATACACGTACCTAGGGTAATGATGTCCCTCTCATTCCACCATTTTTCCTACCTCCATAACCCCCCTCCCCTCCCCACCCTTACCTCTGCTCAAAGTTCCTCCATTATTCCCCCTGCTCTCCCCACTGTGGGCCAACATCCACATATCAGAAAAAAATATGAGTGCTTTACAAATTTGCATGTCATCCTTGCACAAGGGCTATGCTAATCTTCTGCAGATATTCCAATTTTCGTATATGTTGTGCTGAAGCAAGCACTCTTGTCTATTCTTGACTCGGGAACCCAAATTTCTTTAGTAAGTTGCATCTCTGAAGTCAACCCAGGAGTTAAGGTCTTGATGGCAGTGTTTGTCTGGAAGGATGTGTAGGTTTTAGGAAATCATCTGGCTTCTCTGGAGTATTCTATTCAGAGCATTTTGGCCTTGGCTCGATCCTGGGACCTTCTGAGGTTCTGATCTTTTTTTGGAATTGATGCCTTACTCTTCAATTCTGAAAACAAATCCATATTCTAAACTTTTCAGTATTGATTTCTAAAGCAAGTTTTCATTTGGTAGCCTACCAAAGTTAAAGTGTTTGGCAGCTGTGTAATTTTCAGAGGGATTTTCTGTGAATTGGGTGCTACTGTCCCTGATTTATGGAGCTGCCCCCAAGCCTTCTATGTTAAAAGAGTTTGGTGTCTAACATTCCACGAGGGGAGTCCAGACTCCGTTTTCATCGGCATGCACACACATGTGTAAGCACAAAAAGCTGAAACAGAAGAGTACCTATGAGGCAAGATTAACTTTCTTGAGAATTGGTTGGAATGTCAGAGAAAGGCCGGATGGGTTCACAGGAAAATTGTCAATTTAGCGAGAGCATAATTTAGAGAGGGGAAAACCTCAGTCTGCTCACTGACGCATGTGCAAGATGAGATGCTGGCAACGGCATTGTGTGTTTATGATAATTTTGCTATTGCAGGGCAAGGGAGGCCATCTACCAGGGAATTGCAGTAATTAGATGAGCAAAGTGATTGTTCCATAAAACAGCTAAAATGTTACAGTGAAGCAGAGAGAAATGAAAAATAAAGAGTATTTCCCAAATCAGAAAAGATTGTTTTATTGTCTATTTTACAAGCATAGTTAGAATGTTAAATTGGAAGCAAATCTAGCTAGAAAGCAGTAACATACCGGATTTGGCCATCAAATTAATTCTGTTGTAATGGAATGTGAAATTTGACTGAAATGAAGAGGAATTGGATTTAGGCTGCCTATGCTGGTGGCTTTCAATTATAACATAACATAATCCACATCCTTTTGTTAAACATAAAAATAAATGCTGAGCAAACATAGCCGACTACTGAACAAGAAACACAAAAGAAGTTGCCAATCCAGAGATTTCCAAGGCTTACCTGGGAGGTCATCTGAAAAATGAGAGGATCACAATGGGTGTGATGTAAATGATGATAATCGTATTTATGTCTTGGGAAGAACCAATATTTCATGACTGTTTATGTCTATGTCAGTTAAAACAGGTTCAGGATAATGGCCAGTAATGATGTCACACTCATTGTCCTGCATTTTCGATGGATTCTTAAGATGGAAAGAAGCTGGTGCAACTATATGTAGCACTTTGGTAACCTACATGACAACAGATGCTATTGGAGCAACAAGATGTTGGAGTCTGATGTGATAAGCGTTTGTTTAAGCCAAAGAACATAGCAGAAGAAATTTCTATCACTGACTCGAGATCTTCTCTCCAACCTTTTATCAGTCTCTCCCTGTAAGAAAGCAGCAGCAGCCATATCCATTCTGTTTTGACTCTTATGCACAAAAGTGACCAAGTTTTCCAGACTTGTACCCAAGTCAAGGGGGAAAAAGCATCAGTAATAACTTCTGTCATAGACATGCTTCTTTTAACTTCGATCATTTTTTATATTGACAGCATGTTAAAATGATGATATTTTGGATAATTTGAGATAACAAAAACATTCATTTCACCTCTTTTATGCTATGGTTACTAGAAATTTTCAAGGCATGTATGTGGACTGCATCACAATTCTATTTCACAGTGCTGATCTAGATAACCTGCAGAATAGCCATTGGCCTACTATTTCTGGAGATTATAACAGGAGAGCAAGCATACTGGATGCCTTGGTAGACATACTCTTAAGAGGCTGGGAAAACGTACAGTTTCAGCAATTCAATACATTGGTCAAGTTCCTAGGAATCTATAGAGTTTTGACAACTACCAGCATATCGTCTCCAAGGTGAAGCACACATTCATATTCTTTGTGCCACCTTTCATTAAAAGAGAAGAATGACATTTGGAAGGCCTTTTTAGTCTGGGAAAGATATTCCACATATGGCAATACTGCTCTGAGGAGTTTCAGGTGACAGAAAAGGCTGTTAATTTTGAGTGAATCCAAAACCAAGAAGTAACTTCATATGAGGTTTATTCTTCTGGATTAATAGTCCTACAGGTTGGCCATGCCACATGACAGATTCCATAAAGAGGTGAAAGTGGTACCTCTAATATCAGTAACTCTTTTCAAAGTTTTCTCAGAAATGTGACTAGTCAGATTCCCAGAGAAGCTACAGATAGACTGGAGTTCAGCAAGATGATCTGATCAATGCAAAGAGTCCAATACAGGAGATCCACTGGTACAGTGTCCAGACGCCCTTCAATGAAGGGTGCTCCCATCTCCTGGACACTCTGAGTTTTGCTGCTGACAACTTATAAATGCCCCCATTCTCCATGTACTTTTTCCTGGCTGACGGGGAGCTTCCTTTCAGGGCATTAAACCCCTTCTGGAGTTCTGCTGGTTACCAAATGCTAATTAAAAAGGGGCAAAAGACTAGTACTCCTTGCCTCAATATGGGACTAACTTTGTGGTACAGCTGATGGTCAGAGCTCCTATGATACTCCCCTCACCTCACCTCTCCCAAGAACACTCAATACTTTCGGTAACACCTCCCATCATAGTCTCCACTTTCTGGGAACTCGGTGACTTTCTGGTATTGACTACCTAAACTACTCTTCCCGTTTCTTAGTTCAGTTTGGAGCCAACTATAAGAAAGGGAAGAAAATACAGACAATGGCAATAGAACAGTCAAGCGGCCTCAAAAATAGGGACGATGTGCTGTAGTTTCACGTCTCTTAGAGTTGGGTGAAACAGAACTCACCCTTTGTGTCATGCAGAATGAAATCTAGATTAAGGCTTTTATAGCATAAATTTTCTTCATCTGGACAAGTAAGATGAGATCTCGTCTTTTCCTCACTTTCAGACTGGAAACATTAAAGCAGAGATTGGGCACCTTTTAATTATTCCTATTTATTTATTGCTATGGCAATGGTAATCAGTTCCAGGACCTTGTGATAATTCTTCAGTAATTTTATATTAAACCATGGTTAAAGATACTATGTTGCCTCTGGTAACTAATTTTTCCTGAACTCTAACTTGACTTCACTATTTTTAGACCCAAGTGCCCACTTGACATCTCTCCCTTGAATGTTTAATAAGTATTGTTAAATAGATGAACAAACACCTTCCAGGTAAGTTGTTGAAAGTTCTGGTTATTGACACATTGTAGGTACTCAACAAAATCAAATGAAAAAAAATATAAACAGCACCAATATAGTTTAAGAAAATATGAGCCTGTTAGAATGAACTATAGATACAACTCAAAATAATATAGAAGGAACTAGTTTTAATGTGACTATTTCTGGTGTAAGAACTTTGTCATATAGTGTATTTTGAACAAAAGAAAAGTGTGTGTGTTTGTGCGTGTGTATATACACATTGGAGGAGCTGGCATCAGTAAAAAAACTAATATATGAAGTTGAGCAGATAGAGTACTTCCATCAAACAAAGAATGCTTCCCTGAAATTAGAGATATTAACATTATTTGGTGAAGCAGAGTTTCCTCTATATTAAAAAACATACTTCACTTCTGAATATCAACAAATGTACCTTTCCTTTTGCCTTCTGTTTAGTCAAATTCAAAACCTGGGCAATGTACATAAGCAAACATAAAACTCAATGTTGATGTAAAAAGACTGAGTTAAAATTAGAGAACCGAAGGAACCACACTGTGGTGAATTCCTTGGGTTTTGCTTTTGCCTCACTTATTCCTGGATTTGAAGCCAAAGATGACAACCAAGGAATGTCAATAAGTGCAGACAAATAAAGCACTGACAAAAAGGCAGACTTAAACCTTATCAATAATCACCTTAAATATAAATGACAGCTATACACATAGACTGGCAGAGCAAATTTGGAAAAAAAACTATTCATATACTGTCTAAAAAATTTCACTTCAAACATAACCATTAGACATGTTAGAAGTTAAAAGGTGCCTATAAAAATCTAAAATATGCAAAAATGTATCCAAGGACAGGGTTTGCTATATTAATAGATAAGACAGACTTCAGAGCAAATATTATTAGATAGAAAAGGACATTATGAAGAATCAAGTGTCAATTTAACAAGAAGACATAGAATCCTAAGTGTTTCACCATCAAACAAAAGAGCTGAAAATTGGTAAAGCAAAAACTAACAGAATCGAAAGAAGGAATAGACAAATCACAATTATATTTAAAAAATGCCTTCTCTCAACAACTGGTAGAAAAACTATACAGGTAATTATCAACAATATGATTAACCCACAGAACCTAATCAAAATATATATAACAATCCACTCAAAGACAACAGAATGTACATTCTTTTCAATTACACATGGAATGTATTACATGATAGATCATATACTGTACCAAGAGTTTCAAAAAATTTAAGACAATTGAAACCATACAGAGTGCATTCTTTTACAAAATTGGAGCCAAACAGAAAAATAACAGGACAATCACCAAATACTTGGAAACCATTATAAATGCTACAGTGCAGACCTTAAAAAGATAAAGGGAAATACTACTAGCAATTCTACATATAAATTTGACAGTTAAAAATAAATAAACCAATTTATCTAAACAAAAATTGCTATAACTCACTATGAAATAAATCATCTGAAAAGCCTTACAAATATTCAAAGTGTACAGTTTATAATTAAAAGACCCTCAAACAGAAATCTTTAGGTCTGTATTGTTCAATGGACCAGTTTACCAAATATTAAAAAAAAAAAATCAATGCCAAGTCTAATTTTTAAAAAAAAGGAGGAGGAGCAGGAACATTTCCCAATTTGTTTTATGGAATTTGCATTTTCTTAATACTAAAACCACAGAAAAACAGTACCAAGAAAATAAAACTAACAATCTATAAATTCCATAAAGATAATAGTGTAAACAAATTTTACATCTATCAAGTTTAATTCAGTCAACATGTATGCATGTATGTACTGGTCTGTTTTCTCTCACTATGACAAAATACCTGAGGAAAAAAATCTTAGAGGCAGAAAGATTTATTCTGGCTCACAGTTTTACAGGTATCATTCCATGATCACCTGGCTCCATCGTTTCTGGGCCTGCAGTGAGGCAGAACATCATGGCAGGGAATATGTAGAAGAGCAAAGTGGCTCAGCTCAGGGTAGACAGAAGGCAGAGAGAGAGGGATGGTCCAGAAACAAAGTATAACCTTCAAAAGCTTGTCCCCAGTGGTGTACTCTCCCAACTAAGCCCCACTTCTTTAAGTTTCCCTGTAGTGACACTAGCTGGGGACCAAGCCTTGAACACATGAGCTCTTCGGGGACATTCCATATCCAAAGTATAACAATGTGCCAAAAAAATGATACACCATAACCAAGTGGTACTTGTTCCTAAATTTAACATTTGAAAATCCATCAATGTAACCCACCATATTATAAAGCAAAATAATATGAAAAATTACATAATTTTATCAATGGAGAAAATTCATTTGATAAAATTTAAAGTTATTCCATGATAGAAATCAAAGGTGGGTAAAGAAACGGAGGGAAATTTCCTCAACTCAAAAAAGTACATATAACAAACAAACTATCCTCTAACATTATACATCAAAAGAAATGACTGAATGCCTTTCCACTAAAAATCAAGAAAAAGGCCAGCATGTGCCCTAGAAGCTCTAACTAGTGCAACAGGCAAGAAAAGGAAATGGAGGAATAAAATGTATTTCTATATACCAGTAATAACTGCAAGAACAGAACATTAGAAATAAAATACTATTTACAATTGCTCAAAAATGAAATTCTTAGGTGAAAACTGAATAAAACATGTATAAGACTTTATACAACAAATTATATGATCAAAGGTCTATATAAATGGAAAGACATGTTCATGGATCAGATGGTTCAACAAAGATACCAATTCTTCCCAAATTTATATACAGGCTTGATGCAACTTCTATCAAAGTCGAAGCATTATTTTACAGAAATATACAAGATAGTTCTAAAATTATATATAATGGCAAAAGAATTAGAGCAGGTATATTTAGCAGATAGATAGACACATAGATCAATGAAACATTACAGAAGACAGAACTAGACCCACACCTGGCTGGGCACAGTGGTACATGCCTATAACCCCAGTAGGTCCAGAGGTTGAGGCAAGAGGATCCCGATTTCAAAGCCAGCCTCAGCAACCTAGTGAGGCCCTAAGGAATTAAGAGAGACCTTGTCTCTAAATAAAATACAAGAAAGGGCTGGGGATGTGGTCAATGGTTGAGTGCCCTGGGTTCAGTCCCGAGTACCAAAATTGAGAAAAAAAAAAAAAAAAAACTAGACCCACATAAATATGCCCAACTGACATTTGGCAAGAGTACAGAAGTATTTCAATGGAATAAAGTTTAATTTTTGAACAAATGGAGCTTTAGCAATTGGGCAACCACAGGCAAGAAAAAGAGTATTTCAACCTCAGTTTTGTATCTTATACAGCAAAATTACTACAAATAAACCATGGAGTTAGATACAAGACCTTCTATTAAAAAGGCAAAAATCTTAATCCTTAGATTTAGAACTAGGTTGAGTTCTTAGACTTGATACCATAGGCATGATCCATAAAAGGAAGACTCAATAAGTTACACTTCATCGAATTTAAGATCTTGGAAATATTCTGGCAGGTGACTAATAAGACCAGCTTGTACTTGTATACAAGAAGGAAAAATATTGGGAAACCACATATTTGACAAAACACTAGTATCTGAAATATATAATAATGAACTCTCAAAACAATATTAAGCGAAGAATCCTATTAGAACATAGATAAAAGATATAATATTTCACCAAAAGAGGTGAATAAGCCCATGAAAATGTGTTTATCTTCATTAGCTATTAGGAAATGCAAATTCACTGCACATTTGTCAATAACCAACATGAAAAAAATAATAGCTGGGTGCCATGATGCATGCCTGTCATCCCAGCAGCTTGGGAGACCGAAGCAGGAAGATCGCGAGTTCAAAGCCAGCCTCCACATCACTGAGGCACTAAGCTACTCGGCGAGACCCTGTGTCTAAATAAAATACAAAATAGGGGTAGGGTGTGGCTGAGTTCAATCCCCGGTACTACTACTACTGCTGCTGCTGCTGCTGCTGCTACTACTGCTACTAGTAATACCAAATGATGACAAGCATGTGAAGAAACTGGACCATTCATACATTTCTAGTGAGAATGTAAAATGGCACAACTCTGGAAAAACTTTTAGCAATAAAAAAAAAAAAAAAACTAAACATCAGTCTACTGTAAGATTAAGCAATTGTATTCCTAAAATTTTTTCCAGAGAAATGAGAACTAATGTCACATAAAGCTTGTACAAAATGATTATGATAGCTTTATTTGTCTTAGCCTAATACTGGAATAAACAAATATCCTTCAATAGATGAATTGTTGAATGAAATGGTACGTACAGACTATAAATTAATCTTGGCAATAAAACTACTGATGCATATATTAAACAGACTGATCTTCCTTAGAATCATGCAGAGTGGGAAAAATAGCCAATCCTAAGTTGTTTACTACAGGAATAAAATTCTTGAAATGACCTAACTATGGGAATGGATAACAGATTAGTGGTCATACGCAGCTAAGGAGATGGAGAGAATAGGAGGAAAGTGGGTGTGGCCACATGAGAGATCCCTGTGGTGTGAGGAAGGTGTGTGTGGCTACATGAGAGATCCTTGTGGTGATGGAAATATTCTATAACTTTGACTATATACATGCTAATATCCTGGCTGTGATATTGTGTTACCACGGAGGGAAACCAAACGACTTCAAGATCTCTCGGCTCTATATTTTACAACTTCCTGTGCTCCCCCAAATATTTGAAAATAAATGCTCAATTAAAACTATTTAAGAGAATCCAGATCAACAGAAATAAGAGATGCCAAAAGAGGAGGTTAGTATCCTATAGGAGTTCTGCGTTTGGGATTGGGTCTCTGATACTCTTCCTGATTGTGGCATGCATGCTTGGTGGCTAGGAAGTTTCTATGCAAAGCCTGGCTGCTGGGAAATTCCTGTGCAAAGGTGCAGATCATCTGGGTACTGAGAAACTCCTGTGTCAAAAACATGGGCTGCCTGGCCCCTGTAGCAATGCTCTTCAGGAAGGTTTTGACCTTAATCTTAGGCACATAGCTCCTGGGAATAGAAGAATATATTTGATGGATAACTACAATGTTTCAAACTCCCTTGCTCCTGGAGTTGCCTGCCTAATAGTAACTTCAGACAATGGACTTTATTGAGAACTGCACAAAGCTCCTAACATTGCATGTTGTAACTGAAATGTAACTGCAGCATAAGCAACTTTACTGATACTCTAAACAATAATGTGGTTATGGGGGCTGGGATTAGGCTCAGTGACAGAGTGCTTGCCTCCCACATGTGAGGCACTGGGTTCGATCCTCAGCACCACATAAAAAAGAATGAACAAACAAATTAAAGATATTGCATCCATCTATAATTTTAAAATATTTTTTAAAATAATGTGATTATGGTACTAATGACCTAATGTAACCTATTGGTATAAATGAACGTGGCCACTTGGACAAAGAGCCACTCTGCCACCTTCCCTGCCACTGCATCTTGTCTTTGTTTCCTCTTTATTATAATTCTTTACAGTATCATGGGCCCAAAAGGCTTCTGAGGTCCGAACCAACACTAAGTTTCTATAAGCTAAATAATTGTATGAACATTCAACTCAGTTATTTGAAGTATTAAGCAAAATTACTTTGTCACTGCATTTTTAAAAAATATTTATTTTTTAGTTTCAGGTGGATACAATATCTTTATTTTTATGTGGTGCTGAGAATCGAACCCAGTGCCCCATGCATGCCAGGCAAGCACGCTACCACTTGAGCCACATGCCCAGCCCCAATTACTGCATTTTTAACAGCAGAATCACCAAAAACACATGCTGAATGAACAGATTTCATTTTATGAATTCCACGGACTACACGTAGCTATAGGAAAGATATTTTGAATAATAAATCATATATTCCTAATTTGAATCGAGTAACAGATGATATAAGAATATGTTAAAATTTACTTAAAATCTCAATATCCGACCCAAATAAAATTTGAAGTGCTTTCCTATTTTGCATGTATCAATTCAATTTCTGAGCTATTTCTTACAACTAAAAAAAGGTAAGCTAATAGAATCTCTCAGTGTAATTCCTAAATTTGTAGACAGAGGATACTGAGCAGAAGCTAATGTCCCATCCTTCCCTTGGTTTGAGACATATTCCCAAGATTGGACATTTGCTATGTGCTTTAAAACCCACCCATATTAAGAGCACTTAAGAGTTCTTTAATTGTCCTTGAAAATATCACCAGTGTGATTCTTACAAGTGTCTATTACACTACATCAAAAATGGTAAAAAATGAGGAGAAACTCACCTTTCCTTATAGTATTCTGTCAGATTTTACTTCCAAGGGTGGAGGAGCAATAAAAACAATCTCTATTTGCACAGGCCCAGCTAGGAAGCAATGGATTAGTTATACATCTCAAAGCTCCTAAGACAGGTACTAAGAACAACAGACCTGCCAGCCACTCTGCCTACTTATCCTAGGAAGAGAACATTACTCTTCATGAGATTTAGAATTTGAATAAGAATCTAACGTACAACATGGAAATTACAGTTAATAATAGTGCTCTGCATTCAGAATTTTTGCTAAATGAGTAGATTGTAGTTGCTCTTGCCACAGGCAGGAAAACAGGTAAAATAATGGATATGTTCCTTAGATTCACTATAGTAACCATCTTATATTACGTACATATGTATTACATATATAATATATGTTATATATCTTAAATATGCACAAAATTTATTCTAAATAAATACACTATAGAAAATTGTAGAAGTCTTTGAACAAGTATGGAGTACTTATTCCATCAAAATAACTCCTACAGTCAGACTCTGCCAAGGTTTCTTCCATGGATTAAAGCTAAAGAAAAACTGGAGGCGGCAGAAATTAAATCAACAGGTGGCTTTTAAACGTTCATCTAGTGTTAGGCACAGTAGAACTCAAAGTGTTGCAAAAAAAAAAAAGTACTAATAAATAGTATGGTGGTAGGCAGGTGGTAGGTGATTTGCATATATTGGCATAAATTACTGTCTCCAATCCATACAACTACTCTACTAGGTAAGTGCTGTTATTAATCTCATAAAGTAACTCAGAATTTACTAGGAGAAGTGGCTCACTACATTTAATTCTATCAACAGGTACTGATAATCGTTAACCATAATTTAGCATCAAGATTAGTTCACTTTAAGCAAAATCACTTGGTATTTCTACAGCTCTTTCATGCTAACTTTTCTAACTTTATGAAATAAAAGAATAAAAAGCTTTGAAAGTCTAAGTAACTTCCCCAAGCTGAGACAATCTTGTAAGTAGCAAATCCTGAATGTGGGCCTATAACAATTTTACTATGTCCTATACACAAGTGCAAGAGCAATAAGAAATGCCCCATGATAAGTCAGGAGAGAGATGAGAGGTAGTTAGGAGACAAATAGAATTATTACTAAGTATTTCTGATGGATGAACTAGTGAGAGTAGAGACAGAAAAAAAAATGAATATAAAGGATGAGGACAATGTTTGCCTGGTGTGGATGGAGGAGAGCATTGTTAGAGAAAATAATGTAGGTAAGTAAGCGAATACTGGTAACATGCTCTAAAATCCCCAATCATGTAAGTCCAGTTCTATTCTCTTCATGGTGAGAACATTTCAAATGGAACTTATTATTCTCCCCACAAATCTACCTCTTTCATGGGCTCCAATTCATTGTCTCCACCATTCACCAAGTTTCTCATGCAAGAGAAACAGAACCATCCTGGATGTTTTCTCCCCTGAAATACCAATACCCAGTCAGTTAATGGGTTTTCGATTCCATTTCTTCATCTCTGTACCCAGGATCTGCTCTCCCCCCTCTTAGGCTGTGAAGACCCTTGATAAATTAGCATGTTTCCTATTTACTTCCAGTATGATTGGCAACCTCCTGGGCTCTTTTGCTGTACAAAGGTACAGCAGTCAACACTTTTAAAACATTCTCCGAATGCCTATCAATTTGTTTTGAGGATTACTGTCTACTTTGTAGGTAAAGATATTAAGGCTTAGATGTAAAATTAATCACCCAATTGGTGAAGGCGAGATTTGTATCAAGGAAGGTTAGCTTACTCTAGAATCAGCACTCAGCCTCCAACTGTGCCTCATTGTCTTTCCAGAATTCAGACAGGTTTTCTGAGCCTTTGACAAATTCTAATGCCTAAGACTTAGAAGACTTTGACTCTATTCCTTCAGGATTTCTATGGTAATTAGAGATCAGTTAAAAACAAAGAATTTTGGCTTTGACAGACATCACTCAATCTGTGAAACGTAACAAAGAAAACCAGGGCTTAAAATAATATTTTGGCCACCATGAAAATATGCTGCTCAGCTCTCTTGCTGCAGAATGTTCAGGTAACTGACAACCCAAGGTGCTATCCTTCTGGATCTACAACAGTGTTTACATAACATGCCAAAAGTCAAAAGGATAGTAAGTGATAAGAAAGTTTGGCTCCACAGTTCCAGGTCAAGTGAGACGGCTTGAGTATGGAACTTAAGGATGCATTCACTCAAATCCATGCAGGCAATGATCCTGCACTTGTACCATCTTGATAAGTAGTGCTTCCTCAAGGCAACCTAGGTACCTCTTTGCCTTACTCCAGTCCTAGCCCTGCCATAATCCATGCTCCAGAAAAAAAAGGATTGAACTTTTAATGATGGCTACAGGTCCTCTTCTTGCAGGGTATCTATGTTGAACGTGTCCATATGCACATGTAGGTTTAAAGGATCACGACCTCTCACTGGAAACTTTGCACTAACCTACCACTTCCCTGGTCTCATTTGGGACTGTATGGATCAACAGTATCAAGAGCCATCTCAAAACCATCTGTCAAAACGTAAGAACCAGTGACAGTTGCACTTTCCCACAGCCTCTGTGTCTCTCGTTTCCCCTTCCTTTTTTGTTCTTTCCTGGAGCTTTGGTGCTGATTAGATCATGTCCACTGCCTACTGAAAGGCTAAGACAAAATGTCAATCTTACTCCTCTTCATTATTATTAGAAATGAGAATAGACATAGCAGCACACTTTTCTGTTGAAGTAACTTACCCAACTTCATAGTTCTTGATATTTTTCAAGGATCTGAGTCAGTAGACCCCAGAGTCCGTATACCTTCATCATATATTTCATTGCACATCTGAATACATAATTATTTATTGATCTGGTTACAGATGCAATAGTTATATAACCTGCTGTATTTTTTTAATTGGCATTCTCCAAGACATTTGTTATCTCAAAGTGAAATTACAAAGCTACAATCAGAAATTAATGTCTCAACATGCCCTTTCTAGATAATAATCTTTTCTTAACCAATAAAATGGCTCGTGAAAAGAAGGGTTTACTTAGGCACAATGTTGTTGCATAAATCACACAGGGAAATTTAAGGTTCATGAAGTCACCCTTCCATTTCTTGCCCCCAGCTTAATACCAAGTATTTTCAGTTAGATGCTTTTATTATTAAAGTCTTTTTCTTTTGGAAATTGCAATTCTGAAAGGCTTACGGTATTTTTTTATGGCCTAGCAGTTCCACTCAATGATATAACACCACGGCTTAATATTTAGCATAGAATATGGAAAAACACCAGAGGGGATAATTAAGTTCACCAGATGGGACATTGGATTCCTTCATGAGCCAATGATAAAATGAAGACTATTATTAAACTTACATAACAAAAGTTCCAGTCTCTAACTCTAACTACTTCTATGTGTTGGTTCCTTTTTGGTCATTTTTTATTCTTCAAAAGGAAACAGCCATCAAGTTGGTATAATGTAAAAAAGAAACTTTTACAAAAGAATAGCATTGACTCCTATTTGTATCTTGCCTAAGCAACTGTACATCCTCACCAATACAATCATGAAGCAGAAGCATCTATATTCCATTAATATCCTAAAATCTATTAAATCATTATGTTTTTCTGGATTCAATATAGTCTCCAAAACTTTCATTTCAGTGTTAAAAAAAATCATTTATTCAGAATTACTTTTGATCCCCTAAACAAAGCCAATTATTTTTTCAGGAAGGCTATCCAAAGTTTGATCAACAGTAACTTAAATTCCTTTCAGTCATAGTCCAATGTCTTTTACTGACTTATATTTCATTGAAAATTTACAGTAGCATTTACTAAGACATTTTTTTGCCTCTTTTGTATCGACAATAATTTTTGTTCATTTTCCAAGTGCCAAACCTGAAAGTGGGCACATCACACCTGCTTTTTTATTTGATTTTCCCCTTATTTTTAACACTAACTTTCCCTCTTCATTTCCTACTTGCTCCACTGGGATCCCTAAAACACAATTTACAGTTGCTGCAAACTCCTAGCATTGCCTTCCACTCCCGACATGTTGCTGCTTTGGGATTCACAACTTATGCCTCTTCCTTAAAGTTTTTAAAAATATCTTATGAGATGTGATGTGTTTCCATAGAGACTCAGTCCTATAAATCATTTTGTACATATCCCAGGTCATTATGGAACTCTTTGGAAAGAGGCTATAATTTTACTAGACTCTAGTGTTTTTGTATACAAGCTTATAAAAAGGTAGAAACTGACAGTAATAATATAGGCTTCCAGAGATATCTAGAGACTATGCAGAGGAAGTTGATAAAAACATTAAAGGCTCAGAAACTTTGTCACTTGGCAAAACACTTTATATGTAACAAAGATTAAAAGAGCCGTCTAATCCTAAATAACTCTAGGACTAAAATTACATCAGTCTTCCCTAAAACCTTTTATTCTCAATGCTTCATATATAGCCATTTATTCATTTAACAAATGTTTTCTGAAGAGCAACAAATCTCAGAAATGACACAGGTCAAATGTCTCATTTCTAATGCCTTCAGGAAAATGCTCTTTGTTTCAACCTTTGTCCACTTAATCTTATGAACTTTCAGTTTCTTTAAATTTCCCTCAGCCTGGCATCCTTTCCAAGTTCTAAGCCATTACACAATTATATGGATGCTCAACTTTTAAGCCTAGTCCTAAGCCCTCCTTGAATGTTCAGCCTTCAGTGAAAAATCCTGCTGAAGGATCTGAGATTGTGAAGAGGTAAGACTGCTGTCTTTCTGGTGAAGGCCAGTATGTGGTCCCCTTCCACATGGAAGGACCAAGTCAAGTGAGTATGTGTTTTTGATTGCCATCATGTGTCTACCAACACACTAATTCCAAGAGAGATGTGTTCATTTCTTTCCAAGGAAATGAAATCATCCTTCAGTATCTGAGGGGAATTGGTTCCAGCACACCTGCAGATACCAAATCTTCAGATGATCAAGTCCCTTATATAAAATGTGCACATAACCTGTGCACATCCTCCTGTATATTCTAAATATTGAGATTACTTATAGTCCCTAACAGAATCTAAGTACTATGTGAATAGGTATTGTACTGTGTTGTTTAGGGAAGGATAAAAAAAATTTAAAGGTCATACATGTTCCATGCAGATGCAGTCAAAGACATCTACACATTACAAGTCAACAGTTAATTTTCTGTGCACAGTTGGCTGAATTCATCAGATACTGAGTAATGAGCATATATAAATAACACTGGGAGAGGTAGTGATTATAGTAAGAGTAAAGAATTTAGCTGACAGTGATATGTCTTCTCCTAAGGCTAGAGAAGCTAAGTTTTGGATCTTCTATTCAAGCCACTCTTTGCAAGTTTGTATGATCTGAGTAACAGAGTGTTGATTTTAATGGCACTGGGGGTATCAGGTGTGATTACTCACCAGAAATTGGATCCCTAGTTTCACAGTTTCAAGTCTCAGGTTAGATTCAACTATGAACAAACTCTTCATCCTCCTCCTTAGGAAAGTTCAAGATCTCTTCCAAATTATCCACATTTTCCTTTAGCTTTGCCATAACTCTGCTGGGTAAGCTCTGTTTTAGTTATAACTTCCACAAAAGAAAATCGACAAGAAGAGTGAAAACTGCTGGAAAAAAAGGTAAAATATGCTATTGGAGGCGAGAACTTCATTTCTAGTATGCCTTGCCTCCTCGAGCTCCAAGACCCAGCTTCACAACCACAGCTATTTTCTGTTCTGAGTTTCAAATCACATTCTTACCCACTCCCTCAACCTTCAACTGAATTCAGTATTTCTATTCCAGGTCTTGAGTCCCTACTCCATACAGAGCACTATGCTACACAATGCCAAAAGACGAAAATGAAGTGGATGGGTTTTATCCTCATAGAGTTTACATCTCAGTGGAAGTAGTAAGATATTTACGAAAAAAAAAAAAAAAGTGAAAGCAAACACCAGCCACATACCAAGGTGACACAGATGAGGCAGATATTCCAAAGTTGTGGGGAATCTGAGTCCAAAAATAAATCATCAAGAAAATAACACACGAAGTGGAGTCTGTTCCCTGAAGCCATACATCAGGATGATTATTTATATGTAAAAAGATTTTTCTCTTAAAAGAAACAGGCTGGATAGGAAAGCTGTGACTGTGAAGACTCATAAAGCATTACATGGATTTCTCTCCCTCCTCCTTGCACTTAATAGCTGAAAGAACTTCACGGAGCACACATTTCAACAGCTATGCAAACAAAGTCAAAGGATGTGTCTAATTGAATCTTCAATATGCAAGCCAATTTGTGAAATATCTCACAATTGCCTTTCGGTTTGTACCCCCAGTCTTGTCTGAAGGTGATAATGGTGAGGACTGCGATTGAAAGAGGCAAGCACTTGTCACAATTTAAAAGCCCTTCATTCCTGACATAGCCTAGCACAAGGCGAAAAATGAGCTTGCCCTTTAAACGTGGTGACCATTTTCTTCTCATGTTGCTCTTTTATTATACAAATTAAGCCCTCTCCAGTGACTGTTACAGAAGCCAGAAGAGAAAAAAAAAAAATCTCTAGCTCCCACATTCTACAGAGATGGCAACTCATCCTAAGGACTGACAACTTAAGAAATAAGCAGGTTCAAATATCAATACTAAGAGAATGGTATGTCAACTAAATTTAAGAACAAGAATAACTCTCAAAGCTTCCCAAGTCTCAGGAGAGATATTTGAAGACTCCATTTAACACTTGAGAATTTTATATTATCAAACATAATGAACCCAAGTCTTCCTGAGGCATCTTAATCCTACTCCAGACTATGAGGAAAAAGTTATTTCACTTAATAACTTGAGGGCTTGTTTCTATTTATTGACTCTGCACAAGAATGATGGTTAGGTTTTATCCGAAGTATGAACTAATGGTATGAACTAGTGGTTACCTATTCTGGATTCAATTGGGTGTGTCTGGTTTGGAACTAGAATAGATAACAGTGGTGTCACACTATGGACATTCTAGGTGAGAGTTTCAGTAATTTAATCTGCCCCCACCCCATATGTAGCATATGGGATAGCAATCTAGATTCTGAAACCGAAATGTC
Source organism: Spermophilus citellus (assembly GCF_964194105.1). NCBI lineage: Eukaryota > Metazoa > Chordata > Mammalia > Rodentia > Sciuridae > Spermophilus > Spermophilus citellus. Next base: position 45,244,220 of record NC_138200.1, on the reverse strand, counting down.
TTAAGTGTTAATCCCTTCTACATGATTCCTCCAAGGCTCTCTGTCCTCATTTGTGATGAAGGATCCTAATCTATTTGCTGGAGCGACTACCGATTCCACTAGATAAAGCAGATGAAAACACCTAACATGGTACCTGATGCATTATAGATGCACAACAGTGTAATTATAGTTGCTGCCTTTCTTCACCATTAACATCTTTAAATTTTTACAGTTCAGTTTTTCAATGCAAATAAACCATTTTGGTTCCCGTCCTCATCATTGTTGTCATCATTATCATCACCTAAATTTACATTTTCCAAAGCATTTTACATTTATTATCTCATCAAATATTTACTGCATGAATGCCTCCAACAACAATAACAGCTAAGACAGTCTCACCCATGGATCAACAGCTTAGGTTAAAGAACAGTTCTTCCTTGCACTGAATAGATACCTATGACCCTGGAGGGTTCACTCATTTGTCCTTGGCCTCTGTTGGCCCAGTATTTATTTTTTAAGCCTGGTACCTCTTCTACATAATAGTTCCTTTAAAACATAGTGCCTTTCAGTCTACTCAAGAAACCATATAGAATCATACAAATTCTCATATGGCTCTTATTTAGACATGCAGACTCCTAGGCATTGTCTCCAAAGACTCAGCAATCTGGTGGTTTTGCACATCATCATCTGAGTCCTGACAGGTAATCTCAAGATCAGACCATAAAAAAGACTAGTTTCTTGGATATCCATAGTATATTTCTGCAGATTTAGTCTCTCACTTCTTTAACTCGTTCTTGGAGATTGAATATGGGCTACATCAACGACTTCTTAGCTTCCTTTTTGGGGTTCCCATGACTGGAAGCACCAGCTGGAGACCAGAGAAGGAATAATGGGCTATGAAATACCCAGGCTCCTCCCATTGGGTCACTCCAGATGGGACCAAGGACAGCTCATATCAGGAACCCAGTTTCCAGCAATCACAGGTTTCCATAATCTCTTGAGGAACTCTCACACCCTTAAATGGACAAGACTCCTCACTTCTACAAGTGCCAGGAAACCACACTATCCCTGGTTATTTCCATACATTGTGCCCCAACATTTCAAATGTTGATTATTAAACTCTTCTCAAAAGTACCCAGTTTGAATCAAATATGGATACATGCAATATGGATTCATCTCCAAATAACTGTCATGAGAAGCAGAAGCCCAACAGAGTATATATTCTATGTTACTATATATATAAAATTTTAGAAAACACAAACTAATGTTTAGTAAGTAACAAAGTACAACAGTGGTTGCCTGGCAACTGGGTGGGAGCAGAAGGGCTTTGGGAAAAGATTACCAAGAACATAATGAATCTTCTCTGGATAATGGATAATTTTATTTTCTTGATTGTGGTGATAGTTTCACATGTGAATACATATGTCCAAACTGATTTAATTGTGCACTTCAAATATAGGTAGTTTATTGCATGTCAATTAGATCTCCATAAAACTATTCAAAAAATAGGTAAGGATTCTTATCCCTGAAAGTAAGGAAATAATAAAAAAAAATAGAGTTTGTAGAGTTTGTGACTTAGAAACATATCTATATTATTTGAGTTAAAAAAATAAAGAGCAGTTAGACTGCATTATTTCCTCTCTGCAAGATTCCTGGCTGATACACTGGGTTAAAACTGGTTCAAATGCCCTCTTCTTCTCTTATTTGTATAACCCTAGGGAAGCTATATTCTCCAGAAGCTTCAGTTTCATTACTTTAAAATGGGATAACAAGAACACCTACTGCCGGGAGTAACTGCAAGAATGTAGAGGGTGTGTGTTGTTTGTGTTTGTGTGTGTGAGAGTTGCTCACCTAAGTACCTGGTACACAGTAATGACCACTGTCATTTTTTCTAAATAAACAGATTCTCAGGCTTTAAACCCAGCAAGGTAAAAGAAAAACCTATTCACAAAAGTATCAAAAAATAGTAATATTAAAGGATTTCTAAAAACAATTATAAAGGTAAAAATTATAAAGATATCAATAAATTAGACTTAAATTTATTTCTCATTTTTAGTCCCAGACATTTCTGAAGCTATAGAAATCCTTTCAAAGTAAATATCTGAGAATTTAGGAACACATTTCATTAAGAGGAGCTAAGATTCTAAATTAGAAATATAACAAGCTTTAGCTGATGTTTTAAAAAGTCCATTAAGGTAAGAAGAGCTTCAATACTAGTCATATTCATTGATTTAGTTTGATGAAAGTTGAAGATAAAAATGTGGAAAAAATAAGGATTAAACCAAATCCTATATAATCTTTCCAGTAGGATTACTTACGTCTGAGGGTTTTTTCTCATCTTAAGATAGCACCTTGAAAATTCTGGGCTTACTGGGAACAAGAAGATAACATGAATCCTTTCAAATTTATTTAATTTTTTAAAATAACTCACATTGGCTACATGGGAAAAAGGCTTAGTCTGAGAATAAACCCTGGGGCAACACTCCGATCCACATTCATTATAGTCTGTGCCGACACCATATCATTACTTCAGGTTCAAAGTGAAATCAATAACAAATCATTTGACTTTATAATAGCAGAAACGCAAGACGCCACCAACTTAATCAAAGAAAACTGTCTAAAAAGAGGTAGCTACATGCACCACATGAAAATACTCTGAACAATTTAAGCATCAAGTGTAACTGCCTAAAATCTAACTTTTATGTGTATGTGAATATAAACACATACATACATTTTATATACGTGTATGTGTACACACACACACACACACACACACACACAGGCAGATACATTTTAAGGTGGATGTCTTGCTATGAATCTAACAATTTACCTCTCCCTGGAGACAATATAAATTAGTTTTTGCTTTTATAACTTTTTCCAAACCTAAAACAATAATATCTACCTGCCAAAAGAGGTCTGTATCTCTCACCTGAAAAGGGTACTTTTATCTGCAAGAACTCACGCATGAGTACATGAGTATAGATGGGCCCCAGATTCCAAAAGCTTCAACTACTTCCTCTGTATTTGGTCTATTCATTCAGGTGACTCAAATATCTAGATTTGGAAAGGAGAGAAAAGCTGGGTATTGGCTGGGATTGGTATTTTCCACCCTTGTTTAAATTTACAATGGGCAAACATACATAAAAAAAGAGGATCTTGAGGGTAGCCATAGACACTTGTCTCCTCATTTGCTTAGATATTTCTATCATTGCTATTCTTCAGAGGACTAGAACTATGTCCCAGATGATGAAGGCAGAGTAGGCCTCCACTCCCAAGTCTTAGGACTAGGAGAGAATGGGTACATGCATGTAGGGGCAGAGGCAGGAATCTTTGGAAAGCTTGTACATTTCACCAAATGACAAATGAAGTGAATTTCAAGGAACTCAAGGTAGCATGCAATTCAACTTTAAGATGAGAATACTGAGGTTCAGGTAGGTACATGACATACTGAAAGGCTTACATTTGTTTAAAATAACAAAGAATTTGGTTAGTTTATTTTTCTTCATTTCAATTGTTCTCTTACCCTCTAATGAACTGCTTCTTATATGTCAAGGTCTTTCCTCTCTGGAAAGACTTAAAATATACTGCTTATCTTCGTACACCAGAGTAAATTAACACATTTGCATTTACTATTTCAATAGACAGAAAAAAAGTATTTGGTTAATAATTATTCCTAGAAAAAGAGGGACATAAAATTAAGCAATTTAGGTAGCAATTTTTTGATTAAGGAGTGAGGAAGTAATTGTATTCATTGGCTAAGTCAGCCAGACAAGAGACAGGTTTTAAATATTCACTTTGTTGCTTCATCCATCCCAGTGATCATTAACCATTACTGAAACTGTTGTTCTTGGGTCTAAGATTTAACAACAACATAAAAGAAGGGTTCTCCTCAAATTGGTCCTGGTCTGTGAAACTTCTTGATTGGTGGAAACTATCAAAAGATCCAAAGAGATGGAGAAGTAACCAAGGAAATTACGATCTGGCCTCACAGGCAACAGTGCTTTGTTATTTATTTGGGAAACATTCAAAACTCCTATAATTGGCACAAATTTATTTTTTATACAAAGCTTGTTGTATCTACATTATTTGTAAAGATTTTGAAGTTACTGGTCTTTGTGAGAATCTGGCTCATTCTTGTAATACTATAATGTTTTAAAATACTTTAACATTAGTCTTAAATGGCTATTCTGGGGGTCCCACAAGTTAATATATTTGGTTTATATATTTTTCTAACTTTCAGAAAAAGTTATGAGTACAGTCAGACCCCAATATCCACGGGTTCTGTATCCAGATTCAATTAACCATAGGTTAAAAATATTCCAAAAAAAAATCATCCACAACCAACACATACAAACTTTTCTTGTCATTATTCCCTAAAAATATAGCATGACCATTTATACAGCATTTACATTGTATCAGGTATTATAATTAACCTATAGATGACTTAAAATATACAGAAGAGGTGGGTAGGTTAGAATAAATACTGTCATTTTATATAAGGGACTTATTCATAGATCTTGGTATTCAGATTGGTTCCTGGAACCAGTGCTCATCAGATACCAAGGGTGATTGTATTACTATTGCCCTTCTATGATTAAGGAACCTAAGGTCCAGTACAATTGTGTAGCTTTCCCATGTCACAAAGCTAGCTGGGGTAACATTTGTATCCTTTCTGCAAGATCGAATCAACTCCTCTATGACCATGCTGCCTTTTGGACATTCTTTTTGTTGGTAAATTGCTTCCAAATTGGGCTTTGAGTCAAGCAGCTAAGTTCAAATTCCACTGCTTCCTACAAGTAATCCTTCAGTAGGTCACTTCCACTCAGTGTATCCATCTGAAAATGGGGGTTCTATGAGAACAGAATAAAATGGTGTATGTGAAGCCACTGGCATAGAACCAGAGTAAAAGTTCAGTAAATGGGAAAGCTCTCCTTATTGCTTTTCTTAAATGTTACAGTTGATAATAACTTAAAGGCAAACAGACTTCTAACCACCCAATAAAATGTGGTATGTGGGAATGTATGCACAGAGGGAAAAAAATCTAAGCCTTATAAAAACTGCCAAGGGACATGGGAGACGAATAAGTGAAACAGAAACAAGAAAGACCATCTGCTATAGGAAGGAGGAGAAATGAGACTACTTCTGACTTGCAAGAGTGGGGAAACACACAAGGGAAAGAATTAAGGTAACAGTTGATATCAGGATCCAATATCTAGAAGTCAAGTGAAATTAAGGAGAAAGTGTGCCAAATAATAAACTTTCATGGCGAATTTATACTTCAGTCATTCTGTTACTATTCTAAATTTGTTGGTGATGTCCTTGTCTTTTTAGGAAAGAGAACTGGAATGGGAGACAGGAATTTAAAAAAAAAAAAGATGTAGTTGAATATACGACAACGAATCTCACCATTATCTTCACAAGACACGAACACAGTAAGAAAATAGCAGAAAGATCAGTAGAGGAAAAGGAATAGGGAGGGAGGAAGAAAGCAGTAACTAAGTACTAGGGACTGAATTGGAGCAAATCATATTCCATGTATTTACATCAAAGTGAATCCTAATATTTAACTAATATGAAACAATAAAAATTTTTAAAGAGATGTAGTATACTGAGTGCTGGTTAGGAGTAAGGAGCCTGGGTTGTTGACATGGTATGACAGAACAATTTGTTTAAAGTGATAACTTCTCTTTTATCATCTTTTCTAGGTAGCCATACTCCCCCTTCCCCCATGACAAGATGTTAGTGAAGATAAAGGAGTCATCGAAATTCTGCAGCTCTTGAGACTGGGCTTCACACTGCAATGCATGGGTCTTGGTCCCAGCACAGTTTGAAGGAATGGGGCTACACTGGGCTACTGAGAAGAGTTTAATAGACTTGACAAGTCTCTGAACAGAGTGCATGGAAAACAACCATAATAATACAATGCACCAAGACTAGCAGAAGCAAGGGGCTGTTAGTACTCTGAAGCCTGTAAGTCTGTGAACGGGATCCTAAGTAGGTTAATGCTGCAAAGTTCTCCCTGACAGAACCTGTGGCCTTCAGGAGAATGTAGCCAACCCACAGTAACTTAGCAAGGGGTAGAACCCAGGAAATTGGCACTCCAACCTCACTCTTCTCCCACCCCACTCTCTCATATCCTGCAGAAATATCAAAAGACATTGGATTCCAGGAAGCAAGAGAGTTCTTTGATGCTGGCCATACACCTTGTGCTTCTGGCACACAGATCCACAGGGATAAATGGATGATAACTACAACAAGCAGAAAGAAGAGCAGGGAGCGTCCATCAGTGAGAAAGAAGACAATGCTATGGGTTCCCCCTGCCCTCCGCCCCCAGCTCTCTGACAGTGTTTCAAGCAACAGCAAGACTTCAGAGTGGAGGCACAGACTCTGGAATCCCAAGGATCAAAACTTACAGGTAATCTAGGGTCTTAGACAACCAGAGGACCACTTTTTTTCTGTGTTGCAGAGAAGATACATCATCTGCTCCAGATCACATATCTATTGCTTAAGTGGAACTGCATGAATTTTCATTTGAATGATCTTTCCCCTTGATGCCAAGGTGCCTTGGGAAATTAACCTCTCTGCCCTTTATTTTCCTTTTTATAAAAATATTTTACAATAATTTGCATAATCCATCTTGCTCAATCAGTTGACAAGACTCAATAAAGCATTTGTGTGAGAAATGCAGACTTGGCTGTCTTTCAATACCACGAAACTTGTCGCCCGAGGGGAGACAAAGAATCAGATAGAAAATGATAAAAATTTACCCATTAACTAAATCATTTATTTGGATGTTTTGAATTCTTGACATAAAAGGAGAATACATTATGGCAATTTGATTAAGAAATAGACTTGAAATATAGAGATTCACTTTACCAGCGTTAACAGTTTAGTTGAAATAGTAATTTAGGCTTCTGGGATGAATGTAAGAGTAAATTTTTAAATTTCTACAAAAGCAAGTAGATTCTTTCTTGAGAGAGAGAGAGAGAGAGAGAGAGAGAGAGAGAGAGAGAGAGAGAGAGAGAGAGAGAGAGAGAAGAGAGTCAAATACTTGGAAAAAAGCAAGGGAGATTACTGGGTGTCCATTCAGCACAGTGGAGATCTGTAAATTCTCACCTGTAAGACCATTAACTGTGTATTATAACTAACAGATGACAGAAGTTTAGTTGTGGAAAACTGATTATGCAAATGATTATTGTCCATAACAATAAAAATGAGCATGACCTTGTAAGTATATAATTTTCTAATCTGTAGAAAAGTTGACACCACAAATTTTATTACCCAATAGGAATCCAGCCAGTTTTATACCTGTTATGTTCATTTCAGCACTGCTGGTTGCTGATGTTTTCTCCATCTCCGAGATTCATCTTTGAACCAATTTTTTAGCATCTTGTTGCCGCATTGATGTTATATACATGAATGTATAGATGTATTCTCTGACAGATTTTCACTTGATATTTGTGTTAGAGTCATGAGTTAACCTTGTAAATTTTACTTTAGATTTCCATGCAATTCTTTTAAATTTGTTTAGTGACTGATGAGTAACATTCATTTATTTGACAGGTATTCACAAAGTGCTGACTTTGTCACAAGTAGCGTGTGAGACATTGGTGAGAAAGACAGGAAATACCCTAGTATTAAAGGATCTCATAATCTAGGGCAAATATGATGTGTATAGAGTCAGACAAAATTATAACAAATCCCTTTGAAGACCTGACTGGCTTTCATTGTGAATCTAGAATTGAGCAACACCTCATTCTGGAAAACAGAATGAGTGTTCCCATGAGCTGAGCAGAGGAGGTTGAAGGGCTGAAGAGTCAGAGGACAAAAACACTCAGTTCAAAGTTATTTTCCTTTTAGCTTTAAAACATAGGAGTTCCTTATTATGCTTACTTGGGTTGACTGGAATCTCTCGATTTTTGGAAATGGGCTTGTTTTAAAGTTTGGTTTCATTAGTGGCTCATAGCACAAGTCACTGATGTGGTTTGGTCTAGACAACTGGGGCCCAGCGCAGGTGGCTACTGCAAAGCAATGACCTCCCATAAACTTTATTTTTATAATACATAGACAACCATTTATAAAAATTCTAAAATATGTAATGGAGGAAATATTAGTAATACAATCAGAATTATCTGGTTATATTAATAATTGTATGTAATTATGTAAATTATAATTATATAATATATAAATAATCAAATAATCAAATAGTGGGTAAATTTTTATTATTTTCTTTCTAACTAAATCATTTATTTGGATGTTTTGAATTCTTAATAGACATAAAAGGAGAATACATTATGGCAATTTGATAAAGAAATAGACTTGAAATCTAGAGATTCAGTTTACCAGAGTTAACAGTTTAGTTGAAATAGTAGATTATATGTACAATTGTATTATTTAAATTGTATATTATATAAAATTATAAATTATATTATTAATATATAAAATAATATAAATTATATATTGTATATTATATATAAAATTATAATTTATATCTAACTTATGTATGAAATATATAAATCACTATTATATAAATATTATATAGGCAATTCTACAAGATGTTCTTTCTTTTGTAGCTAAAATCTGGAAAGCCTTCCTTCATTGTGCATTATTAAGGGTCATGGGCAAGTCTTCCTATATACAATAATTAACATATGAAAAGACTACAGATGGAAAAGGAAGCAACTTTTGAGCAGAAAGCTAAGAATATGGTATTAAAAGAGGAAAGACCACATAAACCCTTGCAATCCTTGTTAAGTGTTTTGTTCATAAAAATATAGATATGTATATGCTTAAGATTCCATAGCAGATTTCCTTTGTTGTGACTAAAAAAAAATACACTTTCTAGCAATACATGGAGGAGACAGTGAAGGGATAATAGCACAGATGTGGAAGAAGGGCTTTTGGCTGATTTGTGTTTCATGGGAATGACTGGTTTCCCATAGGATGAATAAAAGATGCTCAACAACTTCCTTCCAAGTGGGTATTACTAAAGGGAGTTAACAGTCCACCCTCTATATCTATAGGTTCTGTATCTTCAGACGCAACAAATTATGGAGCAAAATAATTGAAAAAAATTTTATCTATACTGATTAGGGAATAATGACCCAAAAGTATACCTAAACAATATAATAAACACTAATATACATAGCATTTACATTGTATTAGGTATTATAAATATCTAGAGATGATTTAAAGTATAATGGAAGGACATGTATAGGTTATATGCAAAAGCTATGCTATTTTACATAAGGGACTCGAACATACCTTGGTATCCACGAGGGTCCTAGAACCATTAACCTGTATATAGGAAGGGAAGGCCATATACATACATAAAGCTCAGCCTTTAGAATGCGCCGAGGACAGAAGTGGATACAAGGAAAAGAAAGAATTAAGTATAGACACCTACAGACCACTGTCAACCTCAAGATTTGATCTGTTAATCTTATGTGTAGGAAATCATGTATTTGATAGACCAATAATGAACAATTGGAGAATCGTTGTCTATTACATAAACAACCAAGCAGACAGAAATTGACAGCAGGGAAGCCTGTGTATCAATATCATTCTAAGTGATAGAATACACAACCAAGAAAAATGGACAGGTACCCATCAAAACAATTCTAACACAGAAATTAGTGAACCGATGAAAGATGCCTTGAAATTCCCTATTGATATCGAATTATCTCAATCTGAAAGAAGATTTCTGTGATTACTTCAGCTTATCACATTTCCAAAAATTTATATATAAGCTTGACTTTGGTCACTATAGATGAATATATTCCTGGATACCATTTATAGAAAAAAGTTCTGAGAGATATATTGGCATTGATCTCAAAACCAATGTAAGGAACAATACAGTCCTTTTGGGGAATATATCTTAAGTTCTTTTTCAATTCCTTCTTCCAGATGAATATACAGTCTATCATCACAAAGAATGAGAATTACTTAACCCATATTAGATCACCTATATTAAAAGAGGTTTAGAGAAAATGCCAAACTGTTATCGACTTGTACTTATTTTATAAAATAAATATTAAAATGTGTCAATGATAATAATGGCAGTTGTTAGTATGGTACCACTGATTACTAGGTGTATATTAAATAAGCTTCAGTCTTGGTTATATTTTTATTTACTTGAATATTTTATTGTTCCTGTTCATAACATGACTTTACTAATCTATCAACATAGTTATTGCATGCTTTCATGTGGCAGAGACTAACTTAGGCACTAAGAATTAAGGGGAAAAATTATTATAGGTTCTAATTGCAGACATCTTTAAATGTAAAACTACAGTTCTAGATGCTGGAAATCTTTCTAGAAATAGGTGAAATATTTTGAAATATTCTTAAACTATACCATGTGGAAATGTCAAGAATTTCTGTAAGAATTCAAGATTCCCCTTCCTCCCAGATATGGGCCCACTTTTAAGAAACCATTTAAATAAATCAAATAAGGAGGCAAATCTTCAACAATGTGTAAGGTATATGTAAACCCTGTAAGAAAGCCTCCAAGATATGATCTACCTAATGGTGAAGAAACAGACAGGCTATTGCTGGCCTAAGCCCAGGCAGCTTATGAATGCAAAGGTTACAATGTGAGTCTGTCGTTTCAGAGTCCATTTTCTTTCTCCCACACAATATTTTCTTATGTTGGTATGAAATTATTTTTAGAGTCCCTCTGAAGATCATGTGGAATCACCAAACATATCAGTGAAAAAGTGGCCAGACACCTGGTCTAATCTCATATGCTCCCTTCTTTAAATGAGCGCTAGAGTGATCTTGGCTGAAGCTTCTGACCAAACACCATAGCAGTTCCTGAAATGAATCATTTTACAACAAAGTCTTCCTATCATCAAAAGCTGATCAGATCATCTCCTTAGCAAAGGAAAAATTTACAATCATGGAATCCACACATATCACAGCTACAGGCAGTCACTATGGCTCTGTTGAAGAGTTATGGTGGTTTGAAGTATAGTCTTACTATGTAGGTGGAATTTGTCAAGCCCTCTATTTTCCTGCGTGTCCTTCCATGTTTCTACATCCCATTACATCATTTCCTAGCTCAGTCACACTGACTTATAAACCCTACCTCCACAACATAAAAGTGTTCATGCCGACATTCGATACTATCTTTTTCTGCCTTGTTTCCCAGTCATATTATCTTAGTTTATAATTGACTCCTTAGTGGGGAAAACAGATTCTGAAATCCATAAGGTTCTTTTGCAATATTTTCTAAAAGCCTAAAGATACTCAAATGTTAATTGAATTAATGAATGAGTGTATCCTTTAGTAACTTGACATTGCACATTATCTTACCTAATCAATTTAATCAGACAACATTATTTGATTCATATTTTAAATTATATTCTATTTTAAATCCACTTGAACTGAATTGAAGGTGAACAGGAATTAAAGTAGGGATGCAGAAAAATATAGTTCAGGTGGGAGAAATAAGGTAAAAGTCCTTTTTACTCCATGAAATTATTTTAAAGGTGGTTTTGGATTACATTTTCTGATATCTAAATATATTTTCATGAATACTACAAAATATTTCATGGCAAATAGTTACATAACCGTTGTGCAAAGGAGACAAATGAAACACAAAGTTTCTAAGTAATTGGCTCAATATCCTACAACTAAACCTGCACTCAAATTTCAGCTATGTTTGATGCTAAAACTCTTGGTCTATCAATGGTATTAAAGTGCATACAGCAATTTCAACACTGAAACTGAGGCAGAAAACCTGGCCAAGTACTAGGTTCCTGCCTAGGTAAAGATCTTTATTTATACTCTAAATATATAAAAATATGTAAATGATTTACATCTGACATTAACTCCCATAATGGATGAGCCAATTCTGTACTATTTCTCAATGTCAAACAATTTTTAAAACTTGAGTTTTCTTTATGCAAAGTTATTGAGGGAACATATCACATTATTTTTCATCAAGGGCTGGCAGGCCAGGATGGTGCTAGATAGACTAATAGTCAAGGGGCACTCTTGTCTGACTGCACTAAGCAAAATAATGGCCTCTCAAATCTCTCTCCATCCTGGGACTGGGGATGTGGCTCAAGCGGTAGCGTGCTTGCCTGGCATGCGAGGGGTGCTGGGTTTGATCCTCAGCACCACATACAAATACAAAATAAAGATGTTGTATCCACCGAAAACTAAATAATAAATATTAAAAAAAAACTCTCTAAAAAATATGTCTCCATCCTAATCTTTGGAGTTTGTAGATGTTACCTTACATGGTGAAAGGCAATTAAGGCTATAAATGGATTTAATGTTGCTAATCAACTAACCTTAAACAGGATTATCTAGGTGGGCACCAGTATTCACAAAAGTCCTTTTAAAAGGTTAGCAAGTGAGTCAGAAGGAGGCATAATGGCAGATTCACTTGACCACTGCCAGCTCTGTAATTGGAAGGGGTCATAAGCCAAGGAATGCAAGCAGCCTCTAGAAGCTAGAAATGGTTAGGAAACAGTCTCCCCTAGAGCCTCCAGAAGGAACCAGCCCTACTGGTTCATAGTGTCTGCAGGTACTCCAAAGGTCAAACAGAAAATGGTTTTCCTTTTCTATAAAGTAATAAAAAAGTATAGAAATAATTTTATTTTGCACTTTAGAAGCTTTGACATCTTGATACCTTGATCTTAAAGGGACTGGTCCTCTCACATCTAAATTCCTCGAGACAGTGAACAACTTAACTTGTAGAGTGCTTTCATACGTAACCAACCAATCTGGAGCCAACCACCTCCGTTACTAGATTCATAGAGGGTTTTTATGCAGGAGGGTGGGAGATGTTATTATCCCACCTTAATAACCCTCAGGTCAAGTACCAGACAACTTAGGGACAGTCTGTGTCCCAGAGCCCGCTGAAGTTACTCAGCCTAGCCAATCCTGAGGCCTCTTGCCCTCCCTCATGCACTCCTTCCTGTGGAAGTGGCCGTAGAGGCTGTTACCCAGTCCCCCTCCTCCCTTGGCTTCTTGGTGGCCCCAGAGCTTTCTCACGTGTCCCCATGTGGTTTTCTGTGCCTACTGCTTCAAGGGACCTGTGAGTGTAAAAACTCTTTGAATCCCTGTGCATCTTACCAAAGCTGATAAAAAACAAATCCCAGGCACCTTTTTAAAACAACAAGGCTAGAAAGAACCAAGTGTGGAGACATGGTATGAGCAGGTGGCATGATTAGACCACTATTTGCCAATGTCCTCCCACCCAGGCAGCCACAGCTCATCAGGAGCCATTCAGGGGGCTAGTGCCCGTTCCCTGTGCTCAGGGTAGGCCAGCATGGAGGGTTAAAGAGATAAGGCTGACTATTAAAGTTCACCAAGTCAAGTAAGTGGACATTACCTGGTGGACAAAACCAGTTAAAAGAAAAACAGCAAATAATTAGAGAGAAATAAGGATTCAGAGGGTCTGTGTCTAGTCCTGTCATAGGCACAAGGGATTGCCTTTTAGTTTTACCCAAGTCATGTGTATGATGGTTCCTGGCATCATTTCCAGTACCACAAAAGGAACAGGGATAATTCTTAGCTTTCCCTGTTCCCGTTTTTCAGGAACACTGGGCTCAGAAAAAAATTCAGCATTGTTGCATACTTCTTGGATTAGGAGAAATCTTATCATGGCAGGTCATACTATTTAACTCTACCTTTTAACTTTTTCTCTACCCTGGAGAGCTGTAACATCAGTTTGGGAGTGGGATAAAGTAAAATGCAAGAGTAAATTGTAAATATTGTTTGTGAGATTCCAAGAGACTCAAACCCAACTTCGATCAAACAATTTATGGTTAAAATAAACATTCCTTCATGCAGGAATTGTTGCAATGTGTCTCAAACCATTTGTAGAATATTGATTCATGTTTTTTATGCTATCAAACTGGGCTTCCCAAAGTGAAGGCAACCTAAGTCATTCTTGAGATTCCCCCCCCCCCCAAGTCTAATACAGATGATTTGAAGATAATTGTATCTTTGGGTTTCAAGTTAAATGCCACCATGTTCTGTTTTGCTCCAGTAAAACACTGTACCTCAACCACTACCCTACTGATTAATGGCCAATTGGTAAAGGAGAGAAGGAGTGAGGGAGAAAAATGTGCTAAGAATTAACTTTGATGTACGAGTTTGCCCTCCTGGGGTCTCAATCACCAGAACAGAGGAAATCATAACATAATAAAATTGCATTCATGCATATTCACTTAGAAGGGATATTATTTAATATTAACAATATCCCAAGTCATCATGATTTAGCTAATAAGCCAGCAAACAGCAATTCATATTGGGATTGTTTGACTTCCTGTCAAATAGCTACATTCTTGTACATGCAGAAAGAATGGAATAAACAACTTAACTGAGAATTAATGAATTGGAAAATACCTGAAAAACTTTGTCTGTGATGTGGGTTCTTGGAAGAATTCCAAGTAGTAGTCTTGATTTTGATTAATATTACAATTTATCCTGTTAAAGAAGTACCTCATAAATACTCATGAAGCATTTTATTAGATGATTGTAAATACTTAAAATCTTATTTTGCAATCCTTTTCATCACAAAGAAAAAGAACAGGCTGTGGGCTGTATGTCATTTTGCCTTCTTCATTGCCAACCAAAGCCACATCACCCGTTTTATTTGCACAAGGTTAATGTTCTTATAAATCTGTCTTTTATGACTGATGTATAGACCTGATGCTATAATGACACATCCTCCCCCACACTCTGCGTGGCACATCTTCCCAACTGTCTCCACAGCAATGTGTTCCCGACAGTTAGCATCTACTCACAGCAGTTTAGACAACATTTGATGATGTGGTACATGCCAGCAACCTGGAGGGAAAAGTACTAAAAGCAATTTCTCAAAACTATCATAAAAGTTTTGCAAAACTTTTAATATATTAACTGTTCTTACCCTTCTCTACAATAATCATCTCTCTTCCATGTACCACCTACGCCCTTTGAGTTCCTTCCCTATGTAGGCACATCTTCATTATACTTCACATCATAAAACAATAAAAAACCAAATAAGTAACACGTGCATTTGCCTGTCAAAGGGAAAATAAGAAGTGACTTACCAGTGATGGCTATTCGGTTCATCCAGAGACAGGTGGGCCCTTTTCACGGCAGGACTTGCAGATGCTCTCAATCCCCATTTACAATCTTCCTCAAGTTCCTGGTGACAGGTCCATCTCTGTGCAGGTGATATTTGTCTCCAGCATCCATTCAAAACAAGCATAATAAGTCAGTTGCAATTCAACTGCCACACATTTCTTTAAAGGAAGCTGAACTGCTTTCTTCCTTTATTCAAGTTACTTTGGGCCTTTCTTCCTTTCTCTTCCAATTTCAAACAAATATCCAGAAGGTCTCTTGTTTGTGAGCTTAGTTGGATCCAATTGGGTCCTGTAAGAAACCCAACCTCTTCACTCAAGCCCACCTGCTGGGAAGTCTTTATAGATGCTATCACCAATTCTAGAAATTACCTAGGACATTCTCCAAGTCCTGAGTCTCCCAGGTGTGTTTTAGCCACCACCTGGCATCCTTATGTAAAATATAAATTCCAAGGCCCACTCTCAACTTAGTGAATTCTAGAGAAGGATTGAGGACATGTGTTTTCAAACAAGCTTTTCACCCAGTTATCCACAGGTTTGGCCAATTCAACAAAACCTCCTTTATTGCTGCCAGATGAGTTCTTCCCGAATTGAGATATGGGACTTAGAGTCATCTTCAATGGCTTCTACCAATGTTTCATACCATGAAGTAGATTCACTCCTTGGCCTTTGAATCCTACACTTCTCCCAAAATTCAACTTCTGGCATTTGCCCTCAGCACAAAGAGGGGGAAAAGAAAAAAACCACAATTCAAAACTGCACTCTTTCCTCAGGTTTCCCCCCATTAGAAAGAGATATTTTCCCACTAACAACTTCCAGGCATGGAAACTGATAAATAAATAAGAAACGGGCTCCTGTCTTCAAAAGCAGCCTTGTTCCCCCTCATGATTCCATGTTTCTTTCCCTGACTTGTCACAGTGATGGCATTATTCATTTCAAAAAAGGGCAGCTGCGTATTGTTACCAAGCAATTTTGGTAAACACATTACATTAGACTTCCCTCTGGAACAGCAAATTTTTCTCATCTCCTGAATCTTTTACACTCAAAAACTATTGACGACTACAAAGCAGTTTTCTTTACGTGGGTTCAATGTCTTGATAGTCATTGTTTCATTTAAAATGGAAAGCCACTTCAAATTGTATTTTTCACGCAGCCCTGTGGCCGGTGTAACCAAATGCCAGAGTCTGGGTGCCTTATAAATAGTAGGAACACTATCTCTTACAGTTCTAGAGGCTGGAACTCCAAGATCAGGACGCCAGCATGGTGAGGTTCTGAGGAAAGCTTGCTTCTCCAACTAAAACCACCCACAAAAACAACCTTCTGCCGCTGGCTGGCTCCGTGGCCCCTTTTATAGCCACGCAGCCTCACCAGGGCTCCGCCCCCTTGACCTAATCAATTGTGGAAAGCCCCGCCTCCTAATAACCATCCTCTCCGGAATTGAGGATTTGAACATATGAATTCTGGAGAAGGGAGCATAGCATTCAGGACACAGCTTATGCAAACATAATTAACATGAAAAGAAAAGAAGAAATGAAAAATGTGGCGTCATTTTACAAACTCACGTCTCAATAAAAGACAGCTGGATTCTATTATCTTCATTTTCTGTGGGTAAAGCTATTCTCTCCTAGGTGTGCTGTTGGAAGGGGGAAGACCTCACCCACCTCCTGGAGAAGTCCCTGAAAAATCCAGGCCTCCTGGGCCACTCTTCGACTATTCCCTCTGAGAAATACTGTAGTTAAACACAGAAAAACTAAAACTAAAAAAAATTAAAAAAATAAAAATAAAAAAAATAAAAAAAAAAATAAAAAAATAAACCTGTTTCACATCCAGACACTACTAAATCTGTTGGAATTACAAAGGTTATTGACCTGAAGGTATTTGATGTTGGGTTTTTTCAAAATCTTAATTAAGGTTTATTTCTTTTGGTCACAGTTTTTCGAATGGGTTCTGCTGTTATTTTTGCCCTTAGGCTGAAGCACCTAACTATTCTAACTGCTGTTTAGTTTAGAGTAGTAAAGTCCTTTGCCCAGCTCTGCCTTCCTTTGAAGAGAAGTCTAAAGGAGAATCTGTGCTGTTGATGGATCTTTCTACCCATCTTCTCTGCACACTGGACTGGTTCTTTCTTTTTGGTATACTCTTGCAAAAGGAAGATGTAACAGAAGAAAATCATTTCTATAGCATATATAGTTGGCATTCTGGTCCTTCCCCTTCCAACAGCACACCTAGGAAAGAATAGCTTCACCCACAGAAAATGAAGATAATAGAATCCAGCTGTCTTTTATTGAGACTTGAGTTTGTAAAATGACGCCACATTTTTCATCTTTTCTTTTCATGTTAATTATGTTTGCATAAGCTGTGTCCTGAATGCTGTGTTCCCTTCTCCAGAATGCATATGTTCAAATCCTCAATTCCGGAGAGGATGGTTATTAGGAAGCAGGGCCTTCCACAATTGATTAGGTCAAAGACATCAGTCTTTCTTAGTTGAATATTCTTTCTTTCCACAACATATTGCATTACTTCTAAATTAAGAAATAATCAGTATTATTTTGTAGATTTAAAAAAAAAAAGCAACATAACTAAAGATCTAGGAATAATTACCTAAGCCAATGTCCGCCACACCAACCAATATCCTTTGTAGCATAGTTTGGAATATGAGATTTTAGATGACACCTACTAAAACCTCAAAGAAGCTGTTGGTGACCTCCTGTAGGTCACTGGACACTGCTGACATCATTTCATTCCTAAGATGTAACCTATCCTTCTCTATTCCATATTTTTCATGTAAAACCATGCAGGAATCTATTTTATAGATATATTGAACAAAGGAGACACTTCTCTGTAAAAGCATAACACAGCACAATGTTTCTCTCTCTGACAAATTTTAAAATTATCTCATGAAATTTGGTAATTCTTCCCAAAATGAGCACTATTTATTTTGCTCTGTTTCTGATGATACGATTAAACAAAGAGCTAGTAAAAGTTAACAAAATTAGAAATGGTGCTGAATTCTCAGAATAATTATAGAAGCAAAGTGTAAAGGTTTTCCCTGTTGTGAAAATTTAGAAATCTCCATATACAGAACATATGTATACATATATGAACCAAGCAAACACACACATAGATGAGATGAGAGAGTCAACTGTGATTAGTTCAGCTAGTATATTGATTATCCATTATACGTAGGTCACTATTTCAGGCATGTAGAACAGAATAAGCTACAGGCTGTGGCCACACAGAGTTTATGCTCTATTGAGAAGGCAGTATTATTGCCAAATTGGATTACTACTATTATGGAAAATATTAAAGTACACTGAATTAATAGAAAGGGCAATAACAATTCCAACAATGGCTAATATAGAATTTACAAAGAAAGAAATATTTACAAAGAAAGATTGAAGTTTAACCAGGGGAGTTTCCACATTGAAAAGAAGAATGGGATCTAAGATACAAATATAAGAAAATATAGAGTGTGTATTTGGGAAATTTTCTCCTCAGAGATTTGTAGATTATTGTCAATGTTTTACAAAGGGTATTTTTCCCTCATGAACTCAGAATTAGATTAAGGACTTCATAGGCCAGAAGTCATTGGAACTCAATACGGATGAGCAGTTGTCAAAAGTTAATAACTTGCACTGATTATTTATGATCCCATTGAAGTTTCTTTAATTAAGCTGGCTTTCCTAATCCCTTTCTAATGCCTTATCAGCTTGATTTGTATCTGTGTAAGCCCTGGCTGCAGCAAACCAGGGGGTCTGTCATGAGACTCAACATGATACAAAAGATTTTTAGACTTAAATGAACAATTGATTGGCTAGCTAGCCACTAAGCAAGGGTTATGGTAAAAGCTGGTCTCTCAGATTGAAGTCCATATCCTGAGATATTGGCACAAAATGCTTCACTCCTGAAATTGGATATCAGCTGTCCTAATACCACCAGACAATACTTTATCATGATCCAATATATGAACTCAGAAAAATTCAACCTAGGCTTCTGGCTGCTATTAAGTCATCACCTTTACATCCCCTCTCAGATTTCTTAGAACATGCTCCTAAATAGGCCCAAAGATGCCATCTGTTGTGAATTTACTAGGGTTCAGCCAACTTCTCCTGTAAAGAGCCAGATAATAAATATTTAGGCTTTCTGGGCCATATGGTATCTGTTGCAACTGCTCACCTCTACCACTGTAGCACAGAAGCCTCGGAGACCATATGTAAATAAGTGAGTGCAGCCAGATTTGACCTGGGAGCTTTTCTGACCCCTGCACTCAACTTTTGGGCTTATGGAGTGAAAACTTTAATGAGATCCCAGTAAAGCAAATTAAAAGGGAAGAAGAAGTACAGAATGCTAAAGGTACAAAGTACAACAAAGAAGTCCCAGCTTCAAAGCAGTTGATTTGTCCAAGAATGGAGGGGAAAAAAGAGAAAATGTAACAGGTAACACCAATAAAAGAGAATAATTCATCGTGCTACATCAGCTCCATTCGGACACGTCAAAACAGACTTTGTCATCATTAGATTTACCCTCAGCATCCCTCAGCATCAGAATCACCTAGGAGTGTCCTAAATATGCCATTTCTTAGGCTTGAACCTAGACTTCTTGAATTGTACCTCCAAGGTAGACCTTTGAGGTTCGCCATGTGTAATAAGACTAAGCAAATTGTCATACACACTCAGGCTTAACAAGAGTTGTGGTCACCTTCAAGAGTGTGCAGTCCACTCCTTAGCCCCCTAATTGTTAACTTTGCTTTTTAAGCACTATGTGAAGTCTCAGGTAAGAAGAGAAAAAATTGCCCACTACTATGAATTGATGCTTTGTTCTGTTAACACCTATACTTACTCTCACCTTCTAGACCTTATCCTTCAACTTCATTCATTATAGGAAGAACCACCATTATTAGCAGACACATTTGATCCTGATTTCCAGACTCAACTAGGAAAAGAACCCAAAGCCTTTCCCATAACAGATTTTCTCCTGTGAAATGTGATCTGAGCATTAAGGAGACAACTTTTAATTATGAAAAGATTCTTGATAGTATTGTTTTCATATGCACATGTCTTTAAAGTAATATAGTTTAGATTCTGGAAATGTCTCACTGGATGGAAAAAAAATAAGAGAAAAAAAATTAAGCATTTAGATAAACATTTACTGCCAAGCAAAACAAAATAAGATTCTTAAAAGAAAATGCATTTGATTTTTCTACATCTGAAATAAAACCAAATGCATTGCAAGTGAAGAGATGTGATAGTATTCCCTTATTACACCTTTAAATGAGAAAGAAATAAAAACCATACAGTTTTGGAAGACACCTTGCTCTGTGTGTATTTGTGTTAATAGATTTAATCACCAGGCAACTTGATACTTAAAATAACAACTCAGAAATGTAAATCTTATAGAAAGAGGGTTATCAAGTAGATAGAATCTTAAATAATATATTTTTTAAATATTGGCAGGGGAGGGGATGTAGCTTGGTGGTAGAGCACTTGCCTAGCATACATAAGGCCCTGGGTTCAATTCCCAGAACAGAAGAAAAAAATTAAAACAATTGGCAAAAAATGCAAACATAATGTTAAAACTTTTTATAATTTGGTATAGTCCTACCAAAGTGAATTTATATATTATTTTAAGTCATTTTATTCTTAGGAACAAAGTCCAATATAAATTGGGCTCAGATTTAATTTCTTTTGTCACAAGGATGGACTTGAGAGGTAGCTTTTGTTTTCTTTGATTTCAGAATAGCTTTGAATGATCTCCTCTTAAGGATACAGAAATGGTTTTTGCAGTCTTTTGTTGTTTCCTTGTTAATCCCCTAAGACCTGTGAATTCTATTAAGTAATTTTTATCTTACTTGTCTTTTTTTTTCTTGTCCATTTTTCTCTGCTGGACTTTGGGATTTATGCAAATCTCATCAAAAGTAGACTGTCCTGCTTAAGAATAATGTTCCTTTTTTTTCTACTTCTGTTTTAACCTGAGTTTCTTGATCCAGTCACTTTTGGTCCAGAAGCTCAAGTTCATCTTGAAGAAAAGTTATTTATTTCTCAGGGGATATGATTATATCATTTTTTCTCTCTCTCCTCCAATGACTTATTGAAATAGATTTCTGGGGACTAATTTACATTAATTCCAAAGTATGACTCTAAGGGCATGAACATTAATTGAAAGACTATTTTTATCACCTTATGCTCTCCTTAAAAAATAAATGACACTTTTCCCCACATTTAATTCAAATTTTACTTTTGACTAGGGTATTAAATGTCAGAAATTATACTTCTGTGTATGTGTGTCTGTTTAATAATTGTCTAGCAAATGCAATTAGTCTTAAGAGAATAGTTTATGCTGTGTTTCTTTGAATTCTGCAAAATAAAACAGTCATTTCTGATGAAAAAAGTCCCTGTAAGTACTTTTGCCTTAAGATATCAGTAGTTAACAAACATACCTATCCATAAGAAGCAGCCCATAAAAGGAAACCTTCAATGTAGATTCAATGTTTATAGCACCAACATTTGTACAATCAATACAAAAATCATTTAGCTTCGTGAAAATCAGGTAATAATAACGATTATACTAACATTCATTGAGTGATTGGTTAGTACTAAACGTGGTCCCTTTGTGATTTAATTATCACAACAAACCTGAACAGATATTCTTAATGTGATCATTTTATGTAAACTGTATAAAAGTCATAAATCTCATAAGTAGTAGGACCAGAATTCTAATTTAAGTATATATACTCAAAAACCTCTGATGTTGGCCCCATATTAAACCTAAATATACCAAAGAAATTTTTTTCAAAAATGTAAAATAATGTTCTCTACAAATCTCCCATCATGAATTAGTCTTAGGAAAGGATTCTGATTATGGCATGTATACCATATTAAGGTTTGTCAGATTCAAACTTAGGTAAAAAGTTCACCACCTCAAAGGGATGGCTCCACCCATTGTAAGATCCATTTTATCTGTAGACTGCAATAGTGCTACCAGCTCATCTTCCTTGGACTCCACAATTAAAAAAAAAAAGTCAATTAATCCATCAAATGTTTATTAACAAATGAAAAATGATCTCATGAAGTGAACCTATGTCCCCTGAAATGAGGAAATCCCAATTTCACATACACAAATCAAGGTAATTGAAGAAGTAATTTCTAGGTAAAGTATAATTTGGTTTCTACTTGAAAAGGATAAAACCTCCTTTTATGATTTCAGGGATTAATAATCTTTTTCCTGACTTCTGTACCCTCACACAAATACCCACTCGGCACAAAATGTCAAACTGGTACTTCATCTTAGAAGTTCTGTTCCCCACAGAGAATGATGGCATGCCCTGAGTCCCTGTAGGGTATGTTCCACCACAGGGCATGTTTCCAGTGTCCCAACACATGCTCTGGAGTGAGGATTTCCATCACCTACTTCCACTGAGAGCATCATTATTAAGCTCTACACAGCAAGATGATTTTATATGAGCAAAATACTAGCATACAAAAGAATGAGATTTCAATTTCATGTTTTTACACTTAAAGTAAACATGTGGAATCTTTTTTTAATGCTTTTTACATATAATTGACATGTAAAAAGTGCACACATTTAAGATATATGTCTTGATGAGTTTGGGCATAGGTGTATACCTGTGTACAACTGCCACATCCAAGTCTGTCACTTTTAAATTTTTCCTTGCTTTCTTCTGACTGTGTATGTGTATGTATTGTCATTTTTGATAAAAATAAAAATATGAAATTATCTTCTTAACATATTTCAAAATACTGCAGTGTTAGTTATACACAATGTGCACAGTAGTATTTTGTCAATTACAGATAGTAGTGTATTATACAATAGATCTCTAGAATTTTCACATCTATACCCATCAAAAAAACAATTCCTATGATGTAGGCTCCCTATTTACCTCTCTTATTGTTTCTTTTGCTGAGAAAAAACTTTTTAGTTTGAGCAAGTCCCATTTGTTGATTCTAGATATTAATTCTTGTGCTATGGGTGTCCTAATGAGGAATTTGGAGCCCGACCCCACAGTATGTAGGTCGTAGCCAACTTTTTCTTCTATCAGATGCCTTGTCTCTGGTTTGATATCAAGCTCCTTGATCCATTTTGAGTTAATTTTTGTGCTTGGCGAGAGAAAGGGATTCAGTTTCATTTTGTTGCATATGGATTTCCAGTTTTCCCAGCACCATTTGTTGAAGATGCTATCCTTCCTCCATTGCATGCTTTTAGCCCCTTTATCAAATATAAGAAAGTTGTAGTTTTGTGGGTTGGTTTCTGTGTCCTCTATTCTGTACCATTGGTCCACCCGCCTGTTTTGGTACCAATACCATGCTGTTTTTGTTACTATTGCTCTGTAGTATAGTTTGAAGTCTGGTATCGCTATACCACCTGATTCACACTTCCTGCTTAGCATTGTTTTTGCTATTCTGGGTCTTTTATTTTTCCATATGAATTTCATGATTGCTTTCTCTATTTCTACAAGAAATGCCATTGGGATTTTGATTGGCATTGCATTAAACCTATAGAGAACTTTTGGTAATATCGCCATTTTGATGATGTTAGTTCTGCCTATCCATGAACAGGGTATATTTTTCCATCTTCTAAGATCTTCTTCAATTTCTCTCTTTAGGGTTCTGTAGTTTTCATTGTATAAGTCTTTTACCTCTTTTGTTAGGTTGATTCCCAAGTATTTTATTATTTTTGGGAACAAATCTTTACTCCTCACACTTCAGATAGAGCCCTAATATCCAGAGTATATAAAGAACTCAAAAAATTAGACAATAAGATAACAAATAACCCAATCAACAAATGGGCCAAGGACCTAAACAGACACTTCTCAGAGGAGGACATACAATCAATCAACAAGTACATGAAAAAATGCTCACCATCGCTAGCAGTCAGAGAAATGCAAATCAAAACCACCCTAAGATATCATCTCACTCCAGTAAGATTGGCAGCCACTATGAAGTCAAACAACAACAAGTGCTGGCGAGGATGTGGGGAAAAGGGTACACTTGTACATCGTTGATGGGACTGCAAATTGGTGCAACCAATTTGGAAAGCAGTATGGAGATTTCTTGGAAAGCTGGGAATGGAACCACCATTTGATCCAGCTATTCCCCTTCTGGGTCTATTCCCTAAAGACCTAAAAAGAGCATGCTACAGGGACACTGCTACATCGATGTTCATAGCAGTACAATTCACAATAGCAAGACTGTGGAAGCAACCTAGATGCCCTTCAATAGACGAATGGATAAAAAAAAATGTGGCATTTATACACAATGGAGTATTACTCTGCATTAAAAAATGACAAAATTATGGAATTTGGAGGGAAATGGATGGCATTAGAGCAGATTATGCTAAGTGAAGCTAGCCAATCCCTAAAAAACAAATGCCAAATGTCTTCTTTGATATAAGGAGAGTAACTAAGAACAGAGGAGGGAAGAAGAGCATGAGAAGATGACTAACATTAAACAGGGATGAGAGGTGGGAGGGACAGGGAGAGAGAAGGGAAATTGCTTGGAAATGGAAGGAGACCCTTAGGGTTATACAAAATTACATACAAGAGGAAGTGAGGGGAAAGGGAAAAAGAATACAAGGGGGAGAAATGAATTACAGTAGAGGGGGTAGAGAGAGAAGAGGGGAGGGGATTGGAGGGGAGGGGGGATAGTAGAGGATAGGAAAGGCAGCAGAATAGAACAGACATGAGTATGTCAATATGTAAATCAGTGGAAGTGTAACTGATGTGACTCTGCAATCTGCATACGGGGTAAAAATGGGAGTTCATAACCCACTTAAAGAGTGAAATATGATATATCAAGAACTATGTAATGTTTTGAACAACCAAAAAAAAAAAAAAAACAATTCCTGTGTCCCCTTCCCCCAAGGTCCTTATAACCATGATTTCATTCCTTATTTCTGAGTTTGACCATTCTGGTTACCTCATGGACACGGAATTCTGTAGTATTAATCCTTTTTTCTTTGACTGGCTTTTCTCACTTAGCATATTTTGTCCCGCATGACAGAATGGTTTTTCTTTTTAAAGACTGAATAGTAGTTTGTGTGTATGTAACGCATATTCTTTATGCATGCATCTGTTAACGAATCTTTGAATTATTTCCATATATTGGCTGTGTGTAAATAATGCTGAAACAAACATGGAATTATAGATATCTCTTATACATCTGTTAATTCTTTAAAATAGCTCTAATATTTAAATATATGATTGATCCTCATACATGTTAGAGTTACAGGAAAAGGCAACATTTCTTAAAAATACCAAAAACCCACAAATATTCTGGGTACCTTTTTATCAGTGAAGAGTTTAAGAAACTTCAGATCAACATATCATCCCAATTTGTTTTATGTATATTTGTTCAATTGCACTAAAATTATGTGACAGATTAAAACAAAAGTATTTGAATCTTAAGGATCAATTTGTGCCATTTGGAATTTAAAGAAAAAAAAAAACACAAATTCTCTTCATGCTCCCGTACTCTGAATAGCTGTGGAAAATCATTCTGTAGATCCAAGTCAACCAAACTCACAATGAGGTCGAGGACTAGTTCAAAAGGGTTACTGAAAAGGGAATTTTGCTGTTTTGATATATTATTCATTGAAAATATTCCCAACATTCCAGATGTAAACAGAGGACGTTAGATTTAGTGCTAGGCCACCTATGCATATTTCCACAGCTTTACATACCCTTCATGAAGCAAACCATAGTGACTCAAGGAGAAGATACAGAGAATGGACTGTAGGAAATGAGGGGATGCTGGAAGGATCTTCCATCTGAAAACTAAGTAACATTATGTCATCGCAAAATCTTTGAGGACAAATAAAGGAATTTAACGCCATGTGCACTATAATCCTCTAAAAATATTTTTGTTCATGTAAAATTGTGACCTAAGATATATTTTTGGCCAGTTATTGAACTTGCAATGTGCCAAATGGGGCCTAAAGTTTTCCTCATTTTAATCAAGAGTATTTTTTAGCTCTCTCTGCTTCGTGGCCCCATGTCCTGGACTGGATTCGTCCGCGGTGACCTTCCACCATGATATTCTGCCTCATCTCTAGTTCAGAGCTATGTAGTTCGCTGATCATGGACTCAAGCTCTGAAATCCTGAGCCCAAATAAATGTTTCCTCCTCTTATTAAAAAAGGAGTTATCAAGCTAACCAAAGAATGAAGATTTTGGTCCAAGAATGCACTGGAACACCCATTTATGTGTGTATACAAGTGCATTTCTCTACCTACCTACAAATGTTCTGTATTTTAAAATGGATGTATGTGATTCATGGATAAATATCACAAATTCAACATACTATTGCAGAATAAATTTTTAAGGATTTTTTTTCGTACATCAGCTGGTCCTACATAAAATATTTCAATTAGTCATCTGAAAGAGAGGACAACATATTTTCTATAAATGAAGTTGAAATTAATAGTGAGTATTTCTAAAAACCATATATATTTAAACAATGAAATTAATACCTTAATTTATTCTCTAACAGTCATCTTATTCTCTGGTTTCCTTGTAAAACTTTCCAAGTCTAAAGTTTATACTTGTTTCACAAAAGGGCAGCAGTACCTGTAAGATCACTAAGGTCAAAATAGGTGTTTTTCCTTATTTTCTTTACCAAGCATCAAAGTTTCTTCTTTCAACTGTTTTTAGCATATTTTATTTATGGTAACTCGTTGCTCACCCAGATATCAAACACCTAATAATGTCATAGCTATATTCATGAAAAGAAAATAAATAAACAAAGCTTGAACAATGAAAACACCTGCCTTGAAGTCCATGAAGATTGTCTTTGATGCATCTGCAGAAACTTATGATGTAGTTCAAACATTCTTTGGGGCAGTGGTGCACAGCCGGCTGTGGATAATGACAGCAAAAGAGCACCAAGAAACTTAACAATAAACAGCATGTTGGGATCACTGAGGACAGGAGCAAATCCACTCTACCTAACAATAAATCCTGCTGGTGTTCTGAATTTTGGAATCAGAATTTGTAACAGTATTGATAAGCAACTGAAACAATTTGGAGAGTATGTCCCTAAAATGCTCCACTGTAATTCCAAACATAGTAATTGTTAATTTGTGTTCCAAATATTTATTAACTTTGAATCACTAATGAGGCTCTATGATAGCTATATTTCATTTTTGATGGCAGTAAATGTACACTTGTATGTCAATATATGTATTCACCTGTATGTATGCACCTACATAAATATACATCTATCTATATATATATACATTTGCATACACATATATGTGTACATTTACTTGTACTTTTATGAATATGTTTGTTCTGTGATGTTGAATATACTACATAAATGAAATATGAGGGGAAATCAACATCTGATTCCTAAAAATTTGTATTTATTGGTATTTTGCTAATCCTTGGTTATCATCAAAGAATTAGCAGCGAATTCTTATCCCAACATTGCCCATTAGTGTTATTTAACTTATTTCCTGAATTTTTATTTCTCTGATGATCAGTGATCTCTAATTTGTTCCCTGATTCCTTCTAGTTGGCAATGTTTTTCATGATGTCCACCCCTTTGCCTTTTCTATTTCTAGTGAGTTTAGAATATCTGCACAAATTACCTCTGTCTGGACTAAGCATTGAATTATATCATTAATAGCTGTGATTACAGGTCTGATAGCACTGTCAGATACAGTGCCATGGTTTGGTCTGATTTACCTGGGTTTCTGCATGTCCTATGTTGCCCATTGACAAGTTGCCCACATGTGAGCTATGCTGGATGTTCTCTGACAGATGTATTATCCCTGCAAATTGAAGTAAACCTGCTTCTTTCTTCCCAGAAAGATTTATCTTGAAAGTGACATTGCTTCTACAAAAGACCCATGTGTACAAAGGATGATATCTTCTGTTTAAATAGGAATAGATTTAAGGCTTTATTGTGTTGTATGCCATTATTTATGATCTGCATTTTAAAGAAATCAGGGGTTCTTACACAGAATGTAAAGCTCCCATTTCCTGCCTAGTGTCTGAATTTCCTCTGCTAATTCTCCAGCCAAAGGTGATACAGCCATCTGTTTGACCACCTGCAGTAATGAGGTCAGTATTCTCTTTAATTTAAGGCAGGTAAGATTTTTCAAGAGATGAAACTATTAGATTGTGATTCTTTAATCAACTGCAAATACATCTTACTTTTTGACTCAGGTTTTTCATCCTATTTTCACATAAGTCCTACCCCTCCAGCCCTGCATATCTCATACTTAACTTAGCTAAGCATGACCTCTGCTGAGAAATACCTGCTGAACATGCCTCACTGATACAGAAGCACAATTTTGTACACAGATCACAATTCAATGCAAATGCAATTGATAATTTTTAAAAATTATTTATTTATTCTAATTTGTTATATATGATGACAGAATGCAATTCAATTCATATTACACATATAGAGCACAATTTTTCATATATCTGGTTGTACACAAAGTAAATTCACACCATTTGCGTCTTCATACATATACTTAGAGTAATGATGTCCATCTTATTCCACCATCTTTCCTACTCCCATGCTCCCTTCCTTCACCTCCCATGTTCCCCCACCTCATTCCCATTATGAGTCCACATCCTCATATCAGAGAAAACATTTGACATTTGGGTTTTTTGGGATTGGCTTACTTTGTTTAGCACAATATCCTCCAACTCCATCCATTTACTTGTAAATGCCATTATTTTATTCTCTTTTAATGCTGAGTTATATTCCATTGTGTATGTATACCACATTTTCTCTATCTATTCTTCTACTGAAGGGTATCTGGGTTGGTTCCACAATTACTATAAAGCTTCTTCTTAGCAAAATAAATAATCAGTAAAGGTTAAAACCAAAAAAAAAAAAAAATCAATAAATGGGCCAAGAAACTGAAGAGACATTTCTCAAATGAGGGTATACAATCAATCAACAAATATATGAAAAAATGTTCAACATTCCTAGCAGTTAGAGAAATGCAAATCAAAACTACTCTAAGATTTCATCTCACTCTAGTCAGAATGGTGCTATTAAGAATACAAACAATAAGTGTTGGCAAGGATGTGGGGGGAAAGGCACACTCATACATTACTGATGGGTCTGTAAATTGGTGCAGCCAGTCTGGAAAGCAGTATGTAAGCAGAAAGTAAGGATTCCTCGGAAAACTTGGAATGGAACAACCAATGGACCCACTTCTCGGTCTACACCCAAAGGACTTAAAAACAGTATACTACAGGGATGCAGCCACATCAGTGTTTGTAACAGCAAAATTCACAATAGCTAAATTGTGGAAACATCTTTAATTTAATAACTTACTTATCTACTAGAACTCAGAAATTTTCTTATATGGAATACCTACTACTTAGGTCCTACTACTTAGGAACTTAGGTTATATTCATTCACTCATTTTTTCAGAACTTTTCCTTGACAATTTCTTAAATTAGCCTCAGAAAAAGAAAACAAAAAAGATCCAAATGCAGGGTGGGCTATAGCAGTTGCCCTTGTAAATCCACCAAGACTCTGTATCATCCAGATTTCAGCTTTGCTTGCCTCCTTGGAGTTTCGTGGAGTTTGATTGTATCAAGTGCTTCTTTCATGCAGTCAGGAAGATGATTATTGGCAACTCCAGGCTCACAACCTGTGATTCCAGAAAATTCACTCTCTCCTGCAGGAAGCCACCTGTGAAATGTGCATGGACCAGATAGGCATTGAAGCTGTTGAGTGGGAAGATCTGGTATCTGAAAACTCACAGCTGCACTCCTGTTGGTATAATGGCCCCATACACGTGAACTTCCACCAAGCTCTTTCAAGAGGTCCTGGGCAACACAGGAGATGGGTGTGACCTCCTAAGAGCCAAACAGCCCGCCTATATTCTGTTTTTCCTAAAGAAGCAAGATTTCTCCCACATGAAACTATACTTCTGTGTCCTGTGTCTGTTTCATAGTACTATTTTCTTAACTTTTATTTCTCAGCCAACCCTTCCATCCAGAGGGGAACTCTTTCCCTTGCCCATGTGTTACATGTGGGAGACTCTCCCGTTGTTTGACTATCATATGACAAGGAAGGACCCAGACAGCACAAGCACAGGACATGGTACTGCTGGACCAGCCTGGTACAACTGCATTGGATGGGGAGGTATAGTTCTCCAAACGAATGAAATTGCTTCTATTTACATAGATCCATTATCTATGGATGCAAAATTTTAGAATAAATGAGTACACAAATAAGAATGTCACCTGTGCTCTAGAGAGTTGCGAAATCTGGCTTTGGTTAACTAGTGAGAAACTTGCATTTCTTTTAGAATGGTTGATAATGGAGGGTAGTTTGAAATCCACAGAGACCATACATATTGCATTTCAGCCTCTTACCTGATGTTATTTAAATCCCATGACCTCTACCTGAGAGACTTTCCATTCATGATGGTCAAGGAGTGAATAAAGATGCAAATCCAAAGAGTAAAAGAGATTTTTGAACTGCCCAAAATCAGAACCATGCAAGAATCTGGAAATTTCTTCAGGGTCCCATGTTAGAAAGGTTAAAAATAAAATTTTCTATGTGGTAATAGGACACTCTGTGGGTAATCTAAACTCATTGTTGCAACAAAATTTTCTTCTGCAGGAGGGCTTATTATGTTTTATACTCTACCTCAATAAGCTTATCTTCCCCCATGCTAAAAACTTGACTGTTTTAAACTATGAAAGGTGATTTTGGTTCATATACTACACTTTAAAATTCCTACACACAGTGTTAATAGATAAATGACTCAGGTAACTGAGCTTGCCTTAGCAATTACAAGTACCCAACTCAATGACTGGCCCACAGCAGTTACTCTGTAAAGTGTAAATCAAAAGACTCCATTTCTTGGGCTACATGATGTTGTTGAAAGTCTTGACCATTTTTTGATATCTATGTCTCTACTTATGCAATGTAGCAAATAAATCCATGAAATTTACACCAGATCCAATTTTTCTATTTTCATTTATCCTTTGTTTTAGAAACGAGGCACATTTTCAGGACTAAAAATTGGAGAAAGTGTATCTTAATGCCTTTGTATTGCCCTGTTTAATGTTTCAAAGAATTTCTACATTACGGCATTTCCTCTTCAAAGCAATCCTCTCCTTTCTGTAGATATTATGGACATTATTTTTTTTCAGATGACAGAATGGGCTTGCTCAAGGCCTGAGGAAAATTCTTATTCTGTGTTTCAGTGATTTTGCTGGTAGTTAATTCACTCTCCCATTCTGATATCTCACTGGGTACAATGTTCAAATGCCTTTTCTGCATAAAATACAGAAAAAGATACTATTGAGTCGGGGTGGGGGGAGGACAGAAATTTTGTCAAAAACCTGTGCAGAACATGAACACAAAAAAGAATGCCTAATTATGTAAAGTTTACTGCTTAATTTAAAAGCCTTTCTATTGTACAGGATCTTTTTAATTACTGCTGTGAACTGCATCTCCTGTGATCTTTCATGTGTAGTGCCATCTGTTTTTAAAACATCTTATGATCTTCAAATAACATTGCATGCAATCCACAGTCTTTTATTTAGTCTACTGGGACAATGTGAAAGACCCCACACAGTGTGACTGAAAATCTCACTGCTTCCCTGTGAAAGAAAGAAAACAAAGTCAACTACACAAACCCAGTATGTTTTCAAACTTCATCTAGATGATACCCTCTGGATTAATAAATCGTAAGAAATAGTCCTGGCACTAATTAGCTGCATAGCTAATGTAAGTTACTGTATCTTTCTGACTTTGTTTTCTGACTTGTATGAAGAAGGGCTAGACTAGGTGAAAAGTATAGGATTCTCTAGGTCTAAGATACTGATGAACTAAGGGCTCAGTTTGAATAACATAGAGTCCAATATTGAATAGTATCATCTTCCTATCCCCAGAAGTTGTTTCTCTATATACACACAAACACATAGAGACACACAATACTAAGCAAGGCTTTAACATAATTACAAAATGAAATTGCTATGTAATAGCTAGTTTCAGGCTTGATTTTACAGTACCCAGACTCTCTTTGGATACTGAAAGAATATCACAGTGGAAAAAAAGTGAATAAAAGTAATGCTAATTCATTATATTAAAAAAAATCCTGTGTGTTATCATGTTACTATATCTTTTTAGGATATTGGACATGATGCAGTAAGAAATTTATAGATTTAATAACAATAAAATCTATGTTAAGGATACATAAAAAGAAGAAAGTTGGACTAATCCATTATGTCTTATTGGAGCCTAGAGATTTCACTTGCACATAGTAGATGCTAAATAAATATTTCCTAATCTTTGGAATTTTATGATTCCATGATTTATAATTATTTAAGTGAAAAGGGAAACCAATGCTTGCCAAAACCAAGTAGTCTGATCATTGCCTAACACATGGAAAAATAAACTCCTAATTAATTAATCCATTTATTTGAACAAAAAAATTGTTCAAAGCATTTGTTTAAAAGGCTCAGCTTTTAATTTTTTTCTGAGATTATATCATGAACTTGCTAAAGAAATAAAATAACATGTAACAAAGGTATTGTGTAAAAATGATAAACATAAGAATTTGTAATGGCAAAACATTTTATATAATCTGTTAAAAATTGAATTGGTTAGGTAATCAAGGGCATCTACAAGACACATTTTTAAAAGGACAATAATATATACACTTGTTATTTTTAAATAAAAATAGAATAGAAATTGTATAGTTGCCTGTTTATAGAAATATATTTTGCTAATATAAATTAAAATTGTACATATAGTAGAATATTTTTATTTTGCATCGTGTAATTAACCAATTATTTTATTGTATTTTTTAAAATTTAATTAATTTATATATGATACACTATAATTACACATAATAGAGTAACACACAACAGAAAAAAAATTTAATACTGACATTAACTATATTATGTCTTCAAACTATGATTAGATTTTAATTCTTCATGCATATTAAAAATTTGGGGGCACATAAACTTTTAAAAGGAATTTTACCTGACTTTTTAAAACATATTTCTGTTTCAATTTTAGCACTACTACTTGGTGGGACGTGGACAAACTCAAGTTTTCTTCCATTTCTTCTCTGTAAAAAAATAAGGAAAGTCTCAACTGAAAACCACTGTACCATCAAAGAAATGAACTAGCCAATGGAGAAAGTTTGTCACTCGATCATTATTTAATGCATGTAAAAGCATCAATTGAAAAGTCATATTAAATTTTGCCAAATACAGTAGCTTCCCATTGCTTTATCTGTGGCTTTACTTTCCCCCATTACATGGTCAATCACAGTGCAAAATACAAAAGGGGAAATATCAGCAATAAATTATCATACGTTTTAAATACATGCTGTTCTGAGGGTTACCTGAACAGAGACACCATGGTAGTCAATCTGATAACGGGGAAAGCTACTAAGTGACTCAATAGGTGGACAGCTTATACAGCATGGACATGCAGCACAAAGGCATGACTCATGCCCAGACAGTATAGAATGGGAAGGCTCTAGATTTTACTATGCTACTTCGAATGGCTTCCCAGGTACTGTTGGTGGGAATGTAAATTAGTATAGCTACTATAGAAATAAGTATGGGGGTTCCTCATAAAATTAAAAAAAGAACTCCCACAAAACCCAGCACTACCACTTTTCCATATATATGTATATACAAAAGAATTAAAGTAGGAATACTATAGGAACATTTGCATCCCCATGTTTACCGTGGCATGATTCACAGTAGCCAAGTTACAGAATCAGCCAAGGTCCCATCAATAAATGATTAGATAATGAAAATGTGGTACATATGCATAGTGGAGTTCCATTCAGGCCCAAAGAATGAAATCATGTCAGTTGAAGGAAAATGGATGGCACTAAAGATCATCATGTTAAGCAAAATCAGTTAAAATCAGAAGGACAAGTATTGCATGTTTTCTCTCATAGGTGGATTATAGGAGAGAGAGAGAGAGAGAGAGAGAGAGAACATAAAGCTAGAATAGAGACTACAGTGAAGAGGAAGGGCATTCGGGAAAAGGAGAGGGCAGGGGAGATAAGTGGGAGTAGTGGGTCATAGAAATAACCAAAATATATTTTCTGTATATATGAATATACCACAATGAAACCCACTATTCTGTGTAACTAATATGCCCTAAAAAAAATAAAAGAACATCACCCCAGGGAAAAATGGAGAAGGTCAATAGTAGCTTAAAGCTGCATTGTAACACTTACAACCATGCTTCATCCCCTCACATGGGCATGACATCACCTCACGCCCTCATTAGAAGAAAGAGGATATGTATGATACAATATGGTATTTGAAAGAGATCAATTCATACAACTTTTATTGCAGTATGCTATTGTAATTGTTCTATTTCATTATTAGTTATTAATCTCCTACTGTATCTTATAAATTAACTTTATCATAACTACCTATGTATAGAGTTTAGTACCATCAGGTATCCAACTGGGGTCTTGGGATATATCTCCTGTGGAGGAGAGACTGCTATAGATGAACCACACAGATACACCACCCATTCATTATAAGACCCCTTTGTACAGATGGTACAAACTCAGATGCCTACTAATAATGAACAGTATGCAAGGAAGGCTGGTGATTGAAACGAGCCATTAAGCAAAAATGAGGCCAGAGGTCCTGAAGAGGAATGTGTCAGATTGGAAAACAAACCTTCCAGGGGTCTAGAGTGTGCTAACTCACTTATCCCTTGTGACTGTTGCCACATGGGAATAAAGGTTCGCATTACCAGATTATTGACAGGAAACCCAGATTCTTTATGATAGTCTCTCAGTGTTGACCATCACATGGAGAACTTTTGTCTTCATTGTTATTTTTAACACCCCAATGGCCATAATTTTGTACATCATCTATGTGACATTCAGACAAAAGGCCATTCCTTTTGTTGCTTTGAACCTCCAGGGTGGTAAGAGTGCCATGTAGCATAAATCAGAGTCCTACAGAAACAGCCAGCACACTCAGGATATGGCAACTGAGAAGGATTAACTTTAAAAGGTGCAGGCAGGGTACACAGGAGTAGAAAGGGATGATGCAATAGTCCAGGACAAGCAACAGCAGAAACACAAGAAGGGATAATAAAGAGGATGGTTCAATAGGACTGGAAATAGAGAATCCTGAAATCAAGTTTCTTTTGATCAAAGGTGGGGGGACCTTCAACTGAGGTCATAGCCATTCTCAGGCAACAGCACAGGCCAGGACCCAGGTCCCTTCGACTCTGGCTGGAAACCCTCAGCCAAATTCAAAACCATCCATAGAGAGGCTGTTGATGTGGTCCTACAGATCAGCCCCCTGGGCAGAGAGGAAGGTGAAGATAATAGAGAGAGGATCTGGAGGTCCAAGTGCGGACATCTGTTGCAAATCCTAAATTATATAATGTTCATAAAGTGTTAAAAAATCATCTCAGAAATGCTTTGTACCTTTCAGGTAGCCTGCTAGTTCTCATTCTATGCAGGATATTTACAACCAAATGCAATCATTTTGCCAAAGTGTAACCAAAGGTAAATTAATGTATGACTTTATACACCACAATCTAACAGGCTGTTAAACAGCATGATCGAATTAAAGGTCCTGAAAATGGCATAACTGATGGCACTGTCTTGGAAAAAAAAGTGCTAATGTGGAGGTTCATGAAATGTGTATGAACCGTATAACATATTCATGCCCTATTACTGAGAATTTCAAAGTGTCTCACTGCTCAAGATAATAGGCCTTGATTCAATTCAGTCTGATGTGGCATGAATTTCATGTGCTAATTAGTAAAGCATTTCTTAATGATTAAGGGGAAAAATCAGATAACATTTGATTGGAAACCCAACTGTCAGAGATAAAACATAGCTACAACTGAGGTTAGAATGAATGCCATTCATTTTGAATTCAGGTGTCTTAATTATGATAATTAATGATTGTATTCTCTCTATAAATGAATTCAACCAACATGATAAGCATATGGTAATTAAAATGCTTTTTTAGAGTAGAAACTTAAACAAATGACATCAATAATAAGTGTGTCCTTTTTGTGTTATAAGTTTACCTTTGTATCAAGGCCTGTTTTTCTCCTTTAGTCATTTGGAAGTTTTATATACTGTCACTGCCTTAATAAAATGCATTCCTGGGGAGTTGATATCTGTTGACACTGAATTTCTGGCAAGAATGTAAATTCTTTCCTATTCGTTGAAGACACAGATAGTGAATCCTGCTCTGTATCCGTGCTGTGGAAGTTGTTTCTTTTTCTTAAAATAGTGTTGAATTTATCAGACTCTAGTGCCTAGAGTTAATAAAAAATAAGTAAGTGACCCGGTAGATATAGGTTAATATGGATAGCATTACATAAGGATGATTACATAAAATTTGATAGGTCATTTAAATTCTGAATATTCTGAGTGTAATCTAATCACAGGAAATGGGTTTTAAAGGCTCACATTATTATTACAGGGCGGTTCACACTGACACATATTGATTCTGTCTTCATCACCTCTTGCTTGGCCTTCTGCAATAACTGCCCTGCCTCCATTATCTCTAAGCTCCATGCCTGCACACATTACCAGTAGTCTTTTTTTTTTTTTTCATTTATTAGCTCAAAAACCATTGATGGTGTCCCAGTACCTAGTAAATAAACTTTAATTTTATTAACTCAATATTAAAGGCCCTCCATGAAAAGATGCCAACCTTCCTAATCAGCACCTTCTCTCAGCTTTGTTCTATTTGTGCCTTACTCTTCTGCTCAGTTTGCTTGGTCCTTGACTTTGGCTCTTCTTCCACCACGGAAGCCCCCTCCCCCACCACTTGATTTGGCTTCAGCCTTTGGAAAGATGTTTGCAGACCTTCCCAAAGGCCCTGTGAACACACCTCTCGGGAACTGAGCTATCTCTGATCTGAAGATGACTGTAAACATGTTCACATTTTTCTTCCCGAAAAGATTGTGAGATGCTAGAATATCAGTAGATTGTCCTCTCCCTGAAGCTGAGCATTTGTTTTGGCATAAAACAGATGTTTAACCAATATCCTTAGTACATACATGAATCAATCAATTGCCTACTCTTGATAAAACAACAAGAATCTGTAAGGGATTATATTACTTCACTATTTAAGGGCACTTACTAAGATTTTTAAAAATATATCTAGAAGAACATAAGACTCCTTTTGTATTGCTGTAATGTGTTCTTGGACAACTACAAACCACTAATCTACTAAGAGAGAGAAAAAAAATTGCTATGTAGTAAAAGAGCAAGTGAAGAGGCGGATGGTGGCAAAAAGCTATTGCTCCCAAGCCCCCAGACAAATTTATTTGTACAGGCAAAGGGAAAGTCTAGCTCACTATCTGTATTAAAATAAAATCAGAAAGATCCTGTTTCTCTTTTTCTTTTCTTTTTTTTTTTTTTTGCAGAGAGGTTTGTTCAATCTCAATTTTAGAAAGCCCAGCAAGAATGATAGAGGAATATATAAAACTAGCCAAAGTAATGGAGAGCCTCTGCTTCAGAGGAAGAAATGACCCTGTGTCCCTATTTCCAGATGTTCAACTAAAGTTTAAGTAACCATGTGCACAAATGGGCATCTTCTTCAGTTTATAATAGGTTGATTGTTTATAGGTTTATATGGATAGCATTACATAAGATCTTTGGTTCATTACCTGAAGCACCAAATGAAAAAAAAATAATAATATCTCAATTTCAGGCAAATACCCAATCACAATGGATCCCAAAAGATATGAGAAACAAAGTCCCAGTAAGTGAGAAAAATTGGTGTGCACAGACATTTCAGTGGCTATGGCAAACAGAAGTCTGGTGTGTTTTTTTTGTTGTTGTTGTTTGTTTGTTTGTTTTTCAATTCCACAGTAAATATTTTCTATCATCAAGATTTTTATATGGAACCCACGTTAATCTGTTTCTTTAATTAGGCTGGCTTAAGCCATTACTAAATCCACAATTCCTAAGTATTGATGTTCAGTAACTGTGTATTTATTTTATAGCATGTTTTACATGACTTCACCATAATCTTGTACAAGAGAATATATTTCTAGCATTATTGCTGAAACCCAATATGCTGTTCACAGGTAATGACTAGGAGGAACTAAGTTGTAGAACACCAAACTTATAAGTTTCAGTACCAAAGTCTACATTGCATTGATGCTA
The DNA here is from genome assembly GCF_964194105.1 of Spermophilus citellus. NCBI lineage: Eukaryota > Metazoa > Chordata > Mammalia > Rodentia > Sciuridae > Spermophilus > Spermophilus citellus. The sequence goes on along the minus strand of NC_138200.1, from coordinate 45,206,008 downwards.
TTTTCCTTATATACCAAGATGATCTCATTGGTCATGGAAGGGACAGAGTGGGAGAATAGTTTATTTTTTTTTCCTTTCAAATATTTCAGCAAAGTACCTTTCTATTTAATTCTTTTGTCATTTCTAACTTAATGGAATACAATTTAACCATAGCAGCAATAAGTTCTGGATTTTTGCTATAGCTTCAACTCTGTATAGTTTTGTACTATATTATTCATGAAATCAGTGCCTTTCAGATAACATGCATTTGTTTTACTTTTTAAAATTAAATCTATGAAGCAGACAAAAATAGCTCATTAAACGGAGGTTGAAATACATGTTTACTCTCATTGTGACCTGACTTTAATAGCATAGAAATATGTCTGTAAACATGGAAAATCCAGAACATTTTAGTAAAGATGTTACAAATTCAGAAACAAAAATAAATGCTTATTTGTATTACATAGCACTGAGGCCAAAGCTAACAGTGTTCTTAATCCATCCACCTTGTACGGAGAAAAAAAGGATATGCAATTATCAGAGTGTTTATGACCAAGACTGAAGCAACCTTATATCCTATGGATTAATTCCAAAAAAACTCATCATTGAATATCTTTCTTTCCTAATAATGGATAAGTGCATAAGTCATACAGTTTTTGATGCATCACTCTGGTTTCTTTTTTTTTAAATAAAAAAGAAAATAATAAAAAGAATATGAGAAAAGACAAAACAAAGTCCTTAAACAAAAGGACACAACATTGGTGGTTTCTTTTCTATGAAGCAGCTTCTATCTATTGAAGTTGCTTTGCAAAGAGAAAACTGTGAGTTAGGGGCCAATAAATTGTGCATTTCCCCAACTCAGTTCCTCTGCCTTTGCAACAGGAATTTCCCCTGATAGCTAAAGTCTTCTATAAGCCATAATTCTTGCCTTTCCACCCACGCATACTTTTATATAAAACAAGAAAGACTGCCACTGTATGTACTTCAGAGCAGTCAAAATGTAGCACGGGGAAGTTATTCTGTAGTTTTCTAACTTTACTTCCTCTCCTCTCTGCTGAATCACACAGAATGCCTGTTCTGAATTGTCGATCTGTCTCAACATCTGTCTCAGGCACTGCTCTGTGAAAGAGGTTGGACTTGCTTTGCATATTTCATTTCCTGATCATTAGTGATGCCATCTTCCTCATCTTTATTAGATTGCATAATGCAGTTGAAATCTTGAACCATTTCTTGTCTAAAATAAAAAAAATGCCTTTAAGAAATGTTTTGGGGGCACCCAGCTAGGAGATCATTGTTTTCATATTCATTTCCTACAGAATTCTTCCAGCATGCGCTTAAGATGCTTCTAGCAATGCTAAGCACACAAGGTTGAAATAAACTGGTTGATGGACTAAACTATAGCACAGCCCATTTGTGAAAGGGTAGCTTTTCACTTCAGTGGGTGAAAATACAATTTAAACATCTTAAAAGTGTGGTTTTCAGTAAAATCAGTACCAAATGGGGTGTGTGGAAATGTAACTGAATTACTTGTATCTTTTTTTTTCTTTTTTTTTCATTGAAGAGTAACTTGAATGCCAAGCTTTAGGGAGATTACATTTTAACCACTCTCAGTGTGAGTTAAAATGTACAGTAACTGCTGTATTGTGGCAAATAATAAACATCAGTCTTCAAGAATGTAAAATATAGGCACAAACCAAAGCAATGTTAACCATGGTTAGAGTTCAGCTCTTGTATTCCTGTGTAGAACTCTTTATAGCCCTTGAATAATCATGTTCACAATAATAATAGAAGTGGCTAGCCATAAGTCATTATTATAGTTATTATACAAAAGAATTGTGGGCGCACGGTTTTATTCAATGATCACTTCAAAAATTTATAGAGTTGCTGATATTATGCTAAGCATATAAGAAGGATGGGTGATGGACACTGCCCAGACAGCAAGGGCTTTGGGCTGGATTTACCATCTGAGCACAGCACCCGTTTGGGAATACACCTTCTAGAACTCAGGCAATAGCCACAGAATGGGTTTCAAGAACTACTGAAGCCACTATGAGATAGAAACGAAATAAAACTCCATTGGTAATCTGACCTCCATAAGCCCCATCTCTGACTGGTGGGACAAAGTGATTTTAGGGTTTTCTATGTGTCCATTTAGAGCCTGTGTCCATTGGTCTCCGAAGAGTCTGCTTATTTCCTTTCCCCAAGTGCCTGGTAAAAAACACTGCAAATCCCTCTGGGGAAGGATGGGAGAAATATTAACGATATAAATTTTTGACCATGTAGCAGGGTCCTTTCTCAAAGGGATCTAGCCCGTCCTTCACTTAAGGGATTCTGGATCTTTAAACTGTTCGGGATTGGGAATTGATTAAGGGATCACAACACTGTCTTAGTGATTCAAACTATACTTTCGTTCACTTGACCTAGAATTCTTCTGCTTATAAAGATCAAGTGAGAATTTAGTAGCCAGTCCATCTATTTCTTTTCTAGGGACACAGTGACAAATCAGCCCGTGCCATAGGTCTCAGCAAGTCAGACTATTCTGATTACTGCCTTGACTCTGCTGCCCATTATGGCAACCACGCCCACCTTGTCCTTGGTGATTAAGTACTGCCACCTGGCCCTGCCGTGCTGGAATCCAATTATCCCCATTGCATTAAAGAATCCTAGTCCAGTGACAGTAGTTTCCACTGTACTCTATGACCTAAAGAGAGGAGTGACCCCAGCACTTTGCAATGATGCTGTGCCTCACCTCACCTGTTATTTCTAACAGCCTGGGCAAAGGTGTCTCCTCTGAACCCCTCTAACATTTCAGCTTCGCTATGTCCTTGGATTTTTTCCTCTACTACCCAAAGCAACTCTGACATTTCAGTTTCATTGAGCGTAGGACACATTTTGGCCCATAATTCAAACTACCAAAGGGTTAGAGCACTCTCTCACTCTCCCAGCTGTAAGAGTGAATCTAGAATTTTTGCTCATGAGCTTCTACTAATAAATTCATTCTGATTCAACTTTATCTTCCTTACTCCATTATCCCATACCCTTAGTATGAATTCCCACGTGTATTCTTCAGATTTCTGCATGAAAAGAAGTCTATGTGTATGTGTTGGCTGTATACATGTGTTGGCTATTTAGGGAATGAGATATAGTCATAGCCTGTTTTTTTTCCCATTTTCCATTTTCCATTCTCATTTATCTTTTTAATATTTTCTGTTCTCATGTCCACTTGATATTGAAATACTGACTGGCAATATTTATATCTGAAAATTCTCATTTCATTTAAATACTAATTTGTGTGTATATATGTAATACCTATGTCAATGTGTATGTATAAAGTTTAAATCATCCTTACTGAGAGCATTAATCTTGTCTTTTTCATAATTTACTTTATTCAGCTTCATGAACTTTTGATGGAAATATGTGTGTGTGTGTGTGTGTGTGTGTGTGTGTGTGTGAAGAGATATTTTAAGACAGGTTAATTCACAAAGGTAAAAAGTACAAATAGCCAACAACATATGAAAAGCCTGAAGCCATTCTCACTTTTACTAATCTTGTGAATACCAAGGAATGAATTTAGACACACTTCCCTTCAAATTCTAAATATACACACAGAAAGAATAACTAAGACAGTGTAGCAAAGAGAGAACTCTCATATACCACTGATTGAAATCTAATATATTACAAAATTCCCAGCAGAAATTAGCTTATTTATCATTATTTTATTTTGACAATATTTTTTCAAATATGAAATTAGATAATATTTATAGATCTATAGGTAATATCCAAAAATAGGAAAATAGTAAAATAATCAAGCAAATCCATTATACAATGATGTAAGTATAAAGGCCATGTAACAGTCTATAAAAATGATACAATAATCATCTTTATATACAAAATTAGGATCATACATTTTATGTAGTATTGCAAATAAATACATTTATATGTATGAAAATCTAGATTATAGGGCTGGGGCTGTAGCTCAGTGGTAGAGTGCTCACCTTACATGTAGAGGGCACTGGGTTCAATTTTCAGTGCCACATAAAATAAATTAAAATGATACTAAAAATGTTTTTTAAAAATCTAGATTCTGGACATATGTCTACATATTAATAGCTGTCACTGCTGGGGTTGAAAATATTATTTTCTATAAAAAAGACTCATGGTTAAATCTTACTACAATGAGCACATATTGGAAACATAAGCATCCCGATATTGAAAACCTTTATCATTTCCCCCAAGTTTCAGAATTTTTATTCTAAGATCTTATTTTGAATTTTTTTTCTCTATTTGAATTAAATACTCAAATTCTTCATGTCTCAGCCCAGGTTTTTTCCCAGGTACTACAATTTTGAAAATTATACCAAGTAACAGGATTCACAGAATTGAAAGAAACAGGAAAGTGATAAAGCAAATTCAAAGGTGGATCTGGTCCGAAGTGTAAACATCTGGGCCATACTTCCTTAGAGTATCTTTTATGCAACTATGGAGAATGCACCTCAGAAGACCCCCACAGGATAGCAGAGAGGAATATCAATCTACCAGCACCTAGCCAGGAGTTGCCCCATGAAATGTTAATTCTTACTTCCAGGTTTGCATATATAAGAGTATTACTGTGTATAATGGTTTCCTATAATGACTAAAGTCAAAAAAGGTGGGGCAAGATGATGTGAGATGGAATGTAACATCAGCTTTGAAGATACTTCTAGTGCATTGCTATTATTAGCTGTGTGAATTTAGTTCTATTTAATTTTTTCAGGTTTCTAGATGTAAAAACAAATGTTAGGAGGTTATTTTACTTACCTTGTATAGTGAGTTAATGTAGATATAAACTTTTATTAAATTGTGTTTATTAAAGATAAATGTTCATTAAATAACTGCAACGTGCTTTGCCAGCATATCTTTATATTACTAATTTGCATATTCTTCATGGTGTCAGATGATAATTATTAAAAGGTGTTTCTGTAGTTAAACATAATTTCTGCTACCTCTTAGCAAAGAATAAGTTAGCTCCTATTACATAAGTTCAATAGGGCATCATGATCCAGGGCAACTTAAATATCAAAGTGAGACAGGAAGGAGAAGTTTCTGCTGACCAGTTTAACCAGATAAACTCTTCAATCCATGTCAAATAGATGCCATAAACATATCCTTAAAGCAAATCACTAGTATTTCACAGCAATGTGAAACAAAAAAAGAAAACCCACAAAACATCAGAAAAGGTACAGAGGTGTCTGAACTACATGAATAAATGCGGTTTGTATACCTACACACACACACACACACACACACACACACACACACATACACACACACATAAATAGATCATGACCTAGGAGTCACTTTCCTGGCATTTCTAAGGAAATAGCACAAAGTAAAGTTTTATACACAACTATACACAACAATATCAAGTTGACAATAGCCTGTAAATTCAAGGATGGGGAATGGTCAATTAAATTGTTCTTCTATATGATAAAGCAAGATGAAAATTATGGTTTCTAAAACACATGAAACTATTTTGAATATGCATACATTTTTCCCACAGAAAGGAAAATGACAAAAAGAATATGAATAAAAGAAATAATTTAATTCAAAGAGTTCAGTTGATATACTGTTCAGTTTTTTTGTTTTAATAGTGTATTATTTAATATTTAAAATTTATATAAAATTTTGTTCATGGAATATTGTACGCATTTTAAGAACACAGGACACAAAATCAATTGACTGTTAAAATTCTGATTTTTTTCTATTTCTTGAATGTGTGAGTTTGGAAAAATTACTTAATTTCTCAAGCTTCCATTAGTTCTTCCCTAACACCAAAATAACAAGGCCACTTTCTACATAGTGTAGTGAAAACATAAAATAAGTTATCACATGTTAAGTGATTTGCATGAAGCCTAGCCTATAATAAGTGCTCAGTGAACACCATCTATTTTTATTATGTTCAATGATTATTTAAGCATAATTTGCTTCTATGAACAGCTATGTCAAGTGTAAGAATTATGATGATAATTTCCAAAGATGATCACATCATAGATCTCTGGGTTTTTTGTTTGTTTGTTTCACTGAAATTAAATATGCATCTGCTGGTAAAAACTTTTTTAAAAACCACTTAATATGCTTTATTAATAGTTAGAAGTGATAAAACATGACATTTTTAGCTCTAAGGGATATGGGAAATTAATAGTTGAAACTATTTAACCTCTACTAATCTAAGCATGAATTTGCAAATTTGTGTCCCAACTATACTAAAGTATGCGTTTTCAGCTTAATTGAAAATATTTTGTGTGGCAGTATAACTTAGCTATTTCAGTTCATGTATTATAACCCTTTTGTAGATAATTGTTAGTAAGACCAGGTACTACTAGAACTTTGCTTATGAAGGAATCAGCCAGTTCAAGTTATTGTTTATGGTATTTTCTTTGTCTAGTCAAAATGCATGTCAGTTTTCCATTACTATAGCAATTATCTGAGATAACCAACTTGTATAGAGAAAAGGGGTTTGAGGGCACTCATAGATTGGAAGGTCATCGTCCATGATCCATTGACCCCATTGGTTTAGGCTTGTGGCAGCACATCGTGGCTGGAGAACATGGGAAAGCAAAGCCATTCAACTCACAGCCAAGAAACAAAAGTAAGGAAGAAGGGGTCAGGGTTTAACTATCACCTTCAGGGCATACTACCAAAGACCTAAAGACCTTCCAATAGGACCCACCCCTTTAAAGGTTCCACCATCTCCCAACAGCACCTCACTAGGAATAAAGTCTTCAAAACCTGGGCTACACCCCTGGCATTTATTTGGCTTTGCATTTTGTGGTGTTATTTCCTAATGAATTGGTGTCTAACAGCATGTCTGTCTGTCTTAACTGTAGACATTTATCTATGGACAGTTGGTTACATATAAAGCTCTACTTCCTTTGGGCAGGATTGCTGTCACCAGGGAGTGGTGATTTTAGGTCTAATAATGCAGCTGTAATAGCAACTCACCTCTCACTTCTTGCATAAACCCACATACACTTGTATCTACATATTATACATGCATGTTGGAGAAGTCAGAGTCAATATTAGAGCTAATTTCTTTTCAGTACAAAATTGCTAATTACAATTACAGATGTTAAGTGTGGAATGTTCATAATTATGGTGTACTACTTTGCAAAGCACTTAGAGACCACATAGTTCAATCTTCAATCCAAAATACATGGAAGGAACATTTTTAATTAGGATGAGGAGAAGTGCATGTAGAGTCAAGCCTTATAAAGAGACCTCATTAGATCTCTACCTGCCTTCCACACGACAAACTTAGATATGTAAATCTATGGTTTGTTTAACTGATAAATTTGAAGGCAATAAAATTATCTTCATGAAAATATGACAAAAAAAGGTATTGCCTTGTGATTTTGTATTTTTCTTTAAAAAGAGTCCTGTACTACCCTGAAATTAATATATTTTTATATTTTTTCACCCTAAGATCTTTAATTTATATATCTAAAATTTATTTTTTGTTTATGGAATAGAGATCAAAATTTCTTTCTGCCTTCCAAAGGATAGTGTTATGATCTAGATATTAGATCCCCCCCACACAGCTTATGTATAAGACAATGCAAGAAAGTTTAGAGATTGAATATTTGGGTTATGAGAGTCTTAACCCAATCAGGGTATTTGGTGACTATAGGCAGATAGGTTGTGACTGGAGGAGGTGTGTCCTTGGGGGCGTGCCTTTGGAGTTTAAATTTGTCCTTTTGCATAGAGCTCTCTCTCTCTCTCTCTCTCTCTCTGCTTCCTGGTGCCATGTCCCCAAATGCTTTCCTCTGTCACACTTATGTCATGATATTCTGCCTCACTTGACTCTATGAAGCTAGCTATCTATGGACTGAGATCTCTGAAACAAGAGCCTCAAAATAAAATTTTCTTCCTCTAAAATTGTTCTTATTAGGTCTTTTGGTCAGAGCGGTAAAAAAGCTGACTAAACCAAAAGGAAATTCTCCCCGCACCAATTTTTGAATAGTCAATATTTTACACTTAGATGGATAGATATGCTTTGTTGTCACATGGCTCTGTTTGCTCCTTCTTGAACAAATAAACATTTTTAATTAATTTATCTTTAAAATGAGGTTTAGCAACTATTCAGATGTATTTTTTTTCTTTATTTTTTGACAATATTAAATTAGTTCTTCCATTTTATTTGGGGGACCATATTGCAAAATTTTATAAAAAGCGAAATTGTGAATTTGATTTAAATTATAATGTATTATAGATTATTTTAAACAGTTTATATATTTATAATAATAGGTGTTCCTTTCCAGAAATAAACAATGTTTTTTCTGTTTATTAAAAGCACATTATTTTTTCCAATAAGTTTTGTTTTAATAAAGTTGTTAGACATCAATTTTCATTTTTCCCTAGGAAAGTTCATATTTATTATGATTATAATCAAATATTTTCTAATTCTTTATTACTAGTATGTAAGGATGCTTTTAATATCTGTATACAATGATCTCAATTAATAATCTTGCTTTCTTTCTTATTAGTCCCAATATATACCCTAAAGATTTTTAAAGTTAAATTATGCAGAAAAACATGTATGTGAATAATAATGATTTCTATCTCCTTTGCACATCTTTAAAGTGGTTCATGTTTTATATTACTCTTTTGGAAGACTAAGATTCACTGTCAAATAGAAGTATTATAGTAAATTTATCTTGTTTGTGGCTTTAGGTCATAGGAAATGGGTCCAACATTTCAAAGTTCAGTAGTTATTTCAGTAGTTATCAGCAACATTCAAGAGTGCACACATATGCACACAAATGTGCAAACTTAGGGACAGTATTAAACTTTCCTCTCTGTAATAGCAAGCTCAGATGGTCTTTTATTTTATTTTCTTACATTTTTATCAAGTCTGAAATGAAGTCATTGACAGTACTTGTATTTTAAACAATTTGTATCTACTGTTATACGTTACAAATAAACACACACATATGTAGTGATGCTTTGCCATACGTAATATTTTAAAATATCTCTTCATCATTCAAAGTACATGTATGAAGACACAAATTAGTGTCAACATACTTTATATTCAACCAGAGATATGAAAAATTGTGCTGTATATGTGTAATAAGAATTGTAAGGCAAAACAAATATTTCTTACTTTTCCTCAACAATCTTGTCAATGAATTGTTCATTTAATTATTCTCTTCGAAGAAGCAATTTTCTTGAATATTTGGGACTATGCTTTATTCTCAGAACATCTATTACTTAATCACTTCAGTTGTTTTCATGCTCCTGGGTTCAGAAAAGCATAGGGGGAAGTTGCTACGTCTCCTGTAGGATCCTATAATAATTTGAGGTCAAAGATATCTCCTGTTTAGACTTCAAAGACCCGTGATGACATTCTAAAAAGGATTTAAAAGGACCAGAATAAAAAGAGCACTTAGTGCCCTCTGATTTAAGTGACCTTTATTTTAGTTAATGAAAATAAGTTCTTTTACTTCATGGTTTTTCCTGTTTTTCACCCTCAGAATGATAAGAGTTAGATGATAAAAGTCCAGAGTATAGAACTAAAGAAAGTGACCATTTAAAGCTTAAAAAATGGAAGAACCAAATGATAAATGTTCAGATTTATTGCTCTATGTTTTAGGCAATTTTTGTCACTGTGACCAAAAAGAAACAAAACAAAACAAAACTGACCAGAACAACTTAGAAGAGGACAAATTTATTTTGAACTCATGGTGTCAGAGGTTCAGTCCATACTCGGCTGACTCTAATAATCTAGGCCTGGAGTGAGGCAGGACATCAAGGCCGAAGGGGCATGGCAGAGGAAAGCCATTCCCCTCATGACAGCCAGGAAGGAGATAGAGAGGGTCCAAGGGCATACATTTAGGGACCTGTGATCTCCAGTTACAACACACCAGCTCACAGTTTAACACCCAGTACAGGTGTCCTTTCAAATTATTAATTCATCAAAGAGATTAACCCACTGATTAGATTACAGCTCTCATAATCTAACAATTTCACTTCTGAACATCAGCACAGGAGCTTTTGGGCGACATCTCCTTTCCAGATCATAACACTCTATTCTGCTCTGTGTTTTCAATCTACCCCAGTATGCTGAGCATTGCTCTCAAAACTGACTGCCGACCATCACACGTGATAGTGCATCAGTGCTTCTGACACGGTCTCAGCACACTTACTGTCACAGTGTGAGCACGCATGTACAGACCTTATAAAATTATCCTTTTAGTTTTTCAAATTCATTTAATCATTAACAGTTGGTAGCTAAGTAAATGGGGACTGTTTACTACATTCATCTGGACACTTTAGGCATCACCCAAGACAACAACCATGCCATACATGAAGAAAAGTACCTAAAACAACCATGGTTGAAACTCATGTTTTGAAACTTCATGGCAGTTAGTTGACTAAGACATTTATTAAGATATTTTCAAGCCAAAATATAAAAAAAAAAAAGACTAGAATATATTAGAACAGATTGATAAAACTCACTGCCATTGAACTGGATACTTCTCTCCCGGCTTTGTGCAATTTACATATTTGCTAATGAGCCTTCTTAAATCATCATCCACCTTATTGATTATATTATAATGAAGACAGAGTGTCTGTTACCCTCTTGGTGAGTCATTTAGGAAGAGCTTCAGTATTCATCTGTTTTCAGAATTCATCACATATTTTGAGTGATTGTAATTATTGATCCAGAGAATACAATGAACCTCATTTTCCTTTAACATAATAAATCTACCTCCAGAATATATTCTTATTTCCATACTAAAGGATTCTAATTAACATTAATGTTTTCTTTATATGAATGAATTTAGATAGACTCACTGTCCAGATGTGTTACAAAATACCCCTTATATTTTCTGTGATTCTCATGATTCTGAAATACTGGTAAGGCCTAACTGTACCCAATATAAATTTCAAAAAGACTAGGATGTCTGTATTCTAGAGACTATATTTAACAATAATAGTACATGTTTGGTTCATAATTGACTCATGTCTAAAAAAGGAGTAGAGTTTTCTATGCAGATGCTGTCAAATCAAGTTTTGTCAGCATTTTATTTGTGTAAATTGTAGTATATGGATATAAATGAAAGCTTTATTCAGTTTGATCCCATCTTATTGATGGAGAGACAAAATATTACATATATTATCATTGATTTTTGGTGCCCTGGTGTTATAAAGCAGCAGGTGCAATTTAGAAGTCTAACATAATCCAAAAATTTGAAAGATTAATTCTGTTCCTCACCTACAAAGTAGAGTCTCTAATAATCTACCTATACCAAAAGGTCATCTCCTGTAAAATAAATCATGGATAAAATATTTTATTAAGAACAGAAATGAGTTATAAAGTTTAAATATTTTTAAAATATTGTTCTAAATCGGAAGTACAAAAAGCCTTTTTCTGTAAAGGGCTACATAGTAAATATTTTACGTTTTGTGGGACACACACATATATTCTTTTTTTCTGGTTATAAGCCTTTAAAAATGTAAAAACCATTCTTAGCTTCAGGCAGTGCAACTCAGCCTAGGGGATGTAGTTTGCTGACCCCTGCTCCATATTTTCTCCTCACCACATTGCTTATTCATTAAACCATATTCTGAGTTTTGAAATGTTAAGTGAAACACAGTTGTATTGCATAATTTTTTTCTAAAATATTTATATGGAAAGTCTTTATGATATGTAGCTTTTCTATAGTCAGAACAAAAACAGCAAAGGATGTTGTTCTTAATTAAGAATGTATCTTTGTGCAGTTCCCAAAGAATAGAATTCCTATAGCTTGCTCTAAAAGGAAAAAAAAAAATCCTCAGGGAATTAATAGGTGTAGTGTTAAGAGTGAGGACCCAACTGGAAAAAAATTTTTTTTTTTCAGCAGGAGCTCTCTTTCAGCCATGTTTGCATTTGTTTGTTTATTTTAAAACTATATAAGAGTCTGGCAAGGTGGCACAGGCCCTTAATCCCAGCGGCTTGAAAGGCTGAGGCAGGAGGATTGTGAGTTCAAAGCCAGCCTCAGTAATTTAGGGAGGCCCTAAGCAACTCAGCAAGACCCTGTCGCTAAATAAAATATAAAAAGGGCTGAAGATGTGGCTCAGTGGTTAAGCGCCCCTGGGTTCAATCCTTGGTACCCAAAAAAAAAAAAAAAATCTATACAAGATATTGAACTGCAATATCTATCACCTTCTCTAACTTAGAAAAGTGACTTTTCTCATTCCTTCCTTCCCTCCCCTACCTACCTCTGTCATGTGTGATTGCCTGAACCCTGGATAAAAGTTAATAAAACTCTTCCTAATAATTAATCATCTACTTAATCTATCTAGTCCTTCCTCCTCCCCTGTCTCTTCCTGAAACAAAAAATAATAATTTCAGCATGTTTTGCCATAAGTCCATGAAATTTATTTCAACATATGTATTGCCTCACCTAAAAATCAAGACAATAAATATACTAAAAATATATCTCTATGATAAGATCAAGCTCCGATCATTACTGTTCCAACAAGTAAATATTCAACAGATTTTTACAATTTTGTCAATAGTCATCCCTTATGCAGGTATTAGATAAAATCAAAGGAATTGCATTTCCTAGTCTTCTCTGGGTATTAGAGCTATGACAGGACACAGTTGTACCAGCTAGACATCAGTAGCTCAACAACCATTCAGATACAGCGCACCAAAACTGACTCAAAAGAAAACCGCAGCAGTCACAGTTTAAAGAAACTATTCTTGCTTTCTGGGGGGAAAATGGGAACATAGGAATTCGAGGAGCATTATAAAATTTAATATATAATGAGGTGACATAATACAAGTCTTAACTTAAACTGTTTATTATTTTAAATGAAATTTAAGATTTAAACTTAAACTTTCCAAAGTGTTTTACCTAAAGAGCTTATGAGCCAAACCAACAATGAATTAGAATCCCAGCTCTACTCTGACTCTTGTGGAGTCATGTCACCTCTGACAGTAGTGTCCCTCTCTGCCTCTGGCACTTCATGGTTTTGGGGGATTAATGGGCAAAATTGGCTCACTTGGAGCCTCAAACAAAATAGGTGCTCAGTAAAAAAAAACTCCCCTTTTTCCTCTTGATGTCATTGGTTACTAACTCACACATGATAAGCACATTCCCAACGGGAGGCAGAGAGGAAAATTATCACATATTTCTAAGAGGAAAAATTCTCACAGTAAGGAAAATTTAGGGGTGGGACCTAGGAATACTACTTGTCTATTTCCAGTGCTGATACTTGGTGGACTTGGGAAGATCAACAATCTTTTTGAATCTCAGTGACTTCATTTGTAAAATTAAGGTGTTTGACAAGACACTATCTTAAATAGATTTTCCTGATTTTAATGCTAGTATGGTATATTACCTTCTATATATTCCATGATAGGCTTTAAATCAGTCAGGTGCATGTTTATATGCTGGAATGGTTGATTAGTAATAAATCATCTTATGTAAATTATTCAACGTCTCCAAACTTCAGTTATTTCCTTTAACTTCTGCTTTCTTCTTGATGTAGTTGAAATAATATCTTATTACTATTTAGGAGGAATGTTATTCACAATTTTCATCGGAATAAAAATCCCTACATAGTACAGAACAGTAGAGTAGCTTGGCAGACAGATGCTAGAAACAGGATGCATATGATGAATCCCAAGATAAAACCCTGGCATTGACCCTGGGTTCTTCCCAAGCCCAGCTCTCCCGACAAATACTACAGGGGAGCAACCACTCTCATCATTATGCCAAGATGTCGGACACCTAGAAAAATTCGATGAGCATGATTTTCAGGAAACTGACATATGGCACAGAATTTCAGTATCCCCATCACCCATCACAAATAGATGATGCAAGTGCTGGAGGATAGGGGTCTCATGATACTCCTCCACACAGTGCTCTAGACAATGTTAGGCATAAGGAGGAGAAGGTCACGTTCATTCCCATTCTGCAGACTGCACAGCAGACCGAGGTGAGGAATGTCTCAGCAAAAGGAGTAAGTTCTGGTCTTCAACTATGAAAAAGAGTATTGAAATCAATCTGTCACAAGCACCTCACTTTTACAATTTGGGGAGCTAAGCTACTTAATCAAGTGCTCATAAACAGAGGAAATGACACCCCAAATCCAGCTATCTTTATATTCAGTCTAGGGATCTCTTAAGAGTTTTAAAAATGTGCCCTTCTCAGGACAATAGAATGTGATCATGTCCTTCAAATTAGCAATGTAGGAGGGGAACAGAGAGATATCACCTGTGTGGCCAGTAAGATGAAAAGTTCCTGGCCTTGATGTCCATTAACACCATGATATAACAAGCAATTACTCCATGAAAAAATAAAAGTTCTCGTATTTCAAGGACTTGCAACTATAATTATATTCATGATGACAATAATTAAATTATAAATGTCATTTGTTTGACATCTTTAGTTCAAATTTGTCTCTTTCAGTCAACTCTTGATGTTAAATTCCTGGAATCCTCAACTGTTCTTTATATTTAAAAGTAACTGAAGAACATCGCTTAATAAAACCATGATTTTTAGGAGAAAATGTCGATTGCCCCAAAGCACAGTTTATCAGAGGCAGATAAGTATTCAAATCTGTTTCTCATTTTTTCCCAAAGATGTCAAATTTTGTGTATGAACACCTCTCAACCTTCCTGCAGACATCCACTGACGTTTCCCAGAGGGGTCCAACATAATTTTGGCAATCAGCAAGAAGCTGGCAATCTCAAGATATCCCGTTCAACAGATGAAACTCTATGAGGCAGCTAATGAGCTATTAGAAGCTAGCCAATCCCTAAAAAACAAATGCCAAATGTCTTCTTTGATATAAGGAGAATAACTAAGAACAGAGTAGGGAAGAAGAGCATGAGAAGATGACTAACATTAAACAGGGATGAGAGGTGGGAGGGACAGGGAGAGAGAAGGGAAATTGCATGGAAATGGAAGGAGACCCTTGGGGTTATACAAAATTACATACAAGAGGAAGTGAGGGGAAAGGGAAAAATAATACAAGGGGGAGAAATGAATTACAGTAGAGGGGGTATAGAGAGAAGAGGGGAGGGGAGGGGAGGGGAGGGGGGATAGTAGAGGATAGGAAAGGCAGCAGAATACAACAGACATGAGTATGTCAATAAGTAAATCAGTGGAAGTGTAACTGATGTGACTCTGCAATCTGTATACTGGGTAAAAATGGGAGTTCATAACCCACTTGAATCAAAGTGTGAAATATGATATATCAAGAACTATGTAATGTTTTGAACAACCAATAAAAATTTTTTAAAAAAGGAAAAAATTAAACCCATCAGTAGGTGGCATTGGAATAAATTCTATTCCTTCATTAATATCCTTGATGTTTGTCTCTCCATATACCTGATGCCTAAAACTAGCACGTTTTCTGTGTGACCCCAGTAAATGTTTGTTTAAAATGCTGAGAATTGTTTGTTTCATTCATCCTAAAAAAGATAAGTGAAAAAAAAAATCACATTCTGGGAATAGTAGCCAGGAATCCTAGAATTCATATCAACTTTTCCTTGGGGAAATAAGAAGAGTAAAACTTACAAATAATATTGTGTAATTATTTACAATAGTGACATAGGGTCACCTGGAATCTATTCCTGGCATGTGCCTACTCCACCTTTTAACATGTAACTCATTTATGCTCCTTGAGCCTCAATATCCCCATCACAGAAGTGAAGAGTTTCTTTTTTTTTTTTTCCCTTGAGCAGAGGATTTATAAAGCCCACTGGCTCTTTTTTCTAGGGGCACAGAGTTGTGGAGCAAAGAAGATAAACTGCAATTCATGTTTTCTTAAAAATGCCCAGAGGAAATGCATTTTTTATTCTAACCTATGGCCTTACAAAGGAATCAAAGTCCATCTTCCATTTATAGACTTGGTCAGTTTGGGATTGTGCATCTCCACCAACAATCAGCATTTAATTCCTACACTTTCCCTGATCCTAGATCCTTGACAATCCTGAGAGAGGGAAGATTATGGAAGACCAGGATGCCTTTAAGCAAAATCAAATGGGTTCCAAGAGACTCAAGGGCACGCTATCAACTCCATGCCTCTTCATGGAAGAAAAGCATTCAAACTTGAATCCTTTCACTCCAGTGACAGTCTCATTGAACACTACAAACTTCTGATGATCAATATTTTACCACCGTGACCAATGAGGTTTTAATTTTGCTTTACGTCTTTTTTTTTTCCAATGTCAGACCCAGAGCTTCTGACTCTGGTTGCACTTCTGACTTATGATTCTCAGAGTTCAGAAAGGTATTGGTCAGTCCCCATAGATCACTGGAATTGTCTAGCCAACTTTATGAGCTCTGGAGACTTGCCTTGTTCGAAGTCCTAGAGAAGTGATAAATGACTCAGAGTTTATCTGCTGAGTGCTTTGGTTTTATTTCCCCAGCTCTAGCTTTACAGATTTTCCTCCTTTTATAAAAAGAATGTGTCACTTTTCTTCTTGTAAGTCACTGTGTTTATGGTGCAACTTACTACAAGTTAATGTGCAGAGGCAAGAAAGAAGTTAATGGTTGGGTGTTGCAAGGCTCAAAGGAAGTTCATATTCTGTTTCTGCAGACAGACTTGCCCAAGAAACATCATCAAATCATGAAATGCTCTTCTTCTCTCGTGTTCTTTTTAAATTTTCATCTTCTATTAACTGCCTGGAGAATTTAGGTCATTGGAGACGTTGAGGCTATAGTCTTTTTTTTTTTTTTCCTTTTTAGAAATGCCTAGAGGAGAAATAGTTTTTGCCTTGACCCATACATAGTACATTGATTTCACATCTGACTGCAAACATACCATATCCCAAAATGTTATCATCTTAAGTGTGACTTCCAGCTATTATAAATATTTCTCTTTTAAAAAAATGCGAGAGTGATATTTTAATTTTTTTCCATCAAATTTGTATTTTAGTGAGCACTTGCCCAGAGTCTGGGCATACTATGTACATACAAAGGTGGAAATGTCACTGAGATATATCTAGCGTATGTCTGGGATACAAATTTATTATTTGGAGAAAGTTTACACTAGAGATGTCATCCAGAGAATTTAACAATTCTTGGAAAAATTGACAAGTTCCAAACAACTACTCTAGGGAATTCTTTTGCCCCTTAGGGCAGAGATATTGAAAGAGGTCCGAGAGGTTAACACTATAACGGGTGATTTCCCCTGCTCAATTCCAATTAATGGTATGGCCATAAAAACCTTTGGGTAACTATTAGCATGTAATGAGTAAAGAAGAGCAGCGATTCATGACTTTTAGACTATGGCACTTTTCTCCACTGAAGGATAAGAATCTTTAACAAAGTGATTTTTTTTTGGCACAAAATAACAGGAATGCTGAATAGCTTTGCAGCTATTTTAATTCATGGAGACAGATCATATTGAAAATGCACTGTATATTTTCTTCCAATTATACTACATTAGGTAAAAAAGAAGTAATCACTTTTAGCAAAATATACTATTTTCCAAATTGAAAATGGATAGTCTATGCTCCTTTTATAGAATTAGTCAGTTTGGGATTGTGCATTTCTATGTACCATTACAACATTTAATTCCTATATTTTCTGGATATGAGTTTCCCTGGTTATACATTTGAGATTTCAAATTTGATCCATTTGAATTTGATTTTCTGGTTATACATTTATCAAGCAGCCATATGTGCAAGATTTTTTTTAAAGAGAAAAGATTCAAAGATGCAAAATGACAGAATTCCATTTCCCAGTGATTCAGACTCTAGTGACACAGATATTTTTACAATGAAAAACACTTCAGTATTCATTTAAGTAACCTTTGTACTGTGTGCAAGGTGCTGTCTTAGACTCAACTCTGCTCTGAAGAGTCTCTCCTATTGTAAGTTCACGCCTTTCTTTAGGCTATGGAGCTAGTAGCAGGGACACTGAACCAACATTAGTGAGTTAGCAAAGTCTTCTGATAGAAGAAATATTTAGCAGAAACTGAAAGTATAATAGGACCCACCCCACCCCACCCCAATTCACCTGGCTTAAAATTTCTGGAAGGAGAGGGGGCTTTTAATATATAAACTCCTGATTTGAAAGAAAGAATATACTGAAGTCAAAAGACTATGAGAGTACTCCAGCTTACAGGATTTTCTGCAGAATGACTAAAAGTCTGTGGTTGTAGCCACACAGATTATGTATGAAGTAGATTTATAAATAGTGGAAGAAGAGACGTTGGATGTCAAGCTAAGGAGTCAGGCCATCAGGCTGATTGAAGAATGTGAGAAAGGTAAGCAATGATTGCACCTTAAAAATGGAAGAGTTCAGAGCAATAAGAGCCAGGGCAATATTTTGTCCACGTTTGTGCAAAAAAATAGTGTGTGTGCACAAAATTCTTCTGAAACTAGAGCATGAAATGAAGCTATGAGCAGTCCTGCTATATAGATAGATGCTGCCCTGTGTTAAGAAAAAAAGCATCCAAATCAAGCACAACATACATTTCTATTAGGAGTCCTTTTGAACCCAGTACATGCAAATCTAGGTTTGAGAGGGAGAGAGAGAATGGCCAACTTGATTGTTTGCAATTCAAAATGACATTTCACTGGACAAAAATGCACTACAATAGGTTCCTTTATACAGTAAATTGTATTTACAGACATATATCCTCAATTCTGAAAGGAGATTACATCCCACTCTCACCAGCTTTGTGAAATTGGGCAAACACTTTTACCTCCCTGGCTCTTCCTTTACAGATAAAATGTGATTATGAGTAATTCCCACTATTTAAGCAATATTTTGAGGACACAGTATGTGACCACTCTAGTGTCAGTTTGGGTCCTCCAGAAAGCAGATGCCAAGAAATTAATTGAGGTTTCTGTTTCTTAAAGATAAATGAGAGGGGCCTGTGATCAGCAGGGAGAGCCTCAATACAGCAACATGAAAGGGGATAGGAAGGAAAAACCCAGATGGTGGTGCATATCTGAGGACCTTTTTCAGTTCTAAGGTGAACCCTGGCACAAGGATGGCCCCAGGGGAGTCTTGCATTGGACCCAAAGGGCCAGGATCTAGTACCATCCTGTGTGTAGTTCCCAGCTGGGAGCTATCCAGCAGGACATGGCCTGGGCTGTGAAGGCCATCAGCCCTTCTTCCAACAGGTTATTGTTATTATCATCCTACTCAACAAATTAGGTTCAAAAATCCCCAATCAAATTACCACAAGAGCATTCAGAATTGTGTTCAAAGAGCGACCTACAAATTAAATGCACATCTTGCTAAACACACATACATCTTTCAGCAAGTTCCTTTCTAAAATATATCACTTGATAAGCAAATTATGTAAGTTTCCTATTCAATCAGATCTTTAAATGTTTTTTCTTGTATGTTATCCTCCATGAACTTCTTCCCAAGATCTCCCCTAAATATCCATAACACTCCTCTCCCCAGAGCCTTATGTGGCTCATGCATCACTTTCTGTCTTACAATGTTATGATCTGTACTTATGATGTATCTGTCCTTCTCAGCTATAACTTTTATGAAAGTAGAATCTTGTTCAAAAATATTGCTGTGATCCTTACCAACCTTTGCACAATGCTTGGCCCACAGTAGAAGCTCAATAAACATCTGCTGGGGAAAAAAAAAGTGATTGTTGTTATTTTTCCAGAGATGTGATCTTATTCTGGTCTGCCTGGTTTTCTCCCCAATAAATCATGTCAACCAGGTTGTGTGTGTGTGTGTACAGTATATAGTAATTGATAACAACCATCCCTGCATAAACATTTAGGGAATTTGAGGTTTCAATAGATACTAGATAGATAGATAGATAGATAGATAGATAGATAGATAGATAGATAGATAGATAGATGTATGGATATATATATGTCTTAAATCTCATAACTTGGACTATATTTTCCCATTTTTCCTGCATTTAAGACTCATGATACTTTAAAAAATGAAAGATGAATTGCTTTCCTGCCATAAAAGACAATAAAGATTCCCTTTAGGGATTTCTTATTATGGAGAGTGAAATGTAGACCTTTATAATACCCCCATGTTGTAATGAAGACTTGACAAGCTCAAACAGTAAAACGAAATATGATCAAGAAGGAGCCTGGTGCAAATTGGAATATTCGGGCTGTCTTGACCCACTTGGCACTCAGGCAGATGAGTTAGAAGTGAACGGTGGCACACATATGTGAATCTTTCAGGAAGGAGTCTTTTGCATCTAAGGCACAAATGTTTAGATGTAGCAGTAATTACCTAGACTCTGCATTTATGCAGTCCTCTTGTCCTTCTGCCCCCAAATGAATAGATCTCTTCAAAGCTATAGAAAATAAATTAATCCAGCAAGGCCTATGACCTTGAAACAAGCTCTCCCACCATTAAATCTCTGTTCAAGAAAGAAAGTCATTCACAGCACAAGCACTCTTAATCAAATATTTTCTTCCAAAGCTTTCACTCCTCATATTCCTTTAATTAAGTTATCTGTGAATAGAGACTTCCCTTCTGTTTAGACTGGACATATAGAGATTCAAATGCACACCTCTTTTAAGTCTACTATCTTTGGTGCTATTATTGGAAAGGAAATAGACACCACTGGAATAAGTTTGAACATGTAATGGGGACTGTTTCTCTCATTTATCTAAAGTTTTAGCTTTGGAATTTTGAGAGCTCATCAGAAAAGAAACCAGCAATGAGAAATTGTAAAGCAGGGAAAGCTTTTATTGCCACCTTAAAGATCACTTAGTTATGCTTTCTGTTATTATTCGCAGGGAAGAGAAAGGGTTGAGCTGACACAGACTCTTTAATGCAGACATTATCCCACAGATTAGATCCTGTAACACCCAGTAGTTTAAGCACATCCTAATGACAATGAGACTGCATTTTGTAATATTTCTTGAATAATAGGAGAAAAAATAAATTTTCAAGTCCTTGATTCTGGTGTTGTAATAAAATGTCACACAAAGAAATAGCCATTTCATTAAATTAGGAGTTGCATTGAATTCTCTCCCAGCAAGATTATAATTCATTATCTATTATCAGAATGTACCGAACACAATTTAGAGTAACATTGTAATATATCCTAATCTAATAACTATCATTTCTTTATCATTAGAATTTTAATAGTCAACTTTCCTTTTCAAAGAAAACAAATACCTAAAATTAGAAATGGATGAAATTGAAGACTATTTGCGTGCCTTAGATGTCTGGAGATTTTAATTGTGATAGAAAGAAAGTGAATGGCAGCCCACACTAGGGCAAGTGTAGGGGACTTAAGACAGGGCACCTGGGTTGAAATTGTGGTTTTATAGCTCATTAGCTGCAGGACTTTAATGCGCAGAGATATTAAAATGTTTCTCATTCTTTATAAAATGCATTATTATTGTTATGGATGGAAAATTATTGACATAATTTATACAAAATAAGCAGTTTGTGAAGTGTTTTCTTCATGCACTTTTCCTATAAAGAGCTTTATCATTAATACCAACAATTTATCAAAACAGAAATAAATATTTAATTTAATTTGTGACTTTCAATGGAAGACACTGATTTGTCACAAAGGGGAGAGGAAAGGTGTTTAACATAACATCGGTAAGTGGCTGACAGAGAGTTGGAAACAAGCATTGCAATCACCATGTTAGGAATCCTGGTGATTTAATGTGCCATTCCCTTCACACCATCCTTGAGGACTGATAGCCACTAAGAAGGAGTGACTTTTCAGGCACAGAATATGCAAAGAATATTCTTATTTTAATGTCAAAGGCTGCTCCTCACATCAGAGGGAGTGTCTCTGCCCCTCCATGCCTATAACTGACAGGTCACTCAGTCGCAAACTGGTGATTTAAAGTATCATTTATGCTATGCTTTAATTCTTTCCTTTGGTGATGCCCAGTAGAACCCTGGGACGAGGTGGAAATCTTCTGTAATGCCAATAACTTGATCCACCTGACATAAGATGTTTGGAGGGTGGAAACACCGGAGGTGATCGTCATGTGGTGAAACTGAGAAGCTACATAGAAACTGAGTGAACTGATTCCAAGGCTGCAAGTAAAACAACTCAGTCGCCATATTGGGTGGAGTTTCTCCACCCAAACCTCACTTTCCAACTCTCACAGGACCATGTCTAAACATTAATAGAAATTTAAAAAAATATATGGTGATACATGAAAACAAATCTTAAAGAACATTTCTTTTACCTTGGTAATTATTGAAAAACAAAATGTATGACTCAACATTTATGTTTCTGAGTATAAACCACTTTTTATTCTTTATAGTTTTACTTGTAGTTCCTCTATTATCCTCAGTGCATCTGTTCTTCTGTTTTTATTGGGTAGACTATTACACAACATTACTAATTGTTTGTAACCTTGGTCCATTTGTCCACAACCAGAGCAAATCCTTTCTGAATTTATGAATTAGAATGTGTTAGGTTAGATAGTTCTTAATTTCTTTGGCAAAGAAATGTCAATACGTCATATTTACTGAGGATCCAGTGAAGGACATGGTAACAGTCCATTGTATTAATATTCTACATTTCCAAACCAGAAATACTCCATCCAAACCTGAGTGGAGCTCCATATTGGACTATCTCTATTGTCCCTTCATTCCTCTACCCTCCTGCAGGGCAGCGTAACAGAATCTTAAACTGAGTTTTATTTTAATACGATGCCATCAGCCTACAGAAGAAAGCTATAGGGAACTGCTTTATGAAACTTATTGTAGTTACTGCAAGGATCTTGAGGAGATTGGTGTGAATGCTGTTCATTATATTATATAGTGTCTTCCTTGAGACCCCTCAAGAGAACACCCCACCTCTTTTCAACATCTCTTCTTCAACAGTTCATTTGTTTTCTTATACTTAATATTG
This sequence comes from Spermophilus citellus, assembly GCF_964194105.1. Taxonomy (NCBI): domain Eukaryota; kingdom Metazoa; phylum Chordata; class Mammalia; order Rodentia; family Sciuridae; genus Spermophilus; species Spermophilus citellus. The sequence goes on along the minus strand of NC_138200.1, from coordinate 45,183,202 downwards.
TAAATCTTGAAAGAATTCCCCACGCAAAGACACTTTGCTGGGAGAATTCCAATTTTATTGCAAAAAGCTGTGTGCTTATATAGAACTAAAGGGGAGATGGTAGGGCTTAGATAAATGGCAGGCCGCCCGTCTATTGGCAAGTTCTTCCAGACATCAGCTCCCGCGCCCAGGAATTAGTTCTCATTGGGGGCTAAGGTTCCCCGCCAGCGAGGTTTGAAATTGGCGCTGGCGGGAGAGTTTACAAGGGTGGGAACTTTTCGTGCCACTGCAGAGAAGAAGAAGGTAGGAAGGAGAAGTCCTTAGGCGCCATGTGGGGTTTTTTCTTTGGGGTACGGCTGCCGTTTATACTTTTCCCAACATTCCTCCCTTTTTGTTTTCTTAGAAATTGGGGCGTCGTTAGTCAGATCCGGCTGCTTCCTGCTGTGTGGGGGCGCCGTAGGGCCTAGAAAGGGAAGTGGAGGAATGTTCGGGGGGCAGGTCTGGGGATATCATGGCAGCCAGAAATAAAACCCAGTGGCTATAGACAGCTACTTCCGTAGGAGTGAAGTCTATGAAAGTTCCCTGAAGCCACAAGTCGTCGATGGCATCGAACCAGTCCTGGATGGAGGAGATTGTTGGTATCAGCCACTGGTCCTGTAACAGAGACTCTAGGAAATACGGGAAGCGTTGCCTGGACATGGCATCACCAGCACCTGAAGAAGATCAGAGCAAATAAAAACAGAATGAAGATAAAGATTAAAGCAAAGGTCAATTTTTGGCAGAAGTTCCATGTTGGGGGACTGACAGAGAAGAGGCCAAGGGCCATGAGGAGGCTTAAAAGGACATAAAGACTCATGAATCCAGGATGGCAGATTAAGAGGTTCTTTGGGCTCGTTGTCTCCCGCTGTCTGATGTCCGTTGCATTCCATCGTGCCTGGTAGGGAGCCTCAGCACTGAGTGAACTGTTCTCTTGGAGATGCTGGGAGTTCATCGGTCATCAGAGGCTAGTAGTGCCTAAGCAGAAGCTGGTTGAAAGTTTGATTAGAAATTTTCTGCAATTGGGTTTGAAGGAACTTCATTATGCAGGGCAAGAGAGCACAGAAAAGGAGTATCCCAATACGGGGCCCCAAGATAGGTAGTAAGTACGTGGCAAGAGAGGATTGGAAGAGCCCCGTTATGGGATTAGAGGAGGTGGGTTTGAGCAATTGGGTCGATAATTCCTGCAATTTAACAATATTTTTTTTCTATTAGCCCAGACTCATTAACATAGTAGCAATATTCCTCTCTGAGGAACAGGCATGTACCCCCTTTTTCTGCAGTGAGAAGATCAATCGCTCTTCGGTTCTGTAAAGCCACTTGTGCCAATGAAGTAACCTGCCGCTGCAAGGAGCCCAGAGACTCTGCAGTGGTATCGAGTGCTTCCTGCAGTTTTTGTTGCAGGTCATTGGATGCCCATAGAGCATGACCTATAGCTCCACCAGAGAGTCCGAGACTCGCCACTGAGGTTGTTAAAGTGAGGCCTACCAGAACCGGCAGAAAGACTGCCCTACGGGTGTGGGAATGTAGGGCCAACTGTCGGAATTCGGTGGGAGTATACAAAGACAGCTGAGGGACTACAGTAACCAAGAAACAGGTGCCAGAGACATTGATTGTTGAGGTACTTAAAGACCCGTTACACCAGAGGAAATGTCCAGGTTGCATAAACGCAGGGCTCAATGGGGTGCTATAGCTCAAGGAACAAATGGGTAAAGGATTCATTGTTGGCAGGTGGAAACAGATGAAAGGAAATGAAGTATTGGTGGAATAACTTTCCCATAGTGGGATACGTGTCACGTGTAGGGGTTGTCCTTTCTTAGAGAAATTGTAGGTTTTTGCTGAAATATTTCCTGCTGCTAATGGGACCGCTGCTAGAAGTGGATGACTAAGTGAAGCACAGAGAAAGCACTGAGAAGTAGGCACAGAAAGAGGGGTGGAGTTTAATAATCGAAGAGTTTGGTGTAGCAAATTGAGCCATGTGGGAGGGAGGCCTGGGGGAGTTGAAGGCTCTGAATCCTCTTTGGATGGGCTATGGATAAGATCTTGAAGTTTTGATTCTGACTCCTTGATGTGCTCGACTACCTGAATGGTTGCCTTAGGTGGCGTAATCAGGGTGCGGCCAACAGTCATCCACCCTGTGGGTCTGGCTGAGGTTGTCCGAGCATAGACAGCAAACTCAACATAGTCCCAACGTTTGGCCTTGGGGTCAGGTATATCTAAAGTATACCATCCATGGTTATCGGATGAAGAGCCTTTATGCCATTTTAGGTAACTAGAAGTCCATCCTACAGGGTAACCAAGTGAGTGGTAAGAATAGCTACCACGTTCATCATGGAACCTGCATGACCAATAGGGGCACCCATTATATATCTCAGGCCACCAATGGCAATAGCCTTTGGTTTGATCAAAAAGGAAGCAAATGAAAGGCCAGTTCCAGCTACCAGGGACGAAGGTCCTGGAAGGTGACAATTTTAGGGAAATAGAGGTGCAGTTGTGGATGAAGAAAGTAGTTGCATCCACTTCGCGGACCTTCAGCATGCCATGTTCTGAGTATCGTTCCCGAAGAGTGAATAGATACATGGTAGGAGAGGAGGGTAAAGACCGGTCCCGACAGAGCACAGAAAAGAAGCAGAGCACAAAAAACAAGCAGAGAGAGAAGACTGAGGTGTTGGGAAAGCTCATTGTGCCTTTTTTAAGAGGAATTGGGCTGCGGGGAACACTGTGTGAGCCGCAACTTAAAGGGGTGAGATGGGTGTGGAGAGCAGGAGTAAAGGGGAGGTTCAGGAGGTGATTCTTGGAGTTCCTCTGGGGTGGTCCTGTTGTCAGCCGGTGGGGCCTCCTGGTGATATGGCTTCAACCTAGAAATGTGAATCCAGGGAGTGAGACGGTTGTCTGGTAAGGAGAGTTTGGCGGCGGTGGGGGTACAGAGAATGACAGGATAGGGGCCTTCCCCATTTTGGGGTAAGAGGCCCTTTCTCCTCTGGGGTATTATAGTAGACTAGACTTCCAGGTGTTAAGGGAGGAGTGTTTGGAGAGGAGACTGGGTCCGGAAGAAGCCAGTCTTGATATTTCCAGAGTTCCGAGCGGAGATGAAACAAGAGAGGCAAAGACAAATCTCGGGTGAGAGGTCCTTGTGAAACGACCAACCCAGGGGGTATGAGAGGTCTTCCATACATTATCTCAAAGGGAGACAGTAAAGATGGTTTCTTAGGGAGAGCTCTGATTCGAAGCAAAGCCAAGGGAAGGAGTTTGACCCAGTCTAAGTTTAATTCCATTGTCAATTTGGTAAGGACTTCCTTTAGAGTCCGATTTACCCTTTCCACTTTCCCTGAAGCCTGGAGGCGATATGGACAGTGGAAATGCCACTTGAAGGAGCGGGCTTGAGAGACCTTTTGTGTGATCTTAGAAATAAACTCAGGACCATTGTCAGATTGTAAGGAAGTGGGCATACCAAACCTAGGGATGATGTCTGTCAGTAAGATTGAAGCTACAGTGGAAGCCTTTTTATTGGAAGTGGGAAATGCCTCAACCCAACCAGAGAAGGTGTCCACAAAGACAAGGAGGTATTTAGTGCGCCGTACTGTGGGCATGTTGGTGAAGTCTACCTGCCAGTCAGCAGCAGGAGTGTGTCCCCGAGCTTGGTGGGAGGGGAAAGGTTTAGGCCTTAAAGGAGTATGAGGGTTGGTCCGCTGACAGATCTGACAATTAGAGGCTATATTCTGTAGCATGGCTTTGTCAGAGGGGGTGAGGGAAAAGAAGCTCTGTAAAAAGAGGGTCAAAGACTGAGAGTTGGAATGGAATAGAGTATGAAGGAACTCGAAAAGATCCTTGTTCTTACTGGAAGAAGTAGGGGCTTCAGATGAGCTGTCTAAAGTGGCCATTATATGTCCCCCAGGGGGGCCATAATTGGAAGTGGTAGCAGCCATTCGTGCCGCCTGGTCAGCCTTGGCATTGCCCTCAGTGATAAGAGAGCCATCCTTCTGATGGGACCTACAATGGACAACTCCCAACTGGGTGGGTAAGTGGGAGGCCTCTATCAGATTGGTTATAAGAGCCGAATTAGTGATCGCATTACCTTTGGTGGTAAGTAGGCCTCGCTCCTTCCATATTGCAGCATGGGATAATAGAATATGGAAGACATATTTTGAGTCAGTATAAAGGGTGAGGGATTTGCCTTGAGCTAGAAGGCAGGCACGAGTGGCTGCTATGAGTTCAGCCTACTGGTTGGTAGTTCCTGAAGGCAGAGCTTTGGCCTCTATAATCTCAGTGGCTGAAACTACAGCGTATCCAGAGTAATGAGTGCCGTTCTGCCTAAAGGAACTGCCGTCAGTGAACCAGATAAGGTCAGGCTTGGTGAGTGGTTCCTCAGAAATGGAAGGATGACAGGGGAGGAAATCATCTAAGGTTTCCAAGCAATTATGAGTTGGTGTGTCAGACGTGGGAGTCGTTGGGAGCAGTGAGGCAGGGTTCAGTGTAGAGCAGGGGAGGAACGTAATATTAGGGTTTTCCAGAAAGGAAGTGAGGAGTGACAGAACTCTGGATGGAGGAAGGATTTGAAGGCCCTTATAAGCTAAAAGATCCTTCAAGTGATGTGGGGAGTGGATAGTTAAAGGGGCCCCAAAAGTCAACTTAGAGGCTTCTTTGTGTAAAATTTGTCCAGCAGCCAGAGCTCTTAAGCAAGGGGCCCACCCACGGATGGTAGGGTATAGTTGCTTGGACAAATATGCCACAGGTGCAAATGTAGGCCCATAGTTTTGACCTAAGACCCCAAGTGCTTGCCCCCTTTTTTCATGGACATATAGATGAAATGGTCTTGAAAGATCAGGAAGGTGAAGGGCAGGTGCCTTTAAGAGGAGTTGCTGAAGCCTACGGAAGTGGTAGTTGGGGGAGGAGGCAAGAGATTCACTAGGGGGTCCCTTTGCTAGGTCATACAGGGGTTTGGCTAGAAGAGAATAATTTGGGATCCAGGCCCTAAAATAACCTGCTAGTCCTAGGAATGATAGTATTTCGGCTTTCGTATGGGGCACTGGAAGATTAGAGAGGAGTTGCCTCCTATCCAGTGTTATTTCCTTTTTCCCGGGTGTAAGGCGAAAACCAAGATAGGTGACAGAAGACTGGGAAACCTGGGCCTTGTGGGGAGACACCCTATATCCCTTGTCTGCTAGGAAATTAAGAAGCTGGGCGGTGTGGGATTGAGAGTGTTCCCAAGAGGAACTACATAGAAGAAGGTCATCGACATATTGAAGGAGAGTAGAGTCAGGACAGATGGGGTGAAAGGATGTGAGGTCCTGGGCAAGAACTTGGCCAAAGAGATGGGGGCTATCCCTGAATCCCTGTGGGAGGACAGTCCAGGTAAGCTGACGAGAATGGCGGGTGTGAGGGTTAGTCCACATAAAAGCAAAGATATCCTGAGATTCTGAGGACAAGGGAATAGAAAAGAATGCATCTTTCAAATCTAGGACTGAAAAGTGGGTAGTAGTGGCAGGGATCTGAGAGAGGAGGGTGTTAGGGTTGGGCACTAGTGGGTGGATGGGGACCACAGAGGAGTTGACAAGGCGAAGGTCTTGAACCAGCCTGTAGGACCCGTTAGGTTTTTTAACTGCCAGAATGAGGGTATTGAAAGGAGAGTGTGTAGGCCTAAGATATCCCTTTCGTAATAAATCTTGGATGATGGGTTCTAATCCGAGGAGGGCTGTGGTTGTGAGTGGATATTGTGGTTGACTAATATATCTTGAAGGGTCCCGTAAGACAATATGAATAGGACTGCATTTAGCCATAGAGGGTGTAGTTGTGTCCCAAACCTCAGGGTTAACTGGTTTAGATAGTTGTGGAAGAGTATGTGAAGGAGGTGTATCTGCCCCTAGGAACATCATGAGGAAATGAGAGGTAGGAGAGATGTGGGGTGATATGTGAATGGTGACTTTCAATAGTGAGAGTATGTCCCTTCCCAGAAGGGGAGTGGGGCAATGGCTCATAACGAGAAAGGAGTGTGTGAAGGACAAAAGGGATCCCTGCATATAACATGATGGGGGGGGGGGTTTCGAGGGAAAATCTGTTTACCTCCTACCCCGACAATAGGAGTTTTTGAGGGTGTGGTAGGACCCCAATACTCCCTTAAGACCGAAAAAGCAGCACCAGTGTCTAAGAGGAAGGTAATGAAGCGTCCATCCACCAGGAAGGTGACCCTAGGCTCTTGCTTCTTGATGGTAATAGTCGGGAGGGAAGGCCCAGGGCTCCGTCAGTCCTCCTCTGCCAAGCCCAGGAGAGGCTGGGGTTGCCGGGCGGCTGACCAACCTCCCTTCCGGGTTGTTGGGCAGTCCACCCCTCAGTGTCCCCTTTGGTGGCATTTTGGGCAGGGGGTGGAGGGTGTCCTCGTCGAAGGACAATCCTTGGCCAATGTCCCTCCTTACCACATTTGAAGCAAGCTCCAGGGGGTGTCTTATTAGGACAGCGTGGTGATGACCTTCTCTGAATGACCTGGGCCAACATTTGGAACTTGGCATTTTCAGCCCTCTGCCTACGGCGTTCACTTTCATCCTCTCTACCATGAAAAACCTTGAAAGCGACAGCGAGGATTTCGGTCTGAGGAGTAGCAGGGCCCTGTTCAAGCTTTTTAAGCTTGGCTTTAATGTCAGGGTAGCTTTGGGCCAGAAAATATGTCATTAAGACATGATAGCCGTCAGGGGTTTCTGGGTCGAGGTTTGTGTACTGTTGAAGGGCCTTGGTTAGTCTATCCAAGAATTCTGAAGGTGTTTCTTCCTTTCTTTGAATGACCTCCTGCACCTTTTGAAAGTTAACAGCCTTGCAGGTGGCCTTTTTCAGGCCCGCCAAGAGGCAGGATGTAAAAAGGTCATGAGATTGCAAGCCTTCAGGGGTGTTGTAATCCCATAGGGGATCCTGCTCTGGGACAGCATGAGGGCCCGTGGGGTGGTTGGGATTGGTCCTATGATTTTCATCAGCATGGGCTTGGGCTAGCTCCCAGACCCATCGCCTTTCCTCGGGGAGAAGTGTATTGGCCAAGAGCATGTAGATGTCATGATGAGTGAGGCTATATGCTTGCAGGACCCATTGAAACTCCCGAATATAAGTGGTGGGGTCAGTGGTGAATGAGCCTAGCTTCCTCTCTAGCTGAGTAATGTCCGACATGGAGAAGGGCACGTGGACTCTGATGACACCCTCGGGACCAGCTACCTCACGTAGGGGTGCGATTGTCTTGGGGGTAGGAAGGAGTCCCTTAGACCTGGTAACAGGAGCACTGAAAGAGGCAGGCGGCGGACAGGAAGGAGAAGGAGGGGAAGGGGGTGTCTCTGCGGAGGAGGAGGTGGAGCAGGCAGAAGAGGGCAGAGGGGAGGGGGATGAAACGGAAGGCTGAGGATCCGTGGAACCAGGCAGAGGAAGAGGAGGGTATAGTGGGAGAGAAGGAGCAGATGGGGCTGGGGGATAAGGTGGGGGTTCATCTGCTGGGTCGAATGAGGAAGAATCTGCGAAGTCAGGAGTAGAAGTAGGGGAAGGGAGGGGTTTGCAAGCAAGGAGGACTTGAGAGGGAGAGCAGGAGGAGCAGAGAGCAGGGTGCTGTGCGAGAAGGCTAAAACCTTCAACGCAGGGAATCTCCCTCCACTTTTTCAGACGCTGGCAGTAGTTAAAAAGGTCTCAAAGGAGGTTTGGATCTAAGGAGCCTTCTGGAGGCCAATGATTGCCATTATCCAGTGGATATGTAGGCCAATATTGGGTACAGAATTTAATTAAAAGTTTGGGCTTGATGTCTGGTGTGAGGGAGAGTGTGGCCAGATTTTTTATTAAACATTTGAGAGGCGAGGCTTCAGGTACAGAAGAAGAGGTGCCCATAGTCACAGGGAGAGATGAAAGAGAGAAAGAGAGAGAGAGAATAAGCGTAAGCGAGAGAGACAAAGGGAAAACCCGGGCTGGAACGGCTTCCAGGAAGCCCAGGGTGAACGGGGGTCAGGTGGGCGTCCCCAAAATGACCAGCCATCGCCAGGAACTACAGAGGGCACTACCCGGTCGTCACCAGTGAAGTGCGATCTGTGAGACCCAATGGGGTCGGAGCCACGGGCAACCTGACGTCAGGAAAGTTTTCGACCGCAGCGGAAAAAGTCAGTAATGAAAACAGAACTCTGGCTCCGGTGGAACACAGTTCTAGGCCGGGAGTTCAGTTTTCTCCGAGTAGAAAGGCCGCTTTAGCCAGACACAGGAGCCCTGCAGGAAACAGCAACTCTAGCCGGCAGCAGCGGCAGCGGCAGCGGCAGCAGAGGAGGAAAAAAAACCATAGAGCATCTGGTGTAAACTCAGAAGCCTCACGCCCCAAAGGAAAACGGATCACCAGAGGGTCCACTGCGACCAGTAAAGGTCTTAGTGGTGTGAATTCCCTCCCCCCAACGAGCGTCTGGAGTGTGCCGGACGATCAACGGTCACAGCTCCAGCTTTAGCCCAAAGGGAGTTGGCGAGCCGGGGTCAAGGGAACCTTACCTACGGTCGGATCAGTGGTGAGTGCAGAACAGCCGGCGTCTGAAAACAGCGGACCAGGGCGGAGAGTCTTCGGCGGGGCAGGGGACGGGGCTCTTGTTGGAAAGAGCTCACCCAGATCCTCACACGGGGCATCAGAATGAAAGAATTCCCCACGCAAAGACACTTCGCCGGGAGAATTCCAATTTTATTGCAAAAAGCTGTGTGCTTATATAGAACTAAAGGGGAGATGGTAGGGCTTAGATAAATGGCAGGCCACCCGTTTATTGGCAAGTTCTTCCAGATATCAGCTCCTGCGCCCAGGAATTAGCTCTCATTGGGGCTAAGGTTCCCCGCCAGCAAGATTTGAAATTGGCGCCGGCGGGAGAGTTCACAAGGGCGGGAACTTTTCGCGCCACTGCAGAGAAGAAGAAGGTAGGAAGAAGAAGTCCTTAGGCGCCATGTTGGGGTTTTTTCTCTGGGGTACAGCTGCCATTTATACTTTTCCCAACAAATGTCATAACTGATCCAATTTCTGCAACATGTATTGCTGAAAATCTTGGAAGCAATAGCAAGTATATAGAACTTTCATGAAAGTATTCTTGTATTTTGCCCTATTTCAGGTTCTACTTGAAGTTCTTTGTCTTGTTATTTTTCTACTTTCTCACCTATTTCTAATTATGTTGCTTTGATATATTTTAAATAGTCTCATAAGCGACTTTAAATCCTTTTTTTAGAACAAAGTGAGGAATAAATAAATACAACTATGAGCAATTTCACATTTCAGAATAAGATGGGAGAGTGAATATTCATAATATAAAATTAGGTTTTCTTTAAATAGAGTCTATGTCAAATTCATTGGTCCTTTTACCTTTCTGTTGGTTTAAATGACATCTCTTTTATTCTCAGTACTCAGTAAGGGCTATATTTTACATATTTTCTCCCATAACTATCACAGTGCTGATTGAATAGTAGGTATTTTATCTCTGTCTACTTAGAATCAGCATATCTTTGAAAATTGAATGATCTTCTGAAAGCACCAGAAATTCATCCAGTGAGCCATTCAGCACGTCTTGGATAACAAGTGAAATACTAAGAATGTCACTATTTTTTTTTTTTTTGATGCTCACATACTCTTGATTGGGCCAAGATGATAAGGGATGTAGAAAGAACTCAGAAAAATACAAGGTTGGATAAATGGTTTAGTTAATTAGACTGTGTGTATGTTAGTACTGGCATGGACCTAAAGCAATCAAAAACTTCTTCAGGGCTGGAGATGTTGCTCAATGGTAGAGCACGTGCCTAGCACGCACAAGGTCCTGGGTTCAACACCTAGCACAGCAATAAAACAAAAACAAGAATCTTCTCTTCAGAGTAATGGGTGGGAGATTGCAATGGTACATAAGAAAAAAGAGTAGCATAGAAGAAATAATGAAAGATAGAATGAAAATCAATAGGACTTATTTCTTTCCTTCATCCTTTCTTCACTTCCTTTCTCCTAAGTGATGGGAACAAAATTGAGAAATTTTGCATATTATTTTTCTTGAGAGTTTTACTTTACTTGATCAGGACTGACAACGAGGGTAGATAATTATACTTTCCATAATTTCACTATATTTCTGGGAAGACATTTTCTATGCTTTTTTATATGTTAAAACTTTTTTGTAGCAATATTCTCCTGGGACACAGAATATTGCTCTCGTACTATTATAAAAATAAAATGATTGCCATATGTTATCTCTTTATATTTTGTTTTATCTGCTAACTTCTGAACAGCCCAAGGGCAGATCTTTTCCTATTCATAATTGTATCCCAACATAGTGCATGGCTCAAGCTAAGCCTCTGTTCAATGCCACAATTTTCTGAAACTGAGCTTTCTAAAGATTATACTTGGAGAAATAATATTCAGGGAATAAAACAACTACATAGATTGCAAGGGGTGTCACAGGAAAGTCTATAAATACCTCAGAATGAGAATATTGGTCTAGGTGAAATCACATGAAAGGAAGGCTTAATGAAGAGTTGGGGTATGTACTAAGAAGAGGACGTTTTAAGGGAGTGGATGCTTCACATGAAAAATATATTGACTTCTTTGATGTGCAAGGGCCACTCTAGCAATGAAGAAGGATACACATGAATTCAGCAGACTGTCAGAGCGCAGGCAAGCAATAGGCAATGAGAACACCATGTGATGGAGCAGCTATAGGAAGGGCTGTGTATCCTTTTGGTGTATGGGAAGGCTCTCAAACAAATGGGCTTTTTTTTTTTTTTTTGTATTGGGCCCAGGGGCATTTTACCACCTAGCTACATCCCCAGCCTTTTTTTTTTTAACTTTCAGACAGGGTCTCTCTAAGTTTATGAGGCTGACCTCAAACTTGTGATCCTCCTTCATTGGTCTCCAGAGTGACTGTTTAGTGGATATCTGCTGATAAGAAAGAATTAGCAAAATAAGGATGTTAAAATGGGGGAGGGAGGATTGTGAGAAGGGGGTTGCTCCAGTCAAGAAAAAAGAAAATGAAAAGAGAAAACTGAAAAACAAGGGAGCTGAAAATGTAGGAAAGAGCCAGGACATCAAGGACTGTGTAAGTAATTGGGAATAATTGAAAGATGGTGTGCAAAAGAATAATGTAGGAAAAGCAGAATTAAAATTAAATAGGGCAAGATAAAGTCAAGTACAGAAGAATGACTAGATCAAATTATTTGGAAGAGAGATCTGTGAAATTAATAAAGTAGAATTTGATTTTGAAAGACCTCGGGAGACAAGTTTTTTTGTGTTTTTTGTTTTGTTTTGTTTTTTAGATGTAGATGGACCTTTATGTTATTCATTTATTTATGTGTGGTGCTGAGAATTGAACCCAGTGCCTCCCACAAGTCAGGCAAGTACTCTACCACTGAGCGCAGGGAGACAAGTTTAAAAAAAAATTAAACCTCTTATCAAGAGACTCCAGATAGCTGTGATCTGTTTATCAGTCAAGATAGGCTATGGTATGCTTCTAGAACAAATGAGTTCCACGGATGTTCATTTCTTCATTTCTGCACGTATACCACATCTTGTCATGTACTGTGCAAGGTTGCTCAGCGACAGGTTCCCCATCTTGAAGATGCATTATTTAGAGAGGAGACCATTGAAGTGCTAGCCGCCCATTGACCCAGAGCCAGTCATTTGGGTCTGTCTAAATGCAAAGGAGATAGTACAGACATGGAAACAAATGGAATGCTTGTCATAGCATGTAATGAGGATATCAAGAGTCAGCCATGGGTATGGGAAAGATAGACAGAAAAAAGCATAGAGAGATGGATTCGAAGCAAAATATAACCCAGACAATATGTGCAAAATCACAAATGGGAAATGCAAAGAAAATAGAATGAGCATAAGAAAAATGAATGAGGCTCCAGACTTGTATCGGTATAAAGCCTACTATACAATTCATTGAGAATAGAAAGTTTGCTAAGCAGTGTTTCAATACTTCATTCCTTTACTTTTTTATTTTTAAATTCAGCACTCTACAGATACAGATTTTTGTGCCATGAATCAAATGCCCATTTCCTGAAATGACTAAAGGTCAAAAGAGAAAGCTTCGTATTGACGGCATGAAGAGGGAGCGCTGAGAGAGCGGATCAGAGTGCAGCAACCTGAAGCCCATCAGAAATGAGAGTTTGAGAATCGGCTGCTAAGACCAACAGTGTAGCATTTGCAATGCACTAAAAGCTTTTTACTCTGTGGGAAACAGAGTTATTAGAGAGGGCAGTCTGAAAATGTACTGTTCGGAGATTTGGGAGTCGCAATTCTTCAAGGGGAGATCTACTCGGGTAGATTTTACAATTTATCCATTTTGGGTGGTTGTGATGTGTGTCACAAGGGTAATAAACTTCAAATAGGTTGAAGTTAAGTACTTCCCAGTATCTTCTATTAATTATCTGTGAAAGGGAAGAAAGAAAATTAACGCAGACCCATAGGCTGCTCTTTGAACAAAGGAGAACATTTAGAATACCTTTTACTACAATTGCTTCAGAGATAGACGTTTTCAAATGAGCAATAGGATCAAGAAATATTGAACATAAGCAGATTACCATTATAAACAGAGCGATCTAAACAGCAATTTACATGATACAGGTAAAAGAAGGAAGGGTGGCAAGTTGTTAGCATGTATGTGAACACATCCAGTGTAAGAATTTTGAGAATTTCTAGCCAACTGTAAGCTGAAATCTCTACCAAGGTGTATTTACATTCTATTCACAGCTAGATAATACATTTGTTTCACTTTTTTTTTTGGGGGGGGGGGAAGAAATGTGTTTCAAATAATTAAACAAATACTCCATATTTCTTTGTTTATAAATGAAAAATATGGGAAATAAGTACTAGGGCTTAGGAAATCATTGCAGTAGTTCATCACAATATCATTCAAAACAATGAAATATGGAAATAACTGAAGAGCATATTAACTAGAATTAGATAAATATGACATAATATGTCCTTATGAGAGGACTCTAGGCAGCAGTTAAATCAAATAGGTCTATATCTGTCCTCAAACATCAGCATGAACAGGAGATATCAATAGAGGGTAAAAAACAAGCCTCTACCTCAGAGCAAAGCCTGTCCAAGGAAGGGACCTGACCTTAGACCTTGGAAAAACCCACAGAGCACTCCTAAGCACATTCCCACCCTGCTAAGTTGTTTATCTACATATAACAGGAGAGATCTGCTGCGCCAGGTGTCCCTGACTCAGTCAGGCTAGGTGGGGATCCATAGCAGCCCCCTAGCAGCCACCAATCAGCATGAGACAGGGAAATACCTGGGATGCTAGATGACCCTCCCAGTGGTTTATAGTGGTTGATAACAAGTTGGGAAACCATGTAGTTCAGCACGTACACCCCTCTTGGCTTAAACCAATAAGTTCAAACGAATACACCTTTTGTACTGACTAATCACCCCTACCCAACTTGTTCCCGCCAGTGAATGTGCTAATCATGTTTTAGAGTTGTTATTTGATTTTCCCGAGGTGTGTGATGATTTGCTAAAAGAGGCTATGATGTATGTGAAGTCCCTGCCTTCTCCAAAGAATGTATAAAAATGCTGCAAACCCTGGGCTCTGGCATCTCAGTGTCACCAGTTGCTGTGTGTGTGCGTGGAGGACCGAGCTAGCTCGCAATAAACACCTCTTTGCTGCTTATGTCGATCTTGGGTCTCTGGTGGTATTTTGGGGTCCCGAATTCGAGCATAACAAGGGGAAATGATCTTATTTGCCCAAGCAACTCACAGTACAAGAGGTAGAAAATTAAGTGTGGCTATGATACAATATGGCATTGGTAATGCCTGTATATCAGGGATGTGCTCTCATAGCAAAATGAGGAAAAGGTGCAGGGAAAATATTACAGAGATGTGGTAAAAAGATAAGAGATGATTTGAACACAACAGTTCTGTTATGGTTTGTATTTGATGGCTTAATAATGTGAATGGATCACTAGGCGGTAACTGTATGCAAGTAGGGTGTGGCTGGAGGAAGCAGGTCACTGGGAATCATGCTTTTGGGGATTATATTTTGTGCCTGATCTTCCTCTCTCACTCTCTGCTTTCAGGCAGTCAGGAGCTGAGCACCTTCCTCTGCCACACCTTTCCTCCATGATATTCTGTTTCACCTGGGACCAGAGGAATAAAGTCAGACAACCATGGACCCAACCTCTGAAACTATGAGCTCCCACATAAGTGTTTTCTACTCTAAGTTGTTCTTTTCAGGTCTTTTGATCACAGCAATGAAAAGCTGACTAACACAAGTTCATAAACCAGAAAAGTTTAAATCATAAAAATTTTAAAAATCATAACTCACAAGAACTTTTTAAAATGTATGAGTCTAAAGATATGTCATTGGACACAAAAGACAAAAATTATAGAAATGGATTAACAATATGACCTCCATGTGAATTTTATAGGGAATAATTTCTGTTATTATTCCTGTGCTTATTACTTGAAAGTTGCCATGAACTCATCTGGGGAGGTCCAGTTTTATAGGAGTTCCTCATGTTATGCATGTTGAACACAAAAGTACCCATGGATGTTCCAGTCAAGACTTCAAGGAGGCAGAAAGAAGTAACATGGAGCTGAATTGCAAGAGAGAAGTCAACTTTGGAAATGTGTTTTCGAGAGTTGTTATGTTTCATGACAACGCGCAATCCTAGTACATGGTGTTTCTTCTTGGAAAGAGTAGGGACAGGGAGAAGACAAGTTGGATGGGAAAGTACCTACTAGATGATTAGGTGGAAAAGGAATTATGGATAAAGCCTAACTACACACTGTCAGAGGTAGGAAGACAACCTCAAGACAACCAGGTGTCAAAGAAGCCCAAGTCAGAAAATTTTAAGCAGTTGAGAGAAATCAAAGTTGAAGAACCCAGGGAGTTCAGCTATGATGGAGACTGAATGGTACTATCTAAACTATGCAAAGAGGAAGTAATCAATAGCACCAGGGAGGACAGTTTCAGGACAAGATAAATGCTTAGGAAGTCAGTGCAAGAACTTGAGGCAGAACTGGGCAAGCAAAGGTAGGCAGGGAGTGCAGACTCCTTTTAAGCAAATTATATCTAAGAAAAGTAGAGAGAGAAAGCCAGGCTTGATTGTACTTTAATGGAAAATTCTTATATAGGTGAAGCTACATTTATATATTATTTGTTGCTAACGGTAAGGAAGAGTTTGATGATTGAACTGAAGATTAAGAATGCTTTTCTTGCTGTTAGAAACAACTCCTGAAAAGTCTAACAGAAATTCTGTTACAGGAAATGTATTCTTTTAAGTTAATGTGCAAATCTTTTTGCACTTAATCTAAACCTACATAATTTCTTTGCAGAAAGAGAACAGACTCAACCTAGAGGTTGTGTTTATTTTTATCAATCATAATCTACAATTACTATAAAGAAGTAAATTTTTTTTTTGGTTTGCTTGTTTGCTTCAGGAAATACAAAAAATGCAAACAGAGAGATGAAAGAAGGTGATAAGTATTGAAGACACAAGGAAGTAATTCACTTTTTTAATCCTGAAGCCAAATAGTCAATATATTCAGAATGTACCTTGGAGGGAAGAAAACAGTTCTAAGGCATCAGATAAGCTGAGATTTATTTGAATAACTTAACTGCTTAGTAATCAAAATCATTGATTTTCAAAAGAAAATTAAGAGTAAAATCTGTCTGTATAGGTCTATGACTATGTCCTGGTTTATGTTTTTTTGTTTGATTTTTATTTTAACCAAAGGAATTATATGTAGCCCAATGGATCTGGTCAACTTAGACCACAGTTTTTGCATTTTTGTAACTTACTATCAGCTAATTGGCTTCAAGATTCTCATGTGTTAAACGGGAAGAATGCATTTTTTCTTAGGGGGAAAAATATACAAGTAAAAGATTGAGGGAGGACATTTGACTATCTGAGCAAAGAAAGTATATTAATGCAACTAAAGGTTCAATATCTGGATAAATGCAGCATCAGATTTAGACCCTACATTTGATACTTATTGTCTGTGAGATGATGATAACAAAGAATCTGCTTGGCCAAACTTGAGCCCCTGGAAATTTCTCTTGGGCCCCATCTGTATAAGGCTCTGAAAATCCAGTTTTAACAAAGAGTCCTGTTGAGTCCGTTTATCAAGAACCTCCACCACCCTTGATATCTGGTCACTCTAGTTGGTTTCTACTTTCCCCCAAGTTATGTCTGGTCAGCCTGGCCTCTCTCCAACAGGAGTCCTGCTAGTTGGTTTAGACAGAATCCATGTAACTCCTCAGTTTCCTTTTAGTAATTTCAATCCAGTCACCTCCACACTTCTCTTGGCTATGGATTCTCATTTGCCTGTGTTTTATTCATCGTTGAATTCAGTCTCTCAGCTCTGCTACAAAATCCTAGTGCCATGGTCCCTATATCTATGCCACTAGCCCTGAATAAAGACTTCATTATCATGTTTTAACAAGTGTCATTGAATAATTATTTAACGGTAGGCAAATCTTCATGCTATCACTGTAGAAGATATTATTAATACTCATACACATGAGGAGATATCTATTAAAGATATATAAAATTATAAAATATAAAATATCCTCATTATGAACATGAGAATACATCTATAAAAGGTAATTCAAAATTAACATTGGTACTATTTATTATTATTACTTACTGTGTTTTTAATGGTGATGATTATTTCGCTAGATTTTAATTGACATCTGGAGTCCATCACATATAATAAAATAAATTGAATTAGAACCAAGTTTGGGGAGTTATTCACATTATTAGTATGTTTAAATGCAAACATCTATAATATCCTACAATGATTTCACAATTACTTCAAGGAAAATTGAAAACTGGCATATAATTTCCTTTAGCCTCTCACTCTGCCTGCTCTCCAATCACCCTCTGTCACCACCCTTCATATGTGTACACCTGTGTGGGACTACAAAAATCAAGTGTAATGTCCCTAGCTCTGATCTTCCTCTGCCTAGATTCTCTGCACCGGAACCACTGTATCTGTTGCTAAGAGTTCCTTCAGGCCTGCCTTCCATCTGGCCTTGGCCAACTGGGCCACTATGGTGACTACGATGTCTGGCAATTGCTCATACCTTTCCATTGGCTCCTTGATCAAAAGCACTAGTGACTATTAACAGTTGCCTTGTCTCTTGACAGTGGAAGTTTTCCCAGGCTTCTCTGAGGAGGAGTGAGGCTAGACTGGACATGGCTTTCAAGGTCCTGGTAAAGGTCAACCCACTGCCCAGAGAAGTCATCCCTGGACTCATGGAAGCTCTTGATTTCCAGTTTCCATCCATATGGGCCAGGTAACATAACCAAGAAGTAGAGTTTATGACCCATGAAACAAACTTTGCTCCATAAGAGAACTCAGATGGGAATGAGAGACCCAGAAGTTCCATTTGGCTTCCACCCACATGCAGCTTAACTAAGCAGCCTATCGCATTTTCTTGTGAAGGGAGGCACTACTTTCCTTTTTCTCCCCAAGGTCTTTCTTCTCAATTGCCTTTTCCCAAAATTCATGTTTTTCTGCAATAAAGTTTTAGGGTTTCCTCGAGCTCTAGAGAATTTAGTCTAAGATATCAACTCATGTGACATGATGTTGCAGTTTTGATACTATATTCAGAAGGAAGTCAATGTGAATTCTGAAATATCAGTTAGAATAGTGTTTTAGTTAGCTTTTACATCACAGTGACCAAAAAACAAGATCAACTTAGAAGAGGAAAGGTTTACTCGGGGCTCATGATTTCAGAACTCTCAATCCATAGATGGCAGACTCCATTGCTCTGGACCCAAAGCAAGGCAGCACATCTTGGGGATAGGACCTAGCACAGGAAAGATGCCCAGTTTATGGCAGTCAGGGAGAAGAGAGAGGGACCAAAAAGGGACAACAGGGAAGTTATATCCTTTCACGGCACACCCCCAGTGACCCACCTTTTCCAGACATAACCCATCTGCCTATTGTTAACACCCAGTCTATTTAAACTTGGATGGACTGATTAGGTTTGAGCTCTCAATCTAATCATTTCACCTCTGAATATTCCTGCATTGATGGGAGCTTTTAGGGGACACCTAATTTCTAAATCTTAACAAAGATTATTTCCCAGTCCTCACCATGTGGACACCTTCTGCGTTCCATAGGTGTTTCTTTTACATTCCCCTATGATCGTCTCATGTGCCAATGACACTATTGATCATACCGTATTATAATTACTTGCTTATCTGGTATTCTGTTGTAATAGAGTCTAAGTTCCTTGTAGGCTTGGAAAATGACTTTTCAATTATATCCCAGGTAGTGAACATCCAACCTAATGCAAATTCATGAATGAATGAATAAGTAAATAAACACATACTCATTTTAGTATCATCAATATTTAGATGAGTGCTGGCTTAAATGAATAAATACATGAGAAATGATTGCATCATTCAAAACCATCAGGACTCGTCAACCAACCCTAAAACAAAGTAGCTCCCAGAGTGAAATCTGAAAAGAACAACAGAAACAGTCTAATCACTGGTTCACACATACACTCCCCTATATGCAAAAAAATCCAGATGTAAGCACCCCATGGGTATAAGATAAAGTAGTGCACAGAAAAACAAAGTAAGAAAGATTGAAAGAGAAAGAAAAAAAGAGTAAGAGCAAG
The DNA here is from genome assembly GCF_964194105.1 of Spermophilus citellus. Taxonomy (NCBI): domain Eukaryota; kingdom Metazoa; phylum Chordata; class Mammalia; order Rodentia; family Sciuridae; genus Spermophilus; species Spermophilus citellus. The sequence continues at coordinate 45,164,585 of NC_138200.1, read as the reverse complement.
AGGGATCAGTGAAGGAAAGGAGAAGGGATAAAGTAAGAAAATAGGTAAAGTAGGAAAAAGGAAAAGATAGCAATAGGGGGAAGAAAGGCTTTGAACCTATGAATCCAAGTAGCATTTGTATTGGCCACAGGTGAAGATGTTTTCTACTAGCCAAGTCCTTTTCACCTTAATGCCTCTCCATTTTCCATGGCAAGCAACTGCCTCTTCTGAATAATTCAGCACTACATGAGAATGTGCTCCAAATTTACTAACTATAGAAGGTATTTACTTGAAATGTGTTTACAGGGAGACAATTTGGAATAGAGCAGTGTAATAGAATGCATAGTAAACCAATACCATTGTGGCCATGAGGTTTTTTTTTTTCCCTTAAACAATTATTTTAAATCTATTCCATTACCACTCTATCAATTAAAAATTATTCATACATCAATTTTCGAGTAACCTCTGCTTTCAAGGGAAAAGGAAGATTAATTATAATGTCATGTCACTACACCCCACTCCCTTGTCATCTCTTTACCAGAGTAAATAAGCACTAAACTTCATGCAAAATTAAACTAGAATAAAGTATCAGAAATGTGTGCCTTTAAGTCAGGAAGTCAAGACAAAAAAAATAGAGGTTTGGGTAATGATAGGAGATGTTAATGCTAAATTTTCTCTCCGTTCACACACACAAATACAAAAAGACAGTTTATGAAATTTTTAAAGAGCAGTTAGCAGGAGCCCTGAGTGCTGTCCTCCTATTCTACCATTAGTTTCACTTATTTTTATTGTACTTATATTTGTGAGCATGTGTTCCCATAATAATATAATCACTCAACATTTTCACTATGTTTTGAACTCAATTAGTTTCATCAAATCTCTGTGGACATTTAAGTGGTTTAACATTATCCAAAATTGGTGCCTTCCTAATTAAAGAAACTTGGCCTCAGATTACATGATGCCTAGTTATCTCAAGAGAATTCAAAGAAATTTTCTAAAATTTACCTTATCCTCATTAATACGCAAGCTGGGACAGAGCATCAATATGACATTTAAAAGACACCCAACTTCCAGCACCCTTAGAGGAGTTACCACTTATCAGAACATCCCTTTTCTTATCTGTTATGGCTCAATAAGCATTCTCCCACATTTCCTGGTTAATTGCAAACATCTCCACAGATAACTTGGCATAGAAAAATTGGTGCAGAGGATAATCTTCTTAGAGGATAATCTCACTGTAGTATCATAAAGTAGTTAGGTAATAACATGAAGATATAATCTTTTTCTGAGGTTTACTTTTGGAAACAGTCATGCTAAACTATGGACAATTTGAGGGGAAAATATCATTCTCAGAATGGTTTCTCCAGACTTTTCTCTCCTCTCCTTTGAAACAAGGATCCTCCAAATGGGCCTAAGAAGAACAATACTCAAGTCTTCAGGACTCACACAGGCTGGAAGACCTATTCATTCTTCAAAACTTCTCTTGCACAACAAATTCTCTGAAAAAATCTCTCATGCATCCCCCTTGCCATTTAAAATTAATCATGTTTTCTATTTCACTGATGTGTTACTTATTTGACCATTTGAGGAATAAGTAAATTGAAGAGACAGCACACACCAAAATTAGTGTCAGACTTTCATTTAAATTAGAAAGTGCCATATAGATGGGGCTGCCATTTATCCTGACTTCTATTCCCTATTCAAATTGAAGTCATTAGGAAAATCAGCCTCTCCCTTCATTTCCCCCTAACTATTGATGAGAAAATTGTAACCTCAGCAGCATTATGCAGTTCCTGATTTAGAGAAATTTTGTTAAAAGTTTTTGACAAGATATAAACTCAGTTGTCTGTAGTTCTGAGAAGTATCTGAAAATTGCCCCACAATCATAACAACATATACACACATAAACAAGCCCTGATAAATGAAGCATCAATTTACTGCAACGATCAAAATGTAACAGGGAATCAACTAGATTAACAGATACAAAAATTGTTCAGCTAGCTCAACCTACATATTTTATCACAGTGGAAATCTGAAGCACAAAGGCAAATTTGTTTCAGGTCATTTTCTGGGACTTAGAATAGTAGAAGTCATTAGAATATTGCCTCAAATGGGTTTAGCCGTATGCAGAGGTGTAAAATATTGTAATACTGTTGTCTCATTGGTAATTTAAAAACAATCACCAAGTTCATGAAATTGCTGGGGAGCATCCATAATGGATTTCTTATACCATAATTTCCTCGGTTACTTTTAAACACTAAGATTGCTAGGATGAAATATTCAGGGATGGAGCATAGAATGTGTGTGTGTGTGTGTGTGTGTGTGTGTGTGTGTGTGTGTGTTTTAACTAGCTTTTCTAGTGACAGTCATGCTCAAGAAGTTTAATATCTTTAATATTTTTCCTCTTTGTTCACTTTGCACTGAAAATAGCTCGAAGTTCAAATGAGGTGTCCACTGCTACCTTGCTGGGCGAAGGCAGAGCTGGGATTCAGATCCTTGCCTTCTAATTCTAGAGCGCAGCTCTTTTGCAACATCAAGGTCTCACACAACTACACCAGCATGCTACCAGAGTTCCAAGCTATCAGTTATTCTTTCACCAAGAGCTAAGTAGCTTTCAGGGAGCTCTTGTTTGTCACATGACTGCAGTGCAGCCCACCTCAGCACTGGATCATACATCTGATACCCCATCTTGCTCCTCACTTTTGCAATCACCTTTGTTTCTTTTGACCACTTGTTCCCCAGCTGATCTCAACCACCTCAGTCATACTCTCTCCAACTATAACAGGATAAAGATGACTTTAAAAGGATTAGATCATCAGTTTTCTAGAAGCTTAGAATATAGCTTCTATATTGGTAGCTCTCAGGTAAATTACCAAATTTAGTGATGAAATATGAAGTTATAGTTCTTATGCTCATCAGAACTGCAGAATTGTTCTGAGATCCACATTCTGCTAGGAAACTTGTTACCATTATCTTCAAAGAAATTTGCAGAGTTTGGGGAGTATTTTTGTTTTAATTTCTCTTTAGTTTTAATATTTAGAGATCTCCCTCTTTTTTAATGTAAAATATTTTATGAACACATTAATGAACTAAAGATATAAACATATAAGCATATACAGATGAATAATATAAATGCATAAGACCATATAAACAAAATTAATATGAAACATTTATGGTAAATAACTTTCAGAGGGTTTTGAGACATGATTTTACTAAAAGAAATATAATTTTGTTTGCAATGAAGTTGAATCTATATCTTATCCAAAAGAGTCAATATTTAAAAGATAAGAAGGGTGAAAACTTGGCTTCACCAAATAGAATTGAGTATTCAAATTTTTTTAATTTGGAAATTTCATTCTTCATAGCGTGCGAGGCATCCACACAGCTCTACCAGTCTATCTTTGGCAATGAAACAAGTAAAATTGCGTACTGCTATCAAACAGGAAAAGCTTCAAAAAGGAAATTAACATTTCAAATAGAAGAAAGAGGAAGTGTTTACCAAGATGTGTTTTTGAATTATTTATCTGTGATGATCTGTGAATTCCATGGCGGAACTCAGAACATCCCTGAGAGAATATGGGAACATTGAGAGCTTTGGACAGTGATTCATCAATCACAATGAGATATGTGACTCAGAATCGAGTGGCCACTTTCTTATCACTTTGGGTTCATGGTCTTGCTCTGGTGATATACACTTTATCCTTCAAGGATAGGATTTACTTTATCCTCAGTAAATGCAAACTTCCTCTTAGAAAAGGATCATATCCTCTGAAATTGATGCTCAATGTGTCATCCACTCAAACAGTCCTATCTAACTTCCAAAGCTAGGGAGTTTGGCTAGTGACTGGGAAGAAGGTCCAATAAATATTTATTCATCTGTTTACCTGTGCATTATATGCCACGTCCACAAGAATTTACGAAAGTTTTGAAGTTTGCCTTTTTCATCTCAGTAGTAGCATAAGCTGGAAAAGTAGACATGCAAAACTACTTGTTGAATGAAAGTGCAAACGTCATGGTTACTGTAATGAGCTATCAATACCTAAGAGAGGGCAAAGTGTGATTCTCATGCACACAGAATTGGAGGAGGCAGCAAAAATAACATCAAACTCAGAGACCAGAAAATCACTGTTTGGACTTATGAGACAGACCAGGGTCAGGTAAAGTGGTTAGGAACCTAACCTGGGAAAGTGGGCACACTTGCCCATGATGATGTGGCAAGGGTTGAGCTGACAAGAACAGAAGCATGAATTGACCACACAGGCAGAACGGTTTCTGACATATCCAACAGTTCTTCTCACACACCAGAAGGGAATAAACTTTGGCCAGCCCAGGGGAACACTAACCATATCATATTGTAAATATAAAAGTCCCAACAGCTTTGAAAAGAAACCAAAGCAACTTTATTATTCCCTCTTCTAAAATTTTAGAAACAAATGTTTCTGTTAGGGAATGTGCTTGTGAAAGATATCTCTCTCCCTGAAAATTTTGTTTAGACAGTTAAAACTGGTATTGAATAGTCTGCACAAATAAATATTTCATGTGGAAAACACAAATATTTTTGCTTGGGATGTTCTAATTTAAAATGAAATAACTTCTCCTGATGCAAAATATGATCGTTCCATAGTCAATATTTTAATGTGACTTTATATTTTAGTTTTTTTTTTCCTACATCATACTTTGCTTCTTTTTCTAGGGTGAATACTTAATAAAGGCCTAGATATTTCCATTTAATGACTTCCAAATTGTCCAGGAGGATGCAGGCAAGAATCCTGAGGATGCAGTGTATGTCTTATCCAGACTTAGATCAATACCATCTATGCCTTCCACAAGGTCTGGCATGGAACACCAGAAAACACTTCCATTCTTGTTCCTAGTAACATCTCTGTAAGAATTTTTCTAAAACTATATATTTTTTAAAAACCTTAAAACCTCAGAAATTTTATGTCCTATTGGTTTCACAGTGGACTACAATTTCAGACCATATAATCTTAATGGAAATTGTTTAATTTTTATTCCTTTTCCAGAAAGATCATGTGAACCAACTGAGTATGGCCATAGCTAAATGTGGTTTACTACTCAATGATAACTAATTTTCATTTTTTAAAGTTAAGAGTTAGTCCAGACATAAAGGAACCACAGAGTGAAATATTATGAAAGCAATTAATTATTAGAATAAACTAAATGAACCTATTTTTAAGCCTATATGTAAAACTGTAGATGGAAATATAAAATGTGAGAATGTCATTATCAAAGCCAATGATAGACCTTTTTAGACTCTATTAACATGATGAGGACTCAAAATTAGATATAATCAAATTAATAAGAGCATCTTTTGCCTAATTTAAGAATAAACCTTTAATAAAATCAGTATGCATTCTAATTGTTTATTTACACAATATTAATATTCAGACAGAAGGATCACTAAAGCACAGTTAATTAAATATAAATTAATGTGGTGGAATATTTAATTATCTTTTCTACACCTCAGGACTAATGATTATGTAAATGCCTTGCATTTAATCTTGTTGCCAGGAAATTAACTTAATGGCCTTCAACAAATGAACATTTTGTATGCATTACAGGACACTTTATCTAAATTTTAACAGCGTGGTATTAGTTTCAGATAATAACATGATTACACAATTTGAAATGTAAATGTATACAATACTTTTGCCCCTCCCCCATCTTTTTAACAAAGAGGAGCCTACAATAGTTCAGATATCATTCAACAACTCAGGTTTTGAAGTGTGAAAGGCTTCCTGACTTATCTATAGAGAGAGTCAAGTCCTTTTAAATAAAACCCTTCAACAGAGAAAAAGCAAGTTCCCCTTGCCGTGGACAGTTAAATCAATGATTTCACGAAATGCCACCTTTAAAAGTAAATCACCTCGGATGTCACAGGGTGGCAGGGACATCAGCCCTCTAAGCGATTTCTCCAAGCTTTGGGGATTTTCTGACATGCCAGCACTTTGGGATGTATTAAAAATTTTTAAAAAAAAGCCTGTAGACTTGTCACTCTCTCAAGGAATCTCAACCCCAGATTAATTACAAGTCTCATTAGATCTCACCAAAAATAAGGGAGAAAAAGGTTTCATTTTCCAGGATAGAAACCTTGACTTGAACAGTTTTGGTGAGTAGCCATTCTAATATACGAGTCAATAGAAATGTTCTGTCCAACTCTTGGTGGACCCTCTCCACCTGGGGGGATGCTAGGAAGATGAATGATCTGCCATTTCTCATTTCAGCAACAGTAGCAGATGTCCAGGCCCCCCACGTACTTCCTGCTCTTATCACTTCAGCACTTACCAGCACAACTGTCAACTGACAAGCACCAACAACAGTTCATTTACCAGAGGTTGGTTGGGGGGCTTGTTTTGTTTTTCCACCAGAGCCCACTTTGCTGCCTACCTGGGAGGTCAAGTACAGATGCCTGGGATTTAACACTCACCATGCAGGCAGCCCTCAATCAAGGATTAGAGTAGGTCTATCAATGACTCAGCTGCTGTTTCTGTTTCCCTTGGTGAGATCATTCAGAGACACATCCTTTACACTACCTCTCACAGTTTCTAAACTGTCCATCCTTCTGTACTACATCACTTCCCAACTCTCATACCAGTGACGACTTCACTTCTCAAACTCCCAGCATTTCTATCTTTACTCAGCCTCCTTGTCTGGAGAAATCCAAACTGAGAAACTGAGTATGTTTGCTATTGGGGACTCAATGCAATTACACACAGGATTAAGATCAAGCTATATTAGGGTTAGTGCAAGACCAGGAATTTCTAGGTTTACTAGATCACAGGCATCTTTCTCTTACTAAGTTCCCAAGTGAGATGTGTAGAAAAAATATAGCTAATAAGATACTATTGGGGACTTTGTTATGTATCAAACACTTTTAAGGGCTTTCCATGTGTTATCTTAATTCTCAGAAAACTCCACAGGTAGCAATTATAAGAATTCCTCCAAATTAGAGTGGTTTATAACAATAGCAACCTTATTATATCTCATGATTTTTTAGTGAAAATTTAGACAAGTCTGGGTTGGAGGTCAATTGGTTGTATTCAGCTGAAGGAGGGCCAGTCTAGAGTCTAGGGGATTCACCCATTCACCTGGCACATTAGTAACACCGGTTGGAATGCTGGGCTCTCTGGGATTTCCAACCAGAGCGCTCACACAAGACCTCTCCAGCACCGTGTTCTCATAATAGTTTGATTTCTTACAAGGCTTCCAGAGAGGAAGTTTCTCCAAGAGAAGGAAGTACAAGCAGCCATTTGCTTAAAGGTGTGGACCTAGAAACTGGTACCATTGAAAGGAAAGTGGACACAGAGGTAAAAGTTCTCACCACCAATTGATAACTATCTGAGCAGATGGAATGTCAACTGGCCTGGTTTAATTATTCCACATTGTGTAAATATACCAAACATTTCATTGTAACCCCATAAATATGCACAATTATTTGTCAATTAAAAGTAACATTAAAAAAAGAAATAAACTGGCACTGTGTCATACCTGTTGTGTTTTTATTGGTTAAAAGAATTGCTGTACTCCTCAGGTTGGGCAGGAGGGAGAGAGAATTGGCAACCATCTTTGATCTTTTAAACCAGGTTAAGTAGGTTGCTTGAGTAATTGATAAAACTAGGATTTCAACCCAGAAAGGATAATACCTATGTCTACCCTCTTAACTATTATACTTTTCTTCCTCCTTAATAACTAAGAAATGAAAAAGCAAATTAATATTTTTTATTCATATATGGAACTTTGTATCCATACTTCAAATCAGATAATTCTTACATTTTGAATCACAAGCTTAATTTTTTTCCTATACTAGATAAGAATAGTAACTAACATATTGAGAAGTGCCTGACACGTAGTAAGTGATAAATCACACTATCACTCTTTAAAAAGTGTTCAGTCCAAAAATAAAGCAGAATAAGCAGAGCATGCAAAACATAATTCTAATTTTCAGATAACATCCCTCCTTACTCCTCACACGAGACTTTGTTTTTGATACAAAAATGTCATTTCATTGTGCAACTACTGACTTCAGATTTTGGATATCCCAATGAACATGCAGTTACCTTTTTGTGTCTTATACAAGAGGGTTAATCAATATCACACACATATCTAACTTCACTCAGCCGGCGGTTATTAAAGATGTGTCTTATTTTTAATGGATCTTGTGTTCCCCATTTGTTATCATTTGCATCTAGAAAACATTTTATTTCCAGCTGAGGTCACCCACACAAGACACTATCTTTCCTTACAACATGTCTGCTTCATTATCAGATGTCCTCAGTAGCTTGTAGGAGGATATTCATCTCTCCCTATTTCAAGGTCCTTGCTACACTACAGCCATACACTTCAGGTTTCTCTTTCCACTTGGAAGGATGTTTTCCTTGTTGGTTAAAAAAAAGAGAGAAATGACAGTTGCTGAGGTCAACAAATCTTTTCTTGTATTTCTTTGTGACCACTTATTACTCAGAAAGTTCAAGGAATGTGGATTTCCATAGTGATACATAACAATTTTGAACATGCAGTGTAAGTGGATGATTATTTTCACTAGTGAGTAAAAAAAATTGTTTATTCATTATCTAAATGTGATGGCTTTAACTTAATATTTGTTGTTGCTACTTAATGAGATTTAATAGTAGAATTAAGATAAGTATTCTATAATCAGCATACTAAACATCTTCATTTTCCTATAGGCTCTATGAGTTAAAGTCTGTTTAATGTCTACAAAAAGAACAACTCAAAGTAATAATAAGACAATGTTCTTTAATGTAAATTGCATGGATAGATTCTCAAAACATTTTAAAACTTTCAGGGTCATATATCATACCCCAAAACATGCAACCAGATTTTATGTCTTACAATTTGGTAACGGTTCTAAATGTATAACTCCTCTAGTTATCCCAGAAGATGAAAATTGTAACTCCCTCTGATTATAATGATTCCTTTATTACACAGGAATCATTTCATATTTGAATCTTTGAGCTGAGAGAATCTGAAACTTTCAACTCTATGTAAAAATCCTCCATTTATCTCTCATTTACCTAAAACCAAATCTATGCATGATAAAGCCTACATTTTGTTTTTGTTTGTTTTGTTTTGTTTTCCCAAGCAAAGCTAAAAATACTGAGAAGGTAAGCTTCCCCAACTGACCTTACTCTAGAAATTGGGAACCAAAGAAAAATCAGGGAAGAAATTAGATTTTATCATTTCTAAAAATTCTAGTTTCTCACTAAAGCTCTGATACTCCTGGTGTGAGAAATAGAAAGTTCAGGGGTCCGTTTTCAAAATACAATATTTAGCTTTAAATGTTTTTGGTTTGTGGGGCTGGGGATTGAACCCAGGGCCTTGTGCCTACTAAGCAAGCCCTCTACCACTGAGCCACACTTAACTTTAAATATAAAATTACTTGGGAGTTAAGAAAGGCAGCTGGCAGGAAGAGCAGAATGAAAAGTTACTAGTAGTTAGCACTGGAGTTAAAAATTCACATCCTCTTGACAAACAGGAGGTGAGAAGGAAGTCCCCTCCCACCTGACCAACAGAGATAAAGTGTGTAAGCACCTAGGGAGGTAAGGAAAACTAAAGGTAAATTTCTTTTTTTTTTTTTAATTGTTGGTTGTTCAAAACATTACATAGATCTTGACATATCATATTTCACATTTTGATTCAAGTGGGTTATGAACTCCCATTTTTACCCCGTATACAGATTGCAGAATCACATCAGTTACACTTCCATTGATTTACATATTGCCATACTAGTGTCTGTTGTATTCTGCTGCCTTTCCTATCTTCTACTATCCCCCCTCCCCTCCCCACCCCTCCCCTCCCCTCTTCTCTCTCTACCCCCTCTACTGTAATTCATTTCTCCCCCTTGTATTCTTTTTCCCTTTCCCCTCACTTCCTCTTGTATGTAATTTTGTATAACCATGAGGGTCTCCTTCCATTTCCATGCAATTTCCCTTCCCTCTCGCTTTCCCTCCCACCTCTCATCTCTGTTGAATGTTAATCTTCTTCTCATGCTCTTCGTCCCTACTCTGTTCTTAATTACTCTCCTTATATCAAAGAAGACATTTGGCATTTGTTTTTTAGGGATTGGCTGGCTTCACTTAGCATAATCTGCTCTAATGCCATCCATTTCTTTAAATAATCCAATAGGAGACAGTAAAACTTAAGCAACATCAGGGAAGACTGTATACCCCATAGTACTCAGCTAATTGGGAACCAGGGGATAGACCTTGTGTTCTAGGGAATAAAATGCTGATGGTACCCAATCTGGTTGTGCCTGCTCCTACAGACACCCCCTCTTGCAAGACTGTCATAAAATGTGGATGTGTAACCGATGTGATTCTGCAATCTGTATATGGGGTAAAATTGGGAGTTCATAACCAACTTGAATCTAATGTATGAAATATGATATGTCAAGAGTTCTGTAATGTTTTGAACAACCAATAAAAAAAAGAAAAAAGAAAAAAAAGAAAAATAAATAAAGTAAAATTCCTCACTTTTGTGATATCTCATGTCTCTTAGTTCATTCTTTGGGTTTGGACAGGTGAGCGAATTTCCCACACTGATTATAATCTCTCACTAGATTTCAGATTTCTCCCCTTTCCTCTTATGACTATTAACAGTTTCAAGGATTACTTCTATTGCTAAATGAGGGATCTGATGACTAGAAATAAGTAAAATCCAAGTCTGAAAATTGCCCAAGAGGAAAAAGAAGAAAGAGAAGGCAAAAATATAAGCACACACACAATTACCTACAACACATACTCATATACTACTGAGGTCCAGCACAGGTCTAAATATCGTATGGCTATTAAAATTATGTGCATGCTGAGCATGATTTTAAAATCACAGGTAGTGCTCATGCTCTATACTATAAAAAATGTAGGAAAAACTATCAATATATGTTATTATCCATTTTATAAAAGTATTTATATATGGGTTTATATAAGTGGTACATTTCATGGGTGTTAATTATTGGTATTTTTTTTCTATGATTTCCCATATTAGGAAAACTATTCAAATGTATAGAAGTTGAATTGTGACTTGATGTAACAAATATTAATGTTTGTTGGCTGGGTGCAGTGGTGCACGCCTGTGATCCCAGTGGCTTGGGAGACTGAAGCAGGAAGATCGAAAGTTTAAAGCCAGCCTCAGCAAAAGCGAGGCACTAAGCAACTCAGTGAGATCCTGTCTCTAAATAAAATACAAAATAGGGCTAGTGATGTGGCTCAGTGGTAGAGTTCCTCTGAGTTCAATCCCAGGTATTCCCCTGCCAAAAAATGTGTGTTAAACATGGGAAGAGAACAAAAGATAAACAAGACTTTTTTTTAAAGACTGATGGGTTGACATTCCCCTTGGATCTTTAGTATCTTTTCCACACCCTTTCCCACCCTATGGACTGACATTGATTATTTCTTCTTTTTTAGTTCTGTGACTTCCAGATGGATTCAATCAGGGGGAAAACTGTCAAAAGATTGGAAGTGGAAAAAGAGAGTGGGGTCTGGATATTTATCTGGCCAGAGATTGGAAGTGGCTGTGTCACACTCTGGATGACTACATCTCCTAGTGAGTTGCCCTCTCCCATAGCTCTCTCTTGGGTGTCTAGTAATGGCTCCTTCCCTTCCTTCTCAGGCTTAATTTTCAGTAATGGCTCTTCTTTGTTGTTAGCTCTGGGCACTTCACCATGTCTTTTCATTTTATCAGGCCATTTCCCTTACAAATAGTTGTTCCATTAACATTTCTCAATGATTTTTTTTCTTTGCAATGACAATTTGTTTCTTGTTGTGAATTGGATGAATTGAATGAAGTTCAAATTTGTTCTCATTTATTTCTAAACATGCCTATACAGGAACATGGAGTCTAACAAATGTATGCAACAATGTCCTGCACTAGCACATTATCTCAATGGGGCAATGAGGAAGTCCCAAAGCACTTAGATACATAATGGAGGAAAGGAAACTAGTTTTTTAAAAAATGAGATTTAGAATTTACCCATGCATTTATTTTCAGCCTTAATCTCTATGTTCCCCTAAAAGAAATCATTTAATTTAAAGCTCTTGGCTTCAACTTCTACATAAAAGGCTTCTTTAGTGGCAGTCTGAAAAGTGTACTAGTGAAAAAATAAATGCCTCCTCCCAGATGAGTAAAAGATTGCTCAATTTTTAAAGAATTGATTAGTCTCTACTGTGTTCCAGAAACCATATTAGGCATAGATAACATTGTAAATAAGATAGATTATACTGTGAATAAAAACACCATGGCTCACTTTCATGAAGCTTACAGTCTAGAAAAAGAAGCAAACATTATGAAAATAAATTGAATTTTAAAAAAAAAGATGTTTTTTTAAACATAAGGAACATGTATGTCAGAAGATGTACAACAATGAAACGTAAGTACAGTGGTCAGGAAAGATCCTGTTTAAAAAAAAAAAGATGAATTATGCTTAATGTTTATTCACTATGTAAAGGTTGGAGAGGACCACAGGGGAATTTGTAGAGATTTCTAAATATAAAATCCTCCAGGAAATGTGCAGAGATGCTTTTGATGGAAGCATGGTGAGTTTGAGCAAATGAAAGCAGGATTGGTGGGCTAGAGCATGAATTTGCAGAGGGGTAGGCAGTGGCAGAAATGGTGGGACACATGGGTCCCAAGCAATATGGAACTGTATTACAGTGTGTCATCATGTCCTTAGGGAAAAGACAGCTTTCCAAATTCTTTAGAAGACATTAGACCAGAAAGATCAATCTGATTTCCATGCCCCTCCTGAATATGCTGCACGTGTGTTCTGCACAACCACTTACGGAATTTTTCAAAGAATCTGTGAAAATGGATTCTCCTCAAACTATAAATAAATTCAATGAAATTCAGACATTATAATGAAGTGAACAAGTACTAAGAAGGAAAAAATATTTCAAAGCGATGAAGGTTAACAAACACCTGAATTTTCTCTTGGGAATGGGCGCTACCCATTCACCTATTTGTTTTGTTAAAAGTGTGTGTGTGTGTGTGTGTGTGTGTGTGTGTGTGTGTGATTTCACAAACAACTGGATATATATTGTATAGAACTAAATATTTTATATTAATTTTCTTTATTTAACTGAAAAGTTTACTACCCAGAGAAGTTAATTTTAGGATGAAGAAAGTATCTTACTTTATCAATTAATGTAGGATTCTCATTAACATATAAATTTAATAGAAATAAAAACAGTAAACATTCTTTCCCATTCCATTTTGCTTGTAAATAAGATGATTAGAAAATGCCATCTAAAGGAGTCGTAAATGACTTCATATTTTGGATCAAATTCAGTAAGATAAACAATGTTCTTGTTCTAGAATGCAGCTGTCCACATAAAAGTATATGGATTAATGTAGGAAAACACATTCACATACACATGTTAATTATTAAGAAGACATAAATAGCTAGTGATCAAAGATTAAGTAATATTCCATTAAGAACATTTTCTTAGTATCCTGAGGCATACTGAAAACACATATTGCCCCTCTATTTTACATTAGACTTTCTATATAAAGCAGATTCTTTCTGAAATATTAAAAAGAGTATAGGACAGTTGAACTTTTGGATTATAAGTGAATATTTTCTTAATATGATAAACTACACAGTTCTCATGTACAACTCATATATTTTTTGAAAGTGAACACACCTCTGAAGTAACCACATAAATTGAGTTTTAAAACCTTACCAGAAAGTTAGAAGTCTCCTTCTTTCACCCTCTCAATCAATAACCCCCAAAAGAGTAATTATTATTTTGACTTCTATCAACTATATTTGGTTTTGCCCTTGCTTCTACTTTATATGAATGGAGTCTACTATTTTTCTTTAATATTATGTCCCTGAGATTCATTCATGTTGTTTTCTCCACAATCTTACGATGTTCCATTTTGAGAACACAATGCCTTTGTCTAATCCTTTTTTCAGGATATTTTACATTATTCCCAGTTTTGTGCTAGTATTTTCCATGCTTCTAAAATCATTTTGTTTTTCTTGGTGTATGTGGTCCTATTAGCGCGACAGGAAGAATAGCACCCTAAAAGATATCCACATCCCAATCCTCAGAATCTTGAATATGTTACCGTGATATGTCAAAGAATTAGTATGATTGTATATGAAATCAAGGTTGTTAATCAGCTGACCTTAGAATGAGATCACTTAGGTTAAACCAAGTGAGCCTCATAGGACCACAATGGTTCTTGAGGTTGGAACAAGGGAGCAAAAGAGAATTAGAAATATTGCAACACAAGCAAGGCTCAGTCAGCCAGATGTTGCTGGATTTCAAGTTGTAGGAATGGGCTCATGAGCCAAGGAATGCAGATGACCCAGGAAACTGGAAAAGACAAGGAAATAGATTTTTTTTCCTACAATCATCAGAATGAACACCACTCTGCCACCACTGAGATTAGCCAAATGAGATATATCTCAAACTTCAGTTGTTTCAAACTATAAAATCATAAATTTATGTTATTTTAAGCCACTTTGTGTTAATTTGGGAATTAATAGGGACTAAAATGTACATGGCTATCCAATGAACCAGAAACCATTTATAGATAATTTTAGAATTCTGCAATGCATTAGCAAGTTTGTTATAAATAAAATGGCCATATGTGGGTCTGTTTACAAAACTTTTATTATAATTTACTGGTCTAGTTTTCTATCATTGCATCAATATTGCTCTGTCTTTATAGCTGTAGTTTTAAGTCTTAATATATGATGGTATAAGTGTTTAAGAGTTTTGGTTGATGTTGTTTTGACTGTTTTAGTCTCTGGACAATCTTGATGTAAAATTTATAGAAAAATACAGTTTCAGTACTAAAAATTCTGTTGGAACATTGAGATTGAATTGATTTTATACAACAATCTAGGATAAATTGATATCATAAAAATATCGATCCTCCAGATCCATGAATATGGTATACTTTTACATGTATTTGGGTCCCCTTTGTTTTGACATTGTAATGTTTTTCTGTTTCTTTATGAACATGGTGTCATCTGAATATGCCAGTTTTTACAGGAAAGTATTAAATTTCAGACTCAAGTTTTGAAGTTTTTTCAATTTATTTTTTCCATTTTGAATCAAGTTATGGCTTTTAAGGAATTAATTTATTTCACATAAATTTAAGACTTTACTGCTATTGAAGCTTATAGCATCCTTTTATTATCATTTTGGTATGTCTCCATTATATTCTTGCTAATTTGGGTCTTATCTATATCTCTCTCTCTGTGTTGTTTTGTTTGATTGTTTGGGGCAGTATTTCCAGTGGTAATAGTGATAGTTTATCTTTATCTCTCCTATAGAAATAATACAATAATACAGATACCATAATGCAGATCATCATCATTTATAGTAGTAGCAGAAAGGAAATGTGGTTTATGGAATGTGATGAGTTCAAGTTATAAAATCACTAGTGTTTAATTGAGAAAATGTAACCATGGTCCTAATAAATTAGATTTTATAAATATAATCTCATTAGCATATAATAGTTTAATTTAAAATTTAAGGATTTATATAATTCTCAATGATTGGTGGTAATAAACTGTATTAAGAAAAGTGGGAGGGCTGGGGATTTAGCTCAGTTGGTAGGGTGCTTGTCTTGCATGCACAAGGGTCTGAGTTCAATCCCCAGCATCACCAAAAAAAAAATTTAAAAAAGAAAAGAAAGTGGGAGAAAACAATACAATATATAAATAAGAAATAAATGCTTTAATTTATTTTTTTAAAATTTTAGTTGTAGATGGACACAATACCTTTATTTTATTTATTTATTTGTATGTGGTGCTAAGGATCAAACCTAGTGCCTCACACATGCTAGGCAACCACTATACCACTGAGCCATAACCCCAGCCTGAAATGTTTTAATTTCTTGAAAGAGACTCTGATTATTTGTAATCCTTACAAAAATCTGGCTTATCTTCTTGTTTCATATTTATATTGTTTATATTGTGACATCAGAATGATGTCATTCAAGTCATATGGTCAGATTGTGAACACTAGGTTCTTGGGAATTTCAGGCCTGTGTTATCTCACATATGATATTATTCTGCCCTTAGATCAGCAGATATTTAATAAATGTGAAATTCCCCATCTGTATAGCATCTTAAATTCTAAATTACTGAAGAAAAATCTTTAATATTGGTTATATATCCAGTAATGATTTGTTTTAGGCATATTTCATTATTTGCGTTTGTTAGTTTATTACTCACATTATTTCATTATTTAGTAGTATTACTATTCCTTTACTGGCATTAGACATACCTGCTTTGCCAATATCTCAGCAGAAACAAATATATTGTTCATTACTTTTAAAAATGCAGGGGGTAGAAACAGAAGAAAGTTTCATTCACTTTATTCACTTCAAGTTGTGATTCTTATTATTCAAGTCTTGTATGAATGATGGATTAATATAGGATTTAATATAGAATTATATTAATATAGGAATAGCAAAAGGCTCTTTTATAATGTATTTAACACATATATAATGAGAGGATAGTTCAATTAAGCATTTACATCTTACTAATAGTGAATATAATGTATGCAAAATGGATGCTATTATCAAAGAAGTATCTAAAAGAGAAACTTTCTAAAATCATGAAAACTTTGTCAATAGGAAGTATTTTATTTTATTAATTGGATTGGTGTGATTTATATATGCCACACCATGTGTCTCAACCTATAGTTAGTAATCAATCACCACAATTATGAGATAAAGTTCTTCATTTCCATTTCTCTCATACCACTCAAAAAATTTTAGTACTTATAAATACCAACTCTGTTTTGGTGCTTTCATCTATAAAAACAAATGAGTTTTCAACATATTCCAAGAAAATCAGCTTATAATATATTATCACCTAGGAACTTAAATGATTTATAGGAAATTGAGTAACAATATTATTTTGTAGGGAGACATAATCTCATTTTTTTTCTCATGTCCAACTGAACTTCTGACCAGGACATTCTGGTAAAAATGTTGTATATCTCTGGCACATATTAATGCTCTATCCACTGTCCAATATAAACCTAAAAGAACTCCGTCCTCTCAGGAGTTCAGGTTGAGGTGATGTTGGGACTGTGGGAGAAGGAATATGGAGAAAGGAGATATTCTTGGTCTCTGTCATGGTATATATACTTCGTGTTCCCCAGAAGCTCATGTGTCAGAGAATGCAAGAAAGTTTAGAGATGAAATGATTGGGTTATAAGAGCCTTAACCCAATCAGTGTGCTAATCCCCTGGGGTTAACTGAGTGACTATAGGCGGGTACAGTGTAGCTGCAGGAGGTCATTTGGAACATGCCTTTGGAGTATATATTTTGTGAGCTGAGCTTAGTCTTTCTCTGATTCCTGGTGTGATGTCTTAAGCCATCCTCACTCTAAAACCATGATGTTTTATCTCATCTCAGGCCCCAAGAAATGGAGCCTGAGTCTATGGATTAACCTCTGAAACCATGAGACCCCAAATAAACTTTTCCTCCTCTAAAATTTTTCTTTTTGGCTCTTTTAGTCACAGCAGTGAAAAAGCTGACTAAAACAGTCTCCCTTCTCCTCTTTGGG
This sequence comes from Spermophilus citellus, assembly GCF_964194105.1. Lineage (NCBI taxonomy): Eukaryota > Metazoa > Chordata > Mammalia > Rodentia > Sciuridae > Spermophilus > Spermophilus citellus. The sequence goes on along the minus strand of NC_138200.1, from coordinate 45,147,031 downwards.
TAGTGAAACAATAGCTTAGTATATTCATATTTTTAAGTTAATGTAGAAGTATTCAGGAAGAAAAACCAATAGCATTTCACTTTTAACATAATGTGAAAATTGCCCCAACTGGCATCGAGAGAAAGAAGAACTTGCCAAAGTTAACCTTGTGACTCACGTGGGCATTTGTTTTAAGACTCCCGATAAAAAGTGAATATTCACTTCTGCATTACCAAAATAGAAAACAGAAGGGAAACAGGACAGACAAATAGGATGAGCATTCATTCCATCGCAATCTAGTCATAAAGCCAAATAGCAGGGCTCCTTGGGGCTGAGTGATAACTACCACTGAGTTACCAACTTGACTATTTGGAGAGAAAACAGAATTTTTCTCCATGTTTGAGTCTCAGCACTTAGTACAGAGTGAGGCAAATAGGAAATAGTTATGAAAGGCTGTAGAGGGGGGGGAAAAATCACAGTTCCAACTCTACAGGTAATGACAATTGTATGTTTTGAAAAGTTGAAATAGAAGCTTCTCATGAACTCATTTAATTCATACATTAATTCCTAACATCCAAGCTAAGACTTTTCATTTTATTACAGAATAACAACAACAACAAAAAAAATCTCAGTCAAATCTACAGGTTTCATTATACAAACTGGAGCCTCTGAGTTCCTCTGGTCTAAGTTGGAAAGTTAATATAAAACTCCTATAGGCTGTGCTCGTGAAGCTGGGCAAAGCAGTGGGGGTTTCAATTAAAAACCACAGGAACAGAAAGGAATAAGTCAATAAAACCACAGACTTGTAAGTAGTGCATACCAGTTTGCAAACAAACACAGCAAGCCTTCTTAGAGTACGAGTCTATTACGGTAGATTTAAACTGGATGTGTGATGGTGGAGGTGACTATCTCAGCGTGGTTTTCTCTCATGTATTGCACAGGGGGAACACACCTTACATCCTTGGTTCCTTGTAGCAAATGCAATGAGGAAATTAGCTGAAGAAAGCACACTGGAGCGGGAAAGCGGAAATGACACTAAATCTGCTTTTTAAGTGGGAAGCGCATCAAAGTAAGAGAATTTTACGGCTGAACTCATATGCAATCAGTAATGCTGGAAAATTTTTTTTTTTCAAATATAGATATCAGGTTAATAGCCATTTAAATTACCTGGTTTTTACTCTACGCTTTCTGAGGATGGTGCTGACATTAGAACGCATTTGTTGGGTAATCAATTGGTTATAGAAAAGGATAATCAGTACATAAAGTATAACAGATTTTACAAGGCTGAAATCAGAAGAGAGGCAGTCAAGTTGAACAGAACATAGGCAGTATGTTTAATTTCTAATTCCTGGTACATAGTTCTGTAGATTTTTAAAAAAGCAATGCATTGTGTATGTGTTTTGGATAGTTTACCTGGTTGATTAATCAGGCTATATGTGGATTAACTTTACTACCAGTTAACAACTCATTTTAATATATATGGATTTCTCATTATGTTTGATCTGTTGATGAAATTAATCTTATTGATTACCTAATGTATTAAGAAGTTATTTTGAAGCTCAAAGAAAACTTATAATATTTTTCTTAGGAGTCATCTCAGTTGACTCTGACAAAAATATTTTCTTTTGTTTCATAAGTTTAATAATGCCATTCATATAGGGGTAATATGTGTTTTTGTTTTGTTTTGTTTTGTTTATTAGTTGCTCAAGACAATACAATGATCTTGACATGTCATACATTTGATTCCAATAGGGTGTGTTTCTTCCCCCACCCTCACACACACACATAAACGGTTTATCTTATCCAAACTAAAGGGTAACAGAAATAAATCAGTTTTGTCTGATTCCCAGGAATTTGATGCTTACCATATCGCAGAGTCTAGTGAAACACGATGGCACATGAAGCACTTGTTGTGGGATTTACTTTACAGAGGGGCCTTTAAGTAAAAGATAAAAGGTGTGACTAAAATGAATGCCTTACTTTCCAAGTTTCCTATGAATAGTAAAAGATATACAAATTGGCATTTCAGAAAATTTAAAGGTTACGAGATGCCCTACACATCCTAAACAGTTAAATTTTTAAGTTTCAAAGGAGTCTAACAGAAGCTTAATCTTCAGTCTTTTGGTTATCTTATCAATCAGTTGTGGAGTTTTCTGATTGCCACAATTACGAATTATGAGTCTGACAACTATGGGCTGTGTTCTTTTGAGGTCAAAATATAATCATAATCTCATTTTTAATGGAATATACCATGCTTGCATTTGAAAACGGAATATTAATAGTTAAACCAAGAATATAGGGAAAATTCTACTATCATCTATTCCCTGCTGCCTCTGGGGTAACTCAGTCCTGTCTTTGACACAAAGTGGGTGTTCTGCAAATAGTAGGTGGGAGGATAAAGAAAATAATTAATTCATGAGAATGGTTGAGATGTAAGCAAATCTAAAGACTATTTTTCTAAGATGTACCCACCTCTGCTTTTCCTTTTCAAACTAGAACTTGTTTCATCATGAAAATCATGGGAAATACCCTGCTCCCTTGGTTACCTTGATTTTGAGATACCATCTCCACCCCATGAAGACATAACAAAGAGCAACAGTTGAGAAATGGACACCATGAAAAGAAACCCCAAAGTTATATTTTCAGGGATGGATTGTAATACAGGAAAAATTCAAAACTCATTATTTGATCATGAAAGTCAAGCATTTCTAAATGTTAGAATTTGTAGTTGTTGCAAATTATAAGAAAATAACAACTATGATTAGCCTTTATTCCTAACCTACTAAAATATATAATTAATAACATATAAAATTTTCAATACTGAAATCCCTAAATGCTGTTTAGTTACATGCAGGTACATATTGGATTATTAAAAAGCAGTTAGCACAAAACATGCTGTAGTAGCTGTTGAGTAGTTATTCACCTGATGTAATGTGCATGCAAATTAAAAGGTTAAAGTTAATAATAAACTGAGAAACTAAACAAATTGAGAAATAATTCATTTTTCATTTGCTAAATGGCTTGACATTTATTCAAAACAAGGAATATTGCATATCAGCTCCCAACATAAAACATAGTCAGCTTTATGTATTAAAATGTATACTAATTAAAATCACAAATGTTAAACTCCTAATGTAAACATGGGGATTGGCAGTGTTTATATTGAGGGATATAAAAATTAAATAACAATATACTAACATAATAACAATGAACTGGCCATTGTTGAATTGATACTTTGTTCCAACATTGTTTAACCATATTGATATCTACTTGCTTCATCTTACCTTACCTAAAGAATTATCATTTTTAGTCCCAAAGCAGACTGGTATCCTGTGCCCAAGATAATATACCTATGAATCAAAAGCTATTTGAACCCAGAGATTTTTTTATTCTCCCCCACATGAAAATGAGTATGAATGAAAACACACACACACACACACACACACACACACACAAATGTAGTGTGTAGTGATGTGTCCTAGGAACAGTTTAAAAAGATTGCATCAGCTTGAAAAATTATGTTTTGCTGATAACAGATTAGAAAATACTTGATGGAAAAAGTGGTTTTTGAAATGAACTTCAAAGCAGCAGTAGGATTTCACCAGAAAACAGAAACACAGGGGAAATTGTAGCCTGGCATGGTGGCTCACACCTGTAATCCCTGCAGCTGTGGAGGCTGAGGCAAAAGGATATGGAGTTAAAGCCAGCCTTTGTAACCTAGCAAGGCCCTAAGCAACTTATTGAGGTTCTAAGTTTAGAGACCCTGTTGCTAAATAAAATACAAAATAGAGCTGGGTATGTGGCTCAGTGGTGGAGTGCCCCTGAGTTCAACTCCCAGTAACTCCCCACCCATCCCTGCCCCCGAAAAAGCAGGGGAGAATGTAACACAAGGAAAAAAATCAAAGTAAATAAAAGTTATTTAGGCTTCTCAAGTTGCTGTTGGCATCTTCCCCTCTCTTCAACTTTTTTCACCAAATATTACTCAGGCTATTTTATGAAAAGAAAGGCATCCTTGAGCCACTTGACAAATAAGTTGATAAAACAATAAAGCAAAGCACAACTGTGATTCAGTATCCAAAGAAGCTAACTTTGCTTCCCTCCAAATTAAATAAAATAAATAAACTATATTCGATGTCTATTAAAAACTTGGATAGCATAAGCATGGATGAATAATAATTTGCATGTATATTTCTTCAGCTTGAGCTATACTATTTTATGTTTATGTGAATATGTACAGCTTTATAATATGTAAAGGATAGTATATACTATCATTTTGATCTTCAAAGACCCCAAACTTAGTCAAAGAATAATTTCCTATCATCTAAAAATGGAATTCATGTGTCATTGCTAACTTGGGGGATTATACAACAGCTCTGGAAAACTGGGACTATACGAAAATGATATTAGCAGAAAATACCAATAATCTAGGGATATACTTCCTGCAGAGAGAAATTTCTTTCTCTTCCTTTTAACCAGTTAGGTCAAACATTTTTATAAGAAACAAAAAGAGTGATGAAAAACTTCCCTTACTTCCACCACTTGATATACGTTTTCTAAAAGCCCACAGTAGTAAATAAATTAGTGGTTACTATTGTGTGTATAAGATTGACACTGTGATGAAGTATGAGCCTCCTGTAATGTGACATCCCCTCCAACAAGTTATGGGACTTGGCAAGAAAGTCAGCTCACCAGAGCTTCTTTACAATTAGTGAGCATAACTTTTGCCATATATGCACATGTTTGTAAATACATATATGCACATATGAACATACACACATGCATACATATCTGCACATAAACATGCCCATGTATATATAAGTTACGTGCATGCATATATAATTTATACTGATCTCATTTAAAAGCATTTGCTTGGTGACAATTACATAAATGATCATTTCAGAAAACGCAAAGGACAAAATCTATAGAAATCCTTATTATCCATCAAATGCCAACTCAGAGATAATTAATATTTTATGATAGTTTCTTCCAATATTGTTCTATACATATATATTTGTAGTAATAAATATAGCCAAATGAAAAAGGGGCATCAAAAACTAAAATTATATGAATATTTTAAAGTCCATTAAATATTCTTAACTATGGCTTGAAGGCTGCTTAACATTTCAAGTATGAACATACAAAAATATTTCACCAATTTCTCATTTGTTATACATTCAAATTATTGTTTACCACAGTTATAAATAAAGCTGTGACACATCTTTGACCAATTTGTTCATTACTTTCAAGGATCAAATGACTCAAAATTGTATTTCTTTTTCAAAGCCTATTAACATTTTTAAAGCCCTTGATGAAGTAGGAATATAATATTTTATCATGGCTGGTGTGGATTTAAATTATTTAAACATGAAGATTATGGAGAGACAGATATTTTGCTTAAAATGTATCATAATAATACTGGATCAAAAATTAATTTTGAATACAATTTTTACTACGACATAGCACGTTCAACCAATGCTCAGAACGTATTTCATACATTTGAGCAATACTTTGCATTAATGGGCTGTTACATGAACTGGCTGAGAGCTGTGGTTAATATTATTTGTCAAAAAATGTAGAGAATAATTTTAGTAAACGAAATTCAGTTTGAATATGTAAATAGTTTGTTAAACAAAAATAAATAGGTTGAGCTTTATGTTTTATGTACATTTATCAACCGTGTTCACATTGGTATCAAAACTAAATACTTGTGTTTCTGGAAACCATGTGCCCGCCATATCAAGCATCCATCTAAAACTCCTGAGGCATACATGGCACTGGTCACCAGCAAACCCCTCACAGCCCAGTGATCTCACCACTGCCAGCTGGCTGGGCCCAATGGATAAATAAGGGAAAGGCTTTCCATGCCTGCCATGGGAACTGTGGGCTGGCAGCGAGCCCCGTAATCTTGATAGCCAACTGGCACCTGGAGGCTCCTTAACTCTCAAAGGGTTAGCCATGCACACTGTGCCCAAGCCATTGGCTCTGGTTGCTAGGGAGCCTGTGTTTGGAAAGGCATGCTTCCAGCGAAGCAAGCAGAACCCTCCCTTCATGAATAACAGCCTCATTCACAGGTTCAAGCATGTCAGTAAATGCAGAAATAGGAAGAGCTGGCATTGATCCTGGGGGGTATTTGCTCATTCTGTTTACTCTTTATTTGTTGACTTTCAGATGATGCATTTTTAAAAGATATTCAGTAGAATTCCCACAAGGTGGTAGACTATTCAGCTCAGTCTGTCTCCACAGCCCTATTTCATGATTGTGGTATGACCCATGAAGAGCATCTCTATCCATTCTCAGCAGGGTACAAGATGAGTTGACACAGATAGGACTATGCCACTACTAAGAAACTACATCTTAGATTTTGGGAAAGAAAAAAAGAAAAGAAAAGATCCAAAATGACAAAAACCATTGATTTTCAACCTTAGCAGTGAAAAAGAGTTAGTGAAATGAGAACTCTCTACATTTTTTTAAACTTTAGCTATTTATTATAAAAACTTTCAGGCTTACGAAAGCATAAATAATATACTATGAACCTCCACCTATCCATCACCCACCTTCAATCATCAACTGCTTTTTATTCTTTTTCAATTTAACCATTGTTGTTGTGAAGCTCACAATGAACAGTAGTTCTACGACAGAAATCTTCACCAAAGAAACTGTGGTTGTGTTCCATATAAAGGAATAGATGATACCAATTGATTGATAATTTTCATAAATCAATTCACACACATTAAGTCTACTGAATTTTTGTTAGTTTAAAAAGCTTTACTTATAAAAATAATCAGGTTTCTTTTTAAAAATGTGGTGGATGGAATGCTATAGTTCTATAAAATTAAATTTTATCTACCTACATAGGATACTAGGCAATTAAATCTAGGTATACTTGGTCTGAGAACAAGGAAAATAGCAAGTGAGAGAATATCCATGTGTTGTTCTTCCTGAATGTCTATTTATTACCCTTGTGTTGTTCTTACTGTGGCTGCAAAGTGTTTGAAAGTGTGTTCCAAGTAGATCAAAGTCTTTATGCTCAAGATAGGTTACTCATTAGTAGCTACATGATGTCAGTATCCAAAGGCATGTTGATAAGGTTGTTCTGCCCATATCTGGGTCAACAATAGCCATGGATTATGAAAAGCCTCTTGTGTGCATGTAAATATTTCTTATACAACATTAATTTATCCTCATAACAACCCTCTGAATTGGTTGCTTTTACATTTTTTCTTCTTTTAAAGAAATTTGAAATTATAAAATAAAACACAGCAAAGGCAAATGCAGAGGTTAATGTGTTCTTTTTAAAATATTTTTTTTTTAGTTGTAGATGGGCACAATACCTTTATCTTATATATTTGTATGTGGTGCTGAGGATCAAACTCAGTGCCTCATGCATGTGAGACAAGCACTCACCACTGATTCACAACTCCAGCCCAGTTAATGTGTTCTTATAAGACAAACACCCCTGAAACTACCCCTCATATCAACAAGTAGAAATTGATCAGCCACTGGGGCTGGGGTTGTGGCTCAGTGGTAGGGTGCTCAACTAGCACATGCAAGCCCTGGGTTCGATGCTTAGCACCACATAAAAATAAATAGGTAAAATAAAGGTATTGCATCCAAATACAACTAAAAAATAAATATTAAAAAAAGAAAAAAAGAAATTGGACAGCCACTGCCCAAGCAGCTTCATGTGCCCTGTCCCAACCATAGGCCCTTTTCTCCTGCTGCAAATAACCACTATTCTAACTTTCATTGTAATTGGTTACTTAAGGTTCCTTATCATTTTATTGTCCAAATATGTACTTATAGCTATAATAGTCAAGTCTTGCCATTTTAAAAAAATGTTGTTTTCCAGTTTCTTGTTATCCAAAGTCTCCTCCATCATCCTTTCCTTTTTATTATGGTTTATTTGCTGAAGAAACCCGAGGTATTGACTTACACAATTTGTCATGGTCTATATTTCATCGATAGCATACTCACAGTACAGATAGCATGCGTCTCAGTCCTTTGTATTTCTTGAAAATTGATGGATGGACCCAAGACCTCCATCAGACACATGTTCAATTCTCTTGGCAAAACTACAGACCATGTTGGATTCTTTTATCAGGAGGCACATAATAACTAGCTGTGTAGCTTTTTAGTAATGTTCGTGGCTGTTGAAGCTCAATGCCTATGTCTACTATTTCATTGCAAAATGGTGATATTCATTTTTCTTTCACTTATTATTTGGAATACTTTTATTAGATGCTTTCCCTCATCTAGTAATTAGTTAATTGTACAGTTCACATTAAAAAAAGGAAGTGCTTGATTTTGCACTTATCAAATTTGGTTCTTTGTCACTCTGTTATGATAACTAATTTACATACCATGATGAACCCATGGATTTAAATATATTTGATGGTTTTCAATTATTTGTAGTAATTTTGGCTTTGTTTTCATTTTGCACAAATTGCCCCATTTTTCAGCCAGCAGAAGTTTTGTGGAATTGATTCCTTAGTCATTTTTACATATGAGCCCAGTAGTCTTTGACAATCTATTTCCTATTGGGCCTATCAAGATTTTTCAAGCACATTTTGTACATTATTTGCTCTGATTTATTTTAGTGGAAGTAATATTTCAAAACCATACAGCTGCTGAAGATGCTCATTATGACAGAGTTCATCATTTTATTTCCAGGCCACTCTAACGATCAGAGACAAGACTATAACACACACACACACACACACACACACACACACACTTTTATAGTAAGATGCTTCAGTGTTCCTCTCCTCTCCATTCAAATTTAGGACCAAAATGTTTTCTTCTTCTTTTGTTATTAACTGCTACATTCTATTTGTGTTTTCTTCCTCTCACACTGAGAAGTCTGTTCTCAATGACCCAGGAAATGATAAACTATCTCATAATTACTCATTTACTTCATCCAACATTACTCATAACACAATTTCAAATTAGCAATGCTATTATAACAACCAATAGTGTAATTACTCGGAACATTTTCATGATTTCTTTCCTGATTTTTAGAACACTTAATTCCATTTTTTTTTTTTTTTTTGGAGAACCTACCTACTGTGTTCCATAATGGCTGTGTCATCTCACATGCCCACCAACAGTGTACAGGGATCCTGTTTCTCTGCCTCTGTTCCACACTTATGATCCTTTGAGTTCTTTGACAACAGTCATCTAGTCTGAGGCAGCTTCTCCTAAACAGCATGCATTGGGGTTGACTCAGCATGGGATTTCCAAAGCTCTCTGGGTCCTGCATCTTTCCTCTACCTATCTACTTCTCCTTGTTTCTAGAATTTCAGTGGCTATATTTGCCTTGTTGTCCTTTGCAAAAACAAGCTACCTTCCTCATTGTCCTGTTCAGTAGCCCTTCTGTTTGGACACCAGCACCCTACCCCTCCTTCTGCCTCAATCCCTGGACCATTTACATGTCTCCTACAGTTCAAGGGTTCTCCCAGCCAGGGCTCCTGCAGTTCCCTCTGGCTGGAGTTCTTCCACCTGCTGTGCATATGGCTATTCTTGCCTTACTCCTAATTGCTAAAATATCATTTTACCAGAAGTTTTCTGACCACCCAGGATGAAACAACCACCAGCAGTTGCCTTATCACCTTTAGCCTGCTTTAGCCTTTCCCCTTTAATTCTTAGCACAATATGATACAGGTTTCCTTTCCTTGCTTTGTTAAAACTCTCTTTCTAAACTTTCATGTACATTGCATAGGAAACGGCACTTTATCTTGTTTGTTTACTGCTGAATCTTCTGTACGCAATACTTCTCCTGGCACAAAGTAGATGCTCACTGGTGAGCCCATGAGCTAGTGAAGAAGTAAAGCTGTTCTGACTCCAGAATGTTTCATGCTTCTTGGAGCATCACAAGGTCAAGGGGTCAGGAGTGGGGATGACATTGGAAATGATCTGATATACAGTAAAGACCTTCCAGTTGGTGTCTTAAAATAACACAGATTCATCTCACCTATGTGTGGAGTGTCAAAAAGTGGAACTCAGGAACAAAATGGGAGCTACCAGAGGCTGAGTAGCGTAGGGATTTGGGAGATGTTGGTCAAAGAATGCAAAGTTTCAGCTAGACAGGAAGAATACATTCAAGAGTTTATCACACATCATGGTGCCTGCAGTTAATATGTTATACATTTGAAACTTACTAAAACTAGATTTTAAATGTTCTCAAAACAAAAAAAATTAAGTATGTCAGTCCATATGTAAAATGCTTATTTAACCATTCTACAATGAATACAATACATATGTCAAAATGTCATTTTATATACCATAACTATATACAATTTTTTATTTGTCTGTTTGAAAATAAATTAAAATAACAGTGAAAATAAAATGTTATGGATTTGTTACAGTGTACTTTCCATTGAGCTTGCTGTGACTGAGAATGGAAAAACTTGCTTCTAAGTGAGAGTCCTAATAATGATTAGACATGTCATCTAGAACATTTACACATGATGAGCCTCAGCATCCATATCTGTAAAAGAGGGCAACCTTTAAAACTACTATAAAATTAGAAAAGCGATAGCAAATATAGGTGGTTGATAAAATTTATCAGTGGTTAATGCATTGCCGCATGTAGTGTAGACTACCAAACCTTCAGGTCCAACTGTCAATGTGGGAGATCTGCAGGATGACAAAGAACACAGTTCTCCTCCTGAGGTTAAATTGAAGAAGTGACAATTGTACCTTCCATGCATTTCAGATTTTGTAGGACAGTTTCATTGTAATATCCACTTGCAAAATGGTGTGGAGTGAGGTGTTAAACAGCACGTATTTTTAATTTAAAATCCATTAGCATTCCACATAATTAATTAGAATTTTACACTCCAGTGGCTTTTGGTTCCCTACAGAAAATTGAGCACACAGAATATAATTTGATTTGATTTTTGTTCTAGGTTTAATCTACCTTAAACTTTTTAAAAAATATCTCAGGAGAAATTTTAACTACTTAAAATTTGGGGGGTTTTGTTTAGTAAACCAAGCATTCTACTCTGCTATACTTTGAGAGGAAGCACAAAGACAAAAAAAAATCATAAAAAGTATAGGTTAAAGCAAAATATTTATTAAAGATTTTAGCATCCAAAATGTAGATCCCATATCCTCACTCTGGTCATATACTTCAGAAAAATATAGAGAGTTTGTGAAATTTACCTGTCAATTTTATACCCCTTGTCTTCTTGTTAGAATTATAGAACTCTACTTCCACATAGGTCTTTTTAAGTTTCAGTCTGTACCACTAAAATGATCTCTTACAAAAGGTATTGCATGAATATGACATTCTTATAGCACATTTATTGTCGCTCAGGAGGCTGAGTACTGGGTCATAATTCCATTCCATTCCAATTTCCAAGAGCCACTGCTATGGGTGAGTTTTCTATTGGATTATTTATCATCATGGGCTTAAATAACTAAGGTTTGAAGGTCCTTGGCCATGACTTTGCAATTATTATAATAAATATTGGCTATTTGGAATTCATTGACTGTTTGGTTTAGTGAGTCCTCAGTCAACTTTTCTTACATTTTTTTATCCTAATGTTTCTTTTAATTTCCTTTTAAGCATTGTTTATCCTATGCCTACACAATCTCCGAAATTGGCATTATCCTTATAGTATTTGCTAGAGATGAAATTGTATTTATTTATCCTTCACTGCGATAAGGCTTTTCTATCTTGCATGACTTATTTAACATTTAAATTGAGTACAAAATCATGTATCATCTGCAAAATACAGTGAAAATATTGCAATATTTTCTATAAAAGGCGATAAATTTCAACGTGGGGCTGAGGTGATATACACTATTTAATGAAACATAGACACATATCCACACAGGTACTGCTGTGGGTGTACAAGTAGACACACATACAAACTATTTGTACTTAAAATAAGTCTACTAAATGGAGAGCTTTGGAAATTCTAATAGAACATAACAACACTGTTGACGCAAGCATCTGTAGAACTAGTGGTGTGAATACTACATTTCATTAAAAATAGTTGAAAGTGGTATATAGAAGGAGGTACAATGATTTTTCCCCCCAAATCTTGGGAATATGATAGGTTATAATTTAGTTTCCATATCAAAGTTTAAATGAAAGTGTTGGTAGATATAGCATTTTATAGAATTTAGGCCCATTTTGTCTAAAACAAGGTAGAATTTAACATTTTAAGCCATATATATATATATATATATATATATATATATATATATATGTCATTTTATTGTAAAATGGTGGCCTCAGGCTTAATTTTTGACTTCTCATAAATATTTAATTCAAATGGAGAATAATTCTGTAGTTTACTCTCAATTGTAAACTTTTCTTGAATATTAAGGTTTTTCATAAAAATGAAATATTATAAAATAAGTGAATTAAAAGAGATATAAACAAGAGCAGGTTACTGTGTGGAAAAAGCACTTATTCATTGGTTTTATGTCATACTATGAATATGCTAATAACTCTGAGGATAATTGACACCGTAGGAAGAAATATAAACACGTTTAATGAGGTTATTGATTTTTCCCTCATAAATGTTCTTACATACTTCATATTGTAAGCATATCACTAATGATGTATGTCTTTTCATTAGAGTTGGCATAATAAAGATGACAATTAATTTTTAATGCATCTGTTAGTGAAATTTAATATTGAAAAATTAATAAAGCAAGCTTAATTTCATTGCTGAGTCTATTATTAGCATTACGTATATTAGCAAGCAAATTTACCAATACGAATATTTTATATCAGGCAACTTGGTTAAAAAATCTGTGGCAATTCTAAATGTCTATGGAGCTGGTAAATAGATAAGTGAAGTGTATTTCCTCAAAAAATAAATGAAAGTCCAGCGCTTTGGAGTGTTGTAATCCTGTAGGACCCATTTCTTCTTTGATATAGAGCATTCATGACAGCTGTACAAAGGTAAGGCTGTTGAGTAAAAGTTTCCTGACGAGGTTTAAATGAATTGGAGGCTGCTCCATAAAAGCCATTGGATTAGCTGTGAAGTCTTCACCAGGCCACAAAGACTGTAGAAAAGAAAATTGTCGTTCCTGTCCACTTCTACCAGCTACTTTAATATACTGTCTTATGCAAGCCTTTTCTCCTCTGGAAAATACATATTATTATCCCTGTTCTACAGAGGAGAAAAAACATGCATCAGTGAAATTAAGAAATATTTGATGTTTCAGTTGATGGAGTCCCAATTCTAGAACAAATAGGTCTCATTCCAGCATGCTTGCTCTTCCTAACTGGAAAAATCTAGGGCTCCCTTTTTTTTTTCTTTCTACAAATTGCATTTGAGAAAAATGACAAATGTGTTAAGATTCTGAATGGGATGAATCAGTCATTTTATGAAAGAAAATGTTAAGCTCAGAACACACTTTCCTTGAGTGATTAAATCTAGGACAGATTTTTATTTTATACCGATTCATTCAAAGACATTTTGAAAAGTGGCTGTCAGGTAGACCATGCATCTTTTTTCTTCCTCCTCACAATACATGACACAAGTATCCCTCTGGTCTATCATTTGTAGCTATTATATCTCTAGGAAAGCATTCATTTTAAATGGATGGTGTGTTGCTAATTTGCAGCTTTCCGTGGATACAGGCAGAGGATCTGAGAGAAGACAAATAGATGAAACAACACAACAGCCCAGTTTTCTCCATCCAAGGTGGAATAAAGCCTTTCAAAAGCTAGCAAATTCATAGAGGCACAATAATATTGAATATACTCTTGACATGGCTGTTAAGAGAGGAGAATACAACAGTAAATACAAAAAAAAATTTGTATCAGTACCACAAGTTTTCTTATTTTCCAATATTAAGACAAATGCCTAAAAATAATACATCTTTATCATTTATGGATTCAAGTCATCCATTTATTCCCTTCGTTTGTTCATTTATTTAACTTGGGGTACAGGATGAGGGTTGGAGGTCAGAGAAGGCTTACTGGGCCACTGAAATACATATGAAGACTGACTATCCCTGGAGCTTATGATGCCTCAAAAGGAAACTCAATATCCTGCACAGAATCAATGTACGTGATTTAAATCAGAGGTCCAGCACTCATTAACTACTGTCTGTGGAAAGGTGCTTTAACTCACAAATTTGTATAAAGAAGACACTGATATTATTGAACATAGAGAAGGCTAGCAGATTTTTTAAAAATAACAATAAAGGTAAACTAATAAACAAAATGTACAAGGGAAACCAAGAGAAAACTACTAAAACAATGAATTGTAAAATACTAAAAACATTTTTAAATTAAATAATGGATATAATTAAACCAGATATATTGGTCATGTAAATACAGATAGGCTGGGAATAACTCTGAAAAATTATAGGATGGACACATAGAAAATGAAAGCTAACTAGACTCACAAAAGAGAAAAAGCAATGAAAGTTGGTCTCTTGACAAGGTAGATTCAGGCAAAAGAAAAGTAATTACATTAGATTAATAAATATAATTTAAAGTGCATACAGCACCACACTAAAACCCAAGTAGCCAAAGCAATATGAAGCACAAAGAACCAAACGAGGGGGCATCATATCACCTGATTTAAAAAATCTACCACAAATCTATAGTAATCAAATAGCCTGATATTATCATGTAAACAGACAGGTCAATGGAGTAGAACAAAGAGCCCAGAAATAAATTCACACATGGATAGTAGATCAATTTTTAACAAAGATGCCAAAACACACAGTAAGAAAAGGACAGACAGTCTCTTTAATAAATGGTGCTGGAATAACTGAAAAAACCAAATACAGAAGAGTGAAATCAGACTTCATCTCGTAGCTTACACAAAAAAGTAACTCAAAATGTATTGAAGATTTAAATGTAAGATCTCAAACTGTAAAACTACTAGAAGAAAGCTGGAAATTACTAGAATAAAAAATAGGGGAAAACTTTCATGATATTGGTCTAGGCGATGATTTTTTTGGATAGACCCCAAAATCACAGTCAATAAAAGCAAAAATAGACAAACAGGATTTTAGCAAACTAAAAAGACTTCTACACAGCTATGGAAATAATCAATAGTGAAGAGACAACTTATAAATGGGAGAAAATATTTGCAAACTATATATCTGATGCGGTGTTAGTATTCAAAATATATAAGAAATTCAAACTCAATAGTTAGAAAACAAATAGCTTAATAAAAAAATAGATGAAGAACCTGAATGAACACTTTTCAAAAGAAGACATACAAATGGACAGTAAGTATATACAAAAAATACTCAATACCATTCATCATCATGGAAGTGCAAACTAAAACCACAGTGAAATAGCACCTCACCCTTTTTAGAATAGCTAAAGATGAAAGATTAAAAAAAGTGATGAGGATTATGTGGAGCAAAGGGAAAGAATCAATAAAATGTAAATTAAAAAAGAAATGGGCAAACCCTCAGAATTTGGAGCTTGAAAAATACTTCCAGGTGCCATGAAGTAAAAAATATAGTGAAAAGATGCAGTTCTGAACATATGAGAAGAAAAGCATCTTGAATGGTAATCTGACACAAAACCAAGACCGCGCTTTAAGTAAATCATTAGGCAAGAGGTGAGGATAAATGAAGCACCCTGACAGCTCTTCCTTCTGCAAATGATAGCTTCCAAATGATGCCAAAATGTAATCTTTCTGTGGGTGCAGCAGGGACATCAATGGGTCCTATTTTTATACTTCCTAGATGGAATAACCCATTTGGAGAACAGGCTTTGTCAAAGATAGTACAACCATTATAGAAAAGTGTGGAAGTCTCTCAAAAAATTAAAAATAGTACATTCATATGATCCAGAAATCCTGTAACTGAATATATATCCAAAGCAACTGAAATCAGTATGTCAAGAAGATATTTACATTCCCATGTTCATTGTAGCATTATTCAAAATAGCTCAGGTATGGAATAAACCTAAGTGTCCACCAAAGAATGAATGGATAAAGAAAATTTGATAAATATTCCCAATGAAGTAGTAGTAAGCCTGTAATTTGTGATAATATGAATGAATCTAAAGAGCATTGTTCATTAAATGATATATACTGGGCACAGAAAAACAAATACCACTTGCAAGTAAAATGTAAAAAAGTCAAACTCTCAGAAGCAGAGTAGAACAGTGGTCATGAGAGACTGTGGGTGACGGAAGATATCGTGGAGATGTTGGTCAGTGGACACAATATTTCATTTAGGAGGAATAAGTTCAAGAGATCAATTCCACTTCACGACTCTAGTTAACAACAATCTAAATTATACTTCAAAATTACTAAAAGAGCAGATTTTTTAAAAAAGTTGTAAGTACTGAGGTAATGTACATGTTAATAGCTTGATTTTGCTATTCCACAGTGGACTACTATGATTTGATCTTCAATGTTCCCCAAAGGTTCCTGCGTTAAAAGGCTTAGTTCTCAATTGATGGCACTACTGGGTAGCAGAACCTTAAGTAGTGGCGGCTACTGTCATCAGGGCATGTGCCACTAGAGGGGATATGGGGACCCAAGCTCCTTCCTCTCTCTGTCTCTCAGCTTCTGTGAAGTGAACATCCTTACTCCATCATGTGTTCCTTGCCATGATGTACTGTCTCATCCCATCTCTGGATAAACACATAACATTTGTAAATATGCATGGGCCAAATAATGTCACATCACTGGTGATTAAGCAAAAACATATATGGTACCAGAGGGAAAAATATAGAAATACAGAACAAGGAGAAAACTCATTCACAAACCGCAGGCCATGGAATATTGAGTGCATAAAAACCAATTTAATAAAAGATAAAAAGATGTAATTAAATAAGAAAAAAAGATGTAATTAATAATATGCTGAATGTCTTCTCTGGAAAAATACACTTTCCTTTTATATATTCATAATAATCTCAAAACATATATGCTATGAAGAAGTCATTAATAAGGTTTATAAATGTAGGAATAAGATGGTATTCTTTAATTAGATGCAATAAAACTAATAAAATCAGGAAATAAAGTATCCCTCATACCTGAAAAAAGAAGAGTTTATTAAGAAACTCATAAGAACACAATGTTCATAAGAACACAAACCAAAAACTGCAAAAAAGTTTAGACTTTAATATCATTACAGTGGTTCATACCAAGTCGTGAAGAATAAATAAGGACATTCTCAGAGGAAAACGTGTAGCCTCAAGTTTATATCTAAGTCTTAGCAAAGAAAAACGTTTCAACATGAATTAGGCAGGAAAAATGGATTAACCTAAGTAATTTTGTAAAGTGACATCTTGAGTGAACAATGTATGGCTAAAGATTTTTTTAAAAAACTGTACATAAACAATGGACCCCAGTTGGTAAATTTGTTTATCACATTAGCAATTAAACTACTTTTGGGGTATACTAGGGTTAAATAAATAAGTAAATTGTAGACATAATAGGAGCCAGGTCAGAGAAAGAAGCTGTCTACAAATGAGATGGGAAGACCCGAGTGAACACTATGGATCTAGATCAGAGCTGCAGTTTCAGTATAAATTCATACTCCTCTGTGTGTAAATGCATATGTGTATATCAGACACACACTTATCTCAGACTTAGTAATTTAAAACAACGCAAGCATTCTAAACAGGTTTGGAATTTGGAAGTCTGAGATAGATCTCACTGAGTTAAAACCAAGGTGGTGGCATCGATATGCTCCTTCTGCATGCTCTAGGGAAATCTGTTTCCTTACGGTTTCTACCTTCTAGAAGCTGCTTATATTCTTTGGTGTGTGTGTCCCCTACCCTCATCTTTAACCCAGCAGCATAGCATCTTCAAACCTCTCTCTGACTCTGACCTCCTCTGCTGCCATCACCCTTTTTAAAGGATGCTATGATTATACTGACCCTGCCTAGATGAACCAGAATACATTTCTAGTTTAAGGTTAACCGATTAGCAACCTCATTTGACCTGAATTCTCCCTTACTGCCATGTAACCTACCATATTTACAAATTCCTGGGATTAGAACATGGCCATCAAAAGCAGACTATTATTCTGCCTGTCAAAATACTCAAACTCTATTGTGAGGGTATTCTCCCAAAACTTTAGAAAGCAAATAATCCCAATGCTTTTGAACTGCTTCACAGCATGAAAGGAAGTAAAAACTTAATTATTTCTTTTAATCAAGCATAATAATGTTACTGAACTTGGCAATGTTGGCCCCCAAAAGATAATAACTAACAAATCTCATTTCTGATCATCAAAGACAACATCTTAAATAAAATAAAAGCAATTAAGATTCAGTAGCACATCAAATACATCATGACCAAGTGTTGTTTTTCTTTTTAAAAAATAAAAAGGTTTTTGCTACAGTTTTTATTTTTAAAAAAACTCTCAAATATTAATATTATTGTGATAAAATATGTATTAACCCAAAAGACACCATCATACTTAATGGAGAAAAAGTAAAACACATGAAATACAAAATTGTAGGAGGAAATAAAGTTCTCATAAGGAACTAAAAAAAATCAGCTAAAACCACTATAAAAACTAAAAAACTCGCTAACTTATCAAGGCTCAAGTTCAATATCTCAAATAATACCTTTTCTATTATTTCTGTAAGTAATTGCAACAAGTAAAAAGATGTAATGAAATGAATATCTAAATTTATGAAATAAATATAAAGACTGTGAGAATAAATTTATTAAGAAACATCTATGAAAACTATATGGAAAAATTTGTCACATACAATAATTATATGTTTAATTAAAATATATAAGGGTATCAATGATCTCTAAATTATAAGACTGCAATAAAATATTAATAATGTCATTTAATTTGAACTTAGATAAGTGATTTAAAATTTATATGGATCAAGATCATAATAACATACAACTCCATACCCAACATGATTATTAGAATTAAAAACTCAGAAGATAATAATAATTATTGGCAAAGATGTAGAGAAATCAGAAGACTCCTACACTATCCTTATGAAAATAAAGTGTTTGGCCATCTTGGAAAATTATCTAGCATTTCTTCAAATGATTAAACCTAGAATTACCATATGATTCAGCTATTCTGCTCCTAGTTATCTTCCCAAGAAAAAATATTTATCCTCATGAAATCTTGTACATAATTATTTATAGCAACATTATTTATGTCACAACAAAGGACATAAATACACACACACAGTGATTTTATTTACATAAATAAATATATATATATACACACACACACACACAGAGTGTCCAAATGCAAATCACATACCAGGACAACCCAAATGTCCATTAAGTGATGAATGTCCTATGGGAAATATCCACACAGAGGATGTCATTCAGCTGTAAGGAGGAAAGAAGTCCTGCTGCATGCTATGAGATGGATAGATCTTGAAAACACTGTGCTAAGTGCAGGAAGCTAAGCCACAGAAGACCACACATGTGGTCTCATTCATATGAATCTTAGGAATAGGAACATCTATGCAAAAGAAGGTAGAGTGGTGGTTGCTTAAGTTTAGAGAGAAATGGGTGGGTAAGGAGGTGATAGCTAAAGACTACGTGTCCCTTTCCAATTTTACAATCAATCATGGTGATGGTCACATGGACCTGTGATTACACTGAAAACCAAAGAACCATATGCTGCAAATGGGTGGATGGTATGATACGTGAATTCATCTCAATGAAGCTGTTCAAATAAGAATAAAAATGAATGATCAAAAATGGTGATAAAAACTCTAAAAGGAGTACTTAGTCCAATTAGGAGGAAATTGTGAGATTATGATATCAGCTCATGAACAAAGGGCAGATGAAGGCAACACAATAACAGACTCAACTGAAGCACTATGAGGATAGGAAAAATGTTATGAGGGGTAAATTAAATCAGTGGGAAGAGGCTCTTCAAAAATATACGGACACTAGCTACAGGAAAAAGTAAAATTTCCTCCACATTCGTATCTCTAACACAAATCAGTATCAAAGATTTCATTGTAAATATAAGATAGTAAAAGTAATAAAAGAAAATGCTGGATTCAAATTATTTTATAATCTCAGAGAAGGAAGCCTTTTTCTAATGCTAGTCATAACAAGTAATGAAAAATTAATAAATTAAAAGTAAAAATTTAGCCCTGTACAGTGGTGCATGCTTATAATCCCAGCAACGTGGGAGGCTGAGACAGGAGGATATCAAGTTCAAAGCTACCTTCAGCAAAAGCAAGGTGCTAAGCAATTCAGTAAGACCCTGTCTCTAAATAAAATACAAAAAAAAAAAATAGGGCTGGAGTTGGGGCTCAGCGTTTGAGTGCCCGCCCCTGAGTTCAATACCCTGCACCACTCCTCCAAAAGTAAAAACTTTCATGGTGAAACACACACACACATACACACACACACACACACACACATGAACAGTGATTTTATATAAATATATTTGGACACAGAGTGTCCAAATGCAAATCACATACCAGCACACCAGGAATATTACTTAAAAATCACTAAACAGAAAAAAAGCTAATTTTTCTAGCATACAAAGAGCTCCTACAAGCAAATACAAGAATTACTTTTAAAATCTCTATAGGTTTAATGCAATGCCAATCAAAATCCCAATGGCATTTCTTGTAGAAATAGAGAAAGCAATCATGAAATTCATATGGAAAAATAAAAGACCCAGAATAGCAAAAACAATGCTAAGCAGGAAGTGTGAATCAGGTGGTATAGCGATACCAGACTTCAAACTATACTACAGAGCAATAGTAAAAAAAACAGCATGGTATTGGTACCAAAACAGGCGGGTGGACCAATGGTACAGAATAGAGGACATAGAAACCAACCCACAAAACTATAACTTTCTTATATTTGATAAAGGGGCTAAAAGCATGCAATGGAGGAAGGATAGCATCTTCAACAAATGGTGCTGGGAAAACTGGAAATCCATATGCAACAAAATGAAATTGAATCCCTTTCTCTCGCCATGCACAAAAGTTAACTCAAAATGGATCAAGGAGCTTGATATCAAACCAGAGACAAGGCATCTGATAGAAGAAAAAGTTGGCTACGACCTACACACTGTGGGGTCGGGCTCCAAATTCCTCAATAGGACACCCATAGCACAAGAATTAATATCTAGAATCAACAAATGGGACTTGCTCAAACTAAAATGTTTTTTCTCAGCAAAAGAAACAATAAGAGAGGTAAATAGGGAGCCTACATCATGGGAACAAATCTTTACTCCTCACACTTCAGATAGAGCCCTAATATCCTGAGTATATAAAGAACTCAAAAAATTAGACAATAAGATAACAAATAACCCAATCAACAAATGGGCCAAGGACTTAAACAGACACTTCTCAGAGGAGGACATACAATCAATCAACAAGTACATGAAAAAATGCTCACCATCTCTAGCAGTCAGAGAAATGCAAATCAAAACCACCCTAAGATACCATCTCACTCCAGTAAGATTGGCAGCCACTATGAAGTCAAACAACAACAAGTGCTGGCGAGGATGTGGGGGAAAGGGTACACTTGTACATTGTTGGTGGGACTGCAAATTGGTGCAACCAATTTGGAAAGCAGTATGGAGATTTCTTGGAAAGCTGGGAATGGAACCACCATTTGACCCAGCTATTCCCCTTCTCGGTCTATTCCCTAAAGACCTAAAAAGAGCATGCTACAGGGACACTGCTACATCGATGTTCATAGCAGTACAATTCACAATAGCAAGACTGTGGAAGCAACCTAGATGCCCTTCAATAGACGAATGGATAAAAAAATGTGGCATTTATACACAATGGAGTATTACTCTGCATTAAAAAATGACAAAATTATAGAATTTGGAGGGAAATGGATGGCATTAGAGCAGATTATGCTAAGTGAAGCTAGCCAATCCCTAAAAAACAAATGCCAAATGTCTTCTTTGGTATAAGGAGAGTAACTAAGAACAGAGTAGGGAAGAAGAGCATGAGAAGATGAATAACATTAAACAGGGATGAGAGGTGGGAGGGACAGGGAGAGAGAAGGGAAATTGCTTGGAAATGGAAGGAGACCCTTAGGGTTATACAAAATTACATACAAGAGGAAGTGAGGGGAAAGGGAAAAATAATACAAGGGGGAGAAATGAATTACAGTAGAGGGGGTAGAGAGAGAAGAGGGGAGGGGATTGGAGGGGAGGGGGGATAGTAGAGGATAGGAAAGGCAGCAGAATAGAACAGACATGAGTATGTCAATATGTAAATCAGTGGAAGTGTAACTGATGTGACTCTGCAATCTGTATACGGGGTAAAAATGGGAGTTCATAACCCACTTAAATCAAAGTGTGAAATATAATATATCAAGAACTATGTAATGTTTTGAACAACTAATAAAAAATTAAAAAAAATTGAGCAAAGAATATAGAAAAGTATGCACAGAGAATGAATATTTAATAGTCTCTTAATTATGAAAGGATGCTTATGGTACTTCATAATAAGAGAAATAGAATTTAAAACAGACTTGGGTATCACATTTTTTCATATTGGTAAATCTTTTTATGTAAAATAACACACAGTATTGACAACACAATTGGAAATAAACCTTCACAAATTATTGAAGGAGAGAGAGAGAGAGGGCATAGTGGTAGGAAAGAGGGTAGAATGCAATGGTCATCATTACCCTAAATACATGTATGAAGACACAAAGGATGTGACTCTACTTTGTGTACAACCAGAGATATGAAAAATTGTGCTCTATATGTGTAATATGAATAGTAATGCTTTTGTTGTCATATATAACAAATTGAAATTAAAAATGTTATAAGCATTAAAAAATTATTGAAGGAATTCTAATTTGACAAAATTCTTAACACATGAAATTTGGCAGTATCAGAATAAGATATTCCCTTAACCTTTAGCTTCTTATAAACATTTTCTGTCACATAAAATAAAATGTGTGCTTATTCATTGTGGCATTGTAGTAACAACATTTTGGAAATAATTCAAATTTCTGTCAAAATGGGATAAATTGGGCACATCTACATAATGCAGGTTTTTTGACTTCAGTAGTAGTAATATTTTTGAAGGGTGATAAACTGTCCTGGGCATTGTGAGGTGTTTACCAATATCCCTGGCTTCTACCCATTAGACACCAGCAGCAGCCCTACGTTCCTAATTATATCTATTTAAATTGTCACCAGACTTTGCCAAATGTGTCATCTAAGTCAAAATTTCTCCTCTAATAGAGATCCTCTGATGGACTGAATACTAGATAGATATTTTTATAAATTGAGAATACTCTGTGCATTGAATTGAAAAGACGTAAAGTATGTATTTTATGAAGTGAATAAACCACTGTCATTTTTGAATGAAAGATAGGAAAGAATTACTATTTACATTTAGCATATATCCTTAACAAATGCTTTGTAAGAATTCAAAGGAAACTAAGCACAGTCTTTACCTATTGGTTGGAAGATAGGTAACTGTGGCAAGATGGAGAGGGAGATTTTGGATTGTTAATTTATGATAGATTTAATTTTTAACCATGGAAATATTTACATAAATAAGTACATTACTCAAAATTGACAAATGCATTTTCCCAGTCTTAATAATCATCAATTATAAGAGTGCTGGATCTTGATTTCCCTCTTAAGCTACTGAGAATCCTTAAGTGGACTGGAGTTTTCTTTGCCATTGGTGTAGGCTCCCAAAACACCTATATAGTTATTTGATGTTTTTATAAAAATTTGTATTTTTAGTTCATTTTAGTTATACATAATAGTTTGTTTAATTTTGACATAATTATACAAACATGGAATAAACTTCTCCAATTCAGTTCCCAGTACTTTCCCTTTCCCATTCTTCTTACATTTCCTGTTCCATTTTCTCTGATGATCTTTCTTCTATTTATTATAGTTGTTTTATAATTAGTACATTATGGATATACATAAAAGTGAAATTCACTGTGGAATATTCATATATGTCCATAGGAATGTTTGATCAGATTTCATTGCACTGTTCCAACTTTTTCCTGTCCCCTCTCTCTTCCTCAATCCACTTCCTCTACTCCTTTTTCTCTCTTCTACTTTCATGGGCTCTCCACCACTTTCTTCTCCCTTATTTTGGTTTACCTTCTTCCTATGAGAGAAAACATTGGACCCTTGACTTTCTTCTGGGTCTGGCCTATTTCGCTGAGCATGATGTTCTCTGATTCCATCCATTTACTAGCAAATTTCATAATTTCATTCCCTTTACGACAGAGTAAAACTCCATTGTGTATATACATCACATTTTCTTTAAGGCCTTCATCTGTTGAAGGGCATCTAGGCTGGGTCCATAGTTGAGCTATTGTGAATTGTGCTGCTATAAACACCGATGTGGCTTTATCCATATAGTATGCTGATTTTAGATATTTTGGATACACACCAAGAAGTGAGATAGCTGGGTCATACGGTGGTTCCATTTCTAGTGTTTTAAGGAATCTCCATACTGCGTTTTGGAGTGATTGCACTAATTTGTAGCCCTACCCACAACATATGTGTGTACCTTTTTCCCTTCACATCTTTGCCAACATTTATTATTATTTGTATTCTTGATAATTGTCATTCTGACTGGAGTGAGATGAAATCTACTTTTTGTTTGTGTTCCCTGATTGCTAGAGAACATTTTTTTTCATATATTTATTGGCCATTTTTAGTTATTTTTTGGGGAAATGTCTCTTTAGTTCTTTGGCCCATTTGCTCATTATTTGTTTCGTTTGGTTTTCCGTGTTAAGTTTTTTTGAGTTCTCTGTATATTCTGGATATCAATTCCCTGAGAGAGTATACTATCTTTATTCTAGATTCCCTCATAAATCAGAATGGCTTCTCCAACAGTAGCTTTATCCTACTGTCTCTACTGAGCAGTCTGTAGTCACCATAGTCCCACCTTTCACTGGGTTCTGTTGTCACCATTATTCCTTCCCATCTTCCAGCCCTTTGTACTAGCGTCTGAAATCCCTTCCCATTCTCAATTCCCTTACCATCTCTACGTATGAGCCAACTGGGGAAAATTCTGCTTTCTGTTGAAACTGAACATTGAAAATAGTGTTTCTTTCTAAAATTTCAAATATTAATATAACAAAAAAAGAGACTGAGGGACATTTATTCTTCCTGTAATTCTCATCTCAAACATATACAAGCAATATCATAAATGTATTATTAAAATAATAACACTATATGTGTGAATATACTCACATGACTAACAGTGACTTTCATACAGCAAATTACAAACCCCTTTTCTGGAGAGACTTGGCTTTACCATTTTCATATTTGTATTTTTATTTCAATGCAACAGAACTGAAAAAAAAAGGACTCGGAATCATTGTTTACTATTTCTTAGGGACACGTATAAAAATAGCATTTGCTTTTAATCAATATTACAAATGCTTGCTGAAAGGGGGCTCGGCCTTTGCATAAAGTTCCTCCATCAATTTGTCAACAGTATTTAAAAGTTTCTTGAGCTGAGAAGCGCCAAGAAATGTTAGAAATGAGGGAGAGGAAAGTCACTTGTAAACTAATAAGGCAGCTTCTTAATAAGGATTGTTTTCCATCATATAATTATCCTGCTGGGGTTTGGCAGGTTCAGTTTTAAATGGCTGAGAGTGATCGGGGTCGGCCACCACGTTCCTGTGAGGTGTATTCACGACATACATCTTCCTGTTGGATAGTTTCCCATGAAATTCTGTAGTGGTCCTTAATGACACATTAGTGTGCAGTGCCATTTGTTATTTCCTTCCTGGGTATACATGTTTGCATGTCTATTCAGGAGACATTAATGAAAACAAAATATCCCCATCACAGGCCGCAGGGAACTCCACTTGGCTGTGTGCCTTCTCTACCTGAGGTACCAAGCGTGAGCTTTGTTTTTTGTTTGCTTTTTACACATTCTCAGGCACTCTTAGAAAAAACAAGTGCCCTCTATATTCTCTGGTCATATGTCTCTGGTTCTGCAGCCTCACTTTTAAAAGTGCCTCTCCTTTCCTTTCACAAACAAGAGTTGGCAAAGAAAAAAAAATTATACTGCCAGAAAATTATGTATTCAAATGCTCATAAAATGCCTATATTATCAAAAACTTGATTATTTAAGTATAAAATGAACACTTTTTAAAAATATGCATTTTTTTTTTTTAGTTTTAGGTGGACACAATACCTTTTATTTTATTTCTATGTGGGGCTGAGAATCAAACCCAGTGAGTGCCTTGCACATGCCAGGTGACCACTCTACCACTGAGCCACATCCCCAGCCCTAAAATGAACACTTAAAAAAAAAAACAAAAAACAAACACTAAAACTAATGAACATTAATATAATTAATATATTTTGGGCATATTAATATTGCACAATATCTCTAGAAAGTAGAAATAGATGTGTAAACCTTGGATATTGCTCCGGGTTTCTGTATTTTTCCACAACTTTCTATGTCAATTTTCCACAATAGGTTCAGTGACTTGAGAATATTTTAATAAGGAGCTAGATCAGTAGAAGAATAGACTTTATGTAGTATATATAAATATATTTTATACAAAAATATACTACTAGTTGTAGTTGAAAAACACTAGCTTTCTCCTAAAACTTTTTTTTAATTTTTTTTATTGGTTGTTCAAAACATTACGTAGTTCTTGATATATCATATTTCACACTTTGATTCAAGTGAGTTATGAACTCCCATTTTTACCCCGTATACAGATTGCAGAATCACATCAGTTACACTTCCACTGATTTACATATTGACATACTCATGTCTGTTGTATTCTGCTGCCTTTCCTAGCCTCCTAAAGCTTTTTGAAAGCTTAAGCTGGTCCTCAACTCTTACTAAAGTCCAAATCCTCAACAAAATTGGTTGTGTTAACCTCAGTTTTCTTTCTGATTATTTCCCATCTGCCATACTATGTTTCATGCATAATCAATATCATGTCTTCTTTCCTGATCCCATGTCTTCTGAAAGTATGATTTCATGGAGTAAAATTCCTGGTTCCTATCCTTTAACTCCTGGAAAACTCTTCTTTCCCTCATTTGGGGCTAGCATTATTGCCCTTCCTTGTGTGATTTGGGTCTTTCTGAACTCACCCAGGCAGATAGAATCGCCCTTTTTAGCCATCTCAGGGCTGGGCTTACTGTGTCATGAATCTTATCATGCTGTGCTGCAATTATATGTATTTACAGTGTTTTATTTACTTGTCATCATGCTGAGCTCTTGAAGCCCAGTATGATGTCTTTCTGCTAGACTGATGAATATAAAAATGACTGTTGAGAGCCGAGGTGTGGTTGAGGAGTGGCTGCCAATTCCATCCTACAGATAAAGAAACGGGGGCTTTAGACAGATTGACTAGTCGCACCACGAGTCATATAGTTAGTAAAAAGCCAGCCAGGACTGAGAGCCAGGATTATGTAAGTGGGTTTTTCATAGTTGACATAACTATTGAAAGAAATATGGTTTCACATGTGCGAGGATCATTTCCTCTTACGCTTTACCCTCCCTTCTTCTTCATTATCATGTGAAGCAATAAATATTACTGAGAGAAAGAATGCATGAATAAATACAAAGATAAATGACTGAGAGGCTGGCCTGAACTTACATAATCTCTTCAAACCCATTTTCTCATCCATCAAATGGACAGAATTATTCTCTCACTGTTGAGCCCCTAGAGCTAATTTAAAATTGACATGGATGATGCTATCAGAATTCATACATGTGTATGTATATGTTATAGACATTAATATATATCTTACACAACTTGATTTTTGGGAGGTGAGTTACTGGGGATTGAACTCAGGGGCACTTGACCACTGAGCCACACCCCCAGCTCTTTGTACAAGGTCTCACTGAGTTGCTTAGTACCTTGCTTTTGCCAAGGCTGGCTTTGAACTTGTGATCTACCTGCCTCAGCCTCCCCAGCTGCTGGGATTATAAGTGTATGCTACCACATCCAGTGAAACTAGATCTTGTTATTTAATAGAATATGAAATCTCAAAGTTAGTCTTAGAGGTAAATCTATATTGGTGTATCTTTGAAGATTCATTCACATTTAAACACTTTGATATCATTTCCTTTATTTTTCATAAGGAGTTTTTACATGTCTTTAATCTTTTAATTAGGATAAACCCAAGGCTATAAAAGTTGCCTGAATTTTCAGGTATCTTTTAGCTCTATATAAAAAAAAATGCTTTGTTACATTATTTTTTACCTTAAGGTTGAGGAAAAGGAATAGAGAGATTCAAAAGTGCTTTTAGTCATGATAGTTGGTGTGAAGATGATAAAAAATGTATTCTCCAGTATTTCTCATCACAATTAGCAATAAAACTATATAAGAGTAGCAAAGCATCAAATCTCATTGTCCCAAATTTTTAGCCTTTAAGAAATTTAGTCATTTCAATCTTTATTTCACAAATTAGGAAACTGGAGCTCAAGAGTATTCATTCCTCACAAGATTTTTTTGAAAATTCGATGAGAAGTTATAGATAAAAATAATATAGGGCTGGAGTTGTAGCTCAGTGGTAGAGTGCTTTCCTTTCCTGTATGAGGCACTAGGTTCGATTCTCAGC
Organism: Spermophilus citellus; assembly: GCF_964194105.1. Classification (NCBI taxonomy): domain Eukaryota; kingdom Metazoa; phylum Chordata; class Mammalia; order Rodentia; family Sciuridae; genus Spermophilus; species Spermophilus citellus. The sequence goes on along the minus strand of NC_138200.1, from coordinate 45,118,582 downwards.
ATCAAATATAAACAAAATAAAAGTCAACTAAAAAATTATATATAAGTCATATATATATATATATATATATATATATATATGTCATAAATAAAATAAAGGACAACTAAAAAATGTAAATATATGTAGATAGAATTTCCTGTCATCCACAGATAATCAATAAGTATTCATAATTATCCTATGGGGAGAAATTAATGAGCTGTAGAATTATGGACTCTGGTGGAAGAGCTACACACAAGGTCTCAGATCTTGATGTGCTTCCTATATATTCTTGATCACTGGGGGAGAATCAGGTCAGGATATTGCTGTTTTCTGGATTAAATATTGGAAATTAAATCCACTGTTTTTCAGTCCTGGAAAATAAGAATCTCACACCCAAACCAACACAACAAAATAACAGAAATAAAAATAGCAACTCCACTAAAACCCTCAAACATCACACAATTTTCTCCACCACTTTCTATCTTCACTTTGGACAATTTTGCATAGTCAGAGAACTCTGACTTTTTTTCCCTTTTCAAACAAAGAAAAATAATTTTGGCTTAGTTTCTAGATCTCAGCTCTGTCTTTAGATAACAGTTGCATGGGAAGGAATAAATGGATGGGATGTTTTTATTAGTGGACATTAGAATTCCCTGATTATTAACATCAACTACCAAAGTCACCAGATTCAGAGGTTAGAAAAGTGATATTTTTGTCTCTGCATCAGGATCTTCCAAACTGCATGTCCTCAGATTCCTTCATCCAGTCGCCAATAGTTCCTCTAGTATCACACAAGTGTTTGCACCTGTTGATTTACACCAAGCTTACCATAAACGAAAACCTCACTTGCAGATGTCCATATGGTGTTATTGCCTCCATCACAATTTTGCAGGTAATGTTTACATACGAACTAAATATTTTACATTAGTCCTGCTGCTTTTCTTAGAGTTCATACTGGCATTATTGGATCTTGGCTTCTCTGTTTAACGTACCAATCACTCTTCTATTCCCTATACAAGTAAAGATGAAGAGGAGATTTCATTAAGCTTGCTGACATTAAACAATGAATAAGAGTTCGTTGGACTGTGAATTGAAATGTATTCTGAGGCCAGTTAATATGAGTGTCACCATCAACTAGAGATGCCTGCTATGGATAGGAAATAGCTGCCTATGGGCCATTTACCTACAAATCTGAAATATCAAATAAATCATGCATGGAAATTTTCTGAGTGCCACCTTTACATGGTCCACTTATGCTTTTTGTGGGATGCTTTCTGCTATTATCTACTCCAACTCCCACTTTTTGAAAAGTCAGGAACAACCAGGAAACACCTCCCTTTACATATATCCAAGTCAGAACTCTCACAGAGGTCCTTCCAAAGTCAGATAAAACCATGCATAATATTTGACTGACTAATCATATAAATTGAGGAACGAAAAGGAGTGGATTACATCATACAGTAAAATAAAAAAGGTATTATTTATTATTATGTATTAATATATAATGTATTATTGTAAAGGATTTCTATAGATATTATCAGATTCAAGAGAAATCAAATGCAAAAACCCACAAATGCACACACGAGAGATCCTCTGTTCTTTCTATACAAGAAAATTTATATAATCAGAAAATTCATGTGAAAGTCTTCTATATTAATCTGGAGGCTTAATCACACTTGAAGTTAAAAACAAAGACAGTACTTTAAGAGTTCTTCCTTTAAACAAAGCTATAAAGTCAAGTGGTACAAATTATTGTAACAATAGGAAGCTTTTAAGAGATGATAGTAAAAATGATTATAGTCCCAGGCACCAAACAAAGGGCTTCTTATGAATTATTCAATTTAATCAGCACAACTGAGGAAGCAAATAGTATAAACATCCCCATTACACAGAACAGAATATTTATCTGAGAGACTGGACCTGCTCCAGGTCACACCACTGTAACACAGCAGAAGTGGGACGTTACAGCTCACTTCAAATCCCTGACTCATAAAAACTACATGATACTAGCCTGGTAATAGTGTCACACTCACCCCCAATAATTCTTACCTTCATCCAAAGTGAGGTCAACTTCCTGTACTATACATAAAAGGGAGCATGATGCGAAACATAGCAGTGAAGCAATATAAATCCCCAAAAAAGTTGCATTTGTAAAGATCCAGGGACCGTGCCTTTTATATTTCCAGTGCCCTATACCTCTGCCTTTCTCTCTCAGTAGTTTTATGATCTGTCACTACTTTAGCAGACAGCACATCAGCAAGTTTGCAGGGTAATTTTTTTGGACTGATCTCATTTATGCTTGCCCATTTCTTGCCAGTAACAAATCTTGTAAAAACACTTAGCGTTCCAGGGCTTTTCACAGATAACTCATCTATCTGAAGGTTTAAAAAAGTAATTCACAACATAGCTCTCCATCAAAAGAGGTAATCATTTCCATTTCTGTCTTCATGTAAGATATAATAATTCTGTAATTTATGGGGCCACAGAAGCTCTATGACTTATATCATTTGGAGCATAATGTGATTTTCTCTGATTAATAGCTGCCATTTATTCAGAGACTGTGCAAGACACTTTATATTTATTGAATATTCTCATTTAATTCTCACAACAATTGTGAGGGAAGCAATCATTAGCTCCAATTTATAGTTGCAGTAACAATTGTAGATCATGGGGCCAGGTTCAAACCTGGGGGATTTTTATTATTCCATCAGTGAATAAAGGGGTAGGAAAGCTCATTAAAGGCTGGGTAGCATCTGTTTCATATTAACATTTGCTACTTCATGATTTGTATATTCAACCAACTTTTATAAAGGTTTACCTAGAAATAAAATTCTGTGGGATTATTGAATTATTCATCCAGTGGTAGGATGTTTAAAAGGCATCCCCATCCAAAGCAGTTGTTCTGCTGAATGCCTGCCACAGTGATCCTCAAACTTCCAGCCTCCGCCCATTCCATCCCATCACTGGAGACCAGGGTTTCACAACAGTGTCACTATTGACTTTTCAGAGGGCTTGTTGAGAGGGCTGACCTGTGCACTGTAGGATGTCTAGCAACATCTCGACCTCTATCTGTTAGATTCCAGCCCCTGCTTCCTTTAATCATGAGAATCAAAACTAAGACACCATCAAACATCCACAGGGGAAGACAAAATTGCCCAGAGCAGAGGAAATCTGTTCTAGACTGAAATCTTAATTAATGTATCTTTACAATATTTGTCATACATCTACATTTAGCAATTATATTTTCTTTGGTTAAATATAAGTCTTTAGTCTCTCGGCTATACCAGTAGCAAATGGGACCTATTTCCCTTACAGAATAAATTAATGTATTTATCAAGACAGTAGCTTAAAGAAAATGCTTTAATGGCTTTACAGATAGCCAAATAGACTATTCCAGATTTAATTTTTTGTTGTTGTTATTTTGTCAGATATGACCTTAAGAAAAGTGAAATGTGAGACTAATAAAAGCCAGAGAGACACACTAGGTTTTGTGCTTATCTAAAAATACCTGAATAGAAAATGGCTTTGACTTTTCTGATAGTCATATATGTGACATTGATTCTCTGCAATGCAAACATCAATACTTTAAGGTCATTTGTAGGTCTGCTATCTCCAAAAGGGAATCAGAAAGCATTTTTCTCAATGCACAGCATAAATTTTAATATTAACTTTTATGTTAATCCCATTAACCACTTCTCAATCACTCCTAATACTGTATTGAATCAAGATGAGAAAGAATTCCAGTTTTGTTTGTTTATAATATTAAGCAGTAAGTGTTATTGAGTAAAAGAACACACACATGAATGGAGAATAGAAAGTATATGTTAAGTCAAAAGAAAACGTCCTCCTCACTATAACTAAAGACCTTAAGGAAGTCATTGTCCTGGACAAGTTTTACAAATCTAAACACCACAAAATCTTTTTTTTTTTCATAAAATTTTGATTCTTTACTAATATGCCTATTACTATCGGAACTTTTAGTTGCCTAAAGCATAAACTTACCTAAAGTTCCAAAATTTAAAATACTAAGAGGAACACAAAATATTTGCCACACCTTGGCAACAGTAAAAGGTGGGAATTATTTACCAATTTGGGGTACAGTGACCACCATAATTTTTTCTAGTTTTTAATAACTGGTACATAAATTAATTAGTAAATTGTGTAGTTTCACTTTTATCCAAGAATATAAAGTTCTTCTATCTTGGCTTTTAAACAAGGATCCTTTCGTCAAGTATGTGCTAAAGAATAGTCATTTTTAGTACAGCACTAAATTATCACCTTGGTATATAGCTTTATATTGGAAATGAATACTATATTTTGTCGTTTGAGATACAGGATTCAACATAGGAATGTTTTCTATGCTTGAAATGGTACAGTTCAAGAAATAAGTACTTCATTCATTCTTTTTCTGGAACACAGAAGTCTACATCGCTCAGGTGACTTTGCCTAACTGGTGGCAGGTTTGTGTTTGGGACAATTCAGTTACAACACAATGATGTCCACCACTTCAATAGCTGCCCCTTGGAGGTTGGACATCATGTCCCTCATATTCTTTCTCTCCCATATCTGCCAGCCAGAACCAGGAGATTCAGTGGGAGATACAGAAACTCTAGAAGACTGGGTACATACAAGGATGATTACCTGGTGTTTAAGTGACTGGTGGTAGGGACATGCCTCTCCTAGTCTGCACTGATTGAGACAGGGACAAAACAAAACACAAACATCCTTTATTTTACTATGTCATAGAACTGAGAGGGATATTTGCATTTTCTGGCTACTATAAGTATCATAAAACCCACCAATCTCAGGCATTATTTGACAAATACATATGAAAAAACATAACAAACAAATGCACATATATTTTTAAATGTGTTATATTACATCAAGCTATGAACCAAATCATCAGAGAATATTTTAAAAGACAGACTTTTCTCATAAATTCCACATTAAAATCTCCAATGGACAGATATCAAGGCTAACATCATTATTTTCTTAATCTATCAGAATAAGTTGATACCTTTTGGGAGTTAAGCCAAATCTCCATGAAGCAGAATAACTGGAGTATGTTTTATTGACCTCCTTAAAATTGCATTTCTAAACTTGAATCTGAAACGTTCTAAGGTAACATGGGAAGGATATTGAAATATTGGAAAATTGTTTTCATTGAAATGTAGAGTACTTTATAGGAGGAGACATTTTTAGGATTCAATAACCAAGAATCATGGTACTTTTTCTAACAATCTAGTTGTTTTGACACAATGGACATGGTAAAAAAAAATCCATGCTGATGATTCTTGGCTGAGTTTCACATGTTCCTGACAATATCTGGGGGTGTGACAGTACAAAAGCCCAAGAATAAGCACATTCTACATCTTTCTAGATCATCAAATTTGCTCAAAAATTTTTACAAAAAATAATGCCGAAGTTTAAATGTACCCACACATTTATGGTAATATTCACAGTAATTATGGGAAAATTAACATGGTATAAAATTTCCTGCCTTAATTTAACATTATAAAAATTCTTTTGCTCAGAGTGTACATTTCACCCCCAATACACAGGCCAGTGTAGACCTGTACTCTTCTTAGTGCATAGCATATATATAGTATATGTTTTATAAATATATGTTATGCGATGGAATCAGTCTTTTTCTAATTTTATTCTCTTAATTTTCACAATTCTTCTTCATGTGCATGTTTTTGGCTTCATAATAGAAAATATACTTTTTGTTAGTTTTTTTCCAATCTGAGGAACACAGAGATTTCATATTATCAGGATTATAAATATGAACATTTTATTTCACATTTGAATGTAATTGTATTTAAAATCATCTCCTTCTCTCTTTCCTGCTCTCAGCAGTTCAGACTTCCTAGTAAGCAAGAAGCAATTGAGTGGGAGATGTAGGTAATCACAAGTCACAGGACACAGGGAGGCCAAACTGACACGGTTCACAGGAGAGCACACCTCTCTACCTACCGAGAGGAAAATTTAGAAATAAGATCTTCCTGTGGTTATGTAATTAGATGAAAATCAGGAGCAATATTTGAAGTAGATGCTTATTAATTGATAGATGTCCTATTGTCTTCTAAGGATTTGAAATGGTATAAAAAAATAGCACTAAGGAAATAAACGCTAATGACAAATGGAGGCAGATCATGTAAGAAGTGAAACCAAATGACAAGCATCCTGTGTCCTCATTTTGGGAATCATGGAGTGTGGATGTGGTGATCCAGGGACTGACCACCTAGCTCTGAAGAGGGAGCAGGTCTACACTGGCCTGTGTATGGGCAGAGCGGGTGGGGGTGAACTGGCACGCTGAGTGAAGGTTTTCTTTCTCTTAAGCAGAAACTCTGGGCAACCAGTTAAACACAACCCAGTTAAAATCTCCTTTGTCTAATTTCATGTAAAAATAAGTCAAATCAGATGAAGTTTTTTTTTTTTTTTGCTCTACTATTAACACAGATCACAGGAAATATAAAATTGGATCTTATAAACAATGTACCTGTGTATTACAAAATTTTAGATCTGATTCGAGTGGAAAATTTTTATGGATAGGGGCATTTTAGTTACCTAGTCAGGGTCCTTTAGTCACATAGCACAAAAATTATAAAATACTTAATTCAAATTCAGCTATTCTGGTCCGGTCCTGTCTCAGTAAGAATCAATGTGCACCCTAATAATAGAATACTGAAACAGGCTACTGGTTCAAACATAAGTACAAGATTTTGAAGTTATATAATATTTAGAGGTATTTCAGTGCAGATAAAAACTATGCAGGAGTCAAGCTAGAAGGAGAGATATTTAGTGTAAGAAAGTCAGAAATCCTGAGAGAAGGATTTGATGGAAGGCCAGAAATATCTTGCTGCCTTTTTACATCAAACAGTGTAAGTGACATTGTGGGATTATTCTGGGTTCATTTGTGGTCTAAGTGGTGGATCTATGTATTTATGAACAATTCATAGTGTTCAAAAGGACAATTGATACAGACTCAAGCATAAGAACACAGGTATGGTATGAAACTGAGTGATTAAAAGCACAGAAATAATTCACAATAACAGAAATACTTATGAAAGTTCTTTTTCTTTATGCCAATTAAAATCGAGGAAAATATGGAAAGAAGAAAAGTTTAGAAAGAAGAGGCCTTTCGTGGTGGTGGGGGGGGGGGTTATATCATTGACTAAGAAAAGAGAGGTTTTAAATCGCTGTGATATTGGCACTTTATCACACAAAGGGTTCCTTTTTTCTCCAAGTCTTGCTTGAACATGATGATACTGGAAATCTTCCCTTTATCCAGAGTGTCACCTAAGTAGGAATAATAAATTTTCCTGTTCTCCTTAAGAGTCGCAGAATAGACTCACGTCATCTTTATTTTATTTAATGAACACCTAAAAACTGAATGTCACCTTCCTACATATTGTATGCACCCACGGATAGCATGAATCAAATGATGGCCCAAAAAGTCCTCACTTTTCAGTAACGATGTAGAGAATTTAAAAATTATCATATAACGTGTTGAATTATTCAATAAATAACCATGAATAATTAATGCCAAGGAGTACAACAAAAGCCATCACAGCTTGCTTTACTGAAAGTTTCCCTCAGAAGATAGGTGTTATTGATTTTCAAAAGAGAGCTTTAGAATTGAGAGCCCAAAAGCAGTAAGTGAAGCAATTTATATAAGAAGTCTACACATGAATAAATAATAGTAGAATGAATGAGTCACCTCACTGAAGAAATACCATGTAACCGGGATTAAAATAATGGTATACCGAATATAGTTCCTCAAATGTATTGAGGAATCCTAGAATCAAAACGAGGCTCCAATTAGAAAAACATTGGAGAGAAGTTTTTGCACCAGAGATAAAGGTGGCTGATGACCCAGCATCCATCAGTGGGTTTGAGTTAGATGCCTGCAGAGGTGATAATTGGGTTTGCCTCAGGATGCAATTCTGGCTCCTCTTTGTTGTTCAGTGTGTTTAGGTATTCCCAAAGATAAATCATCCCCCATGATGGGGAAGGGGTAGGGAAGGAGGAGGATAGCAGATAAAATCCACAACCTTGAGTTACCATTTTGCAACTGTACTCTATGAAATGACTATTTAGATCAGTCACCAAACTTATTTGGGCCCATCAATCTTTAAAGGTCCACCAAGAGGTTTAAGATCCATTCTTAGTGAAATTCTCCAACAAGGAGACATGTATCTGCATCAGAAACATGCTGGTGCTTTAGAGCCACACAGATATTCTTTAATTCAGGACGTCAAGCTTCTACAATGAAGAGATCTTTATGCAAAAGTCCAAGCCAAATCATTATTCCAACTTAGAAAGCAATTTAGCAGCCATAATAACCAATGATTTGTATGGTTTACTATATTTCAGCCAATAATGAAAGTCTAAGTCCCATATAATAAAAAAAGAGCCAAGTAATATATATTTTGGTCTTTGCAGGCTATGTAATCTCTGTTGCAAATACTCAACTCTGCCTTTGTATTGTAAAAACAGCCAGAGACCATGCATAAGCAGAGGAGCATGATTGTGCAGTTTATGGACATTGAATAAATGGACACTGAATTTCATAGAGTTTTTATGCCTCATAAAATATCACATTTACTTTTAAGTTTTTTAATCTTTAAAAAATGTGAAAACTATTCTTAGTCTCTGAACCATACAAAAACAGGTATCGGGCAGAATCTGGCTCACAGAGTAGTATCAAAATCTCCTTCGAAACTGTACCTGCATGCACACAAACACACATACACATACCATTTAAATTCTCACAACAACCCTGTAAAGTAGTATGATCATCTTCACTCAGAAGATAAAGGGAATTCTATGTAAAGGGGCTACACAACTTGTTCAGTCACACAGCAAATAAATGAAAGATAGTGTGTGAACTGACTTCAAGGTTACATTCTTAAATACTCTTCCTCCAAGGCCAGAGTGTCTCCTTGCATGTTTTCTTTTTCATTTGTGAAATGCATTGGGAACATTCTAGACACACATGTTGCCTAGTATTTAGCATCTGTCAATAATCAGAGCGAAGACTTAACTTCCTTTTTTAAACCTTACAGGTACTTTGCCATCATTACTATTGGGCATATGCCTTGACTATTACCTGAAGTAGTCTGAAGTATAACAGGCATCCAAGAATATTTACTGAATTAAAAATTTATAATGCATGAGAAACTATGTTGGTTAGAAGAGCATCCAGTAAGAAATTTATGTCATGCCTTAGTTGATGAGCTTTACTGAAAAATCAAACAAAGGAAAGTAGTTCAGTAAGAATATACAGATATTAAAATGAAAGAATACCAATATTCTTTCATTTTAATATCTGTGGGAATGCCAGAAAAGATAAAGCATCAGTCTTACGTAATCAATTATGGATTTGGATATCTGATTCAACTAATTGTCCACTTCAGAGTTGATCATCATTTTGGAAGATTACATCTGTTTCTTAGGGATATTATCAATCACGAGAAGAACAAATGCATTAAGAAAATTAAATCCTACATATCTATACAATTTAAATGATATCCAAACAAGTCCCTTACATTGTCACAACTGCAGATTGCCTTGCTTATACAACCAATTATCCCTCAGCTCACTGACTGGCACAGGAGAATATGAAATTAATTAAACAAATGGTGCCATTCACAAAGACAGGCATGGGTTTCAGAACCACGCTTGTGGTGTCTTGACTTTGATGTTTCTGGTGGACCTGGGCTGTAAGAAATCAGAAAAGGCATAGTCAGACTGCTGGGCATATGCGCTGATAGCATGAAGAGAAGAAAGGTGTAAGAATAGATAGAAAAAATGGATTCTTCATGATATCTCAGTAACTTCCCCCAATGGCTGTAAGACTGAGACTGACCTAATTTTTGTGTTCTTGGTATAAGTCTTTTTCATCCTATAGTATAGTGCAGATGGGGAACAGCTGGTCACCCCATCATTACAATTTCCCTCAAATATATGATGGCAGTAATTACGTTATATTTTGACTGTGTTCTCCAGACTCAATAATTCAGAATACTAAATTGTAACATAAAATTCTTATGAAATTACCTCATTTCTAATTTTAGCAAACTGAATCATTAGCGACATTAAATCCTGGATTCCTCCCCCTTATAATGGGATCTCTGTTTAGTAGAATTTTTTTTCTGTCCCATGTGTACTGGCCCCAGATGTGACTTTGGAAACAAATATTTGTTCATTCTTTCCACAAATACTACTGACACGAATACTGCCTTTTGAGTGACATGCACTATACTACATGCTGGGGACACATCAGAAAACACAAAAATAGACCATATCACCAGGAAACTTTGCATTTTTGTGGAAAATAAAGGAAAGAAAAAGTAGATAAGTGCGTAGTGTGACCGATGCTATTAAGTAAATAATCCAGATAAAGAAAGAAGAATGATATAGGGAGAAGGAATGTTAAAAATTTCAGTTGTTACATACTTGCATGGGGAAGTTATCTAACTTTTCTGAGCATTCATTTCCTCATCTGCAAAACTGGCAGAATAACATCATCTACTGCATAGGTTGGGTGTGGAATAACTTGAGAAAATAATTTCAAAAGCATTGGGATAGTTTCAAGGACTTTGTTAAGAACTCATTAATAATAATATTTACATTAGCTAACAATTAATATTGCCATTTTCAACAGGAAGACCAAAGTTAGAGTGATATTTTTATCATCAAGAATATAATCTGGAGGTATAAAGCTGCAAAAGAAATGTAAAAAGGTATATATCATTAAAGTATGTGCATACAAATTATCTTACTGTTTCTAGGTATCAGTTAAATTGGTAAGTCATTAGACTAGTATATATGGGTTTAAATTATTATAGATAGTCTCAATTCACTTAATATATTACAGAAAAACATGGTTAAAATTCCATTCTGTGCCCTGCTGAGATAGACACAATGTCTACTGTTAAGCAAACTACATCCTGTGTGGATATAATGACCAAATATGTAAAATAAATGTGACGAAAATAAGTTTATACTTGGAATAAATCCTTTATTCCTGTAAACCATAATTTCACTATTGGTAAATGTGCAGATTAATCTGTACCGTCTCCAAGAGGAGTTCCTAAAATTTGTATTAATTATTTAATAGTAATCTGTAAGATGGAACTAATAAAGGGGACACAGATCTCTCTTAGATATTTGCTGAATGTTACATTCATCACCAGTATTCAAAGCCCAACTAGATCCCAGTTTCTAAAGAACTAGTCCATATTGTACTTGTTTTCTTTCCTCTTAAACCATCACTCCAAAGCTAGGTCTCATTTCTAATTGAGAAAGATCAGAAATACAGTAGAAACTCCAACATTTGCTGAGTGTGTGAAATAGGGAACAGGTCTCTAAGACTCAGTTTCCTTATGCATAAATAAGAATTAACAAAGTACCTATATCAAAGCACTGTTCTACAAAGGATATAAGGCAAAAATAAAGGACATGACTTTTTACCAGTAATTACTCAAAAATATTAGCCAATTATTAAGTTTTTTATTCATTTCTATCCTTCAAACATAAAATATGAATAGCAGTGTCTATGGAACGGGTTTGTATAATTAAAAGCTGATATCTGCAGCAAGAGGAGACATTCAACATCATTAATAACAAAAAATAAACATGTAACAACAACAATAATAATCATATCAGAGTTTCCCTATGTTTTTTTTTTCCATAAAACACTAGCCTGAAGTACTTTGTTGGAAACAAAATCAAGGTTTGCCTCCATCCTTTGGACTCATCATACACAATTGCACATTAAGTTCATTGACCGATGGAATCCCAGCACAAAGCAAAACTTGCAGAAGTAGAAATATTTCAACCAGTTGGGCCAGAAAAGCCCTGACTAGAACATATTCATAGCCCTGTAGGGAATGTAGCAGTGATAGTGTAAGCATTCCTAGGCAGAATTATTTAGGGCTCTATATTTTAACAGTGAGACCATAAAGGCATTAAAGTGCATTAAATATGTATCTTCACATGTTTAGATCCATTATGGTTTATCATCTCAAAATAAAATCTGAAAATTGCTTACTCCCCAAGTATAAATTAATAAGATGGGTGAAAGGGTTTCCAGAATATCAACAGTATATACACACTGATTCAATTTGAAAGCTGTTATGGATGTTTTCTTTTCTACAGTTGCTCTGAAAACTAGAACAAAATAAAGCAACAGGCCTAATCAATACACACACACACAAATAGAGTGCCCTCCCCACTATTTTAAAGTTAAGACGTTTACTATGTGACAATTATTAAGTCTCTAGTGGCAGATGTTACATGAGAGAAAACTCATGGTAGTATGATTAGAATTATTATGTTAGAAGTAAAAAGTAACATATAACTCAAATCTTGCTTGAGATTTAACTCAAATCTTTGCCCTCAGGCTACTCCCATGAGAGTAGCCTGAGGGCAAAATCCAGGGTCACTTTCCCTCTGAAGAGATCAATTTCTAAGAAGGTGTTTTAAGTCAGGTTTTTCAGTGCTGTGACTAAAAGATCTGACCAGAACAATTTTAGGGAAAAAAAAAGTTTATTTGCGCGCTCACAGTTTCAGAGGTCTTGGTCCATAGAAGACTGGCTCTTCCATTCCTTGGGGCCTTGAGGTGAGGCAGAACATCATGGCAGTAGAGTATTTCAGAGAGAACCAGCTCACATGGTGATAAAGAAACAGAGATAGAAAAGACTCCACTCTCCAGATACAAAATATATACTCCCTAGCCATAACCTCAATGAACCACTTGCTCTAGCCACATCCCACCTGCCTCCAGTCACCACTCAATTAATCCCACTAGGGATTATGGATTACATTAAGGCTTTAACCCAATTATTTCTCCTCTGAACCTTCTTGTATTGTCTCACACATGAGCTTTTGGGGGAAACCACATCTAAACCGTAACAGAGGGGAATATCTGTGTGCTAGAAACAGAAACCATGAACACTGGTATCGTAAAATAAGAGAATTGAGAATAGAGGATCAGTGTGGACAATTGTGAAAACAATGTGTAACACTATGTTTGCATCATTAAGTTGAATTTCCTTCTGACTCATTTCTGGTTGCATATCTTTTTGGTCTACTATGAGCTTCTTAAAAGCACTCCTAGCACGAGAGAGGAAATATCACGAGGACACAGAGATAGCCCAGGAAAACTCATGTGTTCTCTAAGCTCTCCGTGTGCATGGAGAAACTTTGAAAATTACAGTCATTCACCTTCCTCACCACTGCCTTGCCCCCTGGGAGATTTAAACTTGATGGGTATTTACAAATTTAGATCAGGAGAGTATTTATAAATAAAAGTCACATAAAGTAGAAAAGGAAGAAAATATTCAAAAGAAAGAATGTGATTTTTTTTTTAACTTTCAGCACTTCAGTGATTGCCAAAAGATATAATTAAGCTGGTCCATTTTGGGGGAAAAAATTAGAGGAAGAAAATAAACCTTGAAAATAAATTTGGAATTTCTATTTCAGACATTTAGAACATATTAGATATGCTGCGAAGCAGCCCCACCACACAATAGCTAAAGGTATTGAATAATATATTTCTAAAACTCTTTTGGCTAAAATAAAAGGAAATCCCTAGAGTCCAAAAATAAAATGGGAACAGAAACCCAGAGGAGTAAGCCAAGGTTTTAGTAATCACGTCAAGGGCACCAGGGGCATTCCCCAAATCCACATAACATGGAGAGTGACTCATAAATTTCCAACGTGGTGCTGGGTTTCCCATGGTTTTAAACCTTCTGTGCAATTGCAAACCAGGAAAAAAAAATATTACCCAGAAGGAGACCGGGGAGGAAAATCACCTTAACAGTAGATGTAAGTACTAGAGAAAAACAAATGCTCCCATGAGAAGATGCCATCACTCCCTGGGTATTAGTTGCCTTCAGATGCAAATTCAAGCCCAGAATTTTCTCTAAATGATTTAAGTTAACAGTGTTCCCAGATATGAGGAGGAAGGACTCAGTATCTGGAAGCTCACACCAATAATCTAAGACTCTAGAAGTTCCAAGGGACAGAATTAAAATAATGAAATAGATACCATGAATGAGCAACTGTCCAGAAGTAACAGTTATAGGTAGAATATATTTAAGGAACTAAAACTGTAAATTGAAAATATGAGGCAAGTAAAAGAAACTCTCCAAGCTGATCATTCAAACTGAAAAAAGAATTAAAAAGATATTTAATATATTTGGTATAAATACAGATAAGAGATATGATAAAGACATAGAATAGAAATTCTAAATGACAGAAAAGACAATATAGGGAAAATACATTAACTAGAAGACAATTATGGAAAATATCCAAGAAAAAGCACAAAGAGACAAAGATATCGACTATATTAAGGAAAATTAGAGACAAAGAAGACATGACAAGAAGTTCTAACATAAATGCCTCTTCTGAGTCCTAGAAGTTGAAAATAAAGAGAGTACGAGAAGCAATAGTGAAAGAGAGACAGTGGTTGAGAACTTCTTCAAACTAATAAAAGACCAGAAGCCTCAGCTTTTGAAAGTATATTTAATCTTAGGATACATAAGTAAAAGGAAATTCATAAGAGAAGAAAGACAATTGATTTCATTTTAAAAAGACACGTGAGAGCTGGGGATATAGCTCAGTGGTAGAGTGCTTGCCTGGCATTCACAAGGACCTTAGTTTGATCTCCAGTGTTGCATCATAACAGAGCATCATAACAGCAAAACTAACATTCAAGATTCAGAGTGCTCTAGAGATACTCATGCACACAAACACACAAACACACACACTAGATAGAAACATAGAGAGTTTACCTCCAACAGATCCTTACCAATGAACATCTTTTAAAAGGGAATTTTAAGTTTTAAAAATAAATGAGCATGGGGCTGGGGTTGTAGATCAGTGGTAGAGCGCTTGCCTAGCATGTGTGAGGGACTGGGTTCGATTCTCAGTACTGCATACAGATGAATAAAAAATTAAGGTGCAGCAACACTTAAATTTTTTTTTAAAATAAGTGAGCAAATAAGTTGGCAAACACAGCAGGAAATTTAAATAAGCAATAATTCAAAATTATCAAATTCTAATAATAAGTTTATTTATGCTGTTAGAAAAGAAAGATAAACTAAAATGCTGGACAACATTTGTGTCAACAGATAAGTGAATGATCAGAGTCAACAGATCTAAGTTCTTTAATTTAGAATAAAAGTAAAGCAATTAATTAAATTTAGAATAAGTAACTAAAAATGTCTATGAAATTTTTGTATTAATGTGAGAGAAATACAGTGCATGACTTCCAAGTCTGTGTTGCAGGACAGGAGAGAATGGACAAGAGGAAAAGAAAACCAATTAATCCAAAAGAAACCATATAAAAGTCCAGATAAATAAATTCACAAAATAAAATGAGAGACAGAGATACATATATATGAGATCTCACAATAAATTGGCTAAAATAGCTTGTGTTAAAACAAAGACTGAGACAACATAAAAGCAAAACAAATGAAAGTATATTTTTTACTGATAATTATTCCCAAACTAGAAGAAAATACAAAAAAAAAGTTAAAATCAAAAGGATAGGAAAGGGGAAAACATTAAAACAAAACAGAATAACATAATAGAAAAATATTTATTAACAATGCTTGACTTGTGGGGCTGGGGTTATAGCTCAGTGGTAAAACACTCTTCTCACAAATGTGAGGCATTGGGTTCCATCTTCAGCACCATATAAAAGTAAATAAATATATTTTTAAAATGTTTGACTTGTTATGCAGACAAAATAAAGAAAAAAAATACCATTACAAATAAGAAAAATCAATTTGTTTCTATTTATCTTGTATACCTAATGAAATAATTCAATTAAATAATTTTTAAATCAGAAAAATAGGAAAATTAGAAAAATAAACCCTACAATGAAAATCATATTCATATCCCTTGACAATTGTTGACTTACCTGGACAAGAAAGTCCACCATCCTGCTAAAGATATAAACAATAAGAAGCTAATGGAGTAGATTTTGTGGATGTGTTTGTAATACTGTAGCTAAAAATTTCAGAATGTATATTCAATTAGACATGGAATATTTGTTTTAAAATATTCATTGACAAATTCAATGCCTCAGCAAAATTTCAACAAGCAGCATCACAAAAAGCTTCTCTTTAGACTTAAATTCGAAGTCAGTGTTAAGAACATAATTAATATTTATGCACAATGAAAGATATATACAATTAATTTTTTCTATTTGTATGTGTGAATGCATGGAAAATGAAAAGATTTGAAAATTTATAAAAATATTATAAATTACTGAAAGATCTAATACAGATAATAAAAATAAATAATAAAAAATAAAGTATTTATAAATTGTGGAATACAGTTAAAATGGTAATAAATATAACATGTATTTGTGTATAAATATATACACACACATATAATGTACACATTATATATACACATACATGTATGTTTTATATATATCTAGAATATACACACATATTAGATAATAAGGGAGCATGGAAATTAAGGTTTCAACTTGAAAATTCAGAAAAAAGAAAACATTAAGGTCCTCAGGGAATAGTCCGAGAAGTGCGATAGCTGGGTCAAATGGTGGATCCATTCCCAGCTTTCCCAGGAATCTCCATATTGCTTTCCAAATTGGCCTCACCATTTTGCAGCCCCACCAGCAGTGTACAAGTGTACCCTTTTCCCCACATCCCCGCCAACACTTATTGTTGTTTGACTTCATAATGGCTGCCAATCTTACTGGAGTGAGATGGTATCTTAGGGTGGTTTTGATTTGCATTTCTCTGATTGCTAGAGATGGTGAGCATTTTTTCATGTACTTGTTGATTGATTGTATGTCCTCCTCTGAGAAGTGTCTGTTCAGGTCCTTGGCCCATTTGTTAATTGGGTTATTTGTTATCTTATTGTTTAATTTTTTGAGTTCTTTGTACATTCTGGATATTAGGGCTCTATCGGAGATTCCCTGAGGACCTTAAAAAAGCGCTCTACAGGGATACGGCTGCATCAATGATTATAGCGGCACAATTCACAATAGCTAGACTGTGGAACCAATCTAGATGCCCCTCAATAGATGAATGGATAAAAAAATGTGGCATCTATACACAATGGAGTATTATGCAGCACTAAGAAATTACAAAATCATAGAATTTGCAGGGAAATGGATGTCATTAGAGCAGATTATGCTAAGCGAAGCTAGCCAAGCCCTAAAAAACAAATGCCAAATGTCTGCTTTGATATAAAGAGAACAACTAAGAACAGAACAGGAAGGAAGAGCATGAGGAAAAGACTACAGTAAACAAAGACGAATGGGGGGAGAGAAACGGAGAGAGAAGGGAAAGCACATGGAAATAGTAGGAGACCTTCAATGATACATAGAATTATAAGAGGTTATGAGGGGCAAGGGGGAGGGAAAAAAAGGGAGAGAATTGAACAACAGCAGGGGATGTAGAGAGGGAAGATGGGAGGGGAGGGGAGGGGAGGGGGGATAGTAGGGGATAGGAAAGGTAGCAGAATACAACAGTCACTAATATGGCATTATGTAAAAATGTGAATATGTAACAGATGTGATTCTGCAATCTGTATTTGGGGTGAAAATGGGAGTTCAAAACACAATTTGAGTCAAATGTATGAAAGATGATATATCATGAGCTATGTAATGCTTTAAATAATCAATAAAAAAAAGAAAAAAAATAAAATAAACAGTTACATAAAAGATCAAAAAAAAGAAAACATTAAACTCAACTAAAAAATAATAAAAACAGTATACTTAATATTTCATATCGATCTATCTATTTATAAATTGCCTTTTAAAAACATATTACCTATATTATTTATTGAGTAGTACCTACCCCCAAAATAATAATTAGTTTAAATCACAATGTAGTGATATCAATGTTCATCAACATTAAGATTATGATATGGAGGACAGCTAACATGAAGATATATTTATACACAAAAATACACATTAAGGGGATCCAAGATAGCAGGCTAGAGGGAGGCTGCATTCTGTGTCCCTATGGGACCTGGATGGATTCAAACTAAAAAGCTGCTTCTCAGCAAAAGAAACAATCCATCAGGTGAATAGAGAACCTACAGAATGGGAGCAAATTTTTACCACACACACATCAGATAGAGCACTAATCTCTTGGATATATAAAGATTAGTATATAAAGATTAGGATATATAAGATCTCAAAAATCTTGACATAAAAAAAAATAACCCAATCAATAAATGGGCCAAGGAACCAAACAGACAGTTCTCAGAAGAGGATATACAATCAATCAACAAATATATGAAAAATTGTTCAACATCTCTAGCAATCAGAAAAATGCAAATCAAAACTACACTAAGATTTCATCTCAGTCTAGTCAAACAACAATAATGTTGGTGAGTATGTGGGGGAAAACGTACACTTATGCATTGCTTGTGGGACTGAAAATTGTTACAGTCAATCTTGAAAGCAGTGTAGAAATTCCTTGGAAAACTTGGAATAGAACCACCATTTGACCCACTATCCCACTCCTCGGTTTATACTCAAAGGACTTAAAAACAGCATACTATAGTGATGCAGCCACGTCAATGTTTATAGCAGCACAATTCACAAAAGCTAAATTGTGGAACCAACCTAGATTCCCTTCAGTAGATTAATGGATAAAGACACTGTGGTATAAATACACAATGGAATATTACTTAGCATTAAAAGACAATGAAATCGTGGCATTTTTAGGTAAGTGAATGGAGTTGGAGAATATTATGCTAAGTGAAGTAAGCCAACCCCCCCAAACAAAATACCAAATGTTTTTTCTGATATGGGGATGATGATCCATAATGAGGACGGGGTTGGGGGAAGCATGAGAGGAAACTTTGGATAGGGGAGGGAGGGGAACGTAGGGGGCAGAGGGGTAGGGAAGACTGTGGAATGAGATGGACATCATTACCCTAAGTACATGTAGGAAGACACGAATGGTATGACTCTTCTTTATGTACAACTATGTGTACTATGAATTGAAATGCTTTCTGCTGTCCTATTTAACTAATTAGAATAAATAAATAAATAAATAACATCAAAGTGAATATATATAGTTTAAAATTTTTTATTCATAAAGAGTTAGTGCTATAACTTACAACCTACATTTCTAAGTTATGAAAACTGATCATTAAATATTCTTACGTCCCGGTATAAAAAAATACACATTAAGTACAGTTTTTAAATGATGGATTTAAGAGTTATTCCAAATTTTCTCCGGCTGGCCAATTCGCTCAGGGGTAAAATGTTTGATCCTTATGCTCAGGGCCCTGGTTTTGAACCCCAGCACACACACAAAAAAAGAGTTACATATTTATTTTTCCTATTTTTATTATATATTTATTTCAGTATTTTTTAAGTAAGAAAAACAAATCTTTCATGACTGATAAAAAAAAATATAAGAAAGCAAATATAAGTAACCTAAGAACTCCTGAGCAGACATTTTCCTATAGCAGAGGTTTAAAAGAATATAGAGAGAGCAACAATTTTGAAACTTCAGATTTAAATATGAAAAATACATATGACTTAATAAACAGAAAAGGAGAAAACTGGCTTACAAATATTACATAAATTCAGTCCATACAATAACTATTCCATAAGAAATAGAACGTTCCCAGAAATGTGCACGGGTAAATTCCACTTACATTCAAGAATCTAGTCATACATAAATACTCCCAGCAAGTATGAAAAGGAAAACAGGCACCTCTACTTATTTATTCATGCTTTTTGAACCAAGGCTCTAAAATCTGATAGAGATAGTCCAAGAAATGAAAATGACAAGCCAATCTTACTCATTAATATTAATACCAACATCTTAAGCAAATATTAGCAAACAGAACATAGCAATGTAAACTTTATTTATAATAATTATACACAGACCACATTGAATTGCCCTAGAAATAAAAGTTTGGTTCAGCATTACAAGGCAGATTTATATGATTCACCACATTAACTTAAAGGGGATTTCTGAAAGTAGGATTACCTTAGATGAAAACACAAATTTGGCCCTTCATAAAGTCAACCCAGCCTAAATCCCCATCTTCCCTTTACACTGAAATAAATGCCTACACTCTTCTGAACAAATGGAGTTGAAACTGCTTTCTTTAAACAGTCTAGGCCTTCTAAGAGCTCACTTTATTTTTTTCTGTATTCATAATTAAATAGCATTTTAAGAAGATCATCAAGCATCTTTACCCAAACACCAGTATACACAGTCTTACTTAAAGCACCCCCTACTCAATGATGCAAGCTTCAGTGGTCCAGTATCTTCTACAGAACAAATAAACTGAAGCTGGCACAACCAGGAGATGTAGAGTGCTCCAGTTTGAAAGGAAATAATGTCAGCATCTACTACTCCAAGTTCTGGGCCTCTCCTTGTTGCACAGATCCAGCCCACAATGCTTTCCTCAGCGCCATTTTCACCAACAGTATTATAGATCTTCTTTTACGATGCAGCATCAAATAATAGGAATTCAAAGAGAGCAATGACAACTTTCTGCTGGATAGATTAGGAAAAGTTCACGTTGGGTATAGATAGAATACATTTTGTCTTATATTGTAGTTCACTGTACACCTGCCTTCTCCCTACCAAGATTGGGAGATACTCAGAAGATAAGAACCAACTTATTTATCTTTGTACCCACTGCACTGCCTTATCTAGGGCCTTCATCATAACTGTATGTAGTTAATTTGTGGTCAATAGTATTTGATTTCCTAATCGAAATACATCAAAATGGCAATTTGTGTTGGTTCAATTAATCTCATGTGACTATATCACAGAGTGCAAAGTGACATAGGACAACATTAAGGCAAAGGCTGGTGCTGTGAAGGGAAAGAGGATGTAATTATGCAAAAAAAAAAAAAAAGATCACTTCCTGAAAGCCTCAGATCACAGTGGTCCACCAGAGTTTTGGGTGAGGATGCAAATGTTGCTGACCCTAATGGTTGTCCTTCTCCCATCTGCTCAGCACTTCCTATTACCATACACACGAATATACACTTTCCAGAGGGCTTTTTTCTCATCTGGGAATTTCCCTATCTCATTAGCATAAAGCATTCCCAAAACCTAGGGCTAATGCTAATAAACAGAAAAGCAAAAAATTGACGTACAAATATTACATAAATTCAGTCAATACAATAACTATTCCATAAGAAATAGAACGTTCTCAAAAATGTACACAGGTAAATTCCACTTACATTCAAGAATCTAGTCATTCATAAATACTCCCAGCAAGTATGAAAAGGAAAACAGGCATCTCTATTTATTTATTCATGCTTTTTGAACCAAGGCTCTAAAATCTGACAGAGATAGTCCAAGAAATGAAAATTACAAGCCAATCTTACTCATTAATATTAATACCAAAATCTTAAGCAAATATTAGCAAATAGAACATGGCTTTTTCAGAGGAGTAATTAGCTCAAGAACACACCTTTCATTGGTTCCTTCACATTTCATTGCTCTTCTCCCCTAACCTGCTTCCTTGGATCATCTCTAAGAAAAATTACTTGCACAATCCCCATATTTCAGGTTCTAATTCTGCAATAATCCAATCTAAGAGTTCCTCCCACCCCATGTTTGTATGCAAAAACACATCTTTCAAATTCGCATAGCGGTGCTAGGTAAAAATCGTATAAGAAGAATTAAGAATTAATAAAATTTTCTTAAACTCTAAGGGGAATTTCAGCTCATTCAGAGAGAAGTCGAGTATGGTCTCCATGCAGTTTTCCTGCGGCATAGTCTATACTGGAGAATCAAGAGCTCGATTTACAATTGGGAGGAACTAAATGATCATCCTTGAGGGGTGTGTGCACTCATGCAGCTGTTGACTTCTGGTGGTGGAGACTCTGAGCGACACCCCACTTGAAAACTAGGCATTAAAGAGTGGTTTCATATCATGTGTCTTCATTTTAGAGTTCCTATATATGTATATGTAGCTCTACATGAACTATATCTATAGCAATCACTATAGATAGATAAACAGATAGATAGAGACATGTAAATGGAGACAAAGAACCATCATAAAAGCATCTAATTTGGCTAAGGGAAAAGTCACTTTTTACTTAGTATCATGCTGTGCTTTCTCATTTTCTCTACATGCAGACCTTATAAATTAAAGTTAACATCACAGTCTTCTCAGAAAGTCCTGCATTGTAGACACATTATTTACTAACTGGAATTTTTCTAGTTATTAACTCCTGTGTACACACTTGCTTCATGGGACAAACTGGGAAACTGTGAGAAGAAAAGGAGATTCTAAATGTAATGTATTAGCACAGGACCTGCCTCCCGGATCTCATTAGGAATGCCTCTCTCCTGCCCCTCCTGCCCCAACTATGCCTTCCTCCTTCCCTCTCTTTTTTCCTTTACCTCCTTCCCTCCTCCTCCTCCTCCTTCCCTCCTCCTCCTCCTCCCCCATCCTCCTCTTCTTCCTCCTCCTCCTTCCTTTAGTTCTCACTTTAGGTTTTATTAAAGTTAATTTTTATTATTATTATTATGCTACTGTTTCAGAATCTTAATTCTTTTTTTTTAATTGATTATTTAAAGCATTACATAGCTCATGATATATCATCTTTCATACATTTGGCTCAAATTGTGTTTTGAACTCCCATTTTCACCCCAAATATTGGCAGCCATTATGAAGTCAAACAACAATAAGTGTTGGCGGGGATATGGGGAAAAGGGTACACTTGTACACTGCTGGTGGGGCTGCAAAATGGTGAGGCCAATTTGGAAAGCAGTATGGAGATTCCTGGGAAAGCTGGGAATGGATCCACCATTTGACCCAGCTATCGCACTTCTCGGACTATTCCCAGAGGACCTTAAAAAAGCGCTCTATAGGGATACGGCTGTATCAATGATTATAGCGGCACAATCTTAATTCTTATTATTGCTCCCCACAGCAAATTCTGCTTCAATAAAAAAAAAAATGCTTTGCAAAATGCTAGTGCAGGTGAGTAGCTTTGAGTTTGCTTCCTCTTCCAACACAGAGCTCCCTATTTGTGTCTTCAGTGGCACAAGCAGGTTCCTCTACACAGTGATGTGGCCCTCTGATTCCATTTGGTCTGTAGAGTTTCTTCTTGTTTGGAAATAGAGAGAAAAATAGTCCCATTATATAGAATAATACTAAAAATAATGTCAATGAGTTCTCCCTGTTAGAGGAAAAAAAATGATTATCATTTTATAATTTATTTGATGGATTCTACATTTTCTAAAACTCTGAAGGCTTTTTGTTTATTTTGTGTGTTCTCATGCTTTCTAAAAATTCTCAAAGCTTTTTGTTTATTCTATACTTTGCCACTTATTAGCTGTATCACATCACTTAAGTGAGCTACCTCTCTGAGCCACAATTTCCTCATCTCACAAAACAGGAATAATAATAATAGGCATTAATTCAGAGGGCTGTACAAACAATCAAGTAAAAAGCATTTTAGGTGATACCTGGTATGTATTAAGATCTCAATAAATGATTTTATTACATTAAAATTACCATGGATAAGCAAAGAAAAATTCAATTTACATACAAATTAAAAGATGAAGGTGTATTGAATATATCTTAGAATAATTTCCAAGTAAAGTGATCGAAATAAAGGAGTCATTGGGTTGAGAAGCAAACCTGCAGCTATACAGGAAACAATCCCATCTAGAAAGGCTCATTGCTTTGGGAGTTTTGATAAATGATGCTTTATGGTCACATGCACGTGAGATGTCAGAGTGCCCTGTTGAAGTACGAGGTCCTCTGCTTCCCGTCTCCCTCCTGTTCTGACTCTCTTCCCAAATTTTGAAGCCTCTCAAATGCCCAGATTTTCTCTTTCATTCCATTAGTGATCCTTCCCATCTCCTAGAAATGTAGCCCTGAGTGTGTATGGGACATGGAAAGTCAATAGTATTCCTTTTGCAATTAATTTATCATTTTCCTTTTTCAAGAACTCCCAAAGTGGCTTAAGGGGGGAGACTCTGAAAAGTGCATCACCCGGTAACTAGACAAACTCAGAAGAGGAATGAAAATCCTATCAGTCTAAAAATCAAAGACATCATCTTGAAGTTGCCTTGATGCCATTGTCCAAATTCACACTATTGAGCAAGTCCTGTTATCTCTACTGTTATTCTGAATATAATTCCCTGCATCTCCACTTCTCTGCATGTTACCTTCTCACACAGACCATGACAGTAGTGCTGGTTTCCAATCTTGCTCCCTACAGAAGACTGCTTTTAAAAGATCAGACTCTTATTGCCCTGCACAAAATCCTCTAAGAACTTAAAAAAAAATAAGATCGAACGTTCGATGCATGACAACATGCCTCACTCTGTGGCTGTGTTTAGTTCTGTCCTTATCATGTACTGATCACTCATGATGCCTTGTCACAATGGCCTGGCTGCTGCTTGGACGTATCATGCCTGGCCCTGTTTTAAAGCCTTTGTGCTAACTCCTTGCTCCAGGATATTCTTTCTGTTTAAATCAGCCCAAGACTGGCTCTTTCTGATCCAGCAGTTTCCAGCCAAAATGCAACCTTCACAGGGTAACCTTCCGTGGCCACTCCATCAGCTCAGCCCTCCCCATACTTGTAATTTCCCATCACAATACAATCACCATCCATTTGACAGTATTTATCTTGCATTTACTATATGCCAGGCAGTTTTTGGATCACACGAGACACATTACTGAATAAAATGAAAAAAAAAAAAACTGTCTTCCTGAAACAGACATTACAGGGAAAATAGTAGTTATAACTATATAACTCTCTGAAAGAAACTTTATTTGGTTAACTGCCCCCTGCCCCAGACTGAAGCGACTTCAGAGCAAGAACTTTATATTATATGCTGCATTTGTTTTGTTTTGTTTTAACTCAGAGTAAGCACTGTGGAAAAAGGAAATAATCAAAAACCAAAAAAAAAAAATTCACTTAATTAATAAATTTGTGTCATATTTTTTCAGGACTCTAACTTGGTTCTATTCAACTTGTAGAGTAAGACAACATAGGAAAATTCTAAATAAAAAGGGAACAAAAAATTAACAAGCATATTCTTAAATCACTTGCATTCCCCTGTTATTAATGTAATCACTTATAAAAGCATGAAAAAAGAGAGATTTGAATGCAGCTTCTTAAGAAAATTTATTCTATCAATTAAGGGCACTTGAAAGCAAAAGCTAATGAGATGTTGTGGAGTCTAGTGTTGTGAAGGCCACTTAAAGAAAACATTTTTTTATGGACTTCTAACTTCTCGGAGCTGGCTCTGGCTGGAGCAGCTCTCAGAAGCACTTATTCTTTCCCATAAGTCAGAGAGTGATGCTTCTTTGTCAAGGAGAGTACCAAAAGGGCATTTTTGTTCCCCCCTGAAGTTGATGGGAAGTTAACACAGATTGACGATAGGTCATCTGAAAATGCTTGTCTCTTTTATTTTCAATTTTGCTGGTGGAAATTGCCCATATTTTGTCTGTTTGGCTCATGTTCCATGGCATTTTGAGAGTCTGACAAAATCTTCAAGACAGTTAATGTTTAACAAATGCTGAGCAATTTCACCATTTTTCAAGATTTTATCACATAAATATTTTAGCAATATCAGTTTCAAACCATTGTTACAGATCAGGTTAGCATGCCCAGCAAAAATCAATTATGTCAGGGAATAATTATATAGTTATAACTTATGGCTGCAGATGGAATTTCTGTTCTTATAAATAAGATCACATTTCAAATATTTATGCCAAGGAAATATAGCTCTTGTAATAATTACCAAGGTATTCGACCTATCACTCAGAGAAGAGCTATGATTTAAAAGAAACTATTCTTTTTATTGTCACTGTTGTGAATACTATCATCTTTGGAAAAAATATATGGACAGCATACTTATTTTTCCTTATAGAGAAACTTGAAAATAAGTGAAGCAAATTTAAAAAGAAATTTTCAGTCACTATTGTTTCTCCCTCTGTCTTACATTTTAAAAACTAAGATTTGGGGAAAAAAAAGTAGGATTTTATTTTATATAGAGTCTCTACCTGAAATTCTAAAATTTTGCTATCATTAAGATTTTGAAAAAAAAAGATGTCAACAAGATAGTGAAAAAGGAAATCTCACCCAGTATCCCACCGTAAAAAAATAATTTATCAATAATATATGGTCCAAAATATCTTTATGAGAATTCCAGAAAATCTGGGCAAGCAATACCCTAGCCAAGCAAAAAGATACAGTCTTTTTGCCAGATTCGTGGGACCCCATTAGACCTCCAGGAGCCGAATCCTATGCAATCACACAAGAGTCTTTATTGCAAGCTCGAGCCTGGACTCACAACCGTTCCCAATGCAGGGGTCCTAGGGAGTGAGTCCTGGTCCTTTGTTCAGTGAGATTTTATAGGTTTTGGGGAGATACTCTATGCATCACAACATCACACAGAAAATCATTCCATACCTCGGGAAAATCAAACAACAACTCTTAACATCGATTAGCACATTCAATGGCAGGAACAAGTTGGGTAGGGGTGATTGGCTAGTACAAGAAGGGGGCTCCTTTGAACTGATTGGTTTAGGCCACAAAGGGTGTACGTGCTAAACTACTTGGTTTCCCAACATGTTATCAACCACCATAAACTACTTGGGGGTCATCTGGCATTCCAGGTATTTTTCCCTGTCTTATGCTGATTGGAGGTTGCTAGGGGGATTGCCATGGGTCCTCACCTAGCCTAACTGAGTCAGGGACACCTGGCACCACAGATCTCTCTTGTTATTTGTAGACAACTCAGCAGGGTGGGTATGTGCCTAGGAGTGCTCTGTGGGTTTTTCCAAGGACAAGGGTCACGCCCCCTTCCTTAGGACAGGCCTTGAGGTAGAAGCTGCTGTTATTTATTTATTTTTTAAAAATGGAGTCACATTAGTTTCTCAAGACAACTTCATGGTGAGGGGTTAATGTGGGCAAAGCAAAATTCCTTTGTTCTAGGACAAAATATCCTGGTTAATGACTTCTCCCATGGGGACCAAGAGAGGGGTGAAGCATGCATCCAACATTTCAGCTTTTCTGAGATCTTTCCAAGCTGTGTCCCCTGGCTTAGGGTGCTAACAGCTAGCCAGCATATCAAGCATCTGGTATCCAGTAGAATAAGGGAGAGATGGGAGTGGGGAGCCACTGTACAACCAAAGAACTTATAGTGTTAAAGAAAGAAATGACAAGTCCCTGAAAAAGAAACCAGCAATCTTTTCTAATTAAGAATTTATACACACAGATCCAGAGGAGTTACGTTATCCCCTCTGCCAACCCAGGCAAATCAAAAGTGCCCACAAACCTTTATACAGACTGATGGTGACTTCATTATCCTGTACAAACCAGTCCATAAAGACTGGGAAAAAGTGGCTGGATTTTTCAAATGTGTGAATTCCAACATGAAGTTTTAAAACACACCAATAAAGACTAAAATAATGCCCAAACACAGGAATACAATAAATCTTAAGAAACCAAAAAGAGAAACGTAGATAAGTAAATATTCTGACAAAGAATTCAAAGTGACTGTCAAGGACTGGGAGTAGAGCTGTGTAGTAGAGTGTTTGCCTAGAATACATAAGATCTCGAGTTTGATCTTCAGTACCACCAGAAAACACTAAAACTAAAACAAAACACCCATCAAAAAGATATTCTACAAGCCAGGAAAATACTGCATGGACAAACACATCATTTAAAATATTTAAAACATTTTCGATTTCTATATTTTTAAATTTTTTTCTTTCTGTTTATTCTCACAGGAATATCAACAAAAAGATGGAAAATATTTTTTAAAGGACCCAACAGTAATTTCAGATCTAAAGAATCCAATTACTAAGCTGAAAAATTCACAAGAGCAATTCAAAGCAAACTTAAGGAGAAATAATCAGAATACCTGAAAGCAAATCATTTGTTGCCATTCACTCACAGCAACCAAAAGGAAAAAGAATGAAAAAGAGTTAGGGAAGCCTAAGGCACTTATGAAAAATCATCAAGAAAACCAAATACACATCATGGAATTCAAGGAGAAGTGAGAGAGAATTGGGGGAGGGAGAGCTGATTTGAAGGAATAATGGCTGAATATTTCTTATATCTGGGGAAGGAAATGAAAACCCAGATTTAAGAAGCCTAATGGACTCCAAATAGAAGAAATTCAAATAAATCCCTAATGAGACATATTATAATCAGATTATAAAAAGTAAAATGCAAATAACTGGATCATACAGTGTCTCTATTCCAAGATCTCTGAGGAGTCTCCATATTGCTTTCAATAGTGGTTGCACCAAATTGCAGCCCCACCAGCAATGTACGAATGTTCCTTTTCCCCCACATCCTCATCAACATTTATTGATGATAATTACCATTCTTGATAATTACCATTGTGATAATTACCATTGTGACCCAAGTGAGCTGAAATCTTCATTTTGATTTGCATTTCTCTAAGTGCTAGAAGTGATGAACATTTTTTAATATGTTTGTTGGTGAGCTGTATTTCTTCTTCTATGAAATGTCTGTTCAGATCCTTATCTCATTTATTGATTAGGTATTTTTTGGGGGGGTGTTCAATTTATTGAGTTCTTTAAATATCCTTGAGATTAATGCTATATCTGAGGTGCATATGGTAAAGATTTTCTCCAGTTTGGTAGTCTCTCTCTTCACGTTAGTGATTGTTTTCTTTGCTGGGAAGAAACTTTTTAGTTTGCTTCCATCTCATTTATTGACTCTTAATTTTATTTCTTGTGTTTTAGGGTCTTGTTAAGTCAGTTCCTAAGCTGACAAGGTGAAGTTTGGGGCCTTCTTTTTCTTCTATTAGGCGCAGGGTCTCTGTTCTAGTGTCTAAATCTTTGATGCACTTTAAGTTGAGTTTTGTGCAAGGTGAAAGACAAGGGTTTAATTTCATTTTGCTGAAAATGGATTTCCAGTTTTCCCAGCACTATTTGTTAAAGAGGCTACCTTTTCTCCAATATTCTTTATTATTGGTGGTGTTGTTTGTCTTGAATTCAGTTTTGTCTGATATTGCTCTAGTCACTCTGAGACTTTTTAAGCTTTCTGCAAAGCCTATGTTCTTCCAAACATTACTTTTAACATATCTATATCTTTACATGTAAACTATTAATAGACAATGTAAAGTCAAGTTCTAACTTTTTAGCTATTCTGAAAATAATTTCTCTTATTTGGAAGTTTTCATCCATTAACATTTATTGTAATTATTTGTATGGCTGTATCTGTGTGTACATTTTTATTATTTTTGTTTCTTGGTTTTCCTGTTTTTTTCACTGTTGTTATCTTCTTCCTTTCCTAACTTATTTTTAGAACTTCACTTTTATCCATCATTTACCTATATCCATCATTAAGCATATCTACGTTTTTAAATGATTGCTCTAGTGATTGCCATTGCAGCTTTAACTTTTTAGTATTCTTTGAATTACTAATGTACTAATTTATGTAAAATATATGAAATGTGTTTCATGTATATTTCATGAATATATAAGTATATATTTCACCTCATGTAAAATGTAAAAATATGCAACCATATGGGTGCATTATTCTCCTTTCTTCATGCTGTAGTTCACATAGAAATTATATCTACATACTTACAAGTCCATGAGAAAGTACTTTAATTTTTATTTTAAGTAGTCATATGTAATTTTTTTAAACTAAGAGAAAAAAATATAGATTTATTTTCTAGGGTATTTACTATTTCTGGTGCTCTTTATGACTTCCTGAAAATCTGAGTTTCATCCAATATAATTTCCTTTCAATCTGACAAACTTACCCTGGCATTTCTTTGAGTATAGTTCTGCTGGCAACATATTCTCATTTCCTTTTATCTAAAAATGTCTTTATTTCACATTTATTCTTGAGGGAGACTTGAACTGGGGAAAAATGATTTAATTTATTTTCACTTTGAGCACTTTAAAAAATAGTTACATACTCTTCTGGCCTCCATAGTTTGTGATGAATTATTAAAATTATCTTTTCCTTTTTATCACATAGTTCATTTTTGTCTGGCTGCTTTCAAGGTTTTTCACTTTATCTTTGGGTTTTAGCAGTTGGACTATGATTTGCGTAAGTGAGATTTTTTTCATAATTTGTTCGACTGAAGTACATGGACCTTCTCCAATCTCTATTTACATTTATTTCTAAATTTGCAAAACTTCTGGACATACTTTTTTGGGGAGGCCAGGATTATTTGACTACCATTGTAGAGTTTTCTTCAAATTAATGATAGAT
The DNA here is from genome assembly GCF_964194105.1 of Spermophilus citellus. NCBI lineage: Eukaryota > Metazoa > Chordata > Mammalia > Rodentia > Sciuridae > Spermophilus > Spermophilus citellus. The sequence goes on along the minus strand of NC_138200.1, from coordinate 45,088,374 downwards.
CTCAAAATATGGTTTCCTATATTCTGTCCTTATAGTTTCTGAGCAATGACTCAAGTAGACTGGATATCACACCCGGGTCTTTTATTTCTGCTTTTTACTTCCATATTTAAGATAATAAGAAAATACATTTCACTCTAATTCTTTTGCATCCAGTAGTGATGGAGCTTCTTTTTCTTTGTTTTTCAAACTGCTATTTGTTTGATTAGATATTAGAAAAGTGATTGAAACATTTGTTTTTACTTATTCACTTTTTTCTAGAAATCTCCCCCTGAGATATGTTTCATCAGAAAAAAATTAAAAGAAAATAAGTACAAAAATATCTGAAATGTACATGTATCTATATAAAAAGAAAGACAACATATTTATAAGTATCTATGTGGGATGCAGCTTATAAATAATAAGTTTCCTCTGAAGCTCTACAGTAAAATCTGTAGAGTCATTGAACAGAAAGACCAGGAGAATAATGTGGAAGAAATCAACTTTTCATTTTGTAACACTCTAGTACTGCCTATTTATTTATCACGTGCATATGACATTTTCATACTAAAAATAATTAAAAACCAAGAAGGTCTTTATACTAAAACAAAACAAATCAGGGGGCACCAGAAGCCCTATCCTACCCAATATATCCTGACAGTGTGTGAATATCTAAGCCCATAAACTGAAATGTAACAAGGTTTATGAATACCAAGTAGCTCAGAGAGCTGAAACAATGCTTATCATTTGGCTTGGAAATAAAGTTTAAAGGGATTATGAAACTGGAAATCTTGCTCCTTCTTTCTTTCTTTTCTTTCTTTCTTTTTTTTTTTTTTTTTTTTGAATGCATCAGGATACTGAGCACTGGGATGTTCCCTTACATATTTCCAAAACATCTGTGATTCTAATGACAAATTACTTAACCTTTCTATATCTTAGTATCTTTATCTATTAAAAAAACAGAAAAATAGTAATCACTTAACATATTTGTGATATGAATAAAAATATAAATCTGACATAGTTACTATCATGGAATAAACTGAAAAGTAGTAGTAGTAATAGTAACTTTAGAAATTCTCTGCTATAGGAAAAATTACCTAAGTCTTAATGATATATAAGTTTCACATATACTCTCAAGTTTGGAATAGGGCTGGTAAATCAATTTAATTTTCAGTTTGTCAACCTATATTTCTCCTTCATTCAGAGTTGTAGAAAACATAGCAGGGGGCTTGTGGCTTAGGAGAGGTGAAAGTCTTGTTGCCCATTAGTGCTAAATCTGGTATCCAGACCCATGATGTTCTGCTTTTAGTTTACTCACCAAATGTCTAATAGCTTTGGGAACCACACATCTCGGACAGGCCAAATTGCAGAATTTTGTTCTGCAGTTCATATGAGTAGACTCCTATTTGCCAAGTTATAAAACATAAAAATGGGGCATCATACCAATAAGCCTAATATTATGGAGAAATGAAATTACTATGTATTGAATGCTAAATAAATTATTGGATATAATTTATTGTGCCAGTAGATTCCACATGTGTCACCCTATTTAGTCTTTGTCAGAATACTTTAAGGCACAAATTATAGCCCATATTGTAAAAGAAAGGAAACCACTGTTGGGAATGTTTATGTTCACGGCCCCACAGATGGTTAGTGTCAGGACTGAGATTCCAGCCCAATTTTACACAGTTGTCATGTTTTTCATTCTTTCTGCATATGTACATAGAAAAATATTTCTGATTTTGGAATGTGCCTGATTATACTCAGAATAACTTGTGAATTAAGAAAATGTACAAAATATTCATTTTACTTTCTTGGGTTTGGCAAGGACTAGAATTACATGGTCTTTAGATGGTTCATGTCACTTTCTCTGGATATTCGTGTCAATCAATACAATGTCTTCGCATACTGCAAAATTGAAGGTCTTCAGTGATTAGCTTGGTATTCCCCATGCTCAAAATATAATAATAGCAAAAAGCACATTAATTAGACCATTTCCAAAAGAATGTGATTATACAGGTCTTCTAGAAATGTAATTGTGGAAGCAGATGCCACACGGTTAATGATTAGCAGTGCCTTTGCTTACCAGCAATTATTATTTTTTTCTCTCCCTGGAAACATGCTGATTAGCCAAAGACACTCAGAGTCTGGCTCCAACGTAGAGGGCTGGGTCCCCAGCCAATTTCATTGGCAACTCTGTAAATAACAATATGTCCCACAGACCAGATTCCTAGCCGGTAGGCACCATTATATCACATCTTTCAGGCCTGTGCATTGGCGACTGCCCATAGACTCAGAGCTTGGAAGAAACTCAGTTGGAACTGCAAAGAAATTCTGGCTTTGCTAAACTACTCCTTCAACTAAGTGAGCAAGCCTGTCTGAGAACTACATGTCTAGGTTAAGGAACCCCTATTACTCTGCTGCTATTGGAAAGTATGAGAAGAAAATGGACACAGTTGTCACCTTCAGTTATTCAGCATAGGCAGAACACACTCAAAAACTCAGTGTTCCTATGAATAACCTTTTGCAACTTACTTAGCCTCTCTTACACTTTAGCTGTCATCTCTATAAAAAGAAGTAATAATAGTCTGTGAATATAGTTGAAAGTTTATCACTTGTGGTGAGAAAGCACTTAGCTCAAGCTGGGACACATTTGAGTAAAATTATTATTTTTTAATTGGGGTGATGGATTCTCTCTTTAAGCCGAAAATGAGCAGTTTCTCTAAGATATAGGTACTTAACAAACTCAGTGAGACTTCCAAGGCCTTAGCTGGTTGTGCAAGTGCCACATTAGCATTGCCACACCTTACTAGTGCCTCTTCCTGCCTTTGGCCCATCTGGCACATATTTATAAAGTGCTTCACATGTTTGGTTACTGTTCTAGACAATAACTTTACATAGCCCCCTAAGACCACTAGCTCAAATATAGACACGCTTTTTGCATTCTGGGACTAACAGTCTTCAGAAATGCAACCTATCATCTTCTAAGATGCATTCTCTGCTGATAAGGTAAAAAAAAAAAATATTTCTCTGTTACATCATGGTTTACATTATAAGGAAACCAGGGACAAAAATTTTATATAAATTTGCTTAAGCTCCCACAGTAGAGGAGGCAAGAATTAGGACAGATCTCAGCTTTCTTGGCTCCAATTTTTGACATATGTTAAATGTACAGAAAGTACAAAGAAACTCACTTCTTATTTTGTCTATCCAAAACTGTATGCTTGTGAGAGGGCTAAGGGGAGCTATTTGTACCACCATTTTTTCTTTTTTTCTCTGTAAAACCATCAACTAGGAAATAGTAGCAGACTCTCTTAAAGCCGTTAAGGCTTCTTCTAAAATAAATGCATCAAAAGAATGAATTTCTAATCTTTTGAGATTTTATCTAGCTATCACAAGTGGTATGTTTAAACAGAATCCCAATATTAGAGCCCCATAATGTCTTCGATCTGAACATTCTTCTAAAGCAGAAATTTTCTCTTTTATGAGCTTTAAGTCTCCCTCAGACATTTTGCTTAAAACTAGGAGGCTGCACTCCAACCAAATTGTATCACTTGCCACTTGTTTTCAAGAGGTTGATCACATTCAAGGGAATTCCTATGTCTTGCTAAGGATTAAAAGACCAAATATGAGTTATAGTTTAAGTCTATTGGCCCATCAACTCCACTTCTTTCCGAATTCAACTTCTAAAGTCTAGAACTCATTTTAGATGACTGATGGAGCGTCCCCCCACCCACCCACAGTGGCTCATTTTGCAGAACTGAATGGATCATGTTTTCTTAAAAAATCTAGAAACTTCCCGTGACTTCTTCCTCTAACCATGGGAAAATCCCAGTGATTCAAGATCTAATTGTTCATGTTCTCTTTGCACATAGGGGTCATCCTGTCTACAAAGCCTGATCATTTTTACTTCTATAATCTTTTCCTATATACTTCATATCAAATCTAAAGTCATCTGGACACACTTGAGTCTTCTATTTGGTATCTCAACCTTCTATTTCTCTCTTTTTTTCAATCCAATTTATATATTAAAGAAGATAAATCTTTTTAAAATACTACTTTGATCCTTTCTCTATCAAAAACACTTAGTGAGGGCTGGGCCTGTAACTCAGTGGTAAAGTGCTTGTCTTACATGTGTGAGGCACTGGGTTCGATCCTCAGCATCACATAAAAATAAATAAATACACTGTGTGTTCATCTACAACTAAATAAATATTTTAAAAAAAACACTTAGTGTCTTCCAAGTATCTTTGCAATGAATTGTACCAACTTAGTATATCATTCAAAGCTGACAAAAGTCAGTCACCAATTTACATTCCCAACCTTTCCATCTTTTGGGGGCTGACTGTTCCCCTCCAAAATTCATTTGTTGAAATCTCAACCTCTGTACCCCAGGCAGTAAACATGTTTGGAGATTCAATCTTTAAGAGGTGATTATGACTGGATGCAGTGGTGCATGACTAATCCCAGCAGCTTGGGAGGCTGAGGTAGGAGGATCGTGAGTTCAAAGCCAGCCTCAGCAAAAGTGAGGCACTAAGCAACTCAGTGAGACCCTGTCTCTAAATAAAATATGAAATAGGGCTGGGGATGTGGCTCAGTGGTCGAGTACTCCTGAGTTTAATCTCTGGTACCCACCCCCCAGAAAAGAGGTGATTATGTTAAAATGAGTATGTTAGAGTGGGTGCTTAATTCCATACAACTGATTTCCTCATAAAATGAGGAGGAGGAGGAGGCACCAGGGATTCTAACAGGCAGCAAGAGGGTGTCCAGCTGTGAGCCACAGAAAAACCCAACTCTGTGACAGCACTTTGATTTTGGCCTTCCCAGTTCTAGGACTATGAGAAAATTAATTTCTGTCATTTAAGACACTTCGTGTGTGGTATTTTGTTATTATAACCCTAGTAAATTCATTTACTATCCAAACTCAATTCTTTGCCAATTCTCCCCTGTCAATTGAATAGTTTCCCACATCTGTGCTATTTCCTCCGGGATGAAATGCTTTCCCACACCAAGTCTTTAACTCATATTCATTTTTTCAGACACATCTTTAAAAGAATATTCTTCAACTAGCAATTCCAGCACCCCACATACTTCCCACCCCAGCCTGAATACAATTTCATCCAAGTCATAACTCCCAGAGTTCCCTTTTAAGGCAATCAATAGGATCATTTGCTAATATAAATTGCTCTCTGTGTGTGTGCATTATCTCTTTACTGTCAGATCCTTGAGCGTGGGATCTAGGAATCATTTTTCTTAGCAATACCCAGCCAACCCCAACCCAGAGCAAAATCTGCACCATGAAATGCTGCTCAAATGATAAATGACTCCAAGATTCCAATAATAAATGACAATAATAGCAATAGGTAATGATCATCTACTGCAAGGCAGACACAAAATCATCTCATTGAATCCTTACTGACAGTTTTTAAAGTAGAAGCAGTCATTATCCCCAATCCAAAGAGGGGACCACTGAAGGGTAGGGAGCTTAAGCCCTTGACTACCAAGTACGAACACAAAGCACAATCAGCCCTTGGAATCTGTGGGTTCTGCATCTGCAGATTCAACCAACCACAGACAGAAAATAGGTTTTTAAAAATGTGTCTGATGGTGGAAGGAGACGGTCATCATTATACAAAATACATGTATGAAGATGTGAATTTGGTGTCAACATACCTTATATACAAACAGAGATATGATAAATTGTGGTATAAAGGTGTATTAAGAATTGCAATGCAAAAAGAGAGAGAGAGAGAGCTCATGTATAATGGCATAATTTGGCATGAACATACTGTAAGGGTCTGGCGAAGCGTCAGAGAAAGAGACCACACGAGACTAGCTTCATGCAATGGCAAGGGGGATTTATTAGGGATCCGTTCCAGCGCGCTGGGGCTCCATGCTCACTCAAGAAGGGAGAGCAGCCCAGAGCCCAGAGCAGAGGTCAAGCAGAGCTTAAGTACACTTTTTGGAGAGGGCGGGGGGCTTTGCATGCATCAGAACAAATCATCATGAGGCGCGGGAAAATTGAACAACAACTCTGATACATGATTAGTCCATTCATTGGCGGGAACAGTCTGGGCAGGGGTGATTGGTCATTCCTAAGTGGGGTACACATTTAAACTGATTGGTTTTGGAGCCTAGATGCTTACGTGCCGTGCTACTCGGAGCCCTTAGCTATTGAACAACCAGGGGACCAGAAGAAATATTTACTGGGCAGTTCAGGTATTGTCCTAACAGCTACAGAGATTACAGGTTCCAGGGGTAGCAGAGGAGTTGTAACAATGCCTTGTCTTTTACTTTTTAGCCCAGGCCTCGCCATTTAGAGACTTTACAATGCCCGGTCTTTTACACTTTAACTCAGACTTTTGCAGCTTAGAATCAGCTTAGAAATTTTACCTTTACAATACTTTATATACAGAGTTATGAAATTGTGAGGTGAATGGATAATTATGAATGTAATGCATTCCACTATTGTCATGAATGTAAGAAATAATTAAAAAAAATGTGTCTGTCCTGAACGTGTACAGTCTTTTTATTCTTGTCATTGTTCCCTAAATAAGATATAAGAAATATTTACATAGTATTAGGTAACATAATTAATCTAGAGATGATGCATACAGTAGGAGGTGCGTAAGTTAGGTGTGAATACTACACCATTTTAAGGAAAGAACTTGAGCATATGCAAATTAGGGGATCCTGGGGTGGGGGCGGGGGACAGAGGGTTCAGTAACTTATCTCCCACAGATACTGAGAACTGAATGTAGGTGACAACAAAACATGGACTTTTTTCATTCCATTTCCCTGACTTGCTGTGATAGCAGAATTTAAAATCCTGCCATCTAAAAACCTTCTCAGAATGACAGGCTAACAATTAAAAAAATCCCCTGGAGGGTTGCCTTCAAGTCATAGGATTACTTGTTCTCTTCAGGCAACAGGACAGAGAATACATTCTTTTGTCAAATGCCCCTGTGTTACCTGTGGATCGCACACCCACCCTGGATGTGAGCAGTGCTCTCACAATGGACAGCTCCTCTTGCACATTTGTAAAAGGTCAAAATACAAACCCGCGCCTCCCACACTTAGATATAGATAACTGGAGCTGCCAACGGCTATTATATGGGATCTTCATCCCAGAGCCTTACAGAAGCCAGCTCTCCTGGTAGGCTGGGCTTTCCTAAAACAGTCCAGAATTTGGATATTTAAAATAGCTCTCACTTCTCAAAGTAATCTACATGGCTTTTTTTTTTTTTTTTTTTTTTGTAAAGGTATTCTACAGGAGTATCTTTCAAGTGACTTCATCTTATGATAACAGACAGGATTTTCCAGCAATGATTTAAAGAGAAATTTGCAAAGAGTACTTGACCATAACAAAGAGAAGAAGTCAAATACATATTGTGTGCACACTGTGGCTGTTAATGAAAATTTCCTCCCCTTAAGATGATAAAATGGTTCCATTATCTACTAAATCTTAAGTCTTTAAAGCACTGTGGGGGAAAAAAAGGCATTGAGAGACAGTGTTTTTACAATATACTTAACTGAAATTAGATAAAATTTATACATTGCTATGGATTTAATCTCATCATTCTAAATCTCATGAAAAGTGAATAAAGGATGAATAGACTGGCTATCTCCAATGTGGCTGCAACCACAGGGAGATGAGAAAAACACTTATTCATTCATTCATTCATTCAAATATTTAGTGAGTATGTGCATTCTTTGAACTAAGAATAGTGGGGGAAAAGGACAATTTTTGCTTGGAAAGATGTTTATATAAATAGGGGAGACAGACATGAAACACAGTACTGTAAGTATGTCTTATAGGAATTGAAAAGACTAGAAGAACAGAGTGCTTCTGCCTCTCCAGCTCAATAGCTAAGTTCTTTGTGAAGGTGAATAGCTTTGGAACCAACTAACTTTTAAACAAACATTGAAATGTTGTGGAGGTGGGATAGCAATGACCTAACCTTTTCAAAAATAAAAATATGGACTCACATATATGACAAACCCTCTTAAAATGGAAACTAGCTTTCAACCAGTAAATTTACCCCTTCCAGCTGAAATTCATAAAAAATAATTTTAAATCAGATTGAATGTTTGCTATACGCATTTCTTTCTCATTCTGAGCCCCACGTGGCAAAGAATATAAGAACTCTCTTTTTCTCAATTTCAAGTTTCGAAATACCTACCTAGTAGGAGCCCTTATATCTGAGTTGTCAGGAAGGTTTGTTTTGATAGTTCCATCAAATCGTAATTTATGACTAGTTCATAAATTACATTAATGAAATCAATCAATGATAAGCTTATTAATTTTCTCCCTTGAATCCATTGTTTTATCATTTATAAAATTCTTAGTGCATCCTTGGTATTTAAGATGAACAATTAACTCTCTCCCCTTCTACCTGAAGCAATATTTGGATAAGATATTTTTTGACAGTTTCTTAAAAATTGAATACAATTCAAAGGTTTGGGTTTTGTTTATTTTTGTTTGTTTTATTTTGTTCTCTATGATTTGTTAGGCATTGTGACATAATATTTTGTCAGTTGATCCACTAAACAATCTCTTGAAATTATTCCTGCTTTATTCACAAAAATAATGATTCCTATATTTAAAAAAAAATTTCCCAAGCTCCCACAGTTAGCATCTATGCTAAAGGAAGTTGGGAATTTTCACAGAGGAGATGACAGTTGAACTGGAGAATGAATAGGAATTAAAATTGTCAGAAAGGGAAAAATAAAATATTCTAGGAAGAGAAAACACATGCAAACAAGGCTTACTATATAAGATTTTAAAAGAATGATATTTTCAAAAAATTCCTAAAAGACTTATTTTAGTATGTTGGCCTGGGAAGAGAGCTGTCAGACATAGTTTATTCGAAGTCACTTGGACAGAACAAGGGGGATCACTGGATGCAAGAGACTCCAGTGACACAGCCCCACAGAAGAAAAGAGGATGTATCTCTCATTCTGAATTGAGAGTGACCATTTATCCCAATTTGTCCTCTCAGTCCCAGGGTACGCATGTTTTTCCAGGTTTAATTATTAATAGCACCCCTTTCTCTTTCAAAAATATCCTTGTTTGGATGATAAATTATATGATCACCCTACTAATCAGCAAACTCATAGAACATATGGTAATATTCACTGTCCTGGAATCTCAAGCAAATCTTTCCAAGTCAATTGTCTTAGTCCCTGATTTAAGGACAGATGCAGTGTGGTGTCAGGGGTATCATTTCCTCATAGAAATTATTCAGAAGGACAGTGTGAAATAACAAATGTAAAACAAGAGAATAACATGAAAGATGGAGAAAACTTTAAAAAGAACAAGGTAGATACTGTCCTATTGAACGTGGTTTGGACAGCTCCCTGCATTCTTAGGAACAAAAGCAAGATGTAGATTAATACGCAGATTTGACCTCATTAGGTGGGCACATGCTTAAAAGCTACACATGTGCTAGAAGAAACATTTATTTCCTAAAAGTAATTTGAGGAAATGGAGGTGGTCTCTCTGGATCCTCTCCCCATAGCAATTTATATTATCTTTACTGTGCAGAAAAACTCCTGACATGGATTGACCAATTAATCTACAAGTTCTGATGTATTCAAGTGAGCATGGGAAGTATGATATGGAAATATCATGGTCTAAACACCCAGGTTTTCCATTGGCTTTGAAATACGTTCCAATACTCAAGCACTGCCCCTTTATTTCAAGGTTTTGTATTTTAGAATATATTGGATGAACTTCAGAATATCTGTGAAGCTCTTGAAAGTTCTGAAAATTCTGTGGTCTGTGTTCTAAACCTGTCTCTTAGTACTTGAGAAATACTTTTTTCATATGAACATGAATCATAAAAACTGCTTTCAAATTGGGGATTTAGATGAGATTCTGAATATTGTCCAAAATGAATAGAGAAGGATTTGATTTTTTTTTCAAAGATGTCAAAAGAATAAGTCTATCTATATGACATAGGCATCATGATCTAGAGGGGAAAGGGTCTTTTAAAAGATTTAACAGCCTGTATCATTCTGTGTCCCTTAAACTTCATGATTCCCATTTCACTTGTGAAGAAAAATAGCACATTTCTAGTCATTCACCAATATTCCAAGTGCTGCCTTTGCTGGGAATGCATAAAGAGTCCATGGAAATAGAAAATTGAGCCTTCCTGCTTTCTAGAACAATTCATGAAATCAGCAAGTTTACTTAAGTAATGTCATGTTCATGACAATGATTAAAGGTGCTATGTCAACCAAGTTTTTAAAAAATGTGAAAAAAAAAATACTTTTCCTTTCTGTGTGTGTGAGGTAGAGACAGAGTACATTTGTTTTAAAATACCCAATGACATCTTACCAGCTAGTAGAGCACAGGACTTGTCACTTATAACCTTATTTTAAACTAATTAAACTATCAGTCTTCTTCAGTTACTCTAAACAGAACATAGTCCCTGTGTTTGTTTCTGGTCAGTTCTTAATGGGCAGAACGTGAAGTCATTTATCTTTCCCAGAATCCTCTCAGCCTGAAGATTTTTAATTCAAACCTACATTTAGCAAGATATATAGCAGCCTGTTTGACAGCAATTGGGACACACACCATGACAAGCGCTACAAAGAATGCTGAGAGTCTTGCCATGAAAAGCGCTGCGTCTTGCTGTTTCCACTCTCAGAAATGGAGATTTAATATCATTTGACATCCGAGCCCAGAAACAACCCAACTTGTAAAAGTTGTTCTCCATTTAATTCTTGGTTTGGCTTAACAGTAGAAAATGGTTCAAATAAATTTAACCCAGTCCTGTGTAGGCCCCAAATTTTATTACTGTCTCCATTTTCCAACTAGTTGCTAAGTTTTTTCCTGAAAAATAATTTCCAGAGAGTCTTTTTTTTTTTTTTTACTTTAAGTTTGTAAGTTAAAAAGTAGTCACTCTTGGTTTGGTTTAGATAAAATATCCAAATACTAGCTCATATATTGGACATTTATTTCTGTTTCCTAAAGGCAAAACCAAAGCTTTGCATGGAAGAATTTTGAAACCAAGGGAAAAAGCTTAGCCAAGTATTTATTCCTTTATCCTGAATACTTCCAGGCAAACTTTCAGGGTTCTGCTAACACTAATATTGAGAATGATTTAGTTTATGAAAAAGTTTGCATTCTTTATTTTTTATTATACTCCACTGGGTCTACTGGGCATGGCAAAGTGTCATTTGACTATCAGAGATGTCATAAATATTATAAAAACGGGACTTTGGGCATTAGGAAAAAAATCAATTTAAATTCTAACTCTGCAGATAGCTCACATGAGGATATTGTGCAAAATTACTAAACCTCTCTTTGCTTCAGTGTTCCCATCCTTAAAATGAGAATAATGATGTTTCCATGTGGCATGTGAGTATTAAATGAGGAAAACTATGGAAAAGGCTTCTTAGGCAGGATTTGGCTTTACTTAAGCATTGGAAAATGGTAAATAGTTTTCTCACTACAATTATTATTAACATATTATATAGATATTACATTTAAACGAATATATATATATATAAAATTCTAATGTTCTTGAACCTGAGTTTGACCATGTTTTAAAGTATAGTTAAAATAGTCATGTACACATACACATACCCATAATGTGTTACGCATTTACTAATTCAACAAATTTTATTGAACATTAACTATGCTTGAGTACTGTTCTGGGTCCTCCAGTTATAGCTGTGAATCAAAGAGATGTAATCTTGTTCAGATGCAGCAGTCTAAACTTGATTATATATGTATAAAATTGTGATGTGTATAATACAAATTATATTTCATTTAACAAAAGGAACCACAGAGGAGATAATAAACTAAATCTCCAGCCTACCAAAACCTTACATTGGAGAAAAGACAGCCTCTTCAACAAATGGTGCTGGGAAGACTGGAAATTCATATGCAGTAAAATGAAATTAAACCCCTATTTTCTCTCACCATGCACAAAACTCAACTCAAAGTGGATCAAGGACCTAGGAATTAGACCAGAGATCCTGAGCCTAATACAAGAAAAAATAAGCCCAAATCTTTAGCATGTCAGATTAGGCCCTTCCTTAACAAGACTCCTTAAGCACAAGAAATAAAATCAAGAATCAAATGGGATGGATTGAAACTAAAATCTTCTTCTCAGCAAAAGAAACAATGATGTGAAGAGAGAGCCTACAGAGTGAAAGAGAATCTTTACCACTCGCACATCAGATAGAGCACTAATCTTCAGGATATATTAAGAACTCAAAAACTCAATACCAAAAAAAACAAATAACCCAATCAAAAAGTAGGCTAAGGAACTGAACAGATACTTCTCAAAAGAAGATATATAATTTGGATCAACAAATATATGAAAAAAAATGCTCAACATCTCTAGTAATTAGAGAAATGCAAATCAAAACCACTCTAACATTTCATCTCACTCCAGTCAGAATAACAGTTATCAAGAATAAAAACAACAATAAGTGTTGGTGAGGATGTGGGGAAAAAGGTACACTCATACATTGCTGGTGGGACAGCAAATTGTTGCAACCATGCTGGAAATCAGTATGGAGCTCCCTTGGAAAACTTGGAATGGAACCACCATGTGGACCCAGATATCTCACTCCACAGTCTATACTGAAAGGACTTAAAATCAACGTACCACAGTGATGCAGCTACATCAATGTTTATAGCAGTTCAATGTTCAGTTCATAATAGCTAAACTGTGGAACCAACCTAGATGCCCATCAATAGATGAATGAAACTGTGAGAATCTATCTATCTAGATAGATATATACACATACATACAATGGAATATTTGCATTCTAGCTGTATTTCATCTGGGTAATTTCCACTAAGCAGAAAATAGGTGTATAGGAATAGGAGAAGGATTTGTCTTAAGATTTTGCTGAGACATGAAATGAAGACTAAATCATGACACTAAACTGAAGAAATAAGCAAACAACAATTTAGCATATACCTATCCTTTTAGTTTTCATGTCATTCTTTCTACAAAAAAAGTCATACAAACATTGAATCTTTTTGAAAAAATTGTTTGCAATGCATTTTCCCCAAATGCTTATAATTCTATCTAAATTCTGATAATCTGTTGTAAACTTTAAAACAGCATCCAGTATAATGTCCCTGTACTAGTAACACAAGTAGAGAACATTAACCACATCACAAGACTGTGAAGAAGAAAGAATATGATCACCTTCAGTCAGCACCAATATTTTAAATAATGTATAGCAAAGATGTTATATAAAATCCATTATTCATGGATTTTCTCATACATATATTTGAAAATGGAATGGTACTGGTTGCCCTGGAAATTTTTGTCATGGTATGTTATATAGTTCATAGCTTTCTACTCTGCCACACTTGTTTTGTCTAAAATGAATTCTCTAATTGGATTGTCAGTCATTTATACATTACCTTCTGCCCTCCTGGCAAATGACATGTTCCCTTTAACCATTTTTCTTCCCCCTCTCAGCTGTTTGACTGCCTTTGGCTCTCTCTTTCAGGAACATACACATCCTTCCACTTATAAATTGCTTTCTATGTTAAACACAGGGTCCAATATCTAACTGTGTAGCACTTGTGATGACTCAATCAGGACTGTTTGAAAATACAGATATGGTCTGCAATATATTTCAAAAGGCAAAATGGCACTTTTCAAATCTCTAATAATAATGATAACAAAATAATATGCCTAGTGCCAAATTTCAATTGATGCCCTGACTTGACATATTGTGCTATTAATTTTATTTTGTATGTATAAAATAACACAATAATAACTAAAGAAATCCCAAAACAGACTTCACCCCCAAATATAGTTATTCATTTAGAATCAAATCCATTACTTAGTGTCATCATTTTCATAGAAATTCCCTCAGATTATACTTAAAAGGAAAAGTAATGCAAAGTAGAAACCTAAGAGATAAGTACAAAGCAAAATAAAAATCCCCTTAAATGGTTTGGAGTGGTCAAAATTATGTAGCAATTGACTCAATTAATTTACTGAAGTTGAAAAACTTTTTTTTCAAGGAACTGCTGAATGTTATTAAGAATCAAAAGATGAATAGGATATAGAATAGAATGTGCCCTCCAGGAAAAAAATGTAATCTTTAGAGGAAGATATGTATGCTGTGGAAATAAAATATGATGCAGGAAGCAGTAATGAGCACAATTCTTTATGTCAAAAGGCAGAGATTAAGGACAATAGAGTGATCTTCATGAGGGAAGCTGGCATTTGTGCTGAGTTTCTCAGGATGAATGGAATATTTCTGGTGGAGAGGGAATGCATGGAGAAAAAAGAAATTTGGTGTCAGTGTAAGTACATACGTGATCGTGAACAGTGCAGAGGGACCTACCTGACCCACATCATCAAGATATAGGACTCCAAAGCTTAGAGTGGAAGATAAAGCTGTAAGTGTGGAGAGGAACAGAGAATGGAAGACCTTAAATTACTAGCAATGGGTTTTAACCATTAGTTAGAACCCATGTGGAGACATTGAATGTTTTGAAATTATGGAGCAATGTGCTTAAAGGGTGCTTTTATTGAAGAATTCAGGGGAAAGACAATGTAGGGAAAAACTCTAGTGTCCTAAGTCCCATATTACTGTCTGAACCAGACTGGGGGTAACTGGGTAGAAGTGTACAATCATCTCACAGTAAAACACGTTTGCCATGATATCCTCAGTAAGAAGGCATGGTCACTGATATGTCACATATTTTTTAGAAATGAATTCAACCTCATTGATTAGTCAAGTCAGGCACCCAAATGCAACCACTACTTGCCCCTTTGCTCAAAGTTACTCTTAGAAAAGTCCAAGAACAAGTACTCCAAATTTTTTTTATTGGTTGTTCACATTACAAAGCTCTTGACAAATCATATTTCATACATTAGAATCAAGTTGGTTATGAACTCCCATTTTTACCCCAAATACAGATTGCAGAATCACATGGGTTACACATCACATTTTTATATACTGCCATATTAGTGTGAAAACTACAGAACCCTAAAGAAAGAAATAGAAGAGGATCTTAGAAGATGGAAAAATATACCTTGTTCATGGATAGGCAGAACTAACATCATCAAAATGGCGATATTACCAAAAGTTCTCTATAGGTTTAATGCAATGCCAATCAAAATCCCAATGGCATTTCTTGTAGAAATAGATAAAGCAATCGTGAAATTCATATGGAAAAATAAAAGACCCAGAATAGCAAAAACAATTCTAAGCAGGAAGTGTGAATCAGGTGGTATAGCGATACCAGATTTCAAACTATATTACAGAGCAATAGTAATAAAAACAGCATGGTACTGGTACCAGAACAGGCGGGTGGACCAATGGTACAGAATAGAGGACACAGAGACTAATCCACAAAGCTACAACTATCTTATATTTGATAAAGGAGCTAAAAACATGCAATGGAGAAAGGATAGCATCTTCAACAAATGGTGTTGGGAAAACTGGAAATCCATATGCAACAAAATGAAACTGAATCCCCTCCGCTTGCCATGCACAAAAGTCAACTCAAAGTGGATCAAGGAGCTAGATATCAAATCAGAGACTCTCCATCTGATAGAAGAAAAAGTTGGCTCCGATCTACAGATTGTGGGGACGGGCTCAAAATTCCTTAATAGGACACCCATAGCACAAGAGTTAATAACAAGAATCAACAAATGGGACTTTCTTAAACTGAAAAGTTTTTTCTCAGCAAGAGAAACAATAAGAGAGGTAAATAGGGAGCCTACATCATGGGAACAAATTTTTACTCCTCACACTTCAGATAGAGCCCTAATATCCAGAGTATACAAAGAACTCAAAAAATTAGACAATAAGAAAACAAATAACCCAATCAACAAATGGGCCAAGGACATGAACAAACACTTCACAGAGGAGGACATACAATCAATCAACAAGTACATGAAAAAATGCTCACCACCTCTAGCAGTCAAGGAAATGCAAATCAAAACCACCCTAAGATACCACCTCACCCCAGTAAGACTGGCAGCCATGATGAAGTCAAACAACAATGAGTGCTGGTGAGGATGTGGGGAAAAGGGTACTCTTGTACACTGCTGGTGGGACTGCAAACGGGTGCGGCCAATTTGGAAAGCAGTATGGAGATTCCTGGGAAAGCTGGGAATGGAACCACCATTTGACCCAGCTATTGCCCTTCTTGGACTATTTCCTGAAGACCTTAAAAGAGCATACTCCAAATTTTTTAATCCTTTAGGGTTACTTTTCAATACACAGAAAATATGTTCCTCCTAAAGGCTGGATATATGCAAGTTTCCCAGCTAACTGCTGACTAATCCCTGGGGGTACATTTTTATGTGCTATCTTGGTTCCAAGTTTAGTCAATAAGAAAGAATTAGGAAGGGGGAGAGTAGAGAATAGGATAGACAGCAGAATACATCAGACACTAGAATGGCAATATGTAAATCAATGGAAGTGTAACTGATGTGATACAGCAATCTGTATACGGGGTAAAAATGGGAGTTCATAACCCACTTGAATCAAACTGTGAAATATGATATATTAAGAACTATGTAATGTCTTGAATGACCAACAATTAAAAAAAAGAAAGAATTAGGGCATTTAGGGAGAAACATGGGCAAGTGTATAGAAATAGATACAACAGAAATCATTCCGAACCCAGAGAGGCTGATTTTAGGCTGTTTTCTAATAAACAGGGACTTTCCAGATCCCAGTGTGTGAGCACACATGAGAAATTTTAAGAGACTTGGGGCTTGATTACATATCATGAAGAATGCCATTCTTGGCAGCTATTATGCATGCAAACAACAATAAGTGTTGGCGAAGATGTGGGGAAAAAGGTACACTCATACTACAGGGATACAGCCACATCAATGTTTACAGCAGCACAATTCACAATAGCTAAACTGTGGAACCAACCTAGATGCCCTTCAATAGATAAATGGATAAAAAATGTGGCATATATACACAATGTAATATTACTCAGCAATAAAAGAGAACAAAATCATGGCACTTGCAGGTAAATGGATGGATTTAGAGAAGATAATGCTAAGTGAAGTTAGCCAATCCCAAAAAACCAAATGTCAAATGTTTTCTTTGATAAAAGGAGGCTGATTCATAGTGGGGTAGGGAGCGGGAGCATGGGAGGAATAGACGAACTCTAGATAGGGCAGAGGGGTTGGAGGGGGAGGAAGTGAGCATGGGGTAATTAACGATGGTGGAATGTGATGATCATTACTATCCAAAGTACATGTATGAAGACACGAATTGGTGTGAATATACTATGTATACAACCAGAGATATGATGAATTGTGCTCTATACATGTAATAAGAATTGTAATGCATTCTGCTGTCATAGATAAATAAAAAAATACATAAAAAAGAATGCCATTCTTCTCTTACTCCCACTGCTATGCCCATGAATAAAGGCCGACCGGTTACAAAGCAGCAGATCTATAAGGAACTTTCTATTTATAGACTATATAATTCCTTCTTTATGATTTGAACCCTTGAAACCCAGAAACATGAAAAACTGAACCAAAATTCCCACAGCTACTAACTGACACTAATGGCTCTTGATCCTATTCTGGAATTACTTCTATGGAACACACTGACATTTATTTTTCTAAGGACTCACTGGGTCAGTTTATAGGTTTATTCATGTCTTTCTGTCATTGGTAAACCCTGGATTCTGACATCCAAATGCAGAAATGTGTATTTAGTCTAAAGATTAATATACTGACTGAAATGATGAATCCCTAGCAAGGTTTGTTTGCATCAAAAGAATAGGATCATGCCAGTTCTCAGAGGTTACAAGGAGACATTCTTCCCCCTGTAATTCATGTTTTAAAGTTTTGCTACAATTTTTTATTCTCAGGGATCCTTTTGATATTTGGATTGGCAAATCATACTGCATCCATTTTGGAGCTAAATGAGAAAATAAGGCAAAGATTTAAGCAAACACAAAAAGAGTTATTGTCTTGGAAAAGTAATACTAGAAATCATTTCCAAATGTCCTGAAACAGGAAA
Source organism: Spermophilus citellus (assembly GCF_964194105.1). Lineage (NCBI taxonomy): Eukaryota > Metazoa > Chordata > Mammalia > Rodentia > Sciuridae > Spermophilus > Spermophilus citellus. The sequence goes on along the minus strand of NC_138200.1, from coordinate 45,070,392 downwards.
AGTTTGCATGACCATCAATATAGCATGAAACCCCAAACCATATATAAAGAGCATAATGAAAAAGGATTGCCCAAATAGATCTTTCTTTTGATGTAAAAGCCAAGACTCAATTTTAATAAATGGCCTCATAGCTGATATATTAGAGCACTGGAAAATATTAAATAAAACTTTATCTTTTTTCACAATACATATTAGTTTTCACGGGAGTCATTTTCATATTTTCTGTCAGTTATATATTAGGGTACCAGTGGAGGAAATGGAATGCCCACAAACTCTTATATGAGGAATGGTTATCCTTCCTCTGGGAACGTCCTTATATCTGACCCAGTTCTTGGTTTAGGGAAAAAAGATGCTCAAGGATCTTGAGAGGGAAACACCATTCAACAATAAATCCAAAAGGTCAATGTAATAACAGATACAGAGTTTCAGTATTTCATATAAATGGTTCATCAATGATTTAGTAAATTCCAAGGGCATATAAAAAATTTGTAAGATATTAAATGATTCTTGTTAATTTTGTTAAAGACACAGGAAAGAATAACATGAGTTCCACTTACTGTGACAATTGTCCACTTCAATATTTAAAAGTCAGGCATAAAGAAATTCAAGAAGTAACTCTGAAAGGGAGGTGGAAGGGAATTTGTTCCAATATGAGAGGTTTAAAAACTCTAATGGTGTGGTTTTAGAGATAACTACACTCAAAATTATTATGCAAAAAGAGACCAAAACTCCATACATTGACCTGCAAATGCCATGATTTTATTCGCTTTTATTGGATGGAGTTAGAGAAGATAATGCTAAGTGAAATTAGCCAATCACCCAAAAAACCCAAATGCCAAATGTTTCCTCTGATACAAGGAGGCTGATTCATAGTGGGGTAAGGAGGGGGAACAAGGGAGGAATAGATGAATTCTAGATAAAGAAAGAGGTTGAAAGGGAAGGCAGAGGGCATGGGGTAATTAATGATGGTGGAATGTGATAATCATTATTATCCAAAATACAGGTATGAAGACATGAATTGGTGTGAATACACTTTGTATTCAATCAGAGACAAAAAATTGTGCTCTATATGTGTAATAAGAATTGTAATGCATTCTGCTGTGATATATAGAGAGAGACAAAAACTAAAGACCACTCCATTTGGCTTCCTGCATACTGTCAACATCTTTATCAACTGTTCCAGAAAGGTAGAAGCTTAAGTAATAATAGTAATGATTTTTATTTATAGCATCCCTCTACTCAAAATAATGTTATATACGGTAACTAAATCCACATTAAAAAACAACAATTAGAAAACAAAATTAACAATCCCCTCTCCCCTCAAAAAAGCTGCCATTTTTGAACAAAAATAGGACATGCAGCTATCATCCAAGTTATATAATGGTTATATAATACAATGTGTGTGTGTGTGTGTGTGTGTGTGTGTGTGTGAGAGAGAGAAAGAGAGAGAGAGAGAGAGAGAGAGAAAAATAGCTATCCTTCATGAGTTCATAGAAAGTAAATCTTAGGTAGGAGCTATTTTGTATAACAAAACATTTCTCAAAGCATACTATATGGAAAAAATTAAATGTTTCTGAGAGCAAATAATTTTTGAAATGCACAGGTTCAACAGAGTGGGATGTCCATATACAAAAAGATTGTGAATATACTATAAGATCCATACACTATAAGATCTCAAACAGAAGATCAATTGAAATCAATTTCCTCAATCAGAATCAATTTCCTCAAATGGAATCTATCTCTCTTTTTTTTTTGCCTTCTCTCCATTCCTGCTACCCCCATAAGATTAATTTTTAGAACTACTAGTTTCACCAAAAAGAAGAAAACGAATGCATTGTCTGGATATGTAAAAAATGATCTGAATTTTAGAACTATTATTGAAATGAATGATGTACCTAGACAGAAGGGCTGAGAGACAGCACATCTTCAACCCCCACCCCTGTCAACATTGTCATGAAGGCACTCTCAGGCACAGGTGCAGAATCAAGTCTGAGGACTCTGCTGTCTAACTTTCTGCCCTCCTAGTAACCAGAAACAAACAATGCGGACCAATGTTTGGCATATGGTGATTTGCACTACATACCTTGCCAATGTAACTAAAAAATTACCAATCTTCTACTTCTTTTCATGTTTTATAAGCGAAACCTTTATCCAGAGATAATAAGCACCGGCTGTCAAGAGCAGTTCTTCTGTCTTTAGACTAATTAATTTACCGATTATCAATGAGGACAGATTAAAATAGTTGTGTTAACTTAGAAACATGGAAGAAATTTCTAGCTATAGAATCAAACTGAGATTTATTGTCAGTAGTGTTTATTGAAACTCTTTTCGTTCTTTTTTCAGAAAAAAAACAAGTCATGAGATTTTTAGAATCAGTTCAATTGTCTTGATTCAGAAAAAGTTTTGAAGTAAAGCCCAATAAACTTTTTCCATATTTTTAAAAATATATTTTAGCTGCAGATGGACACAATCTATTTATTTGTTTTTATGTTGTGCTGACATAAACACTAGGCACACACACTAGGCAACCACTCTACCACTGAGCTACAGCCCAGCCCTTTTTCCATATTTAAGATAGGAAGATTCTGAAGTTTAGTCAAGAAAGTGTTAAACATTTAGGCAGATCTCTACTGAGATCTCTTCTTTTTAAAAATTTAAGTATTCTCTAAGTTAGAGTAATGGTCTCCGATTCACTCTTCATCTCCTTTACTGTTTCCCTTTTGAATCTTTGATGCAAGCAAAATAAAAAATGACAGCCTTTCAAGGTATTGTCTTACAACTTTCATGCACAAGTTCCACATTTCAAATTTTTAAAATGATCCTCTGTATCTCAGTGTCATGGAATTTCCAGCCTGAATCTCTGCCTTTTAGAAGGTAAAGACAGTCTCTCTTTCTCTTTATTTTCCCCTTCATCATTTCCCTCTGTGTCATTTCTAATCATACTTCTACCCAGTTACGGTTGTGTTCTTTCAATATCTTTACTCTAGCTCCTTCCAGTGGTAAATCACAAATGTGCTGCACACAGCAGATCTGGCATTGTTTTGATGTGTCAGGAATGTGATGGTGAATATAGATCATCCCCAGACTTTACCTAGTTTTTCTTGCACCTGATTTAAAATCCAAGGAGAGCCTCTAGTGGAGCCTGAATCTGGGGTTCAAATTTATTCAGAAACCTCAAGGTACTTGGTTCATGTGGGTATAGCATTTCTCAGACTGTCAAAAGTAGAACAGTTCCTGAGATGCATGGATAAAAATTTCCAAACCTTGGCAAAAATCCAGCAACACAATTCCATAAAACACATGATACTCACATTTCCACAAAGTAAAACTTCCTCTGGGCTCTTGAGAAAATAATACTGTCTAATAATGGCAGCAGGTGTTTTTACTAATGATGTTTTAACGGCATTTTTGATGGTTTTAATTAAACCCCAAATATTTTTGTTGGAAAAATAAAGAACAAATGGTTTCTAAGGCAAAATAAATAGTGTTTTTAAGGATGCATTAAAAAAGAAAAAAATGCAAACTGCATGTTGTCTCATTAAAGAAAGAAAGTAATGCTGTAGTAAAGTCCAAGGAGAAATATGATAATTGAGAAGAAGTTGAATTATTATGATTAAAGTTGGAAAAAGTTACTTTTGGAAAAAAATGTTGAATAGATTTATTAAAGAAAGAGTGTCATACCCTGCTCAATACCAATAAGAAACAAGTAATATTTGCCATATTAAAATAGTTTGCATTATATGTATGTACATGAGGAATGTTGATGTCTGTTATTAATTGTGAAGAGAACTGAAATCTCAGGCAAACCTGATTCCACCCCTAAAAGATGACACTGAACTCAAAGCAGCTGTGGCTCAGCAGGGAGCTTTATGCTGTCATCTTTTACTTGGCAAGTTACATTAACTTAGCTCAGGACTTGAGATGTGATGGCCTAGAATCAGAGGCACAAGCATGTAATTTTATTATTTTTTTTAACATTTTACCTGCTGCATCAAAAAATCTCACCCAAAAAGCCTGTTTGTGGGGACATGCAATGGGATATCACAAATGTCTCCAATCCAACACAAGGATAGAAACAAGCACCTATCGACAAAAGAATGATCCTAGCTTAATAGCTCCAGTATCTTCAAAAAATGTGTACTCTACCAGTTCTTTCAGTAAGCACTGAAGAACCAATGGTGGAAGGTATGGGCATGCCTCCTTGATAAAGGACTCTCCTGAAGAATCAAGCTTGGACTGGGATATATTTTTTAATATTTTTTACTTGTAGATGGACACAATATGTGTTTATTTATTTTTATGTGGTTCTGAGGATCAAACCCAAGGCCTCACACCTGCAAGGCAAGCGATCTGCCACTGAGGTACAGCCCCAGCCAATATCTTTAAGAGGTTGGACAGTTTGCTAACCTATGATCTCTGCTTTTCTTTGTGATATTTCAGGACTAAAAGCTATTGTCACAAAAGAGATCCTTATTGGACACCAAAATGGGCAACATGCATATAATTTAATCAAAACCACAAGCTAGATCAAGGTAGAACACTTGGTTTTCTCAACTCGACATTGTGATGTTCTAATTCCTGTGTACTTTGACTGTCTCTGTCTCCTGTTGACCCAATCCTCCCATCCTACATCAATATCTATTCTAGCTCCAGCAATATTCTGAGAAAAAAAAATCGGGAAGTTTTCTTCTGATGTACATACTATGATAACACACCTGTAATTTATTTTCCCACAAGTTGGATCTGATGATAAGCCCATGTATCCCTAAAGATCGGATTTAGATGAGCTTCCTGACCTTCTCCATGTTTCTCAACAAGGATTTAATAATTAAAGCCAGACAAGAAAATTCGAGGGAAGAAAAGAAGTAGAGAGAACTCTTATCACCTTTGTATTCATAATCTTTTCAACTTACAGTTTGTGTTATTAAAGATAAAGCTAGCTATTGAGTTAAACAACCCCCAGTATGTGTCATGGATCACAGATAATAAAAGTTTATTTATGGAGCAATTGTGTTTTTGATTAAGGACAGAGTCCTGCAAGAATGCTTCTGGGAAGTCATATCTAGGACCCTCATATCTCCACCACTGTCCACATGTGACTTCCAAGGTCACTGTCCTCATCTACATTAAGCTAAAATGTGGGATACAGGGATGGAGAAGGCACACCCTCTTTTGCATAACATTTGCTCTACATATATCGCTTCATGCATATCATGCAACCTTACCTAAATGGCAGCATGCTGGGAACCATCACCTCTGGTTGGTCACTTGCTTCCCTACAGAACTATGAGAAAAGGATTCTAAATATGGAGAGCCCATTCCAATAACGGCATGAAATTGATATTTTAATCAGTTAAAACAACAACATGTGGCAGTTTCTTCCTCAACAACCTAAACAGAATTAACCTATGACCCCAAAATTCCACTAGAAGGTACATGCCCCAAAGAATTCAAAACAGATGTTCAAGCAAAGGTTTGTATACAAATGTTCATAGCACCACGATTTACAGTAACCAAAAAGTAGAAACAACCCAAATATCCACTCAAGGATAAATAAAAAGTGGTATATCCCTACAATGAAATATTATTCAACCTCAAGAAGAAATAGAATGCTGATACCATGCAATGACTTGGATGAACTTTGAAAACAGCGTGCTAAGTCTGAGAAGGTAGACACAAAAGGCCACAAATGATCTGATTCTGTTATATTAAATATGCAGAATAGGAAAATTCAAATAGGTGGAGAGAAGATTTATGATTTCCAGGAGGTAGTGAACAGAGGGACAGAGAATGACTGCTTAATGGTACAGAGTTTCCACTTGGGGTAATGAAAAATTCTGGAACTAGATAGCAGTGATGGTTGTGCAACATTTGAATACACTTAATGCCACTGAATTGTTAAAATTACTGATTATTTTTTGCAGACTATACACAGTTTATTGGCCTTTGAAGATCAATGTGCTACTTAACCACTTTGTTAAGTAACAAAAAAATGCATCAGCAAGAGTTCGTACAATCCCAAATGACCTGCCTGTCTGGTTCACTTTTGCTAATCTTTGTATCACTTTATATTATTTTATTTCTTATAAATTGTTATATATAATAGCAGAGTGTAATTCAATTCATATTACACAATGGAGCACAATTTTTCATGTCTCTGGTTGTACACAAAGAAGAGTCATACCATTCGTGTTTTCATACATGTACTTAGGGTAATGATGTCGGTTTCATTTCACTGTCTTTATTAGTTCCATCCCCCCCTCCCTTTCTCTCCCTCCCCTTTGCTCTATCTAAAGTCTGTCTATTCCTCCCATGCTTCCCCCAACATCCACATCATGAATCAGCATCCTTATATCAGAGAAAACATTCGGCATTTGGTTTTAGGGGATTGGCTTACTTCACTTAGCATTATATTCTCCAACTCCATCCATTTACCTGCAAATGCCATGATTTTATTCTCTTTTAATGCTGAGTAATATTCCATTGTTATACATACCACATTTTCTTTATAAATTCATGTACTGAAGGATATCTAGTTTGGTTCCATAATTTAGCCATTGTGAATTATGCTGCTGTAAACATTGATGTGGCTGTGTCCCTGTAGTATGCTGTTTTTAAGTCCTTTGGGTATAAACCAAGGAGTGGGATAGCTGGGTCACATGGTGGCTCCATTTCAAGTTTTTCAAGGAATCTCCATACTGCTTTCTATACTGGCTGCACCAATTTGCAGTCCTACCCGCATTGTATGAGTGTGCCTTTTCCCCTACATCCTTACCAACACTTATTGTTGTTTATATTCTTAATAGCTGCCATTCTGACTGGAGTGAGATGAAATCTTAGAGTGGTTTTGACTTGCATTTCTCTAATTGCTAGAGATGATGAACATTTTTTCATATATTTGTTGACTGATTGTATATCCTCTTCGGAGACGTGTTTGTTCAGTTCCTTGGCCCATTTATTGATTGGGTTATTTGGGTTTTTTGTGATAAGATGCTTTATATATCCTAGAAATTAGTGCTCTATCATATATGTGTGTGGTAAAAATTTGCTCCCATTCTGTAGGCTTTCTATTCACTTTACATATGTTTATTTTGCAGAGAAGAAGCTTTTTAGTTTGAATCCATCACATTTATTGATTCTTGATTTTATTTCTTGCACTATAGGAATCTTATTAAGAAAGTTGGGGCCTAATCTGACACAATGGAAATTAGGGCCTAATTTTTCTTCTATTAGGCTCAGGGTCTCTGGTTTAATTCCTAGGCCCTTGATCCACCTTGAGTTGAGTTTTAGGCATGGTGAAGGATAGGGGTTTAATTTCATTTTGTTGCATATGGATTTCCAGTTTTCCCAGCACCACTTGTTGAAGAAGCTATCTTTTCTCCAATATATGTGTGTGGAACCTTTGAAAATGACTGATTTTTTTAATTGGTTGTTCACAACATTACAAAGCTCTTGACATATCATATTTCATACATTAGAATCAAGTGGGTTATGAACTCCCATTTTTACCCCAAATACAGATTGCAGAATCACATCGGTTACACATCCACATTTTTACATACTGCCATATTAGTGACTATTGTATTCTGCTACCTTTCCTATCCTCTACTATCCCCCCTCCCTTCCCCTCCCATCTTCTCTCTCTACCCCATCTACTGTAATTCATTTCCCTCCATGTTTATTATCCCGTTCCCCTCACAAGCTCTTATATGTAATTTTGTATAACAATGAGGGTCTCCCTCCATTTCTATGCAATTTCACTTTTTTCTCCCTTTCCCTCCCACCTCATGTCTCTGTTTAATGTTAATCTTTTCTTCCTGCTGTTCCTCCCTCCTCTGTTCTTAGTTGCTCTCATTATATCAAAGAAGATATTTGGTATTTGTTTTTTAGGGATTGGCTAGCTTCACTAAGCATAATCTGCTCTAATGCCATCCATTTCCCTGTAAATTCCATGATTTTGTCATTTTTTAGTGCTGTGTAGTACTCCATGGTGTATAAATGCCACATTTTTTTTTATCCATTCATCTATTGAAGGGCATCTGGGTTGATTCCACAGTCTAGCAATTGTGAATTGTGCTGCTATGAACATCGATGTGGCAGTATCCCTGTCGTGTGCTCTTTTAAGGTCTTCAGGGAATAGTCCAAGAAGGGCAATAGCTGGGTCAAATGGTGGTTCCATTCCCAGCTTTCCCAGGAATCTCCATACTGCTTTCCAAATTGGCCGCACCCGTTTGCAGTCCCACCAGCAGTGTACAAGAGTACCCTTTTCCCCACATCCTCGCCAGCACTCATTGTTGTTTGACTTCATCATGGCTGCCAATCTTACTGGGGTGAGATGGTATCTTAGGGTGGTTTTGATTTGCATTTCCTTGACTGCTAGAGATGGTGAGCATTTTTTCAGGTACTTGTTGATTGATTGTATGTCCTCCTCTGTGAAGTGTTTGTTCATGTCCTTGGCCCATTTGTTGATTGGGTTATTTGTTTTCTTATTGTCTAATTTTTTGAGTTCTTTGTATACTCTGGATATTAGGGCTCTATCTGAAGTGTGAGGAGTAAAAATTTGTTCCCATGATGTAGGCTCCCTATTTACCTCTCTTATTGTTTCTCTTGCTGAGAAAAAACTTTTCATTTTAAGAAAATCCCATTTGTTGATTCGTGTTATTAACTCTTGTGCTATGGGTGTCCTATTAAGGAATTTGGAGCCCGACCCCACAATATGTAGATCGGATCCAACTTTTTCTTCTATCAGACGCAGAGTCTCTGATTTGATATCTAGCTCCTTGATCCACTTTGAGTTGACTTTTGTGCATGGCAAGCGGAGGGGATTCAGTTTCATTTTGTTGCATATGGATTTCCAGTTTTCCCAACACCATTTGTTGAAGATGCTATCCTTCCTCCATTGCATGCTTTTAGCTCCTTTATCAAATATAAGATAGTTGTAGCTTTGTGGATTAGTCTCTTTGTCCTCTATTCTGTACCATTGGTCCACCCGCCTGTTTTGGTACCAGTACCATGCTGTTTTTGTTACTATTGCTCTGTAATATAGTTTGAAATCTGGTATCGCTATACCACCTGATTCACACTTCCTGCTTAGAATTGTTTTTGCTATTCTGGGTCTTTTATTTTTCCATATGAATTTCACGATTGCTTTATCTATTTCTACAAGAAATGCCATTGGGATTTTGATTGGCATTGCATTAAACCTATAGAGAACTTTTGGTAATATCGCCATTTTGATAATGTTAGTTCTGCCTATCCATGAACAGGGTATATTTTTCCATCTTCTAAGATCCTCTTCTATTTCTCTCTTTAGGGTTCTGTAGTTTTCATTGTATAAGTCTTTCACCTCTTTTGTTAGGTTGATTCCCAAGTATTTTTTTTTTTGAGGATATTGTGAATGGAGTGTTTTTCCTCATTTCCATTTCAGAAGTTTTGTCGCTGATATACAGAAATGCCTTTGATTTATGTGTGTTGATTTTATATCCTGCCACTTTGCTGAATTCATTTATTAGTTCTAGTAGTTTTTTTTGTAGATCCTTTTGTGTCTTCTAGGTATAGAATCATGTCATCCGCAAATAGTGATAATTTAAGTTCTTCTTTTCCTATTTTTATGCCTTTAATTTCTTTCGTCTGTCTAATTGCTCTGGCCAGTGTTTCGAGAACTATATTGAATAGAAGTGCTGATAGGGGGCGTCCCTGTCTTGTTCCAGATTTTAGAGGGAATGCCTTTAACTTTTGTCCATTCAGAATGATGCTAGCCTGAGGCTTAGCATAGATAGCTTTTACAATGTCGAGGTAAGTTCCTGTTATCCCTAGTTTTTCTAATTTTTTGAACATAAAGGGATGCTGTACTTTGTCAAATGCTTTTTCTGTGTCTATTGAGATGATCATATGGTTCTTATCTTTAAGTCTATTGATGTGGTGAATAACATTTATTGATTTCCGTATATTGAACCATCCTTGCATCCCAGGGATGAATCCTACTTGATCATGGTGCACAATTTTTTTGATGTGCCTTTGTATCCGATTCGCCAGAATTTTATTGAGGATTTTTGCATCTAGGTTCATCAGAGATATTGGTTCTTTGAAAAAATAAATAAGATCGACAGACCCTTAGCCATGCTAACAAAGAGAAGAAGAGAGAGAACTCAAATTACTAACATACAAGATAAAAAAGGCAATATCACAACAGATGCTACAGAAATACAGAAGACAATTAGAAATTATTTTGAAAACCTATATTTCAATAAAATAGAAGATAGTGAAGACATTGATAAATTTCTTAGGTCATATGATTTGCCCAGACTGAGTCAGGAGGATACACACAATTTAAACAGACCAATATCAATGGATGAAATTGAAGAAGCCATCAAAAGACTACCAACCAAGAAAAGCCCAGGACCAGATGGGTATACAGCAGAGTTTTACAAAACCTTTAAAGAAGAATTAATACCAATACTTTTCAAGTTATTTCAGGAAATAGAAAAAGAAGGAGCTCTACCAAATTCATTCTATGAGGCCAACATCACCCTGATTCCGAAACTAGATAAAGACACCTCAAAGAAAGAAAACTACAGAAAATGACTGATTTTTTATGAAGCTTATTTTACCACAATTTAAAAAGAAAGGCAACATGACTTACTGGGGGCATTTACTGAATCAAACCTTCAGCCTATAATACTTTATTAAGTTAATGATGTAAATATTAGTATAACACCTTAAACTTAAGAAAAAAAAGAATACTTAGTACTATAATTTCTCTTATTAATTTTTCTTTTGGAATTTCATAATATTCTCTTCCTTGAATCCAGCAAATTCTTTTTAAACAACTTTCTGGTTCCAGACACAGGTCTGTGTGTTCATTCTTACCAAGTTCTGGAAGGTTCTGAAGGTGTATTTATAGAATACACCTTAGACCCTAGTTATAAGTCAAGAGATATATCAGTAGAACATCATCAAAACCCATGTGGTGAGAATACCATCTTATAATGCACCACAAAAGTTGTGAACTCTTTGTCATTAAAGATACTTGACAACTGAAGGACCATTAGTCTGTGGATGTCACTGTGATGCTGTCTGACAGCAGGCGTATTCTTGTCATGTCACACTCAGTTGGACAAAAGCCTTACCAGTCTGAACCTTAGTAGACATCTAATATCTCTACTCTGATGTGAAGATGCTGCTGATCAGGGCTTTGAAGAAAATGGAGCATCATCATCTCATAATTCTCCATGCAAATGAATGTGTGTGGCATCCTGAATGATACATAACAGAATAATCCAAAATCCATTTTATATTTGGATTTGCATTTAGATTTTTTTCTTTGTTGTCATTTCACATTTGCTTTCCTAATCATATTTTAGCTAAATGTAATGGTAAGTGTGGCTTATTCTCTCAAATGACAGATGACAGCAGGAGGCAGTCTTAAATTATCTGAATGGCATATTGAGCCAGTTAGATTTAAATTTAACTGAAAAAAAGTCATAAAATCCTAGAAATGGAATGGCCCTGAGGGATAATTTAACTTGACCTCTTCATTTGTATATAACAGCCAACTAGAACTCAGAGGTGTATTTTCATTAGTCATTTCTAGAGGGATCATATGTTCTGGTTGGGACCTATTGTCCCAGTGTAATTAATATTGATCCCTCTCTTAATTTGCAAAGATATTCTGGTTTAAAAGATAAATTAGATATTCATCTAGCCTATATCTGTCTTGATGTTGTAAATCCCTTAAATAGTATTACAGACTACCTGCCTATAAAAATGCACTGGTGTACATACAATAACATTTGCATCTAGTTTACCAGAAACCCCAAGCAGAAACCTGTTGATGTATATGTCAGGTTCAATAAAGTCGTATTGATCAATTCTTGTGCCCTACACACACAGTTAGGTGTGTAAAGCTGCCTGTTAAACCCCCACACCCTTCTAAGATAGACCTTATTACATCCACCAAGACAGGAAAGTAGGATAAGAAGTGCTGTGATGATGTCAGGACTCAGGCCTCTTAATCCACTGCCCCTTTGCTCATGAAAAGTGCTAGGAATAGAGTTCCAAACATAGGCTCTTAGTTTATATCCTGAATGATGCTCATTAGCTCTGTGACCCTAGGCAAGTTGCTTAACTCATTTTGTTTCATTTTCCAATTTATGTAGTGTATATGGTAGTAGAAGAGCCCACTTCATCCTGATTTATAAAAATTAAATAAAATAAAATATTAGCAGTGCTTGGAAGACTACCTGGAATATAATAATCTCACAGTGAATGCTGTACATTATTACTAAGCAACACTGATTCTGTGCAATTGTCCAAGATGTGAATAAATGCCTACTTAAGTAAACTATTGCACAATCCAAAAACCAAAAGTTCAAAATAGGAATCTGCCTTCACAGTACACATGCATCCTCAAAATGTATAGTCCTTTAAAAATGGTGATATGCCAAAGAGGTACTAGAAAGTTGTTTGAAAATGTAAAATAATGAATGTGTCTAGTTAGCTTCATAAAACTTGATGGAAGAGTTTTATAGAAATGTGAAACAAAATACCTTGTAACATACACACCATTATCATGCCACATATCCTGTGAAAGGTGTCGGTAACTCCAGTGGATTATCAATAGTCATATTTCAATAACCCAAGTCCCTCCCTTCCAAATTATTCCCCATTTTGTGGAACATACTATAGCTATGCCAGATTCATTAATTTCATAGTACAACCCTGGAGGTGGGTGTCAGGGACTTGAAGCATTCATTGGAGGAGCTGATTAGTCCATTTTTTGGCTCAAGTCTCCATTTTAATATAGGACCAACTTTCTTATCACCACCAGCTGAAAAGAAACAGAATAAAAGTGATAGATAATGTCCTAGTTAAATTATGTCCTCACATATTCATACAGATTCTTCATTTTCTTCAAATAACAGAATATGACTTTGAAATTTTTTTCTTATTTGGGAATCTTACTTGCAATAACAGAAGCTAAAATTTAAATTGCTTGAGCTAAAAAGTCCTTTTATTGATGGGCGACAATGGCTTAGAAGAAAGTAGGACTGTGGCGAGCCGCTTCTGCGGACTGTGGTCGCCATTACAAGATGGCGCTGGCCTTGTGGTGGTCTGTGATAAACAACTCCTTCTTTGGGAGAGTTGGCACATGGTTCTTTGACACCCTACGAGAAAGCTCCACGTGGCAGCTTCGCATTGGGTGTTTGGATACTTTATTAAGGCTGGGAGGGGCTTCTGGGAGATTAGAAGAACTCTCGAGAGCTTGAATAAACAGCTGTAAGAAGATTCCCGGTGTTGCGTCTTCCTTGCGGGCAAGGGGGTCGCGACAAGTGGTGCCGAAACCCGGGAAAATCAAAACTTGCAAGTCGTCAGAGGTGGTGCACTGAACAGTCCCGGTAAGTGGGACCCCACAGTCCCCGTGGGTGGGACCCGACAGTCCCCGTGGGTGGGACACGACAGTCCCGGTGGGCGGGACCTGATAGTCCCGGTTAGTGGGACCCGCAATCAAAGCGGAATCAGCTCCTCTACAAAGACAGAGAGAGCCTCATATTTTATTGCAGCTGCACTGTGTACTTTTCTTTTGTTTCTGTGTACTTTCGTTTTGTCCTCTGTATCTGTTCTGTTGCTGTGTCATGGGTGTCACATCTTCAAGCCCGCTTCTTCTGGCACTAGACGGCCTGTTACGTTCCAAAGGCCTGAAAGTGAAACATAGTATCTTACAGAGATTTTTGCAGAAAGTAGATGTTGCTGCACCGTGGTTTGCATATTCGGGCAGCCTTACTATGCCTTGTTGGGATAAATTGGGCAAGGATCTTGACTTTGCTTGTGAGCAGGGCATATTGGAGGGTGGGGTGATTCCCCTTTGGAAGATAGTCCGTAGTTGCCTCACAGATGGCAGATGTCATGACGCACTTGCTAAAGGACAGGAGGTTTTAGAAAAGTTACATGAGGAGAAATCGGAGACAGCAGGCAGTGCGATATCTCAGGAGGATGGGAGTGTGCGGAGCGTGAAACAGGGGAGGAGACGATTATCTCTGACAAAAGGTGAGGTATCTCGGGAGGATGGGAGCGTGCGGAGCGAGAAGCAGGGGAGGAGACGCTTGTATCCAGATCTCAGTGCGCTGCGCACACCCCCATGTGGAAGCGGGTCAGAAGAAGAGGAGGATGAGGAGGAGGAGCTTGGGAGGCTGTCTCGCCAGCTAGGGAGTTTAGCTGCTGGAGAAGGGAACGAAGATAGACCGGGGCTCAAGAAATGTGATCCTCCGGACCCACCGCCGTATGGTGGGGGTGTTTCGGGGAGGGCTTTCCATGCTCAAACATGGAAGGCTGTTAACGCTGAGATGGGTCTTGCTTATCCAGTTTTTCAGGATGAGAATAGGGGAAGATTTTCGAAGCCTTTAGATTTCAAAATTGTGAAGACCCTGGCAGAGTCTGTACGCACTTATGGGGTGGATGCCGCCTTCACATTAACTCAGGTGGAGAGTCTGTCTAGATTCTGTATGACTCCCTCTGATTGGGCTAGCCTTGTTCGGGCTTGTGTTTCTCCGGGCAAGTATTTGGACTGGAGAGCATTTATGCTAGAGGGCGCAATAGAGCAGGCCGCCCAAAACCATGCAGCAGGACATCCTCATTGGGATAAGGACATGCTTTTGGGACAAAGTAGATTTGCTAATCAACAGACAGGATTCCCTCCTGAGGTATATGATCAAATTAATAACATTTACATTCGGGCATGGAAGTCACTTCCAAATAGAGGAGAAGTGTCTGGTAATTTGACCAAGATTTTACAAGGCCCTACAGAACCCTTTTCAGATTTCGTAACAAGGATGGTGGATGCTGCTGGAAAGATTTTTGGGGATCCTGATAGAGCCATGCCCCTTGTTAAGCAATTGGTCTTTGAGCAATGCACCAAGGAATGTAAAGCAGCAATCGCTCCTTATAAGAACAAAGGCATAGAAGTATGGATGAAAGTGTGTAGAGAGATTGGAGGGCCTTTAACTAATGCAGGTCTTGCAGCTGCTGTCCTTCGGATTGCAAAAGGGGGCAATCCTGCCGCCAGAACATGCTTCCATTGTGGTCAACCCGGTCATATCAGACGTGAGTGTCCCAAAAATGTCAATTTTACTGGACCTCCTCACGGTGGCCCTTCCACTGGCCTTCGATCACCGGGATTGTGTCCAAGGTGCAAAAGGGGGAAGCATTGGGCAAAAGAGTGTACATCAGTGAGGGACATCCATGGACAGCTTATTTCAGCTGGGCCAAAAAACGGCCGACGGGGCCCCCGACCCCAGGGCCCGCAAATATATGGGGCAGTGGAGAATGTCACACCCGAACCCGAGACATGGCCATCTCTACGCCATCCCATGAAACGCGGAGAGCCACTACAGGTGCCGCGGGATTGGACCTCTGTTCCACCTCCAGACTCGTGTTAACACCTAAGATGGGAGTCCAATTGGTGGAAACTGAGTTCAAAGGGCCTCTACCACCTGGCACTGTAGGTTTGCTAATTGGACATGCATCTTCCATTTTGCAAGGTCTTCATGTTTTCCCTGGAGTCATAAGTCCTGATACTGTAGGGATAGTAAAGGTTATGGTGGAAGCTCCAAAAGGCATTGTGTCCATCTCCCCAGGAGATCGGATTGCTCAATTACTGGTTTTGCCTAGTTTACATGATCATTTCCCTGCAGACTCAAAGTCACGGACAGGGAATGAGGTTGGTACCACCGGAGGGAATTGTGCTTATTTGTCACTAGATATGAGTAATCGCCCTACTTTGGAATTAAGCATAGAAGGTAAATCAATTGTGGGCTTACTTGATACAGGTACAGATCGTAGCATCATTGCACTTAAGGACTGGTCTAAGGGATGGCCAGTACAGACTTCTGATCAATCTCTGAGAGGACTTAGATATGCCCAGGCTCCTCAGGTTAGCTGTAGACATCTTTCCTGGAAGGACCCGGAAGGACATCATGGTACTTTTCAGCCTTATGTACTTAATTTACCTATCTCTTTATGGGGCCGTGACCTGATGAAAGACATGGGGTTCACTCTTAGTAATGACTATTCCCCAGTGTCCCAACAAATTATGCACAATATGGGGTATAGGCCAGGTTTAGGACTAGGAAAACATTTACAGGGACGTAAACATCCTGTACAAGGTCATCAAAAGCTTGACAGATTTGGTCTGGGTTTTTCCTAGGGGCCGCTGAGGCTCAAATACCCATAACATGGCTCACCGAGGAGCCTGTTTGGGTGCCTCAGTGGCCTCTTCCCTCGGTTAAACTGGCAGCAGCCCATGCTCTAGTTAAAGAACAACTTGACTTGGGTCACATCCAACCCTCTACTTCTCCATGAAATACTCCCATATTTGTCATTAGGAAAAAATCAGGGAAGTGGCGCCTACTACATGATCTACGAGCGGTTAATGCTCAAATGCAACCTATGGGGCCCATTCAGAGAGGGCTGCCTCTGCTCTCTTCTGTTCCTCAAGACTGACACATTATTGTTATTGACATTAAAAACTGTTTCTTTTCTATTCCTTTACATCCTAAAGACTCGCAGCGTTTTGCCTTTACCCTTCCCTCGTGTAACCACGAGGAACCAGATCAAAGGTTTGAGTGGATAGTGTTGCCGCAGGGAATGGCTAATAGTCCCACAATGTGTCAGATGTATGTAGGGAAGACACTTGTGCCCCTCAGACAAAAGTACTCCTCCATCAAGATCATTCATTATATGGATGATGTATTATTGGCTGCTAAATCAGAACAAACAGTTCATGAGGCCTATGACAACCTCGTGACGTTGTTAGCACAATGTGGGCTGCATATAGCACCTGAAAAGGTTCAAACAGGAGATTCTATTAAGTATTTGGGAGCAACAATTGGGTATGACAAATTACAACCACAAAAAATCACCATACGAACTCAGGATCTTCAAACTCTAAATGATTTTCAGAAACTGCTGGGAGATATTAATTGGATACGAGGATATTTACATATTTCTAATGTTGTACTACAGCCTTTGTATGCTACTCTTAAAGGTGATCCAGATCTTACTTCCCCTCGTAGCCTCACCAAAGAGGCTAGAGCGGCCCTTATGACAGTAGAAGAAGCTATACAACATGCCACTTTATGCAGGCTCCAGAGTGATAAACCTTTTCAATTATGTGTGCTTGCCACTATGCGGCAGCCTACTGGAGTACTATGGCAAGATGGACCTTTGCTATGGATACACCCACATGTATCCCCAGGAAAATCCTTAGAATATTATCCTGATGCTGTTGCAGCATTAGCACTTAAAGGGATTCAACAAAGCATTCAATTTTTCGGACAATCACCTTCTTCTCTTATTATACCCTATACTAAGGCTCAACTTAATGTTTTGTGTGCTACTCTAGATAACTGGGCTATTCTATGTTGTTCGTTTCAAGGGGATATTGATAATCATTACCCTTCTCATCCGTTACTCCATTTTGTTAAGGAACATCCTATTATTTTCCCTAAAGTAACTTCATCCAGTCCAATTCCGGGGGCTGTTAATATTTTTACTGATGGTTCCAAGTCTGGAATGGGAGCTTATGTCATTAATGATTCTCCCCCTGTCCAGCATCAATTTGCTCCTGGAAATCCACAATGGGTAGAACTACAAATTGTTATTGAGGTGTTTAAACAGTGTTCTTTTCCTTTTAATCTCATTTCGGACTCCATCTATGTGGTGCAAGCACTAAAAATCCTAGAGGCTGTGGGAGCTATTAGTGATGCCCGTAATGTATCTGCTTACTTTAATCAGCTTCGACAGCTTATCTGTAGCCGCACTACTCCCTTTTATCCAATGCACATCCGGGCTCACACCTCTCTCCCTGGTCCATTATCACAGGGTAATGCCTGTGCGGACTCAGCCACTCGAGGTCAGTTGATCTGTTTGGCTTCCTCCTTAGAAGAGGCTAAATTGTTTCACCAAAATTTCCATGTTAATGCTTTAACACTGCGCAGGCGTTTTTCCATTTCTAGAGCAGATGCTCGACAGATAGTATTGCACTGTCCCCATTGTGTCACATTTCTTCATCCCCCTACTTATGGAGTGAACCCACGGGGGTTGAAGCCACTGGTTGTCTGACAAATGGATGTGACACATATACCTGACTTTGGTAACCTCAAGTATGTCCATGTTTCTGTTGATACGTACTCTGGAGTTATTCATGCTTCTGCGTTATCAGGAGAAAAGACACGTAATGTCATCACTCATTGCCTGGAAGCCTGGGCGGCGTGGGGTGCGCCCACGTCCCTTAAGACTGACAATGGACCTGCTTATACTGGCAGACAATTCACGTCCTTTTGTTCTACTATGGGAGTGCAACTTACTCATGGTCTGCCTTACAATCCTCAAGGACAAGGCATTGTTGAGCGTGCTCATCGCACCTTAAAGGAAACTTTACAAAAACAAAAAGGGGGAATAGGAGCTGGACATACTCCTAAAGAATGCTTGTCCTTAGCTCTCTTTACTATTAATTTTTTGAATTTGGATATTCATGGTCGCTCTGCGGCCGATAGACATGTGTTCCCTCAGCCCTCTGTGATTGGCTCTGTTAAGTGGAAAGATGTTCTTACGGGCCAATGGAACGGCCCCGACCCCGTGCTGACATGGGCACGAGGATCCGTATGTGTTTTTCCCCAGGATCGCACGGAACCATTGTGGGTCCCTGAACGCCTGACAAGAAGAGTCCTGACGCCAGCTACTCAGCAACAAGAATTACCACAGCAATCCCGTGATGAGGATCTTCATTCTGCTGAGTGCTCTGGCTCTGGTGCTGATGCCGATGACACAGACGACACCAATGCAATGGTGGGCGGTGGCACGGGCTTGGCCAATGCCGATGCCGGTTCACGGTAATTCCAGTGTCCTTCCCACTCTTTTCTCTACCTCGTGTGAGATGTCTGCGCCCTGTGCCTCTCCTAGAGGGGACGTGGAACGCATTTACAATCAATCTCAAGTTAATCTCACAGGAGTGTTTTGTTTTAGCCTTGGGAACGCTCATTGTATCCGTCTTAAGACCAAGAATTTGACTAACTGGGACAATCCATTGCAGTCCAGTCAAGTCTCAGGGAGCATTCTCAGTACTGTATTGGGCCAAGTAGTCTCAGGGGAACAATCAGGCTCAGGAACCTCCGTAAATAGCTCTGCTTTAACCACAACTACCTTGGCTAGTATCTCCGAGGTACTAATTCCAATGCCCCCATATTCTAGTGGACTTCCTTATGCCACTCATTTTAAGGCTTCTCCTTACTGTACCCCTAATCTTGGTTTCCCCCCAACATTCACGCCTTGTCAGGATTATTCTTGGGAGAAACGTCAAGTTGCTAAAGGTTTCTCCCTTTCCCCCTCTCTTAAGAGGTATGTTTATGACTTTAGCAACAGTGCCAACTCCTCTACAGGAGTGGGTTGGTCCTGGTTTCAATGGCTGATTTCCAACACAAAGGGGGCTTCAGCTGATATTTCTGCACTGGCTCAATTGCTGGGAGCCAAAAGTTGGTTGGCTAATGTTTTTGGCACTGTTTACGAGAGTGAGCGAGGTAGTAGACTCACATCTGTTTCGTTCAACTCTCTGTTGGATAATGCCACATTGCCCCCTGCAGCGGTTTGTGTTCAATCTCCGTTCTTACTCCTTTTGGCTAATGACACCTCGTCAGAAATGCTGGATTGTTTTAATGTTAATTGTTTCTTATCTGAATGTTGGGATGGTTCTTCGGCTGTAGCAGTGGTTATGAAAATTCCAACCTTTGTTCCAATCCCAGTTATTGCGGACCCTGATAAATTCCCCATTGTTGAGCTACTTAGAGTCCGCAGGGATTTTGGAATCACAGCTGCTATAGTGACAGCCGTGGCGGTATCTGCTGCGGCAGCGGTCGCGGCCGGAGTGGCCATGGCCAATCAAGTGCAGACTGCTGCCTCCGTTAATCAAGTTGTTCAACAAACTTCTATGATACTTGAGTCCCAAAATGCAATTAATCAACATATTTTGTCAGGGATCTTAGCTGCCAACCAAAGAATAGATTTACTCCAAGCTCAGGTAGAAGAATTGGCTGATTTGGTGCTTTTGGGCTGTGTTGATCAACGTGCACATTTATGCATAACCTCTGTCAGATTTAATGATTCCAGGAATGCCTCCCGTATCATCGGAGAATACTTGGCCGGAAATTGGTCCATGGCAGCGGAAGACATGATCCAGTCTCAACTAACCCAGATAGCTGTCTTGAATAGTACCCGCGTTGATCCCATAACGTTGGGTCAATTCACTGATTGGATATCTTCTGCCTTTTCCTTTTTTAAAGAGTGGGTGGGGGTAGGCATTTTTGGCGCAATGTGTTGCTTCGGTATGGTTCTCTGTTTGTGGTTTCTCTGCCGCCTTAAGGCCCGCAATGCTCGCGATAAAGCTATGATTATACAAGCACTTGCAGCTTTGGAAACTGGCAACTCACCTCAAGTTTGGCTTGCACAAATTAAACAGTAAACCTTTGACATGGTCGTTGCACCCCAAGTTTTACGGACATTGCACTGGGAACGACATGTCCTTCCTTGTTATTCTCCTAGTGTTGGAAAGCCCTTGCACTCTGCCGGCTTTACTGCCATTGCACACAGATGGGTTTCCACGCTAGTACTTTTCTATCGCTCTATGACCCGTGCCTTTCTTTTAGGGTGTTGCCAACTTGTTTGTCGTTGTATTTCTATACAGCCACAGTTCAGCCTCAGAGACCTAATCATGACTGGCTGAGTAGATACCATTAAACGCCTTGGCAACAACGAGCTGATCTTGTAGTACCCAGAGACGGGCAACTTTCACGCTTGCACTGCAACCTAAGACAGGGAAATGGGGCCTCCCCAAAGACGGGTAAGCAATGTAAGGGCAGTGAACGACCTAAGACAGGGGCTACTTGATTCCCTTTGACGTGCTATATACAGAAGGAAAAAACTGCTGGCAGTGGATTCCCCCCGGCCCCCAGGGCTTGGATCCAGCCCTGATTTGTATGCACGTCAAGGAGGCCAGCTCACAGGGCCTTAACAGCTTTGTGGTGTCTGTTTTCATATTCAGCCAATAACGGTCATGTGGGAACGTCCTGACCTGCTTGGGTCTGATGAGGTTCCTGGTTGAAGGCTTCGTATGAGTAATGGCGATTCACCTCTACTCTTGCCTGTTTTGTTTTTAGTAAACGAAAGGGGGAACTGTGGCGAGCCGCTTCTGCGGACTGTGGTCGCCATTACAAGATGGCGCTGGCCTTGTGGTGGTCTGTGATAAACAACTCCTTCTTTGGGAGAGTTGGCACATGGTTCTTTGACACCCTACGAGAAAGCTCCACGTGGCAGCTTCGCATTGGGTGTTTGGATACTTTATTAAGGCTGGGAGGGGCTTCTGGGAGATTAGAAGAACTCTCGAGAGCTTGAATAAACAGCTGTAAGAAGATTCCCGGTGTTGCGTCTTCCTTGCGGGCAAGGGGGTCGCGACATAGGACGTCTCTTTATGTGTTATGTCTACCTCTGTCTGGCACTTGCTTCACTCTCTAACAAAATTATTTTCTCCTCAAACTAGAACAAAACCAAAAACACCTCCCTGATTTCCATTTCATGTTATACTATTCTTTCTTAAACATGAATGTCTAGTAAATAAAATATCTACTGATATTTTAGCATGCACTGTAAACAAGATCATAAGATCAGGGAAATAGTATCCAGAATTGCAGGATTCAAGAAATTTTTTAAAATTAGTTTTCACAGCGAATTCTTTTGAAATCATGCTTTATTTCATGCACAATTATCCATAATAAAAGTCAACTAGCTATCAAATAATGAATTACCAACTTTCTTTTCTTTGAAATCTTTTTTGCTCCTCATGGAAAATGGACTTTCTTCAGTTGAACTTAATGTTTTATTTTATAGGAAATCATTGTCCCGGTAAAGAATATGATCATATGAATTTATAAACAGTTGTCAAAAGTGAGAAATCCAAGTGATTCAACTAAAGCCTCAGGTCAAATGACCTGAGCTCTTAACAACATTTTTGTAAAGGAGGTTAAATGTCTTCTGATAAAAGGCTAAAAATTAGGTATGGAGGCAAAACATTTGTGAGAATCTTAGAATTCTGCAAACTTATTTTTTTCTTTTGTTCCTCAATTCTGAAAGAAATCAAAAAGATGAAAAGTGAAGCTTAAAATAATAAGATGCACCTTGAGGTGTGGTATTCCAGTAAATGTTAGGGTGTCTTAGAATCCACATTAAACAGATCACTACACAACACCAATTCTGCATCCTTGAAACAAGCATGGCTCTCACCATCAAAGAATTTCCATTGCCTCATGAGGAGGCAGAAGAATAAGCTGACAACTCCCACAACCACTAACAGAAGTTTATCTCAGGACAGAAAAAGGAACAGAGTGTTCGAAAAGGATGTGAGGGAGTGATCATTTTGGTCTCTGGATGTTGAACATATCTTTAGAGGAAAAGGTCACGATGGGCAAGCCAGTTGCTTGGAATAGAAAGTTTCTAGGAAAACAAGACAGAAAGATTCAATCACATAGGAAGAATGCTAAGAAGATTTGAAAGGCCTTGACCTGCTTGGGAAATGTCTATGCAGTGTGAGCTAGCAGAGTTCAATGTATAAACTGGAGAACAGCAGGAGATAAATCTAGAAAGAAAATCGTTCGTCACTCATTCTTCATTACTTATTTAACATACATTTACACAGCACCTCCTTTTCCAGGCTTTGAGTTAGGCCTTGAAGACACAACCACAAAGAAGGCTGAGCTCATGTTGTGTCGCAAGACACACAAATAACCACTGTCCTAGTGTCTGTACCTATAGTAGAGGAAGATATCAAAATCTCAAGGGTACAGAGAAGGGACAAACTCAATCTCAGGTCATGCTGCACTTCAAGGGAACATTGGATCTGAGCTGTAGAGAAAAATTCAACTACTGAGATGTAAATAATCCCTTCTAGCTATAAAAATCACCTGTGCTGTATTCATGGTAATAAAGTGAAACTTATAAAGGCCAAAGAGATGATGCTCCATGTAACAAACTGGAGCTAGAACATACAATCATGAAGTCTATTTCATATTAATATACTTCTTATTGACACACAATGGTAGAAAACACCAGAGTCCTTTCATACCCCCATGGAATGCATACCAGTACTATGCATCCAGTTCATGTGGGGCCCTCCCCATTTCCACTGCTGACATTCCAAGAGCCTCTAAAATGTTATGTCTTTTTCCTGCTTAATATACTCATGAGCACATGCACACCAACAGTGAAATAAAGGAGAGGTTAGGGAAAATCATTTCAGAGCTTTTAATACAAAGACATTATCAGAGACAACAGGGGTTTAAAAAAATCTTTCTTTAGAAAATCAAGGATGGGTCATTGGTGATATTAAAATGTTTCCAGTTTTGTGAAGCTTTTTGGAATGAAGTAGAAAATTGATTACTGGTCTAGAAGATTCAAGTTCAATTACTAACCCAATGCTTGATTCATTACTTTTTAAACAAATAAATAAAAAGGATTGCTTGCACTATCTCTTTTCTCAATTATGAAAAAGCAGTTAATTTCCATTTGTCTTGACAGGAGACTATCAGGATGGAGGAAACAATCTCAAAGTGCTATTAGGGGAAGCTCACAGAATTGAGATTTGCTGAGCCTATCAACAAGAGGCTATTCCAATTTCATTCCAATTTATCACACACCTGTAAGTGTTCTATCCAGAATGTTGAGAGTTACATGTTAAATATACATAGTACTTGTTAGTTCGTTGACTTTCATGAAGCAGCTAGTAAATTATATATCCTTAGACTCAAAAGGACTGGTTGAAGGAGATACTATAGTGCTTAACATTAAATATGATCATAGAGTGAACATTCTTGGTATATGATCTAGGAACCCAGAGTATTGAAGCACTGCAAGTCTTCACCTTCCTCCCAACAGCAGGTATCTCCAGGTCACAGAAAAGAAAATACAGTTCACATGGGCTTATACTTGCAGTGTAGGCTGATGAGGCATTCTTGGAACACTTGTTCTTACAAACCTTATTGAAGAAACCAAATAAGCATGGTGAGAGATGGGCAGATGTCTCTCTCAGTGTGTGTGTTTCTCTTGCTGCTTTCTAACCCCTAGCACCTGGGTCATCAGGACTGTATTTTCATGACCTGTAGGGATCATTCAGCAAACTAGGGGATGCTTGTCTTAACTGTGGGCACACAAACACAGGGAGTGGGCTGGATTTGACATATGGGCCATAGTTTGTCAACTCTTGTGCTAGAGGATCACTCCAGTGTCTTATTTTTTATCATAGGTAGGACACACACCACTAAAATACACTCACTTACCCACTTACCCACCCATCTGTGTGTGTTTCAAATCTTGGCTATAAGTAATTCTACACTTTACATTAATTAAGAAAATATAATTTGCATAGTGTAGCTTCCTGAATAGGAAGCTTCTTTTAGTTAGATTCCTATTAGCTTCATTTCTCTTCCTATTAGCTTCTTTTAGCTTTTTTTGCAACTTGCTTCTTTCCATCTTTCAATATTAAGTTCTTGACATTTATCCTTAAGGATAAAATGGAATCTAGTTCATTTTATTAAGACTGTTGTTGAGTATCTTCCATTGTTTAAAAATACCTGGTTTATCTACCCTGTTTGCTTTGGATGGACATTTGGGTTGCTACAGAAAAACATTCTTCCCCAGATCTCCTTATACATATGTGTAAGACTTTATCCCAGTTGGAGGATGTAATGGAAGATTGAGTTCCCTTTCATTTCTTTCAAACACTATTGAAACTGTGACACTAGTGCCTTAAACAATTAATTTTAAGAATTGCCGGTTCAAGTAAAGCAAAAGTAACCTAGTTTTTCTTATTACTTCTTTCACTTTCACAATAAAAGCCTTAAGGAAACCATACATTTATTATTAATCAAGTAGTTAAATACCCCAAAGATGGCAAGCTGATTCCTTCAGGAAGAGTCTATCTAACCTGTGTAGTTCTCCACAGCCCCAAGCCTTAAGGAGTCCTAAAAATTTGGGGAAGAGGGAATATTTCACATTGAGAGGGTGGAGTCAGAGCCCCGGAGCAAAGCCTTTAGAACTTTATGTGCCGTATCTTGCATGGTTTATTTCCTATGTCTAAAGAAATCAAGACTTGCTGGACTAGATTTCCCCTCTCTTAGTCTATTTAGGCTTATTTTTTTCAACAACTATTTTGTTCAGTTCCCTCTAAGCAGAGGTTAGCACAGTGCCTGACAAAATGTAAATAAGCAATTTTTTTGGTCCTTTCATCTTGGAAGTTAAGTTTTGGTGGTGAGGACAGGGAGGGTGGGTAAGGAACAAGGGAAGAAATAATCTAAAAAGAATCAGGATAACTTTTGATCTAAAGGTAAAAGAAGGCATAGCACTGCATTGCTAGCTATGGAGGGTGGGCTTCCTTTGGACACAATAGTTTCTGGAGGCTTCTTCAGGAGTTGGCAGCTAATGGGGCCCTGAGGATTGAGAAGGAGTCAGGCAGGAAAATAAGACAGGGACCTTGTTACAAAACAAGGAATAGCAAAAGAAATTCCCTATGCTCAAGAAACAGTCAGAAAGCCTGTGACCTGGGCAGAGTGAGCAAGAAAGAGACAGCATAGAGGAGATAAATAGACAGAGTCTATAAAACATGGAAGGTAACTCAAAAACAATTCTTGAGAAGTTGGAATATCATTCTAAGAGCGGTAGAAAAATCACAGAAGAGAATTTAAGAACCTTCAAAAGATACAGTTGTGAAATATAGGAAACTGACCCAAACAATGAAGACTTCACTTAAATCTAGCAGTTTGTCCTTTTCTTTTTTAATATTAGTTTTTATAGTAAGTCTGTTGGATGAAATAGCACTTAAAATATCTTTTGGTTTTGTTGTGGACTCTGTTTGCATGAACGCTTGTGATTGACAGTTTTGAAATCTCTGCTTAGTTGCCTCATGAGGCTGTGTCATAATTTTAGTAATCACCATGGTGATTTAACCACCCCTATCAAAGTGAAAAAGACATTGCCATCCCCTGTGATTTCTTGTGCTCTCAACACTGACAGGGTTAGGCAGGGGGATACAATCCCCAACTTAGAATCATCATGCAGATCTTGGCCCCTCAGGGAAGCTGTGTTGTTAGTGGTTATCATGCCTCCTGACATTCACTCCTATGAGCATCCTTGATCACTGCAAATTATAATGGCCATACACTACTAGTAGATAAGGTCAGGACACATAAGAAACTAGTTTCTCCACTACCACAGAGTTCCCAGTATAATACATTCATTCATTCATTCAACCATTATTTTGGGGTGCTGTTCTAGGTGCTGAAACTTGAGATGGACCAAACTAAAACCATTCCTCATGGAGTTTACATACTAGTTTGGTAGGAATTTCATTTCCACATGAATATACCTTCCTGGATTAAGTAGCTACCTCCTGAAAATCACTGGCTCCTTCTCTTCAGTTATTTTAAAAATAAAATCATTTTCCAGAGTCAAGGCTCTGAGCTAAAATTATATCTTTATGTGTCTCCAAACTGAGAAGGGGACCATGATGGTTAATTTTAGGTGATGAGTGGATGACAGAATATCTAGATAGCTGGAAAGGCATTATTTATAGGTGGGTCTTTGAGGGTGTTTCTGGAGGGGACAGCCCTGTGAGTCAGAGAACTGAATAGGGAAGTTCCACCCTCAATGTGGGCAGACATTGTCCAATTGGTAGAAACAGGATGGACCAAAATGGAAGAAAAATGTCCCCCCTTTCTATCCCTCCCTCCCCCACCCACACACCTGTTTCCTATAGCTATGACACATTTATTCTCTTTCCTTGAACATAAAACCCCAGGTTCTCCAGATTTTTACCCCAGCACCCCAATCCAGGTTCTCAGTCCTTCAGCCTCAGGTTGAGTTACACCGTCAGCTTCCCTGGTTCCCTAGTCTGGACTAAGTCACACTGTTGGGTCTCCCTTATAGGTGATCTACCATGGGATTCCTCAGCTTCCACAATCCCATGAACTGATTCCTCTAATTCCCCTCTCCATTGTTCATCTCTCTGTGTATCTATAATCTGTATACTCTCTATATGAATAGATACATAGATATTGCATTAGTTCTGTCCCTCTGCAGAACCCTAACACAGGGACCAAGTTCTGAGGTTGTGTTATCTGAAGGCTGAGAATTCTGAGTCTAACATACATGAAAAGATAATAAGATCATCTAGTCATTTTCAACACAATTTTTTAATAGCTAAACTGAGACTCAGACAAAGGAATTGATTTAATTTATACCAATATATTGACTTAATGAGTTGGATCTTTGGTGGTATTCTGTCACTTCTGAAAGGAAGACCTTTTTGTCCCCTCATTTTACGGACACATGCAGGGAACACGTAGAGAGGTTCAGTGTGCAAAAGTATATATTGCTAAAGGGACTGAATGAAAATTAGAACCGCAGCCCAGTCCCTTTTCCACTAAACAAAAATATCATTCCTTAATAGGTCATATTTAGACATCTAATTCCTTCAACAGAACCTTAACTTATATGGAGGCTAATCCTTGGGATTCACTCTTGAGAGTATCAATTTTCTTGAAATGTTTAATAGGAGTAAAAGTATGGTCATAGAAACTGATGCAAATAGAAAAAACGGTGTTAATTAAGGTAAGCAAAAGACTAAAAAGATAAGCAAATGACTAATATTGAGAAACACTTCCTACTAGCTGCTAATCTTATTGATACACTTTAAATAATAATAAATGCTGTTTAGTAAGTGTTGACCTCTACCTTGGAAGATTAATAATAACAGCAATAGTAAAATGATATGTTCTATGTATTAGACACAGTGCTAATATCTATACATGTATCTTTTCCTTTAAAGGGAGTTTTTAAGCCTCTCTTCCTTACTTCTCAAGAGAATAGATGTGGGTTTCTTCCCAGTAATAAAGATCAGATGCATGCCAATTCCCATATATTTAAAAGTAGAAAACTAGGCATGTACCCAGAGACAGTACCAATGCAGATTGGGATATCTAATGCATGTCTGCAGAATTTAATCTTTAAATTTTTTTGCACTGGGGATTGAACCCAGGGACACTTAATCACTGACTCACATCCCCAACCCTTTTTATATATTTTATTTAGAGACAGGGTCCTATTGAGTTGCTTAGCACCTCACTTTTGCTGAGGCTGGCTTTGAACTTGCAATCCTCCTGCCTCAGCTCCCCAAGCTGCTAGGATAACAGGCATCCACCACCACACCCAGTCATAGAATATATTCTTAACCCTGGTCAACCTAAGGGTAGATTCCCTTAGCACCAAAGCACAGTTTATAAAGCTGAGTACATAGGAACAGGCAGGAAGCAAGAGCAGGAGGCTAAAGATTATTGGCTCTATTTGCTATTTTAGGCTCTGCTTGAAAACATGTGTGGTTGTAGTCACTACTGATGCTTATTATCAATTGGTAAAGGGGGAAGGTGGCATGTCTGTAGCATGCTACCTCCTTACAAATGGAATCCTAAACTTCCAAGACTTCTAAAACATAGATAGGTCATTAAATAAGGCAATCTGTGCAATGGGTCTATTACTGCTCGGAGAATTTTACACAGAGGGTATTGTGAATCTCCAAGAAAGGGATATATTATTTGAAACAGAATCCTCTCATTTTATGGCACATCTTAAAAAGTGAAGGGTTCTATGAACCATGAAGAATCTCCTGGATGTAATGAATTTCAACAAGCCTTCAATCACTGAATGCTCATGACATCCCAGGCAATGTGCTGTGTGACAGATGATTGGTTAACCAATTATTGGGCTAATCAGCGAGCAAGGCAGAGACAGAAAAAGTTGAGAAATACTTCCTGGCATCTGATGGACCAAAGCTGAATTCTGCCACCTCATCCTCTGAAAGTATTAGTACTTTGAGAGAAATCAACTGTCCCTTCCTTCACTTCTTATCTGTGTAAAATGTAAGGACATTTTCTTTTCTCACAAGGGAGTACCACTGCAGGAGACTGAGTTCTAATGCAAGCAGAGGCTTTCTATATTGCACTGCAAAGATTAGCAGTTGTCTGAGGAGAGAAGCTTTTGATTTCTTTGGTTGCAGGTTTCAAAGAACTTGATTAGATATGGCAGACTGCCACTGGCCAAGAGAAATGTATGAAATCTGCATACAAAGAGAAACATTCGCCATGCCCTGGCCACCTCCAGTACCGATTCATGGACTTTGTAGTTTTAGGTATTTATGCTGTCACCCTTGCTGATCTAATTGGCATCTGCAGAAATGCAGCGTCAGCATTTCCTAGGAACTTGTTGGAAATGCAGAATCTGGGGCCCCGTGCCAAACATACTAAATCAGCATCTGTGTCTCAGGAAATCCCCATGCGATCTTGTGCCATTTCTAGGAGCATCTGAGTGGACAGAGAAAGGTTTTGTCCTCACAGCTATATAACCTTTGGCAAAAGAGGGCAGCAAGAACTTGGACCTGACTTTGCCCCACTTGTAAACCTTCATATTTCTCATTATGAAATGTTGTCACCAGAGAGTGATATGCACCTAAATTCTTGAGCCTTTACCTTCCTATATTCACAGTGAAATTCATGGGAAATTATGTACTGTGCTTAGAATAGCACTTGATTAATAAATGGCAGCTACTGATAAAAAGAAAGGTGGTGATAAAGAATTCTAATAATGTGAGCTGTAGTGGCAGTAAAATAGCTATGTGTCTTGGAAATGTCTAAAAGGTACAGAAGTCATCAAGTGCAGTGTGCATACATGTAATCTCAGTTACTTGGAAGACTGAGGCAGAAGGATCACAAATTCAAGGCCAACATGGGCAATTTAGCAAGACCCTGTCTCAAAATAAAAAATAAAAAGGGCTGGGGGTGTAGCTCAGTGGTAGAGTGCTTGCTTAGGAAAAGTCCTATCTTCAATCCCCAGTATCACTGGAAAAAAAAAAACATAGATATCATAGGAATATAGGAAATAAATCTCAAACAAATGTTCAAATATTGAAATAAAACTTGGGAATCAAGAAAAACTAAAAAGAAAGGTAGCAACGTTCCTCCCACGACTACTCTCATCAGAGACTCTTCTACAAAATTTCTTGTCCCTCCATTTGTGTGACTCAAAAGGAAAGCTCTAAACAACTTTACATAGGCAAGTGACTCCTAGGAAAACAGAGGAAGGCCAGCCAGCCTTCTGTGACTACGGGTAGTGGCCAATCGGAACTGAAATAATGGTGTTAAGGAGATGTGGCACAGGAGAATTTACAGTGCCTAATAACACCTGGTGTAGGCATTGTCAAGGAAGTGCATACATATGGCACCAAGTTGTATTACTTGTAATTCTTGCAGTGGTGGCAGGAGCCCAGTGTAAAATGGACAAAGCCAAAGAGTTGTTTGGTTTTTTTTTTTTTTAATTAAAAGAATATTGACCAGTGAAATGGTTTTACTCTGACTTAAAATTTGCTCACCTTCCGCCTGTTCCCCCACCCCCTAATCTAGTTCACCTAAGACTTTCCAAGTTTCCCTGTTTTTAGCATTGAAAATCTCACATCCAAGAAAATTCCCCTAGTCTTGGGCCCACTGTAAGAGTTGGTCACTCTAGCTCAGACTTTTATACTGCACTATTCTAATTCAGTATATGAAAAACATTGTTCTTGATTCTTTTAAATTCTGGGGTTTTTTTTCAAAATTAGTTTAAATCTATCACAGATGATAGTGAGAGAGAGAGAGAGAGAGAGAGAGAGAGAGAGAGAGAGAGAGAGAGAGAGATTGATTTCTCTCTTCCCCTTTTTAAGATTATTTCATTTCATTAAAGAAAAAAATATGGCTACAAAGCTCCAGAGACAAAAATCAATGACTAATGAAAGGGAACATAGAATTATGAGATAAATATATTCATGTCATTATTTTTTAAGTCTCCTGTTAGCTATATCCCTCACAGCTTTCAGACAAACACCAGCACCAACCTGAAAACCTTCTAGCATGTGCAGAACAAAAATATCAGGCTAGAACAAATAAGCAATTCTGGTCTGGGAGTGCAGTCTGGGATTGCCCTTTCAAAGGGCAGCAGTCTAACAGCTTGTTAGTTAGCCTTTTTAAAGGCCAGCAACCAGGAAAACATACCACTGGGTGTGGGTCACTCCACAGAAAACAAGCCACGTTGGTATGACTATTTGCAATGCAATAAGAAGCTCCCGTCCAGGAATAAAACCAGTCACTCTTGGTCAAGGACACCAGAATAGAATTTCAAAATATTGTTGTAACTCTAGAAATGCTTGACCTGGG
Organism: Spermophilus citellus; assembly: GCF_964194105.1. NCBI lineage: Eukaryota > Metazoa > Chordata > Mammalia > Rodentia > Sciuridae > Spermophilus > Spermophilus citellus. Next base: position 45,039,067 of record NC_138200.1, on the reverse strand, counting down.
GGGCACCTCTTCAGGATTATATTCTATGCAAATAAGTCAAGTGGCTCAGAAAAATATTTACATACAAAAATGTTCACTTTGAGGCTGTTTATCAATCTTAAAAGAAACTAAATTCTGAGCTATGACAGGATGATCACACAATACCATGCCTATATAGGAGTCACCACAAAAATCAAAGTGATCGTTTTTGAGCAAAATAATACATTCTGTGCCTTAAATAGCCTATCTCACTTAACCCTTATAATAACTACTTGAAGTAGGCACTTTTTTTTCATTATCATTTTATTCATTACAAAATATAGGCTTTAAAAGATTAAGGTGGATAGCCCAAAGCCACATATATCATAAGTTGAAGGAGAATACATACCAATGTCTTTTGGTTTCCAGAGCCAAAATTTATTTTGCTGTGCAATATTTTTTTAAAATGTGTAAAGTATGAATCTTTTTTATTCTATTGAATAAGATTAGCATCTGTTGCAATCCACACTCTGCCCATATTTTAGTAGGGTGTATTGGGGTCCTGAAGACAATTATTGGTTTCATTAAACATAGCCTTTGAACATCAGCAATAACTAAAAGTTATATATCCTAATATTAAATATTTTAGCCAAATTAATCTAAAAATAACTAAATAATGATTAATGTCTAAACCCAATTTTTCTAGTTTTTAATTCCTCTGGTCTTACATAAAATGTAACCTCCGGATTTTATTTTACTTTCCATTTAGCCTCTGTTTAGAGGATACATCATCTTTAAATAAAGAGGCAAATGTTATTTGAGCAAAGGCTAGGGACACATTCTGTGCCCTTAATACAAATAATTTTAAGCAATTTGACAGATAGAGTGCCATTACATCATTCCAGATACTAATGGGCATAATAATTCTTCAACTTCCTCATGAAAGAGAGCTCTAAAATGAGACAACTGAGTGAAAAGAAAATGTCAAGTTATTTATGGCTTCCATTGCTATTTTATGACTCATAGATAGAAGGTGGTCTCTTTTTGGAGCCTTGTGTCTATCTGGACCTTGTTTGCAAGGGACATTTGCTCATTTTTGCCAAGCAGTATCTTCTCCTACTTCTTCAGGTAACTCTCCCCAAATTGGGAGACCACCCTTCCCTGATCTTAGTGCACATGGCTCAAGGAGGTTGGCTCATCTCCAGCCCCAGAGATAGTCTTATGATAAAAGCTAGAGTCATTAGAACCTCATCTCTTTTTGGCAAAGATAATTCAAAATAGATACTCATAGCCAGCAAGATTCAATTCTTAGTCTGTGTTAGTCAGCTTTCTATCACTGTGACAAAGTACCTGAGACAAAAAAATTTTAATGGAGGAAAGATTCTGGCTCATGCTTTCAGAAGTTGTAGGTGCATGATCACTTGGCACAGTGGCTTTTGGACCTGGATCAGGCAGAAATTCACAGGGAGTCTATGGCAAAGGAAAGTTGCTCATCACATAGTAGCCAGGAAACAAAGAGATAGAGAAAAGAACCAGGGCATGCATACCTCAGAGGCCCACCTGCAATTAGAATCCACCTCCTGAAGTTTCCACCATCTTCCAGTAGCCCCACAAGCTGGAGATGAAGCCTTCAATACAAGAGCTTTTCAGGGACATTGAAGAGCAAAACCATAATAGGGACATTGCTAGAGCACTTAAGAGAGAAAAGATAGTCCTTCAAAGACCTCTTTAAGCCCATAGGAAGGTTAAACCTTGGAGCTACTAGAATACCTCACCTCAAAGAGGTGACATGAGTCAACCAGGAGAAATCCCGATCACAATAAAAGGAATATCTTAGCAATTTAACAATCCAATTGAGTAATTGTGAGAATTAATAATTAATAAGCTTATCCTCTGGGGGAGGAATCTATCCTTTACTCATTTTAAATCTTTGTTATTAATAGGTTGATTACACCTAATCCAAAAATCTCAAATGCAAAGTGATCCAAAATTGGAAACTTTTTGAATGTTAACATGATGCAAGTGTAAAATTCTATATGATAAAACTTTGCTTTATGCACTAAATTATTCAAAATATAGAATTACTTTCAGACTATGTGTTTAAGATATATATGAAACACATATGTCATATTTAGACTTGGGTCTCCTTCCCGAGATATGTCATTACACATATACAAATATGTATAACTCTGAAAAAATCTGAAATCCAAAACAAGTCTACCCCCAAGCATTTTGGATAAGGGAAACTAAACCTGTCTTTAAACTAAACAGAGATTTCCTTCTTCATCATTGCCTGTCATGTAAAATCCCTAGTGAGTTAACAAAGCAAGCATCAAAATCCATTTTTATCTTTCTCCCTAACATCCACACTAGATTGCATTTGTAGATTTGAAAACTCATTTTGTATAGTTGTTGAGTGTTTACAGTGAAGCGCAAACTTAACTCAAAAGTGTTAAAAAAAAAAGGCATATCTGAGGAGGTAAGAGGACGTTAAAGGTCACCTAGCCCTTTGGGAAATTTTCCTAAGTCTCACAGTTAGCTGATGCAAAGCAAATCTGGTCTTTACATCTTTAAGCCAGTGTTCTTTCCACCGCAGTACAAAATATTTTATTCTGTCACAGAAGCAAGCCACCAAAACACACACTGTAAATGTGTTTTAATTTTCAGTAAGACACACATGTAAGTATTTGGAGGACTCCTTGAATTAGAACATACTGCCTCCTTCCCTCCTTGGAACTAAGAGTCACATTTGGGATCTCACCTCAAATTTGGCTCTCACCTCCTTTCTCTGACTCCTGCCACATGCAACACATTCATCTGTTGTATTACTTATGTTCTTGTATAACAGCTGTTTATGGATGAATATGTCTCCCTATTAGAACACAAGAAATTTATATGCTTTACAGATTTCTCTCCCCAGTTAGTAACACAAGCCTGTGTGTGGCACTCAGTAAGAACTATATATTTTAGTATAAATATAATTATATGATGATGATTACTATATTCTAGGAATTATTATAAATAATAGTCATTGTATTCAATTTTTAATTTAATTCTATATTTTAATTTTTGTTTTATTTTTAGTTTTAATTAATTTATTTATTTTATCAATGTTGTCACATTATAGGCAAAAAACAAAAATCAGTCTATAGAGGTAGTAGAAGGTAGAGCTAGTACTTAAACCTGACAGATCTGGTTCATTGCCCATGTTTTGCCACAATAATAAAATATTTCAATGCATACTGTATCATGTGCAATCCAGTTTGAAATAATGGAGTTTACCATGTACAGGGCAGATGATGAATTCAATGCAAATAGAAACTGACCTGTGAAGGAATTTTTTAAGTCCTCTGAAAAATTTAATGTTTAATTAACATGTATTGATATATCCCAGATAGCCAATCCTTGCTTGTTAGAAGAATGGGTTAGAATGGGTTCATGAGTAAATAAATGAAACTCACAAATGCTGTATAAGTTGAAAAGGAATGGTTAAAAGTCATTGAAATCATGCCTGAAAGATGTGTTATGTTCTCACGATTTTAAAATTCTTTGTGTTTGTAGTTGATGTGCATTATTTGTATAAGAAAATGGGATCAGAAAGTCTTAGAAGAAGGTTATAGAAATATAAGTACTCAGGATAATTCTTTGCATTATGCTGGTTAGGGAGTTCCTTATTTATTTGCACTTTAAACCTCATCTTTTCCTTTAAAACATCTCATTGCTCTAGCATAAATCCATGCTGAAATGTTACATTTTAAAATGTCAACATAATATTAAATGTTTGTGTCATTTTTTCTAGATATCATTCAATGAGTTTTTCTAGATATAATTTTCTGATTAAAATGAAGCTGATTAAAAACAAATTAAAAGTAAACATGCATGGATTTGTTTCCTATTCTGATTCTGGTTTAGAAGTAGAAACAGGAACTTCTTAGACCCTTCAACCCAAGCCTGTCCATACTAGTAGAACTTTGATAATTTATATGCAGCAATTGGGAGTTCTTGGTTAATCAAATTGCATACATAAAGACCACCAATGGTTATTTGAATCCGATAACATTTAGTATTACTCAGAGGTAACTTTGTGGTTATAACCAAATAGGTGACATCCATGTATCTGTAACATTCTGGGTAGAGATGTTCTTCAGAGATTTCAGAGGTTGATATAAAATTGCTATTTATGTTTGGAGTTACAGCAAAAACAAAGTCTAATATTCACATAAAGTCTTATGCTTGCACACACACATATAAACACACTCCATCTATCCTAAAAATGTTACAATCTTTTTATCCCAGGTTTCTCTCAATCTTACAAAAGACTGCACGCTGGGAACAATATCTTACATGTCAAAAAATAATTGCTCTGTGACTGGTCATTGGAGTTAGAAACCTGCCTATTTTACAACCAATTGCATTTACCTTTAAAGTACGGTTGTACACGTTGAACACTTGGAGAGGGAATTTCAACAGATGAAACTTGTTTTGGGAAGTGTGCAACCATATAGAATTATATAGCAAATCAGCTTGAATCCATACACCTCTGATCTTTTTCCCCAGAGGCTATTTTATTTCCCAAAGAATATCTTTCCATTCATTCACTGATAGAAATATAGCACATTATTTTCATGGTGGTTGTTACTGTTGATGTTTCATCCCAAGTGATGCACCTTAATGTTACAATTTTTAAAAACACTGGAAGTTATTGGCAGGATATCACAGATATTTATAATCATAAAGAGGTCTTATTGGTTATGAAGTTTAGCCCATGTGTGCTTTTATTCGTTTTGCAAAATCTATGTAATAACACTTTAAAAACAAGGGTAAGCATGTTCTTCAGAGGTGAAAGTTCTGTCTCAAGCATTCACACCCCTCACTCTTCTTCTCTAAGGTTGCAGAGTTTAATAATATTCAACACTGAGATGTACTGGATGAATGTCCTCTCCCCAGAGCAATTAGCATGAAAAGTATTCTCCTTGCCATTGACCACTGATGACACCGTGGCCATAAGTTGCAATGCTTCCTGTGACCTAATTACTGCCAAAAAGATGTCAATATTCTCTCTGCTAAGATTAATATTGAGGTTTGGGGCAGACTTTTGTAATGGTACATATAGGCTTTCTCAATCCCTTCAAGCAGCGGATAAGAGGGTCATAAGTCATAAGAGGGACCCAGGCAACTCTGTGGCCTGGAAGAGAAGGAGCAAGTTTGTGCACTAGTGACACAAACGACTCACACAGCAGCTGTGCTTGCAAGCATTCAACAACTAGCTTTCCAGAAGGCACTGGAGAATCAGAGGGAGAGAACATTTTGTGGTGTTTGCCAATTTCTATGTTGTAAAGACTCCCAACACGGCCGGTTTGAAGCTGCCAAGAGGACATTAATGGGTTCCCAGAACAATCAGATCTTGTGAGCCAGTGTGAGCTGACTCCAGCACACCACTGAATATATAACAAATGCTTCTATAAATAAATGAAAAATGATCCAAGCAGTAAGTGCTTCAAAGAAAAGAATGTAAATTCAAAGACGTATACAGCGATAGTTTTCCTTGACAAGGAATGTCAACACAGGAATAGAGGAACAGCAGATGCTCACACACTCACCCCAATGCACACCCCACACCCCATGTGCATTCACCATTTCATTATATGCTAATAGCATTCTACTGCAAACACCTGAGACTTTCCATCTAAGGGCTTTTGCTCAGACCACACATGGGGCAGACGAAAAGTGCCAGGGAATGGATGCCCTTGGGAGCAGTCCTCAGACAATGACAGATGGGAGCAGGAAGAAAAACATTTGAGATTTATTGTTCCCAGGTGGGACAGCTTTGAAATGTGTCCACACCATCCCTGGGAAGGCAGGCTGGAGCCTGGAGGTCCAGAAGAGGTCCAGATGCTCACTAGCGCCCCCTGCACGCACGGCTCCATCCATTCATGGTCTGCCTGCTACCCTTTGGATTTTTCCTGGAATCACCTCCCAAATACACCACATGCACTCTCAAATCCTTGTTTCTATGGACAATAAGCCAATGACAATCATCTTTTCTGGAGAAGCAGAGAGAAATATGAATTAAGGGTAAGAATCGGGTAATAGGATAAAATGGGAGTGTGTTCCAAGCAGATGGGAAAGCAAGGAAGGTACGTATACACTACTGAAGCAAGTCCTGTGCACTCCTAGGAGTCACCAACTTATGCACAATCACCAAATAAAAATCATAGCACTTATGGAGTTCAGGGGAAAATGCTCAAAAACTTCATGAGGAACATGCAAAATTGATAGGAATCTAGTAAAAATAATAGTACAGTTTTACACATGTTAAATGATTACAAATGCATAAACCATTTGTGGAATTGACTGTACAAAAGACGATAGCTCACTTAGCATCTTTTTTTTTAGTGATGAGAATCCTTAAAATCTACTTTTTTTTTTTTGCAATTTTCAAGAATACAAAACATCATTATTAACTAGAGTTAACCCACATTGTAAAATAGCTCTCTGAAATTTATTCTTCCTTATACTGAAATTTTATATTCTCTGACCAGCATTTCCCCACTCACCCCCAGTCCCTAGCTGCCACAATGTACACATATTTCAAAACAGCATATTGTATAAGACAAATATTTACTATTTTTGCTTCTGAATTAAAACGTAAATAAGGAGCCACTTCTTCCAAATTAGATGATTTCATTTAAGGTCCTCTTGTATAGACAGTATATTTTCTTTGATTGTGAGAAAAGTTGCTCCTTATATTCTCTCTCTCTCTCTCTCTCTCTCTCTCTCTCTCTCTCTCTCTCTCTCTCAATCCTTATGCTTAACAATCTTTCTCTTTAGGCCACGTTCTTATTGACCTCACAGCACTTAATGTCATGGACCTTTCTTTTCTTTCTGTGACATTGTATAGAATGGTCTGCAACATGGACTCCTTTGTGCCAGTTGCTCTGGACATGTCATGTGTCCTCTCATCTCTTTCCAATATTAAAAGCTTTCCTTTAAATGTGCATGCATTGCTCGTGATTTTGACCTAGGACACTGAAACATGGTTTGGGTATTAAATGGCTTGAGATTTTTTGTTTTGTTTTTTATAAAGAAAAGTTCATAAATACAAAAAAAAGAACAAAATAAACACTGCAAATAACATATGAAGTAAACCAAGGCAGCTGGTAAATGACTAAGTATTAGTGTGTGTGTGTGTGTGTGTGTGTGTGTGTGTGTGTTGTGAATCTATGCATATTTTGTATCCCTGTGTGGCTCAGGATGATGTAGTTTTTTTTTTAATTCACCTAAAGTTTCTTTCCTATGAGTGAAATCATACTTAAGAAGACACAAAATTCATGTCATATTCAAACTATTCCCTGATACATAAATGATATTAGAACAAATTCACATTTTTCAAAAGAGGCATTATTATAACAAAACTAGTTTGGTGTGTGTGTGCGCGCACATGTGTGCGTGCGTGTGGGCATGCATAATATAAAATGAAGTACTAATTATAGATTAAAGTGTTAATTATTGATCTGGATCAACAAAAAACTATGCTCCCTGATTTTCTCTACTAAATATTCTGACCTCTTTTAATATATTTATGTTGGGAAAATATTTCTTATTTTAAATGTATACAGAACAGGAATATGCCTTTCATCTCCAATACTTTACAATTATAAAGACAGATTAGAGATATATACTAGAGGAAATCAGAATATTAATGTGACTGGTACAGTTGAATACTGTTCAATTTGTGCCAACATGGAGACAATGTTTGAATAGTGTCTTAGGTTAAGTTCCCAGGGAGCAGAACATGAGATAGATATTCATGTTCCCTTCTCATTAATAAATCAGTGATTTATTAAGGAGGTGCTCTCAAGGAGAGATGTAAGTAAGGCAAGGACACAGGATAGGGAAGGGGCAGAAGCTAAGCAAAGATGCAGTTTCAGATGATGCCAAAGCCTGACTTTCATCTAATCCCCCAGAGGGCTCTTGAAGGTGAATGCACTTCATAGTCTGTTCCACCTTCATTCAACAGACCTGGGTCTTTGAATCACTTCCATGATCAGCTGTTGATCAACTGTTAGTTATGGGGACAGGGAGGAAACATGAGTCCAACACATCTCCAGAAAGGCTGTCAATCAAACAAGAATCATTCTCTGAGAAAGTTGTGGTCGTGATACCTACGGCAGCACCCCAACACCTGGTGTAACGATGCATTATATAGATGAAAAGGATCCATAATCTCTGAGCCATGCACCAACAGTATCTGCTACAGAAGGCAAGCACTATTTTTGAGGGCAATGTGTCAGAATTCAATATATTATCTTTATTCAGATGCCCCAACTACTTCATATGATAGAAAATATTAGTATCACCGTTTTACAAATAAAGTTGAGGTTCTTAATGCTTAAGCAATTTATTCACTGTTCCAAATTAGTGTGAGAGTCTGTTACACCATCCCTTTAATCCATAGCTCCTTGCCTCTCTCCAGTAATGTTATATTACATGTTTGTTTTGTGTTTTCATTTTTATTTGCTAGACTAGTTTGGTTCTAACCATAGATGTCTTTCTTTAAATGAAAGCTTACATAAAAACCCACTATATAAAACATGAAACAGAAATTGCCTCTCTTGGATCTCCATCTCATCCTGCCTACAGCGGCACAACTGAGATACCATCCATCACAGAACCACACTGTGTTGTATCCCATTGAGAGCCAATTCTCCATGGGTTTCTCTGTTTCTCCCATTTTTTTTAAGCAAGGCACTGACAGTTTTATTCTGGGCCATCTTTTCAAAGACACTTGTGTAGCAAATCGTCTAGGGTGATAAAGATAACGTCTTCCTCCAAGGCAGAGGGCAGATTTGCTTCCTGAGCAGAAGGCCTCAGGGGCAAAATTTGGATGGGTTTCCTAGCACACCACACCACCCCCTCATAAGACTGGGTCTTTCCCTAAACTCAGGCTTCTCAGCTGAGACACAGACCTGCTAGGTGTGCAGCTGCCACCTCAGTCTACCTCTGCATTGTCCCAAGGCATACGGAACAATAGAAACCAATGTGAACATGAATCTCGTACTGAGCATAATAAAGTCTTTTGTCTGTTTCTTCTGCCAGCACCCATGAAACTAATTTGTTTGCTTACATGAAAAGTAGAATCTCGGGCCCTTCGAAGTTCCTGGCATACCCATCTTCTGTTCATATGGGTCATACTGAAATAGAACTCGTTAGTTGGCATTACCGAGTGGTGCACTTTATGGAGACTGCTACCTAATTCAGTTAGGAAGTGGTATTCAGTTTCCCCAAGGATATTCCAAACCAAGCTGGCAGCCGAGACAGACTCGAAGAAGGACCCAGGCCTTTGACAGTCAGAATCACATTCAGGCATGCCAACAGCTCACTGATGTGCCATGGATGTTTCCAAATGAAACAGTTTGGAACAAAGCTAGCAGACAGAATGGCCCTCTCAAAAGCTTTGAAGGGCATTTGGCCATTTAGGCTACTTATTGGAAGCAGTGCGAGTTTGGGTTTAACTTGATTGCCTGGTGTTTCTTCTCTGTGTGAGTTCCCTTTATAAAATCTCTGCACAGTGTGATTTTGAGAATTAGAAAAAAGATAGATACTATCGTATCTGTTACAAATATCAAGACAGGAGAGTCTTCAGTAGAAACTACAATGCTCACTAAAGCCAGGAAAAGTTTCTGTGCATGAATATTAATGAAATAATAGGTGAAACATAGACTATATTAATATTCAATATTGTATTAATATACTATCTTATATTCAATATTGAAAACATTAAACCAATTGGATTCAATAGCTTATATAGACACCTATAACTGTGCAAAAGATATACAGTTATTGAGAATTTTCTGAAGTTGGGCTTATGATTTTCTCCTTTTTAAGTGTGTAGAACATTAGCACATGAAAGGAATATTTATTATAGTTGGTATCAGTGATAATTGATATTTATGGATCATCTATGACATGACTGGCTCTTGATTAAGCTTTGTTAAGTACATCTGCTACTTAATTGTAACCACAACAAATGAGAAAGTTATTATTTCAAACAGTTTGCAAATAAAGAAACTGCATCTAAGAGGTAGCAATTTTATAATCTGGCCAAGGTCACATAGCTAATAAGTGGAATACTTGCAGTTTAGATTATTATCTTCAATTTTAGAAATTTAAGATTTTAAGCACCTTCTCACAGGCTCAATAAATTGTACCTGAAATAACTGGTGATATTAATGTTAGAAAGTATGGGAGCATCTATGGGACAAAATCTGTGCAGGATACTCTTGATTTCAGATGTCCCATCTTTAACAGAGGAGTAGATTTACTCCTTCATTTACATAAAGGATTTGGACTCCTTGCTGGCTTGACTCTTCTGAATTCTGTGGCATTTTCTTTTCCTCTCTACTGATTAGAGTTTGAAGGTCCTCAATTGGTCAGAAATTCAGTGCTTATTCACTACTTCCTTCGGATGGTCTTCATCAAGTTTGCCCATGGGCAGGCCTTGGTCCCCCTATCATTCATCCACTCTAACCCCAAATGATGAAAATATAGTGCCCTTTTATAATATTTCCAAAGGAGCCTTTCTTATACTTTGAAAGGGGAACTTCTTTTGGAACTGCTTTGGTGGATGATGGAGAGTATTTCTGAGCAGATGGTACATTGTCTTCAAGGAAAGGGTTGGCTTTGTTTATTCGGAGCCCACTCTGACCCTGACCACAAGGGGTTCCCTGCTAAGTATACTATGGATGTTATTTCTAACACATGGAGAGTCAGCATGGTGACCCAGAAACATGAGGGAACCCCAGGGGAGTGTCTGTGAACAACTTTCTCTTTTGTGATTTTCATTTTTCATTATGTCTGACATTTTTGAAGCTGAGCTTTTTAAGAAATATCACTTTTAGAAGAACAGACTGGGGATATATTTCAAGGAAATGTAGAGCAACCACAAAAGAAAACAAGCATAGCAGAAAACGTGCCCATTTGAGATGGGAAACGGTGTCTGTGCCGTGCCTTTTATTCTCTGTTAGCCAAATGAGGTGTCAGGATATTGTTCTCAGAACTTTTGGAAATAAACAAATAATCAAATCGCATTCTCCTTTTGTTTGTTTTCAAAAATCTGTGATGTTAGCTGTCGGCCTCGTGTTTGATATTTTCAACTTCAGAATACATCTGTGCACAGTAGAGAAATTTCAAAGTACCTCTCACTGTAGGTATTAAGATGGAATCCGTGTTCTCTCAGTTACGAAAGCTGAAATGTATTTGTTTGGCAATTCAGTTGTATTGCTTCCATTCTTCCCAGAATCTCAATGTTCAAAAACTTCATGCATAAGAATATGATTATTTACCTTTAAAAAATATCGATTCCTATCATAATAACTTTGTTTTGATTGGGATATGTTAATGAACAATAAAAGGTCACAACTACCTGTCCATCCAGGGCATGGAAAATGTGGAGATGATGATGTTCATTCTTATATAAGTTCACTTAATTACCATTTTTTGAGCACTGTTACCAGGTCCCTGGCATTGTAATAGTGACACACACACACCAAAAAAAAAAAAAAAAAAAAAATCAATGAGCACCTGGACAATCAGAGTTCAGAAGACTCCACCAAATACCAAAGATGGATTCCCCAGCCACTAAAAGAAAGGGGGGGGGGAGCAATAACAAGTTAGTAAGACTGGGCTCACGTGCCCCATCTTTTAGAAGTGAATGAGGCAGAGAGAGGGATTAGAAGTCCAGGAGCTTACATTTAATAAGTATAGTCAAAGTACAAAGCAGTGCAGAAGCAATCGGGTAGACTTGTCAAAGTCAGTGACTCAGAATGTCCCAGGTCAGGTGCCAAGGTGAGATGCAACCAGTGAGGGACCTCTACCAGAGGGGGTCCAAGGAAGTGCCAGAGAGGTGGCATCTCAACTCAGGATGCAACAGAAGAGAATTTCGGCACACTTCACATTTATTTAGGAAAGCAAGAAATATACATTCAAGGGAGAATGGAAGTTAATCTGGAGGGGGAAATATTTGGGGGATCTCAAGTTTCTCTTTTCAAAGGAAATGATATAAAAGGTGAGCAGAGGAAGATATGTGGGTGTGATATCAGATATTCTGGTGATCACAGGGCTGTTATGATGGTCTGGCAATTCTCAGGATCCTTAATTTAATGTTTTCTCCATTATCTGATGAATAGATAATGCTGGGAAAGTACCATAAATTTGGGTTTTGTATCTCCCTTTGCTCAATCTATTCTAAAATACATATGTATTAGGAGCACCAATTAACAGTGCACAGGACAATTGTCATAAGTGGGGACATCGCCAGTAAGTTTAAGATTGTGAGTAAAGATATGTAGATTCCCCCATATATGAGAGTGACAGGCTTGGGAAAGAGAATTGACTTAGGGAGGAAAGGTATGGGGTTTCAGGTTAAAATTACAGTTTCCTTGTTTTTTCTCTCCTTTCTGCCAGTAGCTGTAAAGGAGAGTAAAGCTAGTAAAGCCATAATCTATGCATTTAAGTCACAGTTTCCCAACTGATGCACAGGAAATGGGTTACAGATGTGCCATGAGACTCTAATCACCTGTACTGGTTTCACAGAAACAGAGAAGGCCAGAGGTCTTCTTTTCTCTGAAAGTAGGTTTTGTTTTTTTTCTAGAACTCTTAGCTGAGTGGAACCAGAGGTTTTCTACTCCAACCCTCTAACTTGGCAGACCCGGTGAGCATCACCTGGCACTACCCAACACATCATACCACACGTGGCCAAGAGTTTCTGCACCACCTGCTCAACTATGTCAATAATCAGATACAAATGAGCTATTTGGGAGCATCTGTAAACTTTGTATGAGGAAGTACTGAAGGAGATCTGATTCACGGTACCCCGAAGAACAGGAGGGGTAACCAAAGGTGTAGTCTTTGGATGATGAAGAATAGAAAGGTCAGGTAGAGGTTTTTGTAAGGAGCAACTCCAAGAAACAAACAAAAAGTCCATCTTCTCATAGTTCTGCTATGTCTGTCCATTTGTAACCTGTGTGTTTTAACTAAATATATTTCAGCACACAAGCTAGCTCTCTACCACTGAGCCACAACCCCAGCCCCCAGATGATCTTTAATAACAGACACATAGTCTATGAATTATAGCCAACCTCATTATTGTTTTGAAATATTTACCATGGAAAACTTTGTTTAGTCTAACTTCATTCCTGTTATGATAACTTTTCAGGTAGTTAGTCGGCCATGAATGGGTGAGCAGGAGAAAGACAATGACAGGTGATTGAAAACCACAGGGAGCCTTATCTGACAGAAAAGCACCTGGAAGATGGAGTCTGGCATTTTAAGACCTTGCCAAGCCATAATTACATCCCCTTAAGAAAAGCTATTGTTGGCAATTATCAAGAATACCAGTAACAATAAGTGTTGGTGAGGATGTGGTAAAAAGGTACACTCATACATTGCTGGTGGGACTGCAAATTAGTGCAACCACAATGCAAAGCAGTATGGAGAGTCCTCAGAAAACTGGGAATGGAACCACCATTTGAACCAGTTTTCCCACTCCTCGGCATATACCTAACCAACTTAAAATGAGCATCAACAGTGATACAGCCACATCAATGTTTATAGCAGCTCAATTCACAATATCAAAGCTATGGAACCAACTTAGGTGCCCTTCTACAGACTAATGGATAAAGAAAATGTGGTATATATACACAGTGGAATATTACTCTGCCATAGAGAAGAATGAAATTATAGCATTTGCCAGTAAATGGATGGAACTGAAGGCTATCATGCTAAGTGAAAAAAGCCAATCCTAAAAAAAATCAAAGGCTGAACATTCTCACTGATATGCAGATGCTAACAAAGAATAAGGCAGGGTACAGGGAAGGGAAGAATAGAATTTCATTGGATTGGACAAAGGGGAATGAAGGGAAGGGAGAGGAGATAAAAATAGGAAAGACAATAGAATGAATCAGATATAACTCTCCTTTCTTATCCTTATATATGAATACATGACCAGTGTAACTCCACATCATGTACAACCACAAAAATGGGAAGTTATACTCTATGTATGTATAATATGTCAAAACACATTCTACTGTCACGTATAACTAAAAAGAGCAAATAATTAAAATTGAAATTTAAAAAGAGAGAGAGAAACTATTGTTTCAAGATCATGTCACACTCTGACAAGTGGCCTGAACCCTTCCTTATCAACAAAACTATGTCACAACTCCCAATCATCCTGGCAATCAAAACATCAAGACCCTCACAAAGAAAGCTTGCTGAGAGTCAGTCAAAGGGTGACAAACTGATTAAGGAGGCAGGAAATTGATGCAAAAACCGGGCACACAATTTCTTTAACTCCTACTCTGCAAGCACCACACCATACCACTCTCTCTTGGAGGCAGTCCATTTAGTCCCTATCCTGTCAATCAAAAGTCATAAGGTGGTCCTGGGAAGGATTCTCTGGAAACTGCTCTGGGAACCTCAATAAAACTGGAAGACAGGAGGGGCATTTCATCCTTCTCTTCTCTAAGTGGACTCACTTTCTCCCTTGAAAGTGTCTCCTTTTCCCCTTTCCTATCCCATCTAATAAATTCATGTCTGCTTCTCTGGAGCAGCATGTCTGAAATCTTTTTGGTGTGATCTCGAGAATCAGAGTGAAGTGGGTGGCCTCCGTGGTTGGCTCAGCTTTGCAACAGTCCTCTGCCTATAGTATCTTTAGCTCTGAAAGATAAGGAAAAGGAGTTTGATTCCTTCACTATAATGTCAACTGCTATAAATTGTTGAATGTTTGTAAAAAAAAATTTAATTCACATTTTAATGTATTATTGCTTGTGTGAACAGCTTCTCTGATAAAGTCAACTTCAAAGAGTTTCAGGAGGTTAGGAAGCCATTTGAAGGACAAGTGTGATATTGAAAAAATAAACAGGAACTTAATTTCTAGAAAGATCAATAGAAGCATGTGTTTCCCTCTAGTCCTTCCAAGCATAACTGCTATGGACTGAACATTTGGGTCCCTGTATGTTGAAAACCTGGGATAGTATGAGGAGGTAGGGCCTTTAGAATGAGATGAGGTCAGAAGGTTGGAACCCTCATGATGGCATTAGTGTCTTTATGGAAAGATACCATATCTTTATGAAAAGATATGGCTCTGCTGTCTGCCATGTGATAATGTAACAAGAACACAGGAACCTGCAAACAAGGACACAGACTGTCATCAGACACCTGATACATGGATGCCTTGATCTCAGACTTCCTAGCCTCTAGAATTAAAAGATCTAATCTCCTTGCATTTTGCTCAAGTACCTGTGGGAAAATCATGTGCAATAAGGACTTAGAAATCTGAGGCAATCCTATGATCAGTCAAAAGTTGAAGGGTGGTGCCTGGGTAGGACTTTCTAGAAACTTCTCTAAGACCCAGATAAAAACTAGAGAACAAAGGGGAATGTTGTAATTCTCTTTGAGACAATCCACCCTCTCCAATTTAGGGTGTTAATTTCTTTCTCTTCAAATAAACTTTGCTATAATTTTACTATGGTTTGTGTCTTGCTCAAATATCTCCTCTTGAGAAAAATGAGAGTTGAGAGACTGGATATGACCCCCACACACACACACACCCACCATACACGCATACTCTCACCAATCACGTGGGTAACACCTCCACTTGTCAAGAAGATGATAAGAGAATACTACCAAACCTTGGCATTTATCATAAAGAATTAAAATCAGCATACAAGAGAAATGCGTGCATACCATATTTATAACTGTACAATTCACAATAGTCAAATTGTGGAACGAGCCTAGATGCCCATCAATGGATGAACAAAGAAAAGGTGGCATATATACACAATGTACTCTTATTTACTCATTAACAAGAATGAAATCCTGTCATTTGCAAGAGAATGGATGACACCTAAGAGCACTGTGTTAAATGAGATAAACCAAATTTAAAATCAAGGGTTTCATTATTCTCTCATATGTAGAAGTTAAAGACAAAAAAAAAGGGGGGGGGAAAGTTGGGGAGTTGTCTCATGAAAATAGAAGGGAGATAATACAGTAGGAAAAGGACTAGAGGTTAGAGGAGGATTGAGAAAGGGAGGAACTGGGAGATGATATTAATCAAATATATTGTTACAATGTGTGCATGTATGAATATGTAACAACAAATCCCATTATTGTATGTAATTATAATGTACCAATAAAAATAGAGAAAAATAAATAAATAGCATACTTTAAACAACTTTTCATTTCCATAAGAACTTGACAACTGAAATGAAATGGGACACTTCTTTGAATTTTTAATAGTAAAAATCCTAAAAGAGAAATTTTCAAGTCTAGGTGCTTTCACCAACATTTAAGGAATAAATAACACATACAATCTCATCCCCAATACTGAGGAGGGGGCTGGGATGTAGCTCAGTGGTAGAGCATGTGCTCAGTATATGTGAGGCCCAGTACACAAAAAAACAAAATAACAGACGAGAAAGCGCTCCCAAATTCATTTTATAAATCATATTAGCTTGATACCAGAACTAGAAAAGACAATACAAAAAAACCCCTATAGACTAGTATGCTTTATGACTGCAAACACAAAAATCTTTAACAAAAAGCAATTTAGCAATATATATGATTTGTGTGTGTGTGTGTGTGCATGCACACACACACACACACACACACACACACACACACACACAGTGATTAAATGAGGTTAATTTCAGGGATGCAAGTCTGGTTCAAAATTCATCAATGTAATCCACCATGTTAACAGACCAAAGAAAGTGACATGATTGCATCACATTGATTTTATAAAAAATTGACAAAATTAAACATATAGTCATGATAAAAGCTGTCTAAAAATGTCAATGGAGGGAATACCCTTATCTTGATAAAGAGCATCTCTGAAGGCATTAAGGCTACCATTATTGTGAATGGAGAAAGACATTGCTTCCCCTGCGTCAGAGCAATGCAGGAGGGTCATGTCACTCAGCATTGCCACCAAATTTTAAACAGTATAACAAGAAAAGGAAATAAAACGACACATAGATGAGAAAGGAAGGTTTAAACTCATCCTTATTTGTGGAGGACATGATGGTCTGTGCAAAAAAATCACAAGGAACCTATAAAAAGAATATAACTCTTGGAACTAATAATGGAACACAACAAGTTGATGTGACATAATAACGTGATATGACATAAACAATGAAAAACAATTGCATCTGTGTGTACTTGCTATAAACCTATTGATGTTAAAATTAAAAATGCAATACTATGTACATCACCTCCCTCCCAAAATAAAATGCTTAGGTATAATTCTAACAAAACATGTACAGGATTTGTATTCTAAAAACTATATATCCAAATTACATGTATGAAGACATGAATTGGTGTGAATATACTTTGTATACAACCAGAGATATGAAAAATTGTGCTCTATATGTGTAATAAGAATTGTAATGCATTCTGCTGCCATATATAAATAAAAAACATTTTTAAAAAGAAATAAATGAAAGAATATCTAAATACATCATTTCTCCTCCAGTGGATATACAATTTTAATTTTATGCAATCCTTATCTCAGCAAAAATTATACACCCATACACACAATTATTCCAAAATTTATGTGGAAAGACAAAGGAGTTAGAGTAGCTGAAATAATTATGAAAAAGAAATAAATTGGAAAGAATCTGTCTACTCAATTTTCAGATTAAATATGTAGCTATGGTAAATCAAGACGATGACATATAAACAGAGCAATAGAGACATAGGTCATTAGAATAGAACACAGAATCCAAAATTGGCCCACATAAACATCTGAGTGATTTTTTTAACAAAAGTGAAAAAGCAATTTACTGGAGGAGAGATAGCTTTTTCAACAAATTGGTTTGGAGGAATTGGACATGCATGGGGGGAAAAAAAGAAAGGAATCTTGACCTAAGGCTCACATCTCATACAAAAATTAAATCAAAATAAATCATGGACTTAAATATAAGATGTAAAGCTATAAACTTTTGAGGAAAAAAAATTAAGAGAAAAATCCTCAGGATTTAGGTATAGGCAAAGAACTCTTAGGCTTGACACTAAAAGTATAAACCATAAAAAGAAAAAGCAAGAAATTGCACTTCATGAAAATTAAATAATTTGTGTCTGCAGAAGGCTCTGTTAAGAGGATAAATAATCAAGCTACAAAGTGAAATAAAAATGTCTGCAAACCACAAAATCCATCAAAGGACTATTATCTAAAACATATAAAGAATTCTCAAGATGAAATCATCAGAAGCTGTTCAATCCAATCAAGAAAATGGGTAAAAGATATGAAGAAACATTTCAGTGATAAAATAATGAACAGTACTGATGGTGATGTAGCGATGATTGTCAAATGATGAACTGGTGGCAAATATGGATACAGGAATATTTTCAACCAAACCCCTAGGGAAATGCAAACTGAAACCATACAATGCCACTATTAAACCATCAGAATGGGTAATGTCATGGTGATACCAAACACTAGTAAGGACCTAAGGAAACTTGATTGTTACAAATTGCTGGTGGAAATGTAAAATAATTTAGCCACTATACAAAACAGGTTAGCAGGGTTTTTTAAAATATAAAAAGAAATAAAGAAATAAGACAATTTTTTAATGAAAACTCACAGCACTAATTTGGATGAAAACATAGTCAGCCAGGCACTTGTGAAGAATCTAGCTGGAATAGGAAGAGGCTGCAGATTGGAGATTGATCAGTCATAACAATTTGAACATAGGACTGGGAGAGATTGTACTTTCCAGTAGATTAGAATTTGGTAGCTTATAAAATGACTCTGTATTAGAATTTCCTAATAGGTTCAAAGCTTATTAATTCAGACTAAAAAGGGATTATATTTGTTAGCCATATTTCCAAATTGTTTTTCTTTAAGATATTAATCATGAGGGGGAAATGCAATCATTTATTCTTCAAAGACTGACAGAGTTTTAGCTATTTTGACCCCAAAACACCAAACCTAGAATACAAGATATTAATTATTTATTGACTAACCTCCCCTCTCTGTGTTCACAGTCTACAAGTTCCATTGTTCTTCAAGGTGCTTCACCTTCTGATATTAGACTCAGGGACTATGGATCCAGTCTGATTTGCAGCAGCCAGAGATGATATTTCATGTTTCTATAAAATAGTATGGCATGAATATTTTTACCCTATATGGGAATTCAAAACTCATATACTAAAGACTGGTCAAAAGCTGTTCTGAGTGCCCACAGCAATTGTCATTGACTCTGTATTATTTTTAATTACATTGTGAACTGTCTTTATTTTCTCAGAGCACTCATCAGAAAGGGCTTATTTCTAAACGATATATATATATATATATATATATATATATACACACACACATATTGAGGACCACTTTACAGGTGAAGAGGCAGACATTAAGAACATTGCCTGAGGTTAGGAAGTCCAACAAGTGGTGGAATCAGAAGTTGACATCAAATTGTGCAATTGATTCATCCTTAAGCTCTACTGCCTCATGGAAGAGGCATCTATAGAATTTACTCTCTGACATTAGTCCTTGCTCCTAGTCCAGCCATCCAGCCTTGAACCAGCCCATGGACATATTCACTAAAAATTGCATTATGCAAAGTAATTAAATATCAGGTCCTACAGAAGTCAAGGGCCAGAATTGATTTACGCCACACTTACTGCTCCTGGAGTTGAAAGAGTCCTGTTGGATCCTTCATGAAAATAATGCATACAGATTTTCCATTCTGGTTGTCCAATCCCTCTCAACAAGCTGCTGCTTACACTCAGGAAATCTGCCTGCCTATTAATGCTTCAGATAAAACGAAGTCCCTACCAACATTGTTATATCCCATGGGCCCAGGACAGAGCTAGGCACATAGTATTTATTCAACACAATGTACTAAATAAGCAAGCAAATCCTCCCCTTCCAATACTAAAGAAAGAAGATGCTAATGTCCAAACCTGATACAATACTGTTTTCTCTGGCATACTAAAGTAATTTTCTAACTTCAAAGGAACAATGATTTAACTTACAAAGGAACAATGTCAATTGGAATTTGAACTCTGGTGTTCTTTATTTATAACTTCAACTACCTTGTATGAAATATTCTGCTCATGTCTGATTCATTTACACAAAGTTATCAAATCTATTTTTTTAGTCTTTCCCCAAAGAAATCCTAATAACAGAACTATACAACAGGCCATCCACTTATTTATTTTCAGCTAGGAACCCTCAGGGAGTCAGCATGCTTCCAGTGTATTTTGTCTTATAGCAATGATATCTAAAGTCCCTTTCAAACATCAGATTCCTAGAATTTCTGTCATCCAGAGCACCTATTTTATGAAATAATAAGGTATGGGAATTCTAACCACACAGGATTTCAAACGCTAGTTTTCACTATTTAGGAATAGGCCAGTGGCAACCATTGAGGCTAAACAGTTTTTGTATTCTCTAAGCAAAGCAAAGGATATTTTCCAAACAATGTCTTGTTAGTCATCACCAGTATTTTGGAGTACACTATTTAAGTTCTAAGTCTTGTGTCTACATGTTCTCCTAGAGGGTTGAGTCAAATATTTTCCTGACTTCACACGATTATTTGAGGCCAATTTTCCAAGTTCTATCTAATGACATCTTACAACGTTTTCTGATGATCTGTTAACTTTTGTGTTGGGTATCAACGTTATACTTATCTTGCTTCTTGAACTTACTGTTTTATTCTATTCACTACACACACTCGAAACATCTCATCTTTCATTTACTCACATTATATTTGATTTTAAACTCTGAATCAGGCACTATTTTAGTTACTTGGGATTTAAAAAAAACACATCATCATTTCCCTCTTGGAACTTACAGTTTACAAAGAGAGATGTGTTGTTATTCAAAGCATCATAAAAATAATGGCAAAATCATTATTTTGTTTAGTACTACAAGAGAGAAGTTTATATTTGAGCAAAAGCATATTAAAGGACATCTGGAATTTCCATTTTCAGTAGAGGATACTAATTTGTAGCAGGTAGAACTCTTGGAATATCCACTTAAAGCCATGAGTGCTATCAAGACATCAAGACCTGAGGGACCAAGATTCCAGAGACAAGAAAAAAAATCACTGTGGTAAGATCAAATTCTACTCATTTCCTCCTTTGGGTTTTCATAATTCATATGGGCACAGGTCAAGAAGAGCTTAGTGGAATCAGCAATCAAGAGGCAGAAAAATGTAAGAATAGCTTCATAGTGATTAAGATAGAAAAAGCTGGTATACAGAGCCCAACAAGAGACAAAGGCTCTTATAAATACCTTGGGCTTTCAGCTGGAAACCTTAAAAGACTGAATTCTAGAATAAGAGTAAATGGTAAAAATAAAAGATCCTACAGAGACTGAAATCCTGCCTGGGAACAGCTCAACTTTTGTCCAAAATGGTGAACTACCTCTACTTACCAAAAGCTATAGACTTCTCACAGACAGTAACCATCACTCAAGGAAATAATAATAATATCTAGGAGATAGGACTAAGAGAGAAAAAAAAGACCATAAGAACAGACTCAAAGGCAACCCAGATATTTAAGAGTTATTAGATCAAGACTTTAACTAATTAATATCTTCTTAAAATAGATGGCAAAACAAGAAAATGTAATTAGGGAATTGGAATCTATAAAAAGAATCAAATGAAAATTATAGATGTTGACATACAACAAATGAACTCAGAACATGAGAAAATGAGTTTAACAGCAGATTAGACAAAGATGAAGAAAGAATTAGTGATTAGATCAGGAAGATTTTTCAGTCTGAACCAAAAGAGAAAAAAAAAGAGAGGGAATGTACATAAAATAGACTAAAGGAACATATGTGTAAAGATCTAAAAAAGTAAAGTGAACAAAATGTGGACAAACAATTTTACATGAATAATGGCCAAAATTTTTCCAAAACTAATGACTGTTATTAAGCAACAGATATCAAGCACTTTAAAGTTCAAGCATTGAAAACCACACAGAAGACAATAACTCATATACCTTAATAAAATTGATGGATACAAAACAAAGAGAAACCTTAAAATCTTTTTCATAAAGCAATAGACTAATCTCTATTATACTTTTTAATTTATTCTCCCTTATTAATACCATTCACAAACCTAATCAAGAGTAAACCTTTTGACAGGCATGGTGTAATCCCAGTGGCTTGGGAGGCTGAGATAGGAGGATGGCAAGTTCAAAGCCTCTTCAGCAAAAGCAAGGTGCTAAGCAACTCACTGAGACCCTGTCTCTAAATAAAATATAAAACAGAGCTGGGGCTATGGCTCAGTGGTCAAGTGACCCTGAATTAAGTCCCCAGTACCTTCCCCCCCAAAAAAAATAGAATAAACATTCTTAGGGCTGGGGCTGTAACTTGATGGCCAAGCATTTGCCTAGCACATGTGAGGCCCTAGGTTCATTCCCCAAAGAATAGACACCTTTATTTTTCTGCAGAAATATCAGTGTTTTTAAAGTGCAGAAATAAAGAAAACACAACAGTAATATAATAGCCAAATTTGCAATTAACTAAAATATTCAACCACAAAATAATAACTAAATTGTGTTATATTCTTACATTTGCTTATACATAGCACACACCAATTAAGATAAATTATCTAGGTGCTGGGGTTGTGGCTCAGTGGTAGAGTACTTGCCTTACATGTACAAGACCCTGGGTTCAATCCTCAGCACTACATAAAGATAAATAAAATAAAGGTATTGTGTCCAACTACAAATAAAAAGTAAATATTTTTTTAAAAGATGAATTATCTAATACTATATATAGCAACATAGATCAATCTTACAAAATATTTGGACCAAAAGAAAAACACAAAAGAGAATATAATTCATGGTTTATTTACCTAAAGTTCAAAACAGACAAAACTAATCTGTAGTTATAGAAATCATGACTGTAGTTACTGTCAGAAACGAAGGGTCAGTGACTGATTGGTAGGAACCACCAAGATTATTTCTGGGGTCCTTGTAATATTTCCTTTCTTGATTGAAAAGTTAATATTTTTCAAGTTCCAAAATCATGATTCATTTACTTTTTGTACTTATATTATAATTCAACTGCTTCATTCACATAGAAAAACAATGGAGTAAAAATGTCTTTTTATATTGACTTCTCATGTTGACCCTGCTCCTGTATCAGGGCCCTGGTAAATAAGATGTGCAGCCTTCATAATCATTTTGGACAAAGCAGATTTTTAAGCTCATTCCTCTTTAGTACATCCCACTGCAAGAAGTCACCATTTCAAAGAAACTTGAAATACCTCAAATTCCAGATTCTAATATAAATCATGGAAGAAATGCCTATAATAAGAAAAGTTTTAAAGTCCTACTGCCAACAGGGTTGGTTTTTCACAGTCCCCCTCCTCACTCTCTCACCTGTCATTGCCTTCCATCTGACAACTGCTGAACATAATGAAGAATTATAAATTAAGCTCCTGGATTCTGAAGCAAATATTATATAAGTTTATCTCTGGAGGAAATATAGTCCTCAAACTCAAAGGCAAAGTTTCCCTTTGTTAAATTACAATGGATTGAATACAAGGGAAATTATGTGATATCTATATTATCTTAAAACCCATTAAAAAAAGAAAAAGAAGGAACTTTATTCTGGAGGCAGAAAGTATGTATTTTAATTTAAAGACAAAGTTTCCTATTATCATACTTTGAGTTTAGCCCTTGATTAAGACAGGCTGGAAGATGTCTTACATAAATATAAAATAGGTTATAGCCTAAAAATTGGGATGATTATTAGTACTAACGAGCATATGGTTCTGGTTATGCTTAATATACACATAATATATGTGCATGTATATATAACAGAATCCATTTTATATACTATATAAATAAATATAAATATAAATAAATGTAAGATCTATGACACTATCCTGAGAACAAGCAAATAAAAAACTAAAAATCCCCTTTGAATCACACAATCATTGTGGAATTAGAAAAAAGACAGACCCTGTGAGAGGGTGCCCTTTGCTCTATACAGTGCCCTTGAGCCAGGCAACCAGAGCCCCCTAAAAAAGGACATGGTCCTGTTTCCCACACTGAACACTAAATACTCTTTTTTTTCTGGTACTGGGGATTAACCCAGGGGAACTCTACCACCAAGCTCCATCTCTAGCCCTTTTCCTTCTTTATAAATTGTAGACAGTATCTCACCAAGTTGCTCAGGATGGTCTTAAACCTGGGATCCTCCCGCCTCAGTCTCCCAAATGACTGGGATTTCAGGTGTGCACCACTACACACCTGGCCCTAAATATCTTTTCATGGACAAAAATAGGTAACAAGGATATATGTTGATTCAAATGCTCTACACCTTGGCTGAGATGGGATTTTTGTCTTCTGCTTCTTCTTGCCTGTGTTAGAATTCTAACCAAAAGTTAATTTCACTCAACTGTACTTCTTTCATGCAAGTTACTGAAGGAATGATTACTCGACATGCTGTATTCTGCCAATGAAAGAGTGCTGCCGACGGTATGCAAAGAAAATCAGTAGTTATCGAGACTGTGACACACAACCTGCTAAAAGCTGATCACTTCAGGGTCTCTCCTGCAGCGTCATGCCTATGGACAGTGCTAACTGCTGATGACCAGCAGGGACAGATAAGATACAACCTGGGAGGCCAGGGCAGCCCATCTGGAGCACCCCGATTACAGTTAACTTACACCGCCCTGTTCCAACAGTGCCCTTTCTGTTAAATGTAATAAATCTTCTCCTTTTTAAGTGACAGGGAGTCAGAATTGCTACTTTTGCTTTCCACAGTGAAAAACAGGGAGAAAACCTATCTACAAGGGGGAAAGCCATTTGAAAAGAAGCTCTCAAATAGTCACCTGGTTAGGCAAAACTGCAACCCAAAATACGAACACAATTCTTTTTGCTACACGCAGAAAGTGATTTTAATTTTGTGTGCATTGTTATATTTAATGCATTCCCCACAACGTGTCATTCCCTCTCTAGATTAAATTATTTTAAAAAATATTTTTAGTTGAGGATGGCCACAATACCTTTATTTTTTTTTTCATGTGGTGCTGAGGATTGAACCCAGTGCCTCGCACGTGCTAGGCAAGTGCTCTGCCACTGAGCTACAACCTCAGGCCACAGATTAATTATTTTATAGTCAGGAAAGAAACAACAAAGGTAAAACTTTTAGTTGCCAGTCCTTGAAGATGTTTTGAGTGATTTGTATCCTTGAAATATTTCCTGCATTCTCTCTGAAAGATATTCTTCTCAGAGTCAGGAAGGCAGGAGATTTAGATCATATAAATGACATCAATAGATCAAAACTGAGTCTGGAATCACCCAGATAAAACTACTTGCCTCTGAACCCAGAGAATTTCTCAGAGATTCTCACAGAAAATGGGAGACTAATTTGTACCTTATTTCCCATCATTTAATAGTATTACTTGCTCAATCTGAACAGGTTAGTAAAGATGACTAACATTTGTTTGGTAGTTTCCCAACTTTTGCGAAAATGTTTATTTTTTTTTTTAATTTCCAAAAATCACTAAGCATGTCTTTTTACATTTTCCATTGTACAGATGTAGAAACTGAGAGTTTCAAAAATGAGCAGATAGCTAAAACATGCGGGAGTTCCACAACTTTATCTCATGTCCCTGTGCCTTGAAATTTTTATTCATCCTCAGTACATCATGTCCCTAAAATATCGCTAGTATTCTGTTTTTGCAAATCAACTAGACCAGAGTCCCTGGTTAAAACTTAATAGTAGTAATAGTAGTTTTTCTGATTCTAGTTTGCAAATTATACCTTCTATCCAATGTCTGCTAAGAGAGGGTTTCTCAGCTTTGAAACTAGTGATGTTTGTGGCCATGTAATTCCCTTGGAAGAGCAGAGAATGGACCATATTGTGTATTTTATGATGTTTAACAGCAGCTCTAGCTTCTATCCGCTAGATACTAGCAACATCCTCCACCTAAAATCATATTATCAAAAATGTCTGTAGACATTGTCAATGTTCCCTGGAAAGTAAAAATCGCCTCTAGTAAAATTGACTCTTAGAACAACTGGCCTAAGAAATCCAACCAGCACTTAAAACTTCAGACAGAGTTTATATCTTCTTTTTAATTGATGTCATTCCACAAATTCTAAAGGGATCTTTTTTTTTTTTCCCAGTTATACACCATTCAAAGACAGATTCTCCAGCACAACAAAGCATCCCTTCCTAATACTATTTTCCTCTCTAGGATGTTTACCAAACCTCACGTTGCCCATTTGTAGTTGCATTTGTTCCGTGTTAATAGGCAATTTCACAAGATTCCTTCTCCCCATATACAGGTGCCCTGAAACATAGTAGGGGGAGGAGTATTGATCTGACAAACAGAGACCTGGACTTTAATACCATCTCTAACATCTGTTAGTTATGCAGTCCTGTGAGGGGTACTTAAACTCTGTAGAGTTTCCTTCTGGGCAAAATAAGGATTTTAAGATTCAAAGAGCAAGGTGGTGCAGAAAAAGCAAAACATACTTACAAAGTAACATTTCTGTGACCTTGAGCAAATAGCTTAACCTCTGTCTTCATCTGGTGTAGGGTGTGATAGTTTGACACCACGGGTCTGAAAATTCTTGCAGGGTCTTCGACAGTGGGGAGGGATGCATAACCATGGCCTACTATTGCAACTCTAATCTCTTCCCCATAGCACCCTGGCATCCTTACTATCCCTCCAGCTCTTTCAACATCTGTGCAGTGACCACTTCCTCTGCCTGTAGTACTCTTCCCCCAGAAATCCACTTGGGGCACTCATTCACCAACTTCAAGTCTAAGAGGAAATATTACCTCCTCAGTGAGACTTTCCCAGATAAACTGTTTAAAATACCCCTTCCCAGCCAGGAGTGATGGTGCACAGTTGTAATACCAGTGACTTGGGAGGTTGAGGCAGGAGGATGGCAAGCTTGAGGCCAGCTAGGGAGACCTTGTCTCAAATAAAAATTTAAAAGGGCTGGGAATGTAGTGGTAAAGCATCCCTAGGTTCCATCCCCAGTATGGCCAACAAACAAAAATATCCTTCCCAGCCCAGAACTCCTTCCAATAAAACACTATTAAGTTTTTTGATATTATATTTATTGTATTATGCTTATTGTCTATTTTCTCCCACTGGAACATAACCATGAAGATAAGGACCTTATTCATTTTGTTTAGCCCAAAGCCTACCAGTGCCTGGTACATATTAGAACTGTGTTGGATAACTGAATAAAATATGAAACAACCGAGCAACATAGGATCAGCACCTGCTCCATGTCCAACTGTAACAGAGCATGTCTTTTTTATTTTTTGTTTTGCTATTTATATACCAGGAACCCATGAATGTATTTCTATTGGAATATTTAGGCCTTAAAAACATTTAATTCTTAAGTTTTCATTAACAAATCTAGTATTGGGTTAAATAATCTAGGATATACCACATTTGTTTGTCACCAACCCCCTTTTAACATTATTTTTGTTTTTTAGTAGCAAGAAACATTTTAAAATATTTCATATTAAACACATTTGGAAAATTGATGAAAGTTATATTTTGTCAGTACTCATCTGTAAGTTCAAAGGTATAATATTACATGTCGATCCATGAGAATAATAAGATCCTTTTGATGAGTAAAATTACTTAAAATGAGGAATTAAGCAGGAGAGCTAGTCTCCGATGAGCCTCAGCTAATTTACTTCTATGATTTATTTTGGTTTCACAACATTCAGCAGAACTTGAATCACCTAAAGAAGCAGTTGCAAGTTGTAATAAATATTAAGAGCTCATTTGCTATCTTAGAATACTTATGAATATCTATAAAGGCATGATTGAAAAATCTATAAAGGCATGATAGAAAATTAGTAGAAAATGTGTTGAAATGTGGAGAACGGCAGATCTTTTACAAGGGATTGCGTTACTGAGTTCCTAATGATGAATAAGGCAACACACGTACTCTTAAAATTAAAAAAGAAAAAACAAGAAAATCTCAATAGAATAACAGTAACAATAACAACAAAAGAACAGGAAAATGATGTCCAGCAGGAAAAAGAATTACTGACTAAAGGTAGAGACAGGAAAGTCTGAGGAAGATTGGTCATAAGAAAGAAGAAGAAAATGTTTTGAATACCAACTTATTCTGCACATGTTACATGAGCACTACTGAGCTACACTACCTACAAGGGGTCTTCTTGAATAAAACATGCTTAAATGTAGGCTCCCTTCACAGGCAGAACTATCCAGTGAAAATAAGCTGGATATTACGCCGAAGATGTCTTCTCTCTCTCTCTCTCTCTCTCTCTCTCTCTCTCTCTCTCTCTCTCTCTCTCTCTCTCTCTCTCTCTCTCTCTCTCTCTCTCTCTCTCTCTCTCTCTCTCTCTCTCTCTCTCTCTCTCTCTCTCCCTCTCTCTCTCCTCTCTCTCTCTCTCTCTCTCTCTCTCTCTCTCTCTCTCTCTCTCTCTCTCTCTCTCTCTCTCTCTCTCTCTCTCCCTCTCTCTCTCCCTCTCTCTCTCTCTTTAACACAACCTGAGACTAAATAAGAAAACATTAAATCAGCACAGCTTCAAAAATATGAACATGTCTGCATGGTTATGTGAATACATATACAACATATACACACAAAATAAATATGGGTAGCTATGTATTTAGTGAGTATATGTGATGTAAAGGAGACTGGATTTGCATGTACATGTGTGAACACATTTGTTACAAGCACGAACTCTGAAGCCCTGTTTTAGTGGTACTTGAAACATCCCATATTCCTCTGTAGATGAACATCCACTCCCTCCCTATATAATGTGGGAAAGGGGAAATATTTAGATATTCAAGTCAACTGGTGCAAGAGTACTCCCTTGATGCTGAATTTCATGGCTTGTTTTCACTTTAATGTGCATATTGAACATAATCCTGAAGATTATATTATGCCTAGGACATGAGTTTTCTGTTATTCGCTTGCTTCATGTCTCTGGCAGAATGAGTTGAGATTTAGTGTTATAAGTAATTATGACTTTCACACATTATGCTTATAAGATAATGGAATATATATTTCTTATATCATTTATATACTGATCGATGAGTGTAGAACATATAATTTTATCAGTTGACTATGATAGCTAGTGAGTACATTTCATTTTATCTCATCTTCCAGGTAATAAAAAATAATGAATACATCACTATACTTTACTGTCTTATGTAAATGTTACATGCAGTTAAAGAGTTATAAAGTCAAAAAGAAATGTTAATGGCAGAGAAGGAAATGGCACAGTATTAGAAATAGAAGGGGCTTGTTTTCTGGTCTGTTATGAGTAAGGGAGAGAAGAAAGTCCCATTTTGGTCTCATTGTACTGCTACTATAGTTTAAGGACTGGCAAACTAAAGCCCATGCACCAAATCTAGCCCATGACCTGTTCTTATAATTAAAGTTTTATGGCAACACAGCTACATCATCCTTTTATACATTTTGTATGACTATTTTTGGGCCATGGTGGCAGAGTTAAGTAGTCTAACAGACTGTAAGATCTATAAAACCTAAAATATTTACCATCTGGCCCTATATAGAAAAAGTCTACTGAACCAGCCCATATCCTATCTCTAAGAAGGTGCGGAGCAAGTGTCCTTAGGCAGCTGTGTAAACCTAATAATGGTCCCAGGATCATCACTTTAAAAGCTGTGGTAGGTTCAGCCAGCCTCTCACCCCATTCAACATACCTGTTCCTCAGGAACACAGGAAAACTCACTCCAAACCCTACACCAGGCTGGCTGTCTCTCAAACCCTTATGTTCTGTACATTTTATTATTGTATCATCAGTTCCTGGAGCTTTGTCCGAAGCATATTAGCCATAAAAATGTTATTACTGATTTGTACAACAAACATTCCTTAACCTCTGCAAACATTCATGGGGCAAACACTAGGTTCTGGATATTTTGCCATACAAAAATTTATAGGTATTATCTCATTTAGTCCTCATGACAACCTTAGAGGTGGTCTTATTATTATCCAACTTTATGGGAGGCATCTGAAGCCTAGAGGGTTAATAATTGGAACAAATTCAAGTGCAACTGGCAGTAATACTAAGGCTATCTGCCTCTGAGATCATTCTTTCCCTTAACAAAGGTATGGCCCCAGCTATTCATGTCTGTTGGAGGCTTTTCTACCTGTTCATGTTCCTAAGGTTATTCAGGACTGGGCCAAGGCTGCTGATGCTGGAGGCCAAGGACATTAATGTCTGTGTCAGCAGTGCCAATGCCTGATGTTGGGAACATGTTCCATAACTCCACTGATGATACTCTGCCAGAATTGCTGTCCTTGCTCATCACACAATGAACACTGCAACTGGAATGCTACACATACCACTCACTTCCTGGTCCTTGCAACCATGAAAGTTTTGAGAGCACCCAGTGGAAAATATAGGTGGAGATCTGTTTTAGTTTTCACTTATTTTTAACACCTGCTTGTATAGGAATCACAGAATCCCAGAGGATGGGATGGTGTAAATCTGAAAAGCAAATCTCTCCTTCCTTCTGCTGAATGATGCTTTGTCATTGAACCAGATTTCTACATCTCATTCTCTCTTACTTGGTAGCAATTCTCTATTCCAGGCAAGGTGGTGCATGCCTGTAATCCCAGCAGCTCAGGAGGCTGAGGCAGGAGGATCTTAAGTTCAAAGCCAGCCTCAACAAGGGCAAGGCGCTAAGCAACTCAGTGAGACTCTGTCTCTAAACAAAATACAAAATAGGGCTGGGAATGTGGATCAGTGGCCAAGTGGCCCTGAGTTCAATCCCTGGTACCCTCCTCCAAAAACAAGAATTCTCTCACAACAAATACCTGAGTCAGTCACATGAATAAATGCCATCTTCTGAGTTGGGGATCTTCTGGCCTTATCCCCACTTAGCTATAGCCTAGCATGGGGACAGGGTGAGATTGACATCTGTGCTTTAGATCATGGAATTTAAACATACCCCTGGATTCTCTAAGCCATGGTTTTCTGCTTGATGTTTTTGATGAATTTCTAGGAAGATTGCCTGGCAACAATTATGCTCTGATAGGCTGAAAGGAGCAGATTTTTATCTTCTTTTGGGGAAGGGTAGTTAAAGTTCATCACTCTCTTCCTGGCAGAGGCCATGTCTTCATGAGCTCATGGGCCTGTGTAATGAGGACGATTGAGGCTCACCAGGGTAGAGAAGACGGGCTCCTTTTGCACACCTGACAACAGGGGTGTGCAGAGATTCTCTTATCTGATAATAATCTGGAGTACATGCTTAAAGTTATCTTTTTCTTACATAAAAGTTCAAAAGAATCCAACATAATTTCTAAACATGCATATGTATTTGTTTTTTGATCAAACACAGCCAGGGTTTTCAAATATAATCTCTAACCTCTGCTTTGAGATATTAGGAAAGAGAAAATTTATTCCTAGGAAAACAAGAGAAACCATTCTTTTAAGGAGATATTGACCCTTTGGAGAATCCCTGAATCTCTTCAATCTACTGGCAACTTCAAATAAGTCACACATTGTAAAGCTTTCTGGAATTACTATCATGACCCGGATCAACACTATGCCTCATGCTTCTTAACACACATCCTGTAGGTTTCCTTGTGGCTCAGAACAACTAGGTCAGTTCAAAACCATGGGCCCTGGTTGGTTCCTTAGTGTCCATGAATCCCTATGCTAGAAGTGTGCGGCAGTCTGTCTGGGCACAATTCACAAGCCACTTATCAAGCAGAAACGAACTTTATTTTTAGAACACACAGCCACACCACACGAGCTCTTCAGGAATTCCCTCAAAGCCCAACTGCCACCACCAGCTTCCAGCGAGCCTTTCAACCCCCACTCCTCCCACTCTTGAGGCCGATTGGCTGGGTCGCGTGGGTGGAGCCAAAAAAGTCCCCCAATGTGCAGCTCCCTCGTCTGAAAGGGCAGGGAAACATTCCAATGAGCATCACTGCAGAGGAGCCAATCAGTTGGCAGCTAGAAGTTTGCTGGGGCCGCTGTGAGCCAATCATCAGCTGGCAGCTGGAAGTTTGCTGGCAGCTGAAAGTTTGCTGGCAGCTGGAAGTTTGCTGGGGCCCCTTCCGCTGTGGCTCTCAACAGAAGTGACCATATGAAGATTTTCCATGAATAATTTCATATATTCTGACTGGCTATGTGGATACTTCCACTGTTTGGGGATTAGGTTTTCCTGCTGAAGAAGAGCTGAGTGGAATAATTCACATGTATGGACAGCTGGCATATGACATTGGACAAGGGGAGATGAGAATCTGTGGAAACATGTTTTCCCATTTGTTTTAGTCAGCTTTTCCGTGGCTGTGACCAAAAGACCTGGCAAGAATCATTTTGGAGAAGGAAAAGTCTGTTTGGGTCTCAGTTTCAGAGGTCTCAGTTCATAGACAGCCTCCGTTGCTCAGTGTCCAAGGTGGGGCAAAACATCATGGTGGAAGAATGTGGTGGAGGAGAGTGGCCCAGGACATGGCCACCAGGAATCAAAAAGATAGAATGAGCTCTGCTCAACAAGGACAAAATTTATACCAAAATGCACACCCCCAGGGACCTAACTCCTCTAGTCATACCCTATCTGCCTACAGTTACCACCCAATTCATTCCTGTCAGGGGATTAATGCACTCATTAGGTTAAAACCCTAATAACCCAAACTTTTCACCTCTGAACTTTCTTGCATTGTCTCACACATGAGCTTTTGGAGAACACCTGGTATCTAAACCATAACACCATTCCCTTTTTCAAGATTGAAAAGTTTTTGAGAAGTCTCCCCTATAGACATTTGGAAGATGTCCATGAAACTGGGCAATCAGCCTCACTTTTACAAAGCTATGACCAGGTAGATGAGCAGGCAGTGGATCCCCTTTTTATCTGCCCTCTCTCCTTTCCCACTTACCTTCTGTTTTACCTCATTTCTTCTTCCTGAAAATTATGTTCCCCAATAATATATTAGTACCTGACTAATGTCTGAAGATCTGCTTTCCATAGAACTTGGTCTAAGACAATCCTCAGGAGAGTTTTATTTAGGTAAAAAATAAAAAGCATGTCTAGTCCAGATTGTGGAGTATGAACCTTTGAGGTTTTCAACAGTGTATAAATTATGGAGAAGTTAGGTTAATGGGGCAGGGAAGAAAAAAAAGAGACAAACTGACCAGTAATTCTGCCCCTTCCATCATGGAGGATTCAGGCTAAATACTGAACATTCCTAAGTCTCTGTTTCCCTGACCCTAGAAGAAGGAAAGTAATAGCCTCTGAGAAGTAAGAATGAAATGAGATAATGGATAAGAAGTAAGAGAGATTATGGTTACTAGTAGATCATTAAGTCAGGCAAACCTTGGTTGAAATCCCAGATCTGTCTTTTAAAGGCTATGTTAATAGTTAGCCTCAGCCCAGCACTATATCATAGAACCATTGTAAATTACAAACAAGAGCAGGTAGGCTCGATACTTAGCACAATGCCTGGAACAGGTGCTTCTAAATGTTGTCTGCTATTGTCTCTTAAATCACTTCTGATGTTTAAAGTATTAAACAACCATTACCTATTATAGCTTATTATAATATTGATAATTTTCTTTTTCGTAATATGTGTCTCTATCACTTACACTAAAGATAATATATGTTTTACCCAAATGAAATATTCCTACAATTGGTAGAAGTGATCAAATTATAGGATTTTCTATTTAATGCATGCACTTTGTCATAGTGAAAAGCTGAATAGAGGAATTTGTGGAATTGAAGTAAATATAATTGGTACATGAAACCTATGATTCATGAAGCTTCTTAGTTTGTCAGAGACTACCAACTAAGAAAATATTGTTCTCCAAGGAGCTTGCAATTTAGGGGGAGAGGTCATCTGCTGTAATTTAAATTGACTATGATTGAAAAATTATTATAAAATCAGACAGAGAAACATCTAACTTAGTTTTGAATGGTCTTGACCAATGAGGAATCATGCAAACAAGCCTTTAAAAGTCATAGCCAACAAAGAAAACACTTTCTTTATTATTTTGCAGAAAATCAACAATTTTTAAAAAGAAATGGTTTGATAAACTAAGTTGAGATAGTCTATCTTGAAATCTACCAAGAATCCATTAAAACTCATGATCTTTAACAAAGAAAAAAAATTTTAGGGAATTGAAAATTTAGATGAGAAAGAATGTTAGAAATAGTCTTTCCACAGTGATAATGCATAAATCTCCAGAATCTTCTTGAACTGTAAAACTCGTCAGGAAACATGTCGAAGCTCCTCTTAAAATCTCTTGTCATCAAGGATGAAATTTACAAGTTCAGGATGAGCAGAAAAGATAGTCTCACCCTCAGAATGCCCACAAGAATTTCTGTAAAGTGATTAGACAAACAAAAAGTCAGCAGTGGTCTAGATCTGTAAACTAGAAGGAAAAGTGGATATTCAACAAACAGTAACATTTGCCAGTGGCTGTAATGAAACCCATCTCTTCCACGCTGCAGAAGCAGGAGTAAAATATAAAAAGATATATAAACAGGTGTTTGCTACAACCTGCTCCCCTGAATCTGTGTGCATTCCTCTCCTCTGCCTGAGGATGAAAGAGCCAAGGAAAAGCACTCACTTAGGATTCTTGAAACATTTCTGTGAAGTAAGAAGTAGGAAACAATAGATATCTATCTTGGTAAAACGGAGACTGTAAAGGGTATTAAGCTGTTAGGATGTAGATGGGGGGGGGGAAGACTTTATCTCAAGTCTGTTTCAAAAAAAAAAAATTAGGATGGTTTCTTTACCCTTTAAAATTATACAGATCTCTAGCTCACCCTACAGCACAGAAGAGAAATATTATCGTTCTTATTTCTGTTAGTAGTTATAGGTAACTTTCATAGGGTGCTTTATATAGCCTAGTTTGGTTTTCCTTAAAACAGACTAGGGGTTGGGGGCAGCTAGTTGTTTGGGAAGATGATTCTTGGAAACAGGAGTGAGAAAATGAGTTTTTGCAGAAGGAGCAAAAACTACTTTAGCATCTTTTACCTAGCCTGCTGATTTGGGCAACAAGATGTCAATCATGCCAAGACTTCTTAGATGCACGTAAAACCACTTCCGCAACTGTTCTGAACAACAGGATTCCGGGGCATATATCTGCTGGCTCCAAACACCAAGTGCTTCAGGGTCGGTATCCTTTGCACTTCTGGTCACCCTTGCATGGAGCTAAAAGGACTCCCAGGGTTTCAAGAAAGCTCTGGGGCAAAAATCAGCAACACAAGCAGTGCTTGAGGTGCAGTTTGGTCAGGGTGAGTCAAAATGTCCACCAAAGCTGTGGTTAAAATCAGAGGTTGCCAAGGAGATGCTGTGAAGGCAGCAAGAGGGTCAGCAAAGTGGCTTATTTTATTTAATCCTCACACCCCCCTGTTATACCAGCAGTTTCACCATTTTCTGAAAAGGATATTAAGGCTGAAAGAACTAATATAATTTGTCCAACTTCACACAACTAGAAAATGGTGGAACAAGACTCCACACCTGAGCAATATAGATCTGAAATCTTAACCCCTGTGTTCCCTGCCATGACCCCTTGTACAATGTATTCATCTTTACTATGCTAAAAAAATACAGAGAAATAGTTTCCAACTATGAAGCCCAGGGTTAGACTTCCCTAATCTGTCTTTAAGAAGCTTGTACCTGCAGACATGTAAGGGACTTCGTTGAAGCTGTTGCTACACAAGTTGAATTATAAGCACCTCCAATGAAGGTTTCTAATAAAATTATCCACCCAGATTTCTTGATTGGTTTCCTGGGACTCTTTGTTATAGGCAAGCTATTCCTATCTACAAGGATAAGAAGACTTTTTTTAAAAAAAAATATCCATCATTTAAAAAATGGAACAACAGGCTAGAATGCATCTATTGTGGATATCTAAACATTGCACTAGGTGAGTGAAAGGGATCTGGTTGTTCTATCCAGTATGAACAAAACATAGATTAAAATCATGTCTTGGGCATGTAAGTTTTGAGATGATGCACAATTTTTAAAAGTGAGAAAGAAAGCACGCATTGTTCGATGCATGAGTAGGAAAGGCTCTGAGATAAAGGGAGGAAACTAGTCCCCAGAGAGGTAGCTAACCAAAAAGCTCCATGTGCAGGGTGCATAAGCATCACTGCACAGGTTCATAAGTGAAATGACTATACACATATCCAGCAGGGACACTTGAGGGTGAAGGAGGGAGGCTATTATGAATTTCACTGGATCAACAGATTTAAAGTAGGACCACCTCAAGCAAAACACAATGCACAAAGCACAAGGCAAGAAGACAGGTTTGATTCATTCTCAACATTACTAAAATATGAGATTCATATGAATGTTTGAAGATTCTTTTATCCTGTCCCTAAATTACCTTACCAGAATCTCAAGCAGAGAACCCCCCAATTTTTATTTTAATGCTATCTACAGATGATTCTTAAACATGCTAAAGTTTAAGCACTAATGCTTGAGTCAAGTTAATTGTGTGTGTGTGTGTGTGTGTGTGTAATTTACATAGAAATTTAGACTCAAATACCTCAGAGATATCATCAAGATCACAAAACTGGGGGTAAAAGGACTTGGTTGTATTAATAAATGCTTATGTACATATTGATGGAATACCTAGTGAATATCAGCTTTGCATTACTTCAATGAAATGCCTGAGGCAATTAAACTATAAAGAAGAAAGGTTATTTAGCTCACAGTTCTGGAGGTTCCAGTCCAAGATCGAGCAGCCCCTTTGCTTTGAGGCTTTGGTGAGAGCACAGATGGCAATGGCAGGAAGCACGTTTCAGAGAAAACCACTCACCACCCCCATCACGAGCCAGGAAGCAGAGAGAGATGATGGACCCATGTTCCACACTCCCTTTCAGGGGCATACCCTCCATGACCTAAGAACCTCCCCCTAGGCACACTGGGACAAGTTAATAATCCTGTTAGTGAATGAAGCAATCAAAAGATATTCTAATAAAGTGAATATATACATGAATAGAAGGTATTGACTTATATTGAGTTCTACCATGTTCCAAATATATGTATATATATATATATAATCACAACAAGAGTCTAAGCTAACACAGAGAAGAGGAAACTGAGGCTCAAAGAGGTTAATCATAATTTTTCCTCAATATCCATGAGGGATTGGACCCAGGATCGCCCATGGACCTCAAATCCAAGGACGCTCAAGTACCTTACGTAAAATGACATGGTATTTGCATATAGCTTATTACATCCTCTTACATACCTTAAATTATTTCTAGATACTTATAATACCTCATATAATATAAATACTATATATAAATAGTTGTTGTACTATAATGCTCAGGGAATGATGAAAGAGAAATATCTCTATATTTTCAATAATTTTTTTTCCAATATTTCTGATGCACAGTCGACCGTGACCACAGATGGGGAACCCACCCACGGGCACAGAGGGCTGAGTTCTTTGCTCCAGTTGCCTCCGACTGGAAGAGGCTGAACAGGACTAAGGTCCAGGCTGTGTAAATCCAAAAGCCCCAAAGGTAAGAAAGGAAGGCGCTCTATGTACTTAGCTCAGATCCCCAAAAGAGACAGAAAGGTTGAATTGGAATTGAATTCTTCATCCTAGGGAAACCAGCCATGCTTTATTTAGGGAAAGCCATTTTGTTTTATTAACACACACACACATACACACACACACACACACACACACGCCTAAGATAGCTCCCTTGCCTCCCTCCCTTTCGGCAGCTGCTTTGAAGCCGACCAGAGGCTCCAGAGGGAGTCAAGCTGTTCCTAGCAGCTGTTTCTCAAACACCTAACTTCATTTTCAGATCAGAGCTGGGGTTTGAAGCTCTTAAAACCTGTGCTGCTTCAATCAAAGGAGAGCAGAAGCCGCCAAAACAATCAGCCACTCTCCAGTCAGTCCATTTGAATGCCACTCTGTGTACCAGAGCCTCAGGCATAATGTAGTGTGGGGCTGTTTGTTCCAACTATTTTCCATTTCTCTCCCCATCCCTTCTCTGTAACAGAGACATACTGAGGGAGAAGAAGGCATCTCTGACTTCCTCTTCCTCTTTTGTTTCCCTTCTGCTTTTATTATTTATTTTATTTTGGATGCTCAAGTATTGAAATATCAAAGAAGATGAGTAAAATGACGCATCCATCCTAAAAATGAAAAATTTGCATATTGTCATACGTGATTAAAACCTTCTCACAAGAAATCAAATGTCACAGATAGGGGAGAAACTCACAGTCCCTATCCCAAACTCTTTCCCTCCTTTTCTCCCAAAGGTAACACCAATAGAAAATTTTTTTAAGAGAGAGAGAGAATTTTTTTAATATTTATTTTTTAGTTTATCGGCAGACACAACATCTTTGTTTGTATGTGGTGCTGAGGATTGAACCCGGGCCGCATGCATGCCAGGCGAGCACGCTACCACTTGAGCCACATCCCCAGTCCACCAGTAGGAATTTGATGTGTCTCCTTTCTATCCAGGTTCACACACTTTTATTAATATGTATGTGTTCATAACAAATAGGAAATAGTGTTGTGTGAGTTGCATTTGTACTTTCCGCTGAAAATTTCATACTGTGCGTCTCCATGTGGATTAAATTTTCATCGAACCTTTTTGGTTTTTATAGGCATAACACGTGGGTACATGACAGCCTAGCACATTAATTTCAGTAGTTTTATGTTATTCCATTACACAAACATCACACAGTTCCTCTTTTATACTCTCCGATGTTAAATGCTTAAATTATCATTTTTAACTCCTTCTTCATTTCTGTATTTCCACAGTAAACCTATGTGGTAGATTTTTTATCCTAGGATCTCCATTGTCCAGATAGGGAAGTCAAGATTGAAGCACATCAAGTAACAAGTCACACTTACGCTGCTGGTATCAAGAAGCAGGTCAGAAGAATCTAAAGCCTATTTTTTCATGTACAACAGACTTCGTGAGAAAGGAAGAAAAAGAAATAATACTTCGGGAGTGTCTACCAAGAAGTCCTTAATGAAGTGACCCTCGGATGGATACGGAAATTTTGACAGGTTTTTCTCCTGACTATAAGCTCTTCCACTTCCAGTTTCTTAAAGAATTTCTGTAGAAAATTTGCAATTGTACATCCTTTCCTCTTCCTTTAGTGATATAAATCTTCTCTCAGCTTTTTGCTGGTTTTATAATGTAAAAGTCTTTCTCAAGGACCTGGGAGCCATCCCTTTTTGAAATACAATCAGGAAAGATAGTGCCCCTGAGTCCCAGACTCTATAGGAAGATAGGTGTCAGGCTTCAGTGAGCTGCAGTTAGGCAAACAGAGATGGTCTAACCTGGCTGACCAACCTCACCCACTGTGTGCTCCAGCAGGATTTCACTAGCTCACCCGTGCATCTAAAAATCCTTTTCTTTTGCTTCAGAAAAGTTGAGCTCATTCCCTCTCCTGGTGCAATCATCTTGATCCATTGTCTTGAGGAAAACTTACTTGCCTTTTTAAACAAGGGTTGGGGGCAGTTTTTTCTTTCAGAGCATCACTGTGACCATTTGCTTCCACAGACCAGACTCTCCCAGAGAGGGTTACCATCCATAGTCTATTCATTTCCCCTTTTGTGTTCCCATTACATGCTAAAAAACAAAAATGCAGAATCATAGATTCTCTCACATTTTTAACATCAGTGATGTTCTTTGAAGCACCAAAGATACCAAACTCAAGGACATAGCCTCTTTGTTCCCCATGCTATCCCTCCCATTCAAAATGAGGAATTCAGAATATTGCAGGGATTCTCCTCGACCCATAGTCCTGAAACCATCCAAACGCCTCTCACATAACTCATTCATCTTTCTTCCAAAGGAAATAATCTTTAATCCTCAGCTCAGCTGCTACAGATCGAGCCCCTCTTCTGTCTTGTAAGAAAAGAATTCAGAGACTATGAAGAAGCTATGGAATGCTGCCAGAATATTCAATTATGGATCCTGTGTAAGTGACATGGTGGCAGGACAAGTATCCCATTTCAGCCTACTGAGTGCTATGGGGTATGTCATAGTTACTTGCTACTGTAACATTTCCTAAATATTGGTAGAGGTCATTATCTACAGGCAAATGCATGCCACCAGAAGCAACCAGTGTTTTCAGAGCAAGCACAGAGCTTTGACTGCTAAGAAAGGGTACTCTACTGAATGTGAGTGAAGGAGTAGAGGAGAGGATGGAGAGGAAGGCATCAAGAATCATGCCAGGAAAACCCAGTGACAAATTGTGCTTGGCCCCCTTCCTAAAGGCTACCTCTTCTGGTCTCCCCTTTTATTACCCTAAGTGAATCACCCTCTTATTTTGATGGTCATAACTGCCACACTTTCTTTAACAGAGCTGGAGGATGAACCTGAATATAATTAGAGAAAAGTTAGTAATACAAAGGTTTCTAAAAAGTGCACCTGGCACCTATGAGACACTTAACTCGAGTTTTCTAATTGAAGCAGGAGATCAGTATGGAAATAAAAATCCATCATAGTTCAATCCCCATATGGACAGGGTCCTGGGATTGAAGCAAATCCATCTGGTGTTTCCCACTGGGATGGGAAACAAGAACAGCAGTGACCACACTATGGTAGCACTGCATTCCAAGGTGCTTGTTTCCCACGGCTGTGTTCACAGGACTTAGCAGGATTGGAGCATGAAGTGTGTGTTAAAAATACAGGCTAAGTCACTGGGTTGAAAGGACATGGATAGCAATCTCTTGGAGCTCCTGATGAAGTCAATTAAGGCCTTGATACATATAAAAATAAATCCCTTAAATATCAAAGTGTTTAAGTTGTTTTTCAGGATATGCCTCCAGAATCCACTCAGAGATGGTTTGGTGATGCTTTTCAAGAATGGATACTCACAGAAGTCAAGCTATCTGGCCAACTGACCTTTTGACATTTTAAGCTGAAACTCCCTAGGTCAGAAAATTTTAACTCCCCTTGAAGAGAAACACATGACCTGTGAAGCCACATAATGACCAGATACACCTGTGCAAAAGAGCCCTAAAACTCCCCATTATCACCACCCAATGAACAAGCAACTTCTCCCTTTTCCCTTCCAATAAATTCACCACTAGCCACTAATTGGAGAGGCAAACCTGAGAATATTGTCCCTGACTTCCTTGCTGGTTGACCATCCCACAAAGATTTTTCTTTTTGCAAAAATCTATGCAATAATATTGGCTTATACGCATGTCAGACCATGAACCCTCACTCAGTATGACAGTGACATGTTATAATGTACAGAGTGCTGAATCTAATGGACATAATCATATACGGAACCAGAGGACCTGAGATATTGAGGAGAAGAAAGAGTTGAGTGGGAAGAACATGGTTTTTTGAACCCATCCCCAAAATGCAAAACAGAGACCAATACCTGGGGTCTTATATTTCATTAGTAACACATAAAAGTTTCAGTTATTTACATTCCAAAGATATAGGCAAGGGTAAGCCCAAGAAATATGACCAAGTCACTCACTAGGACCACATACTAGAAGAAAGCAATTCTCCATCTCTTCCACAAAGTCAACTTGGTTATTGTCAGCCATCAGGGATTTTTTCCCCCACCAAATAACGCTAAGGTTAAGAACACACTGTTTTTTCTTCAATTCACAAGACTAGCTTATATATCATGAGCTTAACTGGCTGCCACTCACAAACACCTGCTCTTTACACAAATGTCCAGATATAAGATTAAATGAGATGCAATACATAAAGCACCTGGCATGATGCTTAGCACATAAGAAGCATTGAAGTTAGATTGGCTTCAACATTACTAGAAATGAGGAGTGGCCATACTTTTATATTTGAAGATACAAAAACAATCTCTTAATAAATATTACCAACAAATTACAGTAAGGTTTATTCAGACAGGTAGAACAACATTGAGTTATAACTTTTATTGCCGCTGATTATTTTTTATGAATATCACATGAGCTTCTAATGGAATAAACTCCTTTAACCAGAACCTTGATTTAAGCTTCTTGAGAGACTTAATAGTAACAAGGATATTCATATTTTTCTCAGACACTGCTCAAGGCAGGCACATCTTACTAGTTTTCAAAACCTAATGTCTCCATCCAGGGAAAACAAATTGAATTACTCCATTGCACATGTGGAGAATTAGGCTCATGCACACATCAGGGATGCTGAGTGGGCTGCAGTAAATGGCATGGATAGGACCCCACTGGCTGGCCATAGAGGAACTTGAGGAAGGCTTCAGTGGCTTATTGCTATTGGGATTCACAGAAATACCCTTTGCCATCCAACAAAATCGCTCTCCTAGAATATACCTTTGAAGCATATTCTGGCTTTAATAAAGCAAGTATTTAAGCCATATTGTAAAATCCAGACTGTCAATCTCTCAGGACTCTGTGGCCACCTGACAGTGGGTTTGACACTTAGATGCCCAGGGAGACACTGACACAATCCAACCATTTAAAAGTAAAGGAGTATGTGTGTGTTTAGCCACAGCCAAAGATTAGAGATGATTAGAAGACAACCAACATACCTTTACTTTGAAGAGATTCCACAGTAAAGAAAACCTGATGAACTTCAGTTTCATCTCAAATGCAAAAGTTGTCCATTTTAAATCTGAAAAAAAATTAATGCTATTCAGTCACCCCAGAAATACAAAGTATCATGGGATGGGAGGGGGGTGTGTCAAAACCTGGGCAGACTGAGGTTTAGTTGAACTGGGAGTTGAGGAAGAAGATCTTGTGAAAGCCATCAGGATGGGGCAATTCCCAATGATGCTGACTGTGGACACCAGCATCCTGCAAGTGGCAGAAAAAAACAGCAGGCTCAGCACCTGCTTGGTAACAAGTGAAAAACTGGCGATTCTCAAACCTGGAATGAACTGGGTAATTGTAATGTAGAGCCAGGGTGACATAAGCAGATCAGAACAAGGTATTTTTCCTGCCCCAGAGTGAAACAGATGTTATATTCTGAATATGAGCTTTTGACTATTTTCAATAAGTTTAATCTGCACTTATTTTTCTCTGTAACCAAACATATAGTACACATCAGGAATTCAAATTTAATGAAGGATCACTAGTGAGCAAAAATATTACAATAAACTTTAACTTTACTCTGTGTAACTGCTCGAAAACCCTAATATCTGCATAATATTTGATGAATCATTAAAGTTTTCATGTCATCATAAAGAATTTATGTGGAAGTTCAAAGTCATTCATGCGAGGTATTCATCACAATGTCTTTCATAGATTTTCAGTAAATCAATTATGATATTTTCATACAATGGGATTCTATGTACACATTTTAAAATTTTAGTTTATTTTTTAATAGACAAAGCTGTCCATGACATATTATTAAGAAAGAAAAACACATTAAAACCAACATAGATAAAA
Source organism: Spermophilus citellus (assembly GCF_964194105.1). Taxonomy (NCBI): domain Eukaryota; kingdom Metazoa; phylum Chordata; class Mammalia; order Rodentia; family Sciuridae; genus Spermophilus; species Spermophilus citellus. Next base: position 44,995,767 of record NC_138200.1, on the reverse strand, counting down.
TAATGATTTTGATTAGTTAATTAATTGTGTGTGTGTGTATTTGAAAAATTCAAGAGGTGTAAACACTAATTTGGTTTTCTGAGGGAGATAAAGATGGATTTCATTTCCTTCTCTCTCTTCCTTATTTTCCTCCCTTATGCATTATTTAAATAATTACAATCTCTTCACATGTAAAATTTCCTTTCCAGAGTTCAGGTGGCTCTATCACATCCTCATTGCAGATTCATCTGATTTCAGGATCCTCACCACTCGAGAACAGGCTCAGACCAAGGTTACAAAAGTGGAAAGGGAGGAGCTGAACTCCGACACCCCGTGGCGTGCGGAAGACTCAGTCTCCATTATTTATGACCTCCACCCCTGCTACTGAGTGCATCTAACACTGCTTGGGAGGAAAGGCGCTGGCCATGACCACTCTCTCTTCTGGAAATATTCAGAATCAAAATGGCAGAAAAAATAGGTTTTATTCAAAGCCAGCTTTGATGGACAATCGAAGAAACTAAATTGTTTCAAAGGTTCTATCTCCAAAATTCCTGAAACTGAGCAGACATTTTCAAGGGGAGAAGGCAGGGGAAGAGAAGATGGCAGGATAGCGAAAGAGAAGGCAGGAAATGTACCCCGGCAGATTTAGTCACCTGGTTAGACAGGCGTTCTCTGCCACCATCTTCCTTGGCCACCTGTTAGGATGGGAGGTGGTACCTCCTCAAGACCTTCACTCTCTGCATGAGGAAGCCGTTCCCAAGGTCAGATTTGGGTCCCAAATTTAGTCTCTTTCACCACCTGTCAAATTGCAACCCAAACTGGATAACTCTGTTTGACCCAGTACATCCAGTTACATCTATAGAACCTCTTTCTTCAGGACATCTGCTTTGATATTCAATGAGACTAAATTATCTGGTATAACTATTTCTTTATACAAACTCATGTAATGCTTTGAGAATAGTTGCACTTTGAGGCAGGTATCAAAATGCAGAGATGCCTCTAATGTGACATGACAGTCTTCAAAAACAGAACGATGGTAGAGATTTTATTTCTCTGATAGGTGGAGAGAAGAAATAGTAGGAGGAAGAAGTAAACACTATTAATAATAATAGTTGGAAATGTTTGGATACTTTCTTTGTGCATAATACTATACTAAGTATTTTGGAAGAGTAAGAGATGGAGATTCTATAAAGAATTCTATGATATGTGGAAAATTAAAATAAAACAAAAAGACAGATTGAAGTCCCCTAAATACCAGGTCAAGAGAACACGAGAGAACAGACTCCTGTCATATCTATGTCCAACTACACTTCTGATTGTGTGCAGCTTGCTATCTCTTGTAGTTTACATGATGAGAGGTACAGTTTTCAATAGAACAGAACATTCCAGTCCCATAGATAGCAACCTCACCCTAACTCTCTCTTCCTTTGCCAAGAATTTCTCTTTCTATAATTTTTCTATAAATTACCCAATTGCTTTTTTACAAAACAGCTCACTACCTAACTTGTACCAGTCTGAATTCTTGAGGAACAATTGACATAATTTCCCTCCCCACTGTATCTTTTGCCTTTAAAAGTTGTTTGAAATCTGTAAGACTCCAGAAAATATTTCAGCTGGCCTAAAATTCACATCTACAGAGCTGCAACTCAGAGCAGCCCAGATCAATTCTTTGTTTCTTCAACAATTTGTGTCCAAATTTCTGTTAAGGGTCTAGAGATAAATGGACTATAACTTTGACCATTTTATAGATGAGAAAACAGATGCTTAATGAATTTAAAACTTGCCCAAGTACACACAAAAGATAATGAACAGAACTGGGGTCACACTGGAGCAATCTGGCTTCATGTTCTGCCCTTTGACAATGCAATGATGTTGTATAGTATATGTAGTTTCTAGACCTTTAAAAAAAATCACAGTCCAATTTGATTCCATTCTTAACAATGATTGTGTTAGTTTCTGGAGTAAGTAGATAATATAGGAGAATAAAACATAACTGAGGCCCTCTATAGGATTATACAGAAATAGGCATTTTTTCCAGCTATGAAAGAAAACCAAAATTCTCAAGTACCTTTTATCTTCTAGGTGAGTTGTCATCAAAGTGAGGTCCCTGGACCAGCATCATCTGACGCCTTATTAGAAACGCTGATTAAGGAGCCCCATCCAAGACCTACAGGCTGAAACTTCTGGGGTCAGGCCCAGAATTTGAAATCAATGAAGCCTTACAAGGGAAAACCGTTCTCTGGGTGCTGGATCAGACATTTCACAACTTATCTCATTTAATCCTTACAGCAGACTTTCAATGTCAATTCTTAATTCCAGGTAAGGAAACCAAGCAAGGGGAGCTAAAATAATGTTCCCCAAAGGCAGAGCTAGTTAGTGCTAAGCCTGGAGATCTAACTCCCATCTGTAGGAGCAGCAGCTGAGGTAGTGTGAATAAGATACCCATGTGTTTTGACTCTGCCACTAGTTTCAACACAACCTTCTTCATTTGCTTGTGGCTGAGCTGTTAAAAGCACTGGGAGCATGCCGAGGAATACAATTGAATGGGAAACTAAGATACATATGGGCATTTATCTCATAATAAGATTCTACTTATGAAAGGATGCAATCGTGTAATTAGACTCCGGGAGACCAGAAAGAAGAAAAAAAAAGTGACTCTTATTTTAACTGCTTCCCAGTAATGGAGTGTTGCAGAGTTATTCACACAACAGATGCTGTGAAGATATGTGCTGATTCTGTGGATCGCTACATAACTTCACTGCAACAGAGCTTCCAATCCTCATGCGCAGAGACATAAGTTCTCCCTAAGCAATGTCTAAGGCTTACAGTAGCACTATAAATCGAAGCTAATGGGAGAAAATGCAACTCCTTCATTCAGACTTTCTGAAAATATTTGCCTGTGATATTCTGTGCAATAGTGATTGCACCCACAAAAAAAGAGACTATATTTATTCAGAGTCAGCTTCATTTAGAGAGCCAGATTAGGGAGAGTAATCAAATGCATTTCACTTTTACCTAGTAAATAAGTTAAATGGTCCCTGTGGTTATTCATTAAAACTTTTATGGTATGTTCATCAATTACCAAACAGCTTGAACAAAGCAGAGGTAAATTAACTTTCCAAAATCCACATGGCTTGCCAAAAGGAGTATACTCACTCAAAGCAATTTCATTGGTTTAAAGTTCATCCAAAATACTATTAGCTTAGAGTCCAATTTTGAACTGTCAAGGGGAATATATACAATGGTAATTTCAGATCATTATCATGGCATTCCAATGCAAATAGCCACAATTTAATTCATTATCACTAACATTACATCTTTATTTTGCTACCAACTGGTGACTGACATTTCCAGGGCTACAAGAAGCAAATGCTAATTAGACCACCGTGTACTCTTACCCTTTCCTTCTTTCATTGTATTTTTCTATCTTTAGGGAGACATGCGGGAGACCACTTCTGACCAGCTGCTGGCCCTTGACACTCCTCTCCAACCCTCCTCCAGACCATCATCCCCAGCATAAAATGAAGTTCCTGTGGCTTTCCAATTCTGCGCATTGTGTCTCTGAAATGGAGCCTGTGTGATGAAATGACCTCTTCCTTAAGCCATCCACCCAACCTAATTTAGGAAATCTGAAGCCATCTCCAGGGCGACAGAGCATGGGCATTAACATGCAAACAAACTGCTCTGAAAGTTCAAATTTGCATTTAGACCGGACTAAAGAGGAAGAAATGGCTTTCCATGCTGTTCTTTGCCTCCATCACCAGTTTCACAAATCCCATAACTAGTCCTTGAAATGATGTGGGAGGGGAACTTCCTCAGTTCCTCTCATGCATGCTTAGGTGGACCCATCTCTGAAACCATGCCTTCTCATTCTCAATGCAACATAAAAAAGAGTTGCAAAATCTCTAGCTCCAGTGAAATATCCGGTGTGTTCAGATGAAAGCAACTGGAAGAATGAAGTCAAAGATCCTCAGATCTGCAAGATAACAGATTCAGAGAGGAGATACACAATATAATTTTTTTTCACTTCCTTGATGTGAAACAACAATTCTGCCATTAAGATGAGGTCTATCTCCAGAATTCCATGAAAATGCTATTCATTGAGTTATTATGCAGCTTCAATAAATAATAATAATAATAACAGCAATAATAATAATGGTAGATGGAACTCTATCAATGATAATTAAGTGGAAAGTACCCAGCAATTTGCTTTGCATAATTTAGTCTTCAGAACAACCCTCCAAGATATGGATTTGGTAACCAAACAAGAAAGAAGAGCCCCAGAGAGTTAGCATCTAGTGCAAGCAGTAACTCCACTTACTCAAGTTTCATTGACTTGAGAGTACAGTTTCAATTGACCTCCTTCTCTTCCTCAATCACCACCCTCTTCCATAATCACATTTCCTGCCCTATCCAAGTCAGCTTCTTTCACTCAAATCCTCATCTCAGGGTCTGGTTCTGGGGAAGATGGTATGATCAACAGAAGATGGTAATGATCTGCCCGTCCCATGGTAAACAATAACTATATGTTGAATGTGGAGTGAATAAATAAACTGTTCCACTGTTACCAAAGTCAGAAGCAGACAGAATAAAGATAATAAGAATTTTTTTTTAATTTTTTTTTTTTATTGGTTGTTCACAACATTACAAAGCTCTTGACATAACATACTTCATACATTGGACTGAAGTGGGTTATGAACCCCCAATTTTACCCCAAATGCAGATTGCAGAGTCACATCGGTTACACTTCCACAATTTTACATAATGTCCTATTGGTCATTGTTGTATTCTGCTACCTTTCCTATCCCCTACTATCCCCCCTCCCCTCCCCTCCCAACTTCTCTCTCTACCCCATCTACTGTAATTCATTTCTCTCCTTGTTTATTTTCCCATTCCCTCACAACCTCTTGTATGTAATTTTGTATAGCAATGAGGGTCTCCCTTCATTTCCATGCAATTTCCCTTTTCTCACCCTTTCCCTCCCATCTCATGTCTCTGTTTAATGTTAATCTTTTCTTCCTACTCTTCCTCCCTGCTCTGTTCATAGTTGCTCTCATTATATCAAAGAAGACATTTGGTATTTGTTTTTTAGGGATTGGCTAGCTTCACTAAGCATAATCTGCTCTAGTGCCATCCATTTCCCTGCAAATTCTATGATTTTGTCATTTTTTATTGCTGCATAGTACTCCATTGTGTATAGATGCCACATTTTTTTTATCCATTCATCTACTGAGGGGCACCTGGGTTGGTTCCACAGTCTAGCAATTGTGAATTGTGCTGCTATGAACATCGATGTGGCAGTATCCTTGTAGCATGCTCTTTTAAGGTCTTCAGGGAATAGTCCAAGAAGGGCAATAGCAGGGTCAAATGGTGGTTCCATTCCCATCTTTCCCAGGAATCTCCAAACTGCTTTCCAAATTGGTCGCACCAATTTGAAGTCCCACCAGCAATGTACAAGTGTACCCTTTTCTCCACAACCTCTCCAGCACTTGTTGTTGTTTGACTTCATTGTGGCTGCCAATCTTACTGGAGTGAAATGGTATCTTAGGGTGGTTTTGATTTGCATTTCTCTGACTGCTAGAGATGGTGAGCATTTTTTCATGTACTTATTGATTGATTGTATATCCTCCTCTGAGAAGTGTCTGTTCAGGTCCTTGGCCCATTTGTTGATTGGGTTATTTGTTATCTTATTGTCTAATTTTTTGAGTTCTTTGTATACTCTGGATATTAGGGCTCTATCTGAAGTGTGAGGAGTAAAGATTTGTTCCCAGGATGTAGGCTCCCTGTTTACCTCTCTTATTGTTTCTCTTGCTGACAAAAAACTTTTAAGTTTAATTAAGTCCCATTTTTTGATTCTTGTTGTTAACTCTTGTGCTATGGGTGTCCTATTGAGGAATTTGGAGCCCGACCCCACAATTTGTAGATCGGATCCAACTTTGTCTTCTATCAGACGCAGAGTCTCTGGTTTGATATCAAGTTCCTTGATCCATTTTGAGTTAACTTTTGTGCATGGCGAGAGAAAGGGGTTCAGTTTCATTTTGTTGCATATGGATTTCCAGTTTTCCCAACACCATTTGTTGAAGATGCTATCCTTCCTCCATTGCATGCTTTTAGCCCCTTTATCAAATATAAGATAGTTGTAACTTTGTGGATTAGTCTCTGTGTCCTCTATTCTATACCATTTATTTGTTTTAATTAGTTATACATGACAGTAAAATGCATTTATGCCCTTGGATATATCATACAGAGATGGGATATAATTTCATTTTTCTGAGTGTACATGTTGCAGAATCATATGGTCATGTAGTCACATGTATACATACAGTAATAATGTCTGTTTTATTCTACTATCTTTCCTATCCCCACATCCACTCCCCTCCCTTTCCATCACTTCCCTCTACCTAATCTAAGGTAATGCTATTCTTCCCTAGTGCCCCCCCCCACCTTGTTGTGAATTAGTATCCACATATTAGAGAAAACATTCATACTTTGGTTTTGTGGGATTGGCTTATTTTGCTTGGCATGATATTCTCCAACTCCAACCATTAACTGGCAAATGCCATAATTTCACTCTTCTTTAAAGCTGAGTGATATTCCATTGAGTATATATACCACATTTTCTTTATCCATTCATCTATTGAGGGACACTTAGGTTGGTTCCATAGTCTAGCTATTGTGAATTGAACTGCTATAAACATTGATGTGGCTGCATCACTACAGTATGCTGATTTTAAGTCCTTTGGGTATAAACCAAGGACTGGGATAGCTGAGTCAAATGGTAGTTCCATTCCCAGTTTACTGAGGAATCTCCATACTGCTTTTCATAATGGCTGCACCAATTTGCAGTCCCACCAGCAATGTATGAGTGAACCTTTTCCACCATATCCTCACCAACATTTATTGTTGCTTGTAACCTTGATGATTGCCATTCTGACAAGAGTGAGATGAAATCTTAAAGTAGTTTGGATTTGCATTTCTCTAATTGCTAGAAATGTTGAACACCTTTTCAGATATTTGTTGATTGATTGTATTTCTTCTTCTATGAAGTGTCTGCTCTGTTCCTTATCCCATTTATTGACTGGGTTATTTGGGTTTTTTTTTTTGGGGGGGGGGGTGTTATGGTTTTTGAGTTCTTTATATATGCTAGAGATTAATGCTTTATTGAAAGTGCATGTGGTAAAGATTTTCTCCCAATCTGTAGGCTCTCTCCTCATGTTATTAATTGTTTCATTTGCCGAAAAGAAGCTTTTTAATTTGAATCCATCCCATTTGTTGATTCTTGATTTTACTTCTTATGCTTTAGGAGTCTTGTTAAAGAAGTCAGACCCTAGGTCAACTTGGTGAAGATTTAGGCCTATTTTTTTTCTTTCATTAGGCACAGGGTCTCTGTTCTAGTTCCACTTTGAGTTGATTTTTGTGCAGGGTGAGAGATAAAGGTTTAATTTTATTTTGCTACATATGAATTTCCAGTTTTGTTAGCACCATTTGTTTAATAGGCTATTTTTTTTCTCCAGTGAATGTTTTTGGCATCCTTTGTCTAATATGAGATAACTGTATCTATGTGGGTTTGTCTCTGTGTCCTCTATTCTGTATCATTGGTCTATAAGTCGATTTTAGTGCCACTACCATTACTTTTTCATTACTATAGCTCCGTAGTATAGTTTAATGTCTGGCATTGTGATGCCTTCTGCTTCTCTTTTCTTGCTTAGGATTGCTTTAGCTATTCTGGGTCTCTTATTTTTTCCAAATAAATTTCACGTTTGCCTTTTCTATTTCTATGAAGAATATCATTGGGATTTTAATAGGAATTGCATTAAATCTATATCACACTTTTGGTAGTATAGCCATTTTGATAATATTAATTCTGCCTGTCCAGGATCATGAGAGAGGAATTTTTTTTAATGGAAAATTTTGAAATACTTTTCTCCATACCCAAATCCAGCTAGGCTAGAAAGCATTTATTCTTTAACATGATTGATACATATATAATTCAATTTAAGGTTTAAGAAACAATTCCAATTAGGTAGGCGTACCCTACTTGGAAATATGCCTTAGAAAATTGGCATGTGATAGCCATTCTGTCGTTATAATAGCTAACACTTGATACAGCTCTTATAGCCTGAACTTGGGCCCCCCAAAGGAAACATTTCTCAATAACAACATTCTAAAACTGGTTTTCCTCATCCATCATCTAATCATTAATAGATTTCACTTTAATAACTCTGTGCATTTCAGATGGAGAGCAAAGGGAAGCCTTGTGTATTGCATGTGCTATTGCTCCCATACTTCTAAAAAAAAAAAATGTATCCTGCTGAAAAAGTACATGCCCCGGGGCCTGAGACTAATAGGAATTTCGAGGCCTGTTTCATGTTTGCAACTTAATCTGTCTTTGTCCCCCATCTCAGCCAGCAAATACAATTTCATAATAACACAACTCATCTCTGTGTTTTTGAACTTGGCTTTGGATTGGGGATCATTGTGTCTCTGCCTTCAGATGTCTTACTTTGATGTATTCTATTTCAAAGGGAGAGATAAAACCCAAAGTTCATTCTCACAATGGGACATCCTTTAAAGCCAAAGAGAAATGTTGGTCCTCTTTGTGGCACACAGCAGCCCAGATTCACTTTGAGATTCTCTCTTGAAAGTCCCTGGGCAAGTGCAAAAACAGCTTTCAGTGATTTATTTTGTGCCACTGTCAGAACAGAATTGCTGTGGCTGTCTCCATTGCACAAGGGGGTGGCCAGAAGTTGTGGGAGTGAACCAGGGCAAAGACCTCGGGGGAAATAGGTTTCCTCGTTGCCTCTTCCTAATTACTGGCCACAGAGCTAAGCTCTTCGGAGCTAATGGCTCCACTGGGTATAAATACCATCAGTATGTATTTTTGGAAGTCTAAATCTGGACAGAAGAAATAGGGGATCTATTCAAACCTACATTCTCTCTCCTTCCTTCATATTCTTTCTCTTTCTCTCTCTCTTTCCATCTTTTCCTTTCTCTTCCTTCTTCTTAAACTATAATTATACAAAAAAGACTCTCATATATTTCTCTATTAGACACAATGTATTTCACTTTCTAAAACTTCCTTATTTCTATTGCTCCTTTAATTTTCCATACCATTTGTCTCTTCAGCTTCCTGTGATCTTGAGTAAAGCTCTTCCTAAATACAGTTTGTCCACCTTCTACTTCTTCTAATAGATTTTTTATTTCTACAGGAATGTGTAAGTTTTCCTTCTTTTTATATTCCCAGTACCTAAAATAAAGCCTAGAATGTATAATACACCCAATAACATATTGAGTGAATGAGTGAAGGAAAGACTAAATAAAACTTTCATCATTTGCTCTTCTCTGAATCATTCTCCTTTGTTTAAATACACTCACAAATGGCCTGTCTTGGAAAAAAAAACCCACCTTAATATTCTTGAATTCTGTACCCCCTAAAATCATTAATTTGAAAGCACAAAAATCATATATTCTTTCTTGTCCTTTTTTCTACTGTGCACACTTTTATAACCAAAGGAAGAAAACAAGTGTCCACCCCTTAAAAGACAAGGAATATTATCTCAGCAGAAACTAAAATATAGGAGCTGTCATCCTCTCCTCCACACCCACTCCCACCTTTCTTGGATGACATATTGGATCAATAGCTTACCTCTGCTACAGTTCCTACTGGTAGGATGTCAATCTCGGTTTCAGTGGCACCTATGGTAGAACTGGGCACAAGTAGGATCTTGTATCACCAGGGATAATGCTTCATTGAATAATTTGCAAAATATTTTCCAAGTGTCAAAACTTCAAGATATCAAGCTACACATGTTAAAGGAGTTTTTTTTTTAATCAAATGGCAATCCAACACCCAATAAACATGACTTCAGAAGGAAAATAAAACATGCAGATGGGGAAAACATGGTTGAAAATAATTGATCTCATAATGCAGTTTCAAATTTAAGTAGTGCTATGAGTTTAGAGCAGGGAGGGTCAGACCAGCTGGATAGGTCACAGAAAGCTTTAGGGAGGAGATGAAACTTTAACACAGACTTGAAGAAATTAATTAATATATGAACACTTTCCAGTAGTAATACACTCTTAAAAAATTAAAAAACTTAAAAGCTCTAATTTGTTGTGTTTGACAATTCCATGTTGTAAATACTCTTATCATGGCCAGCAACTGGTTGTCAGAATTCCTGGAAGCTTAAGAGCTAGTTCTCCTCAGCAAGTTCCAACACACCACCGTTGGTAAATTTCTAAATAGGCCCATGCAGTGGTTTGTGAGTTGCAAAGGTCTAGCTGTCTTCCTATAAAGAATCTGCTATTGCAATGAAGGGAAAGTGGTTTAGGGACGAGAACTTGGTAGACTTTGAAGTGCTTTTAGCTTGACCCACTTCAAAGGGTCCTGGTTACACCCGGGAAAATTGTCCTCTGTCTCTGAATAGCTCTGGGTCTCAGCAGTGTGAAGAGATAGCAGCATCTAAAAGTTTGATCTTCTGTCCCTGTCTTCCAAAATCTAAGAACTCTACAATCCTGTAGTTTTAAGAATACTAAATCTATAAGCTCTTTCTATAAAAATTTTCTTTTTGAAGAGGCAGTCATGGAGGAAAGAATGAAGTGAGAACAGAAGATGCCCGTCTCCCATGAAAACCAAGTTGGCTGGGGATCAGTGTTTCTTTGGGCACTTGCCTGATGAGGGGAGAGAACTTGGCAAAGGTAACCCAGGCTTCTGGATGTGCTTATGTTTTTCTTTACTGAGCCCAAGGGTTTATTTCTCAAATGAATTTCCCTTTTTTTTTTCATTGTGATGGTAGTAATCATGAAAATCCCCCTGGTAATAAGCTCTGCGAAGGTTTCCTGGCGAAACAGGCTGTAAATATTGGCCTCGTGCCACGTTTTCAATATTTTGGTTTTGAAATGCTATAGCCAAAATGCTCGGAGGCCTTTTCAGGCAATACTCATTGTTCTGACCTCAGCTGCAATCCTAAAAAAATAGGCTCAATACCTTGTCTGGCTGCCATCATCCTGGGCACAAGTAGAAAAGACACCTCTCCAGTTCCATTCCTTGGTGCCCAGCCCTCAGAATGAGCAGAGAGATGTCTACAAGGGTTTCTTCAGTGGGTAAGAGTTGGGTTATTTGAACACCAACATTCCTCTTGGATATCTATTGCTGTGATTCTAAGCCATTTGGTCCTGAGAAAGTTAAACTACAAATGAAAAAGACACGAAAGCAGGTCAACTGGAAGTGTGGCTTCCATGAGTTGGTCATTGACTTACAGTGTCACCTGGACTTCATCAGCTCTGCCTGTCAGTCTCAGTATCCTCATCTACAAAAGAAAGGTGTCTGATAACTCCTAGGCTTTCTTTCAAATCTACAAATCTAGAAATCTTACTGCTGAGGGAGTACTAAACTTTTCTCTTACTGTTGAACCTTACTTAAAAGACTGATACACTACATTGACTCTCATCCATGTGGTACCTACAAAATTGGACGTTAGAGGACCCAAGAATCGAAGACAAAGGATCTGTCCATTAAGTTGCTCACAGTTGGGCAGGAAAACCCACAATAGAAAAAAATTATTAGGATAGTACAAAGACAAATTCCCCCCATTCCCTCCTATGAGTTATAAATCTCTCATGGGTTGTTGAAATTATATAATAATATACATTAAGGATACATTAAGTCAACTGAGTCTCTCCTCAGATTTGACCTAGTCCATGGATCAGGTTATAAACAACATTAATCAAATTATGCTGGGGGTTTCTCATCTCAGCCAATCTCATATTTGTTGATTCACTAAAGTGCCTTCCATAGTATCTATATAACCATGAGAATCAAGTAAAAAAGGGTTTTACCCTCAGCTCTGCCACTTACTAACTTTGAGATGTGACACAGTTTGTACTCATGGGTCACTTTTCTTATTCACATGAGATAATATTTTGCTCTTCATCCCATGCCTCAAGGGCAATGTCTAAAAAGAGGCCGACATATTAAGCACTCAATAAATATCACCCATTATTATTTTTAGAATTATATATGCATACATATCATAGACCTTCTGCTTGTTTTTAACCTAGTCCATAATATTTATATGAAGCAGCAATTATTTTCATTGGATTGGCAAGGTATTCATAAACAATTATAATACTAACTTTAAATTTTCTTTCCTATCAAGACAGCTATGTCTAATTCAAGGTTATCAATCCTACATTAATCCTCTCTCTCCTATCTTTGTCTCAAATTATGTATGCCACTATATTCTAACAAAGAGTCATAATTGCTCCTAAGGAGGTTTATTCAGGTACCTATGGAAACAGAAATAAGAAAATCCAAATGTAACCAGTTCAGCTAGGGTGTCCAGGAAGACTTTTAGAAAAAAGTGACAATCCTTGAGTTGGACATTAGAGAAGACACATAAAGGAGTTCCAATATTATGCAAAGGCACTGGGACATGAAAGCCCAGGCTGCCTTGGGTAGCTCAGGACACCCACAGTGAAGAATGCACCATGAAAGAATGTCAGGGGGGCCAGGCAGTAGTTGGGAACCATATCTGAGAAAGCCTTGAACACTATGCTAAGGAACCTGAACTTTACCCAGAAAACAAGAGTGAGCCCCTGCAGGGTTTGAAGCAGTTTCCCTGAATGAGGAGACTGGCATTCCTAAATTTCACACTGGAGCAGCTTAGGGATGCATCCTAGGAGCAGAAGACTGAAAGTGAGGAACTGCAGACTAGGCAGCCCCCACTATCCTATTTTTACAAATTATTATTGTGGTAAAATATACATAAGAAAACATTTGCCATCTTGACAATTTTTGAGTATCCGGTTCAGTGGTATTAAATACATTCACAATGTTCTGCAACCATCACTGCTGTTCAATGTAACTTTTTTAAAATTCACACAACATGGCCTTATTCACCCATATCTTACAAGTCATCCTGCACTCATAAAATGACAGAAAATCATATATGCTGTTTTTAAATTTGAATGAGGAGGGTAAGTAGAGAAGGGTGGAAGAAAATTAAAGTGTGATCAGCAAAAATTTTGCCATCGACTGCCTTGCTAATTGGCTGTTCATGTCGTGCTAGTTTTTATGGACATTTCCCATTTGAGAATAAATCTAAGGCATGATTCATCCCTAATTATCAGAGAGAGAGGAAAACAAACATAAACCGAGGACCTCATTTGAATCATTTATTTCTTTTAACTACTTAAAGATTATAGCCACAGGCTTTTCACTAACTTATAGGAAAGGAAATACAATAAATAGGTGAAGAGTATTCCTCTAGAGGGTGTTGGGAAAGTAATGTCATCAGTGAGTGCTGTGGAGACACTTTGATGTGTGCCCTCTGCATATCTAATTAGTAGCCCCAGTAGTCTGTTCCAGCACTAAAGGAACATTTCTGAACCCCCTCTCCATTGTTCAGGTTGCAAGAGGATTTTGTCTCAGGCTGGGGGTCCTGTTATAAAAAAGAGATATGAGTACTTATTGAACACTGTTAAGTGTTAAAAATGTTACTTAGACATGAAATAATTATAATATTAATTATATGCATGTCGTGATTGAAAATTTACTATGTGTCTGGCACTTCGATAAGTTTTTTAATCATTTAATGTCTAAAGTAGGAACTGTGATTCCTATTTTACAGATGAGGAAACCGAAGGAACTATCCAATGTCATTATTGTTAGCTGGAAAATGAGAACCTGGATTTGAGTCCAGATCCCCATGAGCCTCAAAGCCATCCTCTTAAACATCATTCTGTCCTGATGCACAGGACGCTTAACAGTCAGAATCCACTGAGTTTCTCACCATCTTCTATGCAAAATTCTCTCTCCTCTCTAGGAAGCTACACTCTTTCTTGCTACTTTGAATTAAAATATCTCTTTCTGGAGCTTTCTTGCTCCTTCATTTGGTGATTTTCTCCTCCTACTCCTTCAGCCCTTCAATTCAGATATTATTGATTTTTGAATCAGGAATTGCTTATTAAAAAAAAAGTAAATTAACTAACCAAATGGTTCCCTTCTCTACTTCTCAAAGCATTAGCTCAAGTAAGAGTGGCATTAGGTCTAGCACATCTAAATAAATATTAGTGGATTAGAAATTAAAATCTTATATTGATTAATATACTAAAAATTCTGACATATTCCACAGTTCATGTTACTTAAATAAAAATGTTATAGGGCATTTATAGCTGGAAAATGTGTTTTAAGAGTTAATATTTGGGCTGGGGTTGTGGCTCAGTGGTAGAGCACTCACCCAGTGCTTCTGAGGCCCTGGGTTTGATCCTCAGTACCACATATAAATAAAGAAAATAAAGGTATTGTGTCCACCTAAAACTAAAAAATATTTTTTTAAAAAATAGAGTTAATATTTGCAACCTACGTGTCCTTCAATATATGAATGGATAAAGAAAATGCAATACATATACACAATGGAATATTACTCAGCTATAAAGAAGAATGAAATTATGGTATTTGCCAGTAAATGGATGGAACTTCAGAGTATCATGCTAAGTGAAATAAGCCAATCCCAAAAAACCAAAGTCCAAATGTTCTCTCTGTTATGTGGATGTTGATTCACAATAAGTGGGATAGAGGGAGGAGTGGAAGTTCACTAGATTGGACAGGGGGGATGGTGGAATGAGTGGGGAGATAGGAACAGGAAAGACAGTATAATGAATTGAACAAAACTTTCCCATGCTCATACATGAACACACGGCCATTGTTAACTCCAAATAATGTACAACCACAAGAATGGGAAGTTATACTCCATGTATGTATGATATGTCCAAATACATTCTATTGTCATGTAGAACTAAAAAGAACCAAAAAAAAATCTAGGGTAGAAGATAATATTCACAACCATCAAGAAAAAAAAAAAGAGTTAATATTTACAAGGTTGGGAATGTAGCTCAGTAGTACAGTACTTGCCTAGCCTAGCATACATGAGGCCCTAGGTTCAATCCTCAGTACCAAAAAAAAAAAAAAAAAAAAAAAGAGTTAAGAGTTGCAGCCTGAAATTCAGAAATGTGAAAATCCACAGAACTAGATTGGTGAAATCATAAAAATCGCTCTTCCAGGTGAAGTATTAGATTTATTTTACAATTACTCTCAGAATCTGAATATATCCATTTATCATCTAAGCTTGTCAAAAATGAGAACATTCATATGTTTTAAAATATGCATCAACACTATTACAAGAAGGTTCAAACATACTAGAGGAAAATGAAAAGTGGAGATATGGTGCTCAGATCCTTCTCAAGAAAGAATCCATTGCCTAGGTGCAGGTATTGCCATTAACTGGCAACCTGCAGCTCTGAGCTTGATCAAGATCACGTGAACTTCACAGCCAACATCCTATGCTTCCCAGAGCATCCTGGGACGTTTCTGAGCAAGGCCAAGGTAATAATGGCCCAGCCATTTGTCATTCTTTTCTAGAGCTCTAAGAATATACTTTTTGTACTCTTTCCTCTATTTTGTACTACTTCCAAGGAAATCGGACCGATAGATATTAAACACACTGCGAGCACACGCGCACAAATGCGTGCGCGTGCGCGCACACACACACACACACACACACACACACACCCCAGTATGCAGGAATGGCCAAACAGAAATGCAGGTTCTCATACTGCAAAAATTATGGAGTTTAAGAGACTTTGTAAAAACCCTGCCCCAACCTAGGCTTCAAGAAATAGTGGAAATTCTATTTCTTGTTCTCTGCTCACCTCCTCTCCATGTAAAAGGCTATTTTCTTGTGCTGTTCACACCTAGGTAGAGATACAGGTATTTAAAAATATATATATTTAACTTTGACTTATTGTTCTGCAATGTATTTAATTACTAGCCCCATCAATTTCTCATCTAAAGTAATACAAAAACAAACAAACAGAAAACACACACACTAATGCCCAGCTCATATAAAGTACCAAAAACTTGGTTAGCATCTAGTATGCACTTAATACAAATTAGCTCTGGTTTTTCCTAAAGGAATTACTCTCATTTTATCACTTAATGCTCAAATATTCCTATTAATTAGTAATGTTTTGCATACTATTAAAGGCATCATATTCTATACATCCTCCTACTTACCTCTGTGCATGAGATCTATTATTATAACAGCTGTGACTTGTTCTATTTATTAATGAGATTGATGTTAGTAGATGTTATCTATTTTGCTCATCAGAATACAATCCTGACTAATCACACAAAAAAAAACTTCCAGCTTTTCTCTCTACCTCCAACTACTGGAATGTCAATTAAAGGGTCATCAATGAGCATTAAGGGAAAGGTTAATTCTTTTTTCTTTTTTTCTTTTACATTGCCCAAGCAGGGTCCCCAGAGAATACTATGTAACCCTGAAAGAGAGGCAAACCTAAGGATCTGGGTGGTAAACCACGCTTGGCACACTCGGTTATTCAGCTATTTCCTTTTGTGTGTTCATTCCTCATTCTGCATTCAGTAACAACAACAGCAAAACTTCAAAACTCCATACATGCAAGGTTAAGTGTCAGATGTTGGGAATTCAGAATATTTAAATATAGCCTCTTCCCCCTTTGAGTTTACATGCCAGGGAAGATAATGAAGGTATTATTCCTTGTGTTGACCTCAAGAGAATTGATTTTCTTTAAAAATATGTCCTACTGTCTCATGTCATATTTAGAAACTTTGCTCTACTGAAAATAATTGGCATTTAAACTCTGAAAAAAATTAACATGCAAAATTATATAGGTTTAAAAAAAAAGGAAAATTTTCCTCTACCATCATCCCCCAGCTATAATCATGGTAAGAATTTTCTACATGCATGTCCATAAATGTTTGCACTTTTTGGAACGATGTGTGCAAAAAAATATACACATTTTTTTTACACTCAAGAGTCTATTACTAATTTCCTTTTTTATTAGTAGATATTTTACTTAATGACACAGCAATGTTTTGAGCTAAATTTTCTCATCACCATCTCCTGAGCCTGTCCTCCCACTTCATCTGAAACTTTCATCTATAATAGTTTTTTTTTCTTTCACCCTGAATTAGCCTTCTATTTCCCCTTTGACCAAAGAATCAAGTAATCATTACCTTAGGAGCAATTTTGCCAGAGAGAGAATATCAAATAGTCATCTTTGCTATGTCCTTAGATTTTTCTTCTTAAGAACCATGTCTAAAGTTCAACTTCTGTTCCTAGAATTTTTTTGCTTCAATTGTACTCTCGGGACAAGAAATCATAATGTCATCTCTCCTAAGTCCCTCATGGTGACTTTCAGAGCGGTAGGATTTATCAGAAGGCCACATTTTTATCCCTCTCTGACTCCCACCTTTGCCTTGGCCACATTTCTACCTTCTCAGTCCTAACACTGATGTCCTCAGTCCTGAGCTGATGAGGTCAGGCTAGATCTGGGAATGGCTGCTGGTCCTTATTCAGGACAAGTGCTCCCTGAAGGAGGCCGGTCCTCTGAAGGGCCACTACAAAGAGGACACAGTCTTAACTCTTGCTGTAGCTCCACCTCCTCATTAACAAAGAAAAACTAAAGAAGAAATGAGGAAAAGTTCCCCTTTGTTTTCTTTTATGGAACTTTAGAGCTTTGCAGAGATATTAAAAAAAACTGAAAGAGGGTTGCTTTTAACTCTGAAAATATTCACCTTTAACACAAGGACGCTACCCTTGAACTTCAAAACTGTGTCCTGCCTAAAAGACCAAAGGGTTTCTAGGATAGATTTGGCCTCATGGTTTCTGAGCACTCTTCCTGTCGATTTGCTATTCTCATCTCGCGTTTGACTTCTTTACATTTTTTTTCCTGTGTGATCTAGAGAAAGGATTGAACTGAATTATAAGGCACTTCTATAGCAGGTATTCAGAAGCATTTAAGAGGGGAACCCTCTGACACAGATCTGACATTCTCTCCATTTATATGATTGAGAAAACAAAGTATAAAAAGGTAGGAAGGTTATATCAAGCTTGGTTTTCAGCCTACCCACCAGTGGGATAAAACTCCGGCTTTCTAGTTAGTTACAGGTATGTGGATATCTTTTTTTTCACCCCTGGTTATTAGTGTTCAAGTATATTGTGAGGTTATTGGAGACAAAATCAGACCATGCAGTGTACACATCATTTTATTAATAATTCATACCCTGGATATTAAATAAAAGATCACTTCTAAGACTACTGCAGTGAAAATATTACAATTATTAGCCAAAAATATAGCTTTAGAAAGCATTATAATTTTAATGGATGTCACCAGGCTCCGTAAAGGTAATAGCTGATGTGGTTAAAGACTTAGAAACCACACAGATTCACAATTGATGTAATAGTTACAGATTGACTCTTGGAAATTAGTCACTCATTTAAGTCCAGGCATTCTAATACTTGACCAACAATAGAAACAGTGAATATCATCCAGAACTTATCCAGTGTTAAAATTTATTTTCTACCATGCCACTTCATAGCTGAGAGGTCTAATATCTAAAAACATTTGCAGATCAACTTATGTCCTTGGAACAATTGGACAAACTACAGGGTAGCATTGTTCTGACACATGCATATCCTAGCTTAATTAATCCTATAATCCCATTTATTTATATTTTAAAGAATATTTATTCAAATAATGTTGGAAACCAAATAAACTACTCAAGAATAATAGCAATAGATTGACAGCCCAGCATTGATAATACCCCTAAAACAACTTACTGGCTTTAGGCAAGTAAGTTACTTAGTTACACTATGCTATAGTTTTACTCATCTATAACATGGGAGTGTACATTCTACAGATGGTGTGCATGAAGCTGTACTCTAGATAACTGGGCTTTCTCTCTGATACTCTTGGGTCCATTTCATTCATGTGCGCATCAGAAGATGAGAAGACCCTGTGAGGTTCTCTCACCTGACCTGCCTTCATAAGGCAAGTTATCATTAATATCTGTAGCAAGACATGCAATGTTAAACTCTCCCACGCTGTGCCATGGAGGAGAACATGATGGGAAATAGTGATCCATTCATCACTGCTGAGAGCCATCCATGGACTATATGTGGACTATATCAGTATGGAAACCCATTGAACAGAAAAATCTGGTATTTGGGAACTTCCAGGGACAATCCCACTGGTGAAGACTGCCCAGATTCATGTGAATTTCTATTCAGCTCTGCCCAAAAGTCCCACATGGCACGGAAAATGGGGGTGACCTGCTATAGCCACAGCCTCTCTGAGTTGGGTGTAGCCTGCCAAGATGCCAATCAACCTGTTGACTGCTAGACAACATGAAGCAAGACTCCACCCCTGAAACCTTATCCCTGCCTTCGATGCACCCCCTTAAATAACCCACCTGAGCCATTTTTTTAATTGTTCAGCTCCAACTCCTGTGTGGGCTGGACCTATCAGGCGCTCTGCTTTAAACTCTATTCTTTGACTCTGTCTTTTATTTCTTCACTAATTATTTCAGACTCTATTTTCTCAGGTGGCTTATCCCCTCTTGGGCAAGAGAAATTATCCTGGTGAGGTGCTGGAAGCCTCGAGATACATCCCTATTAGTATAATCCACAATTGTTGTACCCAATTTTGAACTATTGGGTAAAAAAAGTTGCCATTTTGTTCTTCTTGAAAGGTATGCTAGTGGATATTGAAGCCAAAAGACATGGAAGAGAAGTCCCCAGTGTACACCAATTAGTCTTGTGACCTTGACACAGTCATTTTTTCTAAACTGCAGTTTCCAATTATATTAATAAGGGATATTTTCTGCCAGTTATAATGCCCATGACCAAAAAACCTGTTTACCTAAGAAAACAAGAGCCTTTTTTATTTAGTACTCCAGGTTGTGCTTTCCATGTGTTGTCTCATCTCGCCTTCACTATAAAATAGGGATAAGTAGGGATCTATAAAATAGGAATAATAAGCTCAGAGAGGGGAGTCAATTCCCCAAGGTCACAGAAGTGGTTAGACTAAATTTCAGCTCCGGGGACTCCAGGACAAATGAGCCTTTATCTACCATAACATATACATCCCTGATTTACTGAATGAAAGAGGGGGGGAATGAGCTTGCTAGTCAAAATGCATTTTTGCTGTGCAAAAATGCATTCTCATAAAGATGACTCCATAAATGAAAGGGGTTCTTACCATCACACTTTTGTTGGCTCAAAACATGAGTGTTTGGTAAAGTACATTCTTTATGCAGTGTTGGACCTACCTGAAACTTAAACCTCAAAAAAGGATTTCTCTTGCTGAATCCCACTTTACTGAGATTTATGAATAAAAGGGGTGACATATTTCTCTATTCCTTTGAACATCTTATGCACTTTCTACCAGTATCTTCCATTTAGGTGACTGAAAGAAAAGAAATTAGAATATAACACTTCTGAAATAAGGTTGTTGTACATGACTCAAGCTCTATATACATTTTCATATTTTATATTCACTGTTCAATTCAATCAAAACTTATTTGAGCACTTATTATGTGCCATGCAGGAAATCTACAACACCTCATGGGATGAGAGGCATGTACCTGCCTTTGTGAAACATTCAGAGAGATTGACATTACTTCAGAGCAAAGCTGCAAGATAGTATAACATCAAATTACTTGTGAATTGGATGCTCAGAGATATCTTTCCCAAAACTGAGGTACTAAAAATAATTTGATATTAATATTCATAAACATTCTATCTTATCCTAACACACGTTCTACTAGGTGGCCCTATTTCATCAAGCTAATGGCTTAGACTAAAAGCAGGAGGGAATTTGGGGATGTATTGGGGGAGGAAATAAAGTAAAATAAAGCAGAAAACCTTTTATTGCAAGATACCCCAAGCTCAGAAACACTGACCGCATGACCGATGGGTCATTTCTATTTGATGCCAGGTGGAGGTGTTTAAATTCTCAGTTTTGAAGTTGATTGAAAATCAGATCATATCATACTGTCTGCCAAATCTCAACTTTCAGCTATTATTCTCCTCTTAACTTTTTTTTTGAACGTTCTCCTACAACAAAAGAAGAGGTCTGTTCTCTTATTCTTCAATTTTCTACTGCTCTTTTTGGGATCATAAGCAATTGACAAAAGAAATATATATATATATATATATATATATATATATATAGTGCTTTGCTCTTAAAACGTGTGCTCTGTTGAGCAGTTTAGGGTGAATCATAATACTATCATCTTTCAAATATTAACCAAAGCATCCGAGGAATCATTTTTAATATTTTCCTGGCCTGAGATGTTTGGGCCAGAGTGTACAATTTCAGAAAACACTAATAAAAACTATGATTAGATAGTAGACATATAGTGAATTTACTATATATCTACGTCCACTTTTATCTACATCCAGGGAAAGGACTCCAGATTAAAGAAAGCTAATTTTCTACTTTAAAAGTATCTATTTTACATGGTACTTACCATCACTGTAATTTCACATTGTTCTTCTATTGGTGATATCCTTATCTTTTATTTTGGCTCATGTCACAGTTGGATCTTGGTCTTATTTTAACAACATGTGAGTTTTGAAGGGGAGGATGGTTCTTCTCTCCTCCAGAGGTTTTTGTTTCATGTATCAGAAGCTCTTCTGACTTCTCTTACCTTCAACTAAGTCCTTCTCTAGGGGGAAGAACTATTTGATTTAAAAAAAAAATTGCAAGGATAAACTACATGTGTGTAATTTATTTTCCTTCTTTTCCTCCCATATACAAGTTACCTACAGAAATTATATATTGAATTCTACCCCGTAGGATTGAGGTTTGTCCCAGACCAGTGTCATACAGAACACGGTGACTGTTTGTTTCATTTTAACTTTCATTACTGAAAAGCATTCTTCCTAGAGATACTAGCTATATTTGCTAGTATCACTTGTATTAGTAGAAAAAAATAATATTTTTATCCCTATCTGTCCTCTTCCTTTGTCTTGCCATTTAATTGGTACCCAACTGCAATAAGGAAGAGTTTCTATATATTAGACCACTCAAAAAAACCTGAACAGAGAAAAAAAAAGAACAAGTATTCATAAACACAACAGGAAAATTTCCTCCTTTATATAAGCACCAGAATTCCAGAAATAGAGTCCTATAGTAAAAGAAAATATAGGTCAGTCATCCTATGCGGAAAAAAAAATGTATCCCACTGTATTTTGGAACATCTGTCTCTAATCCCAAAAGATGGATCTCTCGTTGTCTGGGGGGAAGGGACTAGAAGAATAAAGGAAAAAGATGATTAAAGTCCATGCAGGGAGGAAGGGCTACAGATTTGCCATATTTTGTGTTCAGACTTGTCAATATGTCACAAGCAATGGTATAGCAAATAAGAATATTTGCTCTGAATTCCTAATGGCTAGATTCAAATCCTTGTACTGCTACTCTCTATTTCCTTGAGTTTTTCATATCACCTTTCTGAGCTTTACTTTCCTCTCTTGAATAAAACATAGTAGCTGCTATGTACAGTCACTGAGGAAGTTCATTGACACAATGCCAATCAATCTTCATGCATGGACATACTAAGAACTTATTAAATGTTGCTATATAAGTACAATAAATTTGTTAGTGGTTGTGTATTGAAAGTGAAGATGAAAGGATGATTGTATGTTTGGGCTTCCTTATCTTTTGGATATGAATCCGTGACCAGAATTAACAGTGAACACAACATGTGAGGCATACCAAGAAATGCACCCACAATGTTGCAGTCATAGCTTTGTAAAATGGATTGTGTTTAGAAGAGGGAAGTGCATTACAAAATGTGTTGGTGTTTCACATCCCCATGATTTGCCCTTCTCTTGCCAATTCTTCTACTTCACAAATTTCTATTCGAGACCAAGTCCCCAAATATCTCTTTTCTGAAACCTGGCCCAGTATTTTTGGGCATTAAATTAAAAAATCGTTCAAGAAAATGCAGCACAGAAAATAATGAGAACAATATTCATTAAGGAAGAACACGTATTTTGAAATTATATTTTAAATTGTTCATTAGGTTTGTTTTATTCTACCACTAACGATTTGTGAAAATTTAAATTGTTCCTCTAGAAACATTAGATACTTCAGTGGCTGTGATTGAAAGAGACTTTGAAGTGAACTTGTGGCTGGAAAGCTACCTCCCATAAGCATGTCATGAATGCAATCATTCATTTAGATAAGACAAAAACATGCTTTGGAAACCCACCGGGCTATGCAATAAATAAAAGCAAGCATTCCTGATTTGTTTTCAATGTATAGACTATCAGAACCCTGAATGCATCTGCTTTTCTATTATCATATTGTTTACTCGTGGTTGGTATTAATTACTCAGGTCCAAAAAGATTTTCTCCAAAAAAATCTTAAACTACAATGTTCCCCCTGCAACCAACCTGTAAGGTAAGTATATCACTAATTTACTCCTGGGAAAATGCTTTAATTCCAAATAGGAACTCTTGTAAATAATCATTAGACTTTAAGAATACTTGAGGAAACCAAAATGAGAAAAGAAATTAGAGTAAATGAATTTTTATTATACAAATAGATACACAATTAATGAATGAGGTTCCTTCTATATTTTGAAAAGTGTGTATCCTTTCGTCCTCAAAGACTCTCTAACACAATATAGGGAAATTTCAACCTGATGTAGGTAGATCCATACAGATATGGCTTCAGATGATCTGTTAATCCTCAAATAATGTTTGATATTTTTATATGTGTTTGTGTAGTTACCTTAGTAAATTTTTCTGGAAATATTTTGCCAGTAATTAAATCTGGCACATAATGCAAAGATAAACAAACAAATAAACAAAATAAATGAGGAGGTTAAGTATTTTTTTGCAAAAAAATACTGTGTGCAAGCTCACAGCCTACTGCTACAGAATCCACAAAGTACAAGTGGTAAGGTTCTGCAAAAAAAATAAAATAAAATAAGAAATCCAAGTTATTTCACACTCACATGGAATCAACTTACAAATCACCAGCAGGAGGATTCATATTGAAGGACAGTCACCAATCTTATGGATTTTTATTTACAAACAATCTTTCCCAAGTTCATGAAAGATCCCTTCCATATGCAGGGTGATTTGGATGTGTTCAACACCACAATTCCAACACAAAGTCACACATTTCTCTTCTTTGATTCTGTCAGATGATGGGTTATGATTGGATAATTAAGCAGCAGATTTTCCTTGTCTTTAACTTTTGGATAATTATTTAAATGTTAATTAAGAAAATTAAGAATCCAGGTGTCTCAACCGAGGATTGCAGATTTGGCATGCAACATACATTCTCCCATAGGCATAAGGATTTGCCTGGTATAGATGGGAACCAAAGCGACCTAAGGTTTGGAGAATATAGACTTGAAAAAACATTTTTTCTTCGTCCCAAGAAAGCAGTATCTGACATAGATGCTGATGTCATATGCTTCAGTAAGGATGGAATTAAAAAGTAACTGAGCTTCAAATGCTAGGATCCTAGTTGGAATAGCAATTACCACTTATGTACTATGCTATTTTCCTTCTGTAAATAACAATATGTGTAAAATATCAGCACTGTGCTTGGCACATAAAACATAACAAATATGCATCAAGTTGAAAAAGGCTGTTGGACACCCAGGTGTAGCTTCAGAGTAGACAGTTGGCCCCAGAATTTGGGAAATCAAGTTGGAGACACAGACTCAGAAACCATTTGCATGCAGATGGCCATAAAATAAGGGAAACGGTTAAAATCTACCAAGGAGGATACCGAGAAACGGAGATGACTAATCAGTTTCAGCAGAAAAACTTTAAAATGCTGGTAAAAGAATATCTCACAGAGTTCTTAAAATAAGGGGTAAATCAAAGAGGTGGGAGGGAAAATAAGCGAGCCAAATACGAGAGATCAAAGGCAGTGAGAAGTGACAGTTGCCAGGATGGATCTCAATGCAACTCCTATTACAGAGGAGACAAAGTAAAGACAACCCAATGGAGTCACCTGGGGTTAGCAAATGGGACCAGGTTTCCAGAGCTGTCCCAGTGGAATGGCCAAGGGAGAAAGCGCATCGCAGTGAATTTTTAAAAGAAAAATATTGACAATGTTGTTCATGGGGAGAGAGAGATTAGAAAAGGAAAGAAAAAAAAGGATACTATTCTCTCTGACCTTTTTCCCTTCCCATGAAGGCTTCAGTGTTTTCATGGGCAGCGAAGGGGAGGCAGAGGAGAGGAAAAGTTAAAGGGCCGTGAGAGGATGGATCATCAACCAAACACGATCACAGAGGAAATGCAAAGAAGGTGTTCAAGAGCACAGGAAGGCACATTAGCCTGAGAGGGGAGGGGATTATTCTCTGAATGCAGAGAGAGGCTGGAGAAATAGAAATGTCTGTCACGTGGCAATAGGTGGCTACTCATGGTACAGTCTCCATTCTGAGTGGGAAGAGACCAAGACATTGGCTGAAAGTATTAGCACAGCAAGTCAGAAGGGATGGAGTACTTAAAGATTGGAATGAATGAGATATCTATCTATATATCTATATATCTAGATATAGATATAGATACACACACACATGCATACATATATATATATATATATATATACACTTACACACACGCACACATATATATATATAATGTATATATAAAGGATTCTTGAATTGTCCTTAGGGTACACCCACAGAAAAAGAATGAAAATTTGCAAAAAATGTGTAATTTCCTCTAAAGATAGCACCAAGGGAGTAAGAATTGAAAAGGCAGAGCTATCAGACTGGTTATTTAGTACTCAAAACTATGCTGCAGGAATGTACCATTTTTTCCTTATTTGTTTTTTAAATCTCAGCTGCTAAAAACCTAACAGTGTTGTGGACCCGGCCATTAGATTAGATATGGTTTATTTTCTCCCTTATGTTCATTGGATATGGTTATGGAGTTTGTAAACTTGAAGGTGAAGAACTCATTATTTCCTCTTTGCAGAGAGGGGCACTGATGCCCTGCCTAAGTAAAGCAGAGAGCAACAGGCCAGGTTGAATTCTGACTGTGTCCTTTGCTTTGCCCACTGTGACAGACTGTGTGATCATCCACCATGTTAACTTGCACCAATGGTTTCCAATATTAGTGCTTAGCTTATATGGCAGGTAACTTGAGAAAACATTTACCTTGAACCAAGGGCTTTTAATAATTGTATGTTCCCATAAACACTGTCTCTATGGACAATGGGAAGTTCATATATTTTAGAAGGTTTTGTGTGTCTCTCTCGGTATATGTGTATTTCAGTTCTTGTGAAAAATACATCTAATGCCAGAGTTTGCTTTTCCTTCAGTGAGGACTACTTTAGTTCATACTTTATGAGGCATTAGCTATTTCCCTTTATTTATAAGGAACAAAGAAAGAAATATTTGGGGGGTTTCATAATCATTTTATGGTTAAAAACCCAACCTAATGGATTGTAAGTGCTTTTGTCTCTCAAATCCCATCCCATTTGATTCATTTTAGGATGACATCAAAAATGGATTTTTAATTATGGAAAGAGGATAGATTGTAATGTACCTTTCTGAAAAAGGATTAGGAAAAAAAAAGAACCAATGACTTCTTTAAAAATAAAAATTGTTGTCAAAGTATTTTTTGGCCCTAATGGCTTCTGACATTCATAGGATTAGTGCATTAGTACATGGGATCTTAGCTGTTACAATAGACAATCCCCAGGTCTCAGTGGTTCAAGTTCATTTGTTGCCCATGAGACAGAGAACAGTTCTTCTGTTGTCTTTTCTTCAAAGTAGTAACTTAGGAATTCAGCCTCTTCCTGAGCACCATTCGTTACACGTGACCTCCCCAGATACCATGGAAAGAAGAAACCTAAGTATGGATACTCAACTAGATGAGTTTATAGCCAAGTTTACAAATGGAATATACTTCTACCCCCATTACATTAATCAGAACCTAAGCAAATGACCCCAAAATAATCACAAGGAAGGCTTGAAAATACCCTCATCCTGAAAGCTCAGGAAATTGATGTGCATCTAGTCAACCTCACCCAAACCACACTACGTTTTGTGCTTGTGTAAACACAAGAAAAATTTATTATATAAATATCCACTATTCCTGGGTGGTTACGTGTACTAAATGGAATAAATGGTTTTCAGTGGCTCAATTTTCATTGCCTTTCTTCCTTCCAAGTCAACACCTTCTATTTCAACATGCCCGGATTGAACAATGGGGAACAAAGCTTCCCAGAAAACTAACATTTACTGAGAATCGAAATGAGGAGACAAAGCTTCTGGAAGGTCAATGAAATATTCAAGGTTGCTAAAGCACTTAGAATTTACCAGTGCCTTGAGGAATCCAACAGATTTATACAGAATTACAAGAATCAGAATGGTTTTTTTGTGATGGAATAGCATCCATATTTTAAGGAGTAAAGAGCTTTTGTGTAGCCATCAAACATGCTGTCTTACGTGTCCAGAATGTTCTGTGCTGCGTCGTATTTTACCCTTCAAGTATCAATGCTTCACCAGAGAGGACATCTCTTTCAACCCTAGTTAATGCCTATCTCACTTTATTTTTATTTCTCCCAGAATCCCTTTCACCTACTTGTTATTAGTATCTACTTTTAAAATGAGAAAGCCTTATGAGGGTAAAACCATGTTTCCTCTTTCTGGTTGATTGTTGGGATGTGACAGTATCATTTGTTCCCCTATATTCAGGGCACCCCACAATGGCTAACATCTTATTAGGGAACTCATGAATAAATACATTCACAGGTTTCATATAGTGCATGAGAACCAGCATTTTTCAATAAAAATGTATACCATTAGCAATGAGGAAATCAAGGTTTGAAAAATTGTTTTTCTGAAGTATAAATCCAATAATGGATGAATGTCTTTTTTTTTTGGGGGGGGGACTGGGAATGACCCTACAGGTGCTTTATCACTGAGATATATTCCCAGTCCTTTTTATTTTATTTTTTAAATTTTTAAGATAGGGTCTCTAAAAATTGTGCAAGCCCTTGGTAAATGCTGAAGGCATCACTAAGTTGCTTAGGCTGGCCTTGAACTTGTGATCCTCCTGCCTCAGCCTCCCCAGTCACTGGGTTTACAGGCATGTACCACTGTGCCAGCCAATAACTGATGAATTTCTAACTCCAAAACTCAGGACTTTTTTGCTACACAACATTCATTCTGGTTTTCACGATCTTTTTACAAAGGTATGTTCTCAATCACTAGTATATTTATTTATTAGCAGTAAATATCCTCAGACAGAGATGATTTTGTGTGTTTCAGTGCAAAACTATTCATGCAATTCGACAGATTTTAAAATTTCATTGTAATCCCAGGTGACATTCTGGGAGGCACAGTTTATCTGGAACTTGACTTGCTGCCACCTGTCAATCTAGGTGCTCTAGATATTTTTGTAAATCCTTACAATGGTCCTTTTTTGATCATTTTAAGGATAAAGAAACAAAGGCTCAAGAGAATTTAATACAAGATCACAAAATCTTTAAGAATTTACAAGATGTGATGGAGATAGGACCCAAACCCAAGTCTGATTCTGGAAGCCATAATTATTATGATCTATAAATATAGACTATCTGTAGATCCCAACTGCCTCTGATGTTCACAAGGATGATTGTTTTTGATGGTCTTTGGTGATTTAAGTCTGACGTAGCAACCCCAATTCTGACATGTATGAAGACAAATACATCTTAGTAGGCAATGGAGATTTACTATCCATTTCCCCTTTGGGTATTTCTTCTCAGAACATTTCTATTTGTGTTAGGATCAATAGACAAACACACACAGGTAAGCTGTGTGTGTGTGTGTGTGTGTGTCTGTGTGTATGTGTGTGTGCACTTGAGTGGCGTTTGTGTGCCAAATAACAATATATGTGTCTTTCTGTTCCAAATATTGTTGATAAAGCACTTAAAGAAATATAAAATAAAATATTTTTTCCATTTTCCTCCTGCATTCAGAATTGTTAGGTAACTGATCACTCTTGTGACCAAGAACTAGAAAATCACGAGGAATTCTAATATCCTAAGATGACTACTCATGTACCCAGGAGAGGGCTACAGTGAATGTTCTTGGAGTTAGGAAGTACGCTTTGTACTCAATGGGCTCCTGCTTCCTTTCTGCAGTAGTTTCTCTTTAAAATGATTTGTATACAAATAAGACAGAAGTGAGACTCAGGATAACGTGGGTTAAAATAATTCAGTGTTTATAAAATCACATTTATATATTTTCACTATCATTCACATGAGTCATATTGACGACAGATTGAAAGGGATTCATTGAAATGACAATACCTGTAGTATTATAAACATAAGCTTTTCAAATGCTTCGTGTTTAGAAAAATGTTTGTATTATATTTTTAGGATCAGACATGTAATTTGAGTCTGCTCAGCCATTTGACTGGGTCTTCAGTGTGTTATTAGAATTATTAAATTTATTTCTTGAACTATTGTTCTAATAGCACCTGGTTCATAAATGTCTTCTATAAATATGATGCTAAGAATAAAATAAAATTTCTGCCTTGTGAATATCACTGTTTAACAGGGACCCATGAACAGGCACATGAACAGACTATAATGTTTTCAAAACAGAAACCTATGTAAGTTAAATAAAGACAGCATAATGTAGTCCTAGGTATGAATTAAATTATTAGAGAAATAATTTAAAGATCCTGTGCACAGTGGAGTAGAGAAGGCAAAGCATATTCCTCATTGATGTTAGTCTTGGTCACTTGACCTGCTTTTGAAAGAACTATCAGGAGACATGACAGAAGCAGAGGCTTCAAATGAGCTGTGTGCATGGCTTGGCCTCGCGTACTTGTGCCATCTGTCCTGAGGAAAATGTGTCCCAGGTGACTGCAGCTCCAAGGTGAATGAACAAACAGGTAGAACAGCTCTGAACCCAACCTGAAACCTAGAACCTAGGCAAGGCCAGCCAGCATCAGAGGACATGCATCTTCTTAAACAATCAAATAAATGTTGGTGCTCTGAGCCACTGAGATCTTGAGGTCGGCTGTTATATGTCAAAACCGGATGAATACATCATGTAGGTGTATGAGAAAAAAAAAAAAAAGTATTTTCAAACGAACAGGGAAAATTGGTCCTCTTTTTTTCTTTCCATTAGTTTTGACATGTTTCGAAAGTGATGTTTTTTACAGGCTTTCGTTATACTGATATGAGACTTTACTTCTTCTGAGTTGCCTAAAATATAAAATTTAGTATGTGCAAAGTGGATATTTCTCTAGCAGCCCCTCAAATTGTCAAAGCATATTTAGGAGAGAAGACTTTAAAGTGACTTTTGAAAAATCTAGACCTGTATCATTAAAATCTTATAAATAAATTAGATTCTAATGTGTGGTCTATGTCTAATGCTTCTGACATAAAGCTCTTTATGGGAACATAGGTCCCGTATTAATGAATTGACTCTCAGAAGCTTGCCTTTGCTAACTTGAAGTGTTACAATACAATCAAGCAGAAACTGACAAGGTATCTATACTGGTTAGTGTAGAAGGACATCCTCCTGGACACAGTGATTATTGTTTGTTTAATTTTTAAACTTTACTTGCCCCCAAGAGGTCCTTAGCATGCACCAATCGAAAAGCAAGGAAATTCTGTTATTTAACCCTCAGTTTTATTCCTTTCCTCTTCATGTTATCCATGCATATAATAAAACATTGGGGGAATTTTTTAAAAGAAGTGAAAGAGAAGAGAGAGATGAAACATCCCAAAAGGTCAAAAATCAATGATCCTTTTACAGTTGGGACTCCTGGGAAACCCACATACTTTGCTTTTAGCCAGGGTCTGAGACTCCTTCTTGAATACTTGGTTTTTGATGACATAAATCAATAATTTCTTTAAGGGAGGTCCTCAAGGGACCCAAGGGATGCTGCCTTTGAAATATCGAATGGTCTCTGCCAGTTCACAAAAGGCGTCTAAGCATATTCTTTAGTTATGCATCACCTTTTAAGAGGGAAAAATTAAATTTCAAGAGTAACGGTTTTTCAGTATGGAAGTTCTTCCAAAAATTACAAACAGAGCTACAACATGATTCAGCAACCCCACTACTAGGTATATATGCAAGAAAATGAAAACAATATGGCAAAAAGATACCTACACTTCCATGCGTAGAACAGAACTATTTCTAATACCCAAGATATGCAATAAACCCGAGGGTTCATTATCAGATAAAGAGATAAATAAATGTGGTACATGTACACAATGGCATACCATTCAACCATAATAAAGGATTCTCTCCTGTCATTTACAACAACACAGATAAACCTGTAGAACATTATGTTAAATGAAATAAACCCACCATAGAAATCCATATTCTGAATAAGCTCTTTCACGTGGAATCTAAAAAACTGGTTTCTTAGAAGTTGAGAATGTAATGATGGTTACCAAGGGCTGGGGAGAGGAGGGGGAAAGGCTGGTCAAGGGATACAATATTAGAGTTAGAAAGAATAAGTCCTGGTTTTCTAATTCACAGTAGGGTGACTAGAGCTAACAATAATGCAGTATGTATTTGAAAAGCTAGAGGAGAGGTGTGTAAGTCAGTTTTTCATTACAAACACCTGAGAAAAACAACTTCAAGGAGCAAAGATGTATTTGTGTTCATGGGTTTTGAGGTTTTAGTCCATGGTCAGCTGACTCCGTTGCTATGGATGTGTGGTGAAGCAGGACATCATGACGGAGAGGGAGTGGGGGAGCAGAGCTGATCACCTCATAGTGGTCAAGAAGCAGAGAAAGAGATAGAGGGAGGAAGGGCAAGCTACAAGGAAGACCCTTTCTTCCAGGGCACCTCAACAGAGAGCTTATTCCTCCAACTAGGCCCACTTCCTATAGTTCCACCCCCTAATACCGCCATCAAATTATCACCCCATCAATAGATTAATCCACTGACCAGGTCAGAGCCCTCATGATCCGATCACTTCCCAAGAGCCTCACTTCTGAACAGTGCCACATTGGGGATCAAACCTTAAATACTTGAGCCTTTAGGGAACACTCCAGATCTATATTATAATGAGAAGATTTTGAATGATGTTTAAGGTGATGAATATACTAATTACCCTGAATGGCTCATAAGACCCTGGATACATATAATAAAATATTATATTGTACCCCCTAATTATCTATAATTATTATGTGTCACTTATGACATTTAATGGAAAATTAATGGAACTGGAGATTATCAAATAAAGCTAGTCTCAAAAATCCAAAGGCCAAATGTTCTCTCTGATATGCAGATGCTAGCACACAATAAGGGGGTAGGGAGAAGAATAGAAGTTCATAGGATTAGACAAGGGGAATGAGGGAAGGGAGGAGGGATGGGAATAGGAAAGACAGTGGAATGAACTTTCCTGTGTTCACATATGAATACATGACCAGTGAAACTCCACATCATGTTCAATCACAAGAATGAAATCATAATTAGAATGTTATACTCCACGTATGTATAATATGTCAAAATACATTCTATTGTCATGTGTATCTAAAAAGACTAAATAAATTTAAAGTAAAAAAATCTGATTTTAAAAATCTGTTCTAATTAGTTACACATGACTAGAGAATGTGTTTTGATGTATACATCATAGCATAAATGGAGTATAATTTCTCATTCTTCTGGTTGTAGGTGATGTAGAACTACACTGGTCATGTAATCATATATGTACATAGGGTAATAATATCCAATTCATTCTACTATCCTTCCTACTCCATACCCCTTCCCCTCCCTTCACTCCTCTCTGTCCAATCCAAAGTACCTCTATTGTTTCCTAGCTCCCCACCTTATTGTGAATTAGCATCCACATATCAGAGAAAACATTTGGCCTTTGGGGTTTGGGGATTGGTTTATTGGTTTATTTCACTTAGCATGATATTCTCCAGCATCATCCATTTACCAGCAAATGCCATAATTTCATTCTTCTTTAAGGTTGAGTAATATTCCATTGTCATTATATGTATCTCACATTTTCTTTATCCATTCTTCTGTTGAAGGACACCTAGGTTGGTTCTGTAGTTTGGCTATTTTGAGTTCAGCTGCTATAAACAATGATGTGGCTACATCACTCTAGTATGTTTATACCTTTGGGTATCAACTGAGGAGTGACTTAGGCACTAGAACAAAGACCCTACGCCTAATAGAAGAAAAAGTAGGCCCAAATCTTTACCATGTCTGCTTAGGAACTAACTTCCTTAACAAGACCCCTGAAGTGCAAGTAGTAAAATCAAGAGTCAATACATGGGATAGATTCAAACCGAAAAGCCTCTCAGCAAAGGAAACAATCAATAACATGAAAAGAAAGTGTAAAATATGAGAGAAAATGAACTGGTTTTCACTTTAAGACATGCTACTTTGTCCTGGATGGCAAGGAGGTGAGAAACAGATGCTCTTATATGGGGCTGGCGGGAAGAAACCCTAATAAAAACTTTTAAGTGTGAAAATTCAAATCATAAATGAAAGAAAGAAAACTGAACATACTTTGGCCTCTGGTTTTTTATCCCAAGAAAATAACATTTAATTTTGTGAAAGAATATTACTCACCTGAAAATCACGAAAAATTGAGCCATGGTAAATCAGCTAAATTATATAGGAAAAAAATAATGTAGAAAAATTATGTAGGAAAAAATTTACATGTGTAAATTATGTGGAAAAAATAAACCAGACCACCATATTCCAGATTATTTTTGCAGAAATTATTTAGTTATATGGAATGGTATTTAAAGTGTACAAGTTGTAAAATAGGTTACCAAACATGAATACAATAATCCCCCTTTAAAACTGTATAACTAGACATGGGGAGAGATAGTAAGATAGAAAAACTGTTAACAGAAGTTAGCTCTGTGTATGGGATTATGCATAATTTTGACTTCATGCTTTATCGCCTTACATTGTTTTTCCTCAAATATTTTACAATGAATATGTATATCTTTATTATTATATAGTGTAATAACTTGTATTTAAAAAAATTCCTAAAGAAATGTTTGTAAACCTCAGCACCACTAACATTGAGGACTGGTAATTGTTGATGTCCTGTGAATCGTTTAATCTTTAGCAGTATATCCAGCCTCTACTTGAGATCAACAGAACACTGTCTCCTTACACACCCACCCCCACACAAACACAGTTGAGGCTTCCAGAAATGTGGTCAAACATTGCCAAATGTGCCCTGGGGGAGGGGGTAAAATCACCCCCAGATGATAATCCCTCCATGAATAAAATTCAGAAATCCTTAAGGATTGAGACTAAAAGCATTGTTACTAATGATAATTTATTTCTGATCTCCTAGTTGGAGAATAAAATAAAAGCAGGAGTGTGGGTTTCATCAGTTAGTGTGATTCTGTTTGGATGATTTCAGTAAGGAAACAGTCCTCTATGGAGAAAACCAGCTTCTGCAGCTCCAGTTTTCATTCCCATGCCAGTTCATTGCCATAGTCCAAAGGGACTGCATGACAGCGAGAGGGCTTTGGTGCACCAAAGATGCTCCTAGAGAATAGTGAGCACGAGGATGTGGGGCTAGAGAACTCCAGCTGGGCTCTCTTCCTTAAGTATTTGTTTAATTACCTATAAAATGCACCAGTGTCCCAGGGACACAGGGGTGCTTGTCTAAGATTACACAACTAGCTTTCACTTCTGATTATGAATTATCCACACCAACCGACCACATTATGCCTCCTTCTCGGGGTTCACTTCTCGTATGGGAAGCAGGTAGAGTCAAGGATATGAGGCTCGTCACACAGGGGTACCATGAGTCACACTCAAAAGAGTATATAAGGGACTTTTCCTCATAGATTTTAAATCACAAATTAAATAGCAAGAAGTAATAAAAAACACCATTATTGTGTTTATTCAGTTACAGGCATTTTTACTTCTAAAAGCTAAGAAAATATATAGACCTGAAGTATGCATAGACAGAATTAGGAACTTTGATAAGAAACCAGTTTTTAGTGCATGTCAGTCACGATTCCAGATAAATCTACACGTAAATATCAAATGACCAAAAAGTGCAAACTTTCCTTTAATGTCATATCTTGCAAATAGAGGATAATGTTGAAAAGTATGGAATGGGAAAACAGAAATCAAAAGACATGCAAATTTTTATTTCTGGAAAGTTTTCTGTAATTATTTCATTCAGCAGGTTACTCATTCCCTTGGTATGAATCTCTGTGCCTTCCTCTATCCCGATGACTCGTAAGTTTGGTTTTTTTAAGTTATCCCAAATCTCTTGGATGTTTTTCTTGTGATTTGAGGACACAGAGACTAATCCACAAAGCTACAACTATCTTATATTTGATAAAGGAGCTAAAAACATGCAATGGAGAAAGGATAGCATCTTCAACAAATGGTGTTGGGAAAACTGGAAATCCATATGCAACAAAATGAAACTGAATCCCCTCCGCTCGCCATGCACAAAAGTTAACTCAAAGTGGATCAAGGAGCTAGATATCAAATCAGAGACTCTCCGTCTGATAGAAGAAAAAGTTGGCTCTGATCTACATATTGTGGGGTCAGGCTCAAAATTCCTTAATAGGACACCCATAGCCCAAGAGTTAATAACAAGAATCAACAAATGGGACTTTCTTAAACTGAAAAGTTTTTTCTCAGCAAGAGAAACAATAAGAGAGGTAAATAGGGAGCCTACATCCTAGGAACAAATTTTTACTCCTCACACTTCAGATAGAGCCCTAATATCCAGAGTATACAAAGAACTCAAAAAATTAGACAATAAGAAAACAAATAACCCAATCAACAAATGGGCCAAGGACATGAACAAACACTTCACAGAGGAGGACATACAATCAATCAACAAGTACATGAAAAAATGCTCACCATCTCTAGCAGTCAAGGAAATGCAAATCAAAACCACCCTAAGATACCACCTCACCCCAGTAAGATTGGCAGCCATGATGAAGTCAAACAACAATGAGTGCTGGCAAGGATATGGGGAAAAGGGTACTCTTGTACATTGCTGGTGGGACTGCAAACGGGTGCGGCCAATTTGGAAAGCAGTATGGAGATTCCTGGGAAAGCTGGGAATGGAACCACCATTTGACCCAGCTATTGCCCTTCTCGGACTATTTTCTGAAGACCTTAAAAGAGCACACTACAGGGATACTGCCACATCAATGTTCATAGCAGCACAATTCACAATTGCTAGATTGTGGAATCAACCCAGATGCCCTTCAATAGATGAATGGATAAAAAAAATGAGGCAGTTATACACCATGGAGTACTACACAGCACTAAAAAATGACAAAATCATGGAATTTGCAGGGAAATGGATGGCACTAGAGCAGATTATGCTTAGTGAAGCTAGCCAATCCCTAAAAAACAAATACCAAATGTCTTCTTTGATATAATGAGAGCAACTAAGAACAGAACAGGGAGGAAGAGCAGGAAGAAAAGATTAACATTAAACAGTGACATGAGGTGGGAGGGAAAGGGAGAAAAAAAAGGGAAATTGCATGGAAATGGAGGGAGACCCTCATTGTTATACAAAATTACATATAAGAGGTTATGAGGGGAATGGGATAACAAACATGGAGGGAAATGAATTACAGTAGATGGGGTAGAGAGAGAAGATAGGAGGGGAGGGGAGGGGGGATAGTAGAGGATAGAAAAGGTAGCAGAATACAACAGTCACTAATATGTCAGTATGTAAAAATGTGATGTGTAACCGATGTGATTCTGTAATCTGTATTTGGGGTAAAAATGGGAGTTCATAACCCACTTGATTCTAATGTATGAAATATGAATGTCAAGAGCTTTGTAATGGTGTGAACAACCAATAAAAAAAAGACATGCAAATTATATTAGTTGACAAATATTTGAAACGCCGATGCAGTGGTAGTGAGAGGCTGAGGTTCCTAAATCAAGATGTCATTATGAGACACTTGCATTATTATCTCTGCTCTAGAAATCAATTAACAGAATATGTATGGCCAATCGTGTTAGTGTTATGATAAGTACCCATCAAATGCAATTAAATTACTATTATACATATCACCTTCCAATTGATGACTTGAAATTGGTGCTTTATGTCCTAATGATATATTCTTATCCTTAAAATAAGACTGTAAAGAACTCAAGGCAATTCAGTTACCCATACTTCAGTGCCTATTCATGGTTGACACACATCAGGGAGCACGCATCTGACATGTGTGCTGTTCTGTGCTACATTTCCCTGTACAATTGCCATTGGGTGGGCAAGGACATTCAAACATGGATATGTTTAAATAAATATTGACTATAAAACTGCATGCCACATCACACCAGGGTTTACTACTCATCCAAAGTGATGTTATGAATCTCCCAACACAATAAGCTGCATTCACTTGCCTACATGTCGCTCACAGTCTCTCTGGCATGGCCTTCACGGACCACAAGGAAAATTTAATCAAGTTTTCCAGACCTTTATCAATGCAGCAGTAAGTTCCTGGAGGGAGGCTCAGTGGACGGTCATGAAAGGTCTGACAATTGAAAGCTAGTTCTAGCGCTGGCTGCCAACCTCTTATTTTCTTCAGTAGACAATTCTCAGTCCCATCTCTAGGCTTTTATGTGTGTTATTTATACTGTCTGGAACCCTTACTCTGCACCCCTTCCCTGCCTACCATCACCATCACCATCACCATCACCATCACCATCACCAACACCATCACCATCACCAACACCATCACCATCACCATTAACCCATTACACTTCATCAAGTCTCTGCTTTTGAGGCTTTGCACATTCCCAGGCTGGGATTAGCAGCCCTACCTCCCTACTCCAGCCCTCCTCATCTTTTTTTTTTTTTTTACTAATATAGTCATGCACAGCATAATGAAATTTCAATAAACAATGGGCCACATATGCAATGGTGGTCTCATAAGATTATAATGGAGCTAAAATTTTTCTATCACCTAGTGACAATGTAGCTATTATAAAAAATGTAAAAATACCCTGAAGCACTGCTATTGGTATAAAAGTGTAGCACATATAACTATGTATGACCTATAATAATGATAAGCAACTATATTGCTAGTTTGTATATGTGTTATATTATAATTTTATTGTTATTTATCTTAGCTTTGTGTCACTGTGACCAAAAGACTTGACAAGGAAAACTTAGAGGGTGAAAATTTCTTTTGGCTCATGGTTTCAGAGGTTCAGTCCATGGTCAGCTGACTCTGTAGCTCTATAGCTAAGGGGAGACAGAGCAACATGGGGGAAGGGCATGGCCTAGGAAAGCAGCTCAGGACATGGCAACCCAGAAGCAGCACAAATTCTGCTTTCCTTTGACAAAATATAAACCCCTTAAACACTCCCTAGAGATCTATGTCCTCCAGCTACATCTAACCTCCCTACAGTTATCATCCAGTTAATCTATGTAAGTGGATTAACCTACCAATTAGGATAGAACTCTCATAATCTAATCATTTCACCTCTGAACAGTCTTGCATTGTCTCACACATGAACTTTTGGGAGACACCTCTTATCTAAACCATAACATTATTTTAGAGTATACCCCCACTTATTTAAAATAAATATTCACTATAAAATTGCATGCCACATCACACCTGCAGTGTCCTGGTACAGCTCATATTTACCCCATCTCTTGAATACATGAAGACTTTGAATGATTGACTTAAAACTATGAGGCTTGTGTAAGTGCACTCTATGGTCCACACAATGACAAAATCACCAATCCACACATTGCCCAGACTGAATCCCCATTGTTAGGCAATGCATATAACCCTTAATGTAATTGCTGGTAACATTATTTTCAGTGAAAGCTGAAAGAAGAAAGATTGTCTTGTTTTCCAAGACTTTGAACAATATCTGGGAAATTATTCTGCACACAGATATTTGATTCAAATACATAGCCTAATCCACTTCATTATCTAGCTTTCCATACAAGTTTGCTTTTGCTTTTGAGAATAAGACCCCAAATACCTACTGTCTTAAGACAAAAATTATTCAGTAATTTAGGGTTTCTAAGAATCTGCTGGGTAATCATCGTGGTCTGGGATGGCTCCGTTAATCTCTGCGGGAATTCCTCGTGGGTCAGCAGTTACCTGCAACTCAGCCTGGGGTTCTTTACAAGGTTGTTGCTGGGTTCCCAAGAGCATCAGAGGAACTAGCCCCCGACATGTAAGTATTTATCATATCTTGATTTGTACCAGACATCCCATTGGCCACCACAGGTCACATGGCCCAGAAAAAATGGATTGCCTGGAGAGGCAGTGAGATCAATCAGAGATCAACATGGCATCCTGGCCACATTTTAATTTCTCAGTAAATCTTACAACTGATTCTTACATCTTGGATGTTTGTTTTCAGATACCTCCATGGCTGCCAATATAAGAATATTTCATTTTTTTTAAAACCAAGAATAAATACAACTATGACTGTGCTCCTTAACACTTAGAATGAATTATTCTTGAGAGCAAGTAGTGGGGGGAAGAAGAGAGGAAATAAGATTACGATTGTTTGCTAAATATATGCATTTTCTACTAAGCCATTCTCCTGGAGTGGAAAGACTTCACTGTACAAGATCTTCAAATTCAGTTGTTTGTACAATCAAAGCAAAAAAAAAAAATGTATATTACTTGAGATATATTGATTCACTCATTCCTGTTGATTTGCCTCTATTTTTTTCTGATTAAATAAACTTGTGACAGTAAAGTACATAACTTCCAGGAGTGGCTTCTCTATCACAAATTCCCAGTATAACTTGTTTGGTAAAGCTGATTAAAAACAAAAATGTGTCATTTAAACTGGCTCCCTCCGTTTGTCCACACATGCTATAAATCCCTTTCATTATCCAGCTTTCCTTTCCTAAGAAATTACGGGGGGTATTTACAGCTTTAAGTCTCTTAAGCCTCCTTCAACTGACCATGTCCTCCTGTGTTCACAAGCTTATTTCAGAGAAGCCCCCGAAACATAGAAGGATGTGTTTACTAGAATGTGGCTCCCTAGGGATGAGCCAGGCACATCTGTAATTCTAAGGAGAGTGTAATGAGGAAAAACTGGTGGCATCCTGAATGGCTCACAGCTGTTCTGGAAGCTGATAAATAAGATGCTCGACAGGAGATCCCTAATTGGAGCCAGTTTTTCTTAAGTGGATACACAATACCTTGCTAGACTGGGTGTTGGAACGCAGATAGCGTCGCTCACACGTGACTTAGTTTGTCTTGTAAACAGTTCCAATTTCAAATGGTATTGCCACCTTAAAAAAAAAATTCCAAAAGAGGAAAAAAATGTTCATTTCATCAATCCCCCCACACACACACACACACTGAGTTAAGGTAGCATTCTTTTTTTTCTGGTGTTTTTCTGCATAAAAACCCCTCTATTTGTGACCTGCCTCTTTTTTCTTCTCTTTCTCTTTTTCTTTCTTTCTCTCCTCCTCCCACCCTGCCTTTTTTCATTCTACTTCCTTCTCCCCTTCTTTTTTTTTGGAGGGGTACTAGAGATTGAACTCAGGGTCAGGGTACTTAACCACTGAGCCACATCCCCAACCCTTTTTTGCATTTCACTTAGAGACAGGGTCTCACTGAGTTGCTAAGTTGCTGAGGCTGGCTTTGAACTCTATCCTCCTGCCTCAGCCTCCAGAGCCGCTGGGATGACAGGTGTGCACCACCATGCCTAGCTTCTCCTTCCTCTTTATTTCAATCCCTCCTCTTCTGAGCCGATTGTTCCTCAGAAGCACTGAATTAATTAATTCCTTTCAGATCCTGACCACCTAATCCCGAGGCTGGCATTTACTTGCTGGAGGATAGTGGTCTTTCGATCCTTTTCGGAGAATGCCTATGACATTCCAACTTTTGACTGTGGTCTTCCTGAAACTGCAGATAGAAAAGCAAGTGGCAGCACCTTTCCTTCTCTGGATGCTAGGTCTCATTTGCCTCTGGGTAGAAGAGGACGTTACTCTCACAAGGGACCTGACCTACCTCATCCATTACCCCTCTGTGCACCGTGTCATTAGTGCTATGCTTTAGCAGAGAGCTGTTAAAAATTCAGCATAGAGATTTAAAAAGAATAATAGTTGCATGACCAATGCACTATTTAAAACGCTATGCTCATGCCTCCAAATAGTGAAGGGGTGCGGCGCGGGGGTAGAAAAAATCCAGAAATTTTTCAGCAGGATACTTACCTTCCTTCTACAAATGGAGGCTTTTACCAGTTCCCATTTTTAAAAAGTAAGACATATTTCCCCTATAGGATTTTTTTTAATGGTACTAGGGATTAAATCCACATTGGTGTACATGCTAGGAAAGTACTCTACCACTGAATTATGTTCTCAGTACACACATACACACACACACACACACACACACACACACACACACACCTGCCTTTTTTTTTTAAGACTGGATCCTGCTAAATTGCCCAGACTGGACTCAAATTTGTGATCCCCCCTGTTTCAGCCTTTCAATTAGCTGGGATTACAGAAGTTCACCACCACACCCAGTTATCTGTACCTTTATAAGTATTGATTGCCACAATGAGTTTTTTTCTTTATCAATGGCACAGAACCTATCCATTCTATCCACAGCATTTCAACTTCTCATTCCTGGCTATAAAATACAGCATGAAAGCATCACTTCAACAATCTGGGTCCTATTGACCTCTAACAAGTATAAGAAACTAAAACAATGATGTTTTCAGAGCTTCCCAGAAAGGTGTGGGGATTCTGTTCTTGTGCACGTATACACATGCTCACTATGTGGGGACAGAACCAGAGTCTCTATAAGCAGGTCACTCATGAGCTGCATAAGGAGACATGAGTGGCAAGGACAGCATCCTTCTGACACTCATTCCTGTTTTCCAAATTCCCATGTGAAACATTGTGAAAAGGTAGAAAATGTAACCCTCACTGAAAGCAGCAACAGAGTCCAAAGTGTCCATTCATCAATCCTGAAAGCATCATCTGTGGCCCACACAGTGCCAAATGGTAAAGATACAGGGAGAAGAAAATACCTGCTTGCCCTCCAACATTTCACAGGCTTGTGAGTAAAACTAAGGACATAGGAAAAAAATGTCATCAAGTGAGAGATTGTTTTAATGGATCCTGCCCCAAGAGCTCCTTCTGATGTAGGAGATAAATCCTTCTGTACATTTTAAGCAGGAAGGACCCGCACCCCTGTCCATTATATCTCATCCCCAGGGAACCACATTAGACAGTGTTAATAATTTTAAATACTGATCTAAACTAGTGATGAGTTCCTGGCCACGTGGCTCAGTTCCAAGGGAAATTTTACACCCCATAAGGTCTTGGAACAGAGGGAAAGACCAAGAGCTCCGGATCCTAATGAGATGCTGACAAATTAGCAGGATCTTTTAGAAAAGATCATATTTCCAAGAACAGAAAATTCTAACATTAGATTAACAAGGACCAATCACCAAGTTGCTGATACATGGAGATCCAGATGGGTCTAGAAAGTATATTCCTGATGAAAAATAGAGCCATAGTAGTCATGCCAGTCAAGGGGTAAAAAAAAAAAGCCAAGGAAGCAGGAATTGTGAAATTCCACTCTTATCAATCAATAGCCACAGATATAAGACTCACCTCCCACTTCTCTGGAGGCTAGACAGTACAAAAAGAGATTTCCCTGACATATTCTTCTCGATGAAAAAAAATATAGTGGGATTTAGAAAAGCTAAGTGTTCCCTGACAGATTACTTCAATTCTGTGAGAGGAAAATATTACTTCATCTCTAAAATGAAAAGAAAAACTAGATTAGACTGCCTAACTCACATGAGTGAGGCTCAAATAAAATTGTCACCATAATATATATTTGGTGATTACTATAT